>NC_141701.1:104271396-105580132 GCF_971803275.1 Cyanistes caeruleus
ATGTGTAGATGTGGCACCTGGGGACATGGTTTCATGTGGACTTGGCAATGTTAAATTTACAATTGAACTCAGTGATCTTAGAGGTCTTTTTCAACCTAAGCAATTCTATGACTCTATGAAATCACTGTAGGCAGGCTGTGTAACAACCTTATCTCTGAGACATCTATGAGCATTCAAGTTCATCCTCAGGTTTCAGTAGGGATGGCATCTTGGAGTCTTGGATCTAAAAGCATCCTGAAGGTTCTCTGAATGCCTGAAGTCCTGGAATCCCATAATAAACCTTTTCATCAGGCTGATTCCCTAATACTCAGAAATTATATCCACAGCCTCAGAGTGCTCAATTCACACATCTTCTTTCTTCACTCACTCTTCATTTCCCTTATTCCTTTTTAGTTTTTAAAGCAAGAAGGGGAAAAATGGGATAATTTTATGTAATCTTGATGTTTCTTAAAATAGATTGCAGCAGCTATCAGCTGTTTAAGCACAGGAATATTTCCTATTACTTTCCAGGATTTTAACTTCACTTTTGTTCCCTGGAAAAATAAACTTTGGGAAAAATATGAACATGCAGAGATCCTAAATCTCTGTGGTTTTGATTTTAAAAAGAATTTTCCATGTGGGAGCCTTTTCTGTAGTTTTGTTTGTTTGTTGTATTGTCTGTCTTCTCTCTATGGGTGTTTTAGACTTTGAGTTAATACCAACTGTCTAGCACAGAATACATTTGATGCCAAAGTAATATCAATGGTTTGAAGATAAACTCCCCCACACCTCCAGATCATAGGTATTTAATAATGTGCCATGAAGCCTGAGCATGCTGTCATGTTGTCTGCCCACATCTTCATGGAGTGTCCTCTTTTCAAGCTACACTGACTTGTAGCTCCAGCTCCTTCAAGAAATGATGTCAGCCTCTAAACACAGAGCCAAGTTGGCATCAGGCTGTAGGTGCATAGCCAATCTGCTTTCCATATTGTTCTCTTGGCTTTCATGCAATCATGAATAATCTGTTCAAGACAATCTGAAAACCTCAGAGCAAGCAGGATGCACTTTGTACCCCTAAAGTCACTTCTTACATTTGCATAGGCCTCATGCCCAGTGAGGAATCTGTAGTTATGAGAGGGAGAAAGAGAGAGATCTCACAGAAAACAGTTACGTGATTTTATTTATTTATATTATACTGCTAGAAACCATGACTGAAGACTGTGATTTGTCCACTGACATATGCATGCAATTTTTCCTGAGATGCAGGAAACAAATCTGTCAGCCTCCTGATGAGCCTTACAGAGAGAAAGACACCCAGGATAATTTAATTAGACACCAAGAAATAACCCAAACTGAAGGACATTTTCTGGTTGTCAGAAACTAAATCCATCTTTAAAACAGGCAAAACCACCACCCTGGTTCAGAGACTTCTCTGCTCTCTGATCACCTCTGAATTGCTTTTCCTCTATGATGCTTAGAGTTTCTTGACCCTTTCTTGAGATTTTCTTCAAGATCTTCAGCTGTGTTAGACCCATAACACCCCCCAAATGACTGAGGAAAAAGTGACCTCCTGCTATAGTTCTAAGTGCTATAAAGAATGATCCAGGTCCAAAGAATAATTTAAAGCAGCTTCAACATGTCTAAATTACTCTGACCTGCATTAAGCAGTGAGGAACTGATGAAACAATAAATGATGAATGGCTGATTCTTTGTAATTTTATATATAGTTCACAGCTCCAGAATAAAGTGTAATGCTGCTTTGGTAAGTAATGTATTATTTGCAGATTTTTGCTTTGTTGCTTTGATTCCCCACACCTCCACTCTCCCCTCTTCCCCTTCCTCCTGGAGGTGAGTCTAGTAGAGGGGGAAAAGCACAGCAGCCTGCCTTGGTAAGAAGGAAAGGAAAGGAAAGGAAAGGAAAGGAAAGGAAAGGAAAGGAAAGGAAAGGAAAGGAAAGGAAAGGAAAGGAAAGGAAAGGAAAGGAAAGGAAAGGAAAGGAAAGGAAAGGAAAGGAAAGGAAAGGAAAGGAAAGGAAAGGAAAGGAAAGGAAAGGAAAGGAAAGGAAAGGAAAGGAAAGGAAAAGGAAAGGAAAGGAAAGGAAAGGAAAGGGAAAGGAAAGGGAAAAGGAAAGGAAAGGGAAAAGGAAAGGAGAATGAAAATGGATAAGTAGAAAGATGTTTCTTCCTCCCTTATGATGGCTGAGCAGTTATTGTTGCGAGCCAGGACTGATGGCCTGTGACTTCTAAGGTTTCTTATTATGGCTTGATTATGGCCTGCAGTGAACTGCTTGAGAGACCTAGGCTTGGCTGAGCTCAGGAATAAAGGGTCTGCTCTGAGTTCTGCTAATGATTCCTGACCTTTGACAGCTTTCTGCTCCATTTACAGCAGGGCTTTCTGATCTGAGAAAGACAGAATAAGACTCTTTTTTAAAAATATTTTTGCATCTTAAAATACAAAGCTGTTTCAGAAGGGACAAGCTGGCATTTGCTACACGTAGGTGATTCTTTCTCGACTGAATAAAGCAAGAGCTTTTCATGACTAGAGCTGTATGTACCCATTTGCTGAGTACATGAGTTATGCAACTTGCCTACTCAGAATAATGTCATACGATTATTAATAATTATATGTAAATCAGTTCATTAGGCCTCTATTTTTCAAAATCTAATATATTAACTAACTAAAAATTATTTTCAATGACCCATCTACTAATTACCAAAATCAGAATTCACCCTCCATCTGCTCAGAAGAACATGCAAAACAAGGCACTTAAGTCACCAAACAATAGCAGATCCAAACAATTGTGAAAGATGCAGCATTATAAACTGCACTGGTTTATCATGAGTAGTAGAATACTACCAATGTTCTTATTGTTGTTAATTTCTGCCAGGAAAACCTGATTAACTAAATCTTTCAGATATTGCTCTTCTCGTTGTAAGCATTTCATTGCACCCTGCTGCAATTGGTTTGAATTTTTTTTGTTATGTTTGTTCTGTACTATAAAAAATGAACCTATCAGAGTCCTGTATTTTCAAGATTACACTGGTGGACTGGCTGGAATTTAGAGATCTAGTATCTGAGAAATTGACACGACAGTTTTAAAATATTTGGTATAAATACAGTGTGTGGAATAAGTCAACCTGTGCAGTGTAAATATAAATGGTGCCCATAATGTATATATCCTCAATCCTCTATGTGTAGATTTAGAATTCAGTAGAATAGCACTGACTATTTTCTATGTGTAAATTTACCTCAAAGAGTTAAACTTGATTTTATGAAGGCTAAGAAGTAGCTTTGAAAGTGGATTTACTGACAGATTTAGCAGTGAATATTGTTTAAAAAGTTTATTAGGCAATGTAAAAGGAAGTCTTGGATCTAATTCACTGTTGTTTTATGAAGAAACTGGTCAGTGGTTGAGGAGGATGGAGTGAAATGCATGATAGGTCAAAGCTTATAATATTTAGCACTGTTTTTAAACTGTATGCCTTTTATACATTTTTATACCTTAAAGGGGGCTTATGTTCTGGAGGAAAGAGCCTAAAACTAAATTTCTAGTTTGTATTACTGAAGAAAAAAAAATAATCTCTTATTTACACAAGAAATATTCTTGGTAATGGAAATAGGAGAGTTTTCCATCTTTGCATATACGTTACTTTTTCAGACCCTTTTCAGGGATGTACACTTTCTGTGACCATTAATTTTTCTTTAGAGTAAGCAGAAGTCTGTTGTGTGCTGAGTGTACCATGTAGTAGCTGCAAGCTGATTCCTCAGCAGCTTGCAGGCATTGATGGACCGTGGTTTTAACTTCTTGAGTGAAAATTTTGAAAGTGATTGGCATGTGTGAAATTAAATCAGCAAAAGCTTACAAGCTTACTGAATCACAGCACAAGCAACAGGAAAATGATCTTCTGCAACTCTGATGTTTTGACAACAATTAATTTATATTCATATTCTACTGAAACCAGGGAAAAGAGAGGTTTTCTTTCAAAACAGAGTCCAGCTATATGTTGAGATCTGAATTAAACTTAGCTCACAGAACAATCATTAACAAGAAAGAAATTAATACCTTCAAAGTGTAGACACATTTCCTAGTTTCTTTCCCCTTGAGAATTACCTGTACCTAAACTTTGCTATTGGTGATACTGTATGTTATATGACACAAAGGAGTTCAGCCCTGTCAGCATATTTGTGCTTGGCACTGATTTATTTCTGAGTCTTACCCATTATTCAGACCATCAAAGAAACATATTGGGTAAGAAGTGAAGGAAATAAATATGATAGAAGTTGGAGACAAGTACACATGCACTTCAAGTAAACATATGATTTTAATTTTTAGGTTAAACTGTCATTCATCAGTAATGAACTCAGTAATTCATTCCTTAAACTTTGAGCAGGATTATTATTACTTTTAATATATTTTTTGTAATAATCTCACAAGGATAAATTTCCATGAACAAAAGAAAAGAAAGATGGTAAACATTGAAGGTTATTTATAATTTATTAATTCTGCATGGCTTATTCTTTACATGCATGTTTATAATGTAGAAGATGCCCAGAACATCTGTTAAAAGTACTTTCAAATGAAACTTGTAATCTCATGGGTATTTCAGAAGAACATAAAAATGATTTTACTTTGAAGAGTTTATTAATGAGTAAAGATTAAGAATACTTTTACCACGGTAATTTCTAGCTGCTTTTTAAATTAACTTGGATATATCTAAGGCAGAGGCTTTATTTCACCATGAAAACTTCAGGACAGGACCTCTCTATAGACACAGAAAAGGGGGAAAAAAGGTAAAAAATAGTTCTTTCTCTCCTGTAATGTGGTCTTTCAAAAACTTAGGTCTTTCAAAAAATGACATTTAAAGGCTGTTTTAATGAGAGCCAAACTAAAGTAACTACTGTTTATTTTAATGAACAGTTCTTGAAATATTTGGTGCTTTTGGAATTGTTCAGCTGAAATCATACTCTTTTCCTCCAATTAGCCTTCATCACAAGGAGTTTCCTTGTCTTTGACCCAGCTCTGTCTGTTAACAACATCAAACTTTAAACATAAAGTGACAGGCTTAATAACAATAGTTCAAGAAATATCCTTTCTGTCAGAAAGAAAAAAAAATCTCATTATTTTAAATTGAGGTGGTGCTGAAAGGAAACAAAAAAATGCAACATTGTACAGGACAGGTCTTAAATACAGGTCTCAGGTTTTGAGGACTATGTGAAATGAAATCAAAAGTATGTGGTTCATTTGGGAAAAAAAAATGCCATGTGTATTTTATGGTAGGTGAATTTCTCCTGTCCTGGTTCAATAAGCCAAGCATACTCTGATTTGCACCAAGGGCAAATCTAACCTGGTGATTTAAATGCAGCTACTTTAGTGTGTCTATCCTTCTGTCTCTGGGATCCACCTGCCTATGACAAATTTTGCTGTCCTCTCTGTGCTACCTGGGCCAGTCACTGCAGGGATTTAGTGGTGATTCTGTATCCCCACCATTAAACTTCTGTGATTTTGCCTCCATCTAAAAATGTTGTCAGGGACTGTTAGAAGCTTTTCTTCTAAATTTGTGTAGGCACCTTCTTGCAGTATAAGTGAAACAGAAAACACATTTTTTCTCATACAGAGGAGTTTATTTTCATTCATTCTTTTCTTATCCTTATATGAGAATATTTTATTCTACGTCTTAATTGATAGCTGACCTTTTCTCCATCTGCTCTAAACCAGGGAAGTACAGTGTTTCTCTTGTAATTACATTTCTGCCACAAGGTATTTTTCTTCTTTTAGGAGATCAAAACCATTATTGACAGCAGGAAGCAGTCTTTTCAATATTTTAATAAAGAAGCCCACTGCGTTTGCCTGATGCTTTAGCCTGCCAACAGGAGTTTAATAGTCTAGTGGAGCATTAACAGCAACTGATCATTGTTCAGAACATCTAACTAGCCCTAGGTTATATCAACCTGACAGACAGGACATTAGCTGAGGGCAACAGCTCTTCATTAATTGTTTATGCAGATGACCCTCTGGTGGAAAGGTGGGCATTTTCTCATTTGCCTTGGGCAGTGTAAACCAGCCCGAAACAGCCACTGCAATTAGAGGATGTTAATGAGGAAGCAGAGAGAGAGAGGGGTGGCACAGAGAGCACTGCTGCAAGCACAGGGTTTATTCTTGTTCCCACTGCAGCCAGTGGTCAAATCCCTGTTGATATAAAGAGAGGAAGGAGATGTACTCCTGGCTGAGATCCAGACTGGCAGATTCCCCTGTGTCATATAAGCTGCTGTTGGATCAAGTTGGAATGATATTCTGTCCAGACATAGTGAATGACTGTTCTTTTTCTAATTAGTCTTGGTTCAGTCATTTGGGTTGATAAACATGCAAGGAGAAGCTGAATGTTTCTCTGCCCTGTAGTCTTTTACCCAGAGGCTTGAGAATTGAGAATACCAGCTGGTTCATAGGTTGTGAGCTGTGCAGGCTGAGATCAGTCACGGGTGGTTTTGTTCACCTCCTGGAGAGGCAGCACTTACTATTGCACTTGAAATCATCTAGCATCCACAGTCACAATGTCTAGACAGCCTGAAGGGGCTGCTTCAGCCTGAATGGACTGAAACATCTGTGTCCCCATCATGGAATTCCTTCAAGGGGGTGTGAGGAGGATTGTTGGAAATAAAACAGATAGGCCAAGAATAAAATGACCATGGGATCATGATGACATACCTGTTGGCAGAACTGAAAGCAGTGCAAAATGTGCCTTCCATGCTGTAAAGATATGTCCTTGATTGTTTTTGTTTCATTTAATCAGATCAGGAAGGCAAAGACTTACTGCCTACTCTGAGCTGTCTTTGGGTTAAGGTTAGCTTTTGCTCTGTTAAGTAGTGTAAATCTAATGGTGTTTCTGAAAGCAAAATCTAGTTTGTTTATGTCAGAGAGTCTGTTTTGGCACTGGAAAAGTTGATATCATGCAATTCTGAGAAGATGTTATCAAGAAGCAAATAACTGTGGTCAATTTAAAATCAAGGCAGGAGAAATCAGGAGAAGGAGAATACTGACAAAGTATTGTTTATTTTTAATGTATAGAGTTAGAAATCTTCCAGGTAGCTTCAATTTTTTATTTTTTTTTTTTTCCTATTACTGAAAGATTTCGGTTTATAGCCATGGCAATTAAAGTTTCCTTGAGAAAATCATTGTCATCTCCCTGATGCAGTTTTGTCTCCATGCACATTGTACTATGTCCAAAATGGCCACGCATGCAAGATATTTTTGTGCCCTTGCAGTTTCCCCCTTCTTTGTACAACTTAGATCTGCGATGATCCTCATCTGTTTATATAGGCAATTCCTTTCCTGAATCCAAACAGGAAGTCCTGAGCACTCACATTCCCTCAGTGTTTCACATGTTTTGGGTACCTGCAGCACCTGAATCTTCAGTCTGGGGGAGGGGACTTCATTTTAGTGATATAATGGGGATTTTGCTGACATTTTGATTGTGTTTGGATGAACTGACCACTAAAATCAAGAGTGGGGTTGAAGCAGCTACGAAATGTCATCTCTAGCAAATGATTTGCTTTTCTCAGGAGCCTTTTTATTTATGCTGTCTGTAGATGATGAATACTTCCTCGGTCAGAGGGCAATCTGTCCTGGCCTGCTCTCTGGCCCTGCCTTGTGCTCCCTGGCATTGCCACTGGAACCCAGCTGGCATTCAGTGGACAGCATACTGACAGGTAAAAGATTCGTGTTAAGAGAAAACACAGATAACTGGTAAGAGAGATACTGAACACTGTAGAAAGACTGAAACAAGACAAAGCATTTAATGGGTAAACAAGACAATTCTGAGGATGTAATATAGGTAGTTCTTTTCATCCTTTAGAAAAGGACATTTTCCTGCTGCAAAAGATATCTCCCTCATTTACCTTTCAAAGTATTTGTTTGATACATTCTATTAATTAAAATCAAATATTTGTCTTACACCTGCCTAACAAGACCAGATATCTACACTACTGACGTGAGGATAAGACTTGCCTTTTGTTTGCTCTTTGTGATTCTGCGCTGAACTTATGAAGTGGCAACTGGCCATCTTTTGTTTTGAGTTACATATCCAAAAAACAGGCTCAGAGGGAAGGAAAATTCCCTGTGTGCAATCCAGAAATATTGAAGTGAATCGTTCAGCATGTTCAGATCATTTCCTTTGTCAGCACTCAGTTGGAAGAACAGCTAATCTGGTACAGGGTAAGCAAAAGGGATGCCTAATAATTGCCAAATAACATGTAGCACCCATAAACTATTGTCAGGCAAGAGCAGTGAGGAAGCACAGGAGAATGGTGACTCAGCCATGAGTGTCTGAATCACAAAGCCTCCTGGATCCGCTCTGCCAATGCCATTATGGAGCAGGGGTTTAGGGGTTTGTTTTTTCTAGCACTTTTTCAGAGCTGTGATTAAAATCATAACATGATTTGGGTTGTAAGATTACAGATTATAGATTATTTTGTTCCAAGCCACGTGCTGTGGGCAGGAGCACCTTACACTAGATGAGGTTGCTCAAAGCCTCATCCAGCCTGGCCTTGAACACTTCCTTGGATGGGACATTCACCATTTCTCTGGTCAACATATTTCAGTGTTTCATCACCCTCACAATAAAAAATTTCTTCCTAGTGTCTAATCTAAACCTATTCTCTTTCAGTTTCAAGTCATTGCCACTTGCTCTGTCACTACATGTCCTTGTGAAAAATCCCTGCCCAACTTTCTTGTAGGCCCCCATTAGGTACTGGAAGGCTGCTCCGAGGTCTTCCCAGGGCCTTCTTTTCTCTAGGCTCTTCTCAACCCAAACTCCCTCAGCCTGTTTCCATAGGAAATATACTCCAGTCCTCTAAGAACCTTCATAGCCCTCCTTTGGACTCACTCCAGCTGGTCTGTATCCTGTTCATGCTGGAGGCCCCAGAACAGGATGCACTGTACCAGGTGCACTGAGAGCAGAGAGAAGAATCCTTTTTTTGAAGCAGCGTAGGATACAACTAGCTTTCTGGGCTGTGAGCACACATTGCTGAGTCATGTCAAGCTTCCTGTCCACAAACACCCCCAGCCCTTCTCCTCAGGGTTGCTCTTCATTGTCCATACACCCTGTCTTTGTGCTTGGGACTGACCTCACACTAACTTCAGTGCATATTTGCCTCCTAATGCTTCCTTTTGTCTGCATTACAAATGAGTGGGCTGTGTAAGGCAAGAGGTTTTCCTTAACATGGCCATAGTAATACAACTGCTTTAGATATGACTGCTTTAAATTGTAGACTGAGATTAAGTGCAGCTGACTGCTTCAGTTGAACAGAAATGCAGAAATTAATACAAATAGGCATCATTAGTGTCTAAACTGTGGCTTTTTAGAGAGCTGGGAAATGGGTTTGGATTCACCAGACCAAAATTCCAGGTAATCTCCTGGGCCAAATGTTTGTTTCCTGTGTCTTGAAGAACTTGAATGAGGCAGTGAGAAACTCTGTGCACAGGGTATGAGTAGGAGTATCAGTGGTACTTCAACTCCAAACAGTTAGTTTCAAGAAAATACCTAGGTGGTTATAAGAAACATCTGCATGCAATGTTTAATCAGCTAGGGCTATTGCAGAAAAGGAGGAAGCTATAAATCCTGCTAGTGAAACAGTTAAAAATACCTGCAAAACTCTTACATTTTCTCTGTCTGCACTGGTAACAGAATACTGTACAATCATGTGTGAGTGGATAGGGTGTCTTTTGTCATGTAATGATGAAAGGTGTTAAGGACCATTGTGTTAATGTTGCCACATCCTCAACCTCTCCCTTCACTTCATTAGCAGTGTACTTGAACAATGCAGCCTGTGCACTTTCCCATGACTGGCACATGACTGTACGGCACATGGAATATGGATTTGAGGATACTAAGAGGGACTGTTTTATAGCCACTAATCCTATGTATGTCAACTTTGAATCAGAACACATAGATATTGAACTCTGTCTTGAAAGCTTTGGCAGAGTTAGGGTAAAGAGGGATGTGATGTGATTGTTCTTGTCCATGTCCATGTCCTCAGTTCCCATAGCTGGCAGTTTTGAATAGGCTCCTGTGTTGGGATGGGATAGGATCATAGGATGATTCTATGATGCTAACAAGGCAGGAATCTAAAACAAACTCCTGATCTCCTAATTTCATTTAATGATGTCATTATGACATCTTTCTACTCTGTGTTTCTACTCTCTGGGCTAAGGCAACAGCTTCTGCTGTTGCTTCTTATGTGGGCTTGACTTACATGACTAAACAGGCTGTAAAGCTGGCAACTGTCAGAATAATCTTTCCATTAAACTGATGGTCCTTTTTAATGGGGTCTGCTTTCTTTTAATGGTAGATAGTATAGCAGGGCAATGGAAAGCAAATTATTTTTTCTTCTTAGCTTAATCTTCTTAGGGAAAGCCGTAATCCTCTGCTAATTTCCTCCATCAGAGCAAGCATATGTCTCAATCACGTTTGTAGCTGGAGCAGAACAGCACTCAGCGCTCAAATTATGCTAATAACCATTTAGATTACTTCTTCTTTGGCATTTATTCATATTGGGGATCCAGCAAGTAAGTCTTTCCCCTATGTGAATTTATGTGTTTAATCCACATTATTTTCATTAGTACCTCTGCAAGCTTTGGCATGCAACTGTCTGGCTCCTTGCCTTGTTGTCAGGTAGATGTGAAGCAATGGTGTGGTCCTTCCAATGCATCCAAACCCTGAACCCTTTCTTTTTAGTCCTTCTTACCTTGACCTGGCAGAGACAGGTGTGAGAGGGACTGCCAAGTATCACCTCAAGCAGGGGGCATGCCTTATTAAAAATTTTGTGGCGGTAGATGAGGTTCAGGTCATGTGGTTATGGCATTGATGTTATGTCATCCAAACTGTCAAAATAATACTAAAGATGGACTGTATATAAATGTATATAAATGCATAGCCAGAAGAATGACAGAAGAAACCTTGTAAAACAAGAGTTTTAGTCTGTGGACTATGCTATTGATTGCCTAGTTTGATACTGGTTTTGGAGTACTATGGCCTTACACAATACAAACTCTTACCATATAATTTGTTCTGTGTCTAAGCTGAAAATTTATCAGTCCTTCCTGCTTTCTTATTGTATTGAAGTGGAAACACTGTTCCAGGCATATATATATATTTTTAAAAAAATATGTTAAGAGTGATTGATTGAAGCTAAGCCAATAGGATTGCCACTCATGTTTTGATATACCTTTTCCTTTCTTGTCAGCTTTCCCCTCTGAGCAATTCTTGATGGACTTGCTTTTCGACTGATAAGCACAGCTGAGTAGTAGCTGTGAGAGTGACACCAAATACAAATTTCTCTGCAGCACCTCCTTAACAATGCAGAAAAAGAGGCATCAGTCATTTGTGTTCTTTGGGTGAAAGATCTCCTTTTGCATCAAGGTGTACATGAATTCCTTAACTCATTTAAGATGATTATAAGGAGCAATTTTCATAATCCAGATATTTTATTTTGATAAATTAATGGATATTGGAAAACCTGACCTGAGAGTCTATTATGCTACTGTGTATAGGTTATTTAGGAAGGATTTTCCTTTATTCAGAATAGGCTTTCAAAAGCTACATGGAAGCCTGTTACAAAATCTCTGTGGAGTCAGAAGTTCCACAGTGTAGATCTTGCTTAGAGCTAAATTAAGTCTATATTTGTTCACATTCAGTCTTTTAGCATTTATGCTTTGCAAGAGAAACAGGGTGTCTTCTTTGGCCAGAAGCTGGAAACTAGGTCTGACCAGAAAAAACATAAAATAATGAAATAACACCACACAAGCTAATAAGAGGAATGCCCATGAAAGCAAGATAAGGACAATGTTTTCTTATGTCTGTTTACTCTTTATTACCTTTTTTTAAATATTGGAATTAACAATTTGAAATCTCAATTGAATCATTGCGGGTTTTGTTCATGCTTAGATTTGAAATTAATTGGAAGAACTTAAAATAGTTGGGTTACGATTTTACTAGTAATTATTGTTTAGCCTTCTGTTTGCCACATAGTATTCAAATTTGCCACATAATATTCAATGTCAAACCTTCAGGAACATTAGGCAGTATCTTCTTAATTATGCTGCGAAGAAGGCATTGATATATTTTGTTAATGTGGCTAAGTTGTGAAACCATTGTGTATTTCCTACCACTGGAGAAAACCTTCCTCTAAGAACCAAGATCAACAAAACACTTAAGCAGCTGCTTATGTGATGAAAACCCATCCCAAGGCATTTTTTTTAAATAGTGCTTTTGATCATCTTTGTAATTCTCATTTACTGTTTTATTTAGGGTGCTTGGGAATGAAGAAATAGGGAAAACTTCGTAACGATGTTGTTCACAGATGGAAAAAAATCCCTGAGGAAAGCACAACAAGAGTTTTCAGTTTCATTCCTGTACTGTTTTCCAGTACAGGTTTTAGATAAATGGATGTTGAAATAATTTACTCTATCAATTACTCTGTTCATTTTATTATTTTTTCTAAATGTGCTATTGAGCCAGATCACTAATAATTTCATCAATGAAGTTCTCCGTCTCTCAGTTAATAACCTAATTGTTCCAATATTTCTTTTTACAATAGAAGAGTTTGGGTGTGTTGTCAGGACTGATTTATTTGTTTTGGTACAGATACCAAGTGCTAGATATTGACCAGAAATTGTCTATCTCTCTTGTAGAGCACTCAAGAAGTCATCTTCTTGAATTCTCATGTGTTAAATCATACCCACTACTTTCATTAATGTCGTTATCAAGGTAGTGGAAGATTCTGTCTAATGGGAGGAATAGTAATAATTGACCCTGGTTCTGAAAAATGTTTAAGATGTACTGGCAAGAAGTGGGTAGGGAAGCAAATTAGAGAAATTTGTATAAAATTTGTATAAAATCAGGTGTAAATGGCAGAATTCAGGTGCCTGACTTACGCATAATATCTTCTCAGGGCACCATTTCTTTCAGGCAGATATATATTTGCATCTGCATACACACTTAATCTTCACTAATATGCAACCCTGTCCTTACAAATTGTTCTCTTTCAGAATATCATAAGGATTATTGCATCCTTAAGAGGATGACTGAAATACCCAACGATCTGTTAGGGGGTGCCAATTAAAGTTTTAATGCTGTAACAGCTGTTGTCTGCTTGTAAATGATTTCTCCTAATTTTGGGATTTTCTGTTAGCACATAAAATGCTTTGTTAATAAATGTGAAAGTCCCTGAGGAATTCTGTGCATTAAACTTTAATAATTGAAGAGTGCAGAGGAATAGCTGAAATGAAAATGACTGCATTATAGAACAACTTTTAATATGTGCCAAATCTACTAACAATCATAAACTCACATAATATAGCATCTTTTTTGGGTTGGGTTTTTTCCTCTCTTTTTTTCTTTCTTTCTTTTTTTTATTCCTTTTTCTCTGCTTCTGAAGTGATCAGGTCTCAAACCCCCAAAACAATTTAGCTAGGACAGATTATTTGGAAAATTAAAGTTCCCCTTAAATACTCTTTCTGTTTAATAAGACAGTCTCTTACCTTCCAGTACAGGTCTGCTAGTTTTGGCAAAACTATGACTATTTAAATCATCTGAAATCTTGGCCCACCGTATCATTTACCATTCAGCTGGTGTCGTTAGCTCTTTCCTTTCAAGTCTTCTTTTCCCATTTCCTTGAAATCCTCACATCAAGTCAAATTTGACACAGCGCTGGAAAATGCAGTATAGGCAAGTGAGTAGTCTGTTGATGATATGAAATATCCAACGATCAGAATTGCTGTGAGTAAAAAATTTCCATAGTGTAAGTTACATATAAGAAAGGCTAAAAGGCCAAAATTTACCAACGATTCAGAGAAACAACTTTTTCTAAAAGTATTTCTGGAAGTAGATGTTTTACCAACATCAGTATTTACAGGGGCTATAGAGGTATATGGTGATGCTAATGATAATTATAGTAACAGTAGTAGCAATAATAATAATAATAATAATAATAATAATAATAATAATTTAAAATATATACCACCATAAGTAACACAGCCAAAACAACAAAAGTAATAAGATATTAAAAGAAGTAATATAACCAGATGTAATAAACACGATCCTGTATATTCCAGACAGCCAGCATAGGACTTTTGTGGGGCTGATCACTGCATTAGCAGACATCAGCCTCCTTTGATAATATTGCTGGTCTCCTTGGGTTGTGCTAGCCAGGTCAGCCACAATATTTTTATCCCCTGGAGTTTGTTCACCTTGTATTTCAGAGAATTAACAGCACTAGCTGTTGCCCTAGATCATGCACCTCTGAGCTGCTGCCGAGGGAGCTCAGTATACTCTGTGTTCAGCAGTGGCTCCAGCGTGTTTTTAATTCAGACGGGTCGAACCGATGCATATATTTTCCACTACAGCACTCATTTGTTTACTGCATCCTCCCTGTCTCTGTGCTAGTCACATACATTATGCATATTGTACATGCTGTCAAATCGCTGCAAGGCCCAGGGGTAACCTCCCTCAGATTCACTAGCAGGTTTAAAACTGTCCACGGCTGCACATGAGTGGTTTCCCTGTCAGGATCAGGGCCTGAGTGGATCTCCACCTGTATCCCTGACAGCTTGGTGCCCCTCAGGGCACTTGTGAGGAGAAGAACTCTGGGGCTCCCAGGTCAGCTGGGGCCGTCGCTGTTTTGCCCTTCTGCTCCTTTAACCAAACAGATCTAGTGCTGCATTGTCCAGAGTGATGGTGCTGAGCTGGGCTGGAGCCACACACTGCTCGCTTTCTCTGGAGGAGCTGCACTGGCAGAGGTCATCCAGAGCAGAGGCTTTCTGTGGTCAAACACTGGAAATGTCAACCCTTCAGATGCAGTGTTTTTCAGCTTTGGGAGATTCAGTTGCATGCTGTTTCCAATTTTGCATCAGAAACACGTTGAAGAGAATACTTCCTTTCTGGGGCCATGAGAAAAAACAGAGGTATAACTTTTTTAAATTCTTTTTTCTCTTGATTCTGCTGTGCTTTTTCTGCACTTCTCTTCACTCCTGGATTTCCCAGTCTCCTCTGAGCTGGGCTCCTTCTGGATACTCCCTCACAGGGAGTCCTGCTTATTTCAGTTCTCTGGGTCAGGACAAGAACTCCAAAGCCTGTAGGATCTTATTTCTCCTGTTTATTAGGATGTTATCACAAAACTTGGCAGGACTCTCCAGACTTTCTGCACAAGTTCAATTCACTGCAACCAGGCTCATTTTAGCCCTGATGGCTCAAAATGGCCCTGAACTAAGCAGTTTTTTTATCTTTATACTTATTCTTATCCAATTAACAATAGACACGTCTATTATTTTTCTTAATGACCCAATGACCCATCACCTGTGTGCTGCACTGCAACATTTCCTATCCAATTACTTACTATTAAGTATTACTTAATTACTTTAAGTAATTAAGTAATTACTTTGCCAAAAAACTCTAGAAGAAGAACATGAAGAAGAAAGAAGGAAAAGAAACAACATTCTAAATCCTCCATCTTGTCTTCTGTTTTCTAAACTAACTTTTTCACCCTGTGACTTAAGAAGAATCTCTAATTTACACACTCACCCTTCTAGATTTTCTATCTAACTTTGACAGTTGTTTTCATGTGTCATCATGAAAACATGCTGATAAATTTCATGTTGTATGAAATTCAGAGTTCTTCTGGATCTCTGAGCTAGGTATCAGAAACATGGACACACACTCTGTGTCTCAGACTCCAACAAGAGGTGTCCCTTACCGTGCATAGAACAGTTCAAACTGAGTAGACTTTCATAATTTTTTAGCAGGATAAAAAGAATCTTTTTTGCTGATCTCTTCAGTTTGAGTAAAAACACTCCTTTCCTTTTCAAAAGGTATTTAATTGCACACTTCAAAAGCATTTACTTTGAAAAAATAATAACTTTATTGGTTTTGAAACAATATAACTATGAAGTAGGATTAATTTGACTTCTTTTTTCATAAATAGAACAAAACCAAATCAGTACAACATCATAATTATGTCTTAATTATTCTAATAACTTTCATTATTGCTTTTAATCTTGATTCTTTTTTCTGAAGAATAAAAGACAATCTAAACAATGTATTAATACATTACTCTAAGCTCCTTACTCTCTTTCTTGTTCTTTCCATCTCCTCTTTTCAGATCATTGGAACTATGAGATAATCAGGGCAAGATTTCATTTGCTAGCTCCTTCCTTTATTCCAGCTCCTCCATTTATTTTTTCTTATCCAAATCCCACTTTTTTCTCTCTCACTTTTATTCACACCTTCTTATCTATATTTAAGTTACTTAAGAGCAGGTAGAATAGGAAGAGGAGTAGAAAGGAGCCCTAGCCATTATTAGTTTCGCAGTCGGTGAATTTCTGCAGTTTCTTCTATAGCCTATTGAAATCAGTGGAGCTCTATTGAAATGTTCTTGGGGTTCTCCTGTCTCCATCAGAGTCACCAGAGACATCACTGTGCTTTGCCATTTGGATCTGCTGCATAGAAAATAAGGTGTTGTGTAGCACTGAGAGCAAGGAAATCTGTGCCCCCCACATGGTTCATAATTAGCAGCACTCCTTCTTCCTACCTGCTGTGGCTTTCACCCTCAAATGCCACTCCCTGGAAACTGGGAATTAAACGTGGTGATGGAGAGGCAGTTATCTGCTGCCTGCAGCTTGGCATGCAGGCTTATTCAAACACATCAGATTAAAACTTATTTCACAGCAGAGAACAGTGGAGAACTCTTGCTGGTGCTGTGCTGAGGGCTTCAAACAAGATCTGGAGTAAGAGAATGCTGCTCTGAGAGGATCTACCAGTGCAAATAAAGCAGATCAGTGATGAGTGACAGAAAAAAGAGAGAAGACTACATTTGCACTGCCTTTTGCAGGCAGGCATAAGAATGCTCTGGCTGTGCTACAGGTGGATTAGAAGCTAATATATTTTATGTTTAGGTGTACATTTGGTGCTAGCAAGTCTGGATGTAGCTATGTGCTCCTGCTTCATAAATATCTAGAGTCAGAGTCTTGGTGTTGGGAAGAGAAAACTTGTGTCTGCCTCCACAGTGGGAGCCTGAACATCATGGAGGCTTGGAGGGACTTGTTCCTTCCATTCCATTCCTGGCTCTGTGTTTCTCCCTCCCTCTCATCTCCCTCCTTCTCTTCATCATAAGTTAATTCAGCAAGTTGATTTAGAGAACAAATTCACATTAGAAACTGTCCACTAAAAGTGGATAGGTTGATTTCTTTTGGGCAGCAGCACCTTCATCATCTCCAAAAGTGTGCATGAAAATATGGTATTGTTTTGCTAAGTGGGATAATTATTACAGATAAAAAAGTCTTGTGTTTCCTTTGAGTCTGTGCTATTTTACTGTGACCATTGAAAATATGTCTCCACTGTAATAAATTATACTTCTGTAAGATATTTAATATATGTAGTAGTACCTAATGATGCAGAAATGCTGAGTCCATTACAGTAAAAGAGAGTTTTGGCTTTAATCTCAATGTAAACAGGATTTGATATGGAATTTCAGTGTAAATGGAGAACAGGAGAGAACAATAACATTAAATTCTGCTAGTAAATGGTGAAATCTGAAAATCCTACTCAGTATTTAAGGTAATATACTTTTTTGCCTGAGTATGATTTGGAAGGTTTTACTTAAAAAAGAAGCATGTTAGCTTGCAGGGTTGTTGTTGGCATACATTCATGGTCTTATAAAGCTGTCATTATATAATTATATATTTTTTCCAGCTCTTAATCTTCTTCTTCTTCTTTGCACCTTTTGCATATTTTCTATTTGAGCCTATGTAAATATTCTTTTTCGCTTTTCTTTCTCTTCTTTCTCCTTTCCCCCCCCACTCTTCCTTAATCTAATTATCTCCTTATTCTTCTGGAACATGCCCACCTGTATGCTAAACCCAGTGCCATTTCCACAATCTGAACAACTGCATTAACTCAGTGGTGAGCTTCTACGCAGCTCTGATGTGTTCTGAGAACAGGCACACCCATACTAATCACACTGTGGAATATATTTTTTTCCATATTTGCTTATCAGTGTCTGCAAAGTCTCAAAGTCTGCAAAGTTCAGAGCATCTCTTCCAAGTTGTGAACATTACCTAATCCCATCAGTGTTGAGGAAGATGCACAGAATATATGCAAGTCACCCCAAATCACCTTCCAGTTCTAATCAGGGTGATGTATGAATTATGAGAACGATGACATTCTTATCAACTCCAGTAGATCTGTCACATCTTAGTCATAATGCATCTGTAGGTGGAATTGTATTTGTTGTTCTTAAAAAAAGGCCTGTGAACTTTGGAGTACTCTTAGTAAGAAATAAAAAAGGCAGGTGATTTTTGGATATGTTTGACTTCAGTTTAAAAGAATGTATTTAATAACAAGATGCAAGTTTTCTTCTTCGCTTCTGTTTTTCATTCTTCCAACATACTTCACTGGCATTCTTCTGTTTCTCAATCTGGCCCCACAGTGCGACGACAGTGAGCAGTAAACACTGAAAGAAGGCTGTGATTACTGCTTGCACAAGTTACATCCAAAGAAAGATTGATTTTAAAGTGAGAAAGAGGCTGCTAAGATGACGGATAACTACAGCTTGGCTTCTGAGCCCTTTGAGTGCTTCCTAGTGTTTTGTGTCAAGTTTGGAAGTGAAGCAAGGCCATGAAATGGAGTCAGTAGCATCATGGGGATAAGAGGTGAAAGGTCTGAGGGTTTCACTTTGTGCCTGGGAAAGAAGATGTGTGGACATTGGAATTTCACAGCCAGATTAAAATCATGGAAGGCAAGTCTTAGGATCAGAAGCTTTTGTCCACTGCTTGGGCAAATCAACAAATTGTTTTAGCAGTCTTGTAAAAAAATACTCTTTTTAGAGAGCTGCAGACAATGACTGAGGATGTTTCTGGTCTTGAATCACAAAATTGTGCACAACAATGCTGAAATTAAACTGTTTCATCTGTGTCCTGTCAAATTAAACATAAGGTAATATTTTTCATCTTTGAATCTTGACAAATTAGTATTTTTGTGGAACAAAGAATACGTAGCATAATAAATATCTTTCTAGAGTCTTTGAACTTATTAAAATAAATGGATATCTAAATTTTGGATGGTATCAGGCAAATTAAGTCAATATTTGTTTCTGAAATGCTGATTATATTGGAGTGTAGATTTTCTACTAAGGTTAGATTTGAAGCCAAGATTTACTGTTGGGAATCCCAGAAGACACCAAATTAAACACGAACCAGCAAACTTGCATTGCAAAAAAAAGAAAGGGAAATTGTGTCTGTGGCTCCATTAGGAGTGTTGGAGTGCTGCCAGCAGGTTGGAGGAGATGATCCTTCCCTTTTATTCAACCCTGGTGAAGTCACTCCTGGAAAGCTGTGTCCAGTTTTTGACTCCCCAGTACGAGAGACAGATGGACTGAAGTCCAGCAAAGGGTCACAAAGATGTTTAAGGATCTGGCCCACCTTTCCTGTGAGGAAGGACTGAGAGAGATGGGCCTGTGCAACCTGGAGAAGTCTCATGGGGACCTCATTAATGTGTATAAATACCTGAAGGGGAGGGTGCATGAGGGATGGAGCCAGACTCCTGCCAGTGGTACCAGTGACAGCACCAGAGGTGATAGACACACTGAAACACAGGCAGTTCTCCCTGTTATAATTATATTACACATTTTAATTATATTAAAATATATTACACAATTATATTACGCATTTTTATTGTGAGGGTATCTCCATCTCATATTCAAAAATCCACCTAAGCTTAGTCCTGAGCCACCAAATTCTAGGTGATCCTGCTTAGGCTGGGTGTTGGACAAAGTGACCTTGAGATTTGCCTTCCAAATTCAGCCATTTTGTGCTTTTGTGTGGATTTTCCATAGAGTTCTAATAATAGCATTGAACCTTTACAAGTGAGAGAAGAGCATGATCTAGTTAAGATGCTCATATTCTCTTGTATCTCTGTGATTGTATTTGTAAGTTTTTGGAGAGAGCTAACTAAAACTCACAGGTGCTAAAGAAAAAACATTATAGAGTGTTAGAAACACTAAGTTGCTCTGCCTTTTCCCTTCTCTCATTTCTTGAATAGTTTTATTTTTTCTGTCTGGATTCTCCCATTATGTGCTATTTAAAGATGAATTGTAAAAACCAAAGGGCCTATAATGCATCTTTTTTGCAAGAATACTTTTTGCTGGTGTCTAGCAGGAATCTGAAAAGTGGTCCAACACATCACACTGAACTCAGAGAAAACTGCCAACAGTGGAGAAGCAACAGTCATATTTGGTGAGTGCCACCAATTTTGGTTGAATCTTCTGTTGAATAGAAATGATGCTCTTGATAAAGCCAAGGGTTGGCTGAGTATCTCCGGAAGGGAAAGGCCTGTGCTATCCTTTACTTCTTACCTTCTATGAGACTATAGATAAGTCATGTGTTCTCCACATGACAGGCAAATGAGGAGCTAAACCTCTCGTCCCCACAGGTGGGTCATGAAGATCCTTAGTGAAACACATTGTGTAAATACATTCAATTTAATATTTTGTTTATCTGTATCATGGAAATGCCTGTGACCTGCAGCTGAGCTCAGAATTCCATCCTACTGAACACAGTGATCAAAGGAATCATTCCTTAGGAACTAAAATCACGAATCTTGATGCTTGGTCCTGACCCCTGTATTCTGCCTTGTCAAGATGAAAAAAAAATTGCAGTACTTGGACATAGACCAGTTCCTCCTGGGATGCCTCTTAATGAAAATTTCTTCGTACATATAATCAAAAAGGTAAACCAAATGAACCAGCCAAACAAATCTTCAGAGAAAGGGTAGAAAACACATCTTTCTCCTCTCATTTGTATGCTTGAATTGCTTCCTTATAATGATGCCACCTGCTTCCTTTAGGTGAATAACAGTCTTTTATTTGCAAGAATTTTTCTTGAACATATTCCAGTTCAAGAAGAACATGTTCTTATGCTTCTGGTAGAAAAAAATTCCTCAAACCCAAGACTTTCATGTAGGGACAATCTGTCTGTCAATATGCACCAGATGTGTTGACCATAAAGTTGATTTAGTATTCTGCACCCATATTTTCTCATGAGGCAGACTAATGAGAAAGGAAAATAGATAAGGGAAATGTCAAGGAGAATTGCAGTGAAAATTTAGATTGTTTTCCAGATAGGTAAATAGAAACGGGGATAAAAAGAGGGAACTTTCATTCTGCCACAATTGCTTCTGTACAATACCAGACAGTTTGAAAAAGAGGATTTCGGAACTAAGAAAGCCCTTCATTATAGAAGCCTGGCTGCCTGTATCAAATCTGTAGCTAAATGTATTCTTACACTGTGCCTGACAGGAGAGGTAATCACAGACATGACTTGTAGCCAATAAATGTTATTACCTAGTATATTCTAGTTCACTTATGAAGGGCATCTGTGACCACTTGCACAGTTTTAAAGAATATATTACTGAAGCCAAATTCTATCTTTTGGAAACACTAATCCTGTAGGAAATGGTGCCATCTTCAATGATGGAAAAAAGAAATGTAACATGTGCAGGGTCATGTATGTTGACTGATGACCAAATGCCTTTATCAATCATCATTCAAAAGAACTCATCTACTCAGGTTGTGCTGATAAAAGGATTTGCTGCCCCAAGGATGCCCGGTAACATTTATCCCTTTATGAGCAACTCCCTTCTTCTTTTCTCCATGTGTTTCAAACTATTTATTTGAAATAAATAAAATAAATAAATAATTACTCTCTCATTATAAGAAGATTGTGTACAGCAAGGAGTGGCACATGAGCTAGGATGCAAGAGAACTGGTGTTTGTGTTAAGATCTCACACTGATCTGGAGACCTTTGCAAATTCGGGTCTCCTTTCTTTGTCTTTTTTTCCTGTTTCCAAGTTGATGATAATGATCCTGACCTCCTTCAATAAAGTGATATTTACTTGCTGAAGATATGAGTTATGTGAAAGTCATGCATTTCAGCAATTAATGCAAGGCAGAAGGTCTCCTCCTGCTGTATTCAATCCCTACTCTCTCTCACTTAAAAAGTTAGATAAAAATAAGTAGCAGACAGTAGCAGATAAGCAGTTGCCTTCTTCATGCATAGATACATAGATAATCTCAACCAGATGGGAACAAGGAACAGATGTTCTCTAAACATATGTGCAAACAAAAAAAGTGTGAATGTTCATAAGCAGTGAATAAAAGAGGAAAAAGGAACAAAGTATGATTTCAGGACTCAAGTATTTGTGAGGTCTGAACTGGGAATTTTCATCTAGCTGTAGAAACAGCACATGGAAAGGATTTATGGATATTTATTCTTTTTGACTCTGAGACATGAAGTCATTCACCTAGGTGTCCTCAGTCTTTTCTGAATATGATGGCTAATTGGATGTTGTGCCAGTACATACATCTGTTTGCATTTAGGCTTCTTTCCACATGGTGGGATTTGTAATGTAGACAAAGCCTACAAAACCTTTTATTTCCAGATTCTTTCTGTGCTTAAACTAATTTTCTCAAAATTCAGTTTGTCACCTTACAATGTCCCAGGACTTCTGTTTTTGTCAAAGTGAGCATTAAAATACTTACTGAAAACCAAATTGTTCTACTACTGATGCATTTCCCTTCCTTCAAACAATCTGGGTACATTTCACTTAAAATTTCCCTTAACAAAATTTTTAATTAATACATCATAATGACATTAATTTCAGCGCAGATCTACAACATATTACAAAAGAAAGTTAAGTTGAAGTCAAGCCTCTAATTGTAAAGATATTTTTCCACTACCTGTCAAGCATTACTCATTAGCAATACTACAAATACAAGCCAAGTTGTTAAGCTTAGATTAAATATCTTAAATCGCTACATGCTACCTCCTTTCGTCATTGAGTGGGATGAAAAAACAACTATGAACTTTGCTAAGATGCAAAGAAGATATGATGCAAAATAGATAATAAGGTTATTTTTTTTCTGTAAGCATAGTCAGGTTTTCAGTGTTAGGATGTTGATCTTGTTCAAACTTCTTAAACTTCAGAGATATTGTGGGATTTTTTCTAGAAATGTTAAAGCAAATATGAAATACTTTTTTTTTTTCTCAGTATATACACTTATAAAATATATTAAGTATAAAGTATATTACACTTATAAAATGTCAAAAAATATTATTATTACTTCTTAAAAGCTTTTTTTGGGATACGGATGAGAAGCATGTTAAAACACATATAGTTCTTCAAACCTTTTCACAATACGATATTTTTCCCTTTGGTTGTCGAAGTCCCAGATTCCATGCCAAATGGGAAGATCTACAAGTGTTTTTCTTTGATGTACATTGTTTTAAAATATATTTCACCCTTGAGGAAATACCCATATGATGAATTTTTTACTCCATCAGGAGCAAATTCATCTTAATGATGATTATTGTCTCTGCTTAGAAATCTTCACATTCATGGATGAGAGATCCTTCATAAGGTCAAAGGCATGAGTTCTCTTTTTCACACTAATGTGAGCAAAGCAAAGGTGAAAGCTGTAAAATATCTTCAAGCTCGCTTGGCACCTGATCAGCTCTGATTTACAAGGATGTTCATATTGCTGCTATTGAATTAAAACATTTTCACTAGCCTGCTTTAATTTGAATGTGTTTCCAGACCAGTTAACTGGAAGAAGTAAATAGGTGTTTAGCGTTTAATAGATATGATTATCATTTTTATTTAACTTATTAATAAAGCTGGGTAGCAAATTGTTACCTCAGCCTCTGAAGTGTTTGGAATTTAGGAAGAGTGTTCCTACGCCATACAAGGAAAATATTATGTATACTCTGGGTTTTCATGTCTGCATGTCTGTCTGAGTACACCTATAGATCTTTTAAGAAAAGATGGTAGCAAAATTCTTGCTCTGCAGCCTGCTGGTGAGAGTATTTAATGAGAAATACAAGCCCAGAGCAAATGAGCTGAACTTAAGTAATTTTTATGTCCGTAATACTAAGTTGTGTGCAATGAGTCTTTCTCCTGTCTGCTCAGGAGGTCTGCACTGTGCCTGTGGGCCTCTACCTGAGAAATGATTAGAAACAGTCTGCTGTGAAAAGTTTCATTTCTGTGCATCAGTGAATCACAGAGAAAGCATTTAGTTGAAAAATTCCCGGTCTTTCTGTTTAGTCATTTTGGTGTTTTCTTCTTGTGTCTTCCATTCTTTATCTCCTCTCTTTTCAGAGCATATTTTTCAAAAACTGTTGCTTTCAGATAAATCTGCTGAAATTTTAACAACAGTGATTCTTCAGGCATCTGTCACAACATCTGGACTCAGAGTCCTGAGAATAACAAGCATACTCCCTCCTCTCCTCCTCATTCATACTTAAAGATCAGAATGGGTATATAAAGTTTTTTCTGCTACCTCTATTAGTACATAACATGTGAGGGACTCCACCAGAAAAGAGATCTCAGAAAAGTTGAGTACACAGCTCTCAAAGGTGTAAAGTGTGTTAGGCAAGCAGAGCCTGTGATATTGGATCCTGCTTCTGCCCCTTCAGCAGCACAGTTTTCTGCCCTTGCTTGACTTCCCTCTTGCTGCCCTGTTCCAGCTGCTTTTCCCTGTCTCCACATTTGCAGCTGGCTCTTGTGCTTATATTCAGATGCTTTTTCAGCAGTGAGTTGACTCTGGTTCCTTAAAGTGGCTTCAAGCTTCTGTTTCTCAGTGTCTCAGTGGTTTCTTTCCAGCTTCTCATGCTGTGCAGCTACAGGATATGGACAGAAATGTCCAGGTTGCCAGATGTGCCCAAAGCAGACTTTGTCCCAACAGACTTTTTTTTTTTTTTTTTTTTTTCAGCCACATCAGCTCTTCTAACTAGGCCGGGTTTTGCATGGTGTGCTTTAATGAACTCACTGAAAACTTCAGGCTGTTTCATCATACCTAATTTAGCTAACTTTGCAGTCATTACTCCACAGTAGACAGTGCCACACACACTGTCGTAAATTGATGGCTGCTGCTTTTCTAATCTAAACATTCAAAACTACTTGGATAGACGAAGCAAGGTCCATTTCTAAATATCTTTATTCTGATTTTGTCTTAAAAATAAGACACATGGTTAGCTGAAAGAATAGTGTTCATAATTTCTGCAACTTAATTTCTTTATCTGAAAGAATCACAAGAATTTCTAATATGTTTTTAAATTTTTTTGGGTAAATTCAGAAATGGAATATAAGTTTTGTGAGGAGGCAAGGAACAGCACAAACAGAGCAAACTCTATCTCCCTCACAAACTTGATTGTTGGCCCTTCAGGTCCCATGCACACTCTTCCTTCTTACCTAACCAAGCCCTGAACCTTTCACAGCCAACAAATGTTACCAGGACACAATTGCATACAGCTGTGCCTGATCAGCTTGCGCATCTTACTGGAGGAGCAGACTTTTGTGTGTGCATTTTTTGCACTAATGTACACTGGTTATATCTTGAGAGAGGCATTTGGATGCTGAACACCCAGTAAAATGTTTTATCTTAGCTTTACGGACCCTTAAAAAAACCCCACACCCTTAAATCCCATTAAGGCAAAGCTGGAAGAAGTTTGTACTTATTTAGTGGGTAAAATAGTCTCCAAAGGTACTGAGGTTTATAAAGTTACAAGATGTTCAAACAGTCTGGCTTTTTGTTGGTGTTTGTTTGTTTTTGCTTGGTTTTTTTAAGAAGATCTCTAACATTTCATCCCACATTCAAAACATTAGACATAAAACTGACAAAACATTAGATCTTTAAAAGCTCCTCATTGAGGATGTATTCTTAAGAACCTTTACTACATTCATGGCATGAGAGAGGTGTTTGAGTTGCAGACAGAGTTTCAGACATTAATTGTTACCCCCTCACCTTTATTTGGAAGGCTCAAGGCAAAACAGGGGCAATCATGCTATGTACTTAGTTAAACTTAGTTATTAATGAGCAATACCTTGTGGATAAAGCATGTCCACCTGGTGAAGCAATGAGCAAGCTCCAGTGAGGAGCCTGCTCATATTCTGGATTTTATATTTCACATGAGGAAACTGCCAGTCAGCTTCTGCACTTATGTACAAGGCTGACCCATGGTACTGTGACACTGTCCATTTGACAAAGTCATTGAAAAATAGTGTCAGACATCCTCCGTTACACACAGAAAGAGCAAAACTGGAAGTTTTCTATCCAGATCTTTATAAAAATATATCTTTTGGAAACATCTCAACTGTGGTGCCCACAAAAAATTTTGTTGTTAGGCCCTGGTGTCTTCTGGCCTCTGATTCACTATGGCCTCCTATGTTCACTGATGACTTCTACTTTCCCCAGCTGATTGCCTGTGAACTGTTAGGTTTAATGCTATTATCAAGGGAATAACATTTTCACTACTCTTTTTTGCATGATTCATACCCGGATCAGGATTCTAGGTGTTAACCCACAAGTATGTAGGGACATATTTTCTCCTGACCCTGCAGATCTGGACAAAGATCCCCATGTGTTCTGTTATGTTCCAGCCCTTTCCTGGGTGCCATCCACACTGGAACACAGTGATGTAGAGTTTTAAGATCGTAATCATTTTTAGACATCTTACCCACCCAGGTCCCAGCAGCCCCATGTCCCATATTTGTTTTTAAGCCATTTGGTCTCAGCGATTCTGTAGTCACTCAGTGGATGTATGGTGTGTAGATAAAATACATTAACATAACATCTGCCCCCAATCCCAGGGCAGCTGACACATCTTGCTGATGTTTACTGCTGAATCAATAGAAGGGAAAAAGGGCATGAATGGACAGAAAATTTTGAGGTGTCCAGATGTCATAACCAGGGATTTTTAAATCAGTATTTCTAATGTCTCCCTCTATCTTCTAAAAGTGCCTACTGACAAAGGCAGTAAAAAGAGTACGTAGAGACTTGCCCTTGTTAAGAAAGTTACGTTTCACGTTTTATGAAGGTAAAGGAGCTGCCTTAACACAGCAGAAATGTGACCAAATACTGCTCTCTCTTGACCTCCTGTAGCTCCCTTGCCTCTCTGTTTTAAACATCTGAGGACCTTTTTGTACTGCACATTGTACTTTGTAAAGAAGTAAGCTTTTTCTTAGGCCATCACGCCAACTTCTGGTGCTGGGTCCTCTTTGCCAGGCCCCACAAGGCCTGTCTTCCCCCTCCTTGGAAAGATCAGAGATGATCTGCAGTGTCTCTTTTGGGAGCAATGCCCAGCCGCTCTGCCACCACTCTGGTTCCACCACGTGTAGCAGAGTGTTACCTTTGCCCTGGGGCTGAGGAGAAGGCTGGAACCATCTCTAGTCGAACACTGCCTGGGGCTGGGCCCTGCTCCTGCCTTGTGGCTCCAGTGTTTGGTGGCTGTCAGGGGTATCACAGGTGAACCTCACAGGGGCACGCCTCAGTCAAGGGTGTCACCTCCTGCTCTGCTGTCTGCCTCATCGATGAGAGCCCCCTTGCTTCATGCTCCAGAGTCTGCAATCCCCGTACCTAATACTCCTTCCTAAGTTGCCTTCAGTAGGAAAAATCAGGGACTCCACAGCCGAGCCTTTATACACTGTTTTCAGGGTCTTTAAGAAAAAATAACAGGCAAAGCTTTGCCTGTTGCTACTGTTGCTCTTTTAGCCATGTGTTCCTTTAGTGCCCTCTAATAGTAATCAATAAGTGCTAGCTATTCATAGGAGAGAAGCAGAATGAAGAAAGGGGTGAAAATATCATTGTTTGCTAGCACAGCATTGCTCATCATCACTGTAACTGTAAACATGGATCAATTATTTCTCTTTTTGTTTAATGTGAGGCTACTTCAGGTTTTCAGAAGATGGGTTGTATTTCCTTTCCTCTTGGCTGCATAAACTGTGTGCTGGTCTTAAATACACACAAGAAAAACATACTTTTCTTTATCCTCTTGTATTTATCTCATGAGGATATAGTCATCATGCATGTATTACCAGATAACATGGATACCCAGAGAAATCCCAGAAAGTTCAGGCATCCCATATCTTAACCTGTTTCCACTAATGTTCTTAGAACAGTTTTGTCATAGTTTTAAAAGATATAAGTTTTCTAAAAATAGAATAGTTAGAAAAAAAAATCAAGTATTTTACTGAGAAAATTCAGTATATGACAGCCTCTGTTTTTGAGATCCTAATGATGAGTTCATCAGAATCAGTAGAAGTGATCCTAATCTAATGGATTAGGTCACGTTTTTCTCTTGTCTAGCAAAGTCACCTTATCAGGCCTAACTTGTGCTGAAAGACTCTCCCAAACTGGAGCTGATATCAATGACCCTGCACTTTTCCTGTGCTTTGGCCACTCACTGCCATCCTGTTGGAGGTTCTGCAAGTCTGAAGAGGAGAAGCTGAGTGACTGTAAAAGATAAACAGCAGCAAAGAGCAGAACAGGGTGAGGCGACACAGTGAGGTGTCAGATCACGATGTTGAGGGTAGCCTATGACACCCAGATCTAGAGGGATCTTCAGGCAACTAAACTAAAGCCAGTGGCTAAAGGCTTGGCCAAAATATTTTCAAGCCAGGTTAAGTCAGACTGAAGCATTTCCATACATGTTAATTATGACTGTGGAGAAGAATCCTCTTATAATGACTCCAATGACACACAAAAAGGTAAATCATTTTCCATACTATTATTATGATGATGATGATTATATATTTTTAAAGCCAGTATTGACAATATTGAGTCCCACATTTGCAATCATAAGAACTGACCATTTTGAATTAGAGACCTTCTGGCTTAAAAGCCCATGTGTTGAACAAAGCAGGTAGGAAACAATATATGCATGCTGTGTTCTGTGCTCCTGACAGAAATCCAGAGACTATGTTTTCAAAGTGTAATTAGTACAACATGTACACCATGCCTCCTGTGGACCATTAAATATTGTATTCCACAACAGCCAGACCTAACTTAGATGCATGCATATATACACTATTGTTTTCACAGTAAATCAGCTATCTGTCTGGATGTGCTGAAGAGATTCAAAGTTTAGGCATAACAAGTGTTGAGTTTATCCATTTTTTTCTTTCAGTAGGATTGTAGTTTCATGCTCATATGGCATTTTGTATTCAAATCTGTGGAAAACATCAGTTCATATAGTCCCCTAAATTGTTTCCCTGGAGTATTTCAACTTCTGTCTTATTTCATTTCTCACAGACAGCATAACATAGATTAACAGTGCATAGCGCTATATGTGCCAAAAATAAGTTCCATCAATTCTTATTTTAATTAGGAATTCCACTGGACATTTAGAAGGGCTATTAACAGAGGCTGTGTCTTTTGGGGCCTTTGATGTCAAGTCCATTCTTTCATGCTATTTTCACCTATGGAGAGGAAATCATCCTGGTTCAAACATTGCCAGTATGTCAGAGGTATTTCCAGGGAAACATTTTGAGAAAGTCAGATCTGTTGAAAAGAAATCCAAAGAAAATGGGTAACAAAACAGAAGAAAATAAGTTGAAAGGAACAGAGTCTAAAAATGAGCCAGGAGTAGGATAAAAGGCTATTTGAAAGATGGCTGAAATACTTTGAAGGACTGAAGAAAAAACAACGAACAAAAATGTAGAGGGGAAACAGTGCAAAGCATTCATCAATAAAGAGAAATGAGCAAATTCTTTAAAAAAGATACAAACATTAAAGGCAGAAAAGAGGAAATAATTAAAGGTATGAGAGAAAGCATATGAATGGATTGACAGTAAGAGAAAGGATGATAAGAAAAAGTAGATGGTTATGGAAATTTATTTGGAGAGAGATTATGTCCTTAACTTTATCATCAGGGCATTACCTGAGTTTTGCTGAAAACTTCAAAATGAACAAGGGGTATAAATGGAAGAGAAATTCTTTACTATGGACATCGAAGATGTATGAATACTTGTGAAAAATAAACTATAGGTAAACCTGTTTCAGAACTGACAAAATCAGGTTTTGGGAATGAGCTTGTGAGATATCATTTATGTCAAGTGGAAATTAAATATACTGGCTTTTAGTTTTGATGGAGTGAATCCATATTTCCTGCTGCTCTAAAGAATCAATAGTTATAATCTTAGTCTGGCATTTCTTTAATAAATTCTTTAAAGGAAATGAGGTACAAGAGCACTACTGTTTTTGAGTTTGAGAACCTTCAAAGGTGCCCCTCAAGTAACCCAGGCCTTACTCAGACCCACTGAACTCTAAAAATTAAGCTGGAAAAATTCTTTGAAGGCTGAGATCAGTGTACATAGCAGAAAACATCCTAGTTGATATTAGGGTAGCAAATCTGATATGCAAGATCAGTATTACCTGATATCAAGGTGTCTGCATCTTCCATACTTTCCTCAGGTGATCTGAATGCTGGTTTAGAATGTCCCTGTGGAAGGAAGTTCACCTTCCTTTCATCACAGGACAATCATATTTACCCAGAAAGTTCTGGCACAACTCTCACAGTGAGTCTAACAAAGATATGTTGTTCCATGGAAAAGGATATTCTTTCTTTAGGAAGGAAACTCTGACATTTTAGGTGTCAGAGCTCAGTGTTAAACATTTAAAGGTATCTTAAATTAGAAGTGCTGAGTTATTCCTAAATGATTCAGCTTATTTACCTCTTTTAATATATGTCTAATATCTGAATTTTGGTCTTCTGCAGTTTAAAATTTAGGCCAAAATTTATCAGCAGTTCTCCATACTTTTAAAAATCTATCTAAAATAAAGTAAAAAAAAACTTTATGGTATTTATTTTTATACAATTTATGATATAAACAAACCATGCTTGTCTAGTAAACAGGAACCATTATCCCCTTTTAGAAAAGTCAGATTTGAGTCTCTGCTGATTGGTGGAGAACAAAAGATTCAAAAAATCTTTATTTATAAAATGAAAAAAATCCCACTTTCTTAAACCCACAAGGAATAGAATAGGGCATATTTCATTGCCAACATCTTTTAGACATAATTCTGCCCAGATGGTTCTCCTTCTAGGCTATTCTTCAGAGCTGCACTCCTTTTTCAGTCCATTACCTTCATTTTATCTCTAGTTTGTGCTTTCCTGTGGCTTCTGCTGCCCATGGAAGTTCCTCTACTAAAAGTATTTGCTCTAGAACTTTTTGTATATGAGCCTGGTATACACTTCACTGTGGGCCAGAACGTTTGGAAGCTGCAAATTTTTTCCCATATTTTTGCGCCATTAAAGACTTTCTTATGTTTTTCCCTTTTCAAAAGAAGAACACTTATTCTTTCAATAGGATTTTAGAAAATTGACCCACTGAATCCTAAAAATTAAACTGGAAAAATTCTTTGAAGGCTGAGATCAGTGTACATAGCAGAAAATATCCTATCTGATATATACAGTGAAGATCACTCTCATGGGTAGCTTGGTCATTTTGAAATGGGTTCTCTAATGAATATTTGTTGCCGGTTTTCCAATAGCTTCTCTCAACACTTTCTAGTGAAAGAATAAGGAAAGACAGGGCTTTACATGGAAGTTGTGAGTTAACACTGGTTCAGGTGCTGGTCTGGTAGCAAATAGCATCAGATCAAGAATCAGGTCTCTGAGCAAGTTGCTGAATTCTTTCATACTTTAGCTCACAAGATAAAAATGCAAACAATCGTTTTCTCCTGTTATTTACATTGGTCTTTTAAAGAGTTTGCTCTTTCCCATAAATATTTGGGCAGGGGTATATCTGGTATATCTTTGGTTATCTTTGCCCATATCTGAAAGCAAACTGATCACTCACATTTCAAGGCCATTCTCCTTGTGCTGCTGTAATATAACGATGCAGCATAAAGCTGGAAGCTACTGCAGTAGAGCGAAGCACAGAGAAGTTCAGGAGCAGAGATGAGTCTCCTGAGAATATCTTATCTACCTGCAATATACTTAGGAACAGGCTCCCTCATGAGGTAATCTCTCCTGCTAGAGACCTAGGTGGAAATGCCACAAAACCAGCCTGTCTCTGACATGTGAGGATTTCAGTTACTCATGCAGGCTGAGATTCAGTGGGAATGTCTAAATGCAATATACCAGCAAAAGAAATAAATCATTAGTGTAAGTTAATTCAGTGTTCTATTCTCTACCTACCTTAGAATAGGGTTAATATTTTTACAGTCAATACATTTCAATTAATATTGGGTATATTTGTGCAGTGAATGTGTGCTCCATGACCATCATAACTTTAATGCTTTTATGCTTTTATGTCTATTACAGAGTCATTGTTCTTGTTGAGAAATGGAAAAGAGTTTTATAATGTGTCTGTGCAAAGTACTTAGCTTGTAAGGGCTTCAAAATTGTTTTCTCTAAATCTCTACAGCTTTTTAAAGGACTCTACGTGCTGCTGTAGAGGCAAAGTACCTTTTTTTTTTTCTTTAAACAGACCTTAACAGCTCATCATACTTTTAAATAACAAGTGGTTGATCATGTACCTTAATTATAAGAACAAATTGAAGACAATTGTCCCATTCATCAAAATAAATCATATATTAGTTAACTAATGGAAAAGTCAACAGACACAAGAAAAATACCAGAACAATGTAGCAACATGGGGTCAAAATCGTTAGCTGGTATAAATCAGCATGGCCCTAATCTCTTCAACTGGGTTGTGCCAGAAAATACCAGGTAATGATCTGACATTTTTTGGGTAAATGTGTGAAGAATTATGTGCATTAATTTTCTTTTGAGAAATTAGGGGACAATATTAATTGATGTCCAATCTTCAGATGTTGCTTTGTATCTGTCCTTTTAGATTAAAAAATCATGTTGTTCATATAACGGGAGATTTTGACTTCTCTTCTGGAGAGTTTGATTTGCAATTCTCATTTTCCAAGCCAGTTTGACATGCTTACACACAGAGATTAAATGTCTGGCTGGGATCAGAAAGTTCAGTCGTTAGGTGAAGTAAAGAGCCATGATGCCACAGATACAACATTTTCAGATCAAGATTCAAGATTAAAGACCAAAGTTATTCAGTGTACAAAAGGAAACACATTTCACACATGAGGGTAAAATTTTTCTCTTGGAGAACAAGTGAAATAGCTGTTCAAGATTCAATGCTGGCTCACAGAAACCAGAAAGTTTTCTCTAAACACTACTCAGGTCTCTTGTTTTTATTGTAGATATTTTGTGGTTTTATTGTAGATATTTTGTTGCTGAGAATCTCTGCTGTAGGTGCTTTTCAGATGTACAAAGTTTCCATCCCTCCAAATATCATCAATAAACAGGGGTCAGAGGGAGGAAGCAACAACATGGATTTTCTATTCAAACCAATACATTTTCCTATAAAGGCAGCAGAGCATAAAAATTATTTTGAAGTAGGGAAAAAGAACAAAGGAAGCTTCAAGACAAATTAATAAGGGCTAGCTGATGCAGAGAGGGACTGCAGAAGGGTGCGACAAGGTGGCTTTTTGGCTTTGTGATAAAAGGGCAGGAAGAGTTCAAAAATGGGGCAGAACAGAGGTAATAGGAAGGGCAAGTCTCCTGCTGAAGGGCAGTATCCACATGTCTTTAAGAGGACCCTCAGTGCATTTGACTACAAGGGTATTATATCAGTTCTTGCTATGAGACCATTATTTGGAGGGGAAACCATAAAGGGCTAAGTGGTAGATGATTGGGAAATGCCAGATTTCTGGGAGTTGTGTTGCTTTGAGGCTGTTCCCCTGTGCTGTCATGCTGTCTGTAGTACAATGTAAGGGCCCTGTAAAAAGGAATGAGTGGAAATCATGCAGTATTTAGAGAAAGAAAAGCTGTGAAAGAAAAATACCCTAAGGAAGCACAGAGTGAATAAAAATAATTGCTTCATATGTCGTGCTAAGGGTTTGTCTGACTCAGGACTCTATACATACTAATGTAGAAAATACTCTCTTCCCTAATGAATTATTTATTTTTTTTTCTATTAGCCTGCATGATAAAATGGCTTTAGATCCTTTTCTTCTTTTTTATAGAAGATCTACACAAGTGTAACAGCTTTGTAAGGGTTAAGAAGAGGGAACAGTGCGTAAGAACAGGCTGAAGTACCTTCCGTTTGGCATTTAGATCCCTTATGTATGATCTTGAATTTAAGCAATGGACTTCATAAAAGTTATACTCGGTTGTTCTGATCACTTTTTCTCAAGAGCTTCTGATTTTAGTTCATGCTCAGTTCAGTCAGTGACTAGCTGTCAATACCTGGTGATCAATACCAATATTAACTTGTTTATAAAGGAAATCACCTACAAAAGTACATGAATTTAAAGCAGCTTAGCTTATCATCTGAGCAAAACCACCTACCAGGTCTTGAAGATATTTCCTCTGAAGATCTATATGAAAAATTATTTTTATGTATTTTCAAATGACTGTTCAATAATTTCAAAGATTGTTCCTAGGTGAGTGCCACATAATTGTGAAAATTTTTAAAGAAGAGAAGCAGCAGGCTCATTTAATTATCCTTTTCCCTTTGCTTCCTATGTCAAAAGCCTTGGCTTTGTCTATATATCACTTTTTCTTTTGCAGAAAGGGGGAATATTTTAGACACTGATATTAACTGATGTTTGTGTGAAGAACAGCCCTGATGGTGTTTGGCCATCTTGAAATCTCCTTTTGGTTGTAGGACTTCTCCACTCCTGGAATAGAAATAATACCCTGAGACTTAGACAATCAATCACACAGCATGAATAATGAGAAATCTCTCAAAGCAACAGTCAAATTTGCATAAACCATTCATTCGGTTTATTTGAATATCCACCAAATTAATGAAAATCAAAAGGAATCCATGGATCATTTACGGCCAGGAAGGAGGGCTGAAACCATTGAATAGATGACTTGCTGAAAAAAATGTTCTTGGCCCTGTCTTTCTAGAACAATATAGAGAAGACAGGTTGGGGCAAAAACTACCAGAAAATGAGCTTTTTCTTGCCCAGCCTGATGAGGTTTCTTTCCATACAGGTCCTCTGCATCACTCTATTTTCCTCTGGCTGTTGTTTTCAAGAGGGTTTGGAAGGAGAAAGAGGAAATCTGGGAACTCCAGTTTGCAACAATGTGGGGGAAAGTAGTTAAAAACATGAGTTTAATTGATTTTTGTAAGAGGAGAACCAGAAGTAAATATTTTCAAGAAATATTAGTTTCCAGAGATGCCTGTACTAATATTTTTATTTTTTTTTTTTATGATACACACATGCCTGGGAAAATCACTTCTGTGAGGGTGTCTTTAGATACATTCAGTACATTTCAGTTTTGAAAGAAACTCAGAAAGACATGTGCTTGAATTCTGTCTATTCCATTTCTCTTATTTTTCTCCCCTATTTGTTGAAGGTGCCGACAACCCTTTGCTGTGAGTCTGTATTCAATTTCAAGACAGTAAACTCTTCCAAGCTCTCATACTTAAGGGAAAAACCTAAAATCAGCAAATAGCTTCTTAGGAGATGCTTTTCACTTCTCCACTCCTACCACTGCTCAGGCTTCCCATTTCTTGGGAACCTGCTTTTCAGAAAAGAAAAAAAAAAACCCAAAATATATGCATCATTCAAATGTGGATGAAATTAATTTCATTAGGAAATTCTGTAATCCTGATGTAAGAACAATTCTATATAGGATAGATCATCAAATAATATGTCTCCTTCAATACCTGAATTAAAGAAGCATGTCTCTGTCTAGTTACTGATTATTGTGCTCTGTTTAAGAGCAAAACACTTCCACCTGTTCTTCATACTTTGGCAGGATGATATCAACAGAGATTCCATGCATGCCAAAATAATTACCCAAATTAAAAGATACATATTTATTGCTTAGGTAACTCCCATGAGTAAGGAGAGAGCACAGTGTACTTCAGATAAGTCAGTCTCTACCAGACAGACTGGTGGTCTATGTCTCTGGGCTCCTTCAAAATGTCAATATTTGGCACTCAGCATTTCCTAAAGCACATGCTGATGTTCCTGCCAGATGATTCCCTTCTTGCAGGACAGGAATGACCAGTGGACTGTTCAGGGTCTCCCAGAGAGACCCTTTAACTTAAGGCCTGTGTCAGCAGGTTAAACAGATGGCTCTGTTCAACAGGCAACATCCTGCACAGCAGTCCCTGTGAAGATACTGAGCCTAACAGCTGACAAAATCTGGGGAGCTGCCAGTTCCACAGGGAATCCCATTCTGGGGGAGACAGGAAGGAAGAACCTCACTCAGGAAGCAGCTGGCTCACTCCTAGAGCAGTCCGATCTTTTTAGGTTTTCTTCATCGTTTCTAGGGCTCTTCTGGCAGCTGTTTTGTAGGGTGGGTTTTTTAAGGATTATAAATGGAAATACAACATACCTGCCTCTCATGGAGCTTATCCTACAGGGTTTGGAATATGGACTCTGTGTTAGTTGAAATCAGTCTGTCCCATTGCATGCTGATAGAAGGGACCTCATGTTCTGAGTTCTGTCTCCCTCACTGGTTACTGTTTTGTCTATACCTAAATCTCAGTAAAGAAAGACCCTGAAATCCTCTTTTAAAAAAAAAAAAAATAAAAAATAAAAAAAAATCAAATAACACCTTTTCATATATTTTGTGGGTTTTTTTAACAATAGCCATCTGATGCCATGTCTAGTTCCAGGAAAACAGAAAGGAGATGACACAAAATGTACAGATTCTAATTTTCAGCTTGGAGAGCACAGACCTCTTTTGTTTTCTCTGAAGGCAAATCAAAGGCCCAATATATATCTATATCTAATATATCTAATATATCTATATCATCTAATCCTTCTATCTATCTATCTATCTATCTATCTATCTATCTATCTATCTCTAATTTCTCTTTTCTTATTTCATTATATTCAGAGAGCAAAAACTGTGTCATCCAAATACTAAACACAATTACTTTTTAGGAAAAAGTCTATGTTAAAATTAGCCCCCATGAAAATAAATTTAACAATATTTTAAAAATAACACAGTCATATAAATCAATTATATAACAAAATCATATAAAACAAGCTGCTTATAGAAAGCTGGTAAGTTTCCTGATTTAAGCTGCTAGAGACATAGTTACTGGCATCTGGAAATTTCATTGCTATTATGTTTTTTATTTGTTAAACTAGATCACAAATGAGCTATTTATTTATTTTTCCTTGCTCTTTATTCTGTAAAAAAACCTGCTGAGATACACTCCAGATGTCTGTCTCTGTTCTGTATGACTTTATTTCTCATACCTGCATTTGTCATGGCTTATTGCACGCCTGACTGCTACTTCCTGTTGATTTATTGTGTAGTTTTAAACAATAAATTTTTGTCATATTCTTTGTTCTCCCAGCTGTTTCTCAGTCATCTCAAAGGATGTGACTTCTAAGTGGTTCCTTTCTTAATGTTCATGTACTGTGCCTCCAATAGCAGAAAGGCAGAGAGCCTTTGCCCACTCTTTGCAGATATGCATGCATTTAGAAAGCTTTAAGACATCATAAGTGAACACTCATGTATATTTCTTCTCCTTCTGAAGCAAGGGGTCTCCTCAATACACCTTCTTTTGTCCTCCCAGAACTCACAAGTGTTTAAACCAGCAAGGCACAAATGAGAGCATTATGGTCGAAATCAACAGGAGAGCAAGAAGAGGCATATCAGTAAAAGAAATAAGTGTAAATGAGTCATGGGGAGAATGGCAGCTCCAGGGAGGATTCCAGTCACCTGAAGTCATACCCACTTTGTCCTCACAAAGTCTCCCTCCCTGCTGCAGAAGAATGGATTTACAGCTCTCTGCTGACTTTTCTTCACCAGCTCAGTATAGGTGTCCATGGCCTCCTGACCTCTCTCATCATATTTCTGATGCCTATTCAACAAACCTTAATTAATGCTGGCTTTCTTGTCTTCTTTTTAAACCTAAACCCCCCATTGTCTTTACCTTTTATGAACCAGAACTTTCCTTTCAAGATTTGTTTTCTTTTGCTAATATATGCATCCACTGTGCCTTTTGTTTTGCCAGTTTAATATGGCCTGACACCCTATTGCTTGTGAGCAGATCAGTTTGCTTTGGTGGAGCTGCCCCCCACATTTCTCAGTGTCTTTCACTGCTTCTGAAGGTCAGTCAAACTCAGCCACCAACTTCCCTATCAAATCCATCAGTCAGCTTTTAGTGGCAATCCTTCTACACTGGTAACCTGCCTGATTTAGCCTTATCAGATTCAATATTCATGCTAAAAGAAATAAAATGCTTCTGGTTTTTAAGCTGAAGCATTACAGAGTAATGTACATAGTAAAACTTACTGCTACATCAACTCTAGTCTTCAACTTTTAGCTTCCCATGTGCTCATCACATTTTAAATTAAGTCCTAAAGCTGTATGTTGCTCTGAGAAAGTTTGGTGTCTGCATTAAAATTCAAAGAACCCATACTGGTGATAAGGCTCTGAATAGCATGTAGGACCAAAGCCCTTATGGCACCAGTGTCACCAAGAAAGGACTGTCTTACTAGTAAATCTAGAAAATAAATGGAGTCAGAATTATGTGAAGAAATTTTAAGAAATCCAGAATAATGTGAGGAATATCAACTGATCTCCAGGTTGCTTTGAGATGGACCTGATCCACACCATGCCTGCCCTTGTTCCAACCTTCCAGCTCCTTTTTTTTAACCACTTCAGTGCATTTCTCTGTATTCTTGGAAGCTGTACAGATGCTAAAATCACCCAGCTGTATTTGCTCTCGTGCTACCAAGATACTTATCTGAATCTTTTACAACCATCTGCTACTTTTTCAGACAGGTAATGGAGCAGAACATCAGCAAAAAACCAAAACAAAACACCCCAAAAACAACCATAAAAACCCAAAATACTACAAAATAAAAACTGCCTAACTTAGAGATTTCAGTTTTATCCTAATGAATAGTTTTATAATCACAATTTTTTTTCGTTTAGCATCATGGGAGCTGAAGGGCATTGCTATCATGGAGATTTCTTCCCCCTGCTAAAAGTGGTAGTACTTCTAAATATTCATGACATGGTTATACAGTTTATCAAATTCAAAGCTTTTAATTTAGAGCACATCTCAGTCATGTATCACTTGTAGCCAGAAGTGGTTTTCATTTCTTTTAACATTTGAATCCAAAGCATGCAGAATGGATAGACTGTGAATTTAAAGCTCCTCTTGTCTCTCCTCAGATTCTTTCATTTGCACTATTTTGTTGTGATTTCAGGTTTTGCTTTTTGAGCAACCAATCAGTGCAACTCAACAAGATATAATAGGAAAGTAGTTCCCAACTGTTACTTTCCATTTTTCACATCTGTACTGTAATTCATCAGAATAAAATCTCCAGGCTTGAACTGATAGTCTGTTTAGGGCATGAGATAGGTACTCACCAATGAAAACTTGACCTACTCTAGTTTAATCAAGAAAAACAGCTGTTTGCTTCAGGTAGATTATTGCAAGGAGAAAATGAATCTTAGCTAAAACCAAAGAGAAAAATACCTTTATAGATTATTTGCTTTCAAAATATTACCTGTTCTTGCAACCCTTCACTTCAGGTCCAGAGATGAGATCTACTGCTGCTTCCCTTCTTGAATGCATTTATTTTTTATTTCCAAAAATAAAATGGTATGGTTACATTGGGTATTTGGCAGAGGTGGACAGCAGCTGCTGGATGTTTTTACATGAATATAGGCAGCCACAGGAACCCTATGACTGTTTTTCCTGGAACCACAACAGCAAAACTGTTATAAGAATACAGGGGATGGGAATACACTTTTTGTGCCCTGTGGACTCCAACTGTCTTTGTCGCAGTTTATTTTGATTAAATTGTCTGGGAATGTAAAAAGTAAGGACTTTCTAAGAAGAAGAAATTGATGCAGCAGGTTGAGGAAGAGTAAAGTTTGAGGAAGGTGTAATAATTTTGAGATTTGTGATCTATTTCACTCTGGGGCATAATAGGAACTCAAATTTCAAGCTGTGTTTTGATAAGTAGAGAAGGGTTAACAGAAATGTTTAGAGGGGATGTGGGGTTATGCTGTTATTTGTCTGCTTGCCTAATTTTACTTGAATGCCTTCATCTGAAATCAGGTGCTTAAATTAAGGTATGCCCACTGTCCACTTGTCTAAATGGACAAGGCAGGAAAATGGCATTAGAAAAGATACATCCACGTTACAGATAAAGAACTAAAGCATAGAAGCTGTTGAGTTGTGCTGACAAAAGGCCAGACATGGCTTCCAGCTACTGTCAAGCAGAAGCCAAGAGAGACACTGCATGTAAAACAAAATGTGGGGTAGCAGCTTACAACAGAACTGCTGACTAAGACTGAAATTACTGTGTCACCCCAGGACACACTACTTTGTCACAAACATCAAATAAGAGCATAAAATCAGCCAAACTGGGCCCACTGGAAAGTGCAAAGAGACAATGGCTGTTTTTTAGGAAGGGGGTGAAGGTGGCAAGGGAGAAGAACTTGGGAGGGAACAAAGCCGTGAAAAGAGAATATAAGGGGCAGTAAATCATGTGACCTGATCTGACTGGGATAAAATTTTAAGAGCTTTAGTCTATGAATATTAGACATTTGTGATTAGATTATGTTTTGATGCAATTGGTCATTCATCCTTTGTTTCTGTGATAACTGTTTCTATTCTGCAAATACAGATAAGACTGCATTGCGTCAGATAATCAGCATTGTGTCAGGTCGTCAGCACTGCCTCAGACTGTTTTTCACCAGCAGAAATTTTATTTCTGAATCCTCCAGGATCTTCTTAAAAAATGTTAAGCTGTAGAATCTCCGTATTATTGTTGAGGGCTGTTGCTTTCTGTAGGTCTGACTTTAGGAATTGCAATGATTTTTGTACAACTGAGCAGTGACAAACATTCTTCAACATACCTTGTCCAGTTAGAGAGAGAATGACCCATCCTACTACCTCAGCTGCTTTTAGGCTTTCTAAGGTTTAGCATGTATTCTTGCTGTTGAGTGTGACCTTTCTTTGGCACAGACACTTTGTCTCCACTCTTTCAAGACTATTGCCTGCTCTTTTGGTAGAGCCTGCCATGCAGCACAAAGACCTCTGAAGTCCCTTCACAATCCATTAAGAGATTGGTTTATTTACTGTCTGCTATTGATTATTACTTAATCTTAGACTTCTTCCCTGAAGGAAAAGAAAATAATCTTTGTGCAGTTTCAGGTTTGTTCTGTGGCCAGAGAGAATAAAAAGCTCTGATGCAGCTGACTGAAGAGACTCTTCAGCTTTGAATCAAAGTGCATTTGTTTTCATTTTCGAGCCAAGTTTCTAGCCAAAAGATTTGTCTTGTGCTAAAGTGTAGTGAAAATTGCCAGGTTGTTGATGTCCCTAGTGATAAATCTCTCTGTTTACCTGTGGTTCAGATGCAACCAAGGTAGCCCTGGCACAAGTTTCCTAGGTCTGTTTCCCTGGTTGTAAAGAAGACTTGACCCCGCATTAGAGAATCAGGACTAACCCCTACTGAGTGCTCTCCCCTAAAGCCATATCTGTGGCTCCCAGGCTGCTATTTTTTGAACACTTTGGGTTAGTCCCAACGGTAGGGTTGGTGTAAGAAACATGTATGCACAGAAGCAAACAGTTTATTGTGTCCCACTGTGTCGAACAACCAAGGAGTGGCACACATGTACACAAACCCCACAGTGTCCTGTGCCACTCACATAGAAAGGAGTGAGAGTTCTCAAAAAGAACAGAAATTTTAGGCAGCAGGAAAAAACTCCTGAACAACAGTCAGGTTAGTTCCTGAGGAGCAAAACTGGGAATGCCAACTTTTCTGTGCGTTTAAGCACAAACCCCTGTGCTCGTACCACCGCAGGGGCTCCTCTCAGCTTCTCCTGAAGGGGCTCTGCTGTCTCTTGGTTCCCTCTCATGTCCCCTGACCACCCACTGAGCAAGAAAAGCTGTAGCTACAGGGATAAGAGCTGGGAGGAGAATATGCTGACAAGCCACTTATTAGGTAAACTACTTTGAGGAGATTGGGAGGTCACACACAACAGGTGATGGTTCAATTCATACTGAAGCCCTTTTCCTCCTGGGAAAAACTTACTTGTCTCCTCTCTTCTCAATCCATCCAGACATAATTTGTGTGACATTTTCAGGACCATAATTATTGTTGTGATTTGTGCTACTTTGTCAAATTTGCATCCAGTTAGCCAAGAGCAGATAGAGATTGATCAGACAGAAACTGATGAAATTTTTCTTTCTTTATGAGGAGATTAAAAAAAATAAAAAAAAAGAAAAAAGTAGAGGGGAATCTAGGCAACTAAAAGTAGTGATTTAATTAATTTTACTTTTTGTCCAAAATTAATATTTAGCTGCTCTTTGTATTTAATTATGACAAGGAATATGAGAAAAGAAAGAATTCTCAATATTTCCTGTAGATTTTGTACAAAGTTTGTCATCAAACCATATCTTCTATGTCTGGAGAAAGATAAAAGCAAAGCTGAACAGCTTGATGCAGTATTGTAATCTCATAAATATGGAAAACAAATCATTACCCATAATTATGAAGTACAATAAAGAATAAAACAATATTTCTATTTCTATAGTTAGGATTTTGTTTTTCATTATTTTTTGCGCTATGGTGTTTAATTTTGAATATTTTTTTAGATAAATGATGGGTCTAAAAGGCTTTTAATTACATTTACTAAAAAAGAGCTCTATTGCATCTAGCATCATCCCACATATAGCTGCAAACTTTCAAAGGAGCTGTTCTTTCCTTCCATGGTCTTTAAGAGGCAAATTTGGTAGACCTTCTATCTGACATTTCTGGAGCCTAAAATCCTTTATTTCCTGACAGAGGGGTCAATCCTTTCATCCCTTCCTGTTTCCATGCCCTCTCCTGGGACAATGGGAATTGCAGAAGTGCTTAGCACTGTCCCAGCTCTGCTCCCTCTAACATCCAAGAAGGGCTGCTGATGTCAAAGGCTGTAGCTGAGCTGGACAGTCTTGAAACCCCATCCCTTATCATCATCCCTGTATTACTTGTAGGTGTATAGAAGGAAGCAGTGAAATTCTTCTGGCCGGAAGCTCGAAGAATATACTATAGCAAAGCCCATGTGGATAGAGTTCCGAATATTTCCCTAATCCTGACTAAGGCTTTAACCTCTCCTAGTTTTATTTCAGTTTTTTATCCTTGAGGTCATAGAATTTCTGCCAGTGGAAAGTAGAGGGACCTGGCCCTGTAGCTCTCACTGTTGAAGTGATTTGTTGACCAAGACATATGAGCAGAAAATATACCTATTTCCCCTTTAATCAACTTACTTAATAATACTTGATTCTCTTTCAGTATCAAATATTAATAAGCAAAAATCCTCAAGACATTTGTCTAGGAAAATTTCCTCAACCCCCAAATACGATTTTTTATGCAAGTTATTAAACATAACTATCAGCAAAAGATTGACAGTGATTCTTTTGGGCAGAATTTACAATCCCTATTATCCAGATGTACTGCCTTTATGAGGGTGCTGTGCATTTGCAGTGGTGCTTGGAACCAGCAGGGCTCTTCCAACATAGCCAGTGAAACCTTCTGCAGCATCATGAATTAAGTGCACATCTGTGAGTTAGGAGTGCATTTACTGCAGTGGAACAAGGACCTGAAGACAGCTCTTTCTTTTCTGCTGGAGTACATGAACTCCAGATGATGTGCTAGAAAAGGAAGCACCTGGCTGCTCAGCCCGTTCCTGTCTCCCCCTTTTCTCTCACTGCCCACAGCACCTGTGCTTCCAGCTGTGAAAGTGAGAAATTGTGCCAGCCAGTCCAGCTAGGATTCTGGTCGGCATTACATGTGTTGTTATTGTATTTCTCTCTCCATTTTTTCTTTTTTTTTTTTTTTTGGGGTGGGGGGGGAGGGTTAGAAAGACTATTTCTTGTGTACTTGCTTTAAAAGTCCTCACTTTCCTTGCAGCAGAGAAGGTTCCAAGCAGACATTTCTAAACTAAATCATTTCACTCATTAGTTGAGCAAGACATTTTCACAGACATCTCTCCACCAGTGGTACCAAATAATTTTGAATGTGCCTGAACTCTCCAAGCCCCTCACATTTAATGTGAACATTCCCAGGCTTGCTGTGACCAAGCAGTGATTTGGGATGTCCTGCCAGGTTGCAGGATCATGGGTGGCAGCCTCTGAGTGAATAATAAGTTAAAGCTGGTCCCACAACACAGCTGGACCTGTGCATGCACAGGTGATCTTCCACAAGAAAGGAAGAGCTGGAGGACAAGTGTCTTTGACTTAAAGCCAGGAAACCCTACAGGAATGTAAATACCTTCTCTGCCAACCTGGCAGTTAGGTAAATCCTAGGCAAAGATGCCGTACTGTAGCTTATTAATGCACAAAGATAGAGCTTAAAGCCTGATTAAGCTACTTGTTTCTGTTCTTCCCTGTACTCACCTTTTTTGGGAGCAGGGGGTGCTGCTTAAAATCTCTCTATGCAGTTTATGTGGTTTGAATCTTATTCTTAGACATGTAATTCACCATGTATAGTGAGCAAGGAAGTGGGAGAGAGAGAAAATCAAGAGCATAAATGTAGGTGGACTCATGGACTATCTTAAGATACCTAAAATAATGCAATAACTTAAAGTATCTTGTATCAAGTGCAGCTCACCTTTTGCATCTACTGACTATGTAAGGATGCCTCTCAAGCCTAGGGATGTCTAAAATGATGGCAGATCCTTAAATATAGACCTATGGATCCCACTGTGGAGGTTCCTATCCTTGTTCTGGATTTTTGCTTCTGCTTTTTGGTCTAAAGTCGAATTTACTGTGGGTTTGGTGAGCAATTCTGCACGCCTTTCTTGGATAGACCCTTTAATGGTAAGTATTACTGCTGCTAATAAGGATAGACTATCCCTCAAGTTCATCAGGTGTACTCCAGAGAAGCCCCTGTTGTTAGGAGTGATGACATTTCTCCTGTAATAAAAATATTCAACTAGCAGTCAAGAAAAAAACAAAACCCTGATTTAAATGTGCTGCATTCGTGCCTCCATCAGCTACTTGCTTCATGATCTCAATTACATCTCTAATCAATTCTCCCTATTAGAACTATTTCTGTCATGAGTTTCATGGAGAAAAAAGGTGGTTTGGGTTTTCCCCCAATGGGAATCCCTAACCCAAGAGGGCCTGCTAAGTTAGGAAGATGAATTTCTAAAAACCATCATGAGAAGTACAATGACTAATAAAAAAAAAATGCTCAACATGCTGGAGAAAGCAAAGAACTCAGGCAAACTTCACTCTCAATGAAAAATGGGGGGATGTGATTAACTTTTGTTTGGTTTTTTTTTACTTCTTTATGTGTTTCTGTGATTTATTCAAAATTTGTTTCCTCAAACAGTATCTTTTAAAGCTTTGTGAATAGCAAATGAATAGTGATGTTTATTTAAGTGAATGTTTGTAAAACTGTTTTATTGTGTAGATGTTGCTGTATCTAAGCATTACTTTTCAATTTCATTTTAGTATAAATTAACTTATCTTCTTTGGAATGCCTTTAAAGCTAATAATCCTAAAAGAATTAAGATTAGAAAGTAATGCTATCAGTGACAAAGCTCATTAATGGCTTTTTATCGCTGCAAACTGGTGAACTATAGCCAGGATAATTGGAGTAAATGGAATATACCTATTTTTTAGCCAGGTATCCCTTACTCTACTTTATATTAATTACTTCAAAGTTTTGTTCTGGTCAAATAAAATTTGAGTGGCTTGTCTGCTGCTTTTCTGAAAGGCTGAGCAAATGTCAGGTGTGCTGTTTTGAGAAGGCAGAAAGGGTAAATCTGCAGCAGTCTAGATAAGGACAGGCAGAGCAGATAAATACAGAGACCAGAACAGTTGCAACTGATGATCATTTCCAGGTGGTTCTAGGGAGATTCAGGTGGGATATTCCCACAGAAAAGGTGACATAGCCTTCTGGAAGGAAATGATGCTCATTTTGGAAATTATGCTTGTTTTTTACTAGTGGATAGCTCAGGTTTGCTGGGGGAGTAGAGATTTTCCTTTTTAAAATAAACTCTTCATAAGAAGTGTGTTACTATCCTAAAGTTGTTTTAAAGTCTGGTGGAGGCTGGTCTGCCCCAGCCCCCTGAGAACACACCTGCACAAAACAGATACTCTTTTGATTATGGACCTCAATAGTCCTTACCAGAGAGAAAGCCTTCTCTAGTAATTCCACATTCAGAAATCAAAGTGTAACATGTATTAACATGATTTAGTACCCTTATTAAAGCCCTTAAGAGCCCCTCTCAGAGGTGTGTAAGTACTAGCTAAAGACCTGAGCTAAAGAAAAAGGAGTATTAATTCAAGTAGGAAATCTCTGGTCCATCTCTATGGAAAATACTGGTTTCCAAATGCAAAGATAGAAGCAGATTTCTGGACTGCACCCCCTGTTTTCCTGCCAGCTTTTGCTCTGTTATAGCTCAGAATACAGCAAACTTGCATCCTGTAACAGCTGCTGCATTGCCTTTCCTTGCATTATCTATCTTGATGAGGTACAAAGAGCTCACCCCTTTTTTCCAGGTAGTTGAAATGTTTGTTATTGATTCCTGGAAAACAGGATCTCATTCAAAAGAGAGCAAATCAAAGTGTTAGGAGAACCTGTTCTTCCCTCCTCTGCCTCTCTGGTCTGGATAAGTTAAGGTGATCGTATTCCCATGTGATTTTGTGCCACACAGAACAAGCAGGAAGAGTACTATAGGGTTTAGGTTTTGAAGGCATGGGAATAAATGTACTTGTAATTTTTGAGAATAAATGTAAGTTTTGCCTCTATGGCAAAAAGTAGGAGAAAGAAAATTTTAACACTTTGAGACACTGGTACATTACACTTTTTTTTTTTTTTAAATCCTTCCTTTTGATCCAGTGCAAAATAAAATTGAAAATTAAGCTGTGTGAGACAGAAGGAGAAGTTCTGACAAAAGTCTTCTGAAACTGAGCGCAAACTGTTCCTCTCTTCTTCTTTTCTTCCACAGTTTATTTAGGAAAAAAAATGTTTGGGGTGACCATGGCATCGTACATCTACTCATGTTCAGCCAGCTTTACTTGGTATTGTGGCATTTCTGGTGGGAAGTAATTCAAAGGGTCTATTTCTTCCCTGTCCTACACCTCATTTACTGAGCAGATCCTGCATCTGGCAGACAAATCAATTGTAAACCAACACACTTTAGGGAGGTTTGGTGCCATGATCTATGCATTTTTCAGCAATTCAAATGGAATGAGTTCTTTTACCCATCCTAAAAGTTTGCTGTGTTAGTGTAGTACCTCAGCCAGTATCAGGAGCTATGCAACTAAATGAAGTGAAATAGGTACTTAAGAGTCACATAATGTATTAACCATTTTTGTAACTTAATTCAGGGCATGATATATACAGCTGACATCAAAAGCCTTTCATAGCTGTTCTTTAATTTCAGTTTCAGTAATGAATATAGATCCAATTAGAAGGGAGCTGATACATGATGAGGAGAATTAACAATACCCCTAATTTCCACATTGAAGTAATGACTGCTATTATAGACTTCTTGATTTTAATCAGATATTCTCAAAAATGACAGTGGATTTGGATTCATAATGCTCAGCTGATTCTACAAGTCACATTCTCTCATGTTCTCTCTCTTTCTCTGTATTTTAAAAAAAATAATTAAATCTTACAAGCATAGACCAAAAGCTTCTTCCATGTGCTATGCATCTTTTTTGGCACATTAATATTTACCTAATAAGCAATTCATAAACAGCATGTCACTGGTTGTGAAAACTTGCAGTAGCAGACCCTGGGCACCAGGTTTGTGAGACAAAAGTTGAGTCAGGGTTATTGTGAGTCTGATATAGTTTTTGAAGGCTGTGTAGCACTGTCCTAAGATCAGACCAGGGGCTCTTGGTTCAAAGCATTTTATCTTCATGGTATAGAAAAGAATGTTGGAACAGCTGTCACAACTTAATATCATAAGTTTTACATCACAATCTAGACACACTGCAGGGCAAAATACCCCTGTGAGTGGTCTCTTTCAGCAAGTGGTAATGTACCTCTTTCAGAAATACATGGTGAGCTAAACTGGATGAGAGCCTGCCAGTGACAGAGGATTGCATTTTGTCTGCTACGTGAAGCTTTGTGTCAGAAACTGCTCTGTCTCCAAGACTGCTCTAATTTCTATGACTTATGTGAGTTTAAGAGGGAGGAAAGAAATTTGTGTGCATGCAATACACCTGGAATGAACCTATTTCTAGATGAATGCAGGTTTTCATCTCAGCCATCCACCCTCATGGTAAGATTTGAGTATGCTTCTGATAATGCTTGTCTTGACTGTGCTTTACTTGTGCCTTTCTACAACCATTTGGATTTGGTACTGCAGGGAAGCCACACTAGCAGTTGCCACTTGTATCTTTTTGATGTGGACAACATATCAGACAATGATGTGAGGTCTCTCCAGTTTGTATTGCTTTCCTGACATTTTTCAGTTGGTCTGTAAATCAGACTTCAGTACCTGTGGGAGCAGGTGGGATATGCAGTATCTTTTGTAGAGACACTGGAGAATATTATATTTTCTGAAGCAATAAAGTCACAGAGTTTAACTGGGAAAATAAACCTATTTGGAGAAATTGAAAGTTCACTGGTTTGTTGTCACTGAAGAAAAATTCCCCAAATAGTCTCACCTTTTAATAAGCGCTTGACTGACGCACAAGCTCAAAGTGGGAGCTGTTGCTGGCAACAACATCTATAATGCAATATAGATACATCTTTCCAAATCTGCTTTGAAGGATACCTTGCATGCAGTTAAGCTACTAATCTAAACATGTATTAGTCACAGAATTTTAATCAAGTAGCTTGAATTAGAAAATTTCATCAGCAGGGACACAATCCTTAGATTGAAAGAGGAATTGCATGCTGCTGAATGGATGTATATTTTCTGTTCAGATTTGGCTCCATTTGCAAAGAGCTTTGGGATATGCTGTATTTATTCCAGTTATGAAGCATATCTAGGCTCTTTCTGGAATGTCCTTCCTTCCTCTCAATAGGTATTGTACCTTATAATTAATGCTGCCTACCCAGTGTTAGGATTCTTCTTTCTGTTGTTGCTGGAGAAACTAAGATAAAGGAGCCTGTGTTTATTATCTGAGATAGTGGAGAGATGGCCTGGCATGTGTCTTGGCCCAGAGCCAACCCTGAAACTGTATTACACGTAGAACAGAGGGTAGAGGAGACAAGGAAGTCAGAAAACAAAGCTGGGAAGTGACAGTTGCATTCTGAAGGAGAGTTAGGAAAGGAAGTATTGAAATTGTCTTTCTGTTTAATAATGCTAATGCACGATCCTACACCTCTGGTACATAGCAGAAATGACAGTTCTATATGTAATATGTTTGCTATACTAGACTAATGCAACTTGATCATATCTACTGTTGCCTGAGATATGTATGGGAGAGAAAATATTAAACTAAGTATTTCTGAAGCAGGGTTGGGTTGGTTTTCTTTTTTACTGTTTTCATACTAAACAGTGTGAATATGCTTGAGAGCAAAATTTCTGAAGGAAGATAAATCCTTGATATGTGCTGATATGAGCCTGTAATGGAAACTCTTAATTCCTTAATATGCTTCCTTCCTCTCAGTCCCTTATTTCATGCTGCATTGTGCACAGCATCAATTCAATTGAGTTTCATTAAATTTCTACTTAACCACTTCTCAGCTGTTATGAATTCAAAACTTCTTTCTTTCCAGGAGCTGTTCTCTAGTTCAAATCTCCTTTGTTGTTACTGAAAACATTTGCCTAGAAAATATTAAAATTAAATCTAGGTTGTTGGAGTTTTTTTGCCCCCAATTTCTTTGAAGAAAGAATGTTTGAGTGTTAATATCTTTGAGGGGTTTATTTGTCTTGCCAGTAAAGTATTTTAATTTGTATTTTGCTACTTATTGAAAAATGTAAAAATGAGCACTGGTTTGAAGATGCTAAACAAATATTTGGAAATAGTTAATAAATATTAATTCATGTTTAAATGCCTGAAAAATTAATTAATTTTTGCTGTTGAAGGTTTTGCATTTGAGGTCTTGTTTATAGTGTGATTTATAAATATAGGTTTACATTGTGTGTTGATGATCTGTCCCTCCTGACATTGTGGCTGCAACGTGTGGGCAGGTCATCTATTACAACTGTACCAACTATTTCAAAACTTGCCTTCTCTATAAGGAGAAACTACTTAGCCATCAAATTTTAGTAATTGTTCTTGTACACTAATGGTGCTTCCATTCTCACAATAATAATTCATTTAGTAACCCAAGGCTGCAGGAGGAAAAAAGAGTGGAGAAAGCACCAGGATCACAGATGAAAAAGCAGCATTAAAATCCTAGCTTAGCCAGGAAGGCTGGGAAGACTGAGAAGCCTGGCTGTGGAACTCCCAAATTGGTGTACACATAGAATTTTAAAATATTAATATCTACTGGCAGTCCATTTCATACCTAAACGTCCAGGCATTCCTTTCTTAGGCACCTCTGACAGTGTTGGGCTCTGACAGGCATTGCCTGTGCATTCTGCTTCATAGTCACTGTATCTCTTGAAATGGCCCATCCAAAGTCAGGGGCAGAGCTTGTGGCCATTTCCACCATCCTCCCTGTGGCTGCTGTCTCTGGGGCACTGGCTGGTCATAGACCACTACAAGCAGACTTGCCAAGACCCCAGTCTGAGACCCAGACTTCCCAGCTGAGCCCAAGTGTCACAGCACCTGAAGCACCAGCAAGTGCACAGTGTAGATGGACAGAAGGAATATATACAGCCTCCTCTATTGGTTCATGTGGGGCAAACCCTATACTTGAAAAAATATGCAGAAGGAATTTTCTCTAAAATTAAAAATCAAACCAAAAAACCCAAACCCAGATTTGGAGTAGGAAATGTAAATTCAGACTTAAATGTTTGTGCTGGGGCAGTACAGACCTTAAGAACAGCAAGTAGCCATTGTGTGTACACAAATGCTGTGATTTGGGTCAATTTTAGGGGTATACCTTCAGGACTCATCTAAGAAGCCTCGTTGTCCTGGCTTCCTTTGAAAGAAAGTGAACTGAGACAAAACAGGGTGAGTCTGGACTGGCCAGTTCTATTAGGTCAATCTATCCTGACCTCTTAAACTTGAAAATGTTGTGATCATTGGACTGTTAATATTGGACTGTTAATATTTGTGCAATTTTTCTGGTGATAATGTCTTCTTTTCTCCTCAGTCAGAGAGAAAAGCAAGGCCTTTGTCAGAGTTTTCCACTTTTTTTTTTCTTCTTTTCTCTCATCTGCTTAGCAAATAGAGTGGAGACTGTAGATGGTATTTGTTTCAGATGTGTGATTTTGAAATGATGATACATGATTTAATTTTTCTATTATGCAGCCTTGTGGAATCCTGAAGAAATTACTCATGGTATGGAAGTACAGTCCAATAAAGTCTTGCAAGATCAGGGGCTGTCTTTATTCTGAAGTGTTGTAACTACATTGTGTGTTACTGATAATTGGTCTGTCTCAAAAGTATTTTTATTTTGCTTTTAATGTATCAAACTTTTATACAAGACCTATTGCTGTGCTTTTCTCTCCTGATACATGGAAGTCCAGAACATGAAGTTGTGCTGTATTAAATGCTCTAACCAAGCAAATCTGTATTCTGATGGTGTTGCACTTAAGCAATTAAGCTTTGCTGCTGGGCCCAAGCAGGCAATTCAATTCAAAGTTAACAGGTTTTGTGGTTTCCTGGATCTAGGGCTCCCTGTGAATGCTCTGGTGCAAGTTCCCCTCCTCTACCTGCTGGACTAACTATATTATATTATTCATTAACCACTCTCATCAGTGTTCTTGGTCTTTGGTGTGTATATTTTTTCTACACATCCCATCTCTCTCAGGCAGTATCACATGATGCACCTCTCAGGCGGAAGGAGGATGTTTCCCCTAAGTGGAAACCTCTCTGCTCCCTTCTCAACAAAGAGAAAGGAGGGTTGGCTTAAAATATGGGCATTAAAATATACTTTCTCTAACTTAGGGCTGCCTTTAAAGACAATGAAGAAAGATACGATCAGATGGTTCCTAAAGAGAGGAAATGCTGAAACTGCCAGTAGGCAAATTATGTCAAATGATGATAAGCAGCAGTCTGGGAGGCAAAAAGACTGATTTGTTTGGGGCATAGTAATATTAGGTATTACAGCAGCAATAAGATTATTTTTTTCATTAAGTAATCTTAGTCTGAAATTCATGCCCTCTCTAAATCAGCTGTATCCAGCTGTAGATTTATTGCTTTGACACAGATCATAATACTGAGAATGCAGATATACTCTTCTTTGTTTATTTACTTGTACTTTTAAGGGGGAAAATACTTCAGGCAATAACTGGTTCAGAGGTCTTGGATTTGGATGAGTTTGTGGTTGGTTGGTTTGGGGTTTTTAAAGTAGATTATCTTTGGAATATGCTTCTCTTGCTATTAGTGGTACTGTAACTAATAGATATATGGTACAATTATTGAAATGTCCTATAGATAAAACAGAATAGTTTCACAGACCCTGGAAAGAAGTAATTGTTTGTGCAGACAAATTGCCAGCTAAGAATTTCTTATGAGTATTTTCAATTTTTAATGTCATGTAAATTATTCCTACACTAACATAAACAGAAAAGCAGGCTATGATTTTCAGAGCCTTTTGAGTAACATTTGTTCCCGTTTCTTTCATTCCCTCTGCATTTTTATTGTACCACCCAATAACGCCTTTCCCACCCTGTTCATCCATTAAGGCTCAGATAATGACCTCACTGAATTTCAGTGAAATACACTTATCACTGGGATTCATTACTCTGTCATGACAAGGCTATTTTTAGCCCAGACTCCAGCTGGCAACTGAGAAGAAACATAGGAAGGGAAATTGCTTCAGGTGCTATTAGTGTTATCTAGTTGCCTGTAGTGTCTACAGTTTAATGTGAAGTGTTCTGGAGTGCATGGCTCCAAAATTTATTTTTTTTTTTTAATTTCTTAGGCTGAGAAGAAATATTCCAGTCTGTGGGAGGGAAATATATATATATATATATATATATATATGTATGTATACATATATATAAAATTGAAATGAATGCATGTCTTTGAGGGAGAGTAGTTCAAACCTGATCAATAAGGGGAGGTAGAAAATTATACAGCAGGCAGAGTTATTTCTTCCCTTTGCATCATTCACTTTGAGCCTCAGCTGTGCTGGGCAGAAGCTCACCTCATGCTGGCATATCCAGAAATCTGGGGATATTCATCTAAAAACTTGTGCTTGGGAGTGACAGATAAATAACACATTTTCACAGCACAAAATATTGAGGGGCTTAAGGACTTAAATGAAAAAAACAAAAAAAAAATGACTTCTCAATGTTTTCCTGCTGATTTCACTGAGTTGCTGATAGTTTTAATGTACTGTCCTATCTGTGGAAAAGAATTTGGAGAAATTTTCCAACTCCCCTGTGTCTCTAGATTTAAGGTTTCAAACGGGCCCATTGCATGTACTACTCCCTAACAAAAGGTTTCAAGAGGTACTAACTCTTGGACTGGAAAAAAAGAGTGAAACTTGCTGTTCTATGCCTAGCAGCCTTGCCTTAGGGAATGGGAGTTTAAGGTAACAGTCCAGCTCACAGTGCACAGATCTGTTCTTCAAAATTTACCAGTTTTGATAGAGAAGCTAAATGAGTATGAAACGTGAGCTACACTGGAGAAATCTCCCTTGTGTGTAAGCAAATATTTTGCAGTGGGGACCACCTTTTATTGCTCTAGAATCTGACCTGGCTTACCATGGTCCAAGTCTCCTTTTCCTGCAAGAACAGACCTGCCTATTTAAGGTTTTTATAGATTGTTAAGAAGACTGATAAAACTGATTTTGAGACAAATACAAAATCTCCATTAGAAGAAGTACCTTATGTTCCACACATTAAGTTGTGATGCATAGTGTCTCTGCAAAATGGTCATGAAAAATCATTATTTTACTACAGTCCAAATGCCATTTATGAAAGCATGTTTGAAGTGGAAAATATTTGTGTTAGAAACCTTTATAGTAAGACTGTGTTGATCAAAAATAATTCCTCTTAACCTCACTAGAGCTTGAGGTGTAACAACCCTACCCTGATCTTCCTTGATACCAGACTGAGCTGATGAGACCTCATCTTGAAAACCCCTAAAACTGCAGCAAGTCTTCATGGAAATTAATTGTTTGATTCTGGATGAAATTCACCTCTAGACCTTTTTTATTTAGCATAAACAGCTATGATGCCTCTGTGGTCCATGTGACTAACTCAATAGACGGGGCTACAACCTGTGATGGGAGTTACATGCCTCTGGGAACTTTGTGCTAACATTAAATGATTTTAAGGCATGCCGTTTAATAAAAGAGAAAGATAAGCTCTTACAAAATGCAACTTTATGCTGCTGAGAGGCATGGCACCCAAGAAATTAAAAAGTGTAGCTATGGGGGGAGAGGGGAGGAGATGGAAAGAGCAAGTTATTTCTGAAAAGTGCGATAGCAATGGGGTCCATTTTTAATGGCCATTGCCAACACTTCTACAATTAGCTGAGTTAAACAGAACTCCATGCTTGGCCTCAGGCATCATTACTTCCAAATGATTTTAAAATGACTATAATATTCTCCATTATATCCTTAATTAAGCATCACAGGACAAAGAAGCTTTGCAAACAAAGAACGTTCCTGTGCGAATTTTTTTGAGGAGGGAATTGTTGTGCATGGCATCTCTTCATGGTTCTGGTAAAGCATGATGGAAAAAAACCCTTTCATTATTTTTGTAATATGGTTAATCAAATTATGTGTTATGAACCTGTGACTGGATAATGGCTTTACAGTGACTGTTGAATGCTAAGGCGATAATGAAAATAAGTATAAGGAGATAAATATAAAGCAACTACTATATGCATAAATCTATTATCTTTGTTCCAGGAATACTAAATAATTGGATTTAAACAATAGATAGTAAAGTACTGGTGAAGCAACCTTTTCCTGGCTTTTAAAGCTACTAGAAATCTCATTTAGCAGCAGTTGAAGTGGGGGACAAATGATTCTTAAACTTTAGAACATTTAAGAATCACAAGATATTAACTCAGCAAAGAAAACATGAATTAATGTGATGAATAGAAATATTCTGACTGGCTTGGAAAATAATCCTTTTCCTTCAGACACTTGGAAACTAGCATATTCATTTAACAGAAAATTCCAATTAAATTAAGCTAAAAATATGTTGGTTTCCAAGTAGCTGAAATGCCACCGTATTCTCTGTGCCCTTAAAAAAGCTCTCTTCTAAATGATAATGGCACTTCTGCATCCGTGCTCCTTTGGGTGGTGTCCACGGCAGTAACACCTAGAGATGCCTGCTGAGTTGATTCCTTGGTATTAGGCAAGAGGCTCATGCCCAAAATGTGAGGCAGCCTGTGCTGAAGAGCTCAAGGAATTATGGAAATGGAGAAGCAAAGGACTGAGAAGTATCAATGTATGAGAAAGTAGAAAGGCAAAGAGGAAATAATAGCACTTCCTGAACCTGGAATTGATGAAACCTCTCTGAAAATGGAAAAACATCTCACTTTGCATCTGTGATCATGTGGTACAAAGAACTGGCATGGAATATTTCTGGAGTGACTCAAGAGCTAGCCAAAGAAATAGAGGCATCTAAAAACCAGTGGTAATTCAGCAAACCCCACAGCAATTCCTCCTTCACTTAGAGTTCAAATATTTTTTAGAAACTTAAATAGGAGGGAGAAAAACAACAGCACGGTGCTTCAGGGATTAATTGTTAGTCATTAAGAAAAAATTCAGTAGCCTTTGCTAATTCAAAGCAGAGTTCTGCTATTGAAAAATGTTACAACCACCCTGCACAGTTGCAGCTAATAAGCAGCTACATTTAACTAGTAAATTTCTAGTAAGTCTGTGGAATATTACTGATGGAAATGCAACATTTCCAAGTGGTTTGTTTTTCTCAAAGAAGGTTAGAGCTTCTTGACACTATTTCTTTGGTTTAAAGCAGGTGAGTGGAGGTATTTGAAGAACTGTGTGCATGTAAACACTTGAGGTGAAGTCTGTGGCCCTGGGGGACAGCTGGTGAGAGGGCTGTGGTGCAGCGTACCTGTCTTCATTCCAGGCTGCAGAACAGTCAGGGCCCTTCTAAGACCTTGTGTGGAAGTAAAAACAAGCCAGTTTAATTCATGAAAACTCTGGAACAGAGTAAGCTATATGTATGTATGCCCAGCCTGGCTGCAGATACTGAGATGAAATTAATTATATAAGATCAGTTTTCACTGACTATATCTTCCTGTTCTGATCCAAGAATTAAGCTAGAAATGGCTGTAGTTTACTGATGGTTTTATAGCTCATTTTTGCATGGTCTTCCAATTAGGACCATTGTTTTTTTCTGAAACTCTTCTAAACTTTCACTACCTTTAATAAACATAGAGATGTCTCAAAAATATAGTTTACCACATGTTGAGTGAAACTTTATGCTAAGAAAAGAGTCCCTAATAAAAGGGGAAAATAAACCTAAACCATTATGCCTGCCACACACAAAGTCTAAATCTGGTCATAACATTATACATTCAAGCATAATCCTTATCTGAGAGATGTAGGAGAGATCTGGAGAGCAACAGGGGTTTACAGGAATGCATAACCATGGAGCAGGAGACGTGGAAGGCAGGTTTCAACTGTTAAGGTAAATATGGAGCAGCACCTCAAATGTATGGCACTAACCTGTAAGAAAATGAGCAGCCTTAATTCTGAGGTGTGTGGAATAGCTTGTCCTGCATCACATTTCTAGTGTTAGGAGCTGTTATCTCTATGGCAAAGGAAGTCCTTCACACTGCGATTATCTGCAATTTATATTATGATGGTTGACTCTGACTGGACTTTTGCCTCATGTGTTGTTTTTTATGTCTCAAAACAGATGAAAATAACTCTGTTTGTGAGCTTGTCCCAGAATGAGCTTCCTGTGGTACTCACTTAAATGCATCCCAATTGAGTTTTCTCCAGTGTTTGCTTAAAATGATTAGCAAGCAAGTTTTAAGAATTAATATATTTTTCTGGCATCACTGAGAAAAATGAATGCAACATGCAGCATAAATAAACTGCCTCTTTTACTTCAGTGACTGCTCTGTGCATACATATTTTTTCCAGATATTCAGGGTGCGTAATGCAGCTATTGTGGTTGTTTAATTTCATCCCCTAGCAGTTTGTACAGTATGGTAATATTTCAGGAAACTAGTAACTCACATCACAAAGAATCAATATAATTTTTTTCTCCTTCTCCATTTTTCATTTTCCTGCAGTTGATTGAAAATATCCTGTATGTGAATCTTCCTGGCTCTTCCTCATTGCAGCAAACATCAACTGGGCAAGTAATTGTCTGCTTTTCTTTCCTGGTGTTTCTAGCATTTCCTTTCTTTCCTCCATTCTGAACGCTACCTTGAGTGTTATAACTGAACTTTTAATATCTGATAAATTCCTTTGAAAAGTCCACAACCACCTATATTGATTTTGGAATATATTTAGGCCATTATATTTGAGGACAGGCTAGGACTGAGAGGTCAGAGTGGCGCAAAAGTCATACTGCAGACAGATCTGTTAATTTCAAATAATTTCCAGTACACTTTGATGTAGTTTAGAAGTCTTATCCCATTAATAAACCTTATGTACTTTTTTTTTCTTAATTTTTGTATTTTTTATTATTTTTTGTCCCACAATTTCATTTCAAATTTGCCTGAATTGAAATGCTGATGCAGCGTTTACTGAAAGGGTGGGATTCTTTTGTTTTGGGGTTGTCGTTTTTCGGTTCCATTGAATCAGGGTTATAATATTTGAAATTTTATTTTTTATACCAAAAATAAAATTTAAGAAAGAAGAAAAATTCATATCATCATAATATGAAATTTTGAAAATTTTAGTGATAAGTAAGGTGGCTTATTGTTGTATGTGACTGTGGGATGAGGAAAACTGTCATATCAGTGCCTAATGTACTGAATAATGGGCCTTCTGCATAAAGTGCATTTGCTTTGTTCCTATAGTGACAGATGCAAGGAATTAATTGCTCTTAGCAAGAAATGTTCATTGAAGATAAGGCCTGAAATGAACACTGACACACAACTGTGAAACGCCCTGAAACTGTTTCATGGTGACAAATTACTGCTGAGGTATATAGACCCTTCCACAAAAGTGACAACTATTGAATTTATTAGACAGATTATATAGAGAGGACTGAATCATTTTTTGTCCTGTTTGTAGAGCTGACATTTACCAGCTTCTTCTAATGAATTGGATATAGGCTACTGAAAACAAAAGTCAGATGGTTATGAAATCTCTTGCACTGGCTGCCGTGGATCATGCAGCCACTGACAGTGTGTGTGCAGTAGCATTTTTTTTCTGTGGAGGTGGACAGACCCTGAGTTTCAGCCTTAGGTAGTTCTTTTCCTGGGAAATTGTTGTAATCAGAGCTGTGAAGCCTCAATGAACACAGTGAGGCATGCAAACGGTACATGGTACAAGCTAAGGCTGGATGTGATGACCAGCTTGCAGCAAAGGAGGAACCCGAAGCCTTGAAAGTCATGCAGCGGAGATAGTGTCAAAAATCAGATTTCCCAAGTGAAGGAGCCAGTGCAGTCAGTGAAGTATAAGCAAGCATTTCAAAGTCATCTTTTTGTAGAGGAATATATGCTGCAGTAAATTTATTTTGTGGATGTTTATCTTTGGAGACTTTTTTAAAAATACTGTATTTGGTCACAAGTTAGCTTGAATGTGGGTTAATCTTAAATTGTCTCTTCTTTACATGTAGCCAGAGAAGGCTTATATGACATTTCTTATCAGTATTTTGAAAAATAAATTAATATAATGAGCTTAATTTATACAGAATGAAGCAGAGATGCAGGAAAGCGACTGAGTTAGTAATTGCTCTTACTCCCCAGCCTGTTGACAGAATTAGCAACAAAAGCAAACCTGTTGATCACAGCTCTGTGTTGCTTTCCACAGTCCAGTTTATGTAGCTACAGGTCATTTTAGTCCCCTGATTTTGTTATTTTGGGTTTTGAGCTCAGGTTGCTGTAGCATGGGGAACAAAGGCTTTATCTCCTGTATCAAAAGGTCACCAGTCACTCAAGAATCAAGAAGTGTGGCAGTCCATGGGGCTCAGCATGCAAAGTTCACTGAGTTGGTGTGCATTTAATCCTGTGCTTAAAATTCAAGTGAGCAAGCTTGTAATTAAAGTCTCCTTTATAATTTGCAAAAACAGGACCGTAAAGAATTTCCCTGTTGCACCTCCATCTAAATTATTATCAATGATCTCTTAAGAGCTAAACAGAGAAGTAATCCTTCTTCAAGGTATTCTGAAGGAGAGGAGAATAAAGTATTCTTCAGCAGCTTAGGCTCAAAGCAACCATGAGATAGCTTCTCAAAAACAGGCTGTGTTACTGAACATTTACGGTGGGTGAGATAACATGACATGGCTCCTCATAGTTGTTTCGCAAGGGTTAGATCAACCCTTGCCCAGAATGTCACATAAACCCATTGCACTGCTTTGATCCTGCTCTGCTCCCTGGTTTGCTGGATGCCAATACACAGCTGACTTTGCCCTAACACCACAGACGAAGATACAGTGAAAAAAAACATTACAAGGAAGTATCACACAGCACATTCCTGTTACCCGCTACAGGGCTACCTCTGGAAATAATCTGCAGACTTTAGTTCAGCTTTCAAGCATGGAAAGTTTTACCTCATTTTCAGGCTTCCTAATGAATTCTCCACAAATGTGTAAATGGAGCAAATATATCTGAGTAGCAAATCCCAGCTCTGTTTGGCCTCAAGGATGGGAAGACAATCCAAGGCTATCATGTTTCTGTAGTGAAATGTTAAAACAAATTCTCCACTGTGTTAGCCAGAAAAAAAAAAAAAAAAAGAAAACCAGCTCTCATCCTTGTTTTATTCCCTTCAATCCTCCCTTCTCTAATATCAGGGCTCAGCTACATATTTGAGTCTCTGCCAGTCCTTTCTTTCTTTTTGCCTACTCCAAAATATCACCTGCATCAGGGAGTGGCAGAAATCTTTCTCTATATAGCTTTAAATCTTTCTGAACCCCAGACCCCTCTGCCTCAGAAGAGCTATGGGGATGCTCTAGCCAATGAATTCTGCACCATTGCACTTTAGCAAGATTGTGCACATACAGTGTAATGTGAAAAATGAGGAAACTTCAGCCAAGCAATGACAGCCCATAAGTGCTTTGGATCTCAGAAAAGATTGTTTTGATATTCTGCTATATGTGTAATTTTAGTATTTTTTTTTTCTCCCCAGTGATTTAAATTAATTTGAATCAAATCATTAGGCCCCAGACTGGTACTGAACATAATGACTCATCCCTAAATTAATATTGTGTATCCTGAACAACTCCTGTCTAAATCACTAGAAGATTCATGCTCCTCACCAAGTCAGCTACATTCAGATTAGTTCTGCAACAGTTCATTAGGTAATGATGTCATTTATATGTCTGGGTCAGCAAGAGTTTTTCTGCTTCAACTTAAAATGGACAAAGTAGAAGTAACTAAACAGGTGTTCTGTAATTTTTTATATTTCTCTGAGTTGGGAAGAAGAGGGGTAAAAAAAAAAGTAGCAAGAAGAGCTTGATTAAGGACAAAATGCAGTATTGCAGGTACTTCCAGTTTCAGCCTAATTTCTTCTTTGTACAGAGTAGCATTATAAAATAATCCTCCTTGCCTTTCAGAAAATTTTGTCTTAAATGATCTGCTTGACACCAACACTTGAAAGGTTCAGTGCTAAAGGGATCTGTTAGTATGAAGAATAAATGCACATAATTAGTCTGAGTTCAGTGGTAGGTGAAACCTCTGTACAACTGAAGTCAGTCATTCCAGATGCTTGCTGTACATTGGACCTCCTGCCTGCCTGCATCTCTGTGCCAAGTGCTGTATTTCAATCACAGGAGGAGAGACTGGCAACAGCACAGCAAGAGCCTCCTACAAATGCTTTTCTGTGGCTGTAGAGCCCACACACTAAATGGTCTGCAAGCTATGCATAAGGCAATTTATCTTCTGAAGGACTTAAATAACATAGCTTTCACAAAACAAATGGAGAATTATTAACTTTTTATCAACTGAGCACCAAACCTTGTTTGCTGTTTTTAGTGTTTTGTTTTTTTTTAAACTGATTATCAACTTTGGATAGTGACTATTTTTATGTATTACCCAGCCTGCCAGTAAATGAGCTTCTCTCCTGTACACCTGTGTTGACAGGGTATGGCATTTCAGATTTAAGTAATCTTGGCCTCCTTAGGGGAAGAATCTGTCAGTTGTTCCCTGTAATGAATGATGGGTTTATGGTATGAGGCACTGCCTGTAGTATTAGCGGCAAAGAGAGCATGGCTGTCCTAGATTGCATAGTGCTGGTTTCTGGTCATGGTAGCTGCAGTAATGAATGAATAAATGATAAGAGTTGACAACTGCTCTGCTCTATAAAACATTACACTATTTTTGCTTAATTTCTGTGTTACTGTGAACAGCAAAAACTTCCTATCTTCCTCCCACAAATAAGAGAGAAGTGGTGATAGAAAACAAAATAATTGTTTCTTTCTCTTTTCCTTTTACTGGCACAAGGTGATTATCTATCTATGGAATCTTTTAGCATGAGTCTCTTTCAAAGCAATCTTGTGGTGAATTTATATGACTGACCTTGCTGGCATCAGTGACTTTTGTAACCTGAATACGCTGGATGCAGCACATTTATTTTATTGTGCTGTTGGGCTTGGAGGAAGTGAAGGAAAAATACTAAAAATGAGTGACCAAGCTGATGGAAATGACATTTGAGATGACAGTTTGGAGGGGCTCAGAATAATTCAAGTATAATGGGTGTGAATCATACCCATATCAGCAGATTTGATATCTGGAAGCCAGTTTAACGAAACTCTTTATCGAGTTGTGTCTCTGTAGCTTCTGGGTTCTTGGTGATTGCTCAGTCCCCAGGGTGTCTGGAGATGGTCTTACAGACTGCTTTTTATCTGGCTGCTCTGCTCTAACTGCTCCCCATCAGTCATCCCATCTTGCTGCCATCCTTTTCAGGGATTTGAAGCATAGGAATTTCTTACCATACCGAGGGACAATCCTGGGGCTATTAGTAACAGTCATTTTTGTAACAGATGGAATCTGTAAGAATACCAAATCCTTCAAAAATATTCAAAGTAGGTTTTCACACTTTTTGATCTACTTTTTGCTAAGGTTCCTTCCTTTCCTCCTTGTGTCTAGTCTTGTGTTTGTTTTGTTTTCTTGGTTTTTTTTCCAGACCAAATGTATTATAGAACTCAAAATGATCAAGAAAAAAAAATTAAAAGAACTTTTTAAATTATGCAATAACAGGCTGTTTTGTGTATTAGGTCTAGAAAATGAAGAATGACTTTTTCTGATTTGTTTTTAACAGGAATTCCTAAAATATATGTGGTTGGAAAAATTGTTGGGTATATCACAATAAAGTCAATGACTAAATTTTTTAACAAAACACTGAACAAATTCATTAGTGAAATATTTAACTTTGATTCTATAAAAGCTGTTGTTCAATCGTGTAATTTTCTCCTTTGGCAGATTTTCAAAGTTTCCAAAATATCGATTGTTCTGTAATTTTAGTCCCCACAGCTGTGGCATAGAGTTAATTTCCTTAGTAGAGAAGCCAATCTGCATAATCAAGATCTGAAACAATAGTATGTTTTCTGCTTTTCCTGCTGAGTGTTTGCCTAAAGTAATCCTTGCCCTATCATGAGCTACTTTCAGGAACATAGAGCATAATATGTAACACAGAAGTTTCACATAAAAAATAAGGTAGTGAATGATTTAATGTCCCTGCAAGCTGATTGTATGCATAAATGTATGTACTTCTAGTGCCACTGGAAGAATAGTTTCTAGCCTTCTCACTTCCTGGAGTACTGTTCTTTACACGTACATTTCTCTTCTGCTTGAAAACCCATGCACCCTTCATTTCCCACAGATGGCCCAGGGAAGACTCCCATTTTCCCAGAGGTGTGGAAAGCATTATATTTATCCAGATGCCCACATAAAGTCTCTCTTAGAATATGTCAAAACAATGACAGGTTAGAGAGCTGACAGGTGCAGTGAGCCTCTGAGAGGTCTCAAACACTTCAGCTGATGAAAGCAAAGTAGTAAGCGGGCAAGAAAAAGCAGGGACAATAAAAGGACTTAGATAATAAATATTCCTGCACATGTGAGTTGCAGTGCAACATCTGGGGGGACTAGAAAGATACGAAAGGTTGAAAAATAAGAGTTTCTGCAGTGTTGCTGACTGCTGGGCAGTCTCTTGCAACACAGATCCAGGCTTCTCGTGCTTAAATAGGTGGGTTTTGTCGACTTAAACATTACATTCTGAACCTGTTGTTCTGTTGCAAGGACCCAATCAGCTCCACCCAGGGAGATCACCACCAGTTCAGTGTAGTTTCCTTCCCAGGGTAAAGAGAGATGATGTGGAGGTAGAGCCTTTATCCACCACTTACCTTGTCATCAAAATTTAGATCTGTGCCCATGAGAGGCCTTGAATTTAGGAATATTTTGAGTCATCCCTTACGCCTTAAAAAACAGACAACTAAGTTTAAGACTCTGGTCTACAGATCTGTCTAGTGTCACACACCCGATGACATCTGCAAGGATGATGGGAATTACTCAGCCATTACTCAGCCAACACTTTCAACAGCTCCAATGTTTTGTCTTTAAATACCAGAGAGCACTGCAAGTCATGATAAGCCACATGGCTGATCTGCATTTTTATTCCTCAACAAGTTACAGCAGTCAAACCATTGTCTTAAGTGCAGTTTGCTCCTCTAGACCACAGCTTTGAATTCATACCACGTATGGAAAGCTAAATCTCCAAAGCAGAAGAGGACCAAAGTGCTGGTACTCAGAAGGAAAAGTCACAGGCTCTTTCAGTGAGAAAAAAAAAAAAAATTACTTGAAAAATAATAGTAATCTCTGTTCATGATACATGAGTTGGAGGAGCTTGCATGCTGGTTACCAGAGCAGAGGGTGCATGAAAACTGAATGGGAACTCAAGTGGTCTTTCAGATTTGGATGTAGGAAGTGCTGAGCTTAACATTAAAATATGTGTCCATAAACCTGAATAAAAGGTCCATCTTTCCTATTGCACAGCTGGGGAAACTGAGTCACAAAGAAGATGTTCTGTTTAAAGACTGATGGTGAGTCTGATAGAATCAAGAGTAGCAGTTGATTCAATCATGCCTTATCATGATCTAGGGTCTATAGCACCCTATAGGTGATAAGCAGCTCAGTGAGCTGGGGTTGTTTATCCTGGAGAAAAGGAAGTGGAAGGGGGACCTTATTGATCTCTACAGCTTCCTAAAAGGAGGTTGTAGTGAGGTGGGGGTTGATCTCTTTCCCCAGGTAACAAGTGACAGGATAAGAGGAAATTGCCTTAGGTTGTTTCAGGGAAGGTTGAGATTAGACATTGGAAAAATTTTCCTCATTGAAAGAGTGGTCAGGTATTGGAACAAGCTGTGCAGGGAAGTAGTGGAATAGCAATCCCTGAAAGTGTTCAAAAGGTATATGAATGCAGCAGCTGGGGATATGGTTTAGTGGTGAATACGGTGCTGCTGGGTTATTGGTTGGACTCAATGATCTTGAAGGTCTTTTCCAACCTTCATAATTCTATGTTTCTGTGATGCTTTACACTGGATAATCACTTATTCCCAAAAGGCATCTGGTTTAGAGTTATGCTGACACCCCAGCCCAGTTTTTTCCTTGGTTGTTAATTGTTAAATTATTTTAATTAGGGGATAGCTGCATTTTAATTTGGCTTTATTTCACCAAGATTGAGATGTTTATTTAATTTAAGAAACCAAGCAAAACAGCTTTCTATTGTTGCCTTTTAAATAGGCATTAAATCCAAGGATCTCTTTTCAGGTTTTAGTTGTTTGTGTTTCCCTTAGTTTAACTTCAGTACTAGAATGTTCTATTTACTTTTACCAAAGTCTGGGTTTTTGCTTCGTGAAGGTATGAAGATACTTGACTTTCAAGTAATTTTAATATATTATTTTAATTGTCCTAACTAATTGAACTCTTTTGCACACAGAAATACCATTTAATTGGTTAATTTCTGCGAAGATTTTGGGAAAGTTTCTATGGTAACTAAGATGCAGATAAAACAGTGTTAGTTAGAGATGATAAAAGTCAAAGTCTGTCTCTTTTCCAAGTCTAATGTGGTTGGAACATTACTCATTAATTTCAGATTTATGATGAATTTAAATATTGAGTGTCATGATTTTATCTATGTCTCCTGCTGCTCTCTGCTGTCTCACTTCTTAAGCAACAAGGATCAAATAGTGCCACTATTTTCAGGGACAAAATGTGTTTCACTCAGTGAAACACCTTAGCTGTTCCTGTGAACAAACAAGCAAACTAATGTAGCTAAAGTACTTGGGAATCACTTTGCCTTCCAGGAAAACATTTTCTATCCTGCTTACTCTATTTTTCCAAGGCTGTAACTCTAAATGGCTTTCAAGCTTCTTTTATCACTTTTTATCTTTGTGATTATATGGACTGTACCTGTCATTCAGAGGAAACAATTTGCTTAAGTCTCTTAGCATCTCCTGTGAGGCCAGAAAACCTCCTGGAGGCTTTTCTTCTCATGGAGAGTTGATGTAAATGCATGGAAAAAGAAAGCAAATTCCATTTTGTTGGAAGAGCACTGCTGTGCACACAGTTTTGGTAAGAAATGCCATTTGATGAGTTCAGGTCAGGATTCCTGTCTGCTGTGCCAACCCTCCAACACAGGCACTGAGTCAGATGACATTGTCTTTACCTCATCCTCAGAAAATAATGCCTTCACCAAATGTCTGTATATATCCTCGTCTTTAGATGTGATTTGTCAGTTTGGGAGTGCATGAGAGAGGGTTAATGATATATCCAGGAATATCACATTAATACAGATTATTTTGAATACTCTGTGTGTATGTGAGAGTGTAAGACTGTGAGGACAGGGGTGACCCCTGTTGATGTCACTGAGAGGTCTGGGCATTAGAAAAGGGCATGAGGAAAGGTGGTGATCAGAAATGGGACCCATTGAGTCAACCACAAAAACTGAGCATAGTTTTGATCCTTAAGCTGATATCCATGGGTTTTAGATGCTAGAGATTTGCAGCTGCTCAGGGTTGATTTCAAAGAAGGTATGACAAAACTTTTAAGGTATCCAGCTAAAGATTGATACTGAGCATTCCTTCTCGACATTTTGGAAATGAGGGGCTCCAGATGTCACCAGTGATTTTGCACATCTTAGAATGAGAGTGCACCTGAATCGCACATCTGCCCTGACAGCTCTGCAAAACCTCCAAAACTGTGGAGGATCTTGGGTTACAGAAATGGGTACAAAAACCTTTTGAATGAGCATTGTACTTGGTTGTGGTGCCCTGTTCAGATCCATAAACATTAGTCCCTGCCTGCAGTTTCACAGCTTTGGAGCTTGTTCTTGTGAAAGAGCCTGCCCGTGGGCTCATCAAGTCTCAGAACCTCCCTCTCCAGCTCCTCCTGGTCCTGCCCACACTGGCCATCCATGGCACCAGGAGGAGGCAGCCTGAGAGAGAAACACCAAGCACCATGAGTCCTGCTCTCACTTCCCCTTCACTCCCTCTTCCAGGCACAGCTGGTCAGGGTCCACTGACTCCCTGAAGATGAGCATGGGGCATGCCAGGGTGCTCTCTCTACCATCATCCAGATAGGTCCTTTCCATTTTTCAACACTAGATTCTTTCTTTCCTCATTAGCTCTTTGGTTGCTATTTTTGCCAAGCCTGCATTTTTTTTTTTTTCTATGAGGGCTTAGGGGTTGGTTAGGAGGGATTAAGGCCCTTGAAGGGACATGGTAAAGGATCTGTGCAGTTTGCCAGCATAAAGCTTTTCGTCTCATTAAAATCACAGCTAAATCACAGGTGTGCTTTCTGTGAGAGAATGAATTTTCCTTCTTTTCTCCTTTCTCTGCCTGTGTCAAAGGAGGCATTACTCCTGCTTTTCAGTGCCACTGTAGGATTTTTTTTCTTATTCATAACATTCCCCCTACCTCATTCCACACATCCCAGGGAGCGTCAGACCACCGCTATACCACTGCAGCTTCGAGTCATGCTGTTTCCTTCATCCTCTGCTGCCTGCCTGGCTGTGAAGGCATCCTAACAACTCCCACAGCCTCTGAGTGCAGCAGGACAGGCAGAGCTACTGGCAGAGCGTGCTTTCAGCTCTCGGTGCTGAAGTGGTTGACAGATGTTCGGAGGATTTCTTGTCTCTGGACCAGCACTTCATCTGTTCCAAGTTATTCAAAACACAAACAGTAGGTTGGCAGGAGTGAAATATGTTCAGAACCAGGATGTCAAAACAGAAATATATTTTTAAAAGACAAGTGTCAAAAAAAAAAAAAAAAAAGGAAGGTATTCAAGCAGTTTATAGGAGGATGTACTTAAATAGTTGAGATTTTCTTCTTTTAACCCCTTGGGCTCCCTTCTGACATGTTATTACACTATGTTTATAGTGGTTTTCTTGCTTAAATGTTAACAAGGGCATTTTGGGTCCTAGGTCCCTGATTTGATGGTGGATGGATTTGCCACATTTACAAGGTGTTTGGACTACCAGCTAGCAACATAATTTGGGATTATCCTGTCAAGCGTACTGTTGTAAAATTGAAGTGAGATCCTGCAAATGCGTTGAGTGGTACTGTTGAACAGAGTGGTGGAGGAGACATTTAGTGAGAAAGAACATTATTCCAAAAAGTAGGGAGGAAGAGAGCAGAGATAGAGAGGAGAGCATGGCCGAAGTAAAAGATGGCTTGAATTAAGCAAAGAGAGGCAGCTCTGCTTATTTCATTTCATAGTCAGTATGGAAAGAAGAGTTTCGGGGTCCTGTAGCATATACAGCCTGCCTGCAGCCTCCTTTGGCTGCATGTGAATAGTAAGGCAGGGGTGGTAGCTGAAAGCAAAATGAATCAGCACCAGAGCCCTCTGAAAAGGGCTGTGCTTTTTTGGCTGAGTTACTGCCAACAGGGTGTTAGTAACTCCAGTCACAGGTAGAAAAAGATTCCTCTGCGAAAACTGTTCTAATTAAATTTGAGAGAAAGGATAGGAAGCAAGAGTTTAAATAGACAATGGAATCAAAGTCCAAAAACAGAAGACAAAAGTGAAATTATTTCAATTATGCTTGTTTAGTGTGGTGATTACTTCAGCAAAAGACAGGAAAAAGAAATGTAAAAAAACCCAACAGTCCAAGAATATTCAAAGATTTCATGTCCTATCAAAATGATTTTTGGTCAGCAAAAGATCTGTCACTATTATAATAAGGGTGTCATAAGATACAGATATAGTCCCATTACTGCTCTGCACTAATAAATCAACAAAATGCTGCTTTGCTGGCTGTCCCCAGTTGTAGAAAACATTTTTTTCTTCAGCTATTGATGCTGTTCATGTGGGTATCATCCACATAATTTTCTGTTCTAGCTGTCATCAGGACAGAGTCACGCTGTAACATTACCCAATCTAATGATGATCTTTGACCTGCAAATTAATCTGTTGCTATGCTTTATTTTGAGAACACTTTTGATGACAGTGGATGCTTGCTGTATTATTGCTGTTCATTGTCGTGACAATGTGCTTGGTAGGAACACTTTGGGGTTTTTAGAAGTTTTCTGTGCTCTGGTATTCTCCATTTTTGTTGAGATTTGATGTGAAACTGAAAGCTCCAAATGCACGTGCATGGTGGATTTATGAATTCTGGTTTTGAGCTTGCAGCACTTTTATTACCTTTACAACAGTGGACTGTGACTTAATGCCCATTCCTTTTTTCTTCCCAATAGACACATGGCTGTGGGACTAGTTAAAAGTGAGGGGACCACTTTTCTTTTTATATTTGTGCAATTCTGCTCACTTCAGCCCAGCTGAACCTGACTGCTATTAATGCCAACTAAGAAAGGAGAAAAATCTGTCTGCTTTCAGAAGATGTTTCACACATTTTTTCTGCATCCTCTTTTTTTCTTTTATGTTAATGTAAGCAGATTTTGTGAATTCTTATTCATGAAGACAGCACATAGCTAGGGAAGGTACTGCATTTTTGTCTGAAATGAAAATTATTATATTTACCCATGTTAGATTCATAATAAATGTCAGTTTTGATCTGCTTCTGTGCATTTGTGGGTGGACGATACTTAAACATTCATACTTAAAGCATTAAAACACTTTGCAAACTATTGTAGCCAAGGGCAATACGACACCTACCTATCCTGTGCAAGCATCATCGAGTGGGTGCGGAGAGGAAAGGACAGAAAAAGATAAAAAAGACAGCCTGGGAGATCTGTATTTCACATAATTTAATCCAAACGATGATATGCCTTTATTCTCTCTAACCCCTGGGCTGAAGGTGTAATTGCTTTCTGTCTTTGGAGGCATTCTGGCTTGGTGTGCTGTAAATCTGAAGGAGAGATGATCTGTGACTGGCTATGCTGGGTGATCCTAGAAGTATCCTGCTGCCTCCAGCTGCTCCTGCTTGTGTTGGTGGACTGTTTTTGAGGCAGACCCAGCAGGCTGAAGGCTAGATCTGAGTCCGAGTACGGAGTACGAAGCCATAATGCTGGGCACGGGCTTTTGACGTGGTGAGTTAGAAGACACATTTACTGTGTAAGGACACTTCAGAGACCTCTGATACAAAACCCCTGCTCTGCCATAGCCTGGGAACTGGGTGTGCTTTTAATTTCTGTCTTGATGGCCAGTAGAAAAGAGCTGATATGTCACAGCCTACACTTAAAAAGCATTCTGATTTGGGTTTTGTTTGTTCGCTATTCATTCATCTTTGTTTTAGGGAGACTTTATTTTAAATTGATTTTGTTATTAGTGGATCTGTTCAGAGGCAGTGCACCTGTTACATATATTGAGAACCTGACTCCTGACTTTAGCTGGTGCAAGTGACAGTGTTTTAAATTAAGCTGTCCTCCCAGCAACTATCTTTCTTTTCTTTATCTCCCCACCCTGACATAAATAACCAGGAAGCAGAAGGCAGGTAGTGTTATAAATTTTCAGGCTACACAATTGTCTCATGTTTTGCATTCTGTTCTCTTCCCCCATTATCATCCATTTTGAACTAAAAGTTCATCCATTTGTGGTTTTGCCATGAGAAGATGTCAAATAAATTGATATTGTAGAGTTTAAAAAGTATTAAAGAATACAAATATATATCAATACATTGATAATGCTCAGAAACTACAACTGTAGTGCTTTACTGACATTTAAAGACCAAGGGAAGTAAAGTCTAATATAGGGAAGAGTGATTATCTCTCACAGTGTCTAATTTAAAATCTGAGCGCTGGTTTTGCTCGCCAGTGGTCCCATGATCTATTAGTCCTCTGTTTCCCTTATACAGTAAGTGTTCCTCTAATAAAGAGTTTGCTATTTGCTCCTAAAACGTCAGTGTGTCATCCATCCCAGGTCTTCACGGTGGTTCTGTCAGGAATTGTAATGGGATATGGCCCTCTTGCTTTCCTAAATGCTCAGCCAGAAACGCAAGGCACGGTGTCAGCCAGGCAGTCGAGGCAGCTGGCAGGGGCAGCATCCTCGCAGAGCCTGGCCACCTCTCGGGGCTTTTTTCATCATGGCATTTCAGGCTGCCTCACTCTATTCCACTCCCCTCTGGCTGGGGCTTTGCTGTATTTCTAGCAGCACCATAACAAGTGGAAGCGGGTTTGCACTGCAGTTACTTTCTGAAACATGGCTCTGCTGTAGTGCAGCGTACAAGGAGCAGGTCTGAGTTGCAGAAATGTGCTTACATCATACCTAGAGCTGTTGCCTCCACTGGGGCTGTGAGGGGATTGTGACTTCCCAGGGGCACTAACCACACACTGCTCCAGGCCGTCACATGCATGCAAAAAAGACTATTCCAGTTCTTCAGGTCAGCCCTAAGTTTTTATCTTTATTCATTAAAACATGCAAGGGTGTGCTTCAGTTCAGCTCACAGAAATCTTGAACGAAAGAGGCAGAGCAACATCTACTCCTGTCCAGACTATAACGGGCATATCTCATTCATGTCTCAAGTGCAAGGAAACTAAAAGTGGGTCAGGCCCCCTGTTGGCCTTAAAGGGTCCCTTTCCCTGTCACATCAACTATATCAGTGTCCCAGTTCACAGAGGAAGGAGACCATGGGGGAGAAGGTGGGTGGAGATTGCCTTTTGGTTTTTGCGTTTGTTTTTTTTTTTCTTTAATCCATAGTACTTTCTAAAATGTCTAGTCATGCACTAGGAAATAAAACCTTATCTGTGTTGCCAGTCTCCTCATCAATTTGTCTGAATGTTTCCCATTCTGTATAACCTTCAGACGTTATGGAGAACCCCACAGGCTGTATCCTGCTATCAGTTTTAGAGCTGAACTCCCCTCCCATTGCCACTGAAATTTACATGGGGGGGAAAGAGCGGGGGGGGTTGCATAAAAAGCAATGACACAGTATGGTCCATGATTTTGTTTTAACAAATCAGGCTGACTTGTCAGATAGGTTTCTACTGCTGAGAGCAGACAATGCAACACTTGTGTCTGATTTTTGGAGCTATGGGGATGGAGACCAAAAGTGCTGTGACTGAAAGTACTCTGGCACTGGTCATCCTCCATTCCCTTTTCACTCTTCTGAAAATCTTTAGAACTGCACTTTTGAGAGTCACAATAAAAATAAAAAATTGACATCTACATACTTGAACAAATATTCTGGACTATTCTTTTGTGCATTGCCAATCTCAAAAAAATTATGTAGTGCTGTTGAGAAAGCTCAGAAGGTTTAGAAACTTATAACATCTGAGAGAGAGCATGGCCATTAAACTACTCTTCATGTTTCTCCTTTTTCTTGTGATTTCAGTGGTTAAATCTTCAGATGGGATTTTCATAGAAATAGTCGCGAAGAAAACCTCAGCAGGAGGATGACAATAAACTTTATTATATTTATGCTGTCATCTTCCAGGAGAATGCAGGACTATTTAAATAGATGGTCTGATTCCATGTAAGGAATCACTGGCCATGAGATATGAATATCAGAGTGACAGCAGTGATGTATTCCAGGCTGGAGACTAATCAGGAGAATAATGTGTGTTTGTCCAGTTAGGTGTTAGTCTTGCTAGTTAAGCTGATTAGTGACAGACATAGATAGGGATAGGGCAATGACTTTTTATCCACTATAACAAATCAGTCTAAAAATAAACATATGACAGAATAAACACCATGAATCGGGGAAACAGTTTTTTTCAGAGAGATAAGAATGTCTTATTTTATCCAAAACTGGAGGCAGTCACACTAATGAGTGGGAGATGATTGTGATATATCAGAAACGGGGATTGGAGTTAGTACTCATCTTTCTATGCTCTGGTTTTTGCTTGAAAAAGCTTTCTAAGAGGGGAACTTGGTGGTAGAATGTGAGTTGGCCTTGGTAAGTGATGCTAAGGATGGAATTGGCAACAGAATAGGATGAGCCTCACATAATTTGGGGGTGGAAGGGGGAGCTTGAGTGAGTGAAATATAATTATGGCTTTCCTGGCTGGTAAATGCTGCCTTGAAGTTGCTCTCCTCCCTGTATTGTGAAGACATTTTCAGTACAGCTGGAAATGTGTTGCTAATCAACAAGCAAATGTGAACACTATGAATATAAAACCATCGGCATTTTTTAGGAGAAAATATAAAGGCTTTTCATCTGGAGCATATTTGTACTTGCTAATAGCTTCTGACAGTGATAAACTTGTGGGCAGTGTCATTTCACAAATGAGAGGTTAAAATTCTGAAGGATTTCTCCAAACATGAACCCAGGGTCTTTTTAAGGTTCCTGTCAGTGAAAAAGTCGATCCTAGTCTAACTTGCCATCCAAACATGGACTTGTTCATTTCATTGCAGATCTTCATTTTCTTAGAACTGAGAATTAAGAAAAAAAAAAAATAAAAAAATAAAAAAAATTGGGATATTTCAAGAAAATACATCTTTCTTATAAAGACAGGAATTGCTGTACTAGGCATTACAATGAATCTAGTCAACCACCTTTAATAAGCTCCTGATGCCCTGCTTCATTTGTGACAGCCAGCAATTCAAGGCGGGTGTTGGAAATTAAAGTAGTCTTTCAGAGCTAGAACCCCAAACAGGAGATAGATGCCATTTCACCTGTATATTCTGCCAAATGATCCACAATAAGCAGAGGCACCACCTCTGCAGTGGAACCTTCTATTTTGCTACTTTGCTAGACTTCAGTGTCACCTTGCCGCTCATGATTTACAGAAACTCATTCTGTGTTACCAAAACTGGAGGCTATTGCAGTATGTGGATGTCTGAAGAGCAATTGGAGATATATGTATTCCTTTTTTTAGTGTTGTTTTCCAGACCATGTTCTTTTAGGGTGAGACAGAATAGTCTCAACATTCCCCCAAATCATCTCTGAAACCACTCAAACGTGTTTTTCCAAGAGATGAAGAATTAACTAGGATTGAACTAGGCTTGGCTTGAGGTATTTTTTTATCTAAGCTAGAATAGCCTTTTTTTTGCATGTTCCCTTGTGTCACGTAAATGCAAAAAAAAATGACAGTTAAGTGCACTCAGACAATGATGACACAATCTTGTTTCCTACCAGGCATGTTTCAGATGTACCTTTTCTAGTTAATCTCTAATCATTAGTGTCCCATCCTTTGACAATCTGGCTATGCTAGCAGCTTGTATAGGTCAAGTGTTGAGGCCAGCATCATGCACTGAGCTTGTTCTCTCTGCTCCCTCTGCTCATCTCTGCTTCCTCTTCTCTTCAGATGGTGCAGTCCAACACACTTCTTCCTCCTTCCGGTAGGGCTGCAGCACTCACTAAATCCAGGTCCAAATGGCAATCTGGGATAGCATCACAGTACCCATAGGGAGTTAAACCAAGTGGTCTTTCCCAGAACCTCTGTCACAGCAGCCAGCCTGCTGGTTTGCTGGGTGAGCTGCTTTGTGAATGGGCTGGTGCAGAGCAGGCAGGCTGGATGCAGGCGGGGTGTGTGCGTGTGCACAGGAACATCCACTCAGGCACCTGCAAGGGGGTTTCTGCGTCCTGATCTCTGATTATGAGGAATTTTTAATTCTGCTTCTTGCTTCAGCTAGGCTCTTGCATCATCCAGGGGCATTTTTGGATACCTCCTTAATGCCAAGCTGCCATCTGATTTTTTTTTTTTTTTTAAATGATTTTTAATCTTTTCTGTTTGGGGGAAAAACAAGCTGTGTTCGAGCACTACTTCATATCTCTAAAAATAAAAGTTGGCTTTCTAAGTGCACAGCATACTCCCTCTCTTTCTGCCTCTCCAGCTCCCCCCACTTCCCTCTCGCTGCTTCTTTCTGCTGGAGAGACTGGGAGGGGGTCATTCTTGGCAACCACTGAAGATGGATTCTGAGTGGTACACAAGTGCACACATAGCAATTTGGCACACAGCAGGGGCTGGGGGCGGGAGGCATTTTGGATTTGTCAGCTCATCGGCACAGCTAGGTTCTTGTCAAACAGCAGAAGTTGCACAAGTCCCTGGTGGCTGAGATGCAATTGGTGAAGCTGTGTTGGTCTGGAAAAGCAAAGATGTGAGGTCACAGGATCATTTTCTCTCTCATGCTGCAGCACAGTTGACAAATTAGCTCATAATCCAGCATTTCTTCCTCAATTCCCATTCCCTTTCCTGTCTTGTGTGCCCCAAATTTTATGTCAGTTCTGATATCTATTCTTTGCCTCTGTATATTCATTTCCCTGTCTTCATGCATCAGCAATTCTGTTAATTTGGATTCTATGACTGGCTAGGAAATTTTAGAGACTTTATTGTGGTCAGCACAAGCTTGTGCCCAGGAAAGATTTTTGTTAGACCCAGGGATTTCTAAAAGGTGATACACGGTACCAAGGGAGTTACACAAGCTGCTGCAAAGCAGTACCCAATACAGGGCTGAATCAGGGGTTGTTTTTGCCAATATTGCTGCTGCCACTGATGTACTATTGATGGCCTGTCAAGAAGTATATAAAAATTGAAAGCGTATTACGTTCCTGGTCTAGGAGCTGAATATAGTCTGCATACCATGACACAGATTTCCTTTGATGAGATGCCTCACACTTTCCTAAACTCATTTTCTGAGTAAAATTATTTTTTTCACTGTATTTTTGCATGACTCAGAGATGCCTTTTCTATTTGTGCTTGCAAGCAAAAAGTATTGGAGCTTTTTACGTCTGTGCTGTTTGGGAGAAGTGCTTTCATCTGCAGGTAAATATACAATGTAGTTTTGGATATGCTTGACTTCCTTCCATGACTCTGTCAGTTGCTTCAATTCATGGAATCAGAATTTCTTTAAGATATCTCAGTGACAGGTAATCCATATAGCTGTGTGGATTATGTTCCTGCCTTGACCTCTGCTGCTGTAGATGTTGAGTCCTAATGAAGGGAGTAGGAGGATGCTGGCAGATCTCTGTTTTTGTGCGCTTACTGTCCTACCCCCAATGCAGCATTACACTCTAATATGGTGAGGAGCTGCTTCTCTGTGCAACAAACTCCTCAGAAGTTATTTTAGAAAACATCAAGCCAATCTGTCACATAAGGCTTGGCCTGGAGTTAATCTTGGAGCAACCAGATGATCAATCCACCCTTCCCCAGTGTGGTAGAGACTGCCTAATTACAGACTTCTGTAGGAATGGGGCTAGGATGTTCTGGAAATCTCACTTCAGGAGCAGTGCAGAGTAGCTGCTGCTCAGCCTTATCTCCCACAACACAGCCCTGCACATCACACAGACTATTCTGCACACTGGATGTGTATTGCTATTTTTCAGATGAACTGATATACTTAAAAAAGTGAAACAGAACAAAAATTTAATTATTATTAAAAACCAAAGATAAGAGTAGATCCAGATCCATGTGCATCAAAACATCCAAATTTTTGTTTGGGTAATTAAAGGGTGGTTGCCAGAGTTCAAAATTAAGCTGCTAGTCTAGTGATCAAGGCATTCTGCCAAGTTAAAGTCCTGTTGCGGAAATATGTGAATATTCCCTTGTATATACAGACTAGCTGGAAACTTGCATATTGCTTTTACCTTATAAGAATTTATTCTACCTATTCCACTAAAATAGCAACAGTTTTAAATTGCAAACATCTCCCTCAGAGTGCTTTGTAGCTTTAGCTGGGTGTGTAGTTTCTTGTAGATGGGGAAAGGGACATAATTTATTTCTTTCATATACCCTGTAACAGCTCTAACCACCAGGTGTTTTGGAAAAAAAGAAGAATTAAGTTGTGGTTTTGGTTGGCCTAATCTTCAGTATAACCTACAGATTCAGCTCTTCAGTTTTGCTGTGACAAAGTACAAATGAGTAAATTCAATAGCAGATATTTGGAACAGTTGTATTGAGAACTAGAGGCATCTACACAAGGCAGAAGCCGAGTGTTTCTTTTGAGCATCCAACTCTTGTGGATCTGTCTGTATCTATTCTTGTCCTCTCATACCTTTGGGACTGCATTTAACAACACAAGGGTTGGAGGGGCTGGACTAAAATAATGTTTTTCTTCTCATTATTGTAATTTTGATTTTTCTGATAATGCATAGCAAGCTAGGTCAAAAACATCATGGGAAACCATACACTCATTACAAGTTCTATGATACCATAAAAAACAAAATCAACATAAACATGAGAAAACTTGATAGGAGGATAAAATCTCTTGTGGGAATTGAATGCAGGCATATCCAGCCCCAACACTAGCTTCCTGCCAGCACCTGAGCAGCTTGTTTTGTGTTGTAAGGGCTTGTGTAGTATTGAGTGATGACACCAGCTGTGCTCAGGTTCTTGAATTACAGCTCAAAGGGTGGTGGCCATCAGGGCCTGCAGGAATGATTGGCTTGCTGCTAGACTGAAAGGCAGAAAGTTAGGAGCTGGGGCTGAGGAAGAAATAAGTAGCTTCCCAAGTCTCTCTGTCTTTTACTATAATTCTCTTGGAGAATATGGCTTTGCATGTCAAATTTTTGTTCTGATATGCTTACCTTCTAGTGGTATGTGCTGGCACGTTGTCCTGTATGCAATAGAGGCTTGAAGGAGACAGTTCATCCCAATGCTCTCAGAGGTGAGATAATCTCGTCTCCTACCTGCACTCAAGCTTTGCAGCTAGATTTGGTTTTCATTTAGCTTGAATTATTTGTGATGAGAATTCTAGCTGAGGACACACATTTCCTGAAATGGATATACTACACATGCCTCAGCCACAAAGTTCCCTCACTAAACTGATGTCTGGTGCTTTCCTCTTTTAAGGAAAGCTGTAATTTTCTTCCATAGTAAGCTTAGTGTCTTTGACAGAAACTGAACAAAGCAAAGACCAATTTAAGTAATTTGTTTATATAGGTGGCTGCACATAGTCACTTAACAGCTTGTGTCAGATAAAGACAAAGCAGACTTCCCATGTTCCAGTTTGGCATGCATTATAAGGACTGGGAGAAGTGGATCTGAATCCACATTCCTTAAGAGAAATGTTCCTTTCTCTAGCAGGCTGGATTATGTAGCTTTCATCACCTGACATCTTTTCTCTGAAGGGCTGTAAAATGCCAAGAAAATTTTCCAAATCTAGCAATAATGATATTTGAAAGATGTAAATGTAAATTTTATTTTTTTTTTTAAGATTTAAAGATAGATTTTCTGCTTATATTGAAATATGTTTAAACTGAACTGCTTGAATGATTAGTCAGGGAATGAATAGACATTATTTGGCTATTGCAGTCTGGCGAGCCAATCTTGATTTGGTCAGCTAAGCAGGGAACAATACAGCTAGCAGTGATGGAGGAACCTGCCCAGATCTTGGCCAGGTTTATACATTACTATCAAAAGAGAGACCTGGCTGTGGAAATTAATCAAGTTTCTTCTCTCCAGGGATCAAAGAGGTTACTCAGAGGATGCAGGAGAAATGTAGGGATTCAGCTGTGTCACATTTTCTCTCTAATTGAGCTGTCTAGGGAGCCTCCCACATTTTGCAGAAGTGGAAACATCCAGTTTCATTTTATCTCTCTCAGACTGCAGCCACTCTCTTCTTCGGAAGCCAAGGTCACACTAGGTATACTTTTGGTGTTTGTCCCTTTAATTCTCCTACAGTTTCACAAATGCTTCTGGTGTATTTTTAAATTTTAGCTTATAATCACTTTTTTTCCTTTTTTTTAAAGGCACCATCTGGTCTCTGATATGGTTTAAAATAACAATCTAGCCAGGATACAACCAGCAGAAGGACTTTACCCCTTTCACAACCCAGTATGAGAGCTTCCCCACCTATATTTCTCCACACACATTGTCACCATCAGATCACGTTCCCTCCAGAGAGGTCTTGCAGAAAGCAGGGTCTTGCAGCTCTTGCTTTCCATCCCTTTCATCAAACATAGTCATTTTATGGCAACAAAATGGATGCACTAGAGAAGCTTATAGCTAGGAATGTGGGAGGTCTGCTGTAAACAGCTCAGTCAGAGAATTTGTAGTTGGAGCTCACTTCTGCATTTAAGCTGCCCTCTGGTGCTTACCACTTCTGCAGTGCATGCCTTCATCATGTGCCCTGGTGCCTGGAGACACCTGCAATATCCAGGGAGAAGAGGGAATCAAGCATTGCAAAACATTCCTCTAAAAAAAAAAAAAATTAAAAAAGGCCCCATTCTGTGGGTGTTTTATTTTAAGCAGGACATTAACATGCTATGTTATCATTGCAGGTTATGCTGGGCAGGAATTTTGTTTTTTTTGGTTTTGATTTTTATGCGTCACAGCGTAGTTTATTTTATCTTCTTGCTGCGTGCAACAGCGCTGTCTGTCATGGTGCTTTCCCAGTAGCCACAAATCAAAGCATGCCACTAAGCAGGGCGATCGTGTGACTGTCACCCCTGGCACAGCTGAGGCTCAACCTGGTGTTTCTCCTCTGGCTGTTGGAGGACCCGAGGTTGTCAGTGCCAAGGTAGCAGAGACAATAAATACGAAGGTACCTTTTCCTAATTACAGACAGCAGCTCTAAGGGGACCTAAACCACTGCTGGAGACAAAAGCGGGCTAATGTAATGAGCGGGAAAGGACCGTGAGCAGCTCTGGGACTTCTGTGTAGGTTATCTGTATATCGGGATATCCACTGGTCTTTTTGGTTTGTTTTCCTATTGACTAAAGGCAAAGCTGAGCGACTATTTCCCTGCAAGTTGCTCTGTGCCCGAATGACGCTGTGTCCTCGCTGCACTCGGCTGCTGCTGGCAGCACTGGTGGCTAATATTAGCCACACAGCTGATTGTCCCATCGGTGCCCTGCAACAGGTGCGGCACGGCCGCCGTGCTGGAATCCTGCCCGGAGCGATGCCGGTGCTGGCACAAGCCTTCCCATTATATCAGGAAGGGCCATGTCCCGTCTCCACGATGCCCCAGCACCCCAGGCTGGCCCCAGCTGTCTGCGGGACGTGGAGCAGGGCCACAAGCGCCCAGGGAGGCTGCCGAGGGAGAAGCGAGCCGTGATTCCTCCGGAGCGGGAAGACGAAGGTTCCTGGATGGGATTTACAGCTGTGCCTGTGGGGTAAGGAGAAGGTTCCTGCAGAGCCCCAGGCCCCGTGGTTTTGTGGCATTGCTCTTAGAGGGGGGGAAACACAAACAAATAAGTACTAAAAATCAAGTATCAGCACTCTGAAATGAGCAAATATGGGTTGCATTTCCTCATCGTGTTGGCCGTAGTTTCTTCACAGCACAGTACTTTGGGTTTACATTAATTTTAATTGGCACTTTCTAATTTTAGAATGCTCCTGTGAAAAGTTACTTTCAGTTCCAGTGGTGATTAAATGGTGATGATGTGTTTTTGATAATAAACAGGGGACAGATATTGAAAAAGAAATCAAAAGCACTGGCTGCACTTCTGGGCCAGGGGGGAAGAAGTGCTGTTGCTCTGTTCTAAAATTATCTGATCTGTCTGCTCTGGCATGACATCTTAAGGTCTCCCATCTCTTTTTTTTTAATATTTAATTTTTTTTTTTTTTCTTTCTTAACACCTCTTTTTTCTTTTATTTTCTTAAACCATATTAGCATCATTTGGTAAAAACAGCAAAATATCTAGGTGGTGTTTATGTAGCCTAAATGTTGGAGAGAGGAAGGGGGAGCTGGAAGACTTGCAAGTTTTACAGGATCACTTGTAGTGTCCCGTTCCCTTGATGTGACCCCTCTCCATTGACTGTGTGAAGACAGGCAGGGCTGCCAGGCAGGTCGGGAGGGATCTGTGTGCCACAGCGTGTCCCGTGTGTGCTGGTGCTGTGACTGCTGGCATGCTCAGGGATGGAGCCAGGAAGGCTTGCTTAGGGACTTGAGCAGGCTCTGGCTGCAGTGTGGCAGTCTGCTGTGCGCTGGAAAACATACTGCTGCTGCTCCTAAATCAAGGGAAAAAGCAAAAATAAAAGAGAGGCTCAACTCTAAATTCAGTGATTTCTTCTCTGAATTGGTCCACAAAGCAGGGTAGTAGGTCAGCCTGAAGTAATGCTTCTGGAGAGTTAGATTGATGCAAGGGACTGAAATCAGTAGGAATCTCTCCCTTGACTATGGTAGGTTTTGGGTCAGCACAGTCCTCACTATTTATATTTCTATATATGTGTAGCTGTGAAACAAGTTTTTTTGGGAGCTGTGGAATAAATAAGCACTATCTGGGCCAAATGAGTACAATAGGGAACTGATGAGAAAGGTCCAGCTTCATAAGTGTAAGGTGTCTCTATGCATAGCCTAAGTTTAAATTCCTTCCAGGAGAGGTTTTCTGATTGAAGCCATTAAAATCTGGACATTGTTTTAGCATGAAGGACAGAAAATGTCTTTTCTCAGTGCTGCATGTGGGGTTGTGCCTCAGAGCAGAGGAGGTTCCTTGCTGTGGGAAGCACAACGTTTTAGGGGATTGTGAAATCCTTCCTGGGCCAGTGCCTCTGGCTGAGGACACTGCTACTGTGACACTACTACTGTCCTGCAGCTCCTGACCTCTCCACGGGCAGCACTGCGCTGGGGGCTTGACGTGGCTGTTTGGCAATGAGGACACTATGTAAACTATGACAGTCCCGCAAATCTCACACTGCCTTGACTCATGCTTCCAGTGAAACCTTTCTCCAGCTCCCTCTCTATTTCCCAACACCCAGCCACACTGGTTTCTATTCCTCTTGATGCGTGAAGCAGAATTTGCTGCACCTCACACTAGAGCTTCAGCCATGCCTGAGCAGGAGCTCCCACAGGGATGGGCCAGCACCGAGGGCTGGTGCTGTGCTGAAGGGACGTGTGCCAAGGCACAGAGAAGATGCATGACTATCTCCCTTTGAAAGGCATTTATTTGTGACTTTGAAAGCGCCTCTATGAGCAGCTCACAGAGAAGCCATTTGCAAATTTGATGGCAGTTTTTAAGTACAAGATGAGAGTGGATTTTGCTGCCGCTAAAATCGGTAGCTCCGAGTCCCTCAGGAGAGGTGCAGCAGTCTGCATCGCTGGAGAGCCAGATCTGTCACCTCTCAAAAGATCTTGTATCCAGGTAGGAAAGCATAAATGAACATGTGAACCTCCAGCAGTGCTGGGTACAGAACAGCACGTTACTAAAAATGTTATTTGTTTCGTAACACGTTATGATAAAGCACTCAGAGTAACAAAAGTCTGAGAAGAATAAAATGGCTTATCCCACTTTGTACACAAATTGGTGATCTTGGAGAGAAGTTGGAGGGCATATCTAAGTAAATTTTACAATTAACCTTTCATAACCAAGCAAGTCATGCAGTCATTAATGTATCTAGAATTTTTTTTCCTATATATTTTTAATTAAAATTATGCATCGTTTTCATAGGAAAGTGACATTGTGGGTTTATGGGCTCCTGAATTACATTATGTAGTATATCATTATCATAACTTACCCTCCCATCATGCTATTAATTTCTTGGAAATTAAGCTTTTAATTTTACTACAGCATATTACAAGAAAATCTAGTTAAATTTAGAAGCATTGTGGGACTCCTCTCTTGTACTGTAGATGCATTACCTGGTCAGATATATTTTAATTTGCTGTTAAGGAAATATAAGAATATACTCTAATAACATATACGTCTAGGTAGTGAGAAAAACAATCCTTTGTACCTTTTACTATTACAAACATCTGCCTTTTCCTATGCCTTAGGAGTGTATACACATATATGCATTTGAGAATATAATTTCTATGATACAAAGATCATGTGCTAACTACTCAAAAAATTTACCTTGTTAGGGTGCTTACAGCACTGTTGGTGAAGCTGATGATAGCCAAGCATGCAAGCAAGGTATCCCTTGGTCATAGACTGGCAATCTTGTACTTCTGTGAATATATAAAGGAGCACTTCCTTCTTCTTCTGGCACAGAAAATGTGATGATGGCCTGTTCCCTCCTCACCAAGGTCTAGAGACAAAGAGCAAGGGAGAAATGATGTTTGGCAGAGCAGTTGGGGAGAAAAGACTGGGACATTTTCTATTAGATGCTCTCCAGAACAAAGACAACATGCAGACAGGTTTGTCTACAGCTATAATAGCGTATTATTGAGAAAATCTCACCTCCTAAAAATCAAAAGAGAAAAGGGAAATTACTGGAAATACAGAAAAAGGATGCATGAACAATCTTACTGGAGGCTGCAGAGGTACATCTGTAGTGGAACTACATGACCCATTCCTTGGGGAGTTCTGAGGAGGACATACCCCTGTCGACCTGAGTCTGTTGCTGTCCTGCTCTTGCCTGACTTGTTATTGACAAACTTCACTAGAAAACTAGTGTAACATTAACACGTTCTCACTAATCATGATTACATTTAGATGTCTTTGTCTTGAATCTAGATCTGTCTCAAATCTATCTAGTTATGTTTCTCTCCTGTTACTTTCCTGGCAAGTTCAGCCACTTCTCCCTTGCTACTATGACAGCAACTGCATCCTTATTTACTCCTTCATCTCTTCCCTGCAGCAATTAAGAAAGGTTAGATGGAAATCTGTGTATCCCTAGGCTAAAGACATCCATATGTGTGCATGCAGGAGAGAGCAGGCAGGCACCACAATTTTTCACAGGGAAAGAAACCTGCATCCATTTCTCCTTCAAAAAAAGAAGGAGGTGAGTTGTTCATGAAGCACGCAGGCAGGTTGGTTTCTCCTATGTTAATAGGAGGTTATAGGAAAGGCTCATAAAGGAGATGTCCACTCAGTCCTTAGCAACATGCTGGCTGCTCCAGGCAGGTCAAGTGTTAATGGAAGAATGACAAAATGGAAAACAGCAGCAGCCCAGGCCCCTGCCCCCCACAATGGTGGATCCCTGTGTAGTGCAAAGGCCCAGAGCAGGAGCAGGGCAGGTGACTGCCAGTGATGGATGATGTTGAGCCCCCAGAGAGAAATGATATAATAAATGGTTGGTCTGACACAGCAGGAAATGTTTGCATAGTGAAGTGACGGGTAATAAATAAGATTATGTTGCTATAGGTCCTTCAGGCAATGCTGGTGCAAAAATAGTTTCTGATTTTCTTTCTCTAAGGAAAAAAGGTACAGAGGCAAGGACTCTTATTTGTAATAGCCAGGCATGAATAAAACCATGTTTGCTGCATACAGTCAGTGTAAGCTAAGACTGATGCAGATCCAAGCCAAGTGTTGCTGTAGCTGTAGGTTCTCAGTTGTCATAGTTAAGGTTACAAAACAACTTCCCTCTCAGCTTGTCTAATGTCACTGTCTAGAGCTGAGGCCACACCACTGTATCCATGGTTAAAACATCGTCTTGCACTTGTTATCAGGGCTGCCACTACGACTGGAACAATCAGACAGTTTGCCCTAGGCATTGACTCATTATATGTGATACATGATAATACATAGAGGGATACAGACTCCACTTCTCACCTGAAATTTCCAGGTGTTATGGTTTATTATTTACAGTAGCTTTTTTTCCTGTTTGGGTTTTGCTTGTTTGGTTGGCAGGTTTTTTGGTACAAATTTTCCTTTCTTGTTAATTTTTATTTGAATAGCAAAAATAGACCTCTATTACTTCTGCTGCAGTGGTCCACTAGGTAAGTTCTCCATGCTAGTTTTTGCTAGGTAGATAAATACTACCTGGATGCAGCATTACCAATTAATAAATACTTAGATTATGAAATCTATTAATTTCTTTAGCTGTCTGGAAGGGATTATTCAAAAAACATTTCTTGTTTTGTTTTTTTTAAAGAGTAGGAATGGGGGGGACTACATTGGTTATATTTTTGACATTTTGAACTAGCCCTCATCTCCCTGAAACCAGTGAAACAAAGTTCCCTCTCTTTTATTTTTCCTTATAAACAACTAAGGAATGCATAAGAAATTTTAAGTTGAACTTTTCTTTTAGTATGTATCTCAGGGTTAGTGAGGAGCAAGGGAATGAGAGTACTGAAATTATCTACCTAGCTGCAAGGTTTAAGGTCTTGTATGATGCATTTCAGAATACTTTCTCTGGGGAATTTTAGAGGCTTTCTTCCCCTTGAGAATCCTACTTCATGCAATGTCAGCTATCCTGCTATCCATAATTAAAGGACAACCATCCTGCAGGAAAAAATAAACTCACTAAAAATTCAATTTTACACCACTGAGTTCTAGTTTCCAAATACTACCCTGCTGAAACGATGAGTTTTTGTGGCCCACTGGTAATTAGTGAATAAGGACCAGAAGAGCATTTGAGGTCCCCTCCCAGATGTGGTGCTGGTGGCTACAGAGGGTCTTCGAGGACTGTTCAAGAGACTGGGAATTTAGAAAATCAGGACTGAAGTTTTTTCATTGTAATTTTAGAAGCTTTGTCATTTCAATGCCTTCCTGTACACCTGATTTCATATCTCTTGCTTTTCTCATCCATGATAAGTGTTTCTGGGACTTAGGACTTGGCAGGGAGGGAGGACTATTTTGGAATAGGCATGTAGTGACCTATGATTTGACTTACAAATTAGTCAAAGACCCAACAGTTGCTGCATAGACCTAGTAAGTGCCAGCATTTGGAAAGTGAGATCTGAAAAAAAACCCACAAAACAAAAACATTTTTTCCCAAACCTATCCCTTAATGATGGTAACTCAAAGTGCCTGGGTAGATTCTTGCTCTTTCCTGTGCTTCTGCAGTACACTAAGCCCAAGTTAACTGGATTTTAGGATTACTTACTGTTCAGTACAGCATTGACACCACGGGATTATAAAGCAGGACGTTCCAGCCACTCGAGTATATAATATTAAATCCTGCAATATAGTTTCCATAGTATTGCATTACCTTCTCTCCTCATTAATCCAATGCTCCCTAAACCCTGTATTTTTAATGAACAAATAATTGTTCTATTACAGATAACTCTAATAGGGTCAAACCTATTTGGTAAAAAAGACTACACAGTTTTACATAGGTGAAAAATAGGGGTGGAGGGGAAATATGCGTGTGGGGAGTTGATAATTATATACAACACAGATTGGTTCCAACATCATATTTATCTTAATTATAAGAATGTGTTTGAGAGATAAAGTTTCCCTAGAAGACAGCTAACAACAGTGGTTTTATCTGGCTGCTCTTTTTATTTGTAGATTTCATATTTTACAGAATAGTTGTCCGCATGGTTATCCCCACTTTACAGATGAGGCATCCAATTTCTTTCAAATAAGAAAAAGTTAGAGGGCAGCGCCAGTTGCCAGCCATGCTGCGTCCTCTTTGACTTTCCAAGGAACATTTTTGCAGCCACCCATGACACTGCTGCCCACTGCAGGCTCCCAACAGCACACACACGTCTGGAGGTTGGATTTCCCCTTTTGCTGACCCTGCAGTAATGAGCTGAAGCAAGACATTATTCCCAGGCCTGCGTGGACATTGCTAATGCCAATGACTATGTAAAACCTATTTGTTGTGACAAGGTGATAGTTGTGTATTCTGCCAGACCTTAAGCTGTTAAACAAGAAAATCTCTACAGATTTTCCTATTTTACATAGGAAATAAATACTGGAGGGGAAAAGAAGAATCAATATTTTGAAACTGGGAATGTATGCTTATCAGGCTTCTGAGAGAGATTCTGGAAAAAATACAGTCTCATATAATAATTAAGGTTGAGGAATTTTGCCTTGAAATTAGAATCTGTTTCCCTTTTCACACTTCCAGACATTGGGAATATAAAACCAATGTCAAGTCAGTAAGTTTCAGAAGGGCAGGGAGCTGAGCTGTTCATTACCTTCCCAACTGCTTGTCAAAGCCTTAACAACACCCTGAATTTAAACCCCTGGTGGTTGTGTGATAAGACAACATGTGGAGGGGCAAGAGCTGTTGCTTTGGTTGGCGTTGGTTGGCTGTGATAGTGGTGCTGGCAGGAGACAATGCCAAGAGTTTCAGGGCCCATCTTGCTGAGATGAGCGAACAGGCATGAACACTCTCGCTGGCTTCATTGTGACCCAGGCAAATGCAACCATAGTCCTTTGGTAAGCCAGAGTGCCGAAAGGTGAGAAGCACAGCTGAAATGATTCTTTAGAGAAGGTTATGTTTGAGCAAGCTTATATTAGAAGTCCCTCAGGAAAGCTCAGGAGTCCTCTGTGGATGTTTGAGCTGTGTTTGATTACAGGAGAGAGAGGAGATGTTGGTGTAGACCCTTCTTTTCTTTTGCTAGGCCAGGAGATGAAGCAGGGCCCTGAGAAACTTTAATATTTCAACAACATGCTGTTAGAGCCTAAACTCACCTTCCAGGATCATACAGCATATTTGGATTATTAATACTTCTATTTCTACTTTTGTAGCATTATTTACACTTTACAAGCATTAATCTTGAAAAACAGCAGAAGAGATTTGTTTGCCTGTTTTACAGGATGGATGAACAACTTCCCCAGGCAGGCTGATCACCGAAGCAGTTGTAATCTGACTCCTCATAAAGCCTTCTGCATTGCAAGGAGGCTTCAGTGAACATCACAGCTGAGACAAGGATGTTTTTGAATGGCAGATTATGGGACAAAATCTTCCAGACAGAGCTTTCATGAACAGCATGAGCCAAAGTAGACATCTCCAGATTTGGCTTCCAGGAAGGGTGATAAATAAGTCTTAAATGAGCAATTTTATTGACAAATACCTCAGTCTGTGATGTGTGAAAGGATCTGGTGGTTTTCACTGAGTGAAAACTGATCTGTGCCATAGAAGCTAGATGAGTCACCACACAGGGATCAGAAAGTGCCTGGTGACAAATGGTCAAATGCAGCACAGGGCTGAGCCCACTGGAGTCCTGGGTGTTCTTCTCAAGATGGTTAACTGTGGTCAGAGGTGTCTCTGTGCTGCTCACATTCAGAACCACCTGCTCCAAAGCTCATACCAATTTTCCTGTTTGTTATGCAGAGCAGGTGGGAGACTACCTATTCATGTAGCTTGGGATCCTGGGAATAGCAAGGACCAAATCCTCCATTCCCTTCCACAGCTCTTTGCCTTCAGGTATTGAGAAGTTTAGGAAGTACTTCTTGAATGGTGTGGCACCCCAACCATCCTGTTTGCTAGACACGTCCCTCATGAATTTGCCTAGTCCTGGCACAGGCTTATTTTATTCTTTATGGCCTCTGCAGCATGCTGTGGCAGTGAGTCACAACTTAATTACACCTTGTGTGAATAGGTTCAATGCTGCACTGGAACCAGCAATTAGTACTTGCAAAGAGACATTTTCTGTGCGAAATGTACTTTTCATCAGTGCTACCCCATGAGAGGAGCTGCCTGTTGAAGCTCACAGGAGATAACAGTTTCAGGGGGAGAAGGGGCCAGTGCCAGCAGTTATGTCACCGATGAGCCAGAGGAGAAAGTCAGGTACTGTCAGTGTGGTGTCACACACCTTGCCCTACCCAGCACCAGAACAATTAAAATCCCACATTACTCACTGAGCCCCAACTGCTTATTTGGTTCACTGTGGCCATGGAAACATCTGACCTATTTACACCTTCGGCAGAGCGAGTGGTGGCTGGTGGAAGAGGGGTGGGGAAAGGAGAATGCTTTGAATTTGGATTTTGGAGACTTTTAATTAAGACGGATGCATGTGCATGTGTGCTCACAAGGGAAGAGTCAGAGGAGCACGGCCCGAGCAGGCCAGGGGTTGCTGTTCCAGTGCAGCTGTGGCATTAAGTCCTCCTTGAGCAAACATGATGTACCCAGAGCCTCTGCTCTGCATACATAAAATTACACCCACCATTTCCAAAGGTCTTATGGAAATTCCTTCTTCTGTCGCTTTGTCAGCAAAGTACTCCACACTGTCTCTGCAGCTTTCTTTCCTGAAAAGGCCCCGGTAGATGGGAATCAGCTTGCTCTACCAAGGAAGGAAGGGAGGTGGGTCTCATTCTGCCCAAGGCTTGTCCGTGCACCTTGCAGCCCTCATCCACTCCTGGCCTATTTCCCAGTACAGATGGGAAGATGGAAGAGAGCAACGTGCAGTCATTTCGGCACATCAGATGGAGTAGGAGATGGATTTCACTTAATTGCAACTGGAGCATTTATCAAGGCTGCAGGTTGCCATGACAAGATAATGTCATGTAACTTAGCAGACCAAGGGCACAGCACATAACAGGCTGAGCCTCCAAATCCTATTCCTCTGAGGGCGTGTATTAATATAAATGGGCATATTAGCTTTTAGATAGCCTTTACCTGAAATGGACCCTAGCTAAAAAGAGATCTTCTGGAGAGGGGAAAATATTAAAGTCTAGGTGTAAAGAAGACTTCCGCAGATACAACATAATCACAGTGAGTACTAAGAATGAAAGGAACATCAAGACTTTAAAGATCTGTTGGGAAATCTTGAGGAAGAAAGAACGTTCACTTTTGATATTAGTGAGAGAGTGTCTTTAATATCCCCAAAGCATCTGATTGATAACCATAGCATCAGACCTCAGGAATGCAAATTTGGTCGCTCTTTAAGATGAAAGCTCCCCCTCTGCACGTTTTTTTTTTTTTTATTGCACATTTCAAAACCATTCATATTCTGGCAGGTAACAATTTTTTGTCCTGAAAGTAGGGGTTGACCGAGGAACAAACTGTGCAAATTCTGTTCTCAAACACCAAAATCAGAGAGAAAATACCATCTGTTTCCTCTACAGCCTACTTTCCCCGGTTCCAGCTATATCTTCTTATGCAAAAACAGTCATGAAGCTAACAACAGAACACACAGCAGTGCACCATAATGCAATAGTTTGTTTGTGTGGAGGGACCATTGTTCCTCCCTAGAGGAGGCAGCTGGAAGCCCTCTTCCCAGCTGGATGGGGAAGATGCTCATAGCACCTTGTGCTGTTGGGCCCTTGCCTGGGCTTGGTGGGATTCTTCTTCCACAGCAAAGGCTTTCAGGTGGCATTCCTAAGAGTTTTCTCCTCGACCTGCTACAGCAAATTGATGGAGCTTTGACAGCAGCTGTGACTCATTTCAGGAAGAAATCCACTTGAGTGCTCATTATCACTTCAGCATCATTTACATTTTTCCCAGTCGGGGTGAATACTTTGTAGTCTCAGGGCACAGGCTGTCTCCTTTGTCCTGGGAAGCTCACACAAGCAGACTTTCTACCTGTAAGTTCCTGCCAGAAGCTTTGCAGCTGGATGTCTTTTGTTTCTCACTTCTTTTTTTTTCCCCCCTCCTCCTTATCCTTTGTAGATGAGTTACACAACACTGTTTTTTCCTCCTCCAGAATTGCTGAGCAAATTTCAAGGCTGCGGAGGAGGGGGAGAAGAGACTGATGCACCGAGCCACCTTTGCCCATCCACTTGTGACTGGGGTATAATAGGTGCAGTTGATTTGAGACTGCCAAGAGTATGCTGCCAAATTGAATTTTTCATAAACTGATTACTGCAAAGTGCTCTTGGCAGAGGAAAGTTAACACCTTTCTAACAAGCTCAGCTCAGCACAGCTCATAAAGAGGGATACTGTAATAATATTCCTCTTCTGGATCCTTGGCCAGGATTTTCGATTTTCTGAGAAACTGTTTCCACCCCCATTCCCTCACCCATGAATAAATCCACTTAAGGCTTTTTTTCATAGCTGTTGGTGAAGGCATAGGAAGACTTCTCTGCTGGTGTAAAGCAGCCAACCTCCATTGATTGCAGTGCTCTGAGTTACTTTAGTACTGTGGGGGTGATGGTATGATTCAGACATGGTTGATAAAGTTAATGGTAATCTACCCTTAATAACTTAATCTTAGCGTTTTTCTCTAAAGAGAGCTATGGAGCCAGGGAAAGGTGCTGGCTGAACTACTCAAACAATTTATCTGACAATTTCTGCCTTGTGTTTTCTGCTTGCAAAACACTCATCCAGAAAGTCTTTGGTTCCTAAGGGACTTTATTCTTCATTTTGTGTCAGTGGGTTATAAAATAGGGAGGGAAGTTTAATTCCTCAAGTTGCAATGCTGTCCTTGTTGCCAGGTGACTGTCACCCTACAAGCAGAGAGAGGCCACTTCCAAGGAAGAAGGACAGTCTCCTATCCACAGGCAAGAGTACCTTTGCTCATTCAGAGACATGGGCTGAGTGGACAGAGTTCCCCAGAATTTATTTAACTTTCATGAGCTTTCATGAAAAGAAAAACAGAAAACAGATTTTAGGTGCATCAAAGCTGCTATTTGCAATTAGCCCAAATCACACTTAGAGATCAAAAAATACACACCAAGAGTATTATTTTGGACAGACTGCATCCCTTTAGCTTAGCTACTGGAGGCTGTGCCCACTCAGTCACTGAGAACCTAGTTTGTGGTGGTGTCTTGATGTGAACTCCAGTCAGATATTCCAGTGGGTGGGCAGGGATCCCACAGTGTGAAACATCTGCTTTGCAAAACAGATGCGGGGTGTAAGCAGTGCCTTAAGATAATGATAAAAATCATCATTTCAAATCTCCCAACCCTCAGATGACCTTCCTAGCAGGTGCTCCTAGTTTGAAACAAAAAGTGCTTTAGCAGTGGCAGCAGGGAGAGAACATGTCTTTGTTAACTATTATCTTTGCTATGCTTTTCCTCCATATTTATACCATTGAAACATGGCAAGGCTTCACATTTGACGCCGACATAGATGCAACAGAAAGCTTTTACTGCTCCAAAGGGGAAGCATTTATGGAAGTGCCAAGGAGCAGACAACAAAGGCCCAATGTGCTGTTAGGTCTGTCAGCAGCGAGAGCTTCTGTGGAATAATCCGTACAGTGTACAGGACACACACGGATCATGTGGTTACGATTTAAAATCATGCCATCTGTTTAGGAGATCTGAACGGTTTTGATCTGCTTTGAAACAAACAAGAAAAAAATAAGTAGCAGTACTAGGGCTTTGATTGTCTTTGGTGGTGCAAACAGGCAAGATGTTTCCAAGTGTCCAAGCAGATCCTCCTTTGCTTGGCAAGAGGGGTGGCTCTGCTGGCCCACAGAGCAGGCAGGGAAAATAGGATCATGTTTGCAAAAATTGCAAAATCTCAATTTACAAAAGCTGAGAGTTAATTTAGATAATGTAGATATATTGATATTTATAATTCAAATTTTTCCACTATAGCTTTTATCAAATATTGCACCACTTGAATAATTTTGTGGACCAGAAATCTACAAAAGCTACGGATGAGAGAGGAAAAACCTGTGTGAGGTCATATAATGGATTCTTGTTTTCATTTTACTGCAGGAAAATTTTTTTGCTACCCATTAGCGTCCATTTTGAACTGAAAATTCATTTTGATTTGGAAAATGCAGCTTTGAAATTAAGAGTGAATTTCAGTTAGACATTTCAAATTATGTTGAATGTTCGCTGAAAATTGCCTAAACCAATGCCAAATCCTCTCAAAAAATGCTTCATCGAGTGGCTTGAGCCAGTGTGTGCCAGCTCTTCTCATCACAGAGACATTATCTATAGCAGTAGGAGTCCTGGTGTTAAAACAGAAAGGGCATATCATGAAAAACTGCCATTTCAGCCAGATAATTTGTAAATATTAAGGAGAAATTTTTGACATGATAAATGATATTGAAAAGCACTATGTGATATGAGAGAAAAAAATGGCAGCTGTGAATGTGCTATAGTTAAGTGTCAAAAGAACTTGGTGATGAAAAATCATGTATTTGTTGTTTTAATAAGAAAAACTATGCTTTACTGTGGTTTTAACATTTAAGAAATTGAACAGTATGCCAGTAAGAAAGAGTTTTAAACAAGAAACAAGAAGATTTTTTTTCTTTTCTGTTTTTCTCTTTTAATCAACTAAGGAGCTGAGGGAAAGACAAGCTGCCGTTGCAAAGTTCAGTTGCTTTGTTAAAAAAAAATTGAAAAATTCTTTCATTTCTTAAAAAAACTACTCCTAAAGAGGAGTATACAAAGCTGACCCACAAACACCAACCCTTTCTGGCTTCTTTGCAAAACGACTTGTATCTGCAAACACAGCTTTAGTGAGATGTGTCTGTCCATCGACCTCTTTGAGTTGCCAGTCTGTTTCCTTTGGTGAATGCTGAACCAAGAAGATTATGGCACGCTTTTCTTGTCACAGCTCCTTCCTAACTCTTCCATGATTTTATATATGCTAAATACATTTTGATTTAGCCTCCAGAAGGAGCATGGCTTTTAAGACACCAGTGCCAGGATCTGCCCTGCTTCCCTTCATCCACAAACCTCTGTGCACTGCCAGAGCAGGGGACACCAGGCTTGTGAAAGGGAGGGCAGCTGCAGGGATTTCTCTGTAATCTGTCCTTCATCCTCACTGCTGTCTCCCAGCAAGCCTGCTCCCTCACCATCCCCAGCAGGAGTGGGAACAGAGTGCCTCTCTGGACTTGTCCAGGCACAAGTCAGGTGTAGCAAGGACCATAAAAACCTTTTGGGTTTTCCTACTCTGCCTCCACTAGGCAGAAGAGAAGACAGTGATTTGTTTCCTCAGGTTCATTCTTGTCCTTTCACCTTTGTTAACGCAGATGCCAGATTTAGGGGGGTGTGGGGGGGGGGAGGGGTGGAAACAGTTTTACATTTACTTTAGAGAAATAGCTGAAGTGTTGTTTTGATTCTGAACTGGGAGCTAAAATGCTCTTGACTTTCTCAAGGCACAGAATTCTAAAAATTCACTTAACGTCCTATTTTACTGGCTTTTCAGTTCTGAATTTATTTTCTGTATTTCTCTGGTATGTCAATAGCACACAGTGCTGGTTTTCATCTTTCATTTGGTCTTGTTTGCAATAGCTGAAATACTTATTTTAATCGATTCTTTTTTTAAATGTTAAGAGCAGCTGCTATTCGGTGTTGACTAGCACATCTTAAGATTGCTTGGAGATCACAGGGTTTCTTTTCCAAATTCTAGTTTAAAGTGTTTTTCACTTGGCTTAATCTTTTTTGTAGGTATCTAGTTACCATACCTTTGAATGATTATTTTTTAAAAATAAAGCAGACTCTTTTCTCTTAATTGGCATGACATTGTTATGTTAGACCATGTAACCCAGCATCAAACATTTATTTAGACACATACCTTGGCTAGTTTCATTCATCTTGGAGGCACCAGGCAGAACCCTTGAGCAATTTGTTTCCACTTGAGAGATACTAATGTTTCTGTGTGATAAAGCGTTGTTGTTTTCTTCAGTTTCATCTTTCTGTGGCATTATCACTGTAAAGGCAACAGGTGTTGGTAAACAAGGTGCTCAAAGAGCCAAACAGCAAACCTGCATCAGGGAAAGCAGAGTGGCATGAATTAGAGGCAAGAGCCATCTTTTGATCCACTAATACATGCTTGCTGTGCACATCTAGGTTGCTGTACAGTGCTGTCGTTTACTCACTGGCTGTATGACAAATGAGGTGCCCTTGTCATCTCTGACCTGTGCCTAAGGAAAATGAGCTTTTAAAGCTATGGTCTTGTGTATATGCACTTCCCAGCTTGCTGCCAGGGTATGTTGCATATATGTATGGTACCATCATCTGGTAAACAAATTGTATTTGCAGTTTGGTCAGCATCATTAGTTAATTAGACCCTGGCTGTTTAGGCACCTAGAACAAGCAGTAGGAGTTTAAATTCTTCTGATAAAAGAATTTATTTATAATGAGTATCACCCCATAATGAGTTCCAGCCAGGGGAGACTGACCATTAGCAGATGACTCACAGCATTACCATAAAGATCAGAGTCATACATTCAATTTTTGTACACACATATACAATTTTATACGGCTCACATACACTCATCTAGAGCACAGATTCTAAAAACAAGTCTTTTAGCTCCAGTTTTTCAGTCGTGTTAAATTTGATACAGTCCCCCTATGCCTGAAAGTAAACAGGCAAGATACAGCAGACTATTTATTTTATTTCATTTTTTTATTGCTCTTCCTCTCTACAGTTTCAAGAGGAAAAGAAGCTGAGTTTTTAATATTGTGAGAATGCTTAGCCCTTTTCAGCTGGGAGATGTCAGAAGCAGCTGCAGACCTAAATGAAAGGAGCTCATCTCTGAAAATTTGCTATGCTGTAATAAATGCAGGGTTCTGCTGGTGAGCTGCTGATGGCCCTTTAATGTGTTTAGCAGCACTCCAAGGCACTGAGGCTCCTCCCAATCCCTTCCCCCCATCCCTGCCCACCCAGGCTCAGGATTTCATTGTGTGAAAGCAAAGCTTTCACTGCAACACTCAAGGGCTATGCTGAGTTTGAGGAAAGGGGTCATGCCTGGTTTTATCATCCAGCCATCAGGTTCCCTTCAGCCCAGATTGATGTTCTTTACTGGCATATTAGCTTTAAACATTTGGCTCCCTGAGTCACGTTCATATAATGGGAGTTGCTGGTATGCAGCAACATGGGGGCTGTTATCTATTTATTTTATCTAAGTAACATATGCTATTCAAGAAAAAATGTGTTTTTCCAGCATCCTTGTAACATATTTTCATGATTAGTTACAAAGCACAGTCAAATGAAATCCAAGAACTACCTTCCAGCCTCCAGGTCCCTGCTCCTCTTTAATTAATCTATGATCATGGGGCATCTGCCAGTCTGGAGACTGTAAGAGTGTTAAGAACATGACAGATTCCCAAAAAAAAAACCACTTTTACAGCTGGGAAGTGAGCATAGCATATGTGGATCTTGGTAAAAGGATCTCAGAGTTTGAAGAAGACTCTGGGAAACTGTTTAGGAATAGTGCAACCTGCAGTTTAGAAACCTTAGAAAGCCTTTTCTCCCTGAGATTTGAAAGATGTTGAGTCTCCTCATGCTGTGTTTGAATATGGGGTAGGTGAGGCACAGTATTTTTGACTGGTGGGTGCAATCCCAAGGAAAGGGGAAGCCTGACTGATGGGCAAACCAAATACTGCCTGGAGCATCTCTGGGTAAAGTAGAAGAGCTACTAAATACCTGTAATGGTCAAGAGAATCACTTTGAGGCAAATGGGCATATGCAGACAGATGATCAAACCGCAGGATAGTTTGGATTATTTGGAGATTATCACAGCTGAAGGGCAAGAGTACTTTCACTGCTGGGTAGAAATAGGACTAAACTCAGCATAAAACCCAAAACCTTTCTGACAGAGGAGGAAAGAGGCCAAGTTTTTGGATGCTTCTCAGCCTAAGAGGGACATTTCTAGGCACTGATAAACACATGGTTTGAAAAAGAGCCGTATGGGGTTTATGAGACTGTAGTGAATGTGGTGCTTGGAGCCCTGCAGGAGGCACTGAAGCTGGCAGGACTGTGGTCATGAGCTGTCACCACAGTCACTAAAAGCTCCATGGTTAAATGCAGCAGTCCCCACTGCAGCAGGAGGCTGGATGTTTGAAAAAGCCATGGCTTCCAGAACAGCAAAGGATATTGTAGCAAAAGCAACAAAAGATTTACAGCAGTCTCCATAATTTGTCCTGACTCAAGAGGGCATGAGTGAGAGAATGCATGAGGGAGAGAGTCCAATGTGAAGGAATGCCAGCTACAATAAAAAAGAAGCATCAGATGACCCAATGGTGATAAACCCCATTTCCCTCAGGCAAGTAATGCTCTGGCAAGCTCTCACCCTGCAATTCAGCCCATGCCTGTATGTCAGACTAAGCAACAACCACTTCTGAAGTCAGAAGCGATCTCTGGAGTCTGGAGGAAAGGACATCAGTGGTGAGACCACCCACATGCCCATGGTCAGAAGATGTAAAAAGAGGTGTAAAAAACTCGTGAAAAATCTGTTGGTAAAAAGCTCATTTTGTCTGGTAAGCTTAAAGTCCTAACCTGAGCTTACCCAGCACTCAGCTGGCAGGTGTAGTGCTATAAAGAAAAGAATCAGCAATCATCATTATAAGGAAACATCAGTTTTTCCATAGCTTGGAATATTGCAGCAAAATACCACCAGAAAGCAAGTTGGTCTGAGTGACATGGTAAGAATTAACATCGGGAAATCATTTTTTTGTCTTAAATTTCCCTCAGATTTTTTATTTTAGATGATGCTTTTACATTAGTTTGAAGTTTTTTTCAGACATAAATAGTCCATTATATAAGATTTTAGCCACCCCTTTTCTTCTAAAGTTGCTCATTTGTTCATCTATTGTAGGAAACCTGTTTGTAGCTAGGATATGCCAATAAAATGAAATGGTCCTTTTGCTCCTTTATCCCAGCATGTTACCCAGCTGTCCCAAAATCTCTCTGCTCTGTAATGCTGCATACTTCAAGGCAGGGGGAGATAAATAGAAAGGGACCAAAACTACCTTTTTATGGGGCAGTTTGCCATTTGGCACAAGCCTGTCTGAGTCAGAGTTTAATTGTATTTGCTGATCATGATTTTGGAATGGATATTTTAAACTAGATGTTATCTATTGAAAAAAAAAGAAAAGAAATAAAGGAGAGAGTGGAAGAGAGGAAAATTCACACTTTAAGTTGTCTGAATTATTTTATTTTTTTTTTTTTTCCTTTCAAAATAAACAGCATGGGAAATGGAGAACATGCACATTATATTAAATGCAAGCAGAGACTTTGGAGTTCCAGTTTACCAAATATGTGCAAAATTCAGCATAATTAATCCCTGATGCTGCAGCCAGGATGAATTCATTCCAAGATCTATATAGAAGCCTTTAATTCCCTGGTTTGAAAAAGATCAGCCATGTTCTCAGCCATGTTATATTAGACATTCAAAGCATTGAGGCTGTGGTTACTTTTTTGCCTGAAGTAGTGCCCCTCATTGCTGTCAAGTACTTTCAGTGGCACTGCATGCATGAGCAGCCAATATAGTTTGTTCAGCCTAAAATACCACAGCCATTAGCTAATGGTGAGGAGTCTGAGGGGCGTTTTCTCAGTTCCTTTTGGGGGAGGGAGGGTTGTGTTCCCTCATCCGGTGAACCCACAATTTGAAATTCCTCCTCTAACCCTACTCGATAAGGCTGTAAATTGGAAGATGAGCTATTGAAAAGAGAAATATTTTGGGAGTGTCTGTGTTGTTTCTTAAGGGAGTAATGCTGCCTTACTCAACCTATAGGAAGCATCCTGTGAACCACAGTGGAGTGCAGGAAGGGCAGGTGTGGAGGTGCTCCCACCTCCGCCCTGCCTGGGGAGCAGGTACAACGCTCTCAAATTTTGGCAGGTGAAGTGTGATTCCCAGCAGCCTAAAGTTTCTTACTGGCATAGCTCCTCTCCTCCATCAGGGGTCCTGTGCAGGTGTATCACACTTGATCAGAACAAGAATCCAGCTCTCTGTGGCTAAACTGTTTCCAGGTGCAGACAACAAACTTCATGTTTGTCTCCTCATGCTCTGCCTTCCCCAGAGGAGCCAGCAGTAGCTGTCAAAAAGTAGTCTCAGTCAAAAAAATAAAAGCTGTCCCTTTTTATAGCTCATTTTCTTTTAGAATTAATGACCACTGTAAAAAAAAAAAAACCACAATAGAAAAATGTCCTCCAAAAAAACCAACCCTGACCACCAGTGGGAATTTGAGGTGGAGTTTTTCATGGCTGTAGATTGGGATGGGGGCAGGATATCAAGATCTATGTTGTGTGTGGCATTTGCCATGATAGCTTTTCCCTTTGAGAGTGATTCTCAGGTTTGTTTTATTTTCAGACTTAGCTTCCAAAATATGAGAAATGGAATAGATCACGTATAAAGTGCCCTGGTGGTGTGTAACTGGTTTAGGTCTTTCATCCTTAAACTGTGAAGAATGTTGTGAGTTTCATAAAATCTGAAGGATACATCTGTGTTCCTCCGGCAGTGCAATAATAAAATCAGCAAAGGCTGATGCTCCTGCACAGCTCCATCACTCACAATAAATATTTGAAAGGCATTATGGCTCTGCAGTAAATGAGGCTGTCAAAGAAGGCTAATTCCAATAGATCATACTAAATTATGGCGTGTGAAAAGTACTGAAGATTAGTGGCTCTTCGTTCATTCAGCGCTTAATGGCCAGTCTTGAATGGCAGACAAGAGGAGGGAAGTTGGTGGTATTCAGTGATGTATTATCTATGTATACATAGATAATACAGGGGTGATGTCTTGAACCCAGTTCTGCTGCCTGTCCTGAACCTTTCAAATGCCATGGAGCTTCAGCATCTCCAAGGAGTATGGCAGCAAGTGCTTGGAGCAGACTCCTATGGGTGCTGCACATTGTGCTACCCACTGCACTCCCTCTTTGTGGGGCATTTTCCTCTTCCCTGATGTCACTGAAGCCATTCAGGCTGAAAATGTGCTTTGCTCTCTGTGTATCTGCAGTACAAAAAACATCAATGTCTCCTCACTCTTGGTGACTAGGAATAGCCCATCCTTGCCTGCCCTACCTGCCTCTGCCCCCTCCCCACCCTGCCACCAGCTCTCCTTGCAGTATTGGTCAAATGAGCTCCCTCTCTCTGCTTGCAGCTGATACCAAATAGCACTCCCAACACTTGTTTCCATTTTTCTGTGGATTAGATGGATGAAAAGCTCCATAGAAGGGAATTATTAGCAATTGTAGAGTGAATTATTAGTATTTATTGTGCCTCTGGCAAACTCTGCCTTTTTAAAGGAAGTGCCAATAATTAGTTATGGTGCTTTAATTAAAGAGAGCAATCTATAATTAACAAAGGGATATTAATCCTTTTTTATCTGACTTTTATTATTTTTAAAAATCAGCAGTACTTCACAGATGTTATATTTTGAATTGTTCGTACTGCTCTTTTGCATATTTTTTTCCCACTTCAAGGCGCACTAATTGAGAGAAATATTTTCATCAGGCTTAAGACACAGTCAGCCTGACAGAGAGACTGTTCAGGTCATACTGGTGCTTGTGTCAGTGTTGTACAAGTTACTCCAGACACTTCAGAGAATGTAAATTTAGGTTCTTGTGCTTTAGTTTCAATGCTTCGATTCTTCTGTGGTGTAAGTCACCTTCTGAACTTGAAATACATAGGTAATTTAGAAACTTAGTTTACTAGCCAGCTTCTTCTCTTCATATTAGCAGTAATTTCTATTAACTGTGTGGTTCGGCGTCATTGTGCAGTATTTAGATAAAAATAACTCATATCATTGCCCATAGAAAAAAATACTGTTCAATTGCTCTTTTGTATTTGTAAAATTTAGCCATGTGGTGAACTCAGACATTGTTCATGTCAGCAAGATGTATATCCCAAATGACCAGTTTGACTGTGAAATATATTTTGTCCTAGTAAATGGTTGTTCTTCATGTGGTTTTCTCTTAGTTTGGATAGCTGAAATTAGTATTAAAACCTAGAAAACACCCAGGGATGATACCTGAGCAACTTTCAAAGGGCTCATATTTTTCTATATTTTGCTTTGGAGATGTGTGCATTCAGTTGTAAGTGTCTAGCTGAGAATGACCATGGACATTATTTTCCTACAAGATGTGTATGAGCATTCATCAGTTTGTGTGCTCTTTAGAGACATCGAGAGGCACAGTCTCCAGGATTGCATGCTCCTTAAATAGGTTGCTGTGTCGCAAAAGCTGGCAGAAAATTTCCTGAACAGCTCCTCACTGCTGGCATTAGCAGTGAGATTAACACCTTTCTCATATATGACAGGCCATGTGAAAGGTGCATAGTCACCTAGGCTCACTGTGAAAAGCAGAGTAAAATGGTTCCAAATGTCAGTACTACAAGATTTATATTCATTCCTTGCTGTTATGTCCAGCACGCACAGTGCAACCTCTAAGCTGATAGCCCCCTGATTTTAATTTCCAGGCTAAAAATTCTTCTGCAGTCCTCATAGCTTTGGTGGTGGAGCCACTCCTGCAAGATGTAGCCTGATCAAGAGATCCTAACTGCAGATTTAATTTGAATGTTAATGGATGTGGAACTGATGTAGGAGGAGAGGGGAAGGAAGATATTTTCTTTCCAAACAGAGATGCCTGTAGCCAGGAGAAATTGGTGTGATCCCACCAGTCTCCTGCTTAAAATGCTTCTGCCAGGGCTGGCAGAAACAGTGACGTGACCCCTGCCTTGGAGCGAGGGACACATGTACACGTGTGTATTCATCCAGGCTTTGCAAGGGAAGCAAAGAGACTTCAGCTTTTTCTCTCCTGTTTCTCCCTCCTCCTGTCTCTTTCCTCTTTCCTGAAACTCTAGGTCTAGATGTAATTGCCATTGTTTGTTTTGAAATCATTTGGGAAACTTAAGGAGAAAAAAAGAAGCTTAGCATATTGCTATCTTGCATCAGCCTTATTTTCCTTATTTATCCTTAAAGATATCTTTTAGAAAGAGTAGCCAGAATTTAGGATGCCCAAACTGACTGTAAGGTGAATCTTCTCAGATATCCTAGTCACCTTTCCTCCTAGCTCCTCTCCTAACTAGTGTCTCAAAATACAAAAGACCTTCCTTGAGGGGAGAGCTTACCTGTGCTTAATTAGAGATTGAACCATAGCCTTAAACGCTTTTCCAAACAGGAATCATCAAGTGAATCACAGACTTGTAAAAATCCCTGGCAGGGAAACATTAGTTCTGAGGCTTCCAGATGGTTAACCATGCCCTTGTTTTCAACTCCACTGAAGAGTGCACAAAAAGACTCACAGCTAGAAATACTAGGGCTTACATTTATTTATTTCTCTTAGTTTGGTTGTATTCCCATGAACACAAGTTCATGATCTTCTTGAAAGGAAAGTTGAAGAATGTTGGCATTTACTAAAAAGGAAATGTTTTCTTGTGCCAATGTATGCGTGAGCTAATGCAGTTTTCTAGGGTAGTGGAGAGATTGTCCTGAAAGTCCCTCTTCCTTATTATTGCTGAAGGAAAGAATGGAAAGGAAGAGGGAAGAGAGCAAAAGATGGAAGGGAAAAAAAAAAAAAAAAAAAAAAGAATTAAGAAGCTAATAACAGTGAAAGCTCACTGCCCAGGATATGTCTCTTTCTGTGTTTGAATGATTTTTCTTTGTAGACAGCTTTGCATGGCACTATTTTTAGAATCTCTTTAATAATTGAGCTCTAGTGATTGTGCTCAGCAGTTAAAACAGGCAGGGAAAATAGCATCTCAAAGAAAGTGTGCACCAGGGTAATAATTTAAATCAAACCACATTAGACTGTGCTCCCTGTTCTTCCCTCCCCCAGAAAGGTGAAATGCTGCAGAACACCGAGCGCAGGGGAAAAATGAAAATCGGTCAAGTTTACAACATGCAATAAAATCCATCAAGAGAGTTTATGTTTCAGAGGTGGAGCACAGGAAGAGGTGATCTGGTCAGCTCTTAATGAATTGCTGTGACTAGGTGGTTTACGAGGGGAGCGCCTCAAGTTCCCACCCTCAGCAGTGAATTAGGAGAGAACAGGATGCCTCTAAGTTGCAAGGAGAGGATTGTCACAGTGGAAAAACATTTGTCAAACCATTCTGAAAGAGGCACAAAGCAGCAGTCTGGTGAGATGCAGTGGCACTGTCAGGGTTGGGTATGTTTGGTTTGTGTCAGTCTGCACAGCCAAGTCCGTGGCAATCCCAGCACGGAGCTGGGTGCCCACTCTGCTCCTACCCACTGGCTCATACAGGCAGGTTTGCCCATCCTGACTACAAAGTATTGTCCTTAACATCTCTTCTTACAATCAGAAAACGTGGGGCTCCCACAGGAAAATGGCTGATCTGTGGACGGTCAATTCACAATCTAAATCCACGGTAAATCATTATCTAAATTCTCCTGAAAATACAGAGACAGCAGCAGCTATGGCAATTTGTAGATTATTACCACACCCTTCATTTTTTATGAACTCTGTCCATCCTAATACTGCTATTTCAAATACCATTTTATAATATTTCTCTTTTTCATTCCATTGTGGTAATGTTTTTTTAATGATATGTTCAGGCCTGATGACATGGTTAAGTCCTGGTTAAGAATTTTAGACATCTACCTTGCAGTTCCATGTTGGTTGCCTTGTCGTAGATTAACACGTTTCATTGCTATACCCACTGCAAACATTTTGAAACAGAAAAAGAATATAAAGTGTTATGATTAGCATTAAGTAGTGACTGCCTTTAAAGATACAAAAATATTTAAAAAATTCTGTTATCATCTCACAGTGTAATATTACAAAACAGTAATAACTAGAATCGATTTTTTAATAAACCCATGGGAACAGGTAACAAATTCATAATTTCAAAAATGAAATTACAAGACTCCAGCTTCTATTCTCTAGAATTTTTCTTTTAACACACAAACTCTTAAGATAACTGAAACAAAGATGTTGAGAATTTCTTATCAAACAAAAGAGCCTGAGTGTTGACCTCTTCTGCTCTGCTTGTCTGCAAACTGTGTGTAAACTTAAAAATACACAATAATCTGTTTGGAGGGGGTGTAAGGCTGTTAGATTATGACTATAAAGAGGCTGTATTTGCCTCTTAGGAAGTTTGATTTTCCTATCAGCACATGGAAGATTCCCCTCAGCATTTTTTTATTCAAACCTTTTACAACTACTGGAATTTAATATATCAACTCATTCTTCTCTCATATGACCTTCTTCTTCCACTTTTATGACAGTTTGTATAAAATAATAACATTGACAGTGTGATATGAGAGATATCCCTATGATAAGCTGGTGTCAAAGTTATTGGCTTCCCTTCAAGTTTTAACTTGTCTGCCAGAGTGAAAAGATGCTTTATAAAAGCAATTATAATTGCCTAAGTCGCAAAGATCCACTAAAAATATTAGAAGTATCATACAAGACATTGGCCTTCTCTCCTGTTCTGACTTAATTTGGAAAGGATTCCCTTTGAAATTCAAGAAGAGTATTAAAATTATCTGACTTCTCTCTGTTGTATTTGCTAGTTGGACTTTTATTTCCTTAAAAAAAAAAAGGTTTTTTTTCTTTGTTTGTAATAAGACTAATTTTTAAAGATATTTAGTTGCAACTAAGTTTTAATCTCCTGAGTTTTGACCAAATTTGAATTGTTTTATCCCAGCTCATGAATTGTAAGATAACCAGAATACTTTGCTTAATCTGGGAGCTGTCAGGCAAAATGAAAAGTAGGGAAGTTTATTTCCCAGGATAAGTTATTCTCCAGTAAATGTGTAGATAAATAGATCCAAATTGTTAGCACTGAAGTGTGTATTGCCTGTCTGCAGGCAGACTAATTTTAAAATTAAAATAAGAATATCACATAATAAATAATAAAGAAATCCTGGCATATTTTATAGAAGGTATTGTGTCAAAAACTGGTAGTTTGAAGACTAGGCTGAGACTGTGATCACTGGAGCAACTAGTGCAGGCTTGCCTGGGTTATGACAAGGCAGGAAGAGGCACAGAAGCAAGGCCAATGTGTACCTGAAGACAGATTATATACATATATATATGTGTGTGTGTGTGTGTATTTGTGTATAGATGTGTATATATATGTATATACATATACATATATATTTATTTTTTTTTCCCGTTGTCTATAACTGGTGACTTTGGGACTGAGATGTGACTGAGGGACTCTTTGTCAAGCCTGTGATCCTTACTTTCCTGACCTGTCATGGTGGGAAGATTAGCCTGAGAAACTCTTGAGTCCTGCACCCTGGTGGTGTCTGGAGATGGGGTGTGAGCAAGATGAGGTGTGGAAAATGCTTAGGACAGTCTGCTGCAGCCCAAAGGATCCACACAGAGAAAGGCCAGGAGGGCTGTGGGCTGTACATGACAGATGTCCAAGGGGTCAAGTGCCAGGGCTAAGCCCCATGACTGGTGACTGCAGCCATGGTGGGACAGCAAGGGGGAAAAGGGCAAAAGTGCTTGGGGTCAGTACTCTGATCTCCCTTCCTGGGAGGACAGATTGGATTTAGACTACAGTACACCCCCACCCTGGAAAACATGCACTAATTTCCCTCCAACAGCACCTGTACTAATCCAAAATAGAAAGATTGAGCCTAAAGTGTTCAGTATCACAGCAAATTACTCACCCTCTGAAGAGCAGAATGTCTTTGCTCTGGATTTCTTCTTTGATTGTCTGTTTGCTTGCCCTGCTCCCCAAGTGCCTGCTCGTGTCCTCCCTCTGTCCTCTCCCAACGTGGAAGAAAGATGTGTTTGGAGCTAGCTGAGAGTTTGCACACACAGCTTGGCTGCTTGGCCACTTCCCAAAAGAACTAGCAACAGACAACCTTTACCTGTGTTTTCCTCAATAAAAGCAGTGTCTTGGGATCTGCCTACCTGCCCTTGTGTATAAAATTTGTAAGACCCTAAAAGTCCTCACGCGAGCTCTGTCCCAGTGGCCAGGAGGAATTCCTCAGTTACGTGGGGAGTAAAGAGAAGAAAGGAAATGTCACTAGGCAGCATGCAGTCAGTACCATCACTTTATCAAGTTGGTCTCACAAGTACACTGAAAGAGAAGTTTGGCCTTCACTTTGAAAAGAAGCTATTTTAAATTTGTTAATGTCATATGTAACAGAATGTTTATAGCACTATCTAAATGCTAACAGAGGGAAATATCATTGCCAGTCAGTGGGCTTTTATATGAATAAAAGAAGAATTAAACTTCTATTTGAAGACTTATCAACTGGTAAGAAAAAGTTACCAATGGAATAACAGAGATAGAGATATATGAATAGGCAATAAAAAATTAATTATATTGTTTTATTTTCAGACGGATATTTGTTTTTTTGCTTACCAAATGTTGGCTTCTATTTATTGGGGAACTTAATGTTGGAGTTTTAGCTAAATATGAAATAGAAAACTGAAAAAAAACCCCAACAACCCCAGAAGCATGAATTCCTTGGAACAAAAAATTCATTGTTTATGGTCTACAGCTTGGCCAATATGCAAAGAATATGTGTGAGTAACATCTCTCTGCAGAAAGGTAGGAATATACATATATCATTATACTTTCAGGCATTCAGCAGAATGGCAATTTTCAACTTCACAGACTTTCCCAAAGCTCAGATGCATGAGCCAATTGGATCCATGAAATTGAAAATGAGCTCAGATTGGTCTGAAGGGATTAGAGCTACAAAGAGTATCCACAGAACGGTGAACTTGGCCTCTGAATTATCTGAATCCAACCTCAGAAATTCTAGTTGGAAACTTCATTTGATGGAATTTGCAGTGTGCTGGAGAGCATCAAGTGGACCTGTGGTCCCAGAGATGGCTTTGTGGCTTAAATGTTGTGAGCTCTCAGCTCAAGCCTGACTCCTCTGAAGCTACTTAGTATTTGAGGGTATTTAGGTGGATTATATATCAGCTGGAAAGCCCATGAGTCCTAACTGTTCATGTAAGCTTGTAACTCTACTTCTGTTCCTCTTTAACCTTCTTTTTTTTTTTTTTTTTTTTTTTCCTGAATTATGACTGATGGGAATTAGTGTTTAATTTAATAATTTTGCTTTCAGGGGTGGGAGAAAAAGAGGAATTTAAATTTAATTACTCCTAACTTCTTTTTTATGAATGAAAAGAGACAGAGCTAATAGTCAAATATCTGGAAAATCCTTTATGCTTCACCTTGTTAGCATCTCCAGTGTTCTCTGTTTAAAGACATCTGGCACCATAGATTCCTAAGATAACAGTAATGATAGTTCCTGCTTTTGCAGCATCCCAGTGTCCCAGCATCATGGAGATTAAAGTGAAGCCATATCTTCAATAAGAATTGTGGTGGCTGAAACACCTGTGTTGGTAACAGGAATAAAAGCTACCTACTGTTGGGAAGGTGCCCATTTCCTTTTACTGCATGTGACATTCTCATCTCCTCAGTGTTCAGCCATTAAGATATAATGAACTTTTTAATGTGCATTTGTTTACAGAGACAAGGGATCATCTAATTGGGTTTTCAGTGTATTTTCTCAAAAGTGAAAGCCTATCACTCCTCCTACTGAGATAGATATTTTCTTTGTGCAGGTAGCAAAGGATGCTGTTCTAGAGAGAAAAAGAGCTTTTAAAGGTTTTTAGGATCACTTGATGCACTGGTAGTTTTTTTAATTGTGACTGCCAGCAATTGTATCAAAGCAGAACTCCAGTCACAGACTCATTGCACCATCTGTGCATTTGATAAAAGACATGTTCATTTAAGGATATGCTGAAAGGGAGATAGATGAAGAAATTAAAGACTCCTATATTCATGGACACTAGACTGCAGTACAGTGCAAGTGTCCTTTTATATAACCTCTACAAAATTATAAAATCTTGTCATCAGCAGTTTTATTTTTATAACAAAGATTTAACAATAGAATATATAAGAATCTTTTCCACGCTTAGCTAAATATCTATCTTCCTGCTTCCTTTGTTATTTGCTTGTGTTTTTCCTCCCTTCTGGAAGCTTGAAAGAAGCTCCTTTTTTCACCATAGCATATTCCTGCCATTGTTCTTAACCAGATTGTCCTCAGCTAACATTCCATCATTATCCCTTATTAAGATACCCGTTACAAAATGACCATTGCTTTCTGTGTCAATCTAGAGAGCCTGAAATTACTGTTAGTGTGCCTCTTAGTAGTCTCATGGCGAAAAATAAACTCTCAGAAATGGAGAGTAATGGAAAGAAAATGACCATTGCATACCAGTCAGGTAGACACAGCAGAAGGCGAGTATTAATTATGTAGAAAATACAAAGTCTGTCCATTGTTATGTTATCAAAATCACTTGGGATGAGGCAACAGGCAGTTGTGAGATGATAAGTTGACTGAAGGATCCATTTCAAATTATATATTCATTTAGAAACTAATTAACAAATTTACTTGTAAACACATGGAAATACTGATTATGTTCTGAAAGCGTAAGTGCATCAACATTAAGAGGCCAAGCACTTCTTACATGGCAAAAGTCAGTTCAAACTTATCAACGGGACATACACGTAATCTCCACATATAAAAATGTATCTGCTGAATGTATACTGGTGGTTTATTCTGGTATTTTATGTATTCATTCCTCTATTCCTCTATTCTAAAATGTTTGAATTGAGAGTCTTTTATTAGACTAGTAAGTAATTTAAGGCTTTGCATTACATTTGGGCAAGTATGTATTTCTAACAAATTTATTTTCATTAGATACTCAGATGTATAAATGCACTTACAGCAAACTTAAAAAGCCCTCAGGAAACAAAAATTGCCTTGTGTTGAAGAAATTTTATGGTACCATTAAGGCTGACCCTAGATAACTGGTTAGGAAAGTTTTATGCTATTTATGCTATTCAAGGTAAAGTGCTAACCTGGCATTGTTGTGTCTTCTGAAGTTACCTGATAGGTATAAACATCTATTTTACAATATTTATTTATTAATATGTACAGATCTTTTATGCTTTACTATCATTACTTCAAACAGAAACAAAAATAAAGGTTTTAAGAGCACCGTATATATTGAGTGTTGGCATAATAAACAGTGAGCCAAATTTTCAAAAATATTTGATGTTCTGGCTGACTTCTCAATTGAACTTAGATTACAGTTCTGTAGTTCAGTCAGACAGCAAAGCTGCAGGGGGAACATCTTGTCCCATTAACTATTCTGGAGAGAAAATCAGTTAATGGGACTGGACCCAGTATTCCACCAGCTGCTGACCAACAGCATCACCATCCACCCTGGGGAGGAGGGAGGAGCATGCAGTCATGAAGGAGGAGGGCTACTGAGGTTTCTTCATTCTGTTAAGATTAAAGGCACGTGTTTCCAACCCTCAAGGCTGAAGAGCAATGCTAAATCATTAAATTTACAATATCATACAAAGTATTCTGGTGCAATTGCTTTCTAATTTGGTGAATCCTGGCAGTTTGCAGAATATGAGACTTTGGATTTGATTGCCTTTTTGAAAAAAAAAGTCTTTAGACAGTGTTTGAGATAGATCAAGAATATGGCAGGATGGAAGCAAGGCTAGAAGAAAGATTTCTACATCACTGCACTAGATTGTTGTCTGTATCCAAATTCATGGAATATAAGGTGTGAACGTGTTTACATTTACATCACCTTCAGCTGACAACAAACAGAAAAAGATAGCAGAAATCAAACTTTTAATGTCTGCAACACCTTCTCTAGCACAGCCCTCAAAAGACTGGCCTATAATGGTCACAGCATTTCTAAAAAAATCTACATTTCTTGCACCATGAGGAAGACAATCCCTAAAGCTGATGCATGGCCACTGGCATCTAGTCAGATACTGCTGTAGGTGGAGCAGGTAGCACAGCCAGACACTACCCCTTAAAAAACAACAGCAAAAGAAAATAAAACACTCTCTTATTTCAGTTATTTATAGTTCTGCCTAATCCTCTGCCATTCTCTCAGTAGAGACTTTCCAGAGTGTATGCTTTGGGCTAAATTTCATTGAAATTTCATTCAATGTCATTCAGCTCTTTCTAAGAACAAACTTAGGCATAAGTAGTGTCTGGCTTTCCCTTACTAAAACCAAGCAAGCAGAAGAACCATTCTGATAGTCTTTCCTTGAAATCTTCATTTCCCTGAAGATCAGAATGAGATCTTTGAAAATAGCCATTGTTTTAGAGATGTGCATTTTTATTCTTCCCATGAGCTTCCACTAAAATTACATATTTTGAGAATACTGCTCAGAAATGTGCAGAAGAGATTTCTTTTAATTTTAGTATGGTTTTTTTCCTATTTTTTGCCATGTTTTCACAATATTTTTAAAATTCTTTAAAAAATTTAGTTGTCTGAAGCTGCAGTTGTACAGTGAGTTCAAGCGGCTAGTCTTGGCAGAGTTGTGTATCTCTTTAGGAACTACCAATGGACTATTGATTTTCTGCCCCTTGCAGTCTGGTTCTTTTTTTATGTCATATGCTGCACAGAGGTTTTGACTCACAAAGTTAATATATGACATTATCTGACATGCACAGATCATATATGTCTCATTTCTCATGAGGACCTTTTACAGGTCGCAGATTTCTCAAGAGCATGATATGTATGTTTTGCTGCATGTGGTGCTGCCTATAACATATTTAATTATCTGCAGAGATTTGCAGTTGGCCTTAATTTCATTGAAATGATCAGTCAAGTCACTGACAAGCAAACAGCTGTGTTTACTTCTGTTGGTACTTTGTTTGACCAATTTACTTTGATCCCTCAAACAAAGAAAAAGTCATTTATTCTGTCTTTTGCTCAGCAGAAAATGAGTTTGATATATACAGGCCTCTATCCTAACTAAAGTTCTGCTTCTGCAGGCAGTGATGAGGAAGGTGGGTTTCAGTCCCATCCTAGTAAAGGTGTGAGGGGAGCTGAGTGGGATTCTCTGCATCACTACCAGTGACAAAAGGAGAGTCAGTCAGGGAAGAGTCTGGATGATGAGAAATCAGCTCAGGCAAACCTGAAAAGGAGATGTAGAGAAAAGAGGAAAAGGCCAGAAATAACTATATAAATGGTACTGGTGGGTGTACCTTAAGGGTGTTAGGATAAGTTCGCTACCCTTGGGTTTTGATGAACATTAGGAAGAGCAAGATCTGTGGCAAGTCTCAGTTTTGGAGACTGTGATTAGCTGTGCAGGGAGAACCATCATGGAACAAGGAGTCCAACTGGATGAAAACGAAGTCAAGGTCACAATCAGGAGCTTTCAACAAAGCATGACACTTGAATTCATGCACATGCTCTATTTCTAAAACCTGACGAGGCTCTTCAAGGACCCTGAATACAAGCTTCACTTTTTTGAAACTTCAGTGAAGTTCCTACCATCCCAGCCAAGTATGTGTTTAATCCCTTTTAGCATTGTTGCACCTTAACAATAGTAACCTATGAGACCTCCACTAGGAAGTGACAGAATTAGTTTTGCCTGTGTCACTTTAATTAGCCTCTCCCTGCTCCGCACATAAATAATTTACTCTTTTCAAAATAGACTTTAACTGCATGATGAAATTTTTCCCTCTGGACTCCTGCTTCGTTCATTGTAAAGAACAGTTCTGATACAGCAACAAATACAAACTGTGCAGTTAAGGATGCTGTATATCTACTGATGTCCTGCATCACCAGTTGGGAAATTAGGGATTGTACAGAGGTAGAAAATTATTGTAGTGAAATGTTTTCCTGAAGGTTTTTTTTTTCCTTACTCCTGCCATGTTTTTTTTGATGCAATATTAAAACCAGAGAAAGACAGTGGAGATTTCACAAGTCCCACCTGAAAAGTTCCACAAAATGTTGCACTAAATGTCCCCTCCTTAACAGAAACTCAGTTACTGACCCAGTGAAAGTTACAGTACTGTGACACTGGTTGCTTCTGCAATGGATTTAAAGAGCCTTTTCTACCTCACACTATATAGGAGCCATAATACTCATGTGGTATTACTCCCTCTTGGCTGAAGGTACAGTAACTTCTGTGTAAGCTGCAGTAACTGGGAGGGGAGAGGCAGGAAGACTCAAATTCATCTGCAGCAGCACCTGAAACCATTCTTTCAACTGGGAGTGGAAGGTTCATTTCAACAGAAATTTGAGGGTCTGATCTCTGTGAGCATTTGAAGGACTCGGCATCAAATGAAATCTGTGAGAGATGTACTTTGGTCATGAATGATGGCATTGAACACTAGGTACATTTAAACTCTCCAAGCAAGTAAAATATCTCTTTAGCCTATGATTTTTTAGTAATCTAAGCCTCAATTCCTGTAATTTAAAATGGAATTAGTATCGCTTTTAAACCCCACAGACGTTTGAAAAGAAAAAGTAGTATTTCACCAACCACTTGAATGCTTTAGTGATATGTGCCAAAACTTCTGTAAGTAAATAATTATGTTCAGAGCAAGGTGTAAAGTGTGAAGCTGAACCATTAGCACTGATGAGAAATGAAATACTGAGCGGGTTCCCATAGCATGGGTGCCATCCAACCCTGGTGCTGTATTGTTTGAGGAATCTACAAAGCAGACCATGTGCTTAAAAACTCCTTGCTAATGCATCCTCCTCAAGGGATTGCAGCTGCACATGCCAAGAAAGCAGGAGCTTAGGAGTAGCCTTGAGATTGAAGTGAACAATAGGGTGGAGTTGAGCATGGTATATACAACACGCTGAGGTTCATTGTATGGCTGTCATCGTGCAGAATTTTCTGTAGTTGCAGAAGAGTTTTCCATAAGAATAAGCTTCCTTTCTAATAAGAATGACCATGATTTGTCTTTTTTATTGGTTTTTGTTAATTTGGACTCTTCATGGAGAGTTTTTAATGTGTTTCTTCTCAGCATTACTCATTTTTTTCTAAATGAAATTTACTGTTATATTTGGAAGAGAAACAGTACAAATTTACCTTTCTTCTAAACATGAAGACTAGAACCTGTTCCATCTCTGCTGGAGGCAGTTTCGTAATAAAGTGTTTTAATTACAAGCAGTCTTGCTGTCCATGATAAAAGTGCATAATCATGCTGCACTGTGAGCTGTAACTGTTACCTCTGCCTCTCTCCCTGACTTTGTCTTTCCCTGAACCATACTTTTGGCAAAAACAAAGTATATACTTCCATTTAGTCACTTGGAGATGCTGATCAGCTGGTGCTCATTGGAAATAGTTACGTAATTTATCTAGGGAGTGGATTTGTTAATTTGATTTTGGGTTCAGTTTTGGGGGGCAACGCAAAGGAACATGTGGTATGTCGGGGAAAGAAAAATTCATTACATAAAATAAAAGGCATAAAATGGAGGAGATGTGCAACAAAGTCATCTTACCACCTATGTCTAGTAAGAGTTAAGGAGACTGTCTTGGAGGGTTTTCTACTGGCTGGAGAGTAGCCAGATAAATAGATGAGTAAATTTATGAAGTGCTTAAGCTGCAGTAGAGTTAATTTTCTTTAACAGTGTGGGGCTGTGTTTTGGATTTGTGCTGAACACATGGTTGATAATACAGGAAGGTTTTGTTATTGCTGATCCAGGCTCACACAGAGATGAGATCTTTTCTGCTTTTCCTACTGCCATGCTGGCCAGGAATTTTGGGGTGCATGGGAGACTGGGAGGAGACACAGCCAGGACAGGTGACCCAAACTGACCAGAGGGACATTCCAGACCATCTGACATCATGATCAGTGTGTAAAGTTGGGGGAAGAAGGAGGAAGAGGGGGATGTTTCAGGTGATGGTGCTTGTCTTCCCAAGTCATTGCTGTGTGATGGGGCCCTGCTCTGCTGGGGATGGCTGAACACCTGCCTGCCCTTGGAAAGCACTGAATTAATCCCTTGTTTTGCTTTGCTTGTGTGTGCAGATTTTTCTTTCCCTGTTAATTTTTTTTTATTTCAATCCATACGTTTTCTGGCTTTTACTCTTCTGATCCTCTCCCTGATCCTGTGAGTGGGAAGGGGAGTGAGTGAGTGGCTGTGTAAGGCTTGGTTGCTGGCTGGGGTGAAACCATGACAGCTTGTCTCCCAGTATAAGCTCAAAATCTTGTTTAGCCTCTTTGAACGCGGAAGGGCCCTCTGCTTTTATCAAACAACAGAGAGCACATTGGTACTGAGAATACTGAGTTCGTATAACCAGATGTGCCTAGGTTACTCCAGTTATTGAGTAACCTAAAGTTTTTGTTTTTCCTAGCAAACAGTATTTCCAAACGCAATACAAATCAGTAATTTTCTGTGATATTCTGCATTTTTTCATGAAGTTTCTCAATCCTCTCTAATTTCTTTTGTGGAAGTGTGTCTAAATTCAATAAAAAGGCTAGTAGAATTCCAAGTTTGTTCGTGATCTGGGAAGACTAGAAAAGCAGGGGTTGATGAGTCAGCCTCTCCCTTTTAGTGAAAGAGCCTTGAGGTATGTTGTCCTGCAAGTGAGATATAAGTTTGATTTAATTCCCAGCCATGACCACTTGAGTATTTTCTGCCACCGGGTCTAGCGATAACAGGGAAAAACAAACCAGTCAACAAGAAACAGCAGGAACTATATGGGTATCACTGGTAAGCCAAAGCTGCCTCTAGGTGGTTTCCCCCCCGCAATAACTGTCTTTTCTCATGATACAGAAAACCATCTTTGGTCATATGAAGAATGTTTGAGAAGCCAAGCCAAAGAAAGGCAAGAGCCAGGGTTTTGCAATTAATTTTTTGGCAACTGAAAACACTTAAGGGGAAAAAAGAGTTTCACAGGGAGTATATATATATATATATATATGTATATATATATATATTTTAAAAGTACTTTTTAAAATTAAATCTTTTAAAATTAAGTAGTTTTATTTTCAGTTAGCCCCTCTCCCTCTTCTGAGAAACTATTTCTTTGCATCAGACCTGGTAGTGTAGAAGGTGCGGGTATCTTGCACTCTGTCTGGTAGTCTGGTACTGCCCATACTACAATTTTTCATTAATATGGTTGCACTTTAATTATGTTTAAAAGTTCATTGTAACCATGTTGGATTATAGAATATCTCGAGTTGGAAAGGACCAATAAGGATCATTGAGTCCAACTCCCTTCTCCTCAAAGGACTACCTACAACTAAACCATATGACAAAAAGCAACATCCAGATACTCCTTGAACTCTAGTACTCATTTGCCTTTGAACTAAGGGAGAATGCATGCAAAAGACTGAAAGTTACCAGTTTAAAAAATACACTTGTTTTTTTTTCTAGCATATTTTTATATCTTAATGATACTAATACAAGTAAAGTAAAAACAAGAAAACAAACTACCAGTTAGTTTTCCATTCTAGTTAAATCTCTGGGTAATTTAGACAACACTTCCTATTTTCAGTGAACCTGAATTGTTTACCATCATAACAGAATCCAGCATCTCTCAACAGGGAGACACTTTCACAACCAAGCCTGCTTTGAAACGTGGTCTTTCAGCACCTCTATGAGACACTCCATATGTGATTGGAAGCAGTCCTTTTTAACAGCAGGAATCCCATACTGCAAAGAATGTAATAGGATTTGGATTTTCTGTTAGATATCTTTAAAAACTGGCCTTTAGCAATGAGTCCTTATCCAAACCTCAGGATAGTCTAGGATCTCTCATTTCTCTGACTTCACAGCCATAGACCTTGCTATCAATAGCAGACGACAAAATTTGGCTCATTCCCAATCCTTTTGAGTTCTCCTTTGTCAGCCCCAGATTAGATGTCTGTATGGCATTGTTTGGGAACTCCAGAGGAAAATCTAGCCTGTGCAGAAGAGAGCTTTGGCTTCCCAAAGTAGTAATGTGAGACAGTCAGCAATTATGATCTGTTAGTTTTTGTAGGCCTTGCTTGTCAACTGCTGATTTTATTTAGGCAGTCAAGGGCATCCTGCAATGCACTGAGCCAGTTTAGAGCAACGATTTACGTGAAATCACCTTTCACTCTTCATTTTTTCACAATTCAGATAATTTGTAACTTTCTTAGACACCCTCTGACACTTGGCACTGTAGTTCATGTGTAGCAACTTTTTTTCCACCCTCTTTTCTGCTGGAACAGCATTCAGGGAGGCTGCTCTGCTCCAGAGCATCTTTTATGCTTTCTGTCCACTGGTATCAATACTCCTTTCCCATGGGGCTTACTTTTCTTGGCAAGACTGGTGGGCTATGCCAAGTAACCTTTAGATCACCACTCAAGGCACATTTTTTGCCGTTTCTGTCTTTGTCATTGGGGTTTTGAAACCAACATACATAATTCATGTAGCAAGCACAATTTCTCATTGTCATTGTGCTACAATATGGCATGTAGTAGTGATCAGCAAATTTAAAAAAAAAAATTACACAGGAAATTGAGAGGCCATGACGAGAAGTAAAAATATATGGATGTACTTAGCTGGCAAGCTGGAAATTAAGTGTTGCAGTTGTACACTACTAATGCCATTCACAGTGTTCTCTCTGCTCCATTTTTCCTATGTACAATGCTTTGAGAGCCATCTCCATCAATTAGGAATTTAACTGGAACTGGGAAGGCCATGTAATGGAGTTGCAAGCTTACGTTAGTCACAAATAAAAAGACAGGCTTAAAAGTAACAACAGAAAAGTAAGAAAAAGTCTATTGTGCCTTAAGATGCTTTTTAGTTGCTTAGGGAGGTGAACCAGTTTTTCAGTATTAATTAACATTTTAGGGCATGCTATATCTAAAGCAAGAGACTGTGTATATGTGTGTGGGAGGTGTCATTTCACCATAAAAAAGATAGAAATAAATAAAAAGCGGTTATTTTCTGAGGAGTAATATTTTACTTATGTGGTACAATAGAAAGGTGAAGAACATGTTTTTACTATCAAATTAAGAATTTGGGTGTTTTGGCAAAAGCCTAGCACTAAAAATGTTGTGGAAAAATATGAAGTGTACGTGCATTTTGATACCTCCTTCTGTTGTTAATCGCTTCTCTGTGTCTCTGGCAATCAAGCTGTCCCTCCTCCACTTCAAATGCATAAAGGATGCCAAGAAAAGTTGCTTGGCCCCTTCCCCCCAACTCCACAGACACACAATGGGGCTTCTCCATCCACACAGGGAATTCAGGACTCTCAGTGAAGCCTCCCTCAGACTGATCTTTATAGCTTTGTTCATTGCTGGTGTCTTTCCCACATTGCTCCACCGTATCCAGCTGCACATCCATGGCTGACAACCTCAGCCCCTCTGAGCTGTGATTCCTCTTTCCAGTGCCTCCCCCTGACATGTGGCACCAGGAAAACAGCTGGGCTCATACAGCTGCTCCCTTCTTACTGGTGTCTTGCTTCACAGGTCCCTTCTAGATGCGACATCTATTTTCTGAAAATATTGGGGAGGCATAACTGATGGCAGTATACCATGGAATCTTTGAAATATCTGGTTACCCTTCAATCTACAATTACCATCTCACCATATTTATTTGTATGCATCCCTTTCTGTGCATCGTGTGTTTTTGAGCCCTAAGGTTGCTTTTTGTTATGCCAGGATATTGATTTCCTGCATTAAATAAATATTTTGTAGGTATTCCTAATTGAGGGTGTTGATATTTTAGTATCTGGCCGGTGTAATAAGCCCTCTTAGGCAATTAAAAGGAATTTGTAACAAACTGAAAAAAAGCTGTGACTAAGAAAACATCAATAACAGTGAACAATTGAAAAAAAAAAGGATAGTAAAGACTTGGAAGGAGATTTGTCCTGCTGGGAAGAAAGCAAAGAAAGAAGCTAACTTTCTAGGGAGACTTAGGTAAATAATAAAACTAAATGGTGGACATAATAAATACTGAATTAAATGCCTGAAGAGAAATCCTGACACCAGCAGCAATTACACATTTAATATGTAATCTGTAAGGTAATGGAAATTACTAGGACAGGTGTCTAAATTTATATTCTGTCTTAAATTAAGCCTTTATTTGATATAATTTTAACCCAGAAGCAGAAATTGAAGAACACAGCAACATTTTTTTGTAGAAGTCTATTCTTTGTGTATCTCTGTGGCCAACTGTGTATTGATGTCTACAGTTTTGTTGTTAAAGAAATCATCAATCAGTCATTATGATATAATGCTGGAAGTACTTCAGCCTTTCATACTGACTACTGCAGGCCAAAATATTGATAGATTTATTTTCTAAGGTTATGTGTTATACAAGTTAACTGACAGTTCAATAACTCAGCAGCATCCTTGAATTTAGCTTCTTTATATTGTTTCGCTCTCACAAAGCAAAATGGAAGGGGGGAAAAACCCAGCTGAGATGCTGGGTTTTAGAGAGCTTTTCTGCATTTTTCAGGAAATAACATAGAGAAATGTGTTATAAAGTTAAAATATAGAATGTCTCATCAACTTATCAATTCTTGGCTCATTTTTTTGTGGCAGATTCGGGTATGAAATAATTTTTCCAGCTTTTCACAATTGCTAAAAAAGACAGTTGGAATTTAACTGTAAATGTATGCATACAGCTACCTATGATAGCTGCACTGGACATTCGAAAATATCAAAGTTTCAAGTCAGATTGCATATTTTTAATTCAGAAATCTGAACACATTTTAATTCTGAAAAGTTCAGGAAATATTTTTTTTGACTCAAGATTGTTTAAAGACAAAGAAGCTAATTTAAAAGACATGAAAAACTGTTGTCATTATCTTTAACATTTCTGATGTGTTGGACTTTTTACAAATTCTGAAAACTAAAGCTCTTGTAAAGTTTTGCAAGCAGCATATTTTTTCTTTAAAAGATAAATAATAAAAGAGAAGGCTATCAAAAAGCAGGCCCAGAAATACTTCCCATCAGCATGACTCATGCTCCTAAATCTCATTCTGTGTCTGATACATCAACATGTGCTACCCTACATAAGTCTGTGGATTACTTTCCATCGAAAAAGGAAATAAGATGTTTCAGGCAGGAGGTAGGAGAGCAGATTTTACGACATGTATAGCAGGATCTCTGGCTGACAGTGTTAGCAGAGATTTACAGAGAGTTTAGGGGGTCTGCCTGTTAGCAGCACTCAGGGCAGTGTGTTTTGTGTCTCAGAGACATTGCACAGCCCTGTGTTGGAAGCACCAGCCATGAACCAGAGAAAGGTTCTGCACTTACTGTGCTCAGGGATCCTCAGAGCCAGGCATTCCTTCTGGATGGAAAAGATAACATCATTCCTATATTATGTGCTGTGCTCTGCTCCCTGAGGTTTGCACGGTGCCTGGGATTAAATGATCAAGCAAGAAAGGAGGGGGAGCTTTTAACTCATGTTTGTGCCTGTGTTTGCAGGTACGTATACACGTATATGCTGTATATATTTTATATATTGTATATATTTATAAGCCTTTTAATGTGCTCCTCTGCCAAAAAAAGCATGAAAATCAGAAAGTAAACCAAGAGGCATTCCTTTATATAAAACATGATGAGCTTGTTTGAAATGCTCTCATTCTGGTGCTTTGAGCATCCTTTTAGGAGGTGTCAACTTTAGATGTGTCTATAAGAGCTCCACTGAGTTCCTACTTGTATTGCCAACTGCCTTAGCTGAAGAATATGTTACAGTAAATCATAAAATTGATCATATAAATGAGTAGAGATCTATGCCAAGTTTTTCTCCTGCACTGTTTCACATGTTCCTCCAGCCTTAAATGAAGGTTACCTAATACATGGGATTGCACATGCAAGATTTCAGTGCCATTTAGCAGTGATTAGTTTTCACAAAACAATTGAAAGCTAGCAGAGCATTCATAACATAACAAATAACACTCTCCAGAGACAATCAACTGCTTCACTAGAGCTCAGTCTTTGCCATGAGTTCATTTTCCTTCCATCTTTTGCTTTACAGAACGAAACAAAAAACTGAGAAATATAGAAAACTGTAATGTGAGAAAGCTACATAGTGAAGAATAGGGCACACAGCCAGATTATAGGAAAGGGTATTGACTTCAGGTTAAGAAGGCCACTGATTCCTAAATATTCAAAATAAACTGTTTCAAGAAAAGGCCATTTTGGCTTTTTCACTTAAAAATTGTCTTTTGTATGAAGGTTAAACTCAAATATTACTACATTATGGACTTTCCCATGTTTGATATTAATGTATGGTTATATACATGGTTATATAGACAAAGAAGATATTTGTTTCAAATGTTTGTGTGGAAATTACATTATATATGCCTCATGATAAAATAGTAGGTCTGCAAAAGTTCAACTGTTCTTGAAAAATAAAATTGCATCTTGATCATCTTCTTGTCTTTGTCACAGAAGAGGGAGGGAGAGGAAATCAGAGGGCTTTGCTAGATTGAGACTATGATCCTCCACAAGTGAGCTGCTTGTTACTGGAAGACTGTGAAGATCCCAGGGAGAGCAGTTAAGCTTTATTTTTTTGTGTGGTTTGTGCACACTTTCTGTCATGTCTGCTTTTCCTTTTTCTTGAAATATTTGAGAACCTTGTTTTGAAGTAGAATGTTGAAATCTTGGCATTCTTTCAAAAATGTCTCTTGCTTACAAGACATTAGACAGACCTTAGAGGATTTTTGCATTAATACCAGTAAGATGGCAAAAGGGACATCAGCATGCAGGTTTATTATTATTATGCAGATAAGGTGCATTTGTGGCTAAAAATATTAATTAGGAATGTCATGAATTAGGAATCATTAGGTGCTTGTGAACAGTAAAGACAAGTGTTGACATGTTGTTAAGTGACTCACAAATAGTTTTTTACCTGGAGTGACCTGTATAGAACTGCAGGTCACTTTGTTTTCGAGAGAATTCTGTTGGGTTTAGAGGGTATTTCAGAAAAGAATGGTGACAATAAAAGCATAGGAAAGCTCTCATATGAAGTGAAAACGATTACCTTCGAAACAAGAAGACTCAGAGTTGACATACAAGTACAAAAAGCACTGAATGGTGGCAAACAGTTGAGCCTCTATTGCAATGCTGGTGGAATTCAAATGGGGATGTTTACCACTAGAAAATGAATACTTCTCATCATGGCATCAAAATTCTATGGGGTACTGTTAGCAAATTCCATAGACTTGAATCTTGGTCATTTGTATGGATAAAGAAAAATATCTCAAGTTTAGTGATAGGAAAGAGCTTATAAAGTTTTATTTTAGTATTTATTTAGTGCACTTCAGGATCAGAACTGGGCTTCTGGTAGAGTCAGATCCACTCCACTGACTGCTACACATGTATATGTGTGCACATTTCTCAAATGGCCCCACCTTTACAGCAAATTTAAGTGCAGTGAAATGAAAAAAATTCCATCACCCCACCCCTCAGCATGTACCCCTAGCACAGTAAGCCTCAGGAGACACCTTATTTTTATAGGCTTTTATCTAGTGGGTGAAGAAACTTCTCAGGGAACTCACAGCTGAGCTTTGTCCTGGAGGAAAGCAGTTAATTAGCTCCAGGATAAAGCCATCCTTGCTTCCAGCCCAGCAGAAAACAGCTTCCTGGTTTAAGTGATGGGAGTGGAGCATAATTCCTTCTATTTCCCAGTTCCTTTGGACAGATAAATAGAAAAAAAAGGAGATGAAATTTTATGGCAGGGCCCTTGCAAAAATGAACAGATAGGGGAAAGCTTTCTTATGGCAAATGATATCAAAAAATAACAGCAAATACTTTCAGAAAGGCCTGAGACACAAGAGGAATATAATCTGTATTTCTTCTTAAAAAAATATGTATCGTATTATATCCTATTAATATTGTGACCCTTTTAGAACATTAGAAAGAAGAATGTGAGATATGATTCTTTTTTTCTGCAGAACTACATGGAAAATGCTAGGATTTTCCACAAGTTGTAGCAAGAAAAAGCATTATTTTTTTATCTTTGTTACATTGATTATTACATGGAGTGCTGATAGCGTATGCATGAAATTCCAACACATTGTTCTTTTTTGTTCTCAAATTGTCGATTTTTTTTCTCATCAAGGCTTGGATTGACAACAGTAACTTGTAATTCACTGGAAAGTCCTTTCTAATTTCGTGATTGATTTTTTTTTGTCTTTGATTAAATTATATTATTGATTAAATTATATCTTAAAACATACTGTCATTTGGACTCGCTTAATTTTTCCAGCTGCCAGCTGAGCCTATTTTTTATTGGAAATTAATTCTCTCAACACCTATCACATAGTTAAAAAGCAAAACAAAAGAGAATCCAATTCACCTGAGCAAATAATCCTGGAAAAACAACTACTACTGAGTACCAAATGATATAACAGTAATTCAGAAAAAGAAAATAAGTTAATTTCTTCATTCCTGGACTCCTGTTTTCAGGACATCACTGGGACAGCTGGGACTCAAAGTTTCTGACTCCATCAAAAATTGGGGTTTGTGTGCAAAACAGTTCTATTGCAAAAATGATATCACCTCCTCTTCTAGATGTTGGGTACTGATCTGGAAAAAAACCTAACATTTTATTTTTCTCCCAGTCCACCTCCATGGACATAGTGTTTTATTGTTGCAACCAAGCAATTGTTTTGGCCTGTGATCCATTGCTTCTCTTCCTCTCCTTTTCCCTTCGGGCTCCGCGAGCGGCTGGCAGAAACATCTGTTAGAGTTAAGGTACACGGCCACGACTCCGCTGATACGGGAGCCCTGTAGCACATCGCCTGTGCAGGAGCAAGGAGATGGGCTTTTCTGTCTACATGATCTATAACACTGTGCAGCTAATTCAAGAGGAGTGAGCTATTTTTGGAGGTTACCAAATGACTCAGAATAAAGAAGCAATTGTGTAATAGATGCAAAACTGAACATTCAGATTATCTGTCCATTAGAAAACTGAAAGAAAGCAACCTAATTTCAGTTCAGCTGGAGGGAGTAGGTTTCTTTATCAGCACCCCAAGTTAAAGCAAGTTCCTGAATATACAGCCTTCTCTATCAGGAACCACAGATGCTTTAAAAATGAAAAAAAAACCTCACCTTTTACCCCCTTCTGATGGCAAATATGAAATATTATGAGAGATTTAAGCCAGTGTTTGATGTTGGCTGCATTGCACCAGAAGTTTTAAATCCCATTACAAAAATGACTGTCTTATTAAATGTGGAGTTTAATAGTTTGCTTGTATAGTTGACAGTCAAAACAAGATCAGTAGAGTTTCAACAGAACAGGAAAAATGATAAAAATGATGATGACTGAGTAGGTACTAAGTGTCAGCTCTGTCAGGATCATGGGCTTGAGATAAAAATTTTAATATATAATATTACTCAAACCTTATTGATAATCTGTACTTAAAATTAACAGATTCCCCTTATAATGCTTCAGAAACACTGCAAGTGTCACTACAAATTCAACACCTGGAAAGTTTTGCACTTGATTAAAAAAAAAAAAAAAGACTGAATTATTTACCCTTAAAAACTGAGACAACTACATAGCCTTAATATTTCATCCATTTTCTAAGGCTGTATATTAGGTACACTGCATGAGGTTAAGACAGTACATAACAGGAAAGAAGCAATTTTAAAACTTAGCCACTGTTATATAACCCTCATATAAAGATGAGTTGTAAAAACTAGGCTCAGGTGAAATCAGTGGCACGAATTCAACAGAGCATTGTTTTTATTCCTGTTGCCAAAATTCTTTCTTCTACCAGATCCTGGGCTTAGAAGAAATATTAGTAGTGAAGTGACTCTTCTTGTACTGTAAGATAGGGCAACCTGATGTGACCATGCTAAAGTGGAGCCCACAGGATGGAGTCAGCAGTGGTTTATCTTTGCATATTGAGCTTTGAGGGGGGAAAAAAGCCACATGCATAGAATGAATGACATGGGCAGACTGATGGAGGACATACCCTGTTTTGGCCGACGTGAGGGCTGTCAGCAAATTAGCACTGGTTGAGTAGACACGTGGAGTTTTTCCTGCTGTGTTGGCTTTTTCAGGTTAATATGGTGGAACTCCTTACTGTTTCTGTGCTGGAGGCTGGGTGTTAGAGAAAGCAAAGCTTGCAGGGCTGTGAGGAAGGGACAGAGCTGTGACAGTCACTGGAGCCAATCTCAGTGTGTGCTTCTCATACTTGTGACACCTACGCACAGAGAAAACTCTGCTTGTGAAGGGGAAACAAATCCAGTGTGGTTTTTTCTGCTTGGCTCTCCAACTCTAATGAATGAAAATTCATCTGGAGAAATACTAATTGGGTTTGACACCACAAACATGCAAGTAATGGGAGCAGGTTTCTCATCTAGGCAGTCTGATGATCTAACAAGCTGTCTCAATGAGAAGAGCTAGTTTAAGGTCTTGTGACGTTATTCATTAGTTTTCTAACACCAATCTTTACAGTACACTTCCCAATTTGATGTTGTATCTCCCTCTCTAGCTATAGGCTCTGTTCTTTTATACCCAAGATAATACTTCTTGCTAATTCATTGACAATCACCAGGAAGGAATTATCACTCCCCAGCACTTCACCATTCTCACGGTATTGCTGAGGATGCTTGTTTCACATCAATGTCATTTTATCATCAGTGGCAAGGTGACCAGATGAGTTGATCAAGAAGGTGTCAGTAAGTATTTATAAATGGATATCTGGGAAATTTGTCAATGCTGAAATTAATTTTGTGTGAGAGATGGTTGAATATTATTGTGTTTTTAGGAATGGTCAAACTGTGGGGGTGTAATAGTCGATTGCCCAGAGGAAGTATCAAAATCCTGTGATTAGCTAGTTCTTTGTTCATGTCAGTGCAGGAATTTGAAAAAGGCAAATGTGTGAGAATGTTTGTAGTTCCATGAGCATGGCAAGTAGAGAAAAACAGAACTAACGTGTCTTAAAATAATACAGGACTGGCATCATTAGGCTTGCAGCAAAGCATCCTCTGTATCTTGTCTGACTTTAAAATCATCTACAATTCTCCTTGTACAGCCTACATTCCTACTGCTCTGAGGAATGATAATTCCTATCAGTGTAAAAAATCCCTCTTATTGAAAGTAAGTGTGTTGTTTTCATGTCAATCTAAAATAAAACTAATTTGTTGTTATAGAATAACTGCATTTAATTGAAAGGACAAATATTATCTTCATTTTCACGGATATGGGATTTGTAGAGAGAAAATGCCCTGTTCCATTCCTTAGCTCATCACAAAATTGTAATGTGGAGGGAGAAGTATTTTGTATACAAAAATAAAAATCAACAAACACAGTGTATCTAACTATTTGTCTGGGAAGTTTCACACATTTCTTCTTTTACAATGAATCATAACATGAATGTAAGTATCAATTGCAATCTTCCAAAAAGTAGAAAGTTTCAGCTACTATTTTTGGTCACTCACTGTGCAAATAAACACTTTGAATATCATAGGAAAAGCTGTTCATAAAAGGAGCATATCTCAGTTTAGAAATACTTTGTCCTATACTATTTAGGCTATACCTATAAATAGGAATCAGCTGCTGAGAAATGAGTTTACTATGCTATATCATTCCATTTTATTTTGCTACACAGCTAATCCTGGTTAAGGCTAAAAAATAGTTAATAGGCAGTCTGTAAGATCTTATGAGATGACATTTGGAAATCCTGCAGTCATATTAGTCATTAGCCATGGCAATATTCTGCCATAAGGCAATGAGTCAGACGATTGATTAGAGAGCCTCATCATGATATGCCCTCTGGCATGAATATGGAGAGAGGGAAAGGAAAATGAGAAAGGAGAGTGCATGGGACACAGAGCAGTAACATGGAGGAATAGAAGGGCAAGAAAGTCTAAAATAGTTTATATTTTATCGGTAAAAGGTAATGGAAAAGAGGGAAACAGCATAAATCATGGATCTTGGGGACCCACAAGGTGTGCTACCGTCCTACTTTGTGAGTTAAGTCCTGTTTCACTGGAAAATCTAACTTTTCTTACACTCCTGGCATGGCAGCTTGCTCTGGACATGAGGCAGCTGTTGGCTACCTCCCTTACAGGTGTTCACTCAAAGTTTTGGAGGGGACTGGCGTTGAAACACTGTTTTTAAATCTGCATGTTTTCTCAAATGGATGTGTAGATATAGATGGCTTTACCAGCTACCAACATGTGTGCTAAGGAGCATCAGCAAAATAAGCAGTGCACAGAAGCTGACAAAAGGCCTACAGGGAGCACTGGACAAATGCTCACCATTGAAAAAATTGCTAGGCACTGCAATTAAAAGGAAAGATCTCTGCTATTTAGGAGTTTGTGATGCTCTTACTGGTGGCCGTACTATGACTCCCCTGCTGCTGTTTTGGAAATTAGCACACCACTTTTGGCTGAGGTATGCAAGGCTGAGTACCTACCCCATCCTTGCAGTCAAGCTAAAAAGCTGCCAGGTCCTAGTAGGAGGCAGGGACTACACAGAAAATAGAGTTTACTGTACAAACTATTGTACAAGCAATAAGAATGAGAGACGCACCTAACTGCAGCTAAGATTTTACTGCAGCACTTATATTTTTTTTAATTCATGTCCCTAATGTGTGCTATTCTCCATAGCAGGGCATGATTTGCAGTATCTCCAAATATTGTCTTGGTTTTTTCCTGCATCAAACTCATCTAGGTCTTCAGGTGATGTGCAATTTTATCAAAAATTGGTGAGCTTTGTAATTTTAATGCTGCAGATTTAGTACAATTTGTTCAAGATGCTCATATGATGAACAGTAAGAGGTGCTTGTGCCTTCAATGCAGGTAAGCTGATAACATGTTCTCCATAAAGGCAAATTAAAATGCCTTTATGACAATAAATTTAAATAAATAAAAATCAATTTAAATAAATAGATTAATAAATCTAGAACAATCTTTTATAATGTTCACCGGCTTTCCTGGCTTGCTGGGCTAATCTCTTTTCTGAGGCATTTCAGAAAAGAGCTTCCTAGTCTTGTTTATGCTTATAGAAAAGACACTGCATTTATAATACAGGGAAATGCTGATTTGTTGGGGAGTTTTTTGGCTTATTTTCTAAATATTCTGATTTGTATGAAAATACTCTCCCTGAAATAAACACTTACTATAACTACTTTATAAATCAAAATGAGTAATTTATTGTCTGTGCTTTTAAAAACTGTGTTAATCAATACAAAACATTTCAAAAGAATACATACAGATGATATTATTGGCAAACAAGATTGCTGCCAAGATCAATGTAAAACTCCCATTGTCTTCAATGAGACTGTTCTCAGACTGGGACGTAGGAGGTTACATTTTTGCAGGCTGCCATGACAGAAGTTCATTATGACAGATAGTACTTTCCCCAGAATTACAATAGCCAGAAGAAAAATCAGAAGAAGCAGCTGTGAAGAGCAAACAAAGGCGCCAGGAAACAGGTTGAATTTCTCAAAACGATCAAGTCAGTAAAAGGTAGAATCAGGATCAGAGCCCTGATATTTGAAGTCAAGACCTGGTTTCTGGCTAATGATGCATTTCTTTCTGCATTTCATGCAGCTTTCTCAGGTGATGCACAGCTCATCTTTCGTGGGCTCATAGAGAAAGAGATCTTACACAGCATGCAACAACAAAACCAACTGTAAGAACAAGCTTCAGCAGATTACTCCCCACCACCACTAACTAGCTTCCATAGTGGCATCTTGCCTTTCTCCCTGCCTTATCCCCACTCTTCTGAGGTCTCACTTTGCTCTCTGTCACTTCTGTCAGCTGTGAAGCTCTCCTGACTTAGAAAAGGCAAATGGGAAGGAGGCTTCATACCTCACATGCCCATATAAGCAGTGGATCGCAGGGCCAGGTAACAGAGTTACAGACTTGAAAAAAAGATTTCTGTTTGCCATGCCTGTCTCACTTTCAAATTATTTAATAAATCTTTTCTACTTCATAAGAAATATTGAGGGCCTATGTCTAATTCATCTTTGGGGGACTATGGTGATATAAACACATTTAATTATCTTAAACAGCTAGAATTTCATGACACAAATATTACAACAAAAATACTGTTGGAAGCTACACAGCATAAGGATAATGCCATATGCCATTAAAATATATTTATCTTAATTTTCATTTTAATTGGTAGATCCTGTGGGCTGTAAATTTATCACAAGTCTGGTCTGCATTAAGAATGGATCATAAGATTGTAACTGCAGATCCTCGTGCCACTTAATAGGTAAAATTAGGTGTCCCATTAGTCACAGTTGTGACTAATTTCACCTATCCTGACATTATTATGAACATTATGCAGTTGTTTTAATATCTTTGTATAAAGATTAGCCTAGCTGTTTTATTATGTTTGTGTCTTACTCTATGATGTCTCATTTCTTTTGTGTAACTGCTATTACTAATAGTCAGTACATGAAGGAGTCCAAGGACTACACTCTTTTCTTTAGAGTACAATTATTCCCATATAACATTGGAAAACTATGAAGGTGTCTAACACAGAAACCTTTACATGGAAACAGTCCTCAAGATTAGCAGCTATTGTGGCTCATTAATCACTAAAATTTAGGGAAATTTATGTTCAATAAAAAACACAAACAAATAAAACAGAAGTTAAGGTCACGGTCTAATTTTTCAAGAGCATATAGGACATCTCTTATGCCAACCAAAGACTTTTTGAGTGCATTCTGAAATTTCTTTATGGGCATGTAAAGGTGACTGAGGATCATAATCTGGCCCTTTGTGACAGCCTCACATTCTCTGCCCAAGACATCTGGAGGCTTTGAATATAAAAGACATATCCTATAGGTATCTTAGTCCAGGGTTCTTGACCCCAGAGTCAGCAAAAGAAGATGAACTGCAACAGCTACAGAAAGCAGATGAATCTTGAGAAAAACAGATTTCAGGAGGACTCTATATATTTACACACACCAGCTGTACAATATCTGAGGAAAAATAGTGAATCCCTGAATCACAGGTTGATTAAAGCTGGAATCATTGCCTTTTTTCCCTGATTGCTAAACAAAGTAACTTTACTAGAATCAGAAAACTAATTTTATTCTGAGACCTACCCTCTTTGTGCATCTGTGTCTCTTCTGTTTTTACATCTGATACTTGTTAAATTTCTGCCAGGAGTCTGCCTGCCCTCTAAAGCTCAGCATCTAGCTATTGATTTAAAGAAATAATAGGTGTGTTTTATACTTTTGGCTTTATTATGTACTCCTAATAACTTTCTGTAACATACACAGCATGCAAAACAATATTAAAGAGAATGGAAGGACTGATTTCTGATTAATCTGAGTTTGGTTTTTGTTTTTAAACTACAGAACATCCTCTGATGTTACAGAGCTTCACAATTCAAATTGCTGATGAGTAGCAGTCTTGAAATGAGAGCTTAAATGAAGATAGTAGGATGTTCATGTAGCTTACTCTGTGGACGTTGGATCAGGCCCTGAGAAAATTTCAAGTTATTTGCTGTGTCAGACCATACAGACTGATGTATAGCTACGATCCCTCGGTTTTCACAAGGCTGAAGTTACGTTGTATGGTTGTGTTGTGCTAAACTTCCTTGGAATTTTTTAATGCAATATGCTTCCTGTTTTTTTTCATGACACTGGAAACTGATTAGACATTTAAAGTATATGGTATTAAAGAGAAAACAAACCAAATATGGAAAATACTTTTCTCACAGCAAAGCAAATTTTCTTATCTGCAGCAGATCAGCAGTATGAGTTAATATAAAGACAGCACATAGGTAAATGGCTCTGACAAGTTAATCTTCATCATTCTAGGTGCCCCATGCTTGCTTCAAACGAATATGTCATTCATAGCTGGATATCCATCGATTCATTCATGATAGGATGGACTTTTATCCCATTAGGAACTATATTCCTTGTATGCATTTGCATGGATACTGACTCCTGCTTTACTAACTTGGGAGAGGCATAAAAGGGAACTGCCTTGGAATGGCAGGAAATAAATTTTTTATATATACAGGTTGCCCCCGATCTTAAGGTCAGGTTTACTAGCCAGGAAATGGAGTAAGAGTTGCCGCACTTTTTAACTAACCCATTCTTTATCCCGTGACTGTCAGTAAATTTACCTTTGGCTGGCGGAATCCAATTTCTGTTGGCAGCATAGGCATTGAGACATGTACAGCTTGTGCAGATTGCAGCCTGTATCAGTACTTAGTGAGCTCTGAATTTCATTGCTAGGCTGTTCAGTACCCCCACAATGTCTTTCAAAGTCTTCCAGGCTCTGGTTTATTGTATTACCTTTGGCAGTCTGAAGTGCAGTAATTTATATTTGTCACAACTGCCCTTCGACTGGTGTGGTGCTGGTACAACCTTGGGCTTTTTTGTCTTGTCTTTTTTTTTTATCAGTGAGGGAGTCCAGTATTGTGAATAATTAAACCCACATAAATAGTTGATCTTGGTGATACAGCACACCACACTAAATGTCTTATGTAAAAAACATGTATTTTTACTTCTCCCTTCTCATTTGCTTGAACTATATTAAAAAATTCTTGTCATGAAAAATTAAAGATTATAACAATAGCCATTATTATCCTATTTACTACATGCAGCTGATGTAGAGATATTTAGCTTTCTCCTGAGGAATGGTTTGATGTATATTTGTTTTCAATTAAATTTGCATATGCCATTTTAAAGAGAAAGATACTTTATTTATCTCTCTATTTGCTTTCACTAAGGAGGGAATAAAAGTTCCATACTTTCCCCCCCCCCCACTTTCCTGCATCACTGCAGGAGAGCTCTGTATTGTGCATCATAAAGAGATTGGGAAGCTGGGTAATTAATCATGGGCTTTTATGTAATAGAAAGTTTAAAATTCATTAGCTTTATATCGGAGCGAGTGTTATGAGGGAGAACATGTTGTGAATGAGAGGGAGAGCCTTATAATTAAGGAAGTGTGTAAATAATAATGAAAGTCATTAGTGCCATTCAGTTTCTAAGAATGTCATAATGTAATTGGAGCATTAAAGTGAAATTTGCGATGACAAACATTAACGATACAAAAGAGAGAAAATGTGGTTATCTTTAGTTTGACAGATAATGTCAGCTTTCTTGCAAGGCCCAGATGGTGCACAGGAAAATGTTATGAACAGTTTTGTTTTAATATTTTTATGATGTGATATTTGGGGATACAATGTCACAAACACACTCGGAGGTTTACGTTGGTGAACCAACAGTGGTTGGTGAGTACAGAGTCCAATGCTGAAGCAATATATAGGGAAAGTCTTGTCACTGATGTCAGATTGCTGTTGCAATAAAGGTGAGTTGAAGTGTAGCACGTTATTATGTGGCAGTGAAGTTTTCTGTCTGTCTCTCTCTCTCTCTGGATATGCACTTTGAATCTTTTGCTCCTTTATATTAAAAAAAAAAAAAAAAAGGAAAAAAAAAGAAAAAGAGAGGGGGAGGGAGAAAAGGAAGAAAATGATTTAACAATTATGCAGGAAATTATATGATGCTAAAATTGTACCATGTACTGCTCTTTCAATGAAGGGACTTTCTACAGTTATTCACATTGCAAAGGCTATAATTTTAGGGCGTGAAAAAATGTAGATTCCAAACAAAAGAACATTTAAATATGTCTAGTGTATAAGGCAAGGCGAAACAAAAAGAAGGCAGCTGGAGAAAATTTGAGGGAACAGTATTATTTTAAGGGCAGTGACTTAGAAATAACTGCTTAAGACTCCAAGACCTGAAAGGCCCAAGACCTCAAAATGCTGGAAGATTAAGCTTCCATGTGTTATATCCATGAAGTACAGTGTCGTGGGATTTCCTACTGCCCCCATCACTTTGTGTCAAAAGGACCTAATTTTTATGTAAGTAGTTATTCATTCTTTACTGTCTCTCTCTGCAGCCCAGTAGCAAAACACAAAAGTTGATTCCAAGTGTTGAAGATGAAGCACTGAAAATTGCTAAATTAATGCCAATTAATCTCGTATTTGCCTGACAGTTTTAAGAAAAGGAACAGTGGTGCAAATGAGTGAAAGTGGAGAGGTGAGGGTGATTACCTCAGCAGGATTTTAACCCATGAGAAACCTCTAAGACTTCCAACTATATGAAAAACAACACATTTTTTTTTACCACTGACAGAACTTGAAAGGTTTTTTAAATGACATAGCAAGAATTATTCTCTGCATACTGTAGGGCTGCTGCTGCTTTTGGGATCTTTGAGTAGGATGGTTCAAAGTAGGGTCACACTGACTGCACCAAATTGTGGTTACATATCTGCCTTTTCTGGTCATTTCTACTGAGGATTAACAAAACCAGCGTGATGATACATAAGCTGTGTGAAGAGGTTGCCTCCAGTAGTTTGGAAAGTTTTTGGAAAGTTTGATTTAGCACTGGTTAGGCTTTTGTTCAGTTTGATTAATTTTGTTTAATTTTTATTTTTTTTTTCTGGTTGCTCCTGTTCTTTGGCACATCTGCACACAGTTTTGCATGTAAAGCACAACATGGCTATAAAGGGGGCAAGTATTTAATTTCTTTGTGAGGGGAACTGATCTGCCAGAAAATTCTGCTACTCTCCTGAATCTGTCTACTGTGGAGGGCACCCTCACCTCCTCTTGAAAAAGGTTCATGGCCAATGTTTGTTGTTTGCTGTTCTCCCACTGGATGAGTTAATAAACGTGGCCAGTGTGAGCCTCAGAGCATGCACCGCAGGGAGGTAGGGTGGGCAGCAGGAAGCCAACACATCCAAGAGACACACATGCTGTGGCAGCAGGAAAGAAATACATCCAGGTTACACAGACACTGTGGCCAGGATTCTTTCTTGAGACTCCGACGCGAGGAGATTAATATTATTCCTAAAAAATTTGAAAGGGAAAGTGAAAAATGGTATCTGGTTGAACAGCGTCAACATAGTAGTGTAGTATCAAGTAACTTGTGAAAAATACCTGCAAGGTAGGTCCAGGCCTCATGTAAATTGTGAGCCTTCTGTTAAATTCTTACATTTAAAACATTCATGTCAGAGAAGACTTGACCTTCTAGAAACAAAGGTTAAGAGGGCACCATATTCAGGGGAATTTCAAATGGAGAAGTTGGTGTTAGTGAGTACTCAGGGTTATGTGGGCTGATTGGCATAGCAAATCTTCCATTTTTCACCTCCATATCATTTGCCAACTTCATCCTCTAGGTTTTCATATGGTATACAATCTATAGCTGGGGTGATGGTCTTCTCTAAAATATACATGGTTTTGAGAGTTAGACCAAGCCTACAGCTCCACAAGCATGTTTTCCTGCTATTCTTAATATTGTTCTGGAAGCATTTCTGCAAAACAAGTGGGGATTCCTGTCAAAATTATTTTTTTCTTCTTTCCCCCTCTCTGTCATTACTGGATCCACTTGCTTGCCCATGACGTTCCCTGGTCCCTCAGCTTTCCTTTTTCCAGGACACCTTAAGGGCAGATGTAGGTCTGTAATGTTTTAGCAGTGAGAAAGACACTATGTACCTGTGTGAAAGCCTGTATTACCCACATCTTATTGTGGTAGCTGCAGATTGTCACCAAGGCTTGTCTGCTGGCCAGGTGTGCTGCCAGGTAACCTATGCTTTTATACTTTGCTTTAGACAAAGGGAGGCACTAAAGGCTTCTCCTGGTAAGATCTTGATGGGAAGCTGCTTTCTTGATGGAAAGTGCCAGTGGAAGTTGTTTGTGACTTTTCTGGCTCTATGCCAAGAGCTGCAACTACTCTCTGGTAGATGCTGTGTTTGTCATATGTCTCCTTAGAGCCACACGTATTCATGAGCCAAGCAGTTCTTGAGTTCTCAGGTGACCCTGAGCCCTTGGATTATTAAAGCTCATAAATCCTATCGAAAGAGTTTGGAATTTCCTCAGCCTGATTTCTTCCCTACAGTACTCTAATATGTGCAGGTAGTGCACATTCTCCATAACGAATCACAGATCTCAAGATAACCAACTCACTGCATTCCCTGACCGGGACTCTCCCTCCTTTTTCTCACAATTTTCTCTCTGGCCCATTCTAACACCACAGTTCACAACACTCTAGCTGACTCTCTTCTTACTACTCCTTCTCTTACTCACCACTGCATGTTTTGTAGCTTTGTCCCATCGTGCATGCCACACATATATATTATAAAAAGTACTACTATGCTAAGTTGCTGTGTCAGAGATGTGTTTCTTTCCAGCCCAACTGAGAGCTGCCCACCACCTAAATATCTCACGCTGTCACAGCTCTTTCAACACTGTCAGCAATGTGACTGAGGATACCAGGATGAGCCCTTCCTGTGGTCGCTGGATTACTTTAGAACATCCTTTTTTGAGCTGCCAGCCACTCATCAGCCCATGAAACAGGCCACTGCCCCTCCTACACTGTGACCTAAAAGTTCACTAGTCCTCCTGCCTATAAACATAAATTGAAGAAAAGGCTACAACACGAGAAACAATGTGCACAAATGCTAGCTGTCACAGCCAGAGTTCAAATTCCTGCTCATCTTCTGAAAGTCATGGCTGAGCAGGGCTGCAGGAGCTACAGCTTCCGGTCTTAGGGGGGATCAGGCAACTTTTTTTTTGTGTGGGGTGAGGAACTCCACACTGTAATATCCTTTTCAAGATACACAGATATGGCACATCAAACACTTCGGGATTTCTAAAAGAAACTAAGAGGGGATTTGAAATGTCAAATACAAAGAAATGATTCTTTGCTTTCAGTGGGGGAAAAAAAAAAGCTGCCTCAGCCCCTCTAGCAACAGATTATATTTTTAAAGGGTTGTTCATTGATCTTTCTCCAAAGAGAGAATCTGAGATTTAGGTACCTGATCTTAATCCTAATGAAATCCATTGCAAAATTCTTACTGAGTTCATTGGGAAGAGCAAAAACCTTAATTTTTTTTGTCAAATCTTAGCTACCAGTACATGCTTTACATAGATTGCTTGGGTAATTTTCCTTTACTTGAGATTTTGTAGCTGGAAAAATATTTCAGCTCTTCCTGAGAAGTATTTAAAACTGGAGCAATTTGGCTATATTTACATTTTGTAAAGTGCCATTTTAAACAGACGCGCGGTATTTTTAAGTCCATCTGCAAATTATGCATGATTAATTTGTTTGTAACATATAGGACATAAAAGTGGAAAGAAGTTCAAAAATAAATAAAAACCCCTAAAAGTGATCTCTTTCACATAAGATTATGATGAAATACATCATCAGTTATTTTATCATACTGCTGTGCCTCAAACTGAATCATTCCACAACTCCAAAACACAACAGACTTTATATGTTAGAGGGGTTTTTTTTCACTGAGAAATGACTAGAAGCAGCAGAAATGTGCAATCAGTTGTGCAAGATTTTATTCATGTATTTAGTAACACAATGTGCCTTCTCTCCCAGGAATCTGTGATTGCAGAACTGCAAGAAGCTCTGTATATTTTTTTGACATCTCATACTTCCAGTCTGATACTGAGTTTTGAGAACCCAGTAAGGTTTTCTTGATTTCTAAGTGAAATTGAGATATCATAACTAGAAAGTATTCTTGCAGTGAACAAGTAATATAATCTGTTGTCATGCTTTGGAAATACCTTGAGCTGAGGCACTTGGTGTTTTCTGTAGGAATTTTGTGTACATATAGTTCACATGTGCTTCACCTCTGTATGTTGGTTCTATTGGCAGTACCAGAGTCCTAGAAAGCATGTGCTGCTGTTTAATTAGTTAGATGTTTGCTTAAGAAAGTACTTGGTGAAATAGGTCTTGCATCCATTTTCTTTCCCCCATTACCTTGAAATTTTGTCACAGACAGAAAAAAGTGTCAGAGGTCTGCAGAGTTGATCAAGTTCTGTTTCTGCTTAAAAACACAGCTTCTGCCAACTTTCATGAAGATTAAATGGACAATTATCCCTGTCCATGTTTACAGATCAGGACAGGCAGCAGCAAGTCATTGCCGTGGTTTGCCACCTCTTCAATATTATGATCGTGCAATGATTGTGATTCTTCTTTCTACAAAGAAAAGTCTGGAAGAAAAGGATGTAGGCTTCAAATTCTGTCAGATTCATATCTGACTGAGAAGGTCTGAGGTGACTTCTTAACAAAGAAAGGCAATTTCACTTATTTACACATGCTGTGTCTGATGCTACTCAACATTCTGAGTTGAAAACTACATTACATTATACTGAAGCAATACTGTTTTTTTGGGTTTTTTTTCCTGATTATTTCCACTGGTATTGATGTAGCTGGTATCTTTTAGCATTTGGTAACTTGCTCCAGGCACATCCAGCCTCATAGGAGAGGGTGGAATGAACTGCCAGACTACAGCTTGGATTAATTTTTATCTTCTTACAGATCTGACGTACAGTTTTGGCTCTTCCCACTCTGAAGACACTCCAGTATCTCAACAGTGGGAGACAAGCTGTGGACACGTGGCTGTTTCACATGTGCATTGTGTCTAGTGACTGCAGCAAGGTTCTGAAACGTTCACTGTTCTCATCCCCTTCCCTTCTGGAGGTGAGTTTCAAGGCATTTATTGAAGGCATGAGTGAGTACTGCTTTTGTGTCCTGGTGCAGTGTGCATTCTTTCCCTCCTCTGGGTACCCTGCTTGGGAGTAAAGGAATGATGGGCAGCAGCCAAATGAGGCCCTCTCCATTTCACTGTATGTTCAGAAGAGTTTTGATAACCATCTTGGAAAACTGACTTTGGTCCGTTGTTGAGATGGCTGCAATATCAAATGGAAAAAAGCAAAGAACTGGTCCTTTCCCTGTCACCAGGTGTAGCACACGAGTGCCACTTATAGCCTCTCTGCTGGTCCTTTTGCTGTCAGATGGAACCTGTAGCACAGTGTGGGAATATGTTAAAGAATGAAATTAAAAGTAGATGGAGCCACATGCGACCATCCTAGGGGGAAACCACATCAGGAGGTGCATTAGCAGAACAGGTTTTGGTGTGCCTGGCTGAATGCCTCTGATCACTTGAAGCGTGTACCAAGAGCCAGCTAATGCACACCCTGTTGTGGTTCAGAACTCACTGTATTCTTCCAGTCTGATTCTGTTCAGCAGTCCCCAGTAAAAGCAGGTGTTTGCTTCTGAGAGGAAATAGGGGTTCCAGGGGTGCAAGGATAATACCTACTGAAGCAAACATTTCCCTGCAACTCTCTCCCGGCCTTCTGTATATTTGTCCATATTTACTGGTACACAAGTTCTGCTACATTCATTAATCGTGGCAAACTGTCTTCTCTAACTGGGGCTTCTGAAAGCACATCATGAAAAGAGTGCATTTTTAACTGTGTATTTTAATAAGAATTGTCTGTCTGTGGGAGTTGGGTTACTTGTATCACCGCAGACAGAAATGATCTCTATATTTCATAGGACCTTGGTGCTTTGTATTTATTGACTGTTTATTTTTCATCCATAGGATTACTAATTGCAGCTAGTGCCAGACGCTTCTGTCTCCTTTCAGGTTATTGTAGTAGAGGGCATTGTACCAGATGCATGGTTATTCACAGACATGCATTTCCAGCAGCTGAATTGCTGGATCTGCTCTAAATGATCTATGGCAATTACATTTGGCGTTGTACTGCTATAATTTTACTGCATATTAATAGCCACCTAGCAAAGAGGTAAATGCCCTTTTCTCGGCTGGGTGCAGAATGAATGCCTGGATGTATTCAGTTGGGTAAAACGAGGCCTGGGTTTTAAATGCATAGCAGAGCGGTTTTATGTGTCGGAAACGCATGTGCCGGTGAATTGCCTGTTTCCCTGCCTTGATGGTGTGCAGCAAGGCTCCGAGGGAAATATCATCAAGCCAGATCCTAGATAGAGACATGCTGGGCAGGGGAGGGGGAAGGGGATCATGTGCCCCATTTTTAGTGGTTCATCTGCTACCACCCAAAATCTGCTGCAGTCTTTATTTTTTTTTCTTTTTTTTTTTTGTTTTTTTTACCCCTTTCTGCAGCTCGGCTGATCACCCTGAAGGCTGTCAGGTTTCACCAGCAAAAGCAATAATTAAAACCACCCTCCCTAGACCGTTCACTTAAAGATGTCCTCTGGAGTCAAGGCCCATTTCCTTCCCTGTATATTTTTCTTGGGGGTCGTGTGTGGAGGGCGACAGGGAGTGGGTGGGAGCAAATAACAAGGAATCGGAGGGGATTAACGAGCTTTTTCCTTATTAGCCCCGCTCGGGTGCTTTGTCTCTGCTCCTGGCTGAGGATGGGCTGACGGGGAGGGCTTGAGGGACGGAGGGGGGGGGGGGGGGGGAGAAACAATGTGACTGGAGGGCCCGGCGTGCGGGAAGCCACAGGCACGCGGGCGGGCGGGCACACAGACAGACAGACAGACAGACAGACAGACAGACAGACAGACAGACAGAGACAGAGCCCCCCCCCACACAGACAGCCAGCGGCCCGTCCGGGCGGAGCGCGGGGCCGGCTGGGTGCGGCGGGCAGGGCAGTGGCGCGGTGGGCAGCGCGGCAGCCGGGGGAGCGGCAGCCGGAGCGGCGGCGCTGAGCGCAGCGAGCGCGGAGCCGGCGAGCGGCGGAGCCGGAGCGCGGCGCTGCCTGCGGACCGGGGCGCACCACGCTGCGTGGGCGGGGAGAGAGAGAAAGGCAGAGGGAGAGACTCGCAGACAGACAGTACAGCCCCGGAGCGCGGCAGATAAAGGACGGAGGACAGGGAGAGAGGAGCGAGCCAGAAGGGGATCCAGGCGGGCGGCGAGAGCGGACGGGCAGAGGCGGGCGGAGCGGCGGACCGGACCGGACCGGGCCGGGCCGGGCCAGGACAGGACAGGACAGGAGGCGGCCGGCGGGTCGGGCGGTGCCGCCGCGGCCACCGCGCCCGGGCAGCACCGCGGCGCGGCGGCGGATCTCCTCCCGCGGCGGAGGCGGAGGAAGAGACCATGTCTTTCAGGAAGACAGTCACTGTACTGTAACAGCAGCGTATCCGCAGCAAAATAAACAAACCGGCCAACCAAAAATACCAAACAAACAAAAATAGCCCGAGCCGCCAAGACGCTGGGGGCAGATCCCGTTTGCAGGCAAGGTAAAAAAAAAAAAAAAAAAAAAAAAAAAAAAAAAAAAAAAGAGAAAAAAAAAAGAAAAAAAAAAAGGAACGAAAAAAACCAAAAACAAAACCCAAGGAAGCCAAAGCAGAATCTGTCGACATTTGCGTGGCGTGATGTTCTTTGTTGTCGCGATTTTTTTTCTTGTCTATTTTTTTTTTCTTCTAGCATGTGTTTTCTGTCATTTCGTTGGAGTCATTCGCCCCATCCCCCCCCCCACCCCTCCCCGTGATCTTTTAATTTTTGAGGTCAGGGCGTCTGGAGCATGTGGAGCGGAGAGAGGGGGAAACAGGAGCTGTGTATGGAACTGGGGCTTGCCTTTATTGCGTGCGATGGGCAATTATTAATAGCGGCTGCAGGATTCCGGCTCTAAGATGTGGTATTTACTAGAGGGGGAGGGAAAAGGAAAAAAGGGTGTCGCTCGTAGCGCGGCGGGGCAGGATGCTATCGGTGCTGGAGCCTCGCACGGGACTGCGGAGCGGCAGCGTAGCGGTGGTGACAGCCAGGTAGGGCGGGAAGGGCTCGGCACGGAGGGCGGCGGCTTCCCAAAGTTTCGGCCGCCCTTCGGTCATCGCCAGAGGCGCTGCTGGCGGGAGCAGAGGCGGGTCGGGGTCGGGCGCGGAGGTGAGGTGGCCGGTGGCCGGTGGCCGGTGGCCGGTGGCCGGTGGCCGGTGGCCGGTGGCCGGTGGCCGGTGGCCGGTGGCCGGTGGCCGGTGGCCGGGCTGGGGCGGGGGAGACGAGCCCCAGGGAGTGGGTCAGCGCGGGGGGGAGATCGGGAGATCGCCCTCCTCCTAGCCCTCGTTTTCGCAAAAATGGATCAAACTCTTAAGAAAATCTCAACTTTTACTCGCCGCTTTGTGAATAGCATCTCGGGATCCGCTTTCAAAGCCGTGTTTGCTGGAGGGCAAGCCCGGGCTGCTTGGACCGGCATTGTTCTTAAGGGTGGCGATGTGAGGGCAACAGATTTATCTGATGCTTCCTTAGCATCTCTTTTTGCATGCGGTGGAGGAGGATCACAGTCCAGGAGTTACGGCCGTGTTGTAAGGTGTCCTGTTTTCACAAAAAAGCAGTTCATGTTTCTCCGCTTGGTGTATTCTGCCTACTTTGTCTGTGCGTCTCAAACGATATCGCTCGTAAATCTAACCCCGACGTGCTCATCTAGCGCAGCCATTGCGCAGCCTTGTTTAATTGCTGTTATTTATTTTGCCTTCATTTACCGTGTCAGCCAGCGGGGGGAACACGCTCAGATTCCGGGTGCATTTTTACGCGCTAGGTGTGTCTCTGCGCTTCCAGGTGTGTGCGGTTTTGCTTAAAACTCATCCCGCCGCCGTGTGACATCGCTGTAAATGTGCCGGGAGGGGAAACAAAAGCATTAGAGAGCGACACAAGTGTCTGTGCATCACCTGTTTGACTTCTCTGCCATTGCAATGCTGAGCCAGATGCATGCCCGGTGCGCGTTCTTCTAAATGGCATACGCACATTTTAGGCAAGTACGAAGCAATTGAAGCTGAGGGTGATGGGGAGGGGGGTAAAAAAAACCCAACCAAACCAAAACCGTATTGTAAACCGATCTGCAACTTTTCAGTCGCGTAATTTAACCGCACGCTGGTTTTGTTTTAGCAGTCTTCGTCACGGATCGAGAGGCAAGTTTGTGTGCACAATTGGGCTTGCAAATTGCTAATCTCGCACTGACTTTGCCTCTCAGTTCCCAGCTGGGAATGGTTACCTTGAGAGCTGTGCTATCAGCACTGTCAGAGCATGCTCCGGTGGGGAGATCGGGTGTGTTCTATTTTTAATACTATTTAATGAAGATGCTTCTCACTCTGCAATATACGAAGCATAATGGAAGAGCAGAGCGATGATTGGTTATGGATACTGGAAAAGGAAAAATGCAAAGGTAAAAACGGAAATCCCTCAAATATTTCTATTACATTAATGAAAGAAAATGCAGCTGTGCTGGAAAGGTGATTGATTAGCTCATTTTAAGCCGAAGAGTTTTGTGGTGTCTAGAATGCATTTCTTTTTTAAAGTTTTTTAAAAAAGTTGCATGGAGCAAACTAGATAGATTATTTTGTGCTATTGGTAAGTCTTGTTCTATGTGGGCATGCTTAAGTTGAAGAATATGCCTTCTTTGTTTTTTTTTAATGCAGTGGAGTAGCACTAAGGAACATCTTAAATATTTTTTTTCCTTGTGATAATAAATTTTAATGCTTAGCTCTATTTACATGCTTATTGGTAGCCTCCCGAAGCGGGAGTTCTGAGTTTTTAGTCCTTGCAGTTAAAAGTTAATTCAGTTGATATTAAAAATCATTGTTGCGTGCAATGCTCACAGAATGCAAGCGGCTGTAAATCTCTTGTGAAGTGTAAAGGAAAATACCTATAGATAGCTACAGCGTATGCCACTTGGTGAGATACATGGAGCTACTTCCGAAAAGTGCCCTGTTATGTTCAGTGTACTTGTAGTCAGAAATGTGCTTATTAGGTATTTGAAAGAATCCACACACTTAGAATTGTGTAGAATAACTTGCCTCAATTAAAGATGTCTTCTGTAAATCAACTGTATTTTCTCTCTGTTGTCTGCAGTTTTACAGGATGGTGGTCTAAGAAACAGCTGAGTACCCCTCCTGCAAAATCCTTTTCCAAGCAATTAATTCTTTCTGCTATGTACTAGTCATTTTGGCTGCCCCAGAGCTAAGTGTGCAAGTGAGGATTGCTCAGACAAGTCTTGCACCACATTGTACCCATGAAGGAAAAATTGCATAATGGTGATAGAGGAAATGTTAACAGATTTTTAACACAGGTGTAATTATAGTTCTCAGAAAGGGAGAAAACAATGCAAAAGTAACTTTGAAACTTCATTCTGTTGGAGTAAAACTGTGGGCCAAATCATGGTGCTGCTTTTCCTGTGGGCTTTACTGGGGTTATTTGCATGATTACAATAACTGGACTTGGCCTGAGGAATGACTGTTATTAAACAGAATTTCAGGGAGTACATATGAAAACCTAAGAAGTTTTAAAATCTGCTGCGCTCTTGACTTCCTCCCAGGTTATGATTTTGAATAACTAACTTTAAACTTGGAATGAATAGGGGGGAAAACAAGTGTACTAATTCTAGGATGGCTTACTTACAGTCTGTCTTGCGTCCTGTAGGCATTGGTCTCGCTGCAGTCAGTGAGAGCTTTCAGATTGGCTCTATGGTTTAATCAGTGCTAAAGAGAGACACCGGGACAAATTTTCAGCAGCTGTAAATTGATGTAGTTTCATTGGTCTTAAGGACAATGTAGACTTACACCAGCTGATGATAACACGTCTCTGCTTATAACATACAATATCTGTAACTTGCATTGAATGGTATTACCAATTTCGAAGGCATTAATTTCAGAGTAGGAAAATTATTTTGGCGGATTGGCAAAGCCTTGTTTATAGGGACTACTCACAAATGAGCGGCTTAATGCAGTGAGTGCTCCCAGCTTAATTTCCTTGATAAGTGTTAAAGACAGTTTGTAACCTACGTGATTATTTAAAGGAAATGCTATTTCTGTTAAGTAATCTCTTTTCAAAAATACCATTAAAGATTGGCCAGTTGAGAAGTAATGTAACTACCATGCAATAAACTTGCAGAATCCATTTGTCCCCTGCTTATTCATTTATTAGATTTGAAGTTCTGTATTAATGTTCTCAGCAGGTAGTAAGTCAAGCAAATGGGTCCCTTTTTCTTCTAGAAGATTGAAACATTCATCAAACAAGTAATACATGGCAAAGACTCTGTGCATTCCAATGGAGAGCACTTGGTTCTGAAGATTTAAAATATTGTGTATGAGTATCTGTGTGGTAACATGCATTTCTAGAACACTTTCTATTTTGATGACAAACTGCAATCCAGGTAAGTTAGCTTTTCCCTAATTAAGGCTGGGTGAATTGAATTGCAGATAAATTATGCAAACCATGTGAGGTCATGCATCTAGTTTTTGACAGTCATCAAGTGAGACCTATTCTGGTCTCCAGGCTTATAACTGGGTCACCCCTGGCTTATGAGTTTCCCTGATTAATTGCTGGTGTTTGTTTTGTTTTCTAATTTTTCCACTTGATACATGAAATGCTGACTTTCAGAAACATGTAGATGTAAATAAGTTTACATGTTTGTTTGTCACTATCAAAGTTTTTTTTTTTATTTTTACACAGTAATTTAATGGTATGCCCTTCTAACAGGGAATTAACTTCAGAACAAGTGCAAATAATGACTCATCTTTGGTTTGGTTTCTGTTTTTTCAATAAATTAAACCTGTTTATAAATTCATGTAGACATACTACTTACTGTTCGTGGACGGACTATGTTTTTCTTGGGGTCTTTCTTAAGGAGGCTTTAATCCAAATCAGAACAACAGCCACTATGGCTTGCATGAGTATGCTGGTGTCCTCACACACAGACACACAGTTTAATAGAGAAATGAAAAAGACATTACACCATAAAATTACAATACTTTCAGGTTTTTTTTTTTAGTAAATAACATCTACAATGGATTCTTGCCAAGTCCTCATTTTTCCTTGAAGGTCCAGACTGCTTAGTTGTAGGACTTTACAGCTGCTTAGATGTTTGAAGTGACTCTAGTTTTTAGGCTTCATGTTTTCTCATATGTTGGTTTTACAATAGGCAAGCTGATGATTGAATTTAATTTCCTTAGCTTATGTAAGTGTATGAGACCACATAAATAATCTGTATTAACACTTAATGTGTGACATAGACAGTCCAAAGTCACAAATTGGATTGATTCCAGGGGCGGAGCACTGGAGCTCTCTGTCACCTTTAGTGAAAATACCCCAAGCAAACATTTCCTTTGTGTCCTGCCACAGCTGCTCTCTTCCGCCTGGTAGTAATGTTGCTGCTATTTACTACTTCTTCCTTTTTCATTGTTGTAGTTTCCAGGCTTTCAGGTATCCCAGCATCATCTTTTTGGTTCCTTGGAAAAAGTTGTTGTGGAAAAGGTCTCCTTTCATTCAAATATACAATTTTTAGTCACATAGTGGGATCTTTAAACCGTGTTTGATCATTCTAGAGTCCTAAACAGGTAATGAGCTGTTATATGAAAAGGATACATCACTTTTTTTGGCCTTTTTTGCCCTGGCTATTACACATAAATTCCCTGTTACTGAGAGGAAAAAGCAGACTAAATACAGAGAGGAAAACATAAACAAGAAGTGAAAAAAATTGCTTTTTACAAGAGTGAGTTCATGATGGCTGTTTAGATGAACTAATTGCACCAGTGGTAAACATGGTCAAAAGAAATACTAAATAGGTTGTTTGGTTAGTGCGGAAGGGAGATGTGAAGTGCGAGAGAGCGATAATGTCGTATATCATGACTAAGCTGAAATGCAGAGGGCATAGTTAGGCAGTGACAGCTGGGAATTTGAGATTTATGATTTGGATATCCAATGACTTTATGAAGCAGGGGGTTCAGAGTACTTTCTAGTCACTGGCAATGTATGGAGGCACTAACCATGTAAGGCTGTTTTTAGGGCAGACATTCACATAGCATATGCCGAAGTGTGTAAGGTGAGAAGTGCGTTTTTATAAGCGAAAGAAAATTTTCACAGGGAAATTGGGACACTTACGGGTGTCAGGTCAGATGTCTGACCTTGATCTTTTAAGGCCAAGAGTCACAGATAACAAAGAGTAGTACCATGAGAAAGCAAAGTCCTATAAAAGTGTTTTTATAATTTAATGCTTTCTGCTATATTCATAATTTAGTCTTGAACAATCCTATGACTTATTTATGAGCTGTTTATGCAGTGCCTGTGTCAAAATTCTAGAACCTTAGTAACAACTTCCAACTGATAAAACTTCCTTTTTCCAAAATTGGGTGCCTTCAAGTCAAAGGAAAACTTAAATGGTTGGCAGGATGGTGTGACAAAAAAATAGCAATTAAGAAAAACCCCGACAAATACTCCCACACCCCCTCCCCCACAATTAAATAATTTGGTTTTTGATTTCTCAAAGTTTTTGTCTTCTGTTTTCAATTTATGCTAAAACATAAAAAGCAAATATATACAAATCACCTCCTTTCAAGCTTCTGTTTATCCCAGTTTTTACAGCCATGCAGCAGTGATTTTTACTGGATTCATAAAATCATCAGAGTCAGTTTTATGTTCTAGGATTTGAACTGTCATCAAAAGCATGCCTGAACAGCTAATAATTTCGTGAGTAATGAATCCTGTTGCAGTATTTGTATTTTTATTGCCTCATGAGTTGAAGTCTTCCTGTGCCTTCAATACAGAAAGCATTTTGTAAATTTTCATTATTAAATATCAGTTAGATTGTACTGCTTTTCTTCACAGGGAGTGCATGCATCCTTGGGTTTGGTGATCTGCAGAGCTTCTTGTGGTGTAATGCTTTTGTTTTACTGTGAAGAAAGTTATCTCAGCTTGTTCCTGCGTGAAGAGGGATTGCAAGGCTTCTCAGTAGAATGAAGCCGGTGAAGATAAACTGCAGTGATTAGAAGCATTTTATAAATTATTAATTAAATTATTAATTAATTAGCATGAAGTGTTCAAGTATATATTTGATTCAATGGGAAGTCTTCCTGGGGAGCAAACTTCAGTGGTGTTGATCCTCACATGTGAACTAGGTACAGCATGAAGCTCTTCTGAAGAATGTGCCTACTTTGTGCTTTTTGGACATTTGTGCCAATGAACTTTATTTGAATTGCCTGAAAGTAAATCATAAATCGCGGTGGTACAAACTATACCTTGAGGTTTTCCCATTTTCAGGTGACTGTTCCGTTTCTAAACATGTTGCCATTGGCATAACATTTAGAACAGTTTCAATGAGGCTGCTTAATGTGTTATAAAGTATTTGTCATGGAGTCAGAAATGTTTATGGTGTCATAAAAGCTTTAAGGGAAACACATCAAATAAATTGGTCCACTCTAAAGGCTCACTACAGATCTTAATGTAAGCCTGGGAAAAGTCTGATAGCTTTGTAATTTGTGTACTTTAAAAACCATGAAATCTGAAGTGAGAAGGTCTGACTTTCATGCTTTCAGGTTCTGTTCCTTTAGGAAAAATTCAGAGCTTTCTTCAACAAAACAAAGGGAAAAAAAAGGGAAATTCTGAACACTGATGTATAAGGAAAGCCTAATGAGTGACTTAGGGTGTCTTAAAGTGCTGTATTTCATGATGAATAGTAGTGTTTGCATCTGGAAACACTAATGAAACTGTATTTGATCCAGGTATGATTTTTGGGGAAGCTTTAACTCATCAAAAATGAGCATAAGTTGGAAAATACAATGTATTTACTAGCTTTGTGTTTCTCAAAATGCTTTTCCACTACGGTGTGGCAGTCTGTTCTGCAGCTGAGCAGCAAAATGGAGTGAACTCCAGTGACAGGAGCTATGGCAAGCAGCATAAGAATCCTGTTAGATATGGAAGACAATGAATTATTACTGAGGGATCATGCAACTTTTGTTTAATCTATGTACTCTTGAAAATGACTGCATTTGAAAGAAGTCCTTGAATGACCTGCTTCTTAAAGTAGCACTCCCAAAATTGGAGGCTGAGATAAGGGAATGGTGGGGTAAGGGCATAGTGGAGGATTAGTGCTAGTAGTACTGCTTGTGATGTGAAATCAGGTTAAGGGGCTTCAGAAGTAGGTGGACAGCAAAGGGAAGTAGAACTTTCAGGAGATATTCTCTGAAGATTAAGTAGTTGGAATTTTGAAAAATGCACAGAAAATATATAGGTGTACAACCTCTTTTCAGTATTGTTTGTTTTCTGATTTAAAAAAGAAATACAATTTGTTATGCATGTGTTGTGGTGCCTGTCTTTTCATGGAGGATCAGGACAAAATTACTACTGTGCCATCACACCTAATCTCACTAAATCTGAGGTTACAGGGGTTGTAAATGATCTACATCTTCTGATTATTGCTGTTGCAGAATTGCTCCTCTCTGCCACCTATCTGGCAGGAGAGAAAGGAAGATAACAAAATTGTTGCCAAGGTCTCAGGGCAGCTCCACGGCAGCGTGGGCTAAAATGGGATTTCTTAGCTTGGCTTAATGTCAGTATAAGAAACTGGTGGGTGAGTCTTGGGGAGACATGCAAGATCCTGGATTCTCTGGTCTGTAGCCAATTCTTCTATGAAAATAAATTGGTTTCTATCCTCGGTACCTCTTCTCTTGGCATGGCAGTACCTCGTAAGTCAGTCAGGTATTTGCTGGAATAGTGTCATTTACCCTGTGACTACATAAATCCCCACCTTTCCATAAAGGGCTTTCTATTAATGGGGAAGGATTGGTAGGAAGGGGCAAATTGAGACACAAATCTTGGTGCAGCATTTTAGCTGTGGTTCTGCTGCCGGTAACCCTGTGTAGGTGTGGTGGTGTGGCTGTGGTTCCACAGACACCCTGTCCACTCGTTCTTTTGTCGTGACGGTTTCCGCAATGCGGGAGGAAGATGCGGCAGGCACCTACCTCTTTCAAAGCCCACAATATTTCTTTGATGTGTTTGTTACTCCTCAGGGTTTTTTCTTTTTTTCAGGAAGTAGACCAGAGAACATAATTCGTACTCACGAAGGCTAATTACAATTTTTCCTCTACAAATAATTTCTTAGAGAGCTGTGTGTTCAAAGAACTGCTGCTATTTTCTGCGCTACAGTCGTGCTCAATGTCCAGGCAGCGAGTGCCGAAATGTAGATTCTTTTGGCGCCCATTCCTGTTTGTGTTTGTTTGATAACATGCACTTACGTCACGTCTTTATTAATGTTGTCAGGCATGTCAAAGCCATCTGTAATGAAACTGCATCAACAGAAAAGCATGTCAGAAAATGTGGCAGTAAAATAGCGGCACTTCTTAACAAAACTTTTTTATTGATTAAACAGCACGATTTCAATATGTGGAAAAATGAAATCGGTTCTAATTATTTCAGGACTTTGAGAGCAACTCCAGTAAGCCCCGAGTCTTTAGCTTGCCTCTAAAATGACAGCAGACTGAGCAATTTAGTGGTATATTACGAGAAAATTCAATGGCATGGGAGTGTGTTTGCTCGGTTTGCATTGACTGAGATCATAACAAAAGAGGAGCATAAGTGAGCCACGTTATTTCTGGTGTGTAGTTGAATATTCTCCTGGAATCTGTCGTTTATTACCCATACTCAGCAGTTGGAAAGAGGCTGGCATATGATGTAACATACCAGTGGTCCTCAGAACATCAGCTGCATGTACAAGCAATTTTCAATGTCTATTCACTGCCAGACAGATGATTTCAATAAAAGGAGTTCAGGGGCTCCATTCTTGACCTAAGATGGTTTATTTTGGGACCAATAACTTGATGCACTATTGTATTATAAAATTGGAAGAAGGGAGATAATTTCAAGTATTTTTGCCACCTCAGCAGAGAAAATAAAAAATATGGAGGGGAGCTAACATTGTATTCCTTTGTCAAAGTTGAATGTGTGAAAGTATGAAAGCATACTGAAGTTTGGAGACTTACCACGTCCCTAGGTGTAACATAAACAAGGGATTTCCTTAAAAATCAGTCCATAGCCTTGATTTGAAGCTTGCTGAAAGTGCAGGAGTATAAATATTGGAGGAATTTGCCACAGTTCCAATATAAACTCTTTTCTTGTTCTGCTTCTTGATACATCAATTTCAAGCAGTCACTGGCATGGATGTCTCTGCCTCTTTTTTTGTTTCAAACTTTCATCAGTTGTCTCTATTCTGCTCCATATATTGTTATTGTCTGGCCACTCTTCATACTGAGCCTTTGCTTTTTTTTTTTTTTTTTTCCTAAGTTGTACCCTTTATACAAACTTCACTTTGTTAAACTGACCCTTCTGGCTTTTCTTGGGTTTTTATCATTTGCTCACATTTTCCAGCTTTTTTTTTTCTTGCCTTTTTCTATGTCAGTTACTTGTCCTTGTTTGAAAGATTTGAAACCTTTAATAGTCATAAAGTACTGCAATTTTTAAAATAGCCATTCTTGGTAGATTTTTGGCCATTTAGTTTACAATAAACATGTTATATAAAGCATACTATCATTATTCAGATTATGCCAGTTCCCAGATCTCTTGGACTTTGTTCTGGTATCTCTTCAGGAGAAAGAGCCAACAGATCTGGTTGCATTTGTGTAATGAAAAGTTTTATGATGAAAGCCAGAAGACCCTGTGCTTTTGAACTTCATGTATGGAGCTCCTGTTGGTATATGTTGGCATCCATCTGGGGCCTCCATCCAATTCAGTAAGCTCCACAGAACTGTGTGTGTGTTTCATGCTCCTGGAAAATGTTCTGTCCTGTACTCTACATCTATTTATTTAGACTATTTTGGTTTTCTGAGATTAGTATTTACAATAAATTTTTGTCACTTGCCTAGAAAATAAACTGTAATGGAAATGACCCAGATGAAATACCTCTGACAGTGTTTTTGTTATCAAAGACTTAGGTGTTGATTCTCTGACCTTTCAGATGGACTTCTGTCTGTTGTGAGCACCATAGCACCTAAAGCATCATGCTGGATGCAGTTTACTGTGTTACTGGGTTGTACAATGAAAAAAAAGGGGGAAATAACTGGAGTTCTTACATATGGAGAATTATTTTATTTAATTATATTATGTTTATATAATATATAAATATTATATTATATTTATTTTATTTAATGACTATACACTTGTTGAATAAGCTTGGAAACTGCACCAAAAGCTGAAGGTCGTCTATTTTCCTTGTACCTCTGATTATCATGATGGCATAGCCACAGATCCTGGTCAAAACTGGAAGAAACTGATGGAAAGATTGTTACCAACAGAGGTAACTAGCTGTCCACATTTGAGGACCTATACTAAATACATAATGTATATATATTTTTGTGAAATGCATATATCGTAGCTTCTTCTGAAGACAGAAATAAAGGAACTGTTGGCTGTAATTTCTCACTGTTGTGTTTGAAGGAATATGGTTTGTTGCCATCATCTGAAATTTATTTTCTCCTGTATTTTATTACTTTTTTTTTTTCTTCTTGTTGAGATACAGCAGGACAATTGCCTGTATTCAGCTGCCAATTATGGATTTAATTCAGTTATTTGTTTTTCAGTAATCTGATTGCCATTAGTGCCTAGTTCACTAATTGCTCACTGTACTCTCAGTTTATTATGAAAGTAACATTCTGAAAGGAAGCCTAATAAATGATGGCAGCAGTCTCTGAACAGATGATGTATAGTAGTTATGAACTGATTTTTTTATTTCTTTTACTGGGTTAATTTTCAGACTGGTGGACAGTCAACTCAGCTATCTCATGTAGCATGAATCTCTTGCCATTTAAACAAAAAATTCTGTTGTGAGGAGTCATTCTATTTTTTAGAGTGATGTCATGTTAGTAAGCTATTTATTCCACAAATAATGGTGTCTATGCTTTTCTCAGTGTCCTTGGTGGTAATTTAATTCGCAGATTCAATTGTTTGCCAAGGAGATGATTTGTGACTTTTAAAAGCATGTTCTTCAGCTCAGTAGAATGACTGTAGATGCAACATGCAGTCTTGACCACCTCCACTCTTGTGCTCACTAGTGTCAGTGAAGCAGAACTTTATTATTGAAAACTTATTTTTTTGCTGGCCTTTCTGTAAAAGCAAGAAATGGAAAAAAACAACAACAAGAAGGAAATTCTCAAGCTTAAGATGAGGAGGGTGACACTGGGCTACTGCTGATGCCTGGCTGTGATGTGTATGCATGTGGAAATGGGCTGGGAGTGGTCATGAGCCACTGGAGACCTGTTCCTCTCAGCCCTGCATGGGCTATGGGTGATGGATGTGATGGTCATATAATGTTTGTTTATTTCAAGAAGCAAAAAGAAACTCTTCTATAAACTGGCTCACTAGTCTGCCAAGAGAGGATGTGTTCACTGAGTCCCAAGTGGAAAAACAGACTTGCTGCCTTTGGAAGTATTTTGTGGTAGTGTCAGTGAAATACTCTGACATGTTTGGTGGGGTTTTGTTGGGTTTAATTTCAGGAAGGGAGAGATTTTCAAGAGAGAGTACTTCCAAATGCCTGTCTGAGGTTATTTGGATAATTTAGGGTTATCCTTTTCCAGTGAAGGCTTTTAATAATCTCTATGTCTTTAAAAGGTTTCTTTCTGATAGTGTGAATACCTACAAATTCAAGGGCTACAGATAGTGTAAGTTGATGACTTGTATGGCATACTAATGTCCTCACAAAAAACAGCAGCTTTCCCCAAAAATAAATTTTCCAATAGGAAAAGCAGATAAATGGGGATGTTGTGAGTGAGTAGCATGAAGCTCTTCCAAGAGAGTGGTCTGCCATGAGACAGTAAGTTGGAGAAAGATATGAGAACAATGAAAATTCCTATTGTTCAAGGTTTGGTTTTGTTTGTTTGTTTTTTTTCTTCCAAACTTAGTCCAGCAATCCAGCATTGAATTTCCCTTCCTCACATTCAGCTTTAAAATGCTCAGATGTCCCTCTGGAAGGAGAATAGGCAGCCAGCCGTTTCATCACTGTGAAACTTTGTAAGAAAGATTAATATAGGCAATGAATAGAAGAGGAAAACAATACAAGAGGAACTGCTTTTAAACAAAAGATACACTTTTGTCATCGTTTGCACTGCTCAATGAAAACTAAGCTGTCCAACCTTTAACTGGTTGTCTACAGTGTGCTGGCAGCTGGTAGGCAGTGGAGATAAAATCCATGGTATAAATGAATAGTCCCAGCAGGGCTTTGGAAAGAGCTGGGAGTGAATTCTAAGTTGGGTAATGAAGGCAGACTTGAGGTGAAATTGAACTGCTTGCCCTTCCTGATCGCCGCGTTCAGCTTGCAGTGATACCCCGTAACATCCTGCGGCGAATGTTACCCACCCAGAGAAATGCTCCTTCTTGTGAGACGTGAAGAGATGGTCTGAGGAGTGTAGCCACTGCTAATCAGACTAGTAAAAGAAATGTGAAAAATAGCAGTCCACCTTCAATACTGCATTTGTCGTAAATAGATAAAATGCCATCATTTTCCCGTTTAGATGCTGATGTGGTTACCTGTTTTTCCCCATCTTTATGGTCAGTTTTATGATGCAGGCTTCCACACTGCTTATTTCTTAGTTCATTTCTCTTAGGAGATAGTGAATCTGAGCCATTATTATAAATGGCTTGTAAGTGCTGTTTCAGTCTAGTTAGATTTATAACAAAATGGATCCTATAGGCAGAGTTTTGCATAAATGAAAGCATTTGTCTTGCTCTTTCACTTTCCTACCTACCATCGTGTAGTAGTAGTTTCTGAAAGAATTTAATCTGGAGTCTGCAGTTAATTCTAATATGCTTCAGGAGGTCATATGAAAGAAGCATAGAAAGTTTTTCCTGGTTGTTATTACTCCTGTTAAAAATGCTGATGCTCAAGGTTTCTTATTACGTGCCCTGCATCTTTATCTATATAGTCAAAATAATTTTTTTAAATGTCCTTCAGTTTTGTTAGTGGCTCATTTTCATGCACAAGCATTCACTGCCTGCCACAGAAGTGTCTGTTACAAAGTGGGCACTGGAGAATGGAAGATGCTGGAGAATGCCATGTATCTGGGAAAGGGGGTGCTGGTTACCAATCTAAGTCTTGTTCTGACCAACTTCATTGCTTATTTAACCCCTGTATTCCTCAGTGTCCTCACCTGGAAGGAAATATTCACTTCCTGTATTTACACTCCCTTGAATGTTGGGGTTTTTTGCCCCCATTAATTAGAGACGATGGCATTTTAGAACCTTTTATTATAAAGAGGCACAACAGGAATATTCACTTTGCCTCTGCTGGGCTTATACTGGCATATGCAATCAAGTTATAATGCCTTCACAAGTTAGCTCAGTCACAGGTATTTGTGTGCAGTCCTGCAATCTGCAGCAAATTTGAGGACCCTCTCTTTCCTTTGGCTGCAGTTACTCTCTGCTGGGTTTTTACCCTTGGGTATTACAGTCGTTACTTACTGGTTATTTTCCAGACAAATAATGGGATAGTTTGTTTCTATTTCAATAGGTGATAACGTTGAAGAATTTAAACAGGTACAAATAAATATAATTTGAAAAATAAAAACCCAACCATGTGAAAATTTAAGAATTTTAGTACTTGAGACAGAGCTTGAAAGAATTAATAGATTTCTTTCAGCTGGTTTATTTTATATTTCAAGTCTTGAAGCATACACTTATATATATCTATATCAAAGGTTAGCTCTAGCCAGGATAGATTTAAAGTAAAAAGCAGAAAAGACAACACCCACCATTGCTTGAACCTGATGATAAGTACAAGTAATTAGAACACATCCAAAACCACCAGATTGAAATATTGCAGACAGCTGTCACTTATGTAAGCAGCTTTTTATTTTGCAGGTGAAAGTTCAGTAGACAAAACATTTTCAGGGGGAAGTTTTTGAAAAAGTTACAAAGCAGATATGTTTTCTCCTGGGCACATGAATCTCCCTCTAGTGCCTTTATTTTTGTTTTGTATAGAATGTATAAATGTATCCCCTTTTAGTAAGCAATAATAATTTATAATCCCCTATGCTAAGTTCCATTCAATCTTTGAAAACCACTAGCTCTTTTGATACAGATGCAATTCCAAAGTAATCAGTATTGAAATTGGAGTCTTTAATTGTCTGTTTTATTTTTGGTATGTAAATATTTTTAACAACAACTTTTCTAGAATATCATGAAAATGTATGTATTGTAATGACTATGTAGGCATATATAAGAATTTAATTGTCTTCTGCATCTGTGTGTGGACTTTGTAACTTTTAAGACTATCACTTTGCATTAGGTGCTATTATTTTTCACTTGACAGGGTCTTCCAAGAGGCTGGAATGCAGAACTAAAAACCAGGTGTTGTCTGGTTTGCTGGGCTCTGTGCATGTGAGAGATCCTGGCTTTTTCCTTTAAACCTTCCACTGACTTCTGCTGTGGCATCACAGTTTCACTCTTGGATTTTGCCTGACCATCACTGAAGTTTTGTGACTGAGACAACCAGGTTTTCATGTCACTGATTTGCACATGTAGCTTTGCTTAAATCAGTGGCTTTTAGGTAGAAATTTAATTTTGCTTTCTCCTTACTAAAGTTTTTCTACAACTGCTCCATGCTGTAAGTTTCAGGCTTTTTTACAATCTTTCTCAGTGCTGCTCTGGGTTCATTTTGAGGGGTACCTCAAAATGAACAGGTACCCTCCTTTGTGCCAGAGTTTGCATCCAGTTTCCCTGCCTAGCCAAGGAGGTACCAGCCATGGATGAATGGCTGGGACAAGTGTGTTAATTGTTTCTTCAATTTTGTACTCAGCATAAAAGAAGGGTTTAATTTATAACAGCAGTTGTCCTTTTTCTTTTCCAGTTGCCCTGGAGCACTGCGCTTCTATGATCTCCAAATTTTCCCATACTACTGGAAACCTTATGGTTTTTTCTAGCTGCAGCTAGCTCCAGCCAGTCTCTTTCTTGTTTTCAGTAATGCCCTGTTTCTCTGTTCCTGAGTCCCTTTGAATTTTCTGATACTTTTGATATCATGTGATTACCCATTTCTCATACCTCTGTGAACCAGGGAACATCCCTATCCCTGTCCTGTGTTCCCTGTCTGCACAAGAGCAGCTTTCTGGTTATACAGAGTTCTTTGTTCAGATCTTTAGTAGTTTCTTATGTTGTTGAAAATGTGCAATGCATTTTGAATTTTGAAAAAAAACAGATTGGCTAGAGGCATAAATTTCCAAGCTAGATTTGTTAATAAAATAAGCCTATGGCAGCAGTAAAACATTAATGAATTTAGCGTTAATTTGCTCTTTGAGAGGGAAGAATTCCTGATAAAACCTATTACATCAGCCAGAAGAGCTGAAAGACAATATTTTCCTACCACGGTGAAGTATAGATTGAGCTACAGACTCTTGTGTTGGATTTCTGATTGTATGACAAGAACATATATCCATTGTCTGAGCAATTGAAAGTCAACATGCATTCAGTAAATTTATACACAGAGTGTGTCAGAAGCATAAACAGTCTTCCATGCGTGCCACTATCAGCACAAGTGTTTCTTTGGGACTTCATGCTGCAAAAATATTTCATTCTGATCTGTTAAAACAGTTGTGAATGTTTAAGTGTTAAATTACATGTGTTTGTCAGTGCTTAGTGGATGTCACTACCCATTTGCCCCAGTAGGATGATCGACAGCTGACCTTGGCTTCCACAAAACCATGTGAAAATAGATGCAACTGCAATCTAAGCAAAAATAAAAGTTGTTTTACCTTGTTTTACTCATATCCAGGTTTCTTGTATGGTTACACAAGTTTGTTTACACAAGTAAGCTTAGCTGTACTTTCCTGTAATTAAATTTTTGCATTCTCTGAGGTCGTGACTAGGAAAACAGAGCGAAGAGAGAAGGAAACCATAAAAATTATTAGGGTGGATTTAACCAAGTAATCTAATAGCATTTCTGTTTCTTAAAAAATATGTGTATGCATCAATTGCACGCATGAAATGTTGGCATTTACCAAAAAAAAACCAGCCCTCCAAAAATGAGTATTGAAATACCACTTTTCATTTAAAAAGAAAGGCCCCATCAGGTTCTTTTGTTTCTTTATTTTCTGAAGATAGTCAAAGGCTCCATATTGTCAAGTAAACATTCAATGATTTCACAAAGCTGGTACTATTAGAAGTGTCCACATTTTGGGAGAGAGAGAGAGAGACATGTAATTTTTATGGCACGTCTTTGTGATCAGGCCTCCCCAAGAGACAGTTGATAGATGGGAGAGTACCTAACGCCCTTCAGTTCCTGCAGAATCTCCTAAATGACCAAGAAAACAAAAATGTGGTGGTTGTAAGGTTTTCTTACTGGCCCCAGTTCACATCTGGAACCTATAATCTGTAATATAGGAGCAAACCCAGAAACAATGAAAGAAAACTCCAACCTGAGATACTCTCCTGGGAGGTAATTTTAAGTTTGGAACATGCTCAGAGAAGTGCTTGGCAGAAGAACTGAAGACCATTGAAAGAAGTTTTATGTTGTGTCTCCTGAAGCAGAAATAAATTTAATGTACTTAAATTATCCCTTCAGACCTCAAGGTCTATATTACTATGTAATTCTTTTTTGGTGTTTTTGGGATTTTTTTTCTTCTTCCCTGCTGTGAATTGCCAGAGATTCTAGCTAAGTATATGAAATTTGTTTTTGTACTGGTTCGCATGCTTGGACTGATACAACTATTTACCATATGAAGTCTACAAGCCTTTTTCATAAGGGATTATAAAAACTGAAGAAGTGATTGTAAAGGACAATTATGGAGATATTTTTACTTTGAGAATATTCAAAAAAGCTGTTAAAATGCTTCATCATATTTTGGCTAGTTTTATCAGGTCACTCATGCAAAATCTTCAGCGTTTGTATTTAAATGAGAAGAGCTTTGATTTCAGTGGAAGAAGGCAGAGGATTTTCAGAATAGAAGGAGGTAAGGTGATCTCGAGGCCCCTAATACAATGTGTGTAGTACATGGATGGAATTACAACCCGCAGCCACACAGGACTGTGGAGTGGGCGGGCTGCATCAGTAGCTTTGCCAATCACAGCTTCAGCTGGAATACTGTTAATTCTGCTGTGGCAAGGAGTCAGTGCAGTCTGATATTTGCATGTTACAAGATACTAAGTGTTCGCATACCGAGGAAATTACTTCCAATGAAATTGAAACAGGTTTTTCTCCCTTTGCATTTGAGCCCTTGGCAATCCCCAAAAAAAGTGACTATCCAGAAGTTTAACACTTGGCATATCTTTTTTTGACAGCTCAGAGGATAATAGTGAGAGGCATGTTGATAATGAATGGAAGGGAAAGAATATCCTCTAGAGGACGTCTTCTAGCAGCTTGTTCTTTACCAGTGGCATGCAAGTTGTTTTGCAGTGCTCTGTGAATGATGCTTGGACAGCCAAGTGTATTGTCATTTTCCAGGGATTAGCCTATTAGTTGTTACGATGCTAGTGGTGGTACTCGCCAAAAACAGGGGAACTGACTCTCTTAATTATCCCTGCTCTTTGACTTCATGCTTCGAAAGTTTTTTATGCTGAAAAGCCTCTTGAGCAGGAAAACAAGTGTTAGAAATTGTTTTAAAATACTGATTCTAGCCTCCCTTATGAAATATCCATAAGAGTTATGTTTTGCAGTTGTGCGGTTTGCAGTAAGAGCCAACTCTTCCCTTCTTAGTCCCACACACTGAGAAAAGGGTCCTTTACATTGAACAGGCATAGGTGGGAGGCAGATTGAGAAATTCAGGCAGAGAATTCATGCAGCCAAACAGAGCAAGGGAAACACACCTTTGTATCATCAGGGTTTTATTGTCTCAAGAAGGTAAGTCACATTCTTCCTAACAGTGAGTGAGAAAGCATTTCCCACTGAATGCATGCCTCCAGTTTGATACGGTTATTAGGATATCAATACCTTTGTTACGATATTGGTAAAGCTGAACATAGTTCCTTGATTTTTGAGAGTTACAGGATTAAGAATGCCTTTCAGATGCCTGTTTTACTTTGTGTTTTCTTTCCTGGTTTGTTTCCTTTTTTAATACTGCCCAGTGTTCTTGCCAGTACTCTTAGTTCTCTATAGCATGAGCATTTTTAGGCAGCCATGTAAATAGCAAACTAATGTGTCCTTTTTATGCATGTGCAATGTACTGGTATGTCAACATACTTAATTTCTTAGGCTGTCCTAAATATGAAAATACCTATATGCCACAGCCTTCAAAACAGTAATATTCTTGTCATGCTCTGATTGTAGCTATACATGAGAGATGAAAGATTTTTGGGTAGACAAGATAGCCAAGAATCAGGCCAGTCCAGGTAAAGTACGGAAATTCTCATTGTGACCTTCTGGTCTCAACAGCATGGAGTGTAGAGCGGAATTGCACAGAACAAACAGAATATTTTCAGGTATTGGGCTTCTCTTTCACAGTTGGTTTTAAAGCCATTGTTGAAGAGATCCATCATTAACTTTCTTTGGCTACAGCTATTCTTTCTTTGATTTTATAGAATTGGTGACAAGCCTCTTGCAGCAAAGGAAGCTCGATTCTGTAAATACTTTTAGTTAGGTAGAAATATTTGGGGACGTGTTGCTTTCTAGAAGTAGAAGTTTTATTAGTCAAAGAGTGTGTTTCAGAGAGATGGTGTTTTTGGTAGAGTAGGATGACTGGAGCAGGTTTCACTCAGCTGGCACTCAAACAAGTCCTACCCCATTGCTCCATTCTGAGTTGTCAAGCCACCAGTATGAATGCTGGAGGCTGCTTGTCTATCTCAGTATTTTTCTATTCTGTCAGTGCCTTGGGATTTTGATTTGGTGAGGTCTTATGTTTCCCAGAACGAAGATATCAAAGAAACAAGACCCTTTGTTGAAGCTAGCAGTTGAAATCTGGACAGTTCTATCAGATAAAACCGTTTAGAAGACCATTAATCTTACAAATTCTAACCTTTGGCTGAATAACAAAAAAATAAACATTAGACACAAGGTAATATATGACAATTATTACAGCTAGCAGCCTTTGCACCTGTTTTTGGCATACAAATATAAACAGCCTCAGATTTTTTTATTCCTATATATCCCGTCATACTAGAAGCGGGCTAAAATTTGTCTAACTTTAAGATGGCAGTGGTTCATATAAGGATTGAAAAATGCCAGATTAAGGAAAAAAATGGAGCATTAAACTCCCTCTCTATTCCTTGTTCTTAAATACACTTCTGTAAGAAAATCAGGGATTTTTATTTTTTTTATCCTCTTGTGGCTTTGAAATTTGAGTTTTCAGAAGCAATAGTGTGTTTGGATACTTTTACAGGAGAAAACAGGCAAAGAAAGACTTCTCTGGTGGCAAGAATTTTTTGCTCTTTAATAATTCCTCTGTCTCTAAATGGGTGGGAAACTCAGGGTTGGGGGGTAAAATTAAAAGTGTAAATACAAAGCCCTTTGAACAAGAAGTGTGGGGGGGGAGGTGATTTTGGGGGATTTGCTTGCTTTTTTATGAGAATGATCTCCAAAGCTAGAAATTACAATGATTAATATTCAGACCTGTAGTAGTACTTAAAGGGTTGGCCTAGTCCTACTGGTTTAACTGGTGTGTAGTTTCTCAGGCTGTGTCTATATAGAGAAGATAAAGTAAGAATGGGAAAGTAATAAACGTGCAAACTGAAAAAATAACATACAGCAGCAAATGTAAAAATTAAAAGATAATTATTAAGATAATTATTAAAAGATGTGTTTTTATATGTTTTAGGAAGGTGGGTTAGGACATAGACCTCTTACCTCTCTCCTGGGGATAAAGAAAGAGGAAAATTGCTTTCCTTTGTACTGAATTTCATGGAATCACAGAATAAGCTGAGTTAGAAGGGACCCACAAGGATCATTGAGCCCAACTCCTGGCCATGCACAGGACTTGTCCATCTTCAGACCCCATTGTCACTTGGTATTTTTTTGGAGAACATATTGCTGTAGACTGAAGAATTTCCTTCTGACTATAGAAGATCTGGCTGCTGTTAATGGAAAATGTAAGGTCTTCCAGTTGTGCCAGAGACATAGGGTTTTTCTTGGCTGGCTGCATTCTTAACTGGGGGTGCAAAAAGGGGGATCTAATGGTGTTGGTGTTACTGCCCATAGCAGGGTAATACATTCCAGGGATAACAGATTTGCCTGCATTGTGTGTTAAAAGTGGATTAGTGTAAGCACTGGTTTTCCTAATACTCCATGCTCTCAGCTCTTTTTAAATACCAAATTCACATGGACTTAAATAATTAGAACACAAAGAAATGACAATATTCTTCATCCTTTTACTTCTGCTATTTCCTTGTATCATTTCCTCCCTTTCTTTTCTTCCCTCATTTTTTAAACAAACAGGGAAATTAGGTACCAAAACTCCATTAGTGCAACATTGCAGTTGAGAATGAAATTGTCAGGATGGCTGCTTATGGTTCCCACAACCATAATAACTAGGCTAAATTGCATAAAACATAGAATATAGCAATATGGAATATTTCTTATGACACATTATGTATGCTGTGGGAGCCATCACTTTGAAAATCTTGACTTCTGTGTTTTTAAAATATCTTTTGAAATGTAACATTAATATATTTTTTTCCTTTTGGATGAATTTTTTTTTCTGTGCCCACTGGTGATAAAAATCAGGTCATGAATGCCATCCTGATATCCCTGTGAAAAATGCATAGCAACCAGTCCTTCTCCTTTATTTAATGAAAACTGTTACAAGAAGAAATAAATTACAGCATGCAGTGAAATGAGAAGGCTAAACAGTGAGCTCCATTACAGCCACAGTGCATTCTTTTAAATGATCTTGGATAAATGTTTTAGAAAAAGAGGTTGAAATATTACTTTCTTGGCTTACAGACAACTAAAGGAATACTTAAATTGCATTTGTATTCTGCTGACTTGTGTTGTACCATTTTGCAATCCAGCAAATCCAGGTTTTTGTATTGCTGTACAATTAACAGTTCCTGTGCCAAAGCTGCACCTTGGCATATTTATTGGCACCTTGGATATCTCTTCCTGTAGATATCAGGAATGTTACTGAAGCCCTTACCTGAGCAGAAGTGAACTCACAGTGATTGCTGAAGCTAACCTGTGCAAGCTGCTATGGCAGCACAGCAAGTCTTGCTTTGTTCACTAGTCCAGTGTTGGGACTCCTAAACTGTGGTCATCTCCTTTTACTCTGCTTTCAGCCTCATCTTTCTTTTTATCTATTTGATTTGGTTCTAATGTTTGAATGTTTTAATTGTCAGACAATGAAGGCTTAATATGTGACTTGCAGGACCAGGAAGATTGATCTGAGACTGGCCGTGTGAGAGTTTGATTATTTCTGTTTAGTTCAAGAAGATAGCTCCATCTTCAATGTCAACATTACTGTCATTCTTCAGGTTTTCCACCAGCCTCCTCCTCCTATGACTCCTGTTTAAATCAAGAGGAGTTTGTGTGGAGCAGCAGGATTGTTTATAATCAACAGCAGGGTATTGCATTTACAGTGATTTTGTTTAACTTGCTATAGTTGGAGTTCAAGTACAGAAGTTCTGTTTGGTTTTATCCTATTATGATAAGAAACTGGAATTTTTGTAAGGTTCTCTGATATTTTGGTGTCCAGCTGTCCTTGGAGGTTTACTAATGTTCAAGTGTCTTTATTTTTATTCTATATTCTGATTAACAGAATCATGATAGGTGTTTTACATTTTTATTCAAGATTTGGCTTTCTCCCTAAGCATCCTTACCACATTCTTGTTTCATTTTGGTGTATTTGCTTCTCATATTATAGTAGCTTCAAGCAGCTCCTGTCAAAATGTGGAGGATTCTGGATAAACAGAATTTCCCTCATCAAACAGGATGCAAACTATTTAATTTGTTAATTCTAGTTAAAATGACAAACCTTAAAAGCATATGAAATGCTTTAAAAACAGTTCCAGCTTCATGTGGCTTCGCAGATGTTATCTTTGCAGCTGCTGACAATCTTGAATTGGTGTTGGAAGGTGTACTGTGTGAGTAGCTGTGACAGCCATAGCTTCAAGACTCCTTGTTTATAGGTCAAGATGAGGTTTACTGTTAGTAAACCTATCTTTATGGTCCTGTACTAGCATGGAGGAACTTGTACATGTGTTTTCCATGAGCTGGCTGTCTAACTCAGAAGGTCTTCTAGGAGAACCAAGATTCAGAAGAGGGGTAAATAAAGGGGTAAAGAAGAGAAGCATTGCTGTTCATTGGGGGTTTATCCATTTTATTTTTTTTCTCTGATTCAAGAAGTACCCCTTAGCTGGAACGATGAGATCACAGGCTTGAGGTTGGTTCAGGTCTCCATGCACGCAGGAGTTTCTGAGGATCAGGGCTCCTGTGGCCCAACTCTCAACTTGAATCAAACTTAGCTTTTTGGGTGCCATTGAGCCTGTACCATAGTGAACTGCATGGTGCAGTTGCAGGAGTTGCTGATGGACCTGCACTTGGTCCCTTCTAAATAATGGATATTTTCTGAAGATGTTACTTTGCCATTTAGAGGATAACCTAGTGTGAACACAAGTTCTCTGACTGGAGACAGCTGTGGATCTAATTAAAAGTAAATTCCAGAACTGAACTTACTGCTAGAAACTTTATTTTTAAGGTAGGCAACAGTTTTATTAATTTTCTTTTCTGTTGGATTTCTAGGGGAAGAAAATTAAACTTGTCAGGTTATTATGTGTATATAGTACATGTGTATAGAAGCCAACACTCATCTGTAAGAGCAGTGAAAAATCACCTGTGCAGCATAGAAGCCTAGGCAATAACAAAAAGAAAAAACTTCAGCCCAGTTAATTCTGATCAGCATACAGAAAATAAACTGAAGGTTGAAATATGAGGTTTTAAGGAGAAAAGAGAGAAGGTTGCTCAGAGATACAGCTATTTTAATTGAATTATTTTGGAAAACAGCTAAAATACCAAACAACTGAAGTTAATATCAAATATATTTTTTTCTAAAATTAGTTTTTCAGGTCCTCTCAAGTTTTTTTACAATATGGCCATAACTTATACTGTCAGGTGATTACTCATGTAGGCACAAAGAGATATTTTTTATGGTAATAAATATTTTGATATTTTAGACTGGGATTTCTTCATTTCCATAGTGGAGTGAAAATGTTCACTCAATCATATGGATTTTTTTTTAAAGGCATGCATTATTGAAAGTTCAGTGATTCTCTAGCAGAGTTGCTAATGTGTGAATATTTACACTGGCTTCTGTTGGTGTCTGCTAAAATTTGTAATATTGGTGATCTTGCTTATAGTCAGCACCTATACATAACAAGCCCTTGGGTGTATTAGCCCCATTTTAAAACAGAATATTTACTGGGGATTTGGGGTGGAGGGGGAAGAGGAAGGTGTGTGTATTTATTTATTGAAAGTAATATTTATAAACTGGATGTCATAATTGTGTGATTTTGAGATATTGCAACACTTATAATACTGTTTGTGGAACAGCTTACTTGCTTTATTCTTCTGTATGAAACTGCAGTGCTCTTTCCCTCTTCTCACTGTCTCAAATTGTACAGCAGGTAAAGGTTTTTATTCAGTATTTGATCAGGAGATTTGTTTTGCTGTAGTCTGTCATAAATTAAGCAAAACATACAGTAAATATATTGTCTTTTGCATGAAGTTCTCAGGCACATAAATTTTAACATCAGAAGAAAAAGGCATAAATTCTTGCCATTGCACTTTGACATGTTGCACTAAAGGATGCAAAGGATAAGATCTTTTTTTTTCTATAGGAAGGGTGATTTGCAAGAAGGATCACAGTTCTGAGGAAAACTGGGTTTACAGTGACAGAAGGGGTTATTGACTTGCTCTTTCTCATAATTGTGTCATGTTTCATCAGCCTTTGAAAATCTTGAAGGTAGAGAAATAAATCCTGAGGCTCAAATAACAGCATTACATTATGAAGAATGAATTAACCAAATAGACTGTGTTTTACACAACAGGGTAGTTTCAGTTCTTGGAAGGGCAAGGTCTGGACTCTAGATATGGGTACATAGGTAAAAAACTCTTAATTCACAGGTGAATTTTATAAAATAAAATTAGAGGGAGAAATTTATAAAATTTATAAATTTATAAAATAAATTTAGAGGGAGAAAAAAGAGTCACTGGAGTATGTAGTTGAATGCCACTAGAATATACATAAGCAGCCAATATGAAATTTTAGTTAAATAATTTAGGGCAACTGAATTTCCAAAGTACTCATTAAATTCTGAAATCTTAGAGATACCTTCTTGAATTATTATGAATGTCTTTTTTATTTATTTTTTTTTTCCAAAAACCTTTTAAATTAAAGTCTCATTTAAGGGCTAGACTGGAACTCAAGCCTGGAAATACATCTTTACTTTAAAGAATTTTTAGCATAGAGCTGTCTCTAATAGATAGCATAGTAAATTCCTACCACCTACATTTTTCTTCTTCAAATTTCAGGCAATATATTCTCTCCTGTGGTTTTGGTGTTGTGCTTGATAATCGTATTTTTGTTTTCCCTGTTAGTGAGCACAGCAATGAAAAAAATGTGATGATATGGCCATTCTGCAGTGGAAATCAAATGTATTGCAGGCTGTAGAGTTTTGGTCCCACACCTCTCTCCTGTAATTTAAATCTCAGTATTTTTAGATCATTGATGTAGTTAGTGGTTTCTAGTGCCAAGTAAGACAGATTGTTTCACCGCAGGTAAACACAATTTTTGATATTATAGGAGTTTTTTTTTTAAATCATATTTGAACTTCTGGAGACTTCAATCTGTATAACAAGATTTAAAGTACTGGAAAAGCTCACTGTTTTTCTGATTGTTTTCTGAATGTCCTTTTGGATTAAATATATATATTTTTTTTCTAGTTTAAATTTAATAGAACATATTCCTTGGAGACATTGGCTTGAATATTTGATTTCTTCTGTGTATTCATTGTTCTTTTATTAGTTCATGTATCATGAAGCTTTCTGTCTGGGTGTTTGTGGGGTGGCCAATTATGCTTTTAACAAAACTGCTTATCTCTGTCATAAATATGTCATAATTTCTTCCCTGAAAAACACAATCAGATATTGAAACACTTTTTCTGCCTTTTCTTTTGTTCATGATATCACAGGGAGCCTGGAATTACCCACTGGAAAAGGCAAACATAATGTGGAAACCACAGGGTTTCTGGCAAGATCTTTCCAGAAGCCAAAGTTGCAAATCTGTGAACTGGCATTGCCTGTTCCGTGAACCTGAGCTTCTGCCTTTTCTCTCTTGACTATTGTACCTGTTCCTGAAGATTCTGATTTCTTTCTCTTGTTGGCCTTAAGGGTGACAGTGTAAATACCTGACTGGTATTTCATAGTTGAATGTCGTCCTTTGTTTCTTCAGCAGCTGATTGCAGCGTGCAATGCATTGTCTTGATGCTGCTAAGGAGGAAATGTGGTGTATATCAGTACATATTTTAGGCTGGGTTTTAATCTCTTTTTCACATGACAAGGGAAGTGACAAAAGTTATAAAGCTTGATTTGTTTTTCTACAAGTGAGCATAAGTTGAGGTTATTTGGCACTCCAGTTTTTGGAGCATAGTGCAAAATTGTGTTTGGTTTCATTGGCTCTTATAACATGCATTTAATCATTAGGCCTTTTGACTTCTAATTTGTTCTTATAATTTGCATTTTTCTTAATGTCCTTTTGAAACCATAGCAACATAGAGTATTGAATACAATCCATAGCATACTTAAGGCTTTTTTTTTGTAATTTGTTGTTTTTATTACTTAACTGCGTTGCCTGAGACCAGACAAAATTGCAACCAACAAAATGGGATTAATGTATTTTCATAAAGTACAGATATCCTTATATGCAAATGTAAAAATATATAGATTAAATACATAAAAATATATTTTCATATAGCTATTTATATCTGTTACATGTGTTTATTGTTACTCTGTACTATTAGGGCAGAAAGATAATGCCTCTGCCTTAATTTTCTTTTACTTCAGAAGGGCTTCCAATAATGAGAAAAAGGGCATGTGGATCTGACGTGAAAAAATAGCCATTTTTAGAGAGTCAGAGTAAAAATAGGCCATCTCCTGACTTGATTGAAAACTGTGAAACTCTTGTCCATGCATCTTGCAACATTTTAGACAGAAGAGCAGTTTGTAGCAGTGTGTTCTTGATAAGACTTTGTAAACTGTTCTCAGTCTATGTTGCTCTCCGAAGTCTACTAATGCACAAAAGAAGTCATCAACAAAGCATTTGTATTTGAGTATATTTTCTGATAAACACAATCAAAGAATTTTTAGGAATGTTCCATTGTTGATAAAAAGGAACTAAAAATATTATATATTAAAAAGTATAATATCGTCTGGTACTGGGAACTCTCCAAGGATCTATCTAGCCTTTGTGGATTTTGATAGAGGAGACTTGGCTGGAATATGAGCTTAGAAAACTTACTTAGTATTAAAACAAGCTTGATATGAACTGTCTTTGAATTTGGAAAGTATAATTAAACTTTCTGAGCAGAAGAATATGTGGGGGGATGTCTCATAGTGCATGGTGGTGCTTTTTAGATTTTGTTTTTTATTATTTATTGCTTTTGGTTTTGTTTGTTTTTTTTTCTGGAATGAAGAATTTTGCTTCAGCTGCAGGCTGGTTTTGTTTCAGAAAATGGCCTTAGGAAAGCAAGAATAGCTGCTATGTTTAATTCTGGTAATCAAAAGGGACTTTTGGAGGAAAATAAGGGGGTTTTTTTCTGTCAATTCTTATTTAAAAACTTTTTGCTGTTTTACAGTCAGTGTTTGTCTGCTAAGGCAATTCTAATTGTTAAGCTCAGGTCTGCTTCATCAGTGTAATGCAGCTTTGCTCTTAGCAATTATTTTCTTTCAGGATTTGCCAATTAAGCTAGTGCTAGTGAAAATGCACCTAATTTGTCAAGAAATGGCAGGATGAAATATAGAGGCTATTATAGAAATTGGGAAAGAAAAAAATCAGGATAAGTACATGTGAGACTCAGTGATACTTGGTCAGTTCCTGATGCATTTTCATCTGTTTGTGCCTCCATCCCATGGCGATGTTGCAAGATGTGTAAAGCAATTGCTCATAAGTAATGGGCCATCTATTTCCTGAGTGTTATGTATTTTAAAATACTGTGCTAGTAGTGTACAAAATTGTTTTGTTTCTTTTGTTTAGGGATGTTGTGGCTTTCTTTTCCCCCTTGGACTCAACTGCTTTGTGTTTAGTTATTAATGAGTGATGAAAGATGGTTTAGCTGGCTGCTCATTTATTACCTCCAGTCTACTTAAACTCAGTTCTTCAAAGGCATATGTCCAAAATGCAAATGCACAGTGCTTGGGTTTTCTAGTCAAGCTTTAGGAGGAACTGAGTAAAGAAATAAGTTGTTCTTGCAGTTTTTTGTGTAAAGCAAAATGGACATATCTATGGCTACCTGAGAGAAATGGCAAAGAGAAGGCATTGAAGGAAAAAGAGTAGGGATGGCTTGACTTAGAAAAACAAGAAATGTTTCAAGAACTTTTGCATTAAACTCAATTATATGCATTTATTCTGTAAAAATTAAAATTAGTGTAAACTGTATATTCTACCAGATTTCATTATGCATAGAAGTGTATCGTGACATCACACCAGGACCTTTAATTGTCTCTCTTGTGCTGGGTGTCCACGGTGGCTCCCACACTCTGGCTCTCTGCAGTTGCTCTGATTTGCCCTCAGCACTGCTGACACCCCTCTGTGGGGAGCCCAGGTTCATTTATGCTGTGCTGTTGATTAGGGTTTCATATTAAAATGGTAGTATTCCTTCTGGGATGTCCTCATGTTATTCATTGTTCTTAAACTGGTTTTAGATTTTGTGGAAATGAAGCTCCTCCAGTGCATTCACCACTATGTGTTGATGGGTGGAGGAACATCTGTGTTCAGAGTGTAGTCTTGGTGAGAAGTGAGGAAATGATGAAGAGACTGTCAGTAGACAAAAAAATACAGACCAGAGGTGGATAGTAATAGAAATAATGCAGACCTGTTTAACTGGCAGCTAAAAGGAATGGACTTCTTTAAACCTAACAACAAATGATGAGGTGATGTACAGTTATTTCCCACAGGAAGACAAAACTATTGTGAAATCAAGAAAACTAATTAAGCTGGAGGGCAATTATTGGCGCAGTAAGAAAACCGTACAAGGTATCGATGTGTACGACGGGGTAATGGAGATGATGTCCTGGCAAAGCAGTGAGATTCTTGAACATCCTTGCAGCAAAATTACTAAAGTATCCTCCCTAGACATCCTCTAGTCATAAAATAAAGATACTGGTCTCTAAAGAGGACTTTGTGATATAATTATCTTCGATAGCAGAGAAATAGACCTGATTATCAGGGAAGAGGAGTTTTAGTCCCTCTTTCCATTTGAATTGTGTGTTTGCCCATGCTGTGTATTGTTTTCATCACGGGATTTAAGGAAAATGACTTTTGTGTATTTCAAGGAGACATGTGTGCTTTGAGGATGGCTGGGAGCCTTGCTCTCTCTCTTTGGACTCACGAGTATTGTGCTGTTTTCCACCACCCAACAGTGAGACCAGTTAATTTAATGACTTTGATTTTAGGGAAATTTGTCAGGTTTTGTTGGGGAATGAGAGAAAATTTGGCATATGTGTTTGAAATGCATGAGGCGGTGTTGAAGGCTGTTCTAAGGCAAACAACTCATTTCAGGAGTGCTGATTTGTACATCTGATTAGCTTGTTAAAAGTTTGGGTGTTGCTCAGTTCCTATTAAAGTTGTGTGATTGACATTTATTAGCCAGATCACTCAGCCTCATATCTTTTCATGCGGATCCTGGAAAACTTCAAATGATCATTGTGACAGATAAAAGAGCATTTTTTTTTTCCAAGCCTTTTCTTAAGTATTAAAACAAAGCAGACTCTCCCTACAGGCCATCTATATTTATTTTTCTGGGTAAAGCTTCTAGCTTTGCAGAAATATAACAAGCTGGAGGGAACATCATTATTACTTGGCCGAAGATGATGACATTGACATGAGGTTGTCTGACAAGGGATTAAAGTGGAAAAATATTGGTGGCAATCTGCTAGAAACAAGAGGATCCCTTGAAGAAAGGAATCGGGTGTAAACCACAAAAGGTTGATTTGCTTCTGGGATTTTTCTTTGGTTGTTAAACTATTCTTGAGAATCCTTGTTGTTATTTGTAAATACTGGGTTTCACATGCAGATTGGGATGAAAGCCAGTGCCATTCTAAGGCAGATGTTTCAGCTGGGAGACAGCTCCATATCATCTAGTTGCCTCATTTAATAGACAGCTGTTTTTTGTATAGGACTTGAAATCTAGTTCAGTGTGTTTCAATCTGCCCTGTTTTCATCAAATTGGGCTGCCACTGCCACTGATGGTTGATTTCTGGCCTGTTTAAGCTGGGTCAGGGGCCTCTGCCCTGTTGCTTGTATGCAGATGCTCATGCTTTTTTAACTCATGGGATATTGTCTGCTTACAGCCTCTGGTGAAGTGCCATCAGTAAATGAGTCTAAGTAACCTTTTATTTGCAAAGGTCTATGGCACATAGGAGCAGAAAATGTAGGCAACTATTTGATTTTTTAGTGATGATGAAGAGGGGACAATGTGAGGAGGAGGAGGTGGGAAATAAAATAAAATATCAAACACTTCAATTAAAAAATATTTTTGCACTGTTTTTGTAAGGTTTAGTCTTCTGTCTTGTAACAACCAATGAACTTGTAGGAGTCTGTGCATTTCACAGCCCTAAGGTTGTTTTTATTAATTTTTTCATACTAAAGCATTTTGATATAAGAACTATTATGGATTATTATTCTGCTATGCTAATGCACTGCAGCAAGCTTGGCTTTCAAGCTTTCTGTATTTCTTTGGGAAATGTGGGAAAATGGTGAAAAGGACACAGTCTGATGATGTAAAGAGTAGAACTAGTCCTAAAAACTGGGAAATGGGCAACTGAGTAGTTGTGTGTTTGATCTAAAACTGTAGGATTTATTTTACTTGCCCTTTTTATGTGTTTGGTGAAGGTGTTGTTTGGGGATTTTTGGTTGGTTTAGTTGTTGGAGTTTCTTTTGTTTTTGTTTTTTTTTAAACAATATGTTTTATATCATGAATGCTTTCTTTGAAGACACCAGAGTTGAAACTTTTGTTTTCATTATGAAACCTTAGATTTTTCCTTTATTTTCTTAATGGTATTCTGGTAAACCAGAATATTTAAGTAAATGTCAAATAACGGGAGTTTATGATTTAAGATATGAGAATCTGGCAAAATTTAGCGTTATGTCTACTCATAATCTTAAGGTAATGCTGGAGTCCATTTTTAGGGGCTTCCAGGAGTCTGATGAGTGAGTTAGCAATAATGAGTCAGATCTCTCTTGATACATATGGATAAGGTTTATGGCATATCACAGAAATCCCAGCTGACAACTGTTTCCTGCTCATGGAGTCATACCTGCAAACCATTCATGAGAGTGGAGAATCATGATGGGATGAGAAGGATCCTGGCTCATAGATATGGCCATTATCAGCAAGTTTTCAGTAGCAGGACCTATTCAGGCTTTGGAATGACTTTTGTCTCTATGCTTGGCAGATGTATTTGAAGAAAAGCCCTTGGATTTCACTCTGTTAGAGTTCTGTCCTGCCTGCCTCTGTCTGTTTATGGTTAAGAGTGTATACTCTTTGGCCTTAAAGCCTCCTCATCTCCTCTCTGAGAGAGGACCTGTGTGGTACTGGGAGGGAGCATAATAACCTTGGAATGCCTGCTTTGCCATGAGTACCTATGAGGCCATCAAACACCTCCTACATAATACAGAAGGGACTCGCTCACCTGGAGTGGCCTCTGAGGGTTTTGTCAGATGTCTCTCTTGAATTTCAGTTGATGGTAAGCCCTCAGGTGCTCATTGCATGTGGCTTCCTAACATCTTTGCTTGCTTTTCTGTTCTGTTTTTTGACAGTTCTTCTTCTGTGTATAGTTTCTAAACTCTTGCATTAAATTAATTGTATTCCTTCCCACAGACTTTTCTTGGAATTTGCGTGGTATGTGTTGTATGAATGTATGTGACCATTCACGCCTTCTCCCATCCCTTTCTCTTCAAGCTCTGACTGTAATTGTTCAAGCTCAATGGTACCTTCAGCTTCTAAAATGAAAATCCCGTTAAAAGGAAAAGAATTTAAGAAAAAAAACTCAGCATTCCCATCCCACAGTGTATACTGAGCAGCTGGTGCTTATAAATTCTGTACAAACAGATTATGTTTCCATTAAAGTGGATCTACAGATCTACAAGTGACTTGATGGGTCCCTGTATTTTCTGTTGGATTGCTGTATGCAATACTCAAGTTGCCTTAAGGAATTAGGGGCTGAAATTTTGCTGTGAGCTCCTGTAGACTACTAAAATCCAAACAGCCGATGAAATTTTGCTCACTTGCATATCAAGAAGGTGGTTTTTGCCTAGCAACGAGCTTTGTGGTTTCTACCTGAGGATCAAAAACAGAAGTGCATTTGTTCAGCCTTTTGCGTCACTTCGGTACTGAAGGTTTTGACAGTCAAATCATCCCTGACATTTCTGTTGATGCGCAAGAAAGAGAATAATCCTGTATGTTTTTCCATAGCAGTGCTGTCATTGCAGCACTGACAATAGTAAAAAGTACATTCATCACTGGATAACGAGATATCCTGGAAATATACGAGAAACAGAGACATATTTCCAACAAAAATGTCTTGCTTTTAATGGCTATTTTCTGACTGATTCCTTTTTACTATTTATACTTTCCTGATATATTTTATGGAAACTTGAGTCCCTCTGAAAACCCACCCAAACAACCCAAAGTGTATTTTACGTATTGTAGTATGTAAATGATTAGTCATCACTTGTAAATTGCTCAATAAAGGAGAAGAAAATCTATATTAGGAGAAGGTGAAAAGCTCAATTTAATTCCTATATGTCTCACTTCTTGTCTTCTTTTTGTTTCCCAGAAGACAATTATGAATGTTTTCCTTAAAAAATCATCCTAACAGACATTGTTGTTCTGGGTTTGAGGATGGTAGCTGTATGTTGTAAGATTATTTTCCACTTGCTTGTGGTGTTTTCTTGGGGAAATTTATAGATAGCTTTTTTTTGTTTTAATTCAAGATTCTGTGGTGTACATTGCCAGTGATAAATGATGTTGTCTTCAAAAATATTCAACGTAACAGTATGGGGAACTCATTTTATTATGAAATTTGCCTTGGGTAAAGCATGGTAAGATGATGTTGAGCATCTGTGCACAAGACCAAGTCTCTTGCTGCATATGATACCTTTTGGTTGGTTGGTTTGTTGTCTGGTTTTTGTTTTTCTCTGTTTGTTTGTCTTATGAATAATTAATTGACAACAAATGGTCTCACTGGAGAGTTCTGAAAAAAATTTGTGTGTGTTCTGATTTTGATACAGATATCTGTATCTCTCTTAGTTTTGGAGGGTTCTGATTACAACAGTCTATTTCTTGGATGGCTGTTTTCCAGGTGAAACTTCATGCACTGTACTTCCTTGGGATTTTTGGTTTGTGATTGATTTTTGGTTGATTGCCTCTCTGAACCCCTCCCCCATCTCTCTTTTGGAAGTGTGAGGGAAACAGTTAATGGAAGATAGTTATGAGGAAAAGGTTTTGAGTCAGTGGTTTATTCACTCTTTGCTCACTGAGTATTGGCTCCACGAGATACTTTTGCATGTGCTTGAGTACTTGGACATAGCTTTCCATGGTGTTCTTCCACTCCCATTGTGAGCCTGTGTTTGTAATGAGCTAGGATTTCCAAAAATATCCTGCGAGAAATACCAAAAACCTAGTGGGAAGACTTATTTTCTATTACTCTCTACAAATCATTAAATGGTTTGAGGAAAAGGAATAGTTGTGTTTATAAATTTGCAGGATGTCAGTGATAGTTTGCAGAACTGCCTGCTGGTTTCCTCTGTGTGCCAGAGCTCCTGGAGTGAGCACTGGAATATTGTGAAAGACTAAACTCCACTTCTGGCGCAGCAAATTCAGCTCTTTTCACATGGCAAGTTCCAGTCTCCTGACACGTGCTGTATGGGAGTTGCTGCCGTGCACAATGTAAAACTCACTGCAGAAACTAGGAGTCTAATACAATCAAAAAACATGAAAATCATCTCCTGTTACCGTTGCTTGGCTTCCTCCCCCCTCCCCAGCAGAATATGTGCTTTCTGTTCGCTGGTTTTGTGTGTCTGCACTGATTGCTTCAACCATGACTCAGATGCAAGTCTTGAGAAGAGCTGCCTGTTGTATCAAGGCAGTTCAGCACATGGCCATGGCCTATAAATGAGTCCGACTCATCCTAAAATGCTCATTTTCTGTTAAATCAGCTATTCAGCTGGCAAACACAATCCTGATGAACAGCAAAAATTGCATTGCTGAGGCTACTCTTTCTTCAGGTTTATTTCTCCAACCATAACCTGGAAATCTCATTTTTCCTCCTCACAAAATGCTTCAGAAATTTTTATTTTTGGTGGATGTTCAGGCAGTAGGATTTCTTCCTCCTCTTCCTCCTCCCATTCTGAATCGCGTCAGCTTCTATTCAGCTTATTAAATGAGCATCTCAATTCACTAGCCTGGTAAAGCAGGTCACTTTCTAAAAGCACCCACCTAGATATTTTTTCAGTAGTGCTTGACTGTTGAAGTTTTAACTGGAGCAGAAGCCATAGTTAAAAAGCAGGCAAATCTTTTCTCTTCATCCCCTCATTGATTTCTGTTGAAGCAAACAGATGAGCTTATATATAAATATGTATATATGCTTTTTTTTTAATGAAAAGTGCTGGAATTCGCTAAAAAAGGTTAAAATTGAAATGAGTAATCTTCAGTGCATAATGCAATTGTTAATTTTAGCTCCTTGCGTAGGAGCTGTTATGACTTGAACAGCCGGCTCTAGCCTTCATTAGAGAAGAAGCAGGCAGTTTTGAGACAGGTGGAGCTGGATCAAGCTGTGAAAGTGACTTGCTGGAAACTGGTCATTAGTGTTAGAAATTTTGTCCTATCCGTTGCATCCCTTCCTTGTGCCATGATCATTGCCAGTCTTACTTATTTTTTTTTGTCTTTTCCAGGTTGGCTATGATGCGTCAAGCTCTCGGAAGGACCGGCATGGAGATTGGCACTCTGAACTGTTAATGGGGACATGGGACTCACGTTGCCATTGATCATTTGTGTGGACTTAACCAGCAAAGACCAACAGAAGACGCTAGAAAGGCAGTTGGAATTATAGCAGTTTTTCAGGTAAACGGCTTCTTTGGTGCAGCTGATCCCAGTGTTGTTGTTTTTGTGAGCACTCTGTAAGCATGTAGATGAGCTGCAGGTTGATCTGCTCATGAGGAGCTTGTGCATGCATGTGCATTTCTTGATGAAAATCCTTATCAGATTAAGGGTTATTTTACAGACCAGTAAAAAAGGTCTTGGCACCCACTGTGTTTTGAATTTTCATCGAAATGGTTCAAGTTTCAGTTGTAACTGCAGAATAGCTAAAATCATCGGCCTTCTTGGGGAGAGCGGTGGGAGAAAGGAGAATCACAAATTAGCTCACAGTAAGGCAAGTCAAGCTTCAGGTTAGTTTCATATTCCGTTCAGTTTGTTTATGAACATTATGGCTTGATTTCTTGTGAAATTCACAGTTCTTCACAAACAGTAAGATTATATAGGAAATTTTATTTGCTTACAGTGCGAAACAAAAGCAGAAACTGGAAGAAGTAAGTGTTTATAACCCAGTATGCCTTAGATTTTTTTCTCTTAAAACATGTCTTTAAAAAAAAAAAGGTAAGTTATACTGGTTCCGTTGAGCATCTAATTTCAAACTGTAAAAAGAAAGGTGGCAAAGTGTGATTTTGCTTCATAGCTGCCTTTTCACTCTTGAGAAGTGGCAATGTGTTGCAAAAGACCCTTCCTGAAATAACTTCATATTTCAAATACGGTTGTTTTTCTTGAAGATGCTTCTTAAGCCAAATGGATGGGGAAAGGAAAGTTAAATTATTCATGAGTCTCCTTTGACAATTGATCAGTGGGGGAGTCTTCAGGAGGGAGCTGGGGGCAGAGAAAGAGAGAGAAAAGAATAATAGGCTTTAACTCTGAAAAGCCTTTAAAGCTTCTGTACAACAACCCCATTGTAAGCTGAGAGTAAATGCAGTTCAGTTGAGATTTCTTCATTAGAATTACCTGCCAAGGGCTTTCTGTACAATTTTCCTAGTACTCAAGAGTGACATGTTTTGGGAAAAGGCTTAAGGTTTTAATAATGGAGCTGTTGGTTTGATCCCTGAAAATGTTGACCCTGAGAGCTTTATTGACAAATTTAAAGTTAATACTTATCTTTGAATTATCATCTCTTAAAAAAAAAAGATAAATATATATTTATGGTGGATGTAAGTACCATGGCTTCTTCTATGCATAAAACCTACAGCTGACTACTAAAAACAGTGTTCTTGCTCTGGTTTGGTTTTTATTTCTGTTTGGTTATTTTTTATTAAAAGGAAAAAAGAAATAGAGGAGGGGAACATTGAGATGCCAGAGAACTAGAATTGGTCCTTTTTGCCTGATACCATTGAGCTTTGTGGTAGAGAGTCCTTCACTGTCCCTGCCTGAACTTTGTCAGTCCTGGGGGCTGGGCTAGGGAGTCACAGGACCTTACCTTAAATCTGCTCTCCACAAAGACTGTTCAGATCTGCTTGCTTAACCTGACACAATTCTGCTGTTACCCAATATTGTTGATTGAGTGCATTTCTTCATCTGGGACATACATAGTTTTCCACTCCTGAGCTGCTCATTTTGGTTTGTTTATCAAAGGAAATGAAATTGGGAATTAAAAGGAAAAAATAAATTTCACTCCCAATGTTGTTTTTTTTTGTGTGTATTTGTGTTGTGGTATCTTGACCTTTCAGGTCACCAAATCTTGTTATTTTAATTTCTGTCTGGAAGAATGTCTGAGCAAGGTAAATTGAACCAGGAGACAGCAGAGGAAGCTGCAAAAGAGCAGGAGACTGCCATCTCTGAAGCCAGCCCAGACAACTGTGTTCTTAATAAATCTGAAAGCTCAGAAGTAGAGGAGGAGAAGCTCAGTGATTCCAAGACAGAGCTGCAGGTAAGACAGGCAGAGTGAATGGGCGTGTTAAATATCAATGTGTTACCATTGCTTTTCCATTTCTTTGAGCTCTTCATTGCCTACATTTCCCCTGTTTTTTCTTATGATTTGGAGACTGTTTCTATTTTTATATTTATTTATTTATTTGCTTTAGGTTCTTTTATTTCACTATAAAATAAATGCTGTTGTTTGTTATACCTTTCAAGCTCTTTAGGCTGCTGTCCATGTTATTACTTTTTCTGAGAAGTTAATTTCTAGACATCTGTTTTAAAGCTTGGTGAGATATTTGACTGTTTTCCCTCTTTGGGGATTTAGAAAACTACCTTGATCTCATGAATTTACAGGTAATACTAATGAATAATTACTTAATGTGTGGTTTGGTTTGTAGGTGTTACTGCCAACAAAAAGTTGTTATGCAAAGCCTAAGAAGGTAATTTGATAAGAAGACTTTATCGGATGAGGGGTTTTTAATCCTTTTTGCTCAATCGAATAAAAAAATAAAGGGGGAGACCACAATTTAAGAGGATTTTGGAGAGGGGGAGCATTTACTTAAGTATACCTTTTCTTACATTTTTATTATATGCAAAATTACAGAGCACTGTGTAGTGTTTTTTCTTGTTTTTACTTGTTTGTAAAATGAATGAAAATTAGCAGAGATGATTCTTGGTTTTCCCTGCTTTCCAAACTGGGTTTGGGGAAGTTGCTTTTGAAGTCAGCAACTGATTTAAAACATCAGTTAGAAGTCATTTAAAAAAGTCTGTTTATGGGTAATGCTCTCATCATGCCCACTATCCACTGAAGTGATAACTACTTCTCTTTTTTTGCTGTACCCAGAAACGAGGTTCTAATCAGCAGAAAAAGAAATCCAAGGTAAGGGTCCATCTCTGGAGTTGCATGGCACAAGAGTATGAAGAATTTCAGTTAAATGTCTGTCTACAATCAAAATTGCATTCTTTCATCACTTGTCTGGTTGAGCTTTTTTGTTTGTGTTGTGGGTTTTTTCTTGCCCCCTACTCCATTCTTCAGAAAAGGCAGAGAACTGCCTCTAGATATAATGTGTCAGGCATCCCTTTATCCATCATAATTTTAAGCTGCTAGGCTTGCTGTGTCCTTGTGTTAGACAGCATGTGCGCTTCTATGCACCACTGGAAAAGGAAAACGTTCACTCCTTTTGCTTTAGTAATCAATGTTTCTTTTTGAATTTTTTTTTACTGGAATAATCTTGACATAAACAAACTGACTGACTAGCTCCCTAAGGGGGGAATGGGTGGGGGGAAGGTGCAGGAAGAAACTTCTAGAAACAAAAACCTAAAAAACTTCTTTTAATTTTTCAAGTTCAGATCTGTAATACACGCACATCTTATTGTCTGTGTTTCTTGGATATAATACTACTAGAAGGAGGGGAGGGACTCCCAGAACAAACAATAAAATCCCCAAACCAAATGACAAAAGGAACCCTTGAGTTTATATTAAATTGCTTTCTGTATTGGAGTATCTGTTCTTTGCTGTTACAATTTTTGGTGGAAGTGAGTGAACTGTAGCTGAAATGATAAAAGCAAAAAGAAACCTACCACCTTCCCTGTATGGCAGATGTCTTGCTGTGTAGAAACCTTTTTTATCCATGTCCAAGGCAAATGCATTTGTTTGGACTGGGTGGGTAATAGTTTTCTGGGATATTTGGGAGCAGCTGATGTGGGCAGCTTATGTGGCTTGGGGTCAGTAGTAGTGTTTTCTGTTTTGTTCTCTCTCTTTCTCTTATTCAGTCAGGAGCTAAGGGAAAACTCGTGCGAAGTCTTGCTGTGTGTGAAGAGTCATCCCCTCGCCCGGGAGCAGAAAATCTTCATGACAACCAGGTACACTTGCAATCATTGCTGTTAGCTGCATGGTTGACCTCCATCTTCAGTTGCATGATTGTGTTACTTAATCGGGCATTTAACAATGTCTTTCTTGGGGGAAAAATTACATCCAACAATGAACATGTTTTTATGGAGTTACTGGTTTAGCGTGAACTTTAATTTGAAATACTAGTTTTATACTATATCACAGGGTGTTGTTTGCTTTTTTTTCCAGACCCCCTGAAAATTTCAGCAAATGGAAAAGAATTCAAAAGAATTCAGATTTTAAAATTTCAAAAAATAATAACTATCAAAAAGAATATTAATATGTTCTTTTCTCTAAGGCTATCTCTTTTGAGGCTGCACCAAATACAGTTACGAATATGCTCTGATTGGTGGTTTCTCTAAGACTTCAGTTCATATCAGTGTCCCCCTTCACATAAAATTCTAAGGTCCTTTGCTCTCTAAAATACCTTGGTAGAACCAAGGATGCCTCCTACTGAGTGGCATTTGTTTTTTAAATTCTCGGTGTAAATTAAACTATATCAAAAACAATGTATTTGAGTTTATCTGTACTGGTAGTGTTGCATTCCCAGCAGCTGCTAGAGTTCTGTCCTCTGCACTCCTCACCTCAGACAGTAACACTGGTGGAAGTCATTGTAGACTAACTTCAAAAAGTACTCCAAAAAGCAAAAGTTAAGCCTCAATTACTCCTCTTTGCTTGCCTAGTGAGAGCAAGGCTTAAAAAATCCCAGCTAGCTAAACTAACTAAAACTCAAAATATGATGAACACTGCCTATAATTTATGAGATGTTTATGTGCAACTGAAATCAGCCATCGAGAGAGCTTGAGTAAGTGGCTTCTTGTGAGCTTAGCACAAAAATAAAAAATGACATTTAAGTGTACTTTCTCACTGTTTCTATTGACTTGAAACAAATCTGCTCCTCTTAGCTCATAAGTAAGGAGAGGTTTTTCTATTTTTTTAATTTTATTGAAAGACCAAAAACCAAGTTGTTTAGCAGCAGGACATTTACATGTTCTACTGCTCTACAATGATGCTTATGCAGTAGTGGGCAGGTTATTTTATCAGTTGTTCTGTTGTAGGTAGACGCTTTTCGCTTGACTTGCATTACTCAAAATATGTGGCTTTTGTTCCAATTCTGTTTGTATTTTCTATTGTTTAATGGAGAATGAAAAGGAGAACAGTACAAAGAGATTGTATTAAGCATTGCTGGTAGTTTATAATGTACTGCACAGGACCTGTACTAAACTACAGAGAGACTGGCAGGTGTTGAGGCAAAACCCGATCCTTACACCAGGCAGAGGAGGGGTTCCTGTTTCACACAGCCTCTGGTCTTACCTACTGACCAGCCTCAGCAAAGATTTCTTTTACCACCTTAAAATATTTATGGGAGATTAAATGTCTTCCTTGACCCCAGCACGTTTTCTAAGGAAGCAATTGGCTTGTGTAATTAATTTGATAGGAATTGCCCTGTTGCTCTTGCTGACCCTTTACTAATGAATGTGGCTCAGCTTTGCCATGGAAAGCTGGACCTGCAGGCACCTCCTTGGGCTGGCTGAAGGATACAGGAAGTTTTGTGCCAACCAAATTGTTTTGCTTTCACTTTAGAGGAGAAGTAGCTTATTTTTGGTTTGGAATTATTTTTTATTAATTTTTATTTTATCTTAATGGTTTATAAACCACAGGGAATTAATTTTCAGAGAATGTACGGTACCTTGCCAGAACTACTGAGTATGGATTGTACTGCAGACTTGATGTTTGTACTTATATTTGAATACTTGCCTTCATTTTCCTGTATAAGGAAAAAACTTGTTTACCTGTATTACTTGATCTTGAGTGCTTATCCAATGGTTCACTATGTCCTTACTTAAAAGAAATGTTGCCTTTAATGTTATACTATAGACCAAGAAGTGTATTATTGCAATTTGAAAATCTATTTTGTTGTTCACTATACTTGTATCAATGTATTTATTAACATTGTATTTTATTATTGAGAAAAATCAATAAAAATCTAAGAAAATACACAATAGCTTGCTTTCACGACTCTACAGCCCTTTTGTGTGTTTTTTCTAGCACAAATACATGAGTATTACGTTACATGTAAAACAGTATTTACTCTATGTTCATATATGTGCTTTTCTGTAAAGTCTGTCATTTCCATAAGTGCATTTTTAAGAACCACTGTGAATTAATATTCCAGGATTAATATCCTGGGAACAACGTGGCCAGTTACATTTTTCTCCTGTTGAAATGCTAGCAGCACAGTCATTCTGCTCTGGGCAGGGCATGGAATCAAGTTATCCTTTGGGGTCATTTGGCAATGGTTGATCCAAAGTTTGTTGCTTGAATGAGAAATCAAACTCCCATTAGTAGTGAAAGAAAGCAGGCATAGCATTAGTTCTCTGAGCAAACTGAGCAATTTAGGGAACATTTCTCAATGTATCCTTACCTCAAATGACCAGGAATTCCCACTCTTTCCCTCTGTAGGCTCAGGTTTTGGGTAAGACTGTCGGCTGAAACTAGCAGAAGTAGGGATTAAGGGTGGTAGGTCAAGTTAAATTTTGGGTCCAGGTCTTTGTTTCTCTTTTACAGTGCTTTCCATCTCACTTCTTTGTGCCACATTCAAATCTCACAAAAAGTCAATAATGATTAAGCTGAGAAGTTACCAATTTCTGTCTTAATGTGGCATGTTTCTGCTGATACCTTGTTTTGTTAGGATCTTGTCTTACATGTCTTGTGATGGCTGATCTGTAATTCTTTAAAGAATTCAGAAACCTAAAATTTGTAATAATTACTGGAAACGTCTTTTGAATTCATAATGGTTGCTTAAAAACACACCCCTGACTTTAAAATATTCTACTGATCTTTTGGTATGCTAATATTATTTGAAAAATAGTGAAGGAAGGGAACTTACTAGCATTCAAGAAACTCCAAAATTCTCAAATATTGGTGAATTAGGTTTTCATTAACATGATGTCAAGTTATCAGGCATGCAAGGACTCTATTCTATTAAAGAAAGCTGCTTTACCAGGGAGTTTTGTGACAGCTTTCTTCAAATGTGCTTTTTTACACTACTTAAGCATATAGTTTTTTTTTCTTTAAAAGAATAAAACACAGAAGTATATACTTCCTTCAGTTTTGTCCAACCAGATTAGGATTTCTTGAAATATGTAAATTATGTCCTGGTAAAAAGAAAACAATTTGAGTTTTGTTAAAACAAAGCCAGTATAAAGTTATGTCTTGAGCAGGGAAAGCAACTTCTTTAAAGAAAATTAGAAAATGCAATCCAGCTTGAATTCCAAGTTTTTATTAACTTTTTTAAAGCTGAAGCCTGTTTCAAAGGGAAACGAAGTCTCCAAAATACTGAATTTTTGAGGGTAAAATTTGTGATGCCTTAGGGAAGTTTGCTTACTAAAACATCCTTAAAAAATCACAGGGCGTATTTCCTCCCTTTTGCGAAAGACACATCTGCATATGTCTTGAGCTATTAATTACCTGATAAGTTAGTAAACCCTCTTGTATACAATGGAGTATAAAATTTGCTGGCACTCTTCTACTATTAGAGCCAGAAAACTCCATCTACCCGATACTGCACTTATATGTGAAAAAAAATGCATATCAACCTGCAGACTTTCTAGTGAAAGGAAAAAAAGCTTTATTTTTCAGATATCTATCCATTAATCGTCACTGAACATATGTAGTATTAAATTATTGAATTAAGAAAGGCCATATGAAATGTATTTCATGATTCTGAAAAGTCTTAAAGGAGAACTACTGAAGCATAGAATAATGTAGTCCCCTTAGTAGAGGTAGCCTAAATTTTATAATATTCAAAATATTAGAGAAGAAATGCCTACTGACCACTAGAATTTGGCCTCTAACATGTTGTCACTCTCCTGGCTAAAAAATGCCACGTTTCAAATAGGAAAGAAATGTATCTGGCTTCAACTTTTCTAGCTACACATAGTTTAATTCCAATATCTGCAGGTTGGAAGCCATGGGAAGCACACTGAATCTGGCCCATAATTTATCTATCTTTTTTCCTCAACAGGAATCAATCCAACTACAGCTTTCAAGTTTTCCTAGCTTGCAAGAAGAAGATAAATCTAGTAAAGATGACTCCGAGAAAGAAAAAGAGAAGGATAAAAATAAAGATAAAAACAGTGAAAAAAGCAAGATCAGAATGCTATCAAAAGGTGAACTTAAAATATTTAAATTACTATAATTATCATTGTAGAAAGGATTGTGCATTTTTTAAAAGGATCTCTTTCTTTACTTGTGTAAATATACACAGTAGAAGTGTTTTCATACATTGAGAAAATTCAGAACCTCAAATGTGTATGCATAAGCATGTTTTTCATACAAACATCAGGCTTTAAAGAGAAGAAACCTTCCAAACTGAGGCCTTTTATAAGATTTTATTTGTTTTCTTTAATGTAAAAATGATGTTTTGAATGCTTAACCATGTTGGCATAAACACATAAATACATAAATATGTGTGATCGCATAATAAGTGTATATAGTGCATAAGACATTTATACTCTTTTATCTAGATTAATGATAATATATTGGCATGTAACTTTTGCAGTGTAGGCAGTAGAGAGTAATCCTCTTCAGTATTGCTTCTCTCTCGTGGATAATTTATCTTAAATGCTGTAAGGAAATTCATCCATGACATTTAACCTGCATTGCTATCTTCTATTACCACCTACCAAGACTTCTTCAGGAAAGATGTTCTCTCTAAATTTGGTATTGCTTTTTAAAATATTTTTATTAATCCATGGTATAAAGTTGCATTGTAATCTCCCAAAAATAATCATTGCCTACCTGGGTGTGGATCTGCAGCTGGTGTGAATTGTCATTTGGCTTCAATGGAGCTCTCACAGTTCACGCCAACTTGAGAATCTGTGTGTACATTTGAGTCAGGAGATAATGCTGGAAAATTAATTCTGGCTACTGTCACGCATCCCTATTACCTGCCTACTCCCAGGTGTCATTGGATCTCAGTCTTTTAATGCAAATTGAGTTCCCACTGGCATGATTCCTCATTTGCTGAGTGTACAGCATTTATTAAGTGACGCAGAGAGACATTGATGAATAAAACTTTTCTTTCCTCATTTTGAAATGTTTTTTTAATGGTTTAAATGAAGAGCTCGGTAGGGTCTTGAATGGCATTGAAGCTTTCTGTGTTTTTATATGACCAGCAGTTTCTGTTAATGTTTAGTTTTGATGCTGTGTTCTCATTGGAGTTGTACAGAGGAACACTGAGTGTCCACCTGATGCTTCAGAATATATATCTTTCTTGGCTGAACTCCAAATGACTATTTTCTTTCAGAGCATATTCTTTCAGATTGGTGTTGGAAAATGGGTTTTGATTTATAGCATAGGTAATCGGAACTGTTGAAATTAAATAAATGAATGGAGGCTGTTTATTTTTATTTTTCAGATTGCAGTCAAGAGTATACAGACTCAACAGGCATAGATTTGCATGAGTTTCTCATTAACACATTAAAGAATAACCCCAGGTAGGTATTTCCTGTGTTACAGCTGACATTCCTGAAATTATAGTTGGCAGTCTGCAACTTCTCATAACTGTACACTGTGTTTTATTTGTTCTGGAGATGGTTGTGAGGGAAAATGTAAACGAGGTAGGCTGTTAACTGAGAAAAATGCTATAAAAAGTCATCAACTTCTACTTCCCCATCCAGTCACCCATTGCTTAATGTCACTTTCGCTAACATCTGGTCTTTGTCCTTACCTTCTTTTATACAGCTCCACGTGGTGATTGCAATAATATATTATAACTATTGCGGTTGGAGATTTGTATATGAATATAAAGTAGCTTTCTTCTAGCAATGCTGCACACAATTAAAATCCTGTGCTCAGTGCCAAATTCTGCTCTCAATATTCCCATAGTTTTCATCTGGAGCTACAAGCCCATCTCATCATTAAATTTGCCTCTAAACATCCAAGGAAAGATCTGTAACACTTTTATACACTGTGATTTTCAATGCTCATTTCATTTAAATGTGTTAAATAGGTACCGTGTAATTCTGCAGTTATTCCCAGGAGAACTAGGAATAATTGGGTACCTAACAGCTTGCATAACCCCTTGTACAGATGATGGAAGGTCCTTCAATTGCTTTATCTGTGCAAAATAAGAAAGTTCAAAAGAACTAAGGAATGATGAGACTCTGTCCAGCTTAGAAATGTGTGGAAATATGCCAGGGAAACTTCTGAATCTTTTTTTTTTGACAAGGGAGGAGAGGGAAAAGGAACATCTGAGACCTTCCAGTGAAAACCAGAGCATTTTGCCAAAGAAGTACTGTGGCATTGCCTCCTGGGAACCACAGTTCAAAGGTGGTGGTCTCCATTATGCTCTCTAACTAGATTAGATGTGTCCAGCTTTCTTGCAGCAGATCAATGCCTTGTGGAAGATATGTCTCAGGAACAATGTTGAAAATTTCTGTGGGTAGCAGCTCTTCTTGTGAAAGATCTAGCTTAGGTGGAAATCTCATTTTCCATCAAAAAAGGGTGAAAAAAGACCAAAGCTATCCATAGCAGTGAGAGTCTTTCTATGCAATGCATTGATTGAAGCTTGTTTTGGCTGGAAGCACTCTCAGGCTATAGTTGAGCTCATGGAAGAGTGAAATCTATATGTCAATGAAGGTGCAGAAAAGCAAGGTTTAGTCTTTTGCAGATGATCCAAGGTAAAAAAAGGCAAGTTTCGTTTTTAATCAAGATGACTGACAACACTTGCAAAATAGCCCTACAAACATTGTTATATGAATATTTTCCTCTAAAATGTCTATTCATAGTTGATGGTGAAAATCCTTGCATTTCTCTTTGACAGGGACAGAATGATACTCTTGAAAATGGAACAGGAAATTATTGATTTTATTAGTGACAACAAGTAAGTTGGGTTTCACACTTGGTTTATTAAGTCATGTGCATGGGTTGCAGTGAGGGTCGTGCAAGGGATAGACTCAGATGGACCACAGTGCTCCTGAGGGCTGTTACTGGCACACTGCAAGAGCAGGCTTCTATTACCTGCCACGTGGTGGAACTGCTTAAAATAAAGTAGATGTAAATGAAAACCTTTTGCTTTTCATTGTGTTGTAATTGCACTGGCTCTGTGCATATAGATCCAAAAATATAATTAAAGCTTTTAGTGTAGAGGATAATCAAATTTGTTATCTCATGGCTTTTCCTTTGTGCTGTGTTATTCTAATGTGTTGGAAAATAAAATTAAACTTAGGTGGAGGGATTCTTGCTACTATATGGCCTTTATAATAAGATAGCCCTGCAGCTTTAAAAATAGAGAGTCAGAATAGCAGCAGAGGAAAAAATTATGCTGACGGCAAATAACCATTTTGTCAGTAATAAAGGAAAAACGGAGTGTTTGCCAAACTAGATCTTTCCAGAATTGCCCTGCATCTGACCTTTGGGAGAAAGGCAGAAAGCTGTTGCCAGTGTCTCAGCAAATCTGTAGGATTGGTTGTGTAGGGAGCATGAGTGCGTGTGGGGGATTGGGGGATGAGTTCTTCCCAACACACAGAATACTGACTGGGTACTGTGAAGCATGAGCTTTGTTTGTATGAATGTTGCACATGGAAGTGTACTTATTAGAAATTCTAAAATTAATTCCTTTTTTTCTTTCTTTTCAGCCTTTCTGTAGCAAACATTTATATGTAAATGCATAAAGGAGAAGTTTTCAGTGAGATTTCTGTCCACTGAATTGTTAAATGTATTGCTGTTTTCATTTATTTATAGCTTAGAGGGAAATGTAATTGTCAATGCTATTTGTTTCTTTTGTTTTTAGTAATCACTATAAAAAGTTCCCTCAGATGTCGTCGTATCAGAGGATGCTAGTGCACAGAGTGGCAGCTTATTTTGGAATGGATCATAATGTGGATCAGACTGGAAAATCTGTAATTATCAACAAGACCAGCAATACAAGAATGTAAGTAATAGCACTGTTGTGTTTTTTCTTGTTCCCTTTCTCAAGACAGGAGCTGGTTTGTACCATGACTGCGTGGTGTAATTATTTTATATATATAAATTTTTATTTGTTTTTGTATCAGCAGTGAATGCTTTTTATTGTTTTCTAGGTTGGGAAGGGAAGACAGGGCTCTCATGGTGAGGTTATCTAAGGCTATAAAGATACATGAGGAGAAGTCAACCTAACTGCTCTTTTGCAAGAAAGCAGGGTATCTTGGAATGTTAATTTTCCTGATTCCTTAGTGCCACCACTTTGCTTCAGGAGTGAGCTTGTTTCTTTGCAAGTCACCTGATACCGTACAATTGCATCCTGAACAGCCCAAACGTATTTGGAAGATGAACTTTTTCCTTGTTCTGGCTCTGCCTGCTTCAAGAGTCATTTTCTGCCCAGCCTGATTATTTAAGATTTGGTTTCCCTCCACCACCTGCCACCATTCATTCCCTTTTCTTCTCCTCCCATCTTTTATTTTCCCTTCAGATCTCACTATTTGACTACAGTGTTTCTGTGAAATACAAATTCCTTCTGGTGGTTCAAGTGCATCGCAAAATTCCTGTCAGGTTAAGCCTGTGCTGGCTTAAGATCTGTAGGCTTCTTCATGAACTGGTTAAAGCTGTATAAGCTAAAACTGTATAAAGCTAACCAAAACTCGGTATGAGCTGTGGCAATGTGTCTACACCTAATCACCATTGCTTTTCCTGCCAAGTGCCATGTGCAATAAACATAACCTTTCTATCCCCCTCTACCTATAAACTACATAATGAAGAGGAAGTAATTACAACTGGGTAATGAAGTCATGGTATCTGGTATTGGAACAGGAAAGCCCCATTTGAAAATTGTGTACTTCCTGTATTCAATTAGTAGGAGAAATCTAAACATTTGTATCATTTATATATCCAGTAGCTAGGCGATTTATTTATATCTAGTTGCAGAGAGCATTTTTTTAATGTTATTAACTTCTCCTGTAGAAGGATGGAAGGACTTGGGAATGGTGCTGTGCAGGGCTGGGAGTTGGACTCAGTGATGCTTGTGAGTCCCTTCCAACTCAGCTTATTCTGTGACTACCTAATTTTGCAAGATCAATACACACTGGTATTTGCTATTTCACGGAGACCTAAAAGTCTTCCAAGTGATTGTAATAAATTTAAGATAACGGGAAATTTATTTTAGAACCTTTTCCTGGGCTGTCCCTGAGATACTTGGAGATCTGTGAAACAGCTCATGGGCATTACTGTTTTTCAAGGTTTGAGTAAAGCATGCACTAACAGTTTGATTTTCAGAAGTCAAGAGAATTACAGTAGCTAGATAAAACACTCAAGCTGCAAAGGCTTAGCCTCAGGGTCTGATAATACCTGCCCCTGAAAGAGCTATCTTTGGTTCTGAATAAGAAAAAGCTTGGTATGCAGCAATCTGGTGTTCAATTTTGAGCTGGAAATGAGTCCCCTCTTAAACAAAACACAGTCAATCATATTTTAATGCTCTTTAAGCATTCCTCTGTCTTTTATAGTCCTCCTTTTTCCCTCACATCTATGTCATTGATGTAGCACCAGCTGCTACAGATCTTTCCTCACAGCATTGCCTTCTGGTTGACTTGATAATAGAATAATACTAACACATTAATACCTGTAAATGCCTTGCTCTGTTGTGTGGCTTTCATCTCAGAGATGGGCAGCACCAGAAGCACTGTTGGAAATGCTTACATGGTGCTTCTGGAGAGGTCACTGAAGCCTTCTTCAACAGTCAGAGCTTTTTCTGAGTGCTTTGGTGAAGCTGTGGCTCCATGCATGGTGGCAGTGAGCAAGCAAGGCTATTTTCTAGGTTTGAACTGCCCTTCCTGCAAGCTCAGCTGGCAGGATGTTGTAGGGATGCACCAGACCGAATGGCCTTTTCAGCTGTGGTCTTGCAGGCTGGAGGTGAGGCCATTGAAAAATGCTGCTGACACCATTCCTGTCTAGATAGTCCAGAAATAAATGCAGGGCTTTGCTGTTCTGTTGACTGTAAGTAAAGCTGTTTTGTAAGCACCACATGAGCCACAAGCTGATGATTTCTTCCCTCTTCAGTGATTTGGTGGTAGGTAACTGGATTATATGAAGCTCATATTGCCTTGTGGTTCTTCCAGTGTGTTATTTACATTATTTTGATATTACCATAAAATAAAGCTTTTGTGAAGTGGCTGTTTCTTTTCATAACTGGAGGAGATGGCATGTTTTTTTAAAACGTCCCTGGCTCTGACAGAAAATAGTTTGTTATTATCTACCATGAATAAGGGCTGATGAGATTTTATTATCCTCAGCAAATATTGTATAAGTTCCACATCTGAAAGCATCCAATGTGATTTCATATGTTCAGCATTTCACTGCTCTCAGAGGAGACAGTTTTGTGCAGTTTCAAATCAACACCAAATACTGGGAATGTGTTGACTCTATTAATTACTGCTTGGACAGTATCCAGAATACCGGAGAATCTGAAGAGCGTCTGAAACGCGGTTCAGTGTGGTTATGTTGTGCTGTAAGCCTAAGCCTTGATAGCTTTATGTGGCTTTCTGGGGAGGCCCCACAGACAGATGTCCTGAAGATTTTCATTTTGGCAATAAATTATCTCTTCATGGCATGTTGTTTCCAAACTACTTTAGCCACTACTGTAGAGAGAGAAGAATATTCTTGCGTAATCTGCAATTCATAAATTCTGCACTGGCTGTGACTTACGTGTGCTTGTTTGAGAGGAGCATTTGACTCTGCAGTGTTGCCCTGTGGGCTGGAATAAGCACCTTGTGTTTATTCCTTTAGCTGAGTGAGGGTTCATGTCACACCTCTGCTCCTGCTTGCAGGTGATGAGCTCTTCCCTGGCTCCAGGCAGTGAGGTGCGTTTATCCTGTTCAGCAAAGACCTCCCTTGCTCGCTGCCTGCAGGTGCTTGGAGGTACAAGTGTCAAAAGAGTTACTGGTTTTGAGGTGAAAGGGCTGGCTGGAAAACTCTGGTATCAACGTTCCTTACAGGTGCCTCAGAAAGGAAGGACTAGTGTGTGTCAGTCAGGGGATGAGCCTGTGAATGGAGCAGATGGGGACATTGCTGTACTTCCATCAGCTGGCTCTCTTAGGGCAGCGTGGATCCACTTTAACGTACCTATGCCTGTAAAGTACCTAATTTACAGAGGTTTGGAATATGAGAAAGTGTTTATTGAAGAAATTGTAGCTGGAAGGAAGGCTGCAACTTCTCTGTTCATCCATGCTGCTTTACATGGAGGGGGAAAAAAGGGTGGTAGAAAATTCTTTGGGATCTGAACCTCTGGGAGTGCAATCCTGCAGCTTTCATGAGCTCTCAGTGAAGTTTCTCTTAAAAATACAGTCAGACAATAGTGGCAAATTTTCAGACTGAAGAGTATTTATAATGAAGACCTTACTCTAAGAATCTAAGATGCCTTTTCTTTTTCTATAATTTTATTGGAATTTGAATGAGGCCTGCTGTTTTCAAAACTTTTTTTAAAGAAATTAAATTTTAAAAGACAGTGAGGACCTTGATCACCATCAATAAGTGTTGATGTTAATAAAGTTAAATCTCTGTATTCTACCTCTCATTAGAGAATAGTGGATTTTAAAAATAAATTTTCTTTTCATATGATTTTTGAAATTTAAAGTCTTTACAAAGTCCTGCCTATCTAAAATCCAGTTTTTGAAATCTTATTCTCAGAAATTTTGATTAGAAAAATTGATTAGAAAATGAAGGAGGATTTTGTTGTTCCTTCTTTTCTATAGTCTAAGGACTACAGCTTAAAATGGGAAATCTGCCTTGCTCAGTATGAAACTGCTCTTGCCTCACCATTCTAATGTATGTTTGTCTGTCATCTGTGTCTGCCTGTCATCTATCTAAAGATACACAGAAATGTATGGGGAACATAAGACAGTGAAATACGATATAAAGAGAAGTTTGGAATTGAGGCAATATGTTAGACAGGGCATCCCTTTTTGGAGCCAAAAAAATGTGTATGTGCCACCTTCTGTTCTGCATATTCCTCATAACTCCTATCAAACAACTGGAATTACTTCAGGATTTTTTGCAGAACTGTTCATATCGTGAGATGTATCAGTTCAGTCAGATTCATTGATTTGGTTATCTGTACCTAGGTGGAGAAATGTAGGGGAAACATGTTTGGTGTACTTGGTAAATTGAAAGGTTTTTCATTTGGTTGATATCATCAGCCATGTGACACCCATGTCTGTACCACAGCCCACACATGCATTCATGTACTTCTTTAATATAAATGTGAGTGGCAGGGCTCATCAGAACCCAGAAGGTAGGATGCTTATGATATATAATGCTGTGTTTAGACATTTTCATGCATTCTGAGGGTGTAACATAGCTGTTGTGAACTTCTTACCGATTCTCACATCCTCAGTTCTGACTGTTTTATTTTTCAGGAGTGTTGTGAGTTGTGATCCTTGTGATGCATGGGTTTTTTCCTGCTCTGTTAATATTATGCTGGCTCAGTTGGAAGGTGTTTTGGTACCTTTGAGATGCTTCAAAAACTTGAGGCAATATTAAGTTGTTGTGTGCATTACAGGGGTCCCTTATAATCTAGAAATGAACTGTATCAGCATAAGGACACATAACGTTCGAGCTGTACTTTGAATAACCTGCAAGTCTTTTGTAGTTTGGCATACAATCTGTCTTATTCTGCCTCCTCTGTGTAAGAGTGGTTTGAATCAAAAGCAAAGAAGAAAAGTTCTTGTTGGGTTTCTATTGTGTATTCGCTGAATGATCTTGCTGTGGATAACATCTATATTAGTTGAGCTGCATTGTGACAATTTCACCATCTTCAGATTCTGAACTTTTGTACAGGATCCTACAGGCATATCAGTAAAATGGCATTCACTGAACATGGCAATTTCAATGAAGAATAGATTCTAGAATTTCTTTTACCTGAGGCTGAAGTTCCAAGACTTCCTTGAGATACCAAGTTTTACAGCCTTTGGAGCATGCAGAAAAGTATGCCTTTCCCCTTGTCTGAATAATGTATTCAATGTAAATGACTTTAATTTCTTTAAGCCATTGTTTGGATGGGGCATTTTAGCCATACGGAAGTAGTGACAAATATATACCTGAACATGAACACCTCTTTTGTAAAATCTCAGTCAAAGAAATTTGATGTTTGCCAGAGCATTTGAATAACAGTTTTGTTAACCTACCTGTTGTAAACCAGAATAGTTACCTTGCAAATGGTTTGCTTCATGATGTTCCTTCATCTGCATTTGAGCACTTTATGCTATTCTTAATTATCATACGTGTACTGAGAGGAATGTTCTCATGAGAGCAGAATTGCTTTTATGAGCCACATGATGCATGAAAACGTACGTGAACGCCCTTATTTCTGGTTTTATTTTCATTGGAGTCTGGCATTATATTTTTTTCTTCAAGGGACTATGGAGTCAGAGGACCTCTGTTTCCTGTTCTAGTTACCTCTTTTCCATCTTTGCTACAGAACAGTTACTCCTTGGCTACTAAGAAATAAACAGAAACTGGAGATATCCAGATGTCCCCTCTGGTTTACAATCGCTGTTGCTCAGTATTACGACATTGTCTGCTACAAACATGTAGAGAAATAAAAAGGTGCATAGTAGATGTATGCAGCTAAAATGAAGAAACTGTGTAGCTGAGAAACAACATGTAATTGGCTGACACATGTTGGCTTAGGATGAACTAATACATTATGCGACTAATAATTCAGTGAGGACATCAATGAAAGAATAATGTATAATAACATCTTTGTGGTTCTGTAGCTACATTGTAACATGTGTAGTATTTAAGTAACAGCTTACATTGGTTTTCATAGATTATAGTTTTTTTCCATACAGAAATAATCTGTTTACATCAGTCAGGGATTCGGTTAAGAACATGATTAGAAAGAAACGTAATGTATCTTTTGTTAATGATAGTTGAATTAAGACAGCCTTTTATTTTCAGCAAGCATTCTGTTATTTTAGTCATATTTCTCTTTTGCAGGAAAGATACAGATGAAAAAACATAGATACATAGTACACTTGAGTTGAATTTGACCCTTAAATACTGGCTTCATTCTTTCTTCAGTGTAAGCTGTATACTGGACCCATAAGAAATTATTTATTCTGTAAATGAGATGTTAGGGTTAATGAACCAGTTCTAATAGCTCCCATATTAAATTTTCATCTAATGTAATTTATTTAAACTAAATTGTTTATAATGAAGGTGGACATGTGCATTTTACAGCTGTTCTATACTGTGATGAAATAGTAGTTAAGTGTTAATCAGAAGATATATATGGTATTTCTTCTTCTATTTTTTTTTTTTCTTTTTAATCTTTTTAGTCCACACCACTTAATAGCGTTAAGTTTTATTAAACCTAGAAGGTTGCTGTCACCTGCTCTGTGTGGGTAGATGGAAGGTTGCCCAGGAAGAGAGTGCTATGGAATAGCAAGTAGGTAATTTGGTTGAAAGAAGCTCTTTCTTGCATGAGTAATTAATCCTTGTGCTCTTTCAAGCTGTAGTAAGAAAATGCTCATTAATCAAGATGCTGTTCGGTCACTTTTGCTTTCATATCATTGGGGAGAGATCTGTAAATCTGAGATGACCCCTGTGCTTTCCTCAGAGGTAACAGTGCATCAGTAGTAGGTGAAGCAATGGATTTATATCTGAGCATTTCAGAAATAAAGCGTTGAAATTTGAGCAAGTAAATTTTAGAGGTGGTTTAGATTGGTTGTATAATTGCCTTTTGCTCTTCTGTAGCCTGCCTCATTGTTAACACAGGAAATAGGACTCACAGAAGTGTAAAAAGTATTTTGAGTTTTGAGAAGTCTTTGTCCATTGTTTCAGCTTGCTGCTTCCAGGGTAGCCTTGTGAGGTTGTCTCTGACAGTTTATTAAACACAGGCCCTCTTCTTTGGGCCAGTGATTGTTCAGAGTATGCTTTCTGATCCATGACTCTTCCTGCTAGAGATGGCAGAAATGTCTGTGGCATGAAGCAAAAGTCAGAACAAGACATTATGGTATTAATGTGTATATGTGAGGCATTTCAAGAGAACTGGTAGTTTCTTTGTTAGCCTGTGGGTTTTTAGTGAACCATCTTCAAATCTTCAGTAGTCTTCAAGTCTTGAATTTGCTTCCTTTTTCTCTCTTACATGTTAATTTTTGAACTTCTGAAATAGAAAAGTGTAATTTTAAATAGATCACAGCAGTTATGCAACACTGTAATTTTCAGCCACTTACAGAATATGCCACATCCTTAAAATCAGATATTAATGAATTCCATAATAAACTATGCTACCACTTTTGAGCCTCTATTAGCTGGAAATAAATTGGCACTGTGCAAGATGTTCAGTCTCAATAGACACTCTGAATATGAAGAATTAAATCCAACTGGGGAGAGAGCAGCAGAAGCAGGTCCCTCAGTAAAGAAATAATCTTAGTTTGATCACAGGAGGACAGCAGAGCATTTCGAAGCTCCTAAAATGGTCCCTGCCTGAGAGATGATGTCGTGCTTGTGCCCTGTTTGTCAGAATAGCTGGCATTTGCATGTGTCCTTGGTCTACAGGCTTCTCCCATGTGTTCTGGCCCAAGGATACTGGGCAAAATATTGAAGTTTACACTCAGGCAGATGCTCAGGGAGCCAAAAAGTACTGTTTTGCATCCATATCTTAAAACAGGATGATTTTCTGGAAATACGTTTTTGGAAAGTTTGTAAGGGCCATGAGTTGTGCAATGATACCTGAATGTTAGATTGGAGTTTTTAAGTACTCTATCTTTGAAATCCCTCAGGTTCTGGGCCTCTGCTTGGTTCACACACAGGATAATTTGGCATGAAAAATAATCCTGTAGCATCTTGATGGATGGGCAAAGGTCACATAATAAAACCTCATAATCACTGAAGGTAAAACGCTTTCAAGAAGCATTCCTGCCTCTTTTTTTCAGTCCTGACAGGCTTACTTGCAACCCCAATTGGAGAGGAGGAATACCTGTGAAAATAACTTGTGATTTTCCACATCCCTGTTTAATAATTGCTGGACACGTTTAGGGGCCAGCTGCTGTTCTGAAAAAAAAAATAGAGAATATATGGTCTTATGCTGGGGAAAGTATAGCATTTGGTTCTTGCAGATTTTTCTCCCCTGTGCTACAGAGAAGGCAGCACCTTGAAGAACTGTCTTGTACAGGATTGATTTTTCTTTTATAGCTTTTAATGTGATTTTACCATCATAACAGAAGTTCTTAGTGACTCATATGATAAAAGCAGCAATCTGTTAATGAGGCATTTACCTTCAAATGCTTGCAATGCCATCTTGAGAGGTTTTAAGTATTAAGTTGTGATAATATAACTGCACTGCACTTTAACAATTATCTATATTTAAATTCCCATTCTAGCTTTTTGAAATCATGTTTTAGCATCCATCAGCCCGCAAATAAATGAAACATATTTGAAGGGTGTAATTTTGGGCCCTCATTCGTGAAAAATATTGTTCTGATAGCATTGAATCCACTACTTTAAACTGATGGGCAGGAATTCTGCCTTTTTCACTAAGTTAGGTGGTGAACCTTTTGACAGTGGTGATATTTGCTTCCAAGTTCTGTAAATTCTCTAATACTCAGAATATGTTCCTGTGCCACCACAATCAAAACAAGCATTTGTACTGCAGATAATAGATTTTTGCCCCTCAAGGAGTAAAGCAAAGAGACAGTAATGCTTGCATAGTTTTACTAGGGTAGTAATGTAGAACCCTAGGAGAGCCTTCAGCCTAAAACCAAAAAAACACACAGCAGGCAGATACAGTAGATGCTCACAAACTAGTACAGCAGGAAAGGCCACCATACTGTGTCACAGCATGCCTTCAAAACAGAGGCCAATGTGATGCTGGACTGAGCAATCAGTTTAATTAAAGACAAGAGTAAATAACAAGAAAACACTGTTGAACCATCAGAGCACCTGCATAAGAGTGCCCCAAATCTTCACAACTTCTTTGAATCCTGTCTAGAGCAGTGGCTCTCTCCAGCTCTTGCTACTCCGTGGCTCTCCTCATAGCATCCTTCTGTAAGATCCTTTTTGTCAGTTATTCATTTTGCTTGCCAGATGGTGATTCTGAGGGTACCCTGTGTGGTGTTTTTCCCCTTCCTAGCCCCATTACCCTATCAATTCTTTTGTTTCTTGTTGCCATTCACTCAGGAGAGGAATATTAACGTGCTGTGCCATGTAATATGCATTAAATGAACATTGCATTGCAAATGCAAAGTTCAATTTTTTTGGCTCCTACCCATCCCAGTGATCTCCCCTTTTGACCTTGCGTTCCTGTGTGGAGTTCTTTCAGACAACTGCTTGGCTATTTCCTCTGAGATAGGTATTTTGGAGATGACATACACTAAGTGCTTGCTAGATTTTTTTAACTGCATCAGGCACTGTAATGGCAAACCCATCTTTTCCACACGTGGTGAGGCTGCTGCTTCTTTTGAAAGGCATCTTGCAACAGGCTGTGTGCTGTGAGGCTGTCAGAAACATATGCCTCATAATAAAGATTTATGTGCTGTATAGAAGTCAGCCCTGGCAATAACAGACTGTTTGTGAGCTGTGACTAAGTCTTCAGAATTGTAACATTCAAAGCTCATGCTTGTCTCTTTCCATTTGTCCTTTTGGTGTGGGGTCTGTGCTTCCTGACTCTTAGACAGTTATTTCAGAGCTAATTTACTTATTTTAAATGAGTACAGGGTTTTTTTCCCCCTCCTAGTATTTAATTTCTTATCTCCTGTGCAAATAGAGGTCTATGAAACTGCATTAGTTTGCTTGGCAGACTCAAGGAAATGCCCTGCTCCTTCCTTAGTCTGTGTATCATAATAGCTATTACCATTCTGCAATATGTTTTTAAAATCTGTAATTTGATTAAATAGTGAATACCTGGTTAAGGTAGTTAGGGCTTGGGGTTTTTTCATTACCACTTACAAGGGCTGACTCAGAATCAAAAGCATTAAATGAGCATGTAATGGGGAATTCTCCTTAAAGAGCCCATGTAGAAAATATGCCTGAGGGATGAACTCTGTTTTCTGTCATCCAGAGATAAATTGAGAGGAACTCTACTGAGGTGAACAGAAGTAGCTCACATTAAAATCACTATAATGATAGAAAAGATCATCTAATACCATCAAAAAGCTTTTTTTTAATTTTTTTTTTCCTTCCTGACACACAGAAATACTTAGCTGTTTACTCTAGCTTTACTATTTCCAAAATACAAACTTAACTGTAAGGAATGAGTCCAGAAAAATGCCTTTGGGGCCTTGTTTAAGTAAAGATTGCCCATAGCATTTAAGGAACTATAACATCAGAAAGGAAAATGGCCAACTTAGAAAGAAGAGACACAAAAACCATCTAAAAGGTTTGTTCAATTACAGATTTGTTACTGTATAACTGATTCAGTGTTTCATAAAATGACAGCATGGTTCAGGATGGAAGGATTTTGGAAATCATCTTGTCCAATTCCTGGCCAAGCAGCACCACCTGGACCCAGTTGCCCAAGACCATGTCCAGGACCATCCTTAGGATGGAGACCCCAGCACCTGTCTGGGCAGCCTGTGACAGTGTTTGGTCACCCTCACAATGAAATAATTGCAAGCACAGAAATTAGAAACTTCACTTCCTCTCGAAGTGACCATTACAGTATGCTGCCAACACAAAAATTAGGCTGAAAGATTTGACATGGTCATTGTCTGCCTGGGAAGGAGCACAGCCACAAGAACAGGGGACACAGTATTGCCCTGAGATTTTACCTGGGTACTCTCCCCAAGTCTGGACCTGACACTGCACACAAGTGTATAGAATTGCTCCTGAGCCAGGGAAAAACACTGGATAGTAGGGTTAATGATGCCTGTTATATACTGTGTCTGGCCTTTGGTTAAACTGATCACTTGACAAAAAGTGATCTCTTTTTACTGTGGGGAAAAAAAAAATAGGAGATGGTCTAAAGTGTTGGGAGCAGACTGCAGAAATTCACAGATGCTCAGAGAGTTTTGGACATCTTTTAATGGTGGGATGTTTGGCTGCTGCAGGACACCTACTGAAGTTGGCTACCTGGATATATCCTGCTGCCTCCTACCTGAATATCATGGTGCTACCTTTCTGGGCAGGATGGAGAGGAGAGGCTGTCTTGGCTGCTCAAAGAGCCTCTGCTTTCTGACAGATCTGGGAGTGAGAAGGGAACTGCGCAGCTGAGGATGCGCTAAGTTACTCCCAGGTCCAATCTCTGTTAAACATTTGTAGTGCCTGATCAAAACCTTTACAGGGAAGGAAGAAATATGTTCTGCATTTTGTTCAGAACCACATTGCCAGAAAGGTGACTAAGCTACTGACAACTGTTAGGAAATATGAAATGAATTCATGTGCAATTGTGGTCTTGTGAAGTTGTGTTTTCAGGGCACAGATGTCTTGCTTCCACCCATATTGTCAAGCAATAAAAATTTGAATGATCAAAAGGTTATATATTAGCTAAAACCAAAGCAAAGGAAAAAATGCACCGGATTTTCCATCTTTTTAGCCTGTGTGCTTTCCTCTCTCTTTGTGTAGGTTTCTGAGCCTTTAATGTATAACTGGATCATACTTTTTGGTTTTTTTTCAGTAGAGTCCTCAAATTAAAAAAAATCCTATTGATTGAAAAAGTATTTCCTCCTTAAACTTCTTTGTCTGGAGTAGTAGGTTTTGAGGTTCTCAAGTGATGTACTAATTCCATGGAGGGTAAATTAAATGCTGAATGGACTAAATGAGATCCTGTCATACAGGTAGACAGCATTGATTGTCGGCAAATATTTGCATATATTTCTTCTTGCACATGGCTCTTACCAGATAGGTGGGTGTACTGTTATCCATGGTTAACCCACCAGTATAGTACTGAAATTTTAGGTTGTTTTGTATTGATTCTGAATTTATTTGGAAGATCCCTAAATAGTGAAGAGTACTTGAGTTAGTGATGCCTTCAGAAGTACTCAATGTCTCTTCAAAAAGACTGTGCAAGTCCCATTTTTAAAATTGAACAATTTTTATTTTTTTTTTTATGATTTGAAGACCTAATTTAGATATCCAGTGTGGTAATAGTGAAGAAGTTCCTGATTTTTTCATGGGCTTGTAGTAGTAATAATAATAATAATAATAATTGTAAATATTTCTTTGACTTCAGTAAGAACTTAGTACATGCCATACTAAAAATAATCTTGATAAATTCATTCTCTTACATGCATGAACACAATCTGATGTATTGTGCTGACTACTTGTGGCAGTATCAACTAAAAAAAGCTCAGAAGAGTAAATGTGATTGTCATTAATTTAGGACTCACACGAGATTAATTCATTGCATCTGCTATATTATTGTAATTATATACTGTTAGCATATTGACACTACACTGCATCTTACACAAAACTGTGCATTATTTGCTTTGTTTTTAAGCAGTTGATTCACCTGCAAATTCAGAAACTAATGTAACAGATTTCCCCAGAATAACCACAATGTCTCTGGTTCCTTACAGCAAATGCATTATGCTGTAACAGGGAACTTTAAAGCTGGGAATGTGAAGTTTACACTGGCTTCCATCAGTGGAACAGACATGAACCTTTTCAAAATCAACCTGTTCTCTACCCAAGTGATTCCAAACATTTGGTTTCACTTACTGGTTTTAAATGTTGTTTGCCATCTGTATCCTACTAATCATTTATTTTTGCAATAGGTGTTAAAAAATAAAATTCAGTAGACAGTATTACAAGCACATGTGTGACTATCTTCTTAAAAACAATTAGTCTATGTTTCTTTCTACTGATGATTTTCAGTGTTTGAGGGAGGCCTGCAGGTTGGTGTGCCTGAGGACACTTGTTGGTGTGGTGTCCTAAAACTCACATGGCAGTCCTCCCTCAGGCTTTGCATCCCTATGAACTGATCTGGTCATGCTCTTTGTGACCTTGCTGCTAACAGTGGCCCAGAGCTGCAGAGATGATGGCTTGTAGGGTGGACCTTCTCATTGTGCTGAAAGTACCCTGGTGCTCCAGAGTGCTCTGCATATTTGCAGAGTCTCTCAGCCCATGCAAATTTCTTTTCACAATGGGAAATTGATCACCTACTGGGCTTGTAGATTAATTTTATTAACAGGCACATACTGAATCATTAATTTTGACTTGTGGTTTGATCTTATACTTTTCCCTTTCTCTTATGAAAAATAGAAACATTTTATAAATAGTAAATGAAGTGAAAATGGGATTTAAAATTTAAAATAATGCTATGAATTATGAAAATCATGTCACTGTTTAAATAAGTTAGTAATTGGAGGAGACATTTTTTCAAAAATTTTCAAGCTTTTTTCTGATTTTTCTCTTTCTAATGACTTTTTTCCCTGAACTTTAAAATATAATTAATTTATTTTTCTTTGCATATGGTTTATTAGATGCTCAGTAGATAGTTTACAGCTGTAAATTTTACACTGATGGTACAGATGCAGAAATTTTGTTTGTGCTTTAGGATGTCAGACTAGAAAAATAACAATTCTGAGATAGTCCTGTGAAAGCACAGTGTGTGAGTGAATGAATCTTCATTTCTGGCTGTGCAGGCATAGTGCTTATTAATGGGAGCAAAGGGAGAGCAACCCACCTAGCAATCCATTAATGGGGCTTTGTAGCATTTCTGTTTATGAGGAAACATAATGAATGACCCATTAGATTATGAAACTGCTATGCAGAGAGCATTGTCCTCTGGGCTTTTCCTAAAGAATGCTAGTAGGGCATCCAGAGAATCTAGTGACTTGGGCCCTATAGCTATGATGGTGGTCAGAGATTTTTTGAATTCTCAAAATCTGTGGAAACTGGGATAGTGTATTTCATTGCTTTGTCACAAAAACGCAAATTGTGAGCAGAAGTGGAAGTGCTCAAAATTCATATGGAAAGAGAGGCAGGATAGCTGGTCTGCCTTACTATTAAAGATTATTACGAATGTTTCCTGTATATCTGACAATGAATGGTTATGGACTGCAATTATGGTGTGAATATGTGCTGTATTTTGATTTGAAATCCATAATGCTGTAACAACAAAATGGTTGCTGATTTATGCATCTGGTTTAATTTTCTGTTGTGAAATAACAACAAGCTGAGAGATTTTTTTAAAGTTTGTAGAGGACTCTTACATGCAAAAGTACTGACTTCTTTAAATTCTACCTTTTGATTTCTTCAACATTGCTTCTGTTGATGTCAGTGGAAGCTTCATGTCTCGTTTGTGTAGGTATCTAGACGTGAGCATCTCCTACCACCACTGCTGTTGGCAGCTCTCTCAGCACTGAGCACAAGGCTTGTGTTCCCTGACAAGTGTCTCGGTGTGTTTCTGCTTTTAAAGCACTGTTTGTGCAGTAATAGCCCCACAGTTGGGTGATAGCAGCGTTTGGATGTGAGCTCAGTTCTTGAGGCCATTGGTCACCCTGTTGATGTGCTTGGGCTTAAGACACTGCAGGTTTAAACACTGCAGGCTTAAAACATTACCACACTGAGAGTGGTGTAGGCTGGAGTGATATTTATTGACAGCTACAAGGCATTGGCAGTGACCAACCTGGCCACAAAACTTGCTTCTTAAAGTTCTCTTTTTACACAAGGTGAGGTATAAGATACTGCTTTTTGCACAAGGTGAGAACGTGGAGTGGCATCGCAACAGCTTATAAACCTGAAAACCTGGGGTTTGGCTTTTAAAATAAATAAATGAGTTTAAATCAGTGAAGTAATTGATGCTCTGTGATTGTTCTGGAGTATTTTTCCCGCTTAGTGGTGATGAGATAAAATTTTGTTTAAGCAAAACATCATCAGTTCCTCCCTTTACCAGTTTTGTTTACTAGGAATGAGGAAACTCTTGGGTGTCTGGTTTGGTTTTGTGTTTTTTAAGATTTCTAGCAGTTTTTCCTTCCTTTTCAAGATGGATAGGCTTCACTAAGCGGCAGTGTTGCCGGAGATCCCAGCTACTGAAGGAAGCAAATTAACATACAGTATGGTAATTTGTTTTCCCTGTCCTTGAGTCACAGTGAGGAGAGTCTAAATATTTCAGTGACTGAGACTTTGGATTCCCATTCCTTGCTACACAACAACAACAAAAGCTATTTATAGCAATAACAGTTAGCAACGATACAGCAGCCTCAGACAGCTATAGGCAGCATCTCACAAATGTTAACTGCTTTTGCACTGAATGCCTCTGTGAAAACAAAGAGCACTGAGAAATAAAGATCAAAGCAAAACCAAAAGAAAGATTTTTTTATTGCTATGTTTTACTTTGCTGGCAGACCAGAGCAAAGGTTTTCTGAACATTTAAAAGATGAAAAAGGTGAAGAATCCCAGAAGCGATTTATCTTGAAGCGAGATAACTCTAGTATTGATAAAGAAGACAATCAGGTTGGTTCTCGGTTCGAGAGTTGCTGAAATTTGTTCTGTTTTTGAAGGTGGGCTGACTGATGTTATTGTTGTTCTTTTGTTGTTGCTCTCCTCCTCCCCTGCCCTCCTGCCCCTCCCCGCCTCCTTTGGCACACGTGCCACCGTGGGTGGCACCGAGCCCCAGCGTGGCCGCTTCAGCCGTGGCAGTGTGTGGGTCTGCATGGGTGGTTTGCTTGGCGCAGGACTTGCTGCATGCCCACGGGAGGGGGAATGCCGTGGCTCTGGGCTGCGTGGAAGGCTGTGTCAGTCGCATTCCTCAATGTCTTGCCTAACTATGGCAGTTGTTGCGCTCCCTGTAGCTTCCTTCTTCCGTTGTACCCGTTCAGAGTTGGATTTCAGTATGGACCAGTGATGAACTGATGTAGCACACAAAAGAGAGAGGGGAAAAAAAAAAGCTTAAAAAAATAAAAAGCCCCAAAGATGTGATGGTGAGGCCAGGTTGAATTTTTTTTTTTTTTTCTTTAAGCCATCCTAAATTACGTTTTGACCAAAAATAAGTGAGGTTCATCTTCTGCTTCCCTTCCTCCTCCTGTGCCCTCACCACCTTTTACTGTCTGTGTAACTTACTTGCTTGTGCATGTACTGTGGCAGACGTTTCCCCCTGTGTTGCCTGTGCCATAACACTACCTTAACCTAGGTGAGCTTGATGAACAGGGGAGTGCCAGGGAAATGTGTGTGTTTGTGCTGCCTTTAAAAGCGGGTGTTGTGCTGTTTCAATCCAGTGCAAGCTGTGTATGTGGAATAGATTAACAAAAAAAAAAGTAATCTGAAACGGTTCTGATGTGATTTGCTTTTATGAGAAAATTCTCACAGGTAAGAGGACAGCATATGCTTCCATTGCTAGGGTTATATTGGTGGAGGAACCAACCAGTGAGTCTCTTGTTGCCACTTCCCTTCATGTTTTCAGTAAAGGACTGATTTTTTTCTTTCCTTTTTTCACCCTTTTTTCCTTGACTTTCAGTTGTACATGGCAGCCTTGCCAGTTGTGCTGCATCTGAGTTGGCTTTGTAAACAAACCCCAAGCAATTTCAGGGTGTGGTGACCATGGGGATCAATCAAAGGAAAGCAGCATGACCTATCTCACCCAGTGCTGGGGTGCAGGGGGAGAAGGACCAGTCCTTGAAATTCACTTGTCAAGGAAGCATTTCCCGATGAGACTCGTCTCTTCTCCTCCTTCCGTTGGCACAGCCATTTCCCACACTGTGGTTTACCAAGAGGCAAAAATGGCCTTTCTTTTCCCAGCAGAACTTTAGTAGAGGGTTCCATAGAGTGTGAAAATGGTTAAAACTGTTGTGCCGAATGTCTGGGGCTTCTCCTTGCACACACAGACTTGGTGGGTTTCTTTTAGGGTTTACAGTTTAGCTCTTGCAGCCTAGTTACCCTCTTTCTTCCTTGATTTCTTAGGTAGCCCATCACTGCCTGCCATCCTGCTCCTCACAGCTGGTAGGAGAACCAAGAAATGTTAGCAGTTGAGAACAATGGCACTTAGACCTGGGGTGAGAGCACCCGATTTTAGGATGGTGGGTCCACAGAAGCTGTGCAGAAGCCTCCTTTTGGCCACCTGCTCTGTGAACCCATGTGCAATATCTAAGTGGAAATCCTCGAGCGCCCAGTCTTGCAGGGTTCTTTATGCAGGAACAACAGCTATCATTTTTGTGCTTCATTTGTTTAAGTGAACATTTATTATTCTCAGCTGACAGTTACTTAATGGCAGTTTTTAACAGCTCAACTTATATAACCCTCCTGGTTTTCTTTCTGCTCAGCAAAACAGAATTCTTCCATTTAGAGATGACAGACGAAGTAAATCAATTGAAGAGAGAGAAGAGGAGTATCAGAGAGTGAGGGAGAGAATATTTGCACAAGATGTGAGTAGTTATTTTAATTGCCTCTTTAGTGCCATACCTTCGCCGGTAGTCAGACAGTTTTGCCCCCCTCCCACAACAACATTGCAGCTGGACTTGCCCTGTGGAGCTGGAGATGACAGGGAAAGCAGATTGGCACAGAGGGTCTCAGAGGAGCTTTAGAGGAGTGGAGGTTGGCTTCTGGAGTGTGAGGTGATGAGAGTTGCAGGGAGAAGGGTAGAGAGAGGAGAGATCAGGCCCAGCATGTTGTCTGGGGAGTGCCTGTCCTGTTTCTTTGAATGTTCATGTTCACAAGGCCTAGGTTTACTTCTTTTTTCCTTCTCCTTTGCTAGCCAAAGAGCAGTGATTTAAGTGGACACTCTCAATAATTTCAAATAGCTGTACTATTTTATAATTCTTTCAGGGTGGATCAAATCTTTTTAAGTGTTCTTCTGCAGAGACTACTTCTCATGGGTTTTGTTGTTTTGGGCCTGTAGCCTCAAGACACTGAGAACAAAGGGCAGAGGTTTAAACACGGAGCTGCATCATTTTTTTGAAATGACTGATTAAGGAACTGTACTTCTGCCATCAGGAGTCAGTCATGCTGTTGATGATTATATTCTGAAAGGAATAAAATGAAGCAGACATTAAAATTCTTGCCCTTACCAAAAAATGAGAACTTGCACAACAAGGTATATTGCTAAGGAAAATACTTAAATCTGAAACATTTGTGAACAATACCTGACGTTCCAGAAAAAAAAAGAAAATCACAATTTGCTATAATACTGTAATGATGAGGTAATAAAAGGGAAAAAAAAAGAAAAATGTCAGCATTTTAATGTTTTATATCCTATCTCAGTGGGAATTCTGCCATTTAGGAGGAATATGGGAATAAATCCAATTAAAACTATTTTTGAAAATCATATTGGGCAGTGTCCTTTTAAATTAAAACTGTTCAAATGTTGCAGGGCTAATAGTACTATTATCTGCTTTAGGAATTTCACGTGTCCAAGTTGGGTTTTTTTGGCAGAATACAGTGTGTAGCTTTAAGGTATGTGTTGTCTCATTTGCTTCTTAGTAAATAGCTAGCTATATCTAAATGCTTTTAGCCTCACTTCTTTCTTGGCTGAGATGATTCCAGTAAAAGCAGAGGTCCTTCAGTTTCTGTTTTGCTTTCAGTGTGTTTGTTGGTCTGATGTAAATACTGTCACAGGCTATACATGGTGGAATTGCCAAGTTGTTCAAGAGCTTCAAAAGCCTCTTTGCAACAAGTTTCTTATATGAAATATAAGGGGCTTTGGCACATTACAAAAGAGCTTGTGCAAAACCAAAAAATCGTGGGGTTGTGAAGCAGAATTCAGATGAGGCAAAATGCTAAAAATTACCAGATGGAAAGTTATCACCAAAATAGTCCAGTTTCTATCACAAGCTGCAGCTAGAAAAGCTTGGAAACAGGCTGGAAAAGCGTGCTGGAAGTGGCTCCGTAGTGTATTGCTGCTGTTACCTTTAGATATCTGAGTTCTAAAAACAGGCAAGTTGTGAGCATTTGAATTGCCCACAGAAGGAGGCTGTTGTGGTTCATTGGGTTAGCATTTTCAAGTGGCAGGACCTAAGTAAAAGTGTGCTTTGTGGCAGACATTTTAAATGCAATTGGGAGGGAGCATTTTTAAAGAGCAGAAATGTTAGATGTCTCTCCCTCTCTCTCTCATATCCACTCCGATGCTCTCTCTCTCTCTGCTATTACAGGTGTTAGCAAGCATCACAGTGCAGTGAATTTCAGCAAGCTGTATGTTTAATGTCAACAGCAAGCTATGTTTTAGCTGAGCTTTTTGGGTGGAGCACCCCTTGCTGGATTTAAGGTGATTTTAGGATGATGCCAGTGGTTGTGGTGGTGGACAATGTATTTTTTCAATATTAGGAAAGAGAGAAGTGGCTTCCTGTTATAGATAGTATCTTACTGCATGTAAGACTGTGAAGTTTTAAGGCCCTCTGCAGTCATTAATTAATCCAATTCTCCCCAGGTTTGTGTGAGGTAGGTACCTAAGCCTTGTTACTCTTCAAATTACAGATATAGAAAGAGAGTCAAAGTTGGATTAATCATGTGGTACATTTTTTTTTACCTATATACTGCTTACACTGCTATAGTCAAGCCTTTATCAGTGCCTTGCTTATGAATCTTAGCAAATGGATCACAGATACATCCCACCTAATTAGAGTGTGTGTGAAGAGAGTTTGCATGGGAGGTCTTCAAAGGGCAGCCATGAAGGCCAAGAGTAACATGATGTATCCAGCAAAACCCCCGCTCTAAACATGTTTGAAGTACCCAAAACCCTTTAGATAACAGCCCAAGAGTCAGACCTTCAAAGAAAATCTATGACAAAAAGGCAGGGGCAGGGGCAAAAAATTCCATGCATGTTTTGGGTGCTGTGAAAAATGTCCTAACCTGGACCCCACATACCAATATAAAGCCTGCTTGTCCTTTCTTTGATATTGCAGTGCTCCAGTGCACCAGCTCTCTTCATTTCCAAGTGGGAAGATTTTAACAAAATAAGTATGTTCATGAGTAATGCCATCATTATGATATTCCTTATGATGATTAGTCTGGTATTAGTCAGTTTAAATTATACTTTCTGGTAAGTTTTCCATCTGCTGTGTTGGCTATCAAAAATTTTCAGAAGGAGAGCTGGAAGTTTTAATGACTTCTGTCTCAGCAAGTGGCAGGAATTGAGAAGCATGTTAGTTTGATATCTTAATAAAAGGATTGATGAATGAATAAATAGTTAACAAACATGATTATTCCAGCTCACTGAAATAAGAACTGCTAAGTGCACCTCAAATTTTTCAGGCTGCTAACAGTAAAAAAAGTGTATACTGAGCTCTGTTATGCTCAAAACTATTTTTGAGGGGTTTTTTTAATTGCAAAACTTAAAACCTTCCTTCTTAAAACATGTTTTTTTAGGAAACTTAGTTTTAAAACAATTTGTGTGAATTTTACAGCCAAGTACAGTGAAGCAGAAGACCTTCGCTGTCTGGGTCTTGCAGAGAAGTTCCTTGTCTGAACTTCTTTAGCTGCATTTAGGAAACTGAAAAGTTATTGTGCAAGAAAGACAAAGAACAACATATGGGAATACAAAAAGTTATTTCCCTGTGTGTAGATTTAACAGAGAATCCCAAATGCTTGCATAAATGATACATGATGTTTGGCTTTTAAGCATGGAGAAAATTGATTTTAAAGACTAGCAATCAAATTACATGGGGGAAATTTCATTCTTCAGGGTTAGTGCAATGTATAACCTCATGAGCCAGAGTCACGCTAGAGCCATTCAGTGTTCATAAATGCATTCTCTGGCAATCATTCTGTATTCACTGAAAAATGTGGATGTCTTCTTACTTATACAAATGCTAGAATTGCCCATGGTACACATGGAACTTATTAACTGAAATACACCATGCTGTTTATTTTCTGTTGTCAAATGTAGTGGCTATTTTTCACCAAGGAGTGTATTCTGAAGTACCAGGTCCTTTAGGAACAGTAAGTCTCGATTCCTCTAGTTGAGAAAACTCAAATAATCTTTATCAGCCTGTCATTAAAGGGAGAAACAAAAGAAATATCTGTAGACGTGACTTCAGCCAATTCTATCCCTCTAGTGTGAAAAGATTAGGAAGAAGAGGGCTTAAAATTAACAAAAAGGAATTGAAGGCACACCTCGTGCAGGCCACCATAAACCTGTAGGTGCCAAAACTCCTGTTCTGGTGTATGGAGACTCTTTGTGGCTGTAGCTCAAATAACAAACATTAGTTGGAAGCCTGAGATTTATCACATCTTGTTAACTGACATGAAAATTATTACCTGATGGTATCCACTGCAGGATATTGCTGCATGTTAATAGTTTTCTGTGTTTGCTAATGTAATTAAAGACAAGAGCAGCAACTCCCAGTATATCTAGTGCACTGGCAGAACTGATGCAGATTTTCCAGTTGAGACTTTAAAAGGCTCTGGGAAACTGGAAAAGTGACACACTCATTTCATGAACAACAGTTAGTCATACAGAGCACCCTAATGGAAATCTTCCCTGCAGAAATCTCCAAGGACACTAACTTGTAGGTAATATTACATAATTTTTTGATCTGGTAGGTTTGTTGCCAGTACGTTTAAAGGTTGAACAAGAGTCAAGTGTTTTAAGGATTTTTTTTTGACAACAGCTCTGCTTGGTGTTGAAGTTTTCCTGGTGCTTTAAATTGAGCATTGTTGATGCTATACATCAGGAAAGTGAGTCCTGACCTTGTAATAGCTAAATTTCTGTCCAGAGCTGCTTAGCCATTTGATTTTTAACAGTAAGAATAAACTAATAAAAAGTGCTTGTCTTCTCTGCCTCTCAGCCTCACACCTGTACTGAAGAATAATTTCCAGGGATTGTGTGGCACTGTGCCAACATCATCAACAAAGAAGACAAATGGAGTTACTATGGACTCTGTTTAAAGTCTATAATACACTTGATAGAGGATCCCATCAAGACACTGAGAAGGAAGCAGACCTTTTTGCTTGCTTGATAAAATATAAATCCCAGATATTTATTGTGCATTATGCCCCAGTCTCTTTAAAAACTTTAATAAAATAAAATATAGATAGGTGCATTACAGGCCCCTTTGCTTTTGTAACTTTGTGGCTACACAGTCGAGTACTCTGGTCTAAGCAGAGGTTTTTCTCTAAGAAATGTGCTTGGAATGTGACTGTACAGAAGTCAGTGCACAGATGTCCATCAGGAAGCTCAGCAGCTGAGGTTGTACAAGCCCATGGGGTGATTTCAGTATGCTTTTCTGGGGCTTTTTGCTTCAGCATGGTTAGACTATCCTGAAGTCTTCACATTTGTTAGTGAGACCTGGTACCTGAGTAAGGTACATAAAATGAGAGAAGATACAGTGTTGTAGTTATACAGATGATCCCAGTGATTTGGGGTGAAACAGTTTGCATCTTCTCTCAGCCTGGGGTGGAAACCTAATTCTGCTGTAGCTGGTGGGAATTTGGCTACTGGCAATGGAGAACTTGTTCCTCATGTTCTGAGTCTTTGTGCTAAGGAGAAATGTACTTGCCCCTGATGCAGCCCGGTGCCTTGCAAATTTAGCAGGAGTGCAGGGTGGGAGCTCGCCTGGGAAGCCCACAGAACTGTCAAATGTTCCCTAATGTGGATCCTGAGTGGGTGAATTACACTCTAATGAGAAATCGTATTGCCATCTCAGGGATAAATTCTTCCTTTTGTAGATTGATGCAGTAGCACTAGCTGTGGTGCCAAGGGAAAACTTTGTCCAGGCATCAGCTGGGGCGCTAAGAATGAGCAGGGTGTTGCTTCTGGTGTTGGCCAGCACTCCTTTGAGTGGGTCATTAGCTCACCCTTTTCAAAACAGAAACATCCAAGATCTGTGTCTATCCCACCCTGTTAACATTTGACACAGTTAATGATGGCATTTTATTATTCTTTGGGCTGAGTCCTATTGTTACAGAAGTAATGGGCATGATCTCTGGTGCCTTCCTCCCTTTGCCTGCCTTTTGTTTAAATTCAGTGCAAGTGCTGACTCTTCTTTCTTCTGTACCTCATCTAGATATAATCCAGTGACAGCTACGAGGCATTTTGTGTAGCGAACATGAAATAGGAGGGAAATGAAAAAAATCAAAGAGGGAGAATTATTCATGGGAAATTGAGCACAGCTTCATTTCTCTGCATAAAAAATTAAGTAATTCTGAAAGAGTTATACACTTGCCCATAGGATTTATTTCTTCTGAGCCCTTCACCTTTTTTTAGGATCTAAGTCCTCCAGCAGAGAGCCTTCTTGCTATGATTGTTGTTAATATTATTATTAAGAAGGTTATTATCATTTTATATCTCAATGTTCCCTCTCCAACTGTAAAATGTGAAGTCACACACTCTTTCTAAGTATTGCGGTATCCTCTTTCCCACTGAGGAACTTTGTCAATTCTGCATGCTTTCCTTCTGTTTGTCCTTCCTACCTACAGCTCTGTGCTATCCTGCAGTTTTATTTTGAGGTGGTAGGCCAGACCAGTAGAACCTTATATTATGCAAGAAAAACATTTTTTTTCCCCTTCAAATTGCCAGTATTTTGCACATAGTGCCTACTTCAGATCTCTTGACTGAGAAGTTTCAGTTTGTTCCCGAACTGAAACACCTCATTGGCAATGTGTTGTAATGCATGGAATTTATTTTACTGGCCTGACCTTATTCTTGACCTTTTTCCCCCTCTTGTCTTCTGCAAATGCAAATGATGCATGAATTGAAATCCCCTTAAGCCTGAGCAGGGGAGGTAATTCTAAAATCAAGGAAGAAATTGGAACAGCAGAGCATATCTAGAACGTCTGATACAATGCCTTTTTTATTTTTCAGTCAGTTTGCTCCCAGGAAAACCTTTTTGTGGAAAACAGGTAAAAAATAGCTTTATTTTGTGTGTGTGTGTTAAACTTAGCTGTTTCTCTTATTTTTTTTTGTCTATCTGTAGTTCTATAGTCATAATGTGAAGGCTGTTGAGCAGATTTGCAGTCCATATTATCTGCAGTGGTTTTGTGCTTTAAGAGAGGGTACTAGAGCTTGCCTTGCAGTATGGTGTCTGAGCAGATAAAGTATTACTCCTGCTTTCCTGAGGCTTTTGCATTTCAGTTTAAAAAGCAGATTGTGGGCAAGAGGAAAAGCCACCTAAGCTTTCATTTCAAGTGACCATTCTCTATCTGGAGTGCCTTTAGAATTTAACTTATTGATCTTTAAAAAGCACTCTAGCAGTGGCTGGATGATGGTATTTATGAAACACTAGACTTGGGTATCTGTTGTTTAACCTGCTCTCTTGTGGGACTGAGCAGCAGCAGCATTGACATCCCCTGTTGCTTGTGAAGGTTCACAAGTTCCACACAAGTTCCTGCTTTACTGCTGCAGTGTAGTAATGAGATGGTGGTATTTGAGCTCACTGTTACTTTGCATTACTGCATGATAGTTCTTGTGAATGTTATTTTTGTTACATCCACTCAAAGAAAAAGGAAAGAGAAACTGTGTTTGAGATCTACAAAATATGAAGTGTTGGCTCCCTAACAGCCGTAAAGTAGCTTAACTGTGTTGAAAATCTTAAAACTTGTGCACCTTTATGGCAGATAAGGATTTTAACCAAAAGTGGGAATTTAACTGGTGAGTATTTAAGCAATGCTGACCCAAGTCTGTCCTGTGTGGTTTAAAAACTGTTTATCATCCCCTTGAATAAGGGGAAGCTCTCTCTCACTGTATTTTGCTCTCTGTCCATCCTTACATCTGTCAGATGCATTTATGGGTGAAGCTGTTCCCATAGAAAATGACTCCACAGTAATGGTACAAACCAGCTTTTCCGATGGACACTTGTAAGTGGAATGAGGGAAGGTGCTCAGGAGATTATGGCCCTGTCATCTAACCACCTCAGATTCTGAGGGCCAAGGGTATTTCCTCAGCTGCTGCTTCTGTGTCATGACTATGGAGATATGTTTTATCAAAATAAATCAAAATTGTGACAGAGGAACCCGTAAAGCAAAAAGCAGATGCTCCCATAAACCTGTTTTTCCCTCTCAGGGGACATTGGGGCAGCAGAGATGACATAGATGTTCACATTTTCAAGTCAGCGTGGAAAGCACTCAGAGGCTGCGCTGCCAAGGGTAGGGTGGGTACCTCTGTGGGACAAACCATGCACTCTGTAGCCAGGTCTCCCCTGGTTTATGCACTCAATCCCACACCTGTGTGCAAGAGAATGTGGTCAGTTCTGCTATTTGCACATGGTTTGCTGTCCATGAACCCGGGAGCTGACTGACCAGCCCAGTGTGAAGATGCACACCCAAGTGGAGACCAGTAAAAGGCCAGGTTGGAAATTGTCCTGCCTGCACTGTTGCTGCCCTGAGGGAGACTTCAGCTGCCTTCTGCAGAGCTCTGCTTTTTCTTGCTGCATACCCTATAGCCTTTGACAGGTAAAGCACTTGAACTTGTACCTAGTTCTGTGCACATGAGCAATCCTGTTGATTGGCTGTGTTGAAAATTAGATGTGTGTGTAAGTGTTTTGCCTTTCTTTTTTGTTAGAGGATCTGAGCGTTTCTCTGAGCTGCAAAGATTTCCAAGTGACTTAGCAAGTACTTAAAATAACATATGCAGTATTTTGCTGGCTTGCATTTTTTTATGTTCTTATAAGGTGATATTTTTATGAATTTTCCTTTGGATGTAGATGTATGGTTTCTTAGCTTGTGAGAATTACCTTGCTCGGTAACAGGAAATGCTAAATGGCCCTCAGCCTCCCTGCCTGATGTTTCTAATGTTCAGTGGACTGTGTACAGCTATGAGAGAGGGAGGAGTAGGCAATTTGAGCTGCGATTCTTTAAACTGAATCTAGCACAAATTGAAAAATGTATCTAGAAATCGAATAAAACTTTACAGATCAGACCAATTTTAATTGCCATGTTTTTTAGTATAATCTTTCTTTTCATTTTTCAGTAGGCTGTTGGAAGACAGTAGCATATGCAATGATATGCATAAGAAAAGACAGCTGTTTAGGTTTGTATGAATTTTATTTAATATTTATTTCCCGGTGCATCCCACTTGTGATCCTGTGTCCTTTCCAAGGCACATCTTGACATGTGTGGGTATGTCAATTTTCTGGTTGGAAAGGAGCATGGAGAACAGAGTTCTACCCCACTCTTCCCATGTTTTCTGAGTGCAGAGGTAACAACAAGACCCTTTTCTTTGGTTCACTGCCTCAGGAACCACATGAGATTTTCAGCTGCCTGGCTGCTCAGACTGTGACTATTTGGGAGAGACTGGTGGTAGCTCATTTTTCTTGGAGCATATATGACAGGCACGTTTCATAGACTAGTGCCCAGACTGACCTTTTTTTCCCTTTTGTTGGTTTGTTAAAAGCTGAAGTAAAAGTACATTGAGGCAAAACTGATTGAAGTTCCCTTATCTGAAGTATCTGTGTTTTGAAACTTTGTCTTCCCAACTCCAATTGCTTCCGCACAGAGAACATTGAGATGCATCTCATATTCCAAAGAGCATCCCAAGCCAACATCAGTAAGAGTCAGTCTCTATTTTCATGGAGAGCTGTTCTACCAATTGACACACCACATCAGTGGAAGACTGAATCTGGTGGTGACAGTGTTCTTCTGAGAGTTTTAGAAAGGTTGTCTTCTCCCACCATGAGATCTCACACGTTCAGTTCAGATCAACCAGCCTGCTTTAAAAGTCAGTCAGCTGCCACAAGTCTGAAGCAGAGGAGGCAGAAGGAATGGATGCTGTCAGAAGTGTGCCCTTCATCTATTAAGCACATGGACAGCAAGGCAGATATTTGCTAGATGTCTGCGTGCATTGGGGTTTGCATATGTCACTTCAAACCTATATCATTTATATTACATAATTTTTCACTATGAGGAGAAATGGATGTGTGAGGAGAAAATTTGGTGTGTGGCTGCTGAGTCTGCATGTCATCACAGCAGCTACAGAGGATGTAGAGATGTTGTACCAGATAAGGAACAGTGCTGGAGCATTTGCTTCTGCACCCCATTACCACAGGCATCAGGCAAAAAAAAACTTCCTCCTTGATTTGGGTTAGCCTTGATGATCTGAGAGTTTTGGATTGGGCATGCAGGACTTAGGGGGTTTCTACACACATGCTCTTAATAGCTAATGTCTGCTTGAGTTTGGGGAACTAAAAGAAATTCTTTGTAGCCCAAAGCCATGGAAGATGGGGGTACAATAGCATTCTGTTTCTCTACCTCTTTTTCACTAGAATATAAATAGAATTGTTAATTTCTAAGCACAGGAGTACAAAAGAGCCTGTAAATAATATACTTTGGGTTTTGTTCTTTACAATTAAATCTTAAAGGATGATTTATTTTTAAAATCTTTTTTTTGTGTTGTTGCTTCTGTGCTATTTCCCTGCATGCTTTCCCACTGTGTGGATCTAGCAAAGGTCAACAGGTTTATACTGCTGATCACACCTGAGAGAGGCTGTGTTACGGGCAAGGAATTCAACAGCCTGATCCCATCTTTGACACACTGCCTCCTTCATGTCCCAAGTGACACAGTTCAGCAGGTTCTCCAAATAAAAAGCAGTCCAAATAAAAAGTCCAAAACGAAAAAGGGGACCAAAAATTTAAATAGATACAGTCCCATCCTTTTGATTTGTAGAAAGAGCTTTGAGCCTTCAAGCTATTACACTGTAATATATGATAGAGGAGTGGAAAATGTCTTTTAAAATCCTTCCAAATACCATGTTATAAGCATCACTTGGGATAACAGTCATGGTGCACTAAGCTATGGTAGGTATTTTGGTTTTGTCATTTTAGCATTACAATGCAAGTGGTTTACCATAAATAAGCCAAATTCTGCTCCAAATTCTGATCACAGAATTTACTGTGTTATTACTCACAGTACACTGGGTGCTCTGCGACTGTTCAAGGACAGGCAGCCTCTATCCAGAGAATTTCATGATTATTCTATGCAGAGGGGAAACAAAATAAACTGATTTGTGGATTTCTATGTGAAGCATTAGCAGTGATGAGTTTGGGGTCACACTGAGAGGACATGTGTAGGCAAGGCTTTGGATGAGCTCACAAAGCTGATAATGACTGGGAGCAAGCTGCTATAGAAATAAGGATATGAGGACAAAGGTGGAGTGCAGGGGAAGTTGGTGAGAAAAACATCACAGGGAATGGACAGTAAGGTGAGAAGTGGTGAGGGGCTTGCTGAGGCAAGAGAACACTCAATGGGCAACAGAAATGCTATGTCAGTGCAGCATAATACTGCTGTGTCAGCCCCATCTGGTAAAGTGCTCTGAGGAGATATCCAAAAGGGGAGGGTGGTATGTGCTGTGCATGTAAAAAGGGTATAGCACTGTTTACATGCTGAAGGCAGATAAGTATGGGACTCAAATCCCATTTCAGACCTGCTTTTGTAAAGGCAGAGTATTTCCTTTTTCTTTATTAGGGTCACTGCAGGGTATCTAAAGATAGACTCTTCCTTGACATGGTTTTATTTGTGTATAAATCTTTGTTTCGTGATATCTGTAGGGGTAACAGAGACAGCATTGGGAAGACATCTGGCAGTCGACAGAGCAGTACAGAGAACGAACTGAAGTGGACAGACCACCAGAGACCATGGAGCAGCACAGACTCGGACAGCTCAAATCGAAATTTGAAGCCAGCCATAACAAAGACAGCCAGTTTTGGTGGGATAACCGTCCTGACAAGAGGAGATAGCTCATCAAGTAACAGAAGTACCGGCAAACTGTCTAAAACAGGTAGCTAGTACTGTATTGGGTTCACAGTGCTTCTTTTTGTGTGGTGATAAATGGCTGTGCTGGTGCTTGTCTGAGTATGGTCTGTCACGGAATGGTTTGGGTTGGAAGGGACCTCCGAGACTTGTCTGACCCTTATGGTTGGACTAGATGGCAAAATACATAAACAGTTATGTTTCCTGTACACAGGAGATGTGTATGTCCCTCTGTGGATGCTAATATAATGGTACCTGCTCCTGAGTTTTTAGGAATCAAGAAAAAATGCAGTGCATGAGGTTTGCAAATCATAGGAGAGGTAAGCTTTTCCTGGAGTGCACACCCTGTTTGAACACTATCTGCACTTGTAGCCTGAAAAGGTTGTACTCCTTTCAGAGAGAGCACAGATTTTACCTTTTTATTAATCTTAATATTTTTGAATTGGGAATACTTAAACTTCAGATATCTGGGGAGAAATCCAAGAACATTTTGTTGTCATTGCTAAAGTGCACCCCATCTCTGTTTTGGGGTGCAGCCTCTGCCTTGGTGGTGGCAGCTGAGGGTGTGGTGGAAGCAGGCAGACATGGATTCAGAGAGGTCCCACAGCCTCTCCATTTTCCTTTTTAGTTCCCATTAAACAAAAGCATTCTTTAATGAGACTATGAATCTGGTGGGAATTCTGCATTTATTTGCATTAACTTTACGAGTACATTAACATGTGAGTGAGTCACAGGGTCTGGATCTAAGTAATTTCAAGCTATGCCATTAAGCTATTCTATTATACTTTAGGTTGAAAGTGCATAATAAATAACGAGGCCATCAGATGATTCCATCAGATTGGTTCATTTGATACCTATAGTACAGGACAAATGGTAATCAATATGTAGCACTTAGTGTGCTTTCAGCTTGAGAGTGTTTTATGGATGATACTGAATTTACACCCAGTTTATCAAACCTGAATTGGTCAGATTTCACTCCTATCCCCCAAATTTTACAGTAGCTTTTTTGTGGTTCAGGATGCTGGGAAATGGAGTTTTCAGAATAAATAAATAAAACTAATGACATAGTAATTATATTTTAAATCTCTGGATGTTGAATGTAGTTTAAAATTTTAGACAGTCGTAAAGTCACTTGAGTTGAAAAGACCTTCAAGGTCATCAAGTCCATCTGCTAGCATAACATGGTCAAGTGCATCCCTAAACCATTCTCCCAAGGGTCACATTTTCATATGTTTTAAATACCTTGGGGATGGTGACTCAGCCACTTCCCTGTACAGTCTATGACAATGCTTGACAATTTTTTCAGAGAAGAATTTTTTTCTTGGTATCCAGCCTAAATCTCCCGTCATGAAACTTGAGGCCATTACCTCTCATCTGTCACTTGTTCCCTGGAAGTGAATGACCCCCACCTTGCTACTACCTCCTTTAAGGAGAGAGCAAAACGAACTCTGAACCAGTTCTCTCAGCCTCATCAGACTTGTGCTCCAGACCCATCATCAGCTCCACTGCTTTTCTCTGGACATGCTCCAAGCACCTCAGTGTCCTCCTTGTATTGAGGGATCCAGAGTGTCCAGCACTCAGGGTACAGCCTCACCAGTGCCGAGTACAGGAGACAGTCACTGCCCTGCTCCTGCTCGCCGCACTATCGCTGACACAGGCCAGAATGCCATTGGCCTTCTTGGCCACTGTGCTGGCTCATGTCCAGCTTACCAATACCCTCAGGTCCTTTTGCACTGGCCATTCTTTCCCAGCCTTGTAGCACTACATGGGGTTATTGTGACCCAAGGGCAGGATCTGTCACTTTGTCTCATTGAATGACAGAATTAACCTTTTACTCCAGTTTGTCCACATCCCTCTGTAAAGCCTTTTCACCCTCCAGCATATCAACACTCCCTCCCAGCTGGCTATCATCTGCAAACTTCCTGAGGATTCATTTGGTTCTCTTGTTCAGATCATGGATAAAGACATTAAACAGAACTGGCCCTAGGGAACACCACTGGTGATCAGCTTCCAATTGTATGCAACTCCATTCACTCCCACTCAGGACCTGGCCATCAGCCAGGATGAACTGTACACCCATGTGGGTGATGAGCAGCTAGATTTTCCAGGAGAGTGCTGTGAAAAACAGTGTTGAAAAATGGCTTTTCTGAAGTCCAGGTAGACAACATCCATAGCCTTTCCCTCATCCACTAAGTGGGTCACCTTGTCATAGGAGATTGGGTTGGTTAAGTAGGACCTGGCTTTTATAAACTGATATTGGTTGGGCCCTTTTGTCCTGTACACGCCACATAATGGCACTGAAGATTATCTGCTCCTCACACCAAAGTCAGACTGATGGGGCTGTAGTTCCCCAGATCCTCCTTCCCTTTCTTTGTGGGTAGGCATCACATTTGCTGGTTTCCAGTCAGCTGGAACATCCCACTGGGACTAATGATGATAAAATGTGGCTCAGTGAGAACTTCCACCCTCTCCCTCAGAGCCTTTGGGTGGATCCCATCTGACCTCATAGATCTGTGTGTGTCTAAGTGGTGTAGCACATCACTAACTTTGTCCTTGGATTATGTGGGCTTTGTTCTGCTCCCTGTCTCTGACTTCTGGCTCTGGGGACTGGGTACCTAGAGAACAGGTCTGGATATTGCAGACTGAGGCAAAGAAGGCATTAAATGTTTTGTATTTAATTTAATACTTTGTATTTGATAATAAAAAGAAGGCATTTTTCTCAGCCTTTGTGACTGCGTTTCCCCCTCCAACTGATAAAGGATAGAGATAATATTTAACTTTCCTTTTGTGGCTAATGTGTTATAAAAACGTTTTTGTTGTCTTTTAGCAGTAGCCAGATTAAGTTCTAGCTGAGCTCTAGCCTTTCTAATTTTCTCCCTGCATAACCTTTGTTTTTTCCTAAGCCAGGGTGGCTGTGTTCCATGCTGGCTTGTCTGTTAGCACATGGTTACAACCTTCTCCTGTGCCTTTAAGATTTCCTTCTTGAAGAATGTCCAGTCTTCCTGGACCCCTGTGTCCTTCAGGACTGCCTCCAAAGGACTTTCTCAGCCAGCTGCCTAAACAGGCCAAAATCTCTCTCTGAAAGTCCAAAGTAGCCAATCTGCAGAATCCTCTTCCTACTTCTCTGAGTTTAAAACTCTATTTTCATGATCATTGTGCCAACTATCACATCACCTGCAAGTCCTTCTCTGTTCACAAAAAAACAGGCCCAGTGGGGCACCTTTCCTATCTGGGTCCCTCACCAGCTGTGCCTGGAAGCTATCTTCCACACACTCCAGGAGCCTCTTGGACTATTTCCTCACCACAGTGTTGTATTTCCAGCAGACATCTGGTAAGTCAAAGTCACACACAAGAACAAGGGCAGGTGATTGTGAGACTTCTCCCATCTGCTTATAGAATATTGCATCTGCTTCTTCATCTTGCTTAGGTGGTCTATAACAAACTCCCACCATGACATCTGCTATGTTGGCATTTTCTCTGATTTCAGAATCAGAGAAACCCTTTCATCACCATTGTCAAGCTCTAGACAATCAGAGCACACTCTAACATACAAGGCATATCCCACCATCTATCCTTACTTGTGTATGCTTTCAGAGGCATTTCCAGCCATCCCCTGCAGCACTCCACTTGTGGAAAAATCCCACCATGTGATGGTAACTGTGTCACAGCTATCCTGCGGTGCAGTTACTTCCACCTCCTCCTGTTTTGTTACCCATGCTGTGTGCTTTGGTGTAGATGCCCTTAAATTGAGTTATTGATCCTGCCCCCTTTTTGTAGGAAGAAGCTATAATTCCTACTGATCATGCTCAGGCACTTTTGTAATTTCGAACACATCAACCTTTGTGTCTTCACTGCCACATGCATCTCCATCCCCTATCTCCACTGAGATGTCAGACCAAAGAACCTCACTAGCACACCATCCCTTAATCACTGGCATGCTGAATTACATCCCTTTCGCTTTTCAAATATAGTTTAAAGACCTGATAACTCCTCTGCCAATATACTTTTCCCCCTTTGAGACAGGTGTACCCTGTCTGTCACCAGCAGGCTTGGTGTTCTCTAAACCAACCAGTGGTTGAAACCCCAAAAATTCTGTCAATGACACCAGGCTCTGAGTCTGTTCTTAATCTGCTGGCTCCTCCTTCATCAGTCCCGACAATTGGAAGGGCAGAGGAGAACACTGCTTTTTCATCTGATCCCATAACCAACCATCCCAAGGCCTTGAAGTCTCTTGATTGCCTGTGGACATCTTGTTGGGACCTCCATTGCTGCCTGTCTGAAAAAATCAGTAATGGATAATGATCTGAGAGCTGTATCAGGGTAAAAAGTTTTCTTTTCAGTTCTTTAACTCAGGCACCAAGGAGGCAGCAGACAACCCCAAGAGATGAGTCTAATCAGCATATTGGGCCTTCTGTTCCCTTCAGAAGCGAGTCTCCCGTGACCATGACCCATCTTCTTTTCTTCATGGAAGCAATTTTGATGCAGGGAGCAGTGTGAATTAACCTCCAGCCAGATGAACTGCCATCCTTGCTGTTGTTTGGTTCTACTTGCAGAGCCTCACATGTGTTATCCAAGACAATGACATTATCACACAGGAGACCTGCCTGCTGTGCTGGGCAGGAACTTGTTGCCATTTCCCCCTGTCCCTTCATCACTGTGTTCAACCAGGTGGAGAGATGACAGAATCCTCCCTGTCATGTGTTCTGCCTGTCTATGGCATCTGCCCCAGGGAAGGCAAGGTGCAATTTCTGTGTGTATGTAGTTTTAAACTACACACTCGTGTATTTATTATTTGAATATAGACTGAATAGTCTGTACAGAGGGTCTTGAAGTATGGAATAGACCATGGTTTCACTTCCAGATTTCTTTGCCTCCCATGAATATTTCCATAGCATCAGAACTGAATTTGATGTGCAAGAATTAAGAAGGAGGCACAGGCTCCTGCTATACCTTATTTTGTATCATTCTACCTTAAGTAGAGTGCAGGTAAATATATTTCTCTGCAGTATTGTGTTGCAGAGGAACAGAGCATTTAAAATGGTGTCAGGGAAATCCAGTTTGGAGGAGATATCTAATTGCAAGGGCAATATTTTTAAGAAGCCATTTTAGTGTTAAAGTCAAGCATAGTGAAAAGGATGCATTTAGGAAATGTATTAACGAGGAGACTTGTGAAGCATGCCAATACTTGTAAATGCATCTGCACTCTGTAGGCGCCAAACCCCAAATTGCTTTCAAATGAAAGCTCTTATAATACATTTTTAAAACATCAGTGATATTATAATTCCATGTTCTTTTTTAAATGCTTTGACTTTTTTTGTAAGGAGTGTGTTTAAACTGGAAAGCTAGCCAAGGCACGGAAGGACTAAAAGAGAAACAAGATAAAAGGAAGAGGTGGGGAAGAAGAGCAAGACTGGATGTCGAACCAAACACCTTCAAAGCCAGGACACAAAGTCAAACAGCCTGAAAAAAGTCAGAAAGACTACAATCCTAATCACTATTTCTATCCTTCTTTCTAAAATGCTATTGAATGGCATTAAAACAGGAAAGAATAACAATTCAAAGTACAATGGGAAAATATATCTTGATCAAGTGTTTTCCCGTCACCAAAATATTTTTAAGTGCATTCATACCATAGTCAAAGCCCCCATGTGCTATTTACATTTTCTAAGGTGCATTAGGTACCAAGTGATACTTGGTTGTGCATGTTTTGCATACTATCTTCAGTTCTTTCTGCTCTTGCCATAGGCAGCCCTGGTATTCTATAGTTCAGTAGACATTTATAGGTTGATCATGTTTTTATTTTGTGTAATTTTTATTTTTTTTTTTTTTTTCTTGTTTTCACTACAGTAGTTGAAGTGGAATTGCAGAGGTGTTGCTACCCACGTTAGGCATGCTGCCATGGTAGCATGGCAGAGTCTGCTAGGCACCCATCCTGTCCCAGTTGTCCTACGGAAAGAGTTTTCTCTGAAGAACTTTATGGTTCACAGTAATAAATTTAAATTATTTTTGTCTTGCATATAATTTGTATGAAATCAGTGTGAAATCGTTACTTGGTCAAAATGTTCCTCATTGACTAAATGATGGAAAATATTTATGGCTTCTTTAGATGTGAAAATTATTCTCTCTATATATATATGTCAGTCACCCAGAAGCATTGTTAAACACTCTTCCTGAGCATAGGAGTATTAAAAATTTTCAGGATTTTTACAGAAGGCTCACAGCTGTGAGCCTTCAACAGGATACACAGTGATGCCATATTAAGGCTGTAGCCTTTCTGGATCACTTTTCGTACTGTCGCCAAAATCATATGTTCTTCCCCTAATCTGTGATAAATCAGTAATTAATGGTACATAGCAAACAAGCAGGAAATGAAGCACAGAAAGATGCTGGCTTCCCCTTAGGCTCACAGAGAGATCACAGAACATGTTGTTCTCTGCAGTAGGGTCCAGTAGTGTCAATTAGTCTTAGACTTTATTGCATTCAGCTGCACAGGAATTGGAGCTTAGCATAGGAATTATGTTACTTCATTTTTGCAAACTTCACAAAGGGGACTGTTTGAAACCCATTACATGGTTATCTTATTGGTTCTGATGGTTATTTTCATGCACCTGTTGCTCGTTTAGGAAACCCTGTTCTATTGAAGAGCACAGATTGTACACTGAAAATAAAATTTCCTTCTCTGTTATGCTGTAGTTCAGTAGGTACAAAGAGGTGTTCCAAGCTCTAATTCAATATTGAGTGGGGAATTAATAATTTAAAAAATTTCAATCAGATTGCATTCCTACTACTTAGGACTTCATACAAAATGTTGGTTTGTTTAGCTTTCTAGTAATACAGTAAACTTTCCAGTGCTGACTAAGAGTAGTAAGTGAAATAGTTGTCCCTATAGGGGCACAATGATGTGCATGTTTAGTCTGTAACACCCAAAAAGAGAAAATCTAGCACATCAGCTACCATGTTATTGTCACTGGCACACTGCAACAGGTTTTGATATCATGAGGGAAGATGTGTTTCAAATAAATGTTCTATGTGTATCTACCTAACTAGTTAAAAATTTTTTTGGGAGCTTAAAAGTTGTAACTATTGCACCTTCAGCTTCTCTTAATGCATTTTCCATTCATTGGAATGCACATCTGTCAGAGTGTATTTCTTTCCCCCTTAGTTGTGAAAGCTGCTTGCACTGGGGTATTAGCTGTGTTGATACAGATCTGTAGGGATCATTAGCTTCCTTGGCAGGGCTCCAAGTAATCGGAGACACAGTCTGATCTCTCCTGTTAGCTGCTCATTGCAACTCCTGTTGGGAAAGGCATTTCAATACATTACTGCAGGCGTTTTAATACAGTAACCTTCCTTTGCTGTTTTGTTTGTTTTGTTGTTTAGGTTTTGGGTTTTTTTTAATGAAGTGTCTTGTATTTTTTTTCTCCGAGTTTTGGAACTGGATCTCTCCTTCTTTATAATTTATTTGAATCAGGCGTTAGCCTGATGAATCTTTATGTCCAGCACAAGCTGTCAGAATATTGATGTATGGGCAGCAGGTCACGAGCCAACTGCTTCCAGTCACAGTCTTCCCACTGACTGTGCTGAAACATCAGTTTTATTTTTAGAAGTGCAGCTTAGAGAGAAATAATCATGTTCATATGAGTACATGCCATTTTCATTTAAAAAAAAATAAAATTCTAAATATGTTGTTGCATAAAGAAATGCAAGTGACTTAATGTGTTGGTTTTGCATTGATTGGCATTTGGGGAAGAAGTAAGGAATCACCACTACACTTACAGAAGTAATAATTAGAAATAAATATTTCTAATCTAAGAACCTATATCCAAGGCAGAAATACTTCCAGCATTCCATTGTTCCTGAAAATGATGATGGTCTAGGGTAAGCAGTGGTAGTGGATAGGTCTTGAGAGTGTAGTTGATAAGAAAGGAGAAATTTGCCTTGGACTTGAAAAGTGAGATGAACAGAGATGTTCAAAGTCATCAGATACTGTATGCTGATCCAAGGAAAATAGAGCAGGACATGTTGCATCACTCTCTAGTGCTTAGAATATTGGAAAATTAATGGTACTTCCATGCTCTCCCTCTGCAAACCCTCCAAGCTATTAAGCATTTTTGGTGTTTTATCTATCTCTTTTTCTTTACAGCTCTTTGAACTTCTGTATCTCTCAGAATACTTAAAAAATATATTAATGGAAAGTGATGAGAATGTGAAGGTTATTATTATCTCAACTGTGAAGCAGCAAGAAAATTATAGAATAATCTAGAAGAACTATCCATCATTACATACTGAAAAAAAGAGGTTAGATTGTGTAATGGGGGCAAAAATCTCATTTAGTCTAAGTTCCTTTCAGAAGTCTTTAGAAAGACATCTTTTAATATGAATCTGAATAAAGTCAGAGAGTTTATTTTTTTCTCCTTTTCTTCAGTACTGAATTCATTATAAAGTGATTTCCTATTCCAAATTTAGGGAGCGTGAAAACAGCTAATCAGAGCTACAAAGACAAGATTAATTGGTGTTAATTTCCAAACATTAGTGTTGGAATTTACTTGGCTTAATAGGTCTGGACTTAAAATGATAGGAAATAAGCTACTATAATGGAACTAAAAAATGTTGATCATTCTTATGCAGTATAAATGGGGGCAAAATTGGCACAGCAGTAATTTCTGGAATTTCCTTTTTCTTTTTTTAAATTCAGAAAATTCTTGATATGGTTTTGTGACTTATTTGTGTTATTTCACAATCACTAACTTGATCTACTGACATGGGACAGCAGATCTCAGATCTTTTAAGGCTGACATTTCAAAGCTATCAGCTTGATCAATGTGCAGTGATAGCCTCAAAGTATTTTCCACTGCTTCCATGTGATGAGTACACCTGAATTCATTGCAGTCCTCTGGCTTTTATCATTCAGCAGCTGGTGTAGATCAATACATAATTCTGCCATAAAAACAGCAGAAAGGGAGGACAGAAAAACCAAAACAATTGAATGTCAGAGCTGCAATCTACTTTTGTGACAATAGCATTTCACTGGAGTAGCACAAAAAGTGGAGAGAGTCTGAACTCAGGCTTCATACTACTCACAGGCTTAGAAATAATGGGAGGTTTAAGAAATCTCATCACCACTACCATCTCCAGGCAGCTTTCTGACCCGTTGTATTCAAAAGGTGAAGGAAAAATGGAGAAAGTAAAGAACTCAAAGAAATGACATGAAGTGCATGTAGAATGGCATGGGAAATATAGCAAAGGACCTTGTAACTGATGTGGAAGGAAAATTGAACTCCAGCAGTTGGATTTACAATGGCAAGGAAGATGCCAAATAGTACTTGAAGCTTAATGAGGATGATGTCCAGGAATAACTCTGCTATTCGCAGAAACACAGTAATCTGAAAATATGTAATAAATAAAACTATTTCTTCAGGAATAATATTTCTAAATTTCTACCTCAGTCTACAAGGAGAGGAAAAATATAGCAACTAATACAACTTTGAAATGTATTTAATGAAACTAAAATTGTTCCTTGGAAATCTCTATTACTTTCTCTTTAGATTAGATAGCTACTGGAGAAGATGCAGGGTCCTAAATGTAGATGCTGAAGATGTAGGGTCCTAATGGTGGCAAGTAGTGTACAGCTCACAGAGAGGACTCTGTCTGTAGTGATTGCTGTATGAATACAAAGGTTGAAGAAGATGGATGAAAAAATGTGTGTTACACAGTAACCTGCAGTACTCTGAAAAAATCTTCTGTTAAGTAACAGGATGCTGGTGTGATTTCTTCAGAAGAAACCTTCTCTAATTTCTCTTAATATGAGCAAATAATGCATTTGGCTGAAAATGAAATTGCAGCTCTAAACAGTCAACTACAGGGTCCACCTATGGTATCCCATATCTGAAAGGATATAATTTGCCTCAAAGATGTTTGCTAAACTGAAGTCTGAATTCTATCCTTGCTCTTAGTCTGTACCTGCAGAGGAACACTGTGGAGTTTAGATGCACAGACAATGCACTCAAGTAAAATGAAAGAAGTTAGAATTGAAACACACTTTGTTCTGTGGAGCAAACATCCATACCATCCTGCTTTAAGGAAGCTGATCACCTGAGCCTTATGCTCTCAGAGATTCTTGTCTTTTTCTGTGAAGCAAATTAAAATCCAATCAAGTAGTATCTCAGAAGTTTGAAAATTATATTTGGGGTTTAAAATAATGTGTCTTCCCATTCGTTCAGGCACAAACGTGCTTTAGCACAGTTGATTTATCTTGATTGATCAATTTTAATAGGTTTGGTTCTGAAAAACCAAAGTGGCAAAAGTCTTAGGTAGCATCTTAGGTAGCTTTAAGTTAATATGGATATTTCACAGTGCTATTTTCACAGCATTGTGACTAGACTGATAACTCAGTTGCGGTTGCTTTTTACTTACAGAGAATGTTTGGTGATTTTTTTTCTGTTATGTTTTTGTTCTGGTTTTTGTTTTTTTTAATGTATAAACACTATGTTTAGTTTTTATACCTTATGAACGAATACCTTGGCATTATAAATAGATGGTGAGGATTTTGTGTTCCTCTTTGATAAATCTGTTTACTGGCTGGGGAGAAGCTGATGTTGCATGAGGAAAGAGGGCTTTTGGATTGCAAAAGTTACCACTGAGTACTGGGTTCAGTAGGGAGTGAAAGTCCCGCTTCTACTAGCTGGGCGTGGAGTGGTGCATGCTTTTGCAGTCTGTGAAGGCTATCCTTGTGTACATGCCCTATCTGAGGGGACTGGCATCCCTTGTAACCCCACTTCCTGCTATGGTTGTGTCGCCCTGCTAGGCTCAGAGTCTTCCAGCAGTGCTGGCTCCTCAGGATCACTGTCACGAATACATCAGCCTCTCCAAAGTGCATCTCTCGTCCCTGGGGTAACAGCCAGTTCTTCAGGCAGCGTGTCCTACCCTGAGAACGGGATGAGTGGCCAGGTGGCCCCCAACAACACCAGCTATATCATTCTTCCACTTGAAGCTGCAGGGATACCACCTGGCAGTATCCTTCTCAACCCACACACAGGTCAGTACAGTTTCCTCCTGCCTGATTCTGCCCTTCGGTGTTTTTGATGTCAGCTGGTGAATCACCAAATCTCGTTACTAGATATGTTTTTCTAGAGGCACTTTATGAGCAAGTATACATTGAAATGAGGTTTGGCAAATTGTTGTTTCCAAATGTGCAGGCAAAGCTAGATTTGATTTCTGAGGCTGTTGTGGCATAGCTGGTGGGAAGTGATACAAAACACTCTTGCTCTGTCCCAGACAGGATATTCATCATTCAGCAGTCCTGGAGCTCCCTGGCTCTCAGTGAATCCTCTAAGATCCCATTAGCGTCAATAAGGATGGATGCACTTTTATATCAAGCATGCTGAGATATGGTATCATATCTCCAAACCAAAATACAGGGTCACGTTCTTAGAGATTGTGCTTAACAGCAGAATTTCAAAAGGCTCAAAGGCTCAATTTGAATTTGCACTTCAGAATTAATTTTATGTGATCCGTATGATTAGCAATTGTATTTAAATTGTGAAGTTTGTGATAAGAGAAAGATGTAACTCTTCCATTCCTGATAGTTATCATCACTGCAACTCACAAACAAGGCACTTGCAAGCACCCAAGTGCTGTGGGCCCAGTTTGAACTTGAGTGCTTGATGAAAGCTTAAGGCAATTTGTTACCTCCTTGGTCTGGATGAAGTCTGGATCATGTTATACTGTTACTCCCCACCATATTGTACTATCAGTTTTAAGAAGGTTCAGGGAGTTTGAGACTTGTGGTGCTTCTTTGGTAATTTGGACTATTCCAGTGACCATGAAGAGCTGTGCAGTCAACCTTAGCTGAGTTATGCTGGGTTTAAAACAAGAAAGCCTGTAGTGAAATGTATCTTCCATTATACTAAGAGCTGAGGGTTAAATTCCAAAATATTTTTTTCACAGTCCTTAAAAGAACATTCAGGATCTTTTTCTTTGGGATTTTTTTGTTTATAACTTGTATTTTATGTGTATTACATCCCTGTGCCACTATTTTGGTGGAAATGCTTAAAGCTTATTTGTGTGTCCACTACTAAGAATATTTTTTTTGGTCATAGTTCAGTCAAGAAAGTTGCAGCATTCAAGAAAAATATAGCCTTGGTAAACTCTTAAGCCAATCTTCCCACAAATATTTATCAATGGTAGTATCTGGGGCTGATCGATATGTATCAGCATATTTAAAATCAAGGAGGAGTTCTTGTTTGTTTAGATTCAAATGTGATAAATTTGATAAGTTCTGTGCAGGGAGGTGACTTAGTAACTTGCACAAACCTTTACTCCTCCAAAGCCTTAACTCTTTAAGTGTGCTTTTTTCCAAGCTATTGCATTATTGACATGAGAGCCTAATACTGTCAGCAAGGAAAGGATCCATCATTATATTCATCTGCTCATTTCTCTTCTGGTAATTGTCAGTTCTGTCTACAACACTGAAATTTCTTGGTGAATACGGGAGAGAATATTTTGTGTTCCACCATATGGTCCATTTCCATACAAAACTCATCAGGCCTAGGCAGGAGTCAACCGTAATTCAGGTGGCAGGACTGAGAAACAAATGAAAGGAATTGATGCTGCTTGGAGCCCACAAACAGCTGAGAGATATTGCTTGTTCCTGCCCAGGATTGTTCCTTGGCTTGTTCCTGGCAAGGACAGAGACTGGAGCTCACCACACTTGCAAGCCAGAAGAGCACTGTAAGAGGAACATCTCTTACATCTGTCTTGTCAATTCAGCAAATTGCAGCAGCTAGTTCAGATTTTTGCTTGGTATGCAGGGAGTCTTTTTCTTCTGCTACAGGTATAATGCCTTTCAGTACTGTCACTAGACCAGAGCACCTTATCTTCCCTCTCTGTGTGCCTCCGTCTGCAGATGCATCATTGGGAAACCCATGCATGTCTCTATGTTTAACATTCAGGGAGCAAGTATTTTTGTGTATTTTTTTGTGTTTCTTTCAAACCTTGTGTTTTGTTTCTGCAGATCCATGTAAATATATACGTAATAAAGTAATGGAAGGAGCAGATTCTTTAAAAACCTTAAATTCTTGTCTCACACTCCTAGCTTCGTGCTGCTACCTTGTGCTGGAAGTCTGACTGTGCTTTGGCATCTGCTGTGTTTTTCACATGCAGCAAAATACATGCTGCAAAATTGTCACTCCTTGGGCTCAGAATCTTTGCATCTTATTAGAGAAACATTACAAAAGAAGCTCCATGGGGAGGAGATTTAGATTGCTAGATGCCGTGATCGACTATCAAAGTGATGGATGCTGTCAGAAACAGAGATGAAGAGAAGACAGTTGAAAGAAAAGGAAAAAGGATCTTTGTTTCCTGTAATGAATAGATTTTCTTTCCTAATGTGATACCGTTCTTTAGCTCTTTCTTCTCCTCTTGCAGAGTGGCTACTTCCAGTCTTTTTCTCTCTTTTGATCATAACATTGTGTCCTTTAAAGATGTTTCCTTCCTTTCACACTACATAGTCACTGACTGTGCAAGCCTCTAATGGCATCCAGAGATGCTGTCAATTTTGTCCTGCTCTGATTGTAACTCTGCTCCATCCCAGGTATTTGGAATCCACACTTTCTTTTCTACATCTGCGGTTTCCTTTATTTTCTCTCTTCGGCTTTACCCTTCTCCTTCCCCAGATGGTCAAGCTTCTTACTTGCTTTGGCAAAGAGGCATTTCTGTGGCTGTGCTCTCCATTTCACTTCATCAGCCAGCTTTACCCTTTAAAGGATTCTACTTGACATGTTCTTCCTTAACCCCTCTGACAATTTAAGAGCATTTACTTTTCATTCGTACTCCTTGAAACGACATTGCAATCTTCGCCCTTCTATCAGGGCCACAGTTCATAACTTACAAATGTCTTCCCTGTTACCTTCTGATCTCTCCTTTTCATTTCTGATTTTAAGATTTCTTCATGAGAAGTCTTCTCTATTTTTTATCTTTAAAAGTGTTGCTAGGACTTGACACTTTCTGTTCTGCCATCTTTCATTAGGCCACAGGAAATGCTCTTTATTAGCTTCCCTTGAGCACCTGACACAGGCTTTGGGAACATGTTACCCTGCTCACTCAGTCTTCTAAAGTACTTCTGAGACTTGAGATTTCCAAAGTTTGGGAGTCCATGCCACAGTCACCCAGTGGGCTCCCAGCAGGAATCACGAAATCAGTAGGCAGAACTGCCCCATGCTTCTTTTCACTCACTCATGGCATTTGTCTGCATGAATGTGGTGTTGAGTTCATCCAGAAACTTGATACTTTAGAGAGAGAAGGCAAGGTTCTTTAGCCAGTGGTCTTCATGATTCATTGGAGGGAAAAACTAGAACGCTGAGTAGTAGATAGAACAGGTAGAGATGCTTCATAGGGTACAAATAAGAAGTTCATTATTTCATTGTTGCTCTAAGTCCCTGAATTCTTCTAGATCTCCCTTTTTGTCTCAGATATTCATACTTTAGTTATCTACTTTAAAGGTTATCACATCATTGCTACAATTACTTTTTTTTTTCCTCATGGAAGCATATAATTCCTTTGATTTACAGATTTATGATAGAAGTGAAAAGAGAACTGAGGTCATGGAAAACATTTTTCCTACTGAGAAATAACATTTCTTTTTCTGTTTTCAAGACAATGACTTGGGTAAAATTTTTATTTTAAACAAATATTGTTTTTGCAAAGTTATTTTCTTCAGCTTAATTATCTGAATCAGAATGAGTTCAATAACTTAGTAGAATTCTGAATAGGATTTGTTTTGTATATAAGAGATTCTTAAATACAACTAAAGTATTGCTTCCTTGAAAACTGGAGTGCTGCCTACTAAGTACATAGGGCACAGCTCTCAGAAGTACAGCTCTGTGTTATTAGAATGTGTGAGTAAATTAGTAACAAGAGTGGGTTTGGTTTTTTTGCCCCTTTCCTACAAACTGTATTGTTTCAGAAATAGTTGTGTACATTTGACTGCTGTTGTGCGAGAGGAAAATGTAAGGGAACATTCTCTACCTTCAGTGTTTGCTCCAAAGTTCCATTTTAATGTTAATTGATTCATCATTGAATGATTTCAAGTAACCATAGCATCTGAATCATCTTATAGCCATGGTAACTTTCCACCCATTCCTTGGAAAATCATACTGCTGAAACAAATATCTGCTGTCTTGCCTGAAAACAAACAAAAGCTGTCTGATACTGTAATTACTGTAATGAGATATTGAGAGTGATGAACAATTTACTCTTGTAGCAGGTCAGCTAAAGAGTGATCAGTTAAAGCAAAATTATTTGCTTTCACACAGAAAACAGTATGTTCTTAAAAGTGTCCAGCAAGAGCCGGGTGCTTTGTTTCAGGTCAACCATTTGTAAATCCTGATGGGACGCCGGCAATATACAATCCTCCCAGTGGCCAGCAGACAATGAGGAGCCAGGTGGTGGGACAGTCTCAGCAGCAGCCTTCACCCCAGCAGCCTCAGCAGGTTCAACAGCCACAGCAGCAAATGGCAAGTCACCTTGTCACACAGGTAGGTGTGGTGTTGTTGGAAAAAAGAAGGAGCCCTTTGAGATATGAAGAATGACCTACGGGAAAGAAGGGAGGAATGCAGCTAGACCAAATATCAGGATGTTCTTTTCAACATGCATAAAAAAGATGGAGAGGGAAGATTACATCTTCAGTTTTATCTAAAGGATTTCATTTTCAGAAGTACTGTTAAGCATGTTGGTGCAAGTCTACATGAAATCAGTTTGCCAAATTTTTCCATTATGGAAGCTGAAGCATTCATTCTCAAACCAGTGCAGTCTGTAATTCTCTCTGAAGAGCCAGAGACATTTCCTTTTTGACAACAGTGGGTTTGACTCAAAGAATAAAGTACAACAAGAGCTCTAAAAACCCTTTCCTGTCCAGCTGTTTTGGGCCCAATCTGTGGGTGCTCTCCAAGCACCTTTTCCCCAGATTGGTGTTTTTCTGCCTGCACCAATATTCTGGCAATGATCCTGGTCTGAGCTAGAGGTTCTGGAGCTACAGCAGGAAGAACAATTTTGTTTGAGCACAGTGCAATGGTATGTTGGCTCTCTGGTCCCTGCTCTGCCTGTGGCATATGGCCAGACGTGGCTGAGCATGGCCAGCAGGGTTTGGGTCTGGCTCAAACTTAATTTTGTGGGTTGCATACCTGTTCTCCCAGGGCAGAGCAGGGAACTACTCAAGCAAGAATCCTATATCCTGCTTAGTCACAGAGCAGCCAAGATCTACTGTGGTTCTACTGTGGTGTAGCTTTATAATTTGGTACAACTCCATCCCAGGTTATGCAGAAATACAGTGTTTGAATTCAGTGAAATTGCTTCAGTTTTACTGGGTTTGGACTTATATGGTTATGGCTCTTATTTCTTGACCTAGTCTTCACAGTTTTAGAAGACAGAGATAGTACCAAACCTGTAAGAAGTTATATGAGAAGTTAAAATGAAAGGAATACTAAAGCTATTCCAAGGTAATAGTGCTGTAGAAAATTGTATTTTTCGCTTAGATAAACATCTGCTCCAACCTGATGGCTGATCTATTAGTAATTCACAGCCTGTTCTAGGTAATTTTTTTAAACTCTTGTGTTCTCCCAAAGCAGCTTTACAACCATTATTCCTTTGTCTATGGCACACTTGGAGGTAAATCAGTCACTAACAGTGAAATTCAAACACACACTTATGTTATATTGCTTTCCACTTTTATCTCTGTAAATTAAATGTAGAATCAGAATTTGTCTTTGCCTCACATTACGAGTAAGAAGGTACAGCTGTGGCCATATTTAATCTAACAGCCATCAAATCCATGAAAAGAGGCAGAAATACCAGTAATAAATAATTTTTTTGTATAAGGCTAAAATGAAGAGTGAAATCACAATACTTGACCTGTTGTACTCAGACTGGTGAGCTCTGTATTTTCAGAGCTGTGTTTGAGATCTTTCTTATCAGTAACAAAGGTGGTGGTGGTGCTTGCTGTCTTTCTCTGATGGAATTTATTGTCTTTCTCTTTGCTTGTTTTTCAGCCTGTTCAGACAATGCAGCCATCTTCTCAGTCGGTCCAATATCCAGCAGTTTCTTATCCTCCCCAGCATCTCCTGCCGGTCTCTCCAACGCAGCAGTTTTCTGTGGTACTGAGGATTTCTTACTTATTTTACTTTCCTTGTAGTTGGAGGTGTGAGTATGTGTGTCCAGGAGCCTCTGGTGAGCACTGCAACAGGTGTCCCACATGAGAACCCTGCCTAAATACCTGTTCACCTTTATGCTTTGGTCCTGACAGGCACTTTGTACGAGCATTCCCACTGATTCTGGTTGCCTAACCTGAAGGGTGATGTTAGAGCAGGGCTTTCTACCTGCTTAGCAGACCCTTCAGAAAGACATTTTATTCTGCCTGCTGGTAGGAGCTTGTCTCCTCATTTAATGTCAAGTGACCTTAATTTGCTAATTTGAATAGTTGAGATTTGGGTTTTCCCTCTTTCCTGTCCACAAAGGCAGGAGAAGAGACCTCTAGAAATCATTATTCTTTATTTTGTATTCTTTTATCTATGCACTAAATCCAGTGCCTGGATTTATTCCTTGGTGATATCAGAGGATTTGGGAAGGAGAGTAGCAGTGAACCAGCTGCAGATGTGGTGTACTGTACATCATGACAATACACCCATGGTCATGTATAATGAAAATAGAGTGTTCTGGAGTCTGATTCTGGCTTGGTGATTACAGGGCTAAGATTGTACTGTTCTAAAATGAAGCTGACATTTTAAAGAGGCCCTAGGAGATCTCTTTCTGTTGTTTTTCTCTCTTGCTCTAGTAATCTCATTCATGATTGATTATTTTTTTTCCCAAAGTCACATTGTTATAGTAAGCTTTGGAAACAAAGCTGAATCCTTTCAGATAAAATAATGTTATAAATGATTAGTAGATGAGTAATACCATTTAAAGGAAAATAAATATTCTATGCTGAACAAAAGTTGCATATCTCAATGCTAATTCTCTTGCAGGAATATCAGGTATAGCCCTAGTGACAGTCATAAGAAGGCTAATATTTGTTTCAGTTAATTTAATAGTGAAACGTCATCTGAATTTCTATCTTCAATATACAGTACGTTATACAAACACTATATAGATTATATGTGTTTGAAGATGTTTTTCTTTTTTGTGAAAATCTAGAGGTGTTCCTGGCTCAGTGAAGTTTCTTGTAGAATCTATTTTCAGTAATTTTCCATTCTGGTAATGAGTATCCTAGCTTTTTAAAGGAACAGCTTCACAGAGACAACTTATGTGTCTGAATATGAATGTAGGATGATGGTGAAGTTTACAGCATTTCTTCCATATACCACCTGATGATCTGTCAGTAGTGTTTAAAACATTGATCCACGACCTCTGCTCTCAGTTGGGAGGGTGAGTCTCTGTATTTGAGGGTGAGTCCCAGCAGTGCTTTCTACAAGCAAACTTTTTATTTTGTTTTGTTTCATTTTGAACGCATTTTGAAGTTTCTGGACATTAAACGCATTGTGCAGGATGGTTTTGGAGAATAAATACCAAAGGGCTGCTAACAATATTAAGAGACTTCTTTTAAAAAATAGTATGGATTTTCTGAGCAAAAAACATTTTTATGGTGCTTAGTTCCTATCTGTAATTGGTGTATTAGCACACGATGGAGCTTTATGTTGAGTATTTAAAGTTCTTACGATATGAGCACAAATGAAGATGCCTAGAACCACGCCCACACGTGTAAATCTTTGACCTTCACAGAATAACCTTGAAAGCATTCAATAGTATGAATCTTTTTGCAAGAATGAGCAGATACAGTTCAGAATGCCTGTATTATTACTAGCATTTAATGGAACTTAGGTCCATTGACTTTATATGGTACGTTTATCTTAGCACAGATTTATTTTTTTTTCTTTCCCCCTTCAATCAAATATAGAACTTGTTTCTCTCCAACACATAATAAAAAACCTTGAAGTAGCAACATTAGGCTTAGGATTTTTTTTTACTTTCTCTGTGTTTACAACCTTAAAATTTCAAAGCAGTCCATAAAGGGAAAGATCTGCAACTGAATCCTACTGAATTCCTCTTGGGATCAATTTGAAACACAGGTGAAATTACCAGCATGCATTTGGCTGACAAATTCTGTGTTTGAGGATAGAGGTATCCATAATGTTAATTTCATGCCCTTTACATTTAAAATGTCTTCTTTTGAGCACTGTAAAGTTCACTTGTCATTTTGGAATTAAAGGTGAGGGTGGCAGGGGAAGAACCAAAAGAACTCGCTTTTTTGCCAACTGATGCCATTCACCTTGCAGTCTGGAAGTCTTTGTCAAAGCATTTATAGCGATTTTCATTTTAATTGCCTCCATTTTTGTAGATATCCTTGCAAAGTTTGGCATGGCTTGCAGCTGAGTGATTCCTTTCCCCCCCACCTCACGCTCTGAACCTATTTTGTTTTGCTAATCCATGTGCCTGCTGCAGGCATCATGTCTATATCCTCTCCTCCTGCCTTCTGCCCCGCAGCGCGATGACATGACAGCGCAGTTTAACCAGATGAGCTTAAGTCGTCAATCATCAGGAGACAACCCCGAGTCGCCCTCTGGCCCCGTGTACCCCTCGCCGATCCTGCAGCAGCCTGCCCAGCAGACAGGTTACATCATGGCCTCCCCGAGCCAGCAGCTTCCCCCGGGAGGCTTCACGGGTTCAGGACCCCCGGTGTCCCAGCAGGTGCTGCAGCCGCCGCCCCAGGGCTTCGTGCAACAGCCACCGCCACCTGCTCAGGTAGGCAAAACCTTCCCTGCCGCTTCGCGCCCTTCGCAACATCAGGAAGGGAATAGAAATTCCAGATATTGTTTATTTTTCCCCTGGTAAAAGTCTAGCAGATCTTTAGGCAGCGGGGTACTTGCAAAGCCTCTGTCGTTCCCTGGGTTTCATCAGCTCCTTCCCTCTCCTCAAAACGTTTTCTGAACATATGTTCGTACTCCGTGACACATCTGCACATGAATATGAAGGAGGAGGGTGAGTAAATGCCCACACTCCTTTTTCCCTGTGCATGTACTGAAAGAGCAAAAAGCACATCAGCCCAGGTAGTCGTTAATCATATTTAATTGACTTGAACATGTGAGGTGTCACAGATCAGTAATTTTAACTGTCTTCCTGAAGACTGATTATGTTTTACTGTTCACTACCAAACATCTCTGCTTGTCTCCTGGGTACCTTTACAGAATATTGAAAGTGATTACTGTCAAAAAGTAAAATGCACAGATGACTTTCTGGCCAATTTTCAAGGCATACACATTAAAAAGACAAATTTCTTTATCCAATTATAAATAACTTCATTTAAATTCTACTCTAAATGGTATTAATAGCATTTCTCTTGTTTCCATTTTATCCTTTGGAAGAAAAAAATGCAAAAATAAAGTAGAAAACTTTACAATTTCTTTTAATATAACATTATTGTGAACCAAATTGGAAGGGGTTGGTTTTTGCTTACTTCTTCTCACTGAAAATCTCCACTTATGTTTATTAATGGAATTCGGTATTGACATAGGAATGAAGAATTTTTACTGTTACAGTGCTTTAAGTGGGCTAAGGATCTAGTTAATTAGATTGCTAATTAACAATAAAAGAAATCTGAAGACTACTGGATGCTGATATACCATAGAGAACCGTGCAATCCATATTTTCCATGGTTAAAAAATATGTAGCTTTGTTTTCTGAAAGAAGGCTTGACAAAAACAAGTTTGAAGGAGCTGAAGTTCAATATAATGTGATTTCTTTTACAAAAATTTGAAAATATTGCTAGAAAAGTATTGGTAGGAAAATATTTCACAGTTTGCCAAATGTAGCAGGCTTGTTGTTGTTTAAAATTTGTGAGAAAAGAATGTCCTAATGAGCAAAATTCCCTGATGAATCCATCTTCCTACCTAGATTGTGTCTCCTAAGTAGAGGCTGTCCAGGCTTTAGTCCTCATGTACAACCCCCAGGTGCCCCCAGTGTTTACCAGCATCGTTTATTCCAACCTCACGACACCTGTAGTGAGCCAGGGAAATGTGAGCACCTCCGTTCTACAGGCTGCCACCACAGCAGGCACTGATGTTTCCCAGCTCTGCCAGCCAGGGTTTGCTGTGGGAGTTGAATGGGCTGCAGGATGGTGCTGCCTGTCCTGACAGGGACCCCACATCACTCCTCATCCCCTTGGGTGAGGCCAGATGTTCAGCTCTCCCTGGGGTCCCTGCTAGACCCAGCTTGGTTGGCGTTGCATGGGCTGCTTTGGGTGGGTCTGCCCACTGTAGGACCAGTACAGTGCTGGTGTGTCTAATGGTCACTGTGTCTCTGTCCATACCCCAGTGGCTTTCCTCCTATATTTTAACTAAGTGGAAAGTTACTGACAGCAGAAAAATATCTTTTGGCTTTGCAACAACTTCAGTTATTCACTGAGGAATGGTTTTTCCTCAGGGGGAGATGTAGAATGGTGAGAAATTCAATGCTGTAAGCTTCCTCTGGTTCTGCAGATAACATCCATCTCCAGCTTGTTGCTGTTCCAAAAAATCCTCATCAGATACCTGTGGCAGAGGCCACGGCAGGGTTTAGTGCCTGCTGCCCATGCCCCTCTCCCTTGAAAACATAGTGGCCTTGGTCTGCCAGAAGGGAGAGAGGGAAACCACTCTCTGTATCTGCATGCACAGAGCTTCTGATTCACACATCAAGTTTTACCTCATTCACTTCAGTCCTACAAAGTGGTTTGGATACTACACATGGATGGCAAATAGGGGGATCCCTCTTATAAAAAGATAAGAATGAATCCTTGAGAAATAGTAGTTCTTCTGCCCTGAGAGCTTAGCTTTCTGTACATGGCAGGTAGGTCCCAAATCCTTGTCGTGCCAGTGGCACAGCTTCACTGTGGCAGTGGCTGTTGTCAGCCTGAGTCAGCTGTTGTTACTTTTTGGGGCTTGATGTAATAGTAAGGCTGCTCTCAGACACCATAGCAGGTGGTCTGAGGCAGGCTCTGGGAAAAAGAGAAAGCAATAAAGATGGTAATGGAAGCAAAACATTATGTGATGCATTAATCAATGCAATGCAATCAATGTAAAAGCATTTTTATATCTTAAATGTTGCTATTGAATTTATACCAGTATAAAAGAGGCATGACTTTAATGGCTAATTAGTTCCTGTAAATGCACTGCTGATAAGGTTGGCTGTGATACCCTTGCATGCTATTGGAAAATAGCAGTGAAAACTTGGGTGAAGATCATGTGAGTATGATCATTTCCTTTAGGAGCTGAAAGGAGGAGAAAGAAATGCTTCAAGCCTACACACTCAATGGTACTGCATTTAAATCACTAGCTTTTCTATTAAAGTTCAGTTAAATGTGGGTCTACAGCTGCTCTCCAGGATTCTTTCTTCCAGTCTGTATTAAAGCAGAAGCAGACTGTGTTTGAAATCACAAGCCTAAGAGGTGGGGAAAGAAACCTTTGGGTTTCTTTTTTGCTTCTGGTTTCATCACAGGTATTCCCCAGCTTGACAATAAAGACATCATTTAATAAACTGAAAATAAGGATTTCTCTTTGTTCAGCCAGTAAGGAAAAACAAACAAACAAATAAAAAACCACAAACAAACAAACAACACCCCCCCCAAAAAAAAACCAAAAACAAAAAAAAACCTAAATCCTGAAAAACAACCCAAATCCCAGCCATTACCTGTGGTTTTCTGAATGGGATTTTTAGCAGCAAATGCCTGTTTGCTTTCTATCATGAATATCGAACATATATGTCTTTGCTTTCTTTATTTTCAATTTTCTTCTCTTTTTCATAGTTTTTCTGTAGCATTAATGGACCAAACACTTTAACAAGAGTCCACATTGTGCTTTGTAGTACTTTATCAATGGCACCTGTCATTGCTTCTGCAAATGAAGAAGTGGAAAAAATGTGAATATTATGTCAGTGGGAAAGCATATCCTCCCTTAAAAGTTATTTTCACCTCTTACTTAGTCTTTCTGGAAGGTATACTGGCAAAATGATATCCAAAAGTGAGATGGCATGAATTCTTGGAGAGGCCTGGAGATGTAATTTACATGTTGAGGGATTTTTCACCTGAATTAATTTTGTGTCATCATTAATTTTATGTCATCTTTAATCACCTGTCTCTTTGCAGAAGCCTTCTCCTTGAGAGTCTGTAATCACCCTAAGACAAAATCTTTATTCATAACATATCTCCTCTAGGAAGCTTGTTATGAAGAAGGCTGGGGAGTCACTGCAAATGAGCAGGGCTTTCCTTGATGATCTTTGAAAATTATATTAGAGGACATCTTACAAGGCATTACTTTTTGTTACCTGCTAGTGAAATTATTTTGGAGGAGGCAGGGAGGAAGAGAAAAGACCTTGAAGAATGACTGATCCCTGTCAGTTAGATATTGGGAAGAAATGGCACCTTTATGTGTCTGTGCATTACTGGGGTTTCTCCTCTTCACTCCCATTTATGTGCCTGTATCAATTGCGTTAGCTGTGGTGCCAGCATCTGGCTGAAGGTGCTAGTCCAAGCTTTCCTGGGTATCAGCAGTGTTAAGAGAAGGTACAGTACCAGTCTGATGTCTGAATCAAGCTGTAAGCCAGTAGGGAGGCAGTTTATGGAAGTAAAATCATCCTGAAGTGTGTGTGGACTCCTGTTCCTGCCACAAGGAAATAATCAGTGTACCAGTGAATTTCATGGGTGCTGCTGGAGAGCAGCCAGAGAGACACCCAGCCTCCTAACGGGTTCCAGATTGTATGTGGACAGGACAAGGCAGAAAGCCAATGCTGCACTGAGTCTCTGTACATCATCTAGGGACAAAGCACATTAGAAAGAGGAAAAAGTAATGTCTGACTGTGCCAGTTCATGAGCATCTCTGAAGTGACACACCTAGTCCTGTTACAATTTAAGTTAAAGTTGTATAGGAGGGAAAAATTAGAATGCAGTGGTCAGCCTACAAACAAGCCAATTACTAAAAATGATACTAAAAATTATTTTTCACAGTGTCAAAGAGTAAGATCAAAAAACTATGCTTTTAGACTAAAGAAGGTGACATTTATTTAGGTTAGGGTCTTAGAAGCGCATTTTTTTGCTATATTTATTTTATTTTTAGGGTGACCATTGGCATGCTTGTTAGTGCTACGGAAACTTTCTGGTCCTGTAAATAAAATGTTTTACAAGCAAAAGGTTGAAGGTTAGGTTGGGCATTTCACATGGGAATGCAACTAAAGTATAATTTGGCATATTGTTTGTCTGCTAAACAGATGTAATGTTTTCTTGTTGAAGAGTACATAAGTGAATGTTTTAATAACACTGATGTGGTGAGAAACAAAAAAATTCAAGAGGATCAGAGTAGATGATGTAAGTGATACTTGTTATCTCTGATCTCTCTAATTCCAGTGTTCACCAAAGTAGAATCAGAAAGGAAAAATAACATTTCAGATACTGACACAGAGATGTACTCAAGATAAATGGAATGGATCCTTCCAATCCCCTCAAGCATAGAAGAACTATTTTAAACCATGTCTATATTTTACATCAAACCCTTCTTTTAATGTGTGAGCTTTAAAAAAAACCAACTGACCCCCCAACAAACAAAAAATGAACAAACAAAACCAAAAACAACAAAAAAATACACATACAAAAAACCGAAACAACGAAACCTACCAAAAGCCAAACCTCATGTTTTCATGTGTGTGTGTGACTGTCTAATTCTTCCATTAATCTTTATAAGTGAAATATTTTTTTTTTTACCCTGCTACTACTAACCATTTTTTAATGCTGATAGATTGCACTCTCATAAACTTTTAAGTGGGTTGCATAACAAATGTACTCCAATGAATTAAGAAAATGAGAACAAGGGAGACAACCCTTTGACTAATGCTGAGGATTTATGTGTGTGGTAAAAATAAATAAGTGTATGCTTCAGTTTATATATTTGTGCTCAGCATGTTTAACTATAAACCTGACTTCAAAACAGATTCTTCAGGTAATGTTTCAAGGTTAATACCTACAGAATCATCTCCCAAGGGATAATTCTCATTATTCTCAAATGTTCATGTATTTTTAAATATCTAGGGGCTTGTCTGCAATGGAAAATGAGGAAGTTTAGGACAGATCAAATAAATCCTGTAAGTGAGATTAAGCTGCTGGCAGAAAAGTTAGAGTATTTCCACAGGGGTTTAATATTCTTCAGTTTGTCGAATATGTTAATAGAAAATAAAGAATATTTGAAAGAATGTCTGTTCTGTTCCCCCTGCTCCAAGGCTGGTAAACTATTTGCATTGACTTGACTTAAAGTGGGCCTCCTCATTTCTTTCAATTCTCCTGTAGTGGAGTGTTGCTGAGAACAATCAGCTGTCCATGAGATGAGTTTATCACACTAAACTTTCCTGATCCATAGTTTCTACTGCTTAAAGCATGCTTTTAAACATGTGGGTCCACTTTCCTATTCCTTGTGGATTTTCTTTGCAGGGAAACAAATTCTTAGTGGTGGTGTCCATTCTACAAAGGCATTTTGTTGTTTTTGTTTTTTTTACATTAGTCACAAAACAAATGGCTTGAGGGCAGGCTGTAGCCATTAGGTGTCACTTGGTATTATCTGGAGGCTTGCAACATTTTCCAGTCAAAACCTTGTCTTTCTCATACTTTTTTGAATCAGGCTTATACAAGCAGAGAGATGGGGAAAAAAGTCAATTGCTTGAAAAGAAAAACTAATAGACCTTGAAGAATGAATGGGTGTTCAGACTCTTGATTGACAGATGCTGTTGACTGTCAGTCGATCTGTAGGATTAACTTCACCAGTGCCACCCAGTCCAGTTTTGTTAATCCTAATTCTTCTCCCACCACAGTTACACATTCAGTAGGCTTCTACTTGCCCAGGAAGCAATCCATGGCCTATTCTTGCCTAGTCTTTTGTGTCTGTGCCATTTTTATTTTTTTTTCCTCATCTGAGACTGGAAATTTTTCAAGGAAATTCTAACTACTGTCCTAGTAGTCTTGTCTCTGTCCCTGCCAACTTTATGGGTGATCAAGTTGAATGATCTGTATCAGGAATTTTTCTTCCATGCAAATAAAAGTGGAAAAAAATCTTGTTTTTGCATGAAAAAAATAAAAGCATTTGGTCTGACTTGTGCATATGTCTACGTAGGATAAATGCCGTGCACAAAGTGAGAAAAAAATTGTATGATTTATTAAGAAATGCTGACAGCTGTGGCAGAAGTTGTGAGAGAAGCAATGTTCTCCCAAGCCTGTGTCTCTTGCAGTCTGTTCATACCATACATTGCCAAACTCTATCAGATGCCTACAGTATCCCTGACAGCTGAAAATGAAAAATTTTGAGTGCTTTGAACTTGTGAAGGGTCAGTTGAAAACTGTTTAGCTCAAATGTCTCAGTAACAGTGGTGTGGCATGTATAGGAAAAATCTTTTGGTCCAGTCACCCTCAAAATTTCATGTTCACCTGTCTGATAAGGAGATGTAGTACACACTTCTCTATAATGACAATAATAATAGGAAAAAAAGAAGCACATCTAGCAGAACTGATGCCTTCCCTCAGCTCCTGTAAGAAAACAGCTATGATTGTTTTTTGAACTGTAATTGTTTTCACACCAAGAGAAAGACTTTAGAGTGAAATGTTCATGTAAGGAGGGTCGTACCTGTTAAACAGGAGCATCAATCTGATAATTTCCTTACAAATTACAACGTGTACACACTCCACGTTGCTTTTCACCTTGTTTCTACATATTTGTACTCCAGGCCACTCCTTGCTTTGACTGGACCATTTTCTCCAGAGCTCCTTTAGTGATTCAACATGCAGTCTGTATGTGTTATGTTGATACAGAAGGTGCTGTTTGCAGCCATTTTTCTGCAGCTTTTGATATTTTACTGTGATAAAATGTTGTTGTGATATTTTCTCTTTGGTATATACATGTAGCTTTTTTATGAGTCCTATATGTTTTTTTCTCTTTCAATTAATTTTTTTTTTCCTACTTCTTAAAGTATATGAAAATAAATGTGAGCACTGATAGCATTTTTCCTAGCACAGCTGAAAGCAAGCAGCGACTCTCGAAGAGACAGGAGGCAAACCTCTTCTCTTGATTGCTGCTACCACTAATATGCTTGACTTGAACTCCTGCTCCCCCTCCCTGCTTTGTTCCATTTTATGAATCTTTGATCTCTAGAGTTTACTGTTCTCTTTCTTTGCAGATGCCAGTGTATTACTACCCATCTGGTCAGTACCCTACCTCAACAACTCAGCAGTACAGACCCATTGCCTCAGTTCAGTACAACGCACAGCGGAGTCAACAGATCCCCCAGACTGCCCAGCAAGCAGGTATGTACATCTGGTACTCGTTCCTTCAGCTGCTCTCAGTGCCCTTGCAGGTGAAACCTGTTGGTTGTGCTCTGACTGAGCAGCAGAGGAGAAAGCCGGTTGCTGTTCCGTTTGAAAATACGGTGAAAATTACAAATTGAGAAACCTTTCGCTTGTACATCCCAAGCGATGGAAGAGCAGGGGTTGCATCCTGCATCCTGCATGCCGTGCTGCTGTGTCCTCAGTGTCCATGCTCCAAGTGGCTGGGCACAGAGAGAGCTGAGAGGCAGCTGGTGCGAGCAGTCACCCTGCACGTTCAAGCCAAGCACCGTGGCTGCCCTCCGTCACGGAAACTCCTCGAGTGTTCGTATCACCCTACGTGGTGGACAGGTCTGCAGGGCTGCGGAAGGGGCCGGTTGTGCTCCATCACCTGGTGCTGTCCCCGGGCTGGGGAGCAGCAAGGCTGTGTGTTTGGTGGCCGTCGGGAGCGGCCGCCCGCAGCGCTGTGCGGCTGGAAGGGGGGCCGTTACACTGTAAGAGAGTGAGTAGCAGGTCTCACAGTGAACCGGTCTCTTTTCCTGCTGTGTCATGCCACTCCGGATTGACTCCAGAGTAAGAGGGGCAGAGGAGGGAGAGCTGGGCTGCGGCGTGTTGGGAGAGAGCAGGAATTGTGGTTGGCAAGGAGTTGTCGCGTTTCAAGGGAATAAACTATGCTGGTGTTTGAGATTTATTTTTATTTATTTATTTTTTTATTTTCTGTCTGTTTCTTTAGTGTGCACCTTCCCTCATAGGATTCCTCAAAAAAGCTACTCCAGGAGTAGGGGGAGGAGGCAGAGGGGTGGGTTTTGTTTTTCCAGACGTACCAGGTAGAACAAAGCATTCATCATTCGATCTCAGTTTGGCAGAAACCCTTTAGAATGGCAAAGCAGGTTCCCTGCAAAAGCCTTGATATGAAAGTCATTTAAGATGCAAGTCAAGAGCCCAGACACGAGATGTGAACAAGACATATGGGGTCATCCAGCTTGTCAACCTATCTCCGTAATGTGACTGCTGGCAATTTTGTTCCACTCTCTCAGGCGCTCAGGGAGACAAAGGCACAGCAAACACAGCTATAACTAAGCAATTCATTACTTTTTTTTATGCTGTTCTGTGTTCTAATAAAATTGGTGACATTTTGGTCGGTGTCAGTGGTGACTGACTGTGTCTGCTTTCATACCTTCATATTGTACATTCCTGAGAGAGAAGAGGGTGAAGTATTGCACAAAGGTCATCTGTCTCTTCTAGCTTCTCCTGCTTGACAGTCTGGTACCATATTTATTATCTCTGTATAGTGGATCCTTGAAACAAAGTGCAAATCAACTTAGATGACATTATCTGGATCTACTGTGTTATTATAAAACCGTATTTATCAGTTTAATGCTACATCTATAGCCTAGTGGAGATTAATGGTAAGTGATACGCACAAGAGATGGTCTGAAGTATGAGTGATCTTCTAGAGGAGATCCAGCTGTGTGAAAATCCTAGTTTTAAAGATATATTGTAGCGCAGGAACTGTTATGTGTGAGTGCAGACAATGCAGAGATGCAAATGCTAATTTTGTTTCAGTGTTTACTGCATCGTTTTCCTTACATGTTTGGAAAACATGAGTCAAGGAGTTTGTGTAAAATCTGTAGCGTATCAGTCTTTCCCTGCAATTCGCTCTTTCAGCTGCCTGCTCAGTTGGAAGCATTATTTTTATCTCTTGTTTAAAAATGAAAACATTGTGCCTACAGTTTAGACTCCCTGCTGTGGCGATGATTTTAAGTGTTTAGCTATTCTCAGATCTCGAGACGTGTCTGAGAACAATTTTGCAAGCTGGTTCATCCCTTTGGCCTCTGATACATCCTCTCCCCTAGTGACGGTCCCAGCGTGTGGTAAGTGTGACAGGAAGCAGACTGTAGTTCCCTACAGGTCTTGTCTTGGAGGTGGTGTAAGAATCGTTCAGGTTTATGTTCCACTGCATCTCTTGGTATTTGGGAAACAAATAGCTGTGTATGACCAGAAAATAGCAATGAACAAACAAGTGTTTCAGATTACTGCTGTCCTTCCCACACAGACTTAGCTTCAGGTCAGAGCACGAGGAGCCAGAGATAACAAGGGGCCCGAAGAAGAAGGTACGATGGAAAATAGTGAAACAGAGTGTAGTACGGGAGTGCTGAGGATGGGAAGGGTGAACAGATGGGAAGGAGGCAGATGAGAAGATGATTTCTGAAATGGTTTCCCCAAAGACCTCGCATCACTTGCTGCTGCTTTGGCGAGAGGACAGCTGCAGGCAGGCCCGTGGGAGCCTGGCTGGCTGCCTGGACCTGCCGGCTGGCTCCTACGGCAGGGTGAGCAAGGAGGCGACCTCAGCCTGGCAGCTCAGGAAATATTTCATTAAAATTAAGTTTGCCTGCCTGCAGGAACTTTTGGAAGCTCTCAAAGCAACAACAAGGAGTTCAGATCTTATTTCCCCTACTTTGGGATGCAGAGGTCAAAGTTTGATCCAATATTGGCAATTTGTTTTCATTTTTGTTAGAAAAGGTCTCTTCTGGATGAAACGATATTGATGTTCTTTTACAGCAGACAGCCAAAGTAAAATGTCTGCCCAGCATCTCTGGTGGCTGAGGGAGCCTGTACTCTCTCGTGGCTTTGGAAGGAGAGCAGTATTGACTTAAAATGGTTCCAGGGCAGAAAAAAGGATGAGCTCACCTAAAATTAGATTAGAGCTCTGGCAGCAATAAATCATTTGGAGAGAAGTCTGAAAACATTTTGTGTGTTTATTTACCTTTTTTTTTTTTATTTGCATACGTGCTGGTTTATGTGAGAACCTAAGTGACCCATTTCTGGCAGAAGCCTAGAACAAACAGTGTCCCCCATGACGATTTTTGTACAAATGTCTGCCATTTGAATTACATTCATTTCTGTTCAAGCCAAAATGTGGTATCACTGTAAACAGAAATACTTCTGTTTCACTCATGCCATTGTTGCCCTTCTTCATTATGCTTTTTCTGCACCATTTTTGTGTTCAGAGCTGCTCAGTGCAAATTTTTTCAGTGTTGCCACTGGGTGGGGCCAGGGTTGAGCTGGTGTCTGTCACAACATGGCATATGAAGGACAGCATAGGTGGATTCTTAAGGTGTGTTTAGGCAGGTATTCTCAAAAACAAGGTGCTCATTTTTCAAACTGTTTGGGTATGTTGCTGTTATCTATTTCTGCACTCTGTAACAGGTGAGACTGTGAAGTGCCCAGTTTTGTAAGCACGTGGAAGAAAATATTATTTCTGTATTTGCATCTAGCAGTACTCTGTGAATTACATATCTAACATCATCAGTATTTCATTCTTCAGTAATTATCTCTATTTTGATAGACTGATCCTAGTTACTGTCTGAGTAGAAAAATAGAGATGTATTGCTGATAAATCAGTAATTATTTCTATTTTCTCATGATAGAAGAAGTCAGCAATGTGTTATTTTCTATCTGTGTCTCTATTTTCTTCCATTTTAGCAAATGCTCAGCACTTAGAGGATTTTTCATCTCTGAAGTGCTTCATAAGTATGAGCAGGATAAATACATAAGTATTATCTTTGGATATGCAACTGTTCTTATTGCTGTTCACAAATGAACAAGCTGCAACAAATTATTTTTTTTCTTCTTTGGCTCATTGTTGTATGTTTGCCTCATGTTCCGGATAATTTCAGAGCGCAACAGAAATTTTATGGATAAAATAATATTTATCTTCTTGCTTGGGCCTAGTTCTAAGAGGCTGTTAGCTTGATTTATCACGCAGTTGTAAGGTAAAAGTCTGTGGAGTGTTTTGCATCAGCAATGAAATAATCTTTTGAGGAGATTAAAGCTAAGATCTATAGTATTTTGATAGTAAGTTTTCCTGCCAAAAGTTTACACTATATTATTTCCAGAAAGAATAAGATGCTATTTGACATAATTTGTTGTTCTGCAATCCTGGCAATTAATGTAATGACTTTAGGATTTCTCACACATTCAGGAGTCAACAAATAACACCATTACAACCTATTTTAGGGCCCAGATGTCATGGGAAGCCTCAGAGAGCATAGGAAATCTCTCTATGTTTTTTCTAAAAGCAATATATTTGTTTGTGTAGAGTAGGAAAAGAAAGTTCTTTTGTGAGGAAAGTATATATCTGCATAGTCTGAATGTACAGTCCCTTCTTAATCAGTATTCATGGGTCTTCTGTAAACAGTGAGTGTTTGTCTTGAAGAAAAGGTTTCTTAAGGAGAACAGTATTATAAGTCTTTGCAGCTTTCAGTGAAGTAGAATTGTCTCTAATGCATCTCTGAAACAAATTAGAAGTTAAGACAAAAAGTACTTTAACAGAGTCCATAAATTTGTTTAGGTAGGAATCAGAGTCAAATAGACAATGAAATACTGAATTTTTGCTTAATTTAATCATTTCAGTGTCAGCATAATTGAAGAGTGTTAACTTCAAGCCTCTTTCATCCTCTTTGTCTTCTAAAAGCATTTGTCACTATAAACTGATAGTTAGTGGGGAAAAAAATGGGGGAAGGGAAATGTGCAGTACTAAAAAAAAAATTGTTTTGTTATCATGGTCATTAGAGAACCTTATAAAGAAAGATTGCTGCTTTCTACCTTCATTAGCAACCTGACAGGAGCTCATGGTCCATGATGGATTTGTTTGCATAATTCTGTCTATAATTTCTCTGCTTATATAAACATAAACAACTTCAATTTTTAAGTATCTAATTATCTGAAGAAACTATTTCTCTAACAGTAATTGCTTACTGCACTATTGAAACAGATTTGTATGGAAGGTGTCCATCTGTGTTCAGTGCTGTTTTTTTCAGCAGATACTGCTGCTGCTAAAAAGCATTGCAAGGGCAGTGCATCTCCTTTTCACAGAGGCTTGACAGGAATGGGAGGGACAGGGCCCTACTGTTCTGGATACTTAAGTGTAATGCTGTGCTCATGAATACTGATGGAAGGCTTGGAAATGTAAAATAATTTTGTGAAATAGTAGGATCAGCTCAAGAAGGAGTTTGCAGAAATTTCAATTGGACTAAGTTCAAAACTCTGATCTTGAAGTGATCCACAATGATATTATTAGTTTCTGTTCAAGTATTTTATGTTTAAATTGTCCAGAAGCTTAGAGCTTTACCTACAAGCACGCTTCCATTTAGACAGGATGTCTCAGCCCATGCTACCTGAAGTTTTGTGCTCTGGATTTCATTCTTCCTTCTGCCGGAGGAGGATGATGTGACTGAACAGTTAATTCAAGACTTTTTGAGAATCTTGATGAAAGTCAGGACTGCAGCTAATTTTTTTTTTCAATTTATAGTCTTAAAAACACTAAATCCTTTTGTCTTCCTGACATTATGCCAGAGCGCTGCACCAGTACTGAACCAGCATTCAACTTTACAGAATATCTGTAATTTAAATTAACAGCAGAATTAATACCATCACACTTCCTACAGCATACCTGACTCTGAAAATTAAAAGGTGAAATCACTTTTGTCAAAAAGCTTTGTTCTTCCTCAAATAACTTGTTTAATTATTCAGCATTCACACCAGGAGAGAGCAAATATTGAGGGAAGAGAACACTGGTAGGTTCAGCAGCTAAAATAGTCTTAAGGCAGGCACTTATTTCTGTTTTTTTTTTTTCAAGGTTTCACAATTTGTATTCAACTTCTCTAATACTAATTAGAATTTAAGCCATTTCTGACAGCATTTCTAGAGTTTCAGAGTAAAATACAAATTTTTTAATTTTGTTCTATAGACTCTGTTAGTCCCTTTTCAGCTGCTGTACAGGAACAGAGAGGGAGGATTTCTGACAGCATTGTACAGTAGATAGAACTTCAAAATAGCCACTGCAAAAATTACAGAGGCCACACAAAAATGAAGGTAACACGCTAAGGTATTCAACAGTGTCTACAAAGAATCTTTGTGTTTCTGTATTGTCTTTGCCAAAGAGAGTCATACATCATCTCCATTGCTAGTTCTGTGTTGAATCAATGTGCAGCACTCCCACTTCTTCCCACTTTTACAGCATTGAATAATTGAGAAGTTTATATGGTTTCTATTCTAGTCCTTGAGAGTCAAGGCAGATTTAATCTATTTTTATTTTTTTTCCCTTTCTTATACCATTCTGATACCACTGGAAGAACTAGTGGAACCCTATCATTGACAGAAATGGTAGAAAGCATTTCTGCAGGGGCAGGGGCCATCTCCAGCTCTGCTTCACAGAGTAGGTCTGTAGACTTTAGGGCTCAGTTCTCTCTAGATATTCTGCAGATGAAAGCATGCAACAGGATGCAGAAGTAGAGGACTTTTGGGTCTCAGCTAATAATGCAAAAATATTCTGAACATACACCAGAGATCTGCACTGCGGGAAGGAGGAACAGGGAGAGCTTTTGCCTCACAGTTGCTATTGATTGAGGATTTAAGAATCAAAGCACACTTTGCAGTTGTAAAACTCCATAAAACAGGATACATTTTTAGACTGGGATGCAGTAGAAGAATCCTGTGTGAGTATGCTGGAGGGAGGGCCCACAGCGTGTGTTCAGTGTTAAGGCAGAGGAACTCAAGGCTGATGTTGCAGTAACCGAAGCAGTGCTCTGCTAACCAGTCCTGATACTTTATAAAGTCCCAATGCCTTTACCTGAATTTTGTTCAGCCTTTGTTATAGGCTCTTATTGTTTACCTAAACTACCCACAAGAACATCATCTCTCTGCAATTGCAGGGATATTTATATTTTGGCCCACAAATGGTAGTTATATAGAATGTATGAATTTATATAGCAAGTGAGCAATTGTTGAAAGTTCTCCTTTGTTTGTTTGTTTGCAAGTGAAATAATGCTGGTAGTGTGGGTATGTGAAGAAGGCAGCCTTTGAGTCTTCCCAAAGAAAGCAGCTGGTTTCCTTAGCAACTGGCAAGGATATGTGATACCCCTCCAAATAGTTCTTCACCTCTTCCCCAGGTCCTGCTCCCTGTTGCAGCTCACTCATTATGCACCAGAGCAGAAAGCATTCCTGCAGCATGAGCTAATTGTAATGCATGAGGGCTGGTAGCTGTCACTGGTATTGAACAGAAAATAAAAAAAATTGAATTTGCTGTCTGAGTGTCTGGTTCTAACAACAGCTTGATTATTTCTGTTATTACTAGTAATACATAGCCCCTGCTGAGGTTTCACTTCCAGTGGGTATCTCTGGCATTTGTCATTATGAATGATAAGGATAAACACAGGTTTTCTTGCTGCAGACCCTGGTGAGGGTTCTTTCCTGCCTGATAGGATGTAGATTGAGGAAGGAAGGAGGTGTTTCTTTATTTGGCCTTGGTTGCCAATCTTAAGACTTAGCTGTAAATGCAAGTCATTTTATGTTAATTCACTCCAGAATTGACAAATAGAGCTGCTATTTCTGCCTCTGTTTATGTGTTGGTGGCAAGACATGACTATGACCCAATCAGGAATGTTATTTTCAGGATGTAGACACAAACAAGCAACAATATTCAATAAGTTGAACTGCAGCTCCCTGTTCCACAGTGCCCTTTCTTAGGAGTTTGAATCCCTAGTGCAACGAGTAATGGGAAGTTAGATAAGCTTTTACCCCAGTTTCTCTGGAAAGAGCTGATATTAGAAGTACTTCAACACAGATTTTCATTCTGAAGTTTTTACATATTTAACTTCTACTTTCAATGCAGTTCCCAGGATCCTAGTGCATTGGTTACAAATGTGGGCTTTTGATTACAAATAGTCATTTGATTACTGTCATGTAAATGCTTAAGGACAAGGAAAGGAAAGGAAGCCAACCTGTGCAGTAACGATTTTTGTGCTGTAGTCATACCAAGGAGCTACAGCTAGTCTTAAAACACCTCTTTGCTAAGAAATATATATATATATATATGAAGAAATTTTCTTTTTCACTCCTCAGACCAAGCAGAGAGCTTACATCCAGGGCTAATAGAATGTTAAGGCAGCTACCATGGTTGCCATCCAGTTCAGGGCTATTTTCCACCTCTAAAAAGTGTTTCTTAGCTTAGGTAAATCTGAAAAAGAAAGAAAAAGCTTTTACTGTGGCAGCTGTTTATTCATTCACACCTGTAAAAGGATCTGCATCCAAAGCTCCCTCTGAGTGCTGAAAACAGGAAGCATATTTTTGGTATTGTACATGTAGGATCCCTGAGTGTGTTTTCCTAAATGTTAGTTTCAGGAATAATTTGTGAATTTGCAACTGTTTGAATTTCTTATTGTCTTCATTCTCAGTGTTCCTTAGATTTGCTCATACAATGAAAACCCATAACGATCATGAGACATCAGTAGTGGACTTTGCCTATAAATAACAGTAGTCTTTTCCTTGTTGTAAATAATCTCTTTCTGAAGGTCCTTGGGTGTGTGGCAATGCTAAGGAAAAACAAGATAAAGAAAACAAAAAAACCCAGCCATTTCTAAGCAAGCAGATATTTAGGCTCTATATACATTACCCTTGCTCTTTTTGTCAGTCTGTGTTATCAAAAAAATTTATTATGTGCTTCAGCACTGTCCTCAGGGCTTCCAAGTAGCATGCTGGTAAAACAGAACATCTTGAATAGCATCTGCTCAACAGTGCTGCATTTCCAGCTTTCTTTTTGTTGAGAGCTACCTTTCATCAGGTACCGAGTCTGCAGGAGTGCAGGAGTTACAGGTCCTACAAAGGAACCTCCACAAATAGAATTTTTAAGGTTCCCAAGTACTACTTTATAGAATAAGAAAGAGAGGGGAAATGTATTAAATTATAAGAAGCAATGTGCTGCTTGAAAATGATTGCTGGATTAATAGTTTGTATCAAATGGCAATTTTAATTCTCTCTCAATTGGAGAAATAGAAAGCAATTAATCTTCTGTAGCACATTGTGAAAAATAAGGGCTTATACAGAATCTCAGTGAAGCTGTTCCTTCACTTAACCTTGAGCTGGGCAATAAATAATTATAAATGCAGCTACATCGCAAGGCAAAAGTAATTTGGTGAAATAGAATTATCATCTAATGCAAGAATAAGAAATTTGAATTAGGTTTCCTGATGTTCTTTGTTCCAGGAAAGTATGAATTTGATTGTGATTTGCACATAAGAGTGGAGCTAGGTTTTACAAAGCGGATTTTGTACCCAAACTATCGCTAGATGATTGATATTGCAATGTTGACATAGGCAAATGCTCCTGTGCTCTCTCAGCTATAACTCACACAGGGCCACTGATGAGAGGCCCTGTTTTACAGAGGGAGAAGGTGACGTCTGAGGTGCATGGATGCATTAACATCTGCCAAATAATTTCCTGCTCTTCACTAAGGGCACCATAGTGTCAGTACTGCCTTCCACAAAATTTTCAGTGTGTCCATCGTACAAAGTTCCTGTTCCACTGTGGTGTGCTGCTGAGACTAAGGATACAACTGAGAGCTGCTTCATCCTGAGCTTCTCTCCTGCCCACAGGGACCTCAGCCCTCAGTGCCCCACTGCCATTCCTTACAGCTCCCATTCGTGCCATGCAGATCCCAAAGCAGTGTTGTTAACCTCGCTTCACCTTGGGACTTTCCAGCCAACTCAGTGGAAACTGGTCAGTGAAAGGATCAATGAAGCATATCTGAACGGGTCATCAGTTCATATCATGGAGCAGTGCACAGGGTACTCTGATAAGGAGAGGCAGAGGATGTGAGAGAAAATATATAAATGCAGGAATGAAAAGAGCTGTATCCTTTTAGTGCAGAACCATGCCTCAGCATACTGCTCCACTAGAGCAATAGGCTCTAAGCCCCAGGCTAACTCGATAAAAATGGGAAGCCGTGAGTTTGTTATGTCAGTTTCTGTTCAGGAAGAAAGCATTCCTAAATATAATAAAGCAAATATTATTCTGCTTTTCTTTGAATTGCTCATTTCTGTTTCCCAGAAGTCTTTGCAATATAAGGAAATATAAGTAATTTGTTCCTAGAAAACCCAGCTAGCAATGGCAGTGGGTTTGTAGGACATTAATGAGTCTGCACACTAATTTCATGGGGATAATGTATGTCTGGAGAGAGCCATATTTATATTTCCAAGGTGGACACTTCACAGTGATAAAGACTCACCTACTTTTACCCATTTTGTCTAGATGTTTGTAGTGTGCTGTGGAGCGTTTACAAACTAAAATGAAGATTTCTTTATTTTATAAAATTTAAATAAATGCAATGTGCAGTTGTCCATACAGTCTTTGTTTCTTCTATGGAAATTTGAGACTAAGGAAATGGCTACAAAGGCTGACATTATATGTCAAAAGTTATGGAACTGAAGAAGGTATGGAATAAAAGTTACGGAACTAACATTTGTACCTTCCCCCCCTCCCCACACACACACACTTTTTCCCTCTTTTGATGTATTTATTTGTTCCATTATAAGTAAGAATATAGATGTACAAAGCTAATTAATTTTTATTAATATTTTTGCTCTGGCTATATGTGGTCTTAAATCAGTTTTCTGACCGATGTGAAGCAACAGTTCTGTTTCCATCTGCTCAATCCACTTGGTCCTGATTACTACATTGCATAAGTTTACAGTGGTATTTGGAATGCATTAGGCTGCCATTTTTGCTAGAATGTGGCCCAATGTGTATTTATATAGAAAGGTACGATTTATTGGAGAACCAGGTGTGGGCACATGGAAAAACAATTTGTCTTAGAGAGTTATTTCTGGATGACTAATAAAATTTTGATTCCAAGTAGGCCATAATTAATCAGCAAGGACTCTTTCCTGAGATTCTTCCTGTAGGTAAATAGACTCAGGACATCCATCAAGTCAAAAGTGTGAGAATGGGGGAACAGCCTGAGTCTCCAGTTAGCAAAGCAGTTGTATTTCTTTGAAGCAATCCCAGCAGGGTGATTTGCTGAGTGATTGCAGCATTGGCTTTGAAAACAAATCCTGAATTTCTTATTTCTTATAGGTTTCTGAAACTTTTGATATACTTTTGGTGGCTGCTGCATGCCGAGAAGGTGAACAATGGCACAGAAAATGGGCTGATAAACCAAAATCTTTCTCTGATTTCCCCTGAAGTGGCCTCACACCTTTTCTTTCATCTTCTTTTCATTATGTTGTGGTGTGCAAGTATATCACTAGTTACTTAGGGAGCTCTAAGCATGCTGAGCTCACTAAGCACAAAAGTAAATGTCAAAAAACTTCTGTTGATTGTCTGTTTTAAAGCAGCTTTGTCACAGTGCTTTCAAAAGCTTTAGGTCTGGAGATGTTTGATGTGGAGATGAAACAAGTAGTAGCCTAGTTTTTATGCTATACTGTACTAATCTGAAAATCTCAGTAATTTTTGTTTACTGTAAATGTGATTTCACTTGATTTATGTCTGTTTTGTGTTGTGAGAGCTCTGTGATGCTGAGAGGTAGGACTTTCCACTGCACACTGTGCTGGCCATGGAGCAGGGGTGGGTATTGATGGATCTGCCATGCAGGTGATTGATTTTCCTTTAGTAGATGCAAGAATATGTCATTCATCTTCTTATTTAGCAGTATGGGAATTAGAGTTACTCTTTAATACCTAAAAGTCAAAGAACAAAGGTAAGGTACATAGAGCGTAACGATTTGAGAAACCATAGGGAAGGTGGAACTTTCTGGATGTGGAAAAGGGGGGAAAGTTTGGGTGTCCATGACAGGAATCATCCCTGAGAAATACACCTGCTTAATTTGCAAGAGTTGCCTTCCTTTCAAGAATCAGAAGAACTAACTTGCTGGAATGCATCTCAGAAGTCCCAACAGTTAGGTGAGGTCATGCGTGTAGCTTCATAATTGGGTTGTGCTGTAAATGAGGGAAAGCCATCATCAGAACTGTTGTTCAATTCCTTAGGTAAAGGTCATGTGTCATGTTTTGAAACTAGGTATAACTTCAGATTAATATTCTAAAAATGCCTGTGAATTGCTTAGGAAACTCCCTTAGTCTTGATGCACAATAAAGATAGTAAAAGCACTGTTTCAGGATTTAGTATATTAGTTGAATGTTTACCTTTGCTCAAAAATTGTCTATTCAAGCATTTTCTGTTGCTTTCTAGTGTCTAAAGAAGGACAGAATTAAGATGCTGAATCTATCTTTTTAACATCAAGTTTATCTGAATACCTGCAATTCCTACAGCTCACTGTATCTGTCCCACTAGAAACACACAACCTGTAGACTTCTGGTGTCCTTGGGAAGAATTGTGTTGGGCCCAAGAGCTGTCATCTGTTGAGTGAATGTGGGGTCTTCCTAGGCAGAACTGAGTGATTTTTTTCTTTAGGAACAGTGAATTCCTATTGGATCCCAACTGACCAGCAGCTGATTATTTTTTTAACACCTTTAATATGAATGCTTTTTGATGACCCCAAGATAAGTTTGTGTGGAGATTTTTCTCCAATTCTTTTTTCTTCAGTCTGCCTTTTGTCCATCTGTTTTTTTCCAAACAAAGCTCTTTATATAATTCACAAAAGCCCTACATGTGTGCCTTCTGAGTATGAGGAGAATGCACTTAGGTACATCTGTTCTCCCCCATGTGGTTAAATAAGGAGGAAAGAAAACTTGTGGCTTCCAGCACCAGTTCTCCCCACGGCAGGAGGTTAACATTTGACAAGATGACTGCCCTTTTGAAGAGTCCCAGCAAAAGCAGATGCAGATTTCATCGAGGCTTAATCTTTTGAAATTCACTTTGCCTACTCAGCCTACTTCTCACAGGATTTTCCCCACAGCTCACAAAGGATCCATCTGGAGAAAATTGCCAAGCAGTGTTTACCAATCCATCTGTGCTCTTGAATGTCTAGACCTGTGTAAGGGCTGAGGTGAAGTCTTTATAAGCTGTCATCCTGAAAACCATTTTGAAGTCCTCCTGTGGTTTGTAACATAGGAAATGTAAAGATTAGAAATTCTGCTGAGGCATCTTTCACATTCATTCCAATTCTTCAGCGATTTGTAGGGTGAATTCTGTTGTAATACATATAATTATGAGGTAATTAAATTCTGCATCTCATTGGTATACGCCTATGTCACTGGAATTAAGGTTGTAGGGACTACTTTTGCATTCCTTTTTTTCTGATTTCTGAATATTTAACCTTGCTCCCTGGTGCTCTCTGAGGCCATTCAGACACAAATGCATCGACCTGTATTCCTGTTTTTGAAAGCTGGGAATATGACCTCTAAAGAGAATGCAGCTATAGCCAGGCAATGACAAATTTCTTCCAATTTTCAATGCTTGATTTTCATTTAAGGGATCTGTTTGTACAGTTGTCATTGTGTGTGGTTTGCTGCAGATTTATTTACCAAGCTTTTTCTTACAGTTCATGCATCCTTAGCTTTAGGAATAATGCAGTTCTTTGCTGAAGTGTCCTTCAGTAGTGAAACTGCTGTGATCATGCTGTGGAAGAGCGGGGCTGGCGTGAAGGGAATCTTGGGGAGTATAAGATTTCTCTTTACTTTGGACTTTAACCTTCTGCTGGTGTGAACTGACATTTGGACAGGTGCATCTGCACAGACCATCCTGCACCATCAGAATTCTTATTTGCTTGCAGAGTTGGGAAAGAATGGTGCTGCATACTAAGATATGTGTAGGTTTTTCATCCTGGTTACTTTAACCTTTGGTCTTGAAAAGCAGATTATTATCTACTGAGTTAGAATTGTATTTGTATTTTGGCAGTATGTTAAAATGGAGCCTTAGCAAAGAGACACCAGTTCCCTTGCCTGAGCAGGAATATTGATTCCAAGAAGATGAAGAAGCTTTTGTCTTCTTGTTACAAAATATTGTAATATTGACATAACAGAAACTGAAAAACTGAACATAACATAGTGGGAATTTCTCCTTACATTTGAAGGACAACACTGCAAAAAGATGCTTTATAGTCACTAGGATGTAAAAGTATTAAGCAAAATACTCTCAGCTTTTATATTGTGTTTACCTTTTATGACAGCTTTCCAGAACCACTGTCTTAGGTCTGGGAATCCTGCTGCTGCTTTTCTTGGAGACCTAAGGAACCTGACGTGTATGGAGCACTTCTAGTTTTTGTGTTGTTTGTGTTGCTGAGCCCACAAGTAAAGCCATGGCTAGGATATTATTGAATACCTAGTAAAAGTGAAGGGGGTGGTGGGCACAGTATATCTCAGCAAGTTTCAGAGATGGCATTCTTGCCTTCCCTTTTGATGGTGCTTTCTGTGGAATCTTTCCTTGCAAAGAGAATAATGAAATCCTAAGTCCATCACACTGTTAAGAGACGCTGGGTTTTGTTCTGTAATGAGATCTCGGAGGCCCAGGACACCATTCCTGCTCTTCCTTTGGAAGAAAAATGAACTGCAGCTGCAGCAGCTTGGCTAGCTGCTGTGGCCAAAGAGGCTGGGAAGCTGTCAGAGGAGTTGGAGATGGAGCAATAGGTTTCCAGTAGATTTGGCTCTTTAGACAAAATAACATCTGTGCCCATACAGAGAAGTTATCCTTCCAGGGAAGTGTCCTGAAAGACATTTCAAAGACTGCAACACAGAAATGGGTTTTTGGGAAGAAAGTAGATTTGGAACATATTGAAGAGTGAAATCTTCAGGGAACAGGGGATAAAGTTAATGTTTTCTGGGTCAGAGTATGTGGGAGGAATATAAATAAACATTTTCTGGTCACTTTTACTATGAGTACTGGAATGCTGTGAGGGTTATTTCATTGCTTCAGGACAGCAAGTCACAAGCAGGGGATGGGACAGGGAGGGGTATTGCTGTTTCTTCTAAATAAAGACAACAGGCTATAGCAATGACTGCTGCCTCCTACCCAATTTGCAGTAGAGGGGGAGGGTCCCTCCCTTGCTCAGAGGTAAAGTTTATCGGAATATTTCTGGTCGTTTGGTATGGTAGAATTTGAGTAATGCTGCAAATATTCCTTTATTTAAAGTGAAAAACATGAATCTGAAAGGTATAGACCATATAAATAAAGGGGGGTTGAGAACATTCCTTACTACATTTTCTATATCCAAGTTGTTGAAGAAACAACAATGCTCTCATTCCTCTCCCTTGCTTGAAGTAATCTATTTATGCCTTGTATTTCTTTGAAGTGCTGTAGAAAAAAAACATAATTACACTGTATGAAACTAATTCTTCTATGCTGCATTAAGTTTAAAATAATGTTGAATCCATATTTCCATTAGCAAGCAATGAAAAAGCTATTAAGACTAAGACTTAACACACAATCAGTTCAATTCCTGCAAATGTTTCTACAGAAGCACGGTGCTGCGGAGCTGTAAATAAATGGAAGTGATAGCCTGAAATGTGCTGTAGTATCTGTACTACCCAAAATTTCAATTTAAGAAAAAATGTTTTTTCTTCTAACTATTAGATTAGAGCTACAGGGGAGGGGCAGGTTCAAAGAGGTACCGAGCTCTTCTTTCCTATATGTTTCAGGAAAATCAGGAAAATTAATTTTATCACTTTTGCATTTTCTCCAAGCCCCCATATGTAGAGAAAGCATTTAGCTCATTTGCTTTTAAAATATCAATCCGTGTGTAGGTGTTTTGTGCCATTTCAGGTACAGCGTCACTGTGGGTCAATTTTCACCCACAGCCTGTAGGTACAGGAACACAATTCTCAGACATTTGCTGGCATAAACTCCAGAAATGGCCAACTTCCACTGAAAAGTTACTCACAGACTCATTCTGTGAGTGTGCCATATGCCTGAGGTCCTCAGGTTATACACTAATGGTTATCACAGAAATAGGATAGATATTCATTATCACTTCCCAAGGGAGCGTTTTGGATTAAATAAGTTAAAAATTCCCACCAGACAGAAAGCCTTTGTTAAATGTGCTTTATTTTTTTGCAGATGAACTCATTGCAGTATAACTGCTGATAAACTTCCTTTTGATCTGTGGCGAGATGCAACCACTTTGGCCTAGTCATTAATTCAGGACACAAAGATGTGCTTACTAGTGTGTCAGAATGGGAGGACTGTAATAATTGGAGGCAGATAGAATTTATTAAACTTCCCCTAGTAATATGAGAAAAGCCTGGTATGTGGCTTTCCATAGCACTGCCCAGGGATGTGTGCTCTTCAAAGGACACCCCCTGAAGTACAGGTTGACTCTGAAGTCAGTCCTCATCTATGCTAGCACGTCAGAGGGCAGAATTTAGCCCAAAGTGTCTTAAAATAATTTTTCAGTGCTTTACATCAGTAAAACCCTGCTGTGGGTTAAGACTTTTTTGCCATGCTGTTTCTGTGCTCCTTTTCCAGTGCTGCTCTGAGCCATGGGAAGAGCATGGCTTTTTCTGTGAGATTGAACTGGTGTGGTCAGGGAACAAGTGTGCCCAGAAACTTGATTCCCTCACAGAAGGGGTGTTGCATGTGGTGACTGCAATGTCCCCATCCCACTCTGGGTGTTAGCAGAGCTAAACCACAGCAGCCCTTGGGTCCCTTTGCCCAGTGTGCTGAAGCCATGCAGAAGCTGTGCTGTAGGTCCACAGCCTGCAGCTTCCTTCAATGCCTACAGCCTGGAGACAGTTATTTGCCGGCTTCCACCCAAGAGATGGCATCTAATTTGTGACCTTCTGTGCCAAACTCTGTTCCAGAGCCAATTTGTAAATGCTTTATATGTCAGCTTTAGCCTGGAAGTCCCAACCACCCTCACCATTGTAACATTATCTGCCAAAGAGCCAACGAAAATACAGCTTTGATGTGTTTCTTTTGGTGCTCAGATGCCATTGCATGTGAGGTGTTATCATGAAAATGACATTATCACAGTATCTCAGGGCCTTTGGGCATCTGATGTTGCCAATTGCCTTCACTTCTTGCTGGTATGTAATTTATCTTCGGTGTGGCCTACCCTGCTAATATGCGCCCTTTGTGGGCAGAGGCGAAGCTAATATACTTTCAAAGTGTATTTGAATTGCTTCCATAAATCACAGCTGTCACTGTGAGCAGTTTTATCACTTGCCAGAACAATATGTTATGCTTTATAGTCTTGGTACTATTCTGAACTCTTTTATTTGTGTAAATTGTAATGCATCATAACTTATTTTATCAAACAAATTTGAGCAGCCCTGGGTGTTTTTATTATTATTATATTTTTACATGGAAACTCTGTAAAGCAGAACATTTTTATGGTACATGCTTTATAGTTGCAATTATTACTTTTTATTAGCAATTAGCTCTAAGAACACTTTCAGTTTGGTTTCTATTTGTTAATTTTGATTCTTCTAAGAAGTTCATGCAGCTGGGGCAGCTTTGTTTTTGTAGCTCATTTCCTCTACTACTCTGCTGTGTAGCAGGAAGAGCAGCTACATGGCGGTCATGAGCCGCAGAGTTGGAGATGGGGAGGAGGAGCCTCCTTGCCTCATAGATTTTATTTGCTATCTATGCAGAATACCCACCAAATTAATCAGTTGAGTGGATTCAAAATAAAAAGCCTTGTGAAATCCAGCAAGCACTTGCAGGCGAGCCATCCTACCTGAGAAATCAAGGATAGTGTAGCAGGGAGGTCATGAGTAGTCATTTATGCCTAAGGCAGAATTAATGCCTTCATCTGGGAGTGCTTCCCCTGACTCCTAGAAAGCAGCTGGGAGCATGAACAGCATGAGTACTCAGAGCTGTGCTGCAATGCCCTGGCTCAGGCAGGGGCTGGCGAGTGGGACAGTTGTGCCTCAGCAGCCAGAGCCACTCACCTGGGCAAAGACCAGCTGTGCCCACACTGCCTGCCCGCCCTGTGCCTGCCCCAGGCTGCCAAGTGGGGCTGCTCCCATCTGCCAGCTCAGCCTCCCCACCAGGCAGGGCCCTGGTAACATCACTGAACACTCTGCACAGACACAAGCTCATCCATCATATCTTTCTTCTTCTGCCATAGTTGTAGATCTGTTTATGAGTGTGACCTGTGACTGGTTTAGGACTTCACTGCAATAAGAGACTCTCCTCAGCTCTTCTTTCTCAGTGATGCTCTGACATTAAATGCACTGTTTCCAGAAGAGTCAGTAAAATATCTCCTTTTTTACAGCCATCCCTAAAATACCAGTGAATATTTATGAACCAATTTGCCATGGCTTCTCCTGTGATAGGAAAAAAAAAGTGTGGGTTTTTTTTTTTAATTGATGCAATAGCTCATTCCAGAATGTGAGAACAAGGTCTATAAAGTAGTCAGTTTTATAATTAGAAAATTATTTATTTGCAGCAGATATATTTGCTAAAATGTAAAGATTGAAGTCCTCTGTTTCTTAACGTGGAGAAGATATGCTAATTGTTTAAAACTGAGCAGTGTCTCCAATGGAAATTTTTTAGGTGTAGATCAAGTTCCTCGTCATGAAGAGCAGTCTAAGACTTACGTTTGTCCTTTTACAGAAGCTGGTGTTTATTCTCAAGGTTTGAGCTCAGAATGAGCAGTAGTTGCTAAAGAATGTTCTGCAGATGTGTTTGCAGATCCTGTGATTTTCTCTTTTCAAAAATTTTAGCTACACAAACATTTTCAGAAGATTGGCTAGGCACGTCAGCTACCACTTCAGAAATGCATGTTGTAAATTTTACATGAAGAGACATTTTTGGCAGCTGCTTTGTGGTTTGACTTTGAGCAGCCCCAGAAAGGGTATGTGAAATCAGTTATCCCATCCAGACCACGTAAGCAAGAAACAAGTATTTTAGCCTAAGGATGACTTGGCGGATGGTACTGCATTAAATTCAGTGATTGCACATAGAGGAATTCATATATACTTTTGCCCACATACATAGATTGTTTCATAGGATCAGAGAAACTAAGGATCGAGGATACTCCTGATCTGTGTAAAAAAAAACAAAAACCACCAAACAACTAAGAAACCTGTTTCTCCCACAGAAAACATCTCTCCCACCTCAGCTGAGCCTGGGGAACCAGCAGATGCCTTTCAGCAAGCATTGTAAAGCCTCTGTAAACCCTTCCAGTTTAATTTGAAAACATCCATTTGTATTGCTTCGCTGACAAATTTCTGATTCACAGAGACCTGTAGTTAAGATTTGGCTCTGGCAGCTGACTCTTACTATGCCCTCTTCCTCACCTTCCTGCCAGTATTGACAGACTTAGAGCTCTGGGAATGTGGCCCTATGCCTTGCAGGCACTGTCAGAAAAAAAAACAAAACCCAGACATCTTTTTTTTGGTCAAAGAAGCATTCTTCATATAACTGAAAATTTTGCAAAGCTCTGTGTATAACTCTTAGATAATTCAGCACTGAAAGGTCTCTTCTTATTATAGATTATATTGAAGGTCAGATGTTTTTCCATTGACTTTATCAATTGAATATATAACACTGCTCAACACTTCTGGATTTCAAAATGGTTTTTGCCACCCCTCAAAATGTTATTTTACAGATGAGAAAACTAATAAACAGAAAGAAGTAACGCATTCAGAGTTTACTAGGTCCCAGGCAGGCAAAGAGCAAAATTTTTGATGTATGTAAGGAAAAAGTTCTGCTGCTGGTTCTAAAATCTACCTTGACAATACACCCAGGTTGATCTTCAGTATTTATGCTGAGTTGAAGACTCCACATGTTTATGGTCTTTATTGTGCATTTTTCCATCGCTCTGATTGCTTAGCTGGCATCCATCAGGAATTCAGACTTTGCAAATACTTTTGGCCATGAAGATTATAAACACAGCCTTGCTGGAGTTGCAAAATATTAAGTGTGCTGTGTGACAGCAAATGCGCCGTGGCAGGTCTGCCCCAGCCACTTCTGAGGGCAGGCATCATCCTGGAGAAACCCACAGCAGACAAAGCACAAATATTCAGATGACTTTCCTACATTTAAATTTGTGCTATGCTTTGGGTTTTTTTTGCTAATGAAAGTAAATTTTGCATCATTTACAGTTGCCCAGTTAGCAGATACCTTTAGGGGAGACAAGGGGATCAGGACTGATCCTGTGGGCTTTGCAGAACAAGTCTGCAAAAAATGCTGCTGCTTGGCAGATCCACCTTCTCAGGATGTTGCACTGGTTGAGTTACCCAGCATCTTCTTCTGCAGTGATAACACTGGGCCAGCAATAGCTGCAGTTTTCCAGCTAACATGCTGTGCAGTGAAAGCTGGGGATGAGCAAAAGCATACAGGGGAGGTTTTCTTTCATGTAACTGAATTAAACCATGTTCTGCCTGGACATTTTGACATCTGTTGACCACAGGCCTGATTCAAGGCTTTCTCAAGTTGCAGAAAGACTGTCCCTAGCATGGGTGGGGCAAAGACTGGGGCAAGGGGACTGATGCCTGCCCCTTTCCCAAGGACTGCTGTCAGCCTGTTGTCCAACTTGGTAGGGACATGGAAAGCAATGCAGAAAATAAGCGATGTCTTCTAAAGTCAGCTTCATCCTCCCTCTCCTTTTCTCTTTCTTCAGCTCTCTGTGAGCCAAGATTTCTTGGCACAGCTGTTCAGGAAAGCTTGCTGCTGAGTGTCATTTCTATTCATTTCTTTTGTGAATTACACAAGGAATTTGTGAGTCCAGGTGTTAATCCTCTTGTTTTTAAAAGTGACACTAAACCTTTGTTAGAAAAGGCAAAGGTGAAAGTTTTCTCCCACAGTGCATTCCCTGTTTTCTTTTTTTCTTTTTTTTTTTCTTTTCTTTTTTTGGATGTCTGTATTATTCTGCAAGAGTTGAAATTACATTTGCCTGTGATGTGGAGATAGGCAGGCTTTGTAAATTTAGCTGCCTGATTAATCAAAAGAGTTTGTAAAACTGTATGAACAAGTTATTTTGCACATTCTGGCCAACTGAAACAAAAAAAAATCTAATTCCTGTGAAATGAGGCTCATACCCCATACATCCTCTACACCCAAGGCAAACTAAAATATAAACCAAAATGGCCTACAGATACTAAATAATAATAATAAAAAAAAAAGTTTTGGAAATTGGTGGTTTTCTATTTGGAATGTCAAAGGGGAATGTTTTTGACTTTTCCAGACATTATTTATTTTACTCATTTATTCCCTTCTTTGTAAGATGCACAGTTTGGCCACAGGGGAAGCTAACTGGACACTGGGGATGACCACACCTGTAGATTCCACCCTTCACCTCCTCCCAAGAAAAAGCTAGCAGATATATCCCAGTTGTAGTGCAGTAATTGAATGTATTGCTTTTGTACCTATGTCAGAATTGCAATTAGTGTTAACATTTCTGCAGTGATATGGAGTGGATGCCCAGAACAGAGACTGATTGAAACTACTTATAGGCACTTTATAGGTCTTTTACCTTGTACTTCAAGGGCTAAAGGGAAAGAAGGGTCTCAATTGCTTTAGCAGTTGCTTTAGCAAAGGCTTAACCCAATTTCATTAAGGCACTCCTGATCAAGAAAGACAGGAAATGTAAACTAGTGTTTCCAGTAAATCAGCTGGGCTGATAATTAATTGCAAGGCAAACATGGGTAGGAGCTCCCTGTATCTGTGCCACAGAAGTGAAGTAACATAGACTCATTCCTGATTGACATTTAGTTTATTGTTTGCCAACATCTCTTGGTGCATAGCTACTGCTTGGTGTAATGGCTCTTTCATATGGGCACGTACAAGTGCAAGGGCCATGCATAAATGCAGGCTCAGTCCCACCTTGCCCCATTTTTTTCTCTTGCGGGTTAAGCAGTGGTTAAAAGAATTTGAGTAATTAATTTGTTTTGTATATTGTAGAACTGAATTTTATTGGAATGGGACCTCACTTTCCTTAATTTGATTGCTACCTGCCTGGCCAAGTTTCTCAGAAAGCTTTTAAAGCAATGATAAGAATACAGTGTGAATAAATGTGCTCATATCTTTCCTACTAGAGATTCTCTCCTTCAAGGGGCTGAGTTCCCCGGTCCAGGAGTGTATTCAAGCCTGAAAAATCATTGCTCTGAAATCAAAAAATTACCTTATATGCTTAAAAGGGCTTTGCTGTATAAGGGTGGGAGTAATCACTGTGTTGCAGGAGAGTGCTTCTGATATGGTACAGAGCTGGTTAAGGTTGATTGCTAACCCCAGTAGTCTTTGGATTGCATTCTGCATGGGTGCACTTGGAAAAGATGAGATTTTTTGCAGTTGGACCCATATGGGCAGACATATGCTCCATCAAAGTCCTGTTGACTTCAGTATCATCCCTGCGCCTGTTTGCATCGAGCTGGGGGCTCGCAACTTGCTGTGTCCTTATGTTGTAGGTAAACAAACAAACTCAAGGCTTTTTGCTCTGTGGTTTGGTACCTGTAGGTGTATGCAGAAGCTGTGGGGAGGAAGAGTGCCATCAGGCAGTGGCTGTGTCTTTGTTGCAGGTAGTATTTACAGTTGATGTTGTGCCTATGAAAACTCTTCCTGAGGCTGAGACACAAGACAAAGCCCAGCTTGTGAAGGCGAAAAAGCAGGGTTTGTTAGCGATACAGTGCTAGGAGTTGTTTACCCCAGTCTGCCCACAGTAAAATGGAGCACAGTACAGTGAACTGCATCACCAGAATGCTGCAGTCTTCTTCCAGCAGAGAGGATGTGGGCAGGGCAGGAACCTGTACCTAGAGTTGTGTGAAAAACAATAGCCTTGCAGAAGCAGCAAGAACCCAGGGAGCATCTATCTCCAAAGTCGTGCTGGTGAGCAGCAGCCTGCCTGAGCAGTCCCTGCTCACAAGAGGGGTCAAGCATTCAGCACACATATTTTGGTGTACTTTCCAGAAAAGTATTGTGTGGTTCTCCTTTTCTCTGGGCAAATTATTTCCCTTGGGTGCTTATTTGTCTACCTGCAGTTGTCTTTTCTCTTCAGGAATGCATCATCTTCACTGTAGGGACTGCAGCTATTCCTTGAAGTTTGTGCAGTATCTGGCATGGAGTTTTACTCTTGAGCTTGTGCTTGTAGGTATTTCATCAGTATCAAGAGCTGATGCCAAGATAACAAGCTGATATCAAGAGCAAAGTTATAAATAGATCAATAGACAGGGCTTAACAGTTTTTTACTCAGACCTGCCATTATTTACTAGGGGTCAGTCCGGAAAATCAAACCAGAAGAAATGAATCTGCTGAAATTCAGTGAATCTGTGGGTAGCAGCTGGCATGGAAAATTTGGATCCTGCTAGTTTTGTATTTGTGCTTTTTTTGAATCATACTGAATTTTGTTTTGGTGGTTAGCTGTCCCACTGCACAGTTCTTAGGGATTTACTAACAAAATGTATAGATATTGTATATAACAGTTATTCTATGGCCATGAACTGTTTTATGTAACACAATGAAACATAGACACAGGTACATATGGGGAGTATTGCAGCTGCTCTTCATCAGTGAGCATGTTGTATGCCAAAGGAGTCTTTCTGTCGACACCAATGGGTTCTGGCATTGGTGTTTTAATTGTCCATTAGCTATTCAAAAACCTTCTAAAGAGGAATTGCAGCAGACCTCATCAATATAACTGTCCATGGCTCCAGTAAGGGCTCCTACCAGATTCGCATCTGTTTTGGTCTTTAAGCAGTAAATCTCCCTTAAAAGCATTAAATTTCTACAAAATTGTGTTTGCCTGGCTATGGGTCTCGATTGACTCTCCTTAAGCTCGTTGGGATTGGTGGGCAGGGGCTGAGAGCAGGATTATTCCTTTATGTTTCTTAGCACTATTTTGGACTTCCCTGTTGTTGTGAGGACTGTGTACCAGCTTGCAATGCGTGCCTCCAGTGGTTTAGGGAAGAGAGGGGCTTCACCCCTCTCAGAATAATGTAGTATCCTCCCAGGTCCTGCAGTACCCTCCCTGCAGGCACCTCAGCTGGCTTTGGGCATCTGCAACACTCCGGTGTAAACCCTTGCTCATGGCACTGGCCAAAGGGAAATGCTTGTCCAAAGCTCAATTCTCCAAAGCTGTTGAGCCTGTTCATGTGGCTCCATGGATTAACTTAGTTCAAAAGCATAAAATACTTTCCTTCTCTCTCTTTATTTCACCTGTGTCATTTGCTGGCTTGGTGACTTTTGTTTTTTTTCTTTTTAATCTTTCTTGGTCCCCAGTAAAATGGAGAAGCCTCAGATTACAAAAACAGCTGCACATGCTTTGGGTTAATGCATTTAAGTCAGGCTCCAGGGCCTGGGCAAGTGCCAAGATCCTGGATCAGCTGCTTTACCGGAATTAGGCTGCTGTAATGGAGCCCTGCATTATTGTGTTGCAATTATTTTGGATTGCAGCTGGCTGTTCCCTCTATTTTTTTTATTTTTTTTTACTGAAGTGAGATAAAAGGATTTGTCTTAAAAATAGAATTTTCTTTTCAGAATCTTACAGAAGCTTTGAGTTATATACCATGTCTGTAAGAGGTGTCCCTCTGTTTATCTTTAGATTTATCTTCAAGGAGAAGAGCAAGAAATATTTGTCATAGTTTTTGAAGAGCAGGAAGAGGGCTAAAAGGTCTCAAAACATAAAATAAATGTGTATTGGAAAGCAATGAAATAAGTGATTAAAGTGTCATATAATTACATGGTTTTAGGTTCTCAGCAAGAACACATTTATTTTCAGCATCAAGCCACTTACTAGTAGCAAGTTCTTCTTAAAGCTGTCCCTATAATTTGAAAATCCTTTGTATAGAGAAGTAAAGGAATGGATCCAGATTTTAAGCTGAAGAAAAACATTTCTCCAGTCTCGAGTCTCCTGTATTTGTATCCATTCGAGCTCTTTTTGATGCCTATTTATATACATTTCTTGTCAAATAACACCTCTCTCAGGCTCTCCAATTGATAGCAAAAAGTAAACTGAGTGCAATCATTTATCTTTGAACTGTTCAACTGTGCCCTTCTTCATGTTCTTGTTAATAATGCCAGGTCTCCCAGGAGCACTCTCTCGCAATTTTATCACATAAGCTTTTTGTTTGACCTTACCTGCTGTTCCTCTGGAACATAAGGGGGGGCAAAAAAAGCCAAAATGCCAGCCTGCCTTAATTAAAATTTCAGTCTCAGAAGATGTTACAGTATGTGATTTCATTAGGTATATAATGAAAGTATTTAATCATACCTCTCACTTGCCTGGGCTTTTTTACTCAGTAGTGAAGTAACCAAATTTTAAACCAACTCTGTTCAGGTGTGGAAAAGTAACTGAGGGGTGGATATGCATCTTTAAGTGATTCATAAATTCAATTTACCCAGGATTTTGCATGTTTGCCCTAAAGGTAGTTGCTTGGATGATGAAGTAGCAGGCACTAAATAAATGTTCAGCACTCTTTGCAAAAACATTTTTTTCACCCATGGGACAGCGAGCATGCATATAAATGTTTTTCAAAAGATAATGCTATTCCTCATTTCCAGGTTGGAACTTAGCAACATAGAAAAAAGGTAAAAGAATGGGTAAAAGGTAATGGATATTTCTTTGGCATGTAAGAAGTGCTAAATCTTACACTGTGATATGTGGCGTTACTTCCATCATTTCTCATTGCCATAATCTAAATCACCCCAACAGGAGGCTTTCTACCTCCCAGGTGAACTCATTTGTTTTATGCAGTGACTATTCTCAAGGAAGTCTGTGCAAAAAGCAGTCTATCTTGGCTTTTGTAAAAATATACCTTATTTTAGTCTATATAGGAAAAGTTGAGTTAAAAAGTTATTTTTGAGGCTCTGATCCTGCACATCTTTTGCACCAGGAGGGTTTGCTTTGCTAGGAAAGTTGTGTTACTCCCCTAAATTATTTTTTTTTCTCCCTTTTGTTAGCAGTGGAGAAATGCCCCCAGTTGGCAGCATTGTCTTGAGTAGAACATGAAACTCTCCATGCTTCAGATGCTCTGTGCTTTGGGCTTCTTCAAGCCCCTGGGGCAGCAAAACAAGTAAAACCAAGATAGAGATTTTTGAGGAAGAATAATGCAAGAGTACAAGGAGGGGCAGTTCACCTGGGTCGATTCTGTTCTAGCACTCTAAAGGAACTCGCCACATGGGTGATTTCAGAGCTGGTATACACAAAAAAAGAAAAAAAAAAATCTAGTGTTGCAGAGTATTTTCATCTGAAGTTTTTACTAAATCAAACAAACAGGTTGCTCTGGAATGATCCAAAATTGCAGGAAATTTCCAAGTTTTGTTTCTTCTTCTAAAGCTGGATGAAGATATTTTTGCACTACTGCTTTTATGGGATTTGTAGCTTCGTAAACCAGAGAGAGAATGAGGAATGGGGAAGACAATCCAACTTCTTTTATCTGGGATTTTTTGTTCTTTCTCTTGTGATAGTAAATCTTACAGACTCCTATCTCTGATGCATATACATCTTGTTGAGTTTCTTAATGCAGCTTAATACAGTTCTTTGTGTGTAAGTCTGACATCAAATGTGGCTATTGGTCTGTTACCAGGTTTGGGAGTGTGTTTTTTACAAAGCTATGGCCAATTTAGGAACTCAGAGCTATGATTCTGGCAGCAATTATGTTTCAAGGCTCAAAGTTCAACATCCTGCAGTTCAATAACCTCAGCTCTGCAGAGAATTATTCGAGTCACTGTCATTGTAATCACTTTAGGAATACATTTGCTGCATTGTTTCCAGTGAATGTAACTGGAGTTCCATTAGCTAAAAATTGTTTTGATCTCACACAACTTGAAAGAAGCGATGCCATTAGTTTAAAGTTTTGAAAACAAATCTAACATAATAACCCATGGTTTCCCCTGCAAGCTATACTGCTGGAGTGGGATGTGCTTTTACCTGAAATGAAAGAAGCCAAACTGTGAGTCACTTGTGTTAAAAGGCTTCTCTTGTTTTTGGAGGGTCTGTACTTGCTGAGTGCCGTGGGTGAAATGAATCTGTGTGCTGCTGTGGTTTTTGCATGTGCTGGTTTACTTGCTACCTCATACCTAAGTACATTTTCTGTTGCTTCTTAAGACCTTATTTCACATATAAGTATTCTTGTTTGGTTTTTTCCTCCTTTGTATGTGTGTGAAAACTAAATGAAATAATTGTGTGGTCTTGTGTTTTGAGGAGAAAGGGATGGAATTTTAGCATTCAGCTATTATGTACTTGTCCTTCTAGCTCACACGGTGTCAAGTTCACACCCATAAATTATCTGAGATGTCTTCAAGTAGAATATAAAGCTCAAATGTCTTAGTAGGTCAAAACATTTTTATGTGTATCGCAGAGAGAAAGCAGGCACAGTAGGAATGGGTAGATGAACTGCAGCAGATTTACTTTGCAGTGTGCTTTGGATTTTAGATCCAAGTATAAACTACAAAATTGTTTACAAAGTGTTTTGAATTCCAGCTGCACAAGATGCAGTTTAAATCTTCAGACTCCCAGAAAATAACACCAGGAGGGAGACATTAATTGATGTGTCTCCTATGGAAGTCTCCCAAACTGTAGACACTTTGGGTTGAGGCTAAAATCAAAATTAGCTTAAATATATAGAATAATTTTACATTCCATGAGAGTTTAGTCCATCATTTGCAGTGAAACTTGCCAGATAATGGTCACCTGCATAACAAAAAAAAAAAAAACAAAAAGCAAACCAAATCCCAAACCTTTTCCTTAGGCCATTGGGTACCCAATTCTAACACATCATGCCTGGATGTGAGAAGCCAGCAAGAACACAGTGCCTTGGAGTGGAACTTGGCTCAAATTCCTGCTCTCACTTGTGCTAGGAATGCATCTCATTATGTGGCTCCCACAATTTGGCCAACTGTCCTATGCAAAGTTCCCCAATTAGGCTGGCTTTGCTCCTGTTTTACAGATAAACTTTAGGGCCTGTTTGAGAATCAAAAGGTTCTTTGGGATGCTTAGGGGTGTGGTTTAGGGGTGGATGTGGCAGTGTTAGAGCAGTGGGTGGACTTGATGATTTTAGAGGTCTTTCCCACCCTAAGCAATTCTATGATTCAGTTCCATGATTCTAAGATAGTGTTAGATCTTACTGAACAGCTTGCTTCATTTTTTTTCCTCCTTACAGTTTTGCAAATACTTTGGGATGGAGCTTTTGGTAAAAAAAGAAAGTTGTCAAAAACTTTACCAAATGTACTCACGTGTCTATGAGTGAATTGTAGTTCTACAATGACATTTTTTCTTCTCTGGTTATAACTTAATATTGGGCATTGTAAATTTTTATTACAATAAAGTAAAAGCTACATCCGTAGCTTTAATACTTTGCCCATAGCTTATTTCAAAAAGTAAAGGAAAACATAGCCTAGTAAAATTGTGGGAATTGATACCAACCCAATTCTTCAGTCTACAAAGTCTACTGAGCACTACTCCAGCCAGGGCAAAGTAAACTAAAATAGGCCAGAAATACCCATTAGAATATCCACTGTACACAAGTGAACTCTCCTTGTGGAATGAGCTGGGTGGCATTGCCAGCATGTGATTAAAGGAAGGAGGGACTGGGGACAGGAACCTGTCTCATATGCCAAAGATTAGTCCTTTTCCTTGGGAGACAGGAAAAGTGTTAAAAGCTAACTGGCTAATATTTTCCTAAGTATTTCAAATCTGGAATATGTAATTTAATGGGCTGACTAATACTGGACAATGAGCACATTCTAATAATTTTTATTACCTGAACTACTTATTAAACTGATGAATATCTTCTAGCAAGATGTCCATCTTCATTTTAGAGGTTTTAAGTGATACAGATGTCCTTCCACTCTCAGTAAATTGCCTCCCAGTTAATTATAGTGTCTGTTGAAATTTTGAATTTTATTTCTAATCTGAAAAGTTCTAGGTTTGTCTTCCAGACATGTAATTTTATTATACCATTTTCTGGTCTGTTCAAGAACTATTGTTATGGTTTAACCCCAGACAACAACTCAGCCCCATGCAGCTGCTTACTCACTCTCCCCAACTGCACAGCTAAGATAATCAGAAAATTAAAAATGAGCAAACCCATGGGTTGGGATAAAGACAGTTTAACAGGTAAACCAAAAGCCATATGGGCAAGAAAAGCAAAACAAGGAATCCATTCACCACTGCCCATGGGGAGGCAGGTGTTCAGCCACCCCAGGAAAGCAGGGCTCCTTCGCACCTAAGAGTTAGTTGGGAAGAAAAATATTCACTCTGAGCATTCCCCACTCCCTCCTTGCCTCAGCTTTATACACTGAGCATGTTGTTATATGCTGTGGGATATTCCTTTGTTTACCTTTGTCTCCTCCCAAATTCTTTGTTCGATCCCAGCCTCCTCACTGATGGGGTGGTGTGAGGAGCAGAAAGTCTGAGTAAGCACTGCTCACCAGTAACTAAAACATTCCTGAATTATCAACACTATTTTTAGCACAAATCCAAAACTTAATCCCATTCTAGCTACTAGAAAGGAATCAATTCTACCCTGGCCAAAACCAGCACAGCTGTCTGTTTACAGATACTTCATCTTTTGAATAAGTTGAGCAGAGTGAGCTCATTAACCCTTTCAGAAAGCGGTGTGCTTCCTGACTCTGGATCATCTTTTTAGCTTGCTTCTCAGCTATTAGCAGTTTTGGGGAGTCTTCTGCAAATATAAGCCACTTCTGTGTGCAAAATTTGCTTCTAAAATATTTTCAAGGGCTTCACAGGGTCCACACCAAGAGTTGGTGCTTGTTCCCCTTGGGTTTTCCATGTGAGCTCAAATTCAATCTCTTCTCAGTGCTCCTGGCAGTTGCTGCAGGGGCCGAGCTGGTCTAAGCTGGGGGAGAGAGGGGAAAGGAAAGGGAGGGTGGCATAGCATACCAGAAAGGCACTGCACTAGTTGCAGAGCAGGCAGGAGCACAACCAGTACAGCATTCCACTCAGCCCAGTTACCTCTGCTTGTGGTGACTTTTGACTTTCTTTTGGACTTAGCTTGCCTAAGCCACTGCTGTGTGTTGCTGAGGTACCTGAATTTTAGGTGGCACAACACTGAGTAAAGCAGAAAGGGAGCAAGTGAGCTCTCAAATCATGTTACATCAAAAGCACTGTGAGTGTATGTGTTTGCATTGGATGGGCATGAATGCAAGGAATCTGTTCAAGTGGGAAGAGCACAGTAAGATTTGCCGCTGAGGGACTCTTGCCTGTGTTTGTCAGATACTCGTCACCCACAGTGCTGATACACACGTTCTGAACATTGGTAGCCCATGCTTCAAATCTGAAATGAGCAATGAAGCAGTCCCTCCCAACATGAATGTGCCATTCATGAAAGATGTGTGCTGAGGCCAGGAGAGCACCAAGCATGCTTTAATTGCAGCTCTGGGTGACGCTACAGGCAGAGGTGTAAAACTGCTGCATTTTGTCTTTTCAGCTGCATTGCCTCATTAGGAAACTGAAACATTTGTGGGTCTTTCAGGAAGTCTTTCCCCCCTGGGATGTTTAAGTTAGATGACTTTCAGCATGTTGAGGCAGGCTGTAAAAGTTCAGAGAATTACCTTGATGATATGACGGCCTCTTCCATTTCAGCTGGAATCCAAGGCTCATCTTTCCTCTGAGGCATTCATTGAAATTCTGTGCACAATTTGTTCCTCTGGTTGTTTAACAGTGTCTCTCATGTTTGCCCTGATTTAAAAAATCCTCCTTTGTGGCAGAGATAACACAGAGCAGGATGATATAATTGCAGTAAAGAGGCCCTGGAGCTTGCAGTAATAGGATGGTTCATCTGATGTGTACTGCCATTAGAAAATAAACCACGTATGTATGTTCTCAGGGGACAGTAAAGAGGCTTTTAAGGATTACTCTTCATGTAGTATGAAAGCTAATGAGCAAAAGAGCAAGTGCAAAGAAAACTATTGCTGTGTAAGCATGTTGCCACTTCCTGTTCTCACTTTTCTTACACCTGTGTAGCTCCAAAACATCCACCTCTGCCCAGTGAAGCCTGGTTTCTCATGCAGTCACTCTTCAAGACTTTTGAGAATTGCAGTATTATTTCCATGTCACTGGAACGTAAATAGCACATGAAAAGGATGGCATAGTTTAAGACTGTGCTGCGTGTGTACAAATTAAGTAATTTTGGTGGAATAGCACTCTCTGATAGTTTGTGTCTGAGGAAAAATTAAAACAACAACAAAAAAAGAGGATATAGTTTAACAAACAGTGTTAAAAGGTTGATATTAATCACAATTGTCCCACCTCCATTCCTTTTCCTGGCCAGAGTGCAGAAACGTACAGAGATATTAACATCCAGTAAACACTGGAAGACCTGTTTCAAATACTACTTAGAGAATTTGGGCTGCAGTGATAGGAAATTCAGATCAGCTGGTTTCTGATATTATCAGCTTCTTGTCCAAATGGATTGCCACATAGAGTGCCAGTTGTTCTACTTTCATTTGTGCTGAAACAGAAGCCATTTAACAAAACAGATATTAGCTCTTTTTTTTTTTTGTCACAGCATTTTTTTCTCAATTATAAAGCTTGTTGTAGATAAAAAAATTAATTCACTTTTTAATATTCTGTACCTCCTCTGTAATGTTGGGATATAGTTTTGTATCTTGTCACGTTTTTATGCTCAATAGAATGGACAAACCTGCATCTTTCTTCATGTATTTAACATAATAAAGGGTCAGGCTTTGCTATCAGGTAAAATGAAGTGGCTTTATAGAGATGCAGAACCTTGAAGAAGATGCTGGATTTTGACTAAAATGCTGTACTGGGGTCTACAGCACAGTCTGATATCCATAGCTTCAATTAAATTCCAAAGGGTACTGATCAAAAAAAAAAAAAGTCCATGAATGAATATTAAGTAAAGAAGAGATGACAGACAGTATCTTTGCAAAGATACACACAGGCCAGTAAACTTCTTAAACATCCCCATTTCTACTTACAAGTCAGGGCATTAAATATTCAAGAGTACCTCCTTCTCACAGGAGGAAGATTTCCTCTTTATTTTCCCTTAAAGTCTAAGAGGATTCAGGATATAACCTATTTTCTCCCATCTAGTCAAATTGGAAGTATGTTAGAGTGCATGTATGTGTATTGAGGCTTTTCTGTGTGGTCAGAGCATTGCAAAAGGCTTACACATGGAGAAGGAAAAAGGTCTTATTCTCACTTTTAGGGATGTAATTGATGTAGTCTGCAGGTTGGGACAGGGGTGGGGGGTGTATATGTCCCATGGTCAGGAGAAATCTCTGAAGTCCTTTGAAGCGTGCTGGAATAAGATTGTTAAAATGATAATGTGTAGCCCAGTGGACACCAGGTCTTTAGCCCGTCTCCTTTTCGTATTTCTGCACCTAAAACCTGAAGTGGATATGTCATGTACTAAGCAGTGCTTGCTAGTACAGAGGAGATTTTCAGGGATGAGTGTTTATGTTTGTGTATGTCATTGGAACTAGATAGTCTTTAAGGTCCCTTCCACCCAAACCCGTTCTATGATTATGTTTTTGTAATACCCCCAGGACATCATGCCTATACATTCATCATAAGAGTAGCCATATCAACTTTTCCATGACTTTTTGTTTCAGTTTGATAGTCATGTCTGCACTGGGTCATAAATCTGTCATATTTGGAGAATATGGAAACACAAAGCTGAGGTGAAGTGTTCAGTATGTGTATTCAAACACACAGCAGGGCATTAGCAGCAGTCTCGCAAAAGTAATGTTAATGCAATCACATTTACTAGAGATAACAGAAGGGCTGCTTTCTACTTGACCCCAGTGGTGTCTGTCTGTCTGTCTCTGCAGGGCACCAGTCTGCCACCCTGGGCCCGTGCATTACAATCCAGTTCTCTGAGCCCAAATCCAGTGTTGGATTACATTCCCCAAAAGTGTCACTTGATCCCTAGCTCACTATCCATCTATGGTTCTTTACGCATCTGGGACTTAACTTTAACAACCAGAGGTGACAGGAGATGAATTTTGTGTTGCTGCTTCTGCTGTCAGTTGACACCTCTCTACTTAAACTTCCAGTCCTGCAAATACCTGAAGAGTAATGCTAAATTTTTTATTTCTATCCTTTATCCCCTTCCCCCTATAATTGGTGTACTGGAGCAGAAGAGGTCTTGCAATTTTATTATTGCTGTATAAGCCTTCTGTAAACTCAGTTACAGCAGTTCTGATGTTGGTAATTTTTATGACTAAAAAATACGCTGACACAGTGTTTGGGCATAGGAAAAGAGCAAATCTGAATGTATAATAATCTGGTGAGTTTGGGAGATGTTTAATGCTATATCCCAGCCAAGTTAATCACTCATGGAATTATTTTTTTTATTTTGCTCAGTTGACTGGAAACATTAATCTCTGGGATGGCATCTTTAATGCCAAATACTTGACCAGAAATCTCAACATTTCCCTGGCATAAGAACAGATTTAGAAGGAAAGCTATCAATTGACAATAGACCAGCAGAAACAGAGACATTTGTTACTTTATTTCTCTTACATGATGAAGAAATATCTAGATGATGGCTTTCACTTTGTGAAGTATATTGAACCAGGTACTGTATTCATGAATATAAATTGAGCAGACGTGACATATTTTTTTCATAGAAAGATGACACAGAGTTCTTCTTCTGGTAGTTCTTCCTCGTCTAAAATATGCTTATTGTAAGAACATCACTACAGAGTTAATAGTGCACTGCATAACTGCATGTTAAAAAAAATGAGTGCTAAAGAACACAGAATGTGTGAAGGAGAAATTATTCATAGATTTATAATACCTATGCCTGGCCACATTTTTCAAGGGCAGAATCTTCAACTTCCTTTCCTTTCCTGCTTTTTCTGTGAAGTTCTTAATTGGTAAATATCAGCATCACTCAGCCAGCCCAGTTCCATCTGTCTAGGCTCATTCCCAGGCAAAATTGCATTGCTGATGAGCAATTTTTTATTTGTGCTTGCCTTCCCATCCACACTGCTGCCTCGTTAGTGGCTTGGCTCTCTAGATCATCCAGTCTTTGCCCATTTCCCCATTTGTCCTAGAGGAGCCATCCCAGCAAAAAACCTGCAGTATTGTGGTGACTTTGAACACAGAGTTAGTCACAGGTTAAAACAGAGGCATCAGCTTCTCACCCTTGTGCAGACACTGATGTGTTAGCAGCGTTCCTACTAGGCAATGGGGAGGATACTCCCTAATTTATGCTTTTCCTTCTTTGACACACATGAAAATAGTCCAGTGTATTATGACCCTTAATATGCTCTAATTACATAAAAATCTTGGCAAGTGAGAGCCAGTGTGTATAGAGATCTTCTTCGTATTAAATAAAGGCTTCCCTGTTTATATCCTGCTAGGGAGCTGCATGACAAGGAAGGTAAGAGGGAAAGGTTAGAAATGCAACCTAAAAGAAATGGTCATATTGGCCTTTGTGAAGGCCAAATACTGGTGTCCTTGAAGTTGTTGGGAGTTTTGCCTCTGAGGAAATAGCCAAAGACAGTAGCACCCTGCGTCTCTTTAGGGCTTTACAGCCTTGTGCTGCAGTCAGGCATTCCTCCAGGTGGTCTCTGCCACAGTGTCAAAAAGCATAACAAAAGCATGTTTCCCACTCAGGTCAGCCTGCCAGGGCTGCCAGTTCATGGCACTTGTTTATTACACTTCACTTTTCATTTCCAGTAACATTTCTGCAGGAAGGAGTAACTTTTTGACTAACGCGGGTATAAATGATGGGATCATTTGCTCTACCTTAGAACTGCTGTAATTTTGCCCCTACAAGCAGCAGGGTATTTGAAGACGTCTTTCTTCTTCCAGGTTACCAGCCTGTCCTGCCGAACCAGCAGCAGGGGTTCCAGGGTATCATGGGAATGCAGCAGCCGCCCCAAAGCCAGAACCTGATGAATAATCAACAGGGAAATCAGGTGCAAGGCATGATGGTGCAGTATCCAGCCATGTCGTCTTATCAGGTATTTAGGAGCTGTAAGAAAAGACTTATTTTCTTGGAGAATGCTTAATTGAATTAAGGTTTTGCATCACACAGTGCTCTTATAACTTCATTTGGATAGTGTGTGGCAGGAAGCCTTCTGATGAATATGCTTCTAAGTCAAATCAGTTTCTTTGCTTCCTATTCACGTGGTCTAAGAACTCCTGATTTTCATTCTGAGTTTGGAATGCTTCAAATGAACTATTTATTACAGTCTGCAGTGAGGGCAATGTCACAAAGAACAAAGGAATTAGACTTCTTCCTGTGAAGAAAATTAATTTAAAAAAATATAAGAACATTGTTCATTTCTTCTCTTTTTTGCCAGTGCAGTACTGTTTCCTGTAATGAAGTTGAGGGCTTTGCCTGATCCAGTTAAAAATTACTCATCTGTGGAGACTCCTGCCAAGGATCTCACCATGTCTTCTATAACAAGCTGTAGCCAGATGGATTAATGTTTATTGGGTTCTGGGGAGAGGGAAGGCAGTGGCTTGATTTTTACCAAGTCCGTAAGTTACCCAGACTTATTTCCCAACCTTTATACCTAGCTTCCGTGAGTTACACCAAGCACATGTGAGAGGTGGCCTGTGCTTACACTTCCTACTGGTCTCTCTGGAAAGTTAAGAAACTCAATGACATCTGGTTCATTTTAATAGTTTGCACTGATTGAGCAGCCATTCCCCTTTTCCCTCAGCTTCTTTGAAAACACTTCAGTGACACAGATGGAAATGGGAGAATTGCTTGTGGGTAACATTTTCCCCTTACACCTTCAGAATTAATATACTAAAAACATGTTTTGAAGGTTAATGATCAAGTCAAAGGTTTAGACCTTTTAGATGGCCTAGATATGCCAGGGTTGAATCTTCTGTTTGCACTGATCCCAGTAGGTCATGATAGAGACACTTTCTAGGCCTAAAAGCAGGGGGAATTCTCTTTAAAACCTTCTGTAACAAAAAAATCCTCAGAGATGAGAGCAATTCTGAGCAGTAGAAAATAGCACATTTTGGCAGAACATACAGTATACTCAAATTCAGTTAGAAGGAATATAGGGATACTGGGAACCTGCTTTTACTTGCTTAGTAATTGCTATCTTTTTTTTCCCTACGTCTTTCCGTATTCCTACATAGGTGCCAATGACCCAGGGTTCTCAAGGATTGCCGCAACAATCATATCAACAACCAATCATGCTACCTAATCAATCAGGTCAAGGAACACTTACAGCCACTGGAATGCCTGTCTACTGTAATGTCATACCTCCTGCCCCACAGAACAACCTCCGGTTGATTGCCCCACACTGCCCCTCCAATAACGTTCCAGTTATTTCTGCCAGCTGCAGGACAAACTGTGCGAGCATCAACAATGCAGGGTGGCAGGTCAAGTACTGACACTGTGGCTTAGATTTATGAGGATAGAGGTGCATTATTTGACAAATAAATCATGGCCTTCAAATGAAGAGGAACACAACAGAATAATCAGTTGGGGACACGAGTACTGACTATGCTCAAGTGATTTGCTGCTGGAAAAACCTGTAAAAAAAAAAAAAAAAAGAAGTAAAATAAATTTTGAAAAAAAAAAATGTTTGCTGGTTAATGGTGCATATTTTTGTCATGTCTGCTAGGTATGCCTTTATAGCTTAGCTAGTGACATGAATTCATTGAGGTAAGATTTTTTCCTACCACTGAACACCACTGTGTAGATTGTAATATCCCTGATTTGGATTAGTTTTGTACTTTGTGTTGAGTTTGTGAAGCTAAAAGTATTTAAAAATATAATAAAATCACATTGTACCAAAGCTGTAATGGAAATGAAAAAAAAAATTGAAAACAAAAAGAGAATTACTGAATGGAAGGAATAATTTATATACACTATAGAGTTTTTTTATGGATATATACTGTATTGTAGTGCTTAATCACAATAAAGCTATTTGACCTCATGAAGGAAGGTCATGTTTCTACCACCTGCTTGGTCTCCTCTGTTTCTGAGTGAATTTCCTTTAGTTTCTGCATTGTCTTTTTTTTCAGGTGAAGCTAATGTGAGGATGGTGCTTAATGGGCTTAGAGGAGTTCGATGAGAAGGTAACATAGCCATTTAGAGGTACCATAACAGCTGAGACCACTTTGGAATTGTAGCATAGCCCAGGAATTATTCAGTGAATGATGTAGCAGTTCACTTTAAACTGAGTTTGCATTTTGCCAATCCCTAGGACCAGGAATGTCATAAACACAACTCATCATTGCTTCAAGCCCCTACTAAGTCACACTTCTTCAAGAGACCACACAACTGTCATACATGAGAAGACGTAGTTTTCCCGTGACATTCCATCCACTGGATGGAAGATCAGATAATACTGATGTAGCAACCACAGTACCCAGCAATCCTGCTACATAGAGATGCTCTACCCAATTATTGGTGCTCCAGCTGTAAAGCCATTTTGACAAAAGAGGATGACGCAAGAATCAGGTCTATCATTTTTAAGTGGGGATAAACAATATATTTGGGAGGTAGGCTTTTAAAACACAGTGGTTTGCCTGAAAGTTTTAGAACTTTTTCAGTTCTTGTGGTGCTTTCTTATTATTATGTCCATCTTCACTCAAATTCCCAGCTTGTTCTGATAAATTGTTCTTGAATCATAAATTCTGCATGGAGTTCCTCACTTTGTTTCAATGATGACAATATTTGAGACAAAAGTCTGAGTAGTTTTTCACTTAAACTTCATTTTTTGATCAAATTTGAGCACCTTTGCAATAGTTAAAGTTGAGCACTCCAGAATTATGCATACATGTTATGGAAAAAATCAAGATCCTTCTGCATGTAAAGTCTGTATGTGACATAATATGATTTTAGGTACCGAAGATTACAGCAGTCTACATAGTCCTTGACCAATGTTAATCTGAATGTGAAACAGCTTTCATTTTACCTTTGGCATATGTGGCCTTTCCTTTGGTTTCCTCTTCAGCTGTATTTGAAAAAAACATTTTTCCTTTCTATAAAATGAACGGATATCATTCAGAGTTCATTCCTTTTTTTTTTACATATGTGTCTTAAAGTGGGGAATCCAGTCCTGTAGGATCATAAAAAAGCCTAACACTGAATTTTATGTAATGTAGTCATGATTCATTTGCTGAGAGACAGTCAAGAGCATGAGCAGTTAAGTAAACATAATCCACTCTTCAATTAGAGGTGGAATGCCTTGGGAGATGGCATGATTTTTTTCTTTTTTTTTTAATCAAGATATCGAATTTGAATTTTTCCTGTGACCCTGAGCTCTCATTTCAGATTCCCTGCATTGTATAGTTTATTTCCTTGAAGTATTTAATATACAACAGAGATTTCTGTCCTAGCATGGCTATAATTACATGTAACTAATGCTGGGTTTGCTGCTGTGGCATCACTGACAGCTGAATGAATGGGTGTCCTTCTCTGTAAAGGCTCAGCAAGAGTCCAGCAAGAAGGACCTACCTGCTGGTGACCTTGTGCAGGACAGGTTGTATGTGCCCAGGCTGAAGGAGAGGGGAGGGAAGGGCAATCTCTATGCACCCAGTGTCTGGGATGAAGAGACCCTTTGGTCATCACTATATTTAAGTCCCATTTCTTCTCTGAAGCACTGCAGTTACGTTATTAATCTTCCCTCTTGTCAGGGAACAATATATGAATTGCCTGGTTAAAAAAATCTGTCCTCAGCATTGTAGATCGATGGAAAGCTGGGCTGTAGATGCTCTCAGTGGAGCTGGGGAAGAGAGACAAAAAGGAAAGCCTAAGAATCTTGCTTTTGTAGACAGAATTTCCTCATGTCCTTAGGCTGCTCTAGGTCATGTCCCCTTGGCAAACAGCATATCCCATGCCTGACCATGGCCGTGCTTTCCCATAATTTACCTGTCTGCTTGAACAATGACCAGCTGGTAGAAAACACCTACTTAGCTGTAGGAGCAGGGATCCCACTGACTGACTTCACTCAGCCTTGTGACAGCAGCAGCTACCTGCACATTAATGTGCCTTCCTGCTGATACAAGACTTGAACTTTTTATATAAAAAATTAGCAGTTTCAGTAGGCAGTCACAGCCACCCACCCCAAAATAGCCTACATCCTCTGATTGCCTCGCTCTCTGAAGAGTTTGAATCTCCTTAGGCATATGAGGAAACTGAATCTGTTTTCCCTCAGTTATGGAGAATGCCCTAATTATTACAGTACCATGTACATGGGGGAGCCATCTCACGTGGCAGTGCATAGTATTTGCTTTATGATGAAAGAATTTGTATTTGAAGACAATTAAATAATTCTTCTATATCAAGTGAAGAAAAAAAATCTCTAATTTTAATTTTTGATCATACTATATTTTCAAGTCTTTATCCTATTTTTGTTCATTAGTAAAAATATTCTGAGATGGATACCTTTCTGCTACTAAAAAAGAGATGTTTCAGCATTATCAGAAAGGGGAGGGAATGATGAGGGAAAAAGAAGTGATGTAAATGCATATAACAGAAATGCATAGGTGGAGCTCAGTGCTTTTTCCTCAGTCCTTTGACATATTTGTAGGTAATCTCTGTAAAAGGAGTACCGCTGGATTCACATGGCCAGACTTAGCAACTCAGGAACTGGTCACCATGAGTTCAGTAGTGAAATTGTTTACAGGACATGTGCCTCTCCTGTGGGGATGCACTGTCTCTGTGGGCTTGTTTTTCTCTAGTCTTCCCTTGGAATTTGGCAGACTCAGGCAGCTGCTCTGTGCAGCCTTGTTGTGGTGCTAGGGACTGTTTGTTGCATTTTCCCTTTGCCTACTGCATACTTGCCTTGTTAATTGTATATTGCTTTCACCTCCTTTTTTATATTCTATAGCTGATGGAAAGTTCTGCCAAGGCCCCATACATATTTAATTTGCCACCTTTTTTTTTCCTAATCTGTATGGCACTGAAAAACCAAGGAGGCACATCCTGCATTAAGCTGACTCCATCAGATGACACTGATCAGCCTTTCAGATGGCTCTAATTCATTTGGGCTATAATTTGTAGAGGCTGTACAGAAGCCAGATGCCATTTGCTATTGTTTTTCCCCTTTGTGCTGCCCAAGAAGTCAATGATTTCCTTCTAAAACTGTGTTCCCTTATGTTTCTGTTTAACTTTGTATGGAAGGCCTCCTGTACTGAAGGAAAACTCCACAAATTATCCCAGCAGCAAGGAATGAGAATGTGCAGGGGGCATGTAGAATCTTGTAGTAGCCAAAGAATGTTGTTCTCTGCCCTCTTAGCTGCTCTGTAGCATGAGGACCTGCCCTGACATGGCCACTTAATGCTTCAATACAATTGTTTCACTTGGTGTCCCTGAAATATGCACAGGTCAGTGTCCTTTTAGCCCTGCTGTTCACTAGTCTGTTGAGTTGCCCCCTTGGGACAGCTGCAGAGAATTCTGTTTTCTCCCTTAATGCTCTGGAGAGGCTCTGATGGAGGGTGATGGCCAGTCCACGTTTGGGGTTTTGGTATATTGTCCCTCAGAGCTCCTCTTGACTGGTAAGGGAGAGGGAGAGTAGTTCTTAGTCTTCAAAAGTGTCCCACTCGTGTTTAGCCCAGGAACCGTGCTTCAGAAATGCTCACACCTTAGACACCTGCTGAGCTCATGTTGTCTAAACCACATTCCTGGTGCAGGGCATCACCATCATTTTGTGGAGTGGCAGCTTAGGGCAAACATTGAGGGAAGCTCAGACTGGTGCTTCAATAGCAATCCTACAGGCTTCAAGGAGTTTGCAGCGAGGTGGGGGTCGATCTCTTTTCTAAGGTAACAATCTACAGGACAATATAAAATCACCTCAAATTGCACCAAAGTTTAGGCTGGCTGATAGGAAAAATTTCTTCAGTGAAAGGGTAGTCAGACATTAAAATTGGCTGCCCAGGGAACTGGGGGAATCACCATCCCTGAAAGTATTAAAAAGGCACACGGATGTGGCACTTAGGAAGAGGGTTTAGTGGTGAATACAGTGCTGTTAGACTAATGGCTGGACTCAATGATCTTAAAGGTCTTTTCTAACTTTGATGATTCTATGATTCATATCTCTGTAGCAGGATATAGAAATGCCTTGAGTATTTTGGATACACTCACTGAATGAACATTGCCTGCACCTAACACAGTATTGGTGATGCAGCAATTTGGGTCATGTCTGCTCCCCAGTCAGGGCAAAAGAAGACCATTTCCAGGGATTTCTGCCCCTGGTTTGCTTTAGGAATGGACTGTCTTCCCTGCTGGTTCCTTTCATTGCTGATAATGAGCCTTTGGGGCAGTGGATTGATTGATGGTTAAATATTTAATGCCATGGAGTGTTTCTGAGGATAGTTGGCCCTGCATTCTGGGAGGGACTTGAACTATTGCTGTAATCCTGCATGTTTTGCGGACCCTGGCTTACACACTCCTGAAAAGACAGCTTTCCAGTGCACATCAGAAGGAAGAATCAACCCCCAGGCTTCTGGCTCTTTTTGCAATATCTCACCAGCTGTGAAAGGGGATGACTCCTCATTATCTCTCCTAGTATAAGGACAGGGGGCCATAAGAGAAATTTTCCTATTAAATCAGATAAATTAAACAAATCCAAACAACTTAAACATGAGAAGAGCTATATTTTTCCCCATAGAGCCTTTAGGCAACCTGTGGCTTTCCTTGCAGCAGGATGCTGGGTGCCATTTCAGAGATGGGTGGACATGGTCAGAAAATAATGTTGTACTGAAAGTTGCTAAATACAGCCAGCCAGCATTTAGTCCACAGAGCAGAACACAACCGGGAGAAATATCACCATATCATTGCCCCATCTATACATCCTTTCTCCAGACACTGTCAGAGATGAGTATTGGACTGGGAATGAAGCTTTGACCTGATGGAATGTGCAGTTCCATAAAGCAGTATTTGTTATCTAATCATTATTAATAATAATAAATAAATAATAATAATAATTGGTCTCACCCAACAGGGTCCATCGTGTAACAAAACTAAGGAACAGAAGGAGGGGATGAGGCTAATCTTGGGTTACTTTTCTTCAGGTTTTTTAGTGTCTTATGGCCCTGGCTGCATGAATGACTATGACTGGCCTTATGCAGTTGCCTGTTCTGCTATTCAGAGCAGAGAATTAAATAAGGGGGAGCGCTTCATGATCTTTTCCTCATCTTTCATTTCTTCTTTGTAGCATATACTTGTTCATTACTGTTGTAAAGGTTAATTATTCACAAGCAATTCTTTTGTTCTAAGAGTGGTTTGCTTCACTTGATAATAATTGAATTTTTTTTAAGTGGCTTTTGGTACATAATCTCTTATTTCTTGTCAAAAGTCCTGGCTTTCCTGAGCATCAGGTGTAATTACTACTAAGAAGTGGTTTGACAGTATTTTTTCATTGACTTAAGAAGGCTTAATTGTTGTAGGAATTACAGGAAAAAACTGGAAGAGAGGAACTGTGATTAGCTTTCAAGCTGAAGAATAACAGGTGTTCAGGGTAGACTTATGGACAGATTGTTGAAAAGCGATATTAAATTCTTCCCTGGTTTTCATTTGCAAAGATCAGCTGCAAAACTACACTTAATGAAGCACTATATTCCAGTTTATCCTTGTGTTGTTAAGAAATAGTTTTGGAAAATAGGTCAAACATAATTTGTCTTTTATGCTATGGGTACAGTTTTACAAAAGGCATATCTGACACAGAAATGTAAGACCGTGTATGGCACTGTATACCCATTGAACTCTACTAAATATATCCCTAAAGAAATGTTTGAAAAAGATCCCCTCAAACAGTACTGGGTCTCTTCAGATAAAAAGCAGGTTTCACAGATCTCAAGGCTACATGGCTTTTTTAACCCTAAGGATAAATCATATGAGTGTGAATCAAAACACTTGCCATAGCCGGGCTTTGCTTGCAAATTTGTGCCAGATCATCTCTGCCACCAGGAAAAACTGTTTTTATCTGCATGGAAAAGAGATGTACATTTACTCCTTAGGTATTTGGGTTTTTTTTTTCCTTCTTAGGCAGTGTCTTCTTAGAGTGATTGGAAGAACAAGTGAATTGATAGTAGACAAGACTGGAAATTTTCTACTTAGTTCCCATTAACTTTGATCTCACCAGGTTCCTATGCCAGGTGGAGCCTGTAGGGAAAAAGGGATTCTGTGCATGTACGTGCATGTGAGTAAAAATTTTTGTGATTAAGAAAAATGAATTGTTTGGATTTTTCTAAAGCCTTTCAATTGAAACAAGATTTTAAAAAATTTCTCATGAACTGTGCTCCTGTCTCCCAAGCTAAGTGTTATTGATTCTTTGAGGAAATGATTTAGACATGGGACACAATGTCAGGAGGTGAGTGGTTACAGTATAGTCCTTTGATATGCGACATTTTGTGCAGATGCTGGCAGGAAAAAAAAATCTTATCTAGTAACCAAGGAGGAAAAAAACTGACATTGAGATCAAACCTTAATTGGAAAATCTGGACAAATTCTGCCTTTGAGACAAAAACTTCTAAAATACTTTAGAGAATATCTCCACAGGGGAAAAAAAATTACTTTCAACATCTCAATGCCTATTGTGAAAGCTGGGAGGTCAGACCTTAAAAAGTGCTGGATATTTCTAAGCTTGCTATACATAACAGTTTAGTGCAATTTGCACATTCTCAGCTAATCTCATTAACAGTAAGTAAAATGGAGGCCAGCAAGCATCCAGAAATCTCCCTGGCTCAAATACTCAGTGAGGGTCAAGCATTGGCTATGCTTAAGCTTGAAGCAAGGTTTCCTTCATGGGAAGCAAGCAGAGTTGCATTTGCATGAGGCTCACATGTGGCACTTGAACCAAGCTCCTGTGTGTGTTAATGGCCACCCTTTCATTTTGTTTCATCTCTGCAGATGAAACACTGAGACAGACAGCATGCTGTAATTCAGAACTGCTTCAGGCATCCACACTCCTGCCTCCTACTGGGTGCATGAGCCTGGGGGACAACACATTCCCATGACTATGGGCTGTGCACAGCTTGATGCTCCTTTTATTGGCATGGATATCAGAAAACCACATGGCATGGGGCTTGCTGTCATCTTCCACGAGCCTGAAATTATCAGGGTGTGTTTCAGAAACTACAGAGGGGTCCAAATTATATGGAAAACACTTGGGTAAATCTGGATGCATGGATAAATCTGGATCCTTCCTGCTGTCCCAGAGACAGAGAGGAGAATAAAAAAAAAATCTGGTTTATTTCTTGAACATATTATATCTTCCCAGTCCACTGGGACTTGAAGATTATATGTAGTTGGCATGTGGTGGAAGGAGTTACTGTTGATGTGTGAATAAAGATGTTGCAGACATCAGAGCTGTCACACAGCAGTGGAATGAGCTCTGGACATGAAGCATTCATACAGCACAGAAAAAAAATTGATCTGAGTGTTATTCTTTTATTTATTCATGTGCTTCTATGCTCCCCTGGACTGGGGCTGTATTTTTTAGAAAGCTGTCTTGCACTATAGCAGATGTTCTATGCTTCAGGGCTAGAAGCATTGCCCCTCTTTGTTTAAGAAAAAACCTAGTGTTTGGATTAATTTTTTGTTTGGTTGGTTTTTGCAGGGTTTTTGGTTGGTTGGTTGGTTGGTTTGTGTTTTGTTTTTGTTTTTTAGTAGAAAGGCAAATTTTCTGATCAGAAGTATCTCTTTAGCAAAAAAAGTCTGTTAGTCAGAGTAGCATAGTCCAAGTACAAGTATGCAAAGGGAAGCTGCATTTTTTTAGAACCACTTATCCAATATCCAATACAGGATCCTGCTGGTATAACATTCTTTTCATCTATAAAGCATGGTGTTTTTATAAAAGAGGGGGTGGTCTTTAACTACAAAGGTACCACTGATTTTTAAACATATTTTGTGCAAATAAATAAGTCTTATTTGTTGTTTTTTGAGAACTGATAATTTCTTCTGCATTAAAAAGCATCAGAAATAGCTGACACCAAGCTGCAGTGACAGGGTCATTTTACTTAGCTCTGTGTGATGAGATTTATGGATGCTGTGAGACAGGTACCACTGTCTAAAACAGAATTTTTACTGCATTTTTTTCTCCTTTCCCTTTTTCATGCTGTCCAATTTTATTCCAGGTAAATAAGCTCATACTGCTGTGAGCAGGTTGTAGTCTCTGAGACATCTTACAAAGGAAACAAATGGCTTGCAGATTCAGTGAGAGAGGTGTGATGGCAGCTGTTTTTTGGGAGCACATGAGGAGGATCAGAGCTGATAAAATCCTGCTGTGTGCTTCAGGAATATGAGTAGGCCCTGGAGCTTAGCATGGTGAAGTGTCTGAAGCTTCTGGCCAAAATGAGCAGGCTGCACACATGTGAGGATGCATCAGCACCAGCGTGAGAGACGTGTGTGACCTGATGCCAACATGGCTTGCAAGTGAAGTCCTACCATGGCTGCCTGTTCATATGATGGACAGTGTGATGGTGGTTTTTAACAGCAGAAGCATGAAAAAGCCAGCTGTGGTCATACACAAGGTGCCAGGGAAGGCATTTCTAACATCAGCAATGTGTGTAACATCAATAAAAAAAAGGATGCCTAATGCTCTGGCACCCTTGAGATCCAGAGGGGAGATGAAACAGATGCTAATAACCACATTACAGGACTGGTTCTGTGGAAGAGGACTGAGCTCAGAGGAAAACAGGCAGAAAAGGCACCATTTCAGATTCTCAACCTGTGCTCACAACAAAGAATATTCCTTTTGCTGATGCTGCTTTCATTGAAAAGAAGAACTATTATCCTCATTTTTTTGTGATAAAGACATATCCTTTACAGAGATCTGTGAGGATGCAATATTCTAGGGTGGCATGAATTGCTCTGTGCAAGTTCCCATTCCTCTCTCTGGGGGAGCCAAGATAATTAGTGCAGCTTGGCATCTAACTTCTAGGCAGCATATGTGGGAAAAATTATACCCAGGGCCCAGAAATCATTCCAGGTACACCACCACCAACTGCTGGATTGCCAACACCCTGTGATGACTGTCATTAGAACACAGACTTCCATCACCAACTGGAGCACAGCCTTTCTAAAATGAATCAGTAAAATGTGTGTCATGGGTAGGAGCTGGAGAAAAGCCCTGAAGGTATGGGATAGTCTCTCACAGAAATAGTTATTTCTTCAGAAATAGTAACATCTTGAGCTGAGGGAAGACCAAGGGAAAGTGCCGGGGTGTGATCTTTGCTGCTTACAGATAATGGAGTAAAGGCTTTCCATTCAGTGCTGTGTGAGTCCCATAAAATCAAGGGTCACAACTGCTCTGTCTCTCAGCCTATTACCACTGCATTTCTTCATAACAGTCATTTATTTGTGTCTGGCTTCTCAGCTGGTGCATTTGAGATTGAAATGGTGGCTGTCAGCTTGTAAGAGAAACTGGCTCCTGCAGGAGTTAAAACCCTGACAGCAGAGATCCACATTGTTGGTGGCTTTCAGATAACAATGAATATCATCTGCTGGCCCAACTGCCTCAACAGATGCACATTCCTGTCAGTCAGCTTTGATTCACATCCACATTTAGCTTGCAAATTGTGCATAATCCAATGGCCCCAGACATGCAGCTATGTGACCTTCTGGTCACTTGTGTGGACCAAGTCATCCTGGTATCTGTGAAGCTCAGAGTCACGATAAAACAGGCATCCCACTCAGTAATCTGCTGCCACACTTAATCCTGCATTTGTTTCTTGCTCACTTACAGCAGCCAAAGTGGCATTAAGGGCGCCCTGTGTCCGCGGCACAGGAATCTGGAGCTGGGCTTTGGACAGCAGCAGTGCCTCCTCCCAGCCAGCACTCAAAGCTGCTGGGCAAAGTCCAGTGCTGAAGTGAGCAGCTATGACCACTATAAATATTGCACATGCTCAGCTTTTAGGGGAGGCAGAGCGCTCCAGGGAATGGACAGCCAACTTTGCCAGTGTTATTTTTCCAATCTCAGTCAGGGCAGATGCATTCTCCCCAAAAAATGTGTGCTCTCCTGGAAAATGGAGAAGCATCCTGATGTGTAAGTGGTGGGCAGGCCTGCTAATCTCCTGCACAAGCATGCTGCTGGAGTCCAATCTTTGGATTGGAAGCCTCTCTTTGCTCTTAAACATAATCTCAGTCCACCCGTAGTGGACTTTAGTTAGTGTTTTAGAACACTAGCTTTATTTCCCCTCAGAAATGTTAGCCTGCAAGTTAGGGGGCGTGAGAGTGGTGCTGGTACACACTTGAGTTTAATGCACTGGATGCTACTCCATGAGGCAGCAGAAATTTTTATCCTTGTCATGTCCATCATGATTCTATAGAAAGAAATAGGACAAATATAGAAGTTGGTTTATACCAACATTAAGTCCTTCTAAAAACCTAGCTAATTAAATTTGTGTTGTGCTCTGATTTTGTTATCTCTCTGCTACCACATAAGATAGTGGCAAATACCAAAAGCAACATGGGCAAGTGTAATTAATTAGCTAATTTAGTGGTGTGCTTGAATGCTTTTTCTTTATTCACTCATTTTTATTTTCTCCTTCTTAGTGCTTTCACAGTTGTGTATTTTTCTTAAAGCGCCATTCACAACTATTAGAAGAGAGGAGAATGTAGTATTAAGAGTATAGAACCAGTCAACATGCTGGAAAATATATTTTCCCATATAATAGGTTATCTTGCCTGCTGTTGGCACTCAGGCTAGCTTTTGGCTAAAATACAGAAAATACCAAATGTGACTTTAACTTCACATCTCTGAAAGTACATTCTGGTTGAATGTGTGCAATGGAGCTGCATGACAAAACACAGGTGGGCTGGAAAAGTGTCACCTCAGGGACTAGATTCACAAAGTCCTCACAATTCCCTCTTTCACCCAAGGTAGTACTAGTGTAAGCCAGAGCCATGGACTTGCACCAAGGTGTCACCAGTTTGCATTCTGTCACCATCCATATGCAGAGATTCAACCTCTAGTGCATGCTGGTGTCTAGAAACAGCAGTAGTGCCAATTATACACAGGAAAAATGATGATAGTTTCAGATGTTGATAACGTGGAGCTTCTTGACTGAAATATGCTTTTTCCTGTTTCCTTGCATTAAATGTCTTAACATTTCTACCCTCTTTCAATGGAAGTGCTGATCCTATAGGAAACTCTCTCCAATAGTATCAAACTCTTAATAATTTTCCCAGATGTTTCATTGTATACTCCCTGTGTAAGGAGATTAGCCTCAACATTTCTCAGCAGATGGAGCCACTTGGGTGAAGGGGTTTGACCAAGATCATGCAGAAAATTAGAAGACAGCAAAAGAAAAAACAGCCAGAAAACAAAGAGGGTGCAAGAGTTCAAGAGAAGCACAAAGATCCTCCATGTAGCTGATGTTAAAACTAAGAGACATCAGTGTGGTAATGCTCAAGGCTGTAATAAATTCCTTATCCCCAGTGTTGCAAAGGAAGGTGCAGGATGAGTCCCAGGGTAAGATTCATGCCTTGCTCATTCAGAGCAGCTTAACTTCAAAGGCAAGGAGTAAAACCTCTGTGGTTCCACCCTGCCTTCTTGTACCGTTCTTTCCTGCTCAATTCATTTTTTCTCCTAAGACATGGATAACAAGTTGTTGATATATTGGCAGCAGGAGAAATCCAACGTGGGCATAATATAGAATTATAGAATCTGACTTTTCAAGGTGTCAGAGACTTATATATATATATATATTCTTTTGGTTATCACTGAAATAAAGTTGTCCAAAGTTGGTAGTGTAAAGGGCCTGAGAGAGCTGGAAAATCTCAAAAAGAAATGGACAGATCTGATTTTTTTTTTTTTTTAACTACCACAGCTCTAGAGAAACAAATCAAATAAAGCCTTAAAACTTCCCTGCTTGAACTTCTCCTCTTCCCCTTTCCTCTCCCTGGGGTTTCTGTTTTAGAGCTCTTGAACTGATTTGTTGAGACAGATCAAAGTATAAAGTATTTCTCAGCTGGTCTTATTTCTCTCACTGGATTGTAGTGGCAGGAGACAGGCAGCTCATTACAACTGGGAGAGTGCTCCTATGAAACCAACTTCATTACAGCTGGTAAGAAAAATAACATTCTGCTGAAGCTATAGTTCAGTCTCACCATAACAGAAATAAATTATTTTAGAATGAATAAATAATGTCACACTGCATCTCATTATAGTATAAGGCTGAGTAATAACATGATGTTAAATACATCTGAACTGTACTGCTTCTGTCTGGCATTGTGAACACTTTGAAGTACATCTTGAGTTTGTCCAATTTTAACATGTTTTACCTATACTTGTTCAATATCCTCCCCTTCAACAGTGCTTCAGTGAATGGGGAGGGTGGGAGGGGGTTATGTACCTCAACAGCCTGTCAGCCTTCTCCAGCTGCTGACTGTATTTAATAAGGCACCAAAAATTATTGGGAAAGGGTATGTTTTCAGGGTGGTTTCTGAACCCAGATGTGGCTCCTTAATTTTTCCAAGAGTGTATCATGTATAAATCATGTAGTGCAGGCCTGTTGCCAGTCTGAGAGAGTCTCAGAACAGGCAGGTTAGGAGGCTGCTTCTTTTTACAGACCATATATGTGAGCTGTTTTTTCACAAGCTCCTGTCAGTCAAGGAGCAGGACAAGCTTTCTGCCTTTTTCCCTCTGCTCTTGTTGCTGTTTCTCCCATCACTCCCTCTTATTTGCTCCCAGCACTATCACTTAGCAGTCCCAAAGCCAGAAAAAAGTCTCCTTCTTTTGATCTGGGTCAATACCATGGTTTGCTCACAGCTATGCAGATTTTTCGGGCAAGGCAAGGGAGAATGATGGCTCCATTCCACAGCAGAGATGGTTTGTGAAATTATTCCTCAAAAGGATTTTAATATTAGAAGAAAGTGGAAAGAGGAGAAGAAAGATAAAAGAAATTAACCACCTAAGGCCTTGGTTGAGTGGCAGGGATAGGAGCAGATTTCAGGTCTCCTGACTCCCATGAAATCAGAGGAACTATGAATTCACAAAATTCTGAAATACATTTGAGGTGCACATGGTAAGTTGAGAACATGCAGAAAGAAGAATGGGAATGCCTTTCATTGGAAAGGGGCTTTCCTCCTGAGGGTTTGTGCTTATGTTTCTGTTTAAATGCAGCATGGTACATGTTGCAGGCTCTTCTGCCTTCCTTTCCCTTCACGTAAGACAAAAGAGAGACAGAGAAAGAGATATCCCTGTAGAAAAGTGTAACTATATTACATGTCAGGTGGCAATCAATTTTAGAGCAGCAGGACTGGTATATTGGCCAGGTATGGCTGGAGCTCAGGAACATATCCTGGGCAGTGATGTAAGAGCTCCTAATGCTGGCAGAGGAGCTAATCCAGCCTAGGTGGGCAAGTGGCTCCATTTAAAGTCAATGTAGCTGCTCCATGTACACAAATGTTAAACATTGCTAAGGCTCTGCAGCAAGTTCACTTGTAGAGTAAAGCAAGATGTGGGGTGGAAGTGAGGTCAGATGCAGAGTTTGCTCACTAGAGGAAAAGGTTAAGTGTGGACAAGAGACAGTATAATGCTAAGACATATTTCCAAAGCAGGACTTGCTGCCCCTTGTATGGCTGCTGGGGAATGGGGAGAGGAGCTGGTGGATCCAAGTCCATGACCCAATAACTTTATCTCTATATGCCCCAATGTTCATCTAAGCAGCAGCTGCTGCCTGGGCTGCTAGTTTTGCAGTGTAGATAAAGCAGACAGTCACTTTACAAGATTGGAAATGAAATATGGCTTCTTGCTATACCTGTACCATTTGTGGAGATTTTCATACGCGTACCATAAATGGGGCAATTTTTGGCCAGGTTCTTGCAAGACATGGCAAAATAAGTCTGTGTTTTGTCAACCCAGATGTTGTGTGCTCTGCTCTTGAAAGAAAGGACCAACAAGGATGTGACATGAATGTAGACTCCTGAGGAAGGGATAAAAAAATCTCAGGTTCCCTCCCCACTCCCGTCTGCATCAGACCTACCGTGAAATTAAATTTCCTCAACAAGGCAAGGTTTGAAGAACATAAAGCACATAAAGTCTCCTGGGGAGGCTTTGTATTTGAGAATTGTGTTCTCAGTTTGCTGTAGTTTAACGGCATGAGAGTGGGCTCATTGGGATTTCCTGTATGCTAATGCCAGTCTTTGATAGCTCATTCATCTTACCTTTCCATGGTGCTCCCACCTGGATACACACATTCAGTGTGTCTCTGTGGGGCCTGTGACCAAAGCCAGTGTCCTTGTGGGGCATTTTGAGTTGATGGAATAGCTAAGCCTCGTGATGCATCAGTGTTTTCTTGTGTAAAAACCAACCTGAGCATGAAAACAGAGGAAATACAGCCCAAAAGGGACCTACCATGTCAAGGAACTGTGTCCAAAGCACGGTGTCAGCCTGTTGCTCTCATTCATGGATGACTGTAAAACTATATAGAAATATTGTCCCCCTGTCCCTCTGTGCATGATTTGGAGCCATGCCCATCAAGGGCTTTGAGACCTCTTCTTCTCCAAACATCTGGCAAGATTTTCTGAGGTGACTGTAGCACAGAGAGATTTGGGCTGGTATTATATACACATGGTGGGGCCCCTGTAGCAACAGGGATTGATCCAGATTTGTTTTTCTTTCATAGCTGGTGTTTCAGTTGCTTAGGGGACACCATTTCATGTAACTGAGCTGAAAAGTTTGAGGTTTGAGGCTTGAAAAAGGGTCAGGAACCTGTACCTATTCATGTGGTTTTGTTCATCCAAATTCACTTTTTAGACATTTCCACAGGTCAAGACCCCTTTCCCAAGCTGAAAGCTGACCTCTATGCAGCACCCTGTTGTCTTCTGAATGGTTTCTGTTCCACAAACTTCTACAGGGTTCTAAGGAGGGGAACAAAGATTTAGCTGGCAACAAAAGTGTCAGTGTGCCTACACACTGTCAGTCCAGCTCACAGGAATGCTCCAAAATAAGAAAGTGAGGGCAAACATCTTATTCTATTGTCATGCTTTTGGTCATTAACTAGAATTTTGATCAGATGTACAGACAAACCCTAATAAACAAACAAACAAAAAAAATCTATATTCCTCAAAAATCCCTAAGGGTTTTGCTATTAATTCAGGGAGGCTGTGGCATGATACCCTTTAAGTCTTGGCTTTGTTAAAAAACAGCTGTGAATTACTAACAGTCATTGGTGGTAGTGCTGGATCAGCTGAGTATAATTGATCTTCCTGATGGGTTGTATTCCTTTTTTGGGAATGAAAAAAAAAAAAGGTGGGTAGAGAAGAGTGCTGGGAGTCAATACTGGTGAGTACTAATTCTAGTTGTTACTTCATTATGTAGCTCTGGTATCTGAGAAGTGGTGATTGTTTTGGATTGGTTTCCATGTTGGTAAACAGAGATGTGCATTTCCTACTGTAATGAACATATGAAATGCATAAATCAGGTCATAAATATTGTGAAATGCTTTGAAGGGCATAACATGTGTGTTGGGAAGACCAAAGTGTGAGCAGTAGTGTACAAAATTCCTGCATTTTGCAGAGCTCCTCTATGAATTTCCCCAAAGTTGTGTCCCTACCTTTTTCTCCCAGGTCCCCAGTCCTCTAATTATACTTTTATGACACCTCAATACAGAGGTTCTAACCCTACTGCTGTGTGGTCTGATTCTCAGATCAGCCCTCTCCTAAGGCCTTGAGCTGTGGCAAACTGAGGTTCTTGTCTCATATGCACCCTACCTGCTTGTTCACCTTTATATTGCCTCAGTCCAGCTGCTTGGCAGAGGAACCCACTGCAGAAGGTTGATGATATCTGCACAGAGGGTAAATGTGCTGCAGCTTCGAGGGGCAAAAATTATTAATACCTCTTTCACATTGTTTCTTCAACAAGATCATTTAAATGTAATGTTAGCTTAGTGAAGTATTGCTTACAAGAACAGCATGGGAAAGCAGCAGTACTTTCTTTTAAGTGTAGGAATCTCCTGGTTGTTGTAGTTTCACCCTGTTGCACAAGATGCCTTAGTGAAGGCCACAGTGGCTGTATGCCAGTTGTACAACCTGCCCATGACTGTCTGATAGAATGCTGAAAAAATTATCTAGGTCAAATAAATCTTGTGGGTTTGTTTTTTGTCATGTGTTCCTATCATTTCTATTTTGTGTGTTGTTCCCAATCTAAGTGTTTGCTTCCACCTGAAAGTAGGATGTTCTTCATCAACCACCACCTCACTTCTGTTACTGATAAAGATCTCATGGCAATTGTGCTCTTTGGCACGCCAGCTGCCATCCTGTCATCTATGCCCTGCTATCTCCTGCCTTTGCTGTTGGAGAATCTTGGCTTTTTCTGATGGACACAAGCTTCTGTAGTGAAGCAGTGCAAAGCTATGAGGTGACATCTCACCCAGGAGCAGAAGAAATAATGTTGCTTGAGATAGCTGGCTACTTCCTGTGTGGATTAGAATTGATGATGGGTTACAGGATTGAGACTGCAAATCTATATTCACTCATTTCTTGCACATGTGTTGTTGTGGCATGGGATGGCATGTTCTGTTGCCATGTATCTATGGATTAATTATGCAAGTCTGGCTTGTTTCACAGTGTCTCACAGGCAAGCACCAGTAAAAGGTATCAAGTACCCATAAATAGGGAGTATTTTGGCAATGGTTTTGTTAATATTGTCTTGTCTTTCTAATATTGCAATTGGAAATTTCTTTACATATCAGAAAATTCTATAGCTCTGTCATGTAGTAGGAGGTTGGCAGTAAACAGCTTCCTGTCTATGACAAAGGTTCCTTCCTTGGTTTATTTCTGGTTTGGTCCAGAAAGATTTCTATTTTTAATTTTTTTTTTCTCAAATCATATTACTTGAAACTCTGGGATTCTTTGCCATATGCCTCCCTTGGATGCCCCAATTTGTAGGCAAAACTCTGGAAGAAAAATTTGATAATATTTTGCCAAAGGCATCGTCTCTGGCTTGAAAAATCCTGTGAACCTTAGACCGTGAGAGTCTTGAATAGTGTCATAGGGAAGGAACAGGATCTGTTTTCCCTGTCTTAGACTCTTCCTAAAATGTTACTTTTTGGGCTCATTCAGAGAGAACTAAGTGCTGGACTGACTTTTCTCTGATTCACTACAGCCTATTTTCTCCTTTTGTCTCTGCAGATTACTGTTTAACTGTCAGTAGGATCTTTGTTCTAGGTGTGATAATATGATAAGATTCTTGATATGTTCCTATTTTTGATAATGTATCATTTTGAGACTTTATTAATGTTATCTTCTTTGCCTGTAAGACACTTAGTAAAAAGATATGAAACCCCATTTCTAACTATGTCCTTTTAAAAGTGTCTGTTTACAAGTTCATGAATCAGAAGATTATCCTCCCAATAATACAGAATATTTAGTTTAGATAAAATAACTAGAGGGGTGGTTAGTAACTTTACACATACAGACCAATTAAGGCAACAGCTGATAAAATGGGTTATTTCAGACCTCACTGTATTTTTGCCCTGGGTAGCAAGCAAAAGTTCTTTAGTTTAAATTCATATTGCTTTTTTTTTTTTTAACTTCACTCCTAGCTCTTATGTTCTACCCAAATCAATAAGAGAGAGAATCACTAAACAAGATTCTGTTAAAACAGTGACCTTGTACTTCAGTGCTATCCAGATGGGTTTAATAAGTATAGCAATTGTTTCTCTGAGGTGTTTTGACCCTGTGCTTGCAACAGGCAAGGGGAGTACGTACCGGGAGCAATCTGAAGTCGTATTTATACAAGTTTATACTGGACGAAACTAGTGTGTAGGATCTTTGTCATTTTTTTGACTTGTTTTAAAGCACTTGGCCTGTCATAAACCACTTCCTAAAGTAATATTGAACTTCAGCTTTGAAAAGGCCTCAAGAAAAAGATGCACAGATGTGGCACTTTGGGATGTGGTTTGGTGGTGGACTTGGCAGTGCTAGATTAATTGTTGAACCTGATGACCTTAAAGGCCTTTTCCAACTGAAATAACTTTAGGAAGTGTATCCAGCCAGAAATTTCCCAACACACTCTCTCTCATTCAAAAATACCAATTAATCAGAGGTTGAACAAAGCCCCAGTTTGAACTGGATCAATAAAACCCCCAAAACAAACACCACAATCATCCTTCCAAAGCCTCAACAGAGCCCTTCAAAAACAGGAGTAAGGAACACACTCAGAATTTTGTCTTCAGATACATTGTGGCCTGAAACTTTTAAATTGTGATTTATGATTGAGAAAGTTGAAATCACAATGTTGTACTTAACTGTTTTGAACTGAACAGTTTTATGATGAGGTGGTTGGGGTTTTTTGGTCATTACTTGTTTTTATTATTTTTTGATTTTGCTACTGGTGTAGACCTCTTTTGGGGAGTGTTTTTTTCTGAATTTTAGTGTTTGTGGAGGAGAGACAAAATGTAGATCCTGGAGTTCTTTGAGTAAAGGAGATCTGCATTTCTGCCTAGGTGAGAGGAACAGCTATCTAGGACAACAAAGAGAGGATGTCACCAAAATGAAGGGCATTGTACTGGCTCTTCTATAGCAATAAGTTTTTCTTGTGCAAGCAGAGCAGTGAGGGTGAAGCAGGGACAGATATAGTTGACATGGGTGGGAATAAAGAGTGGAAAATGTGGAGTTTGTAGCTGTGCAGGACATGATTGTATCCCAACCTTCTTTCTTAGCCAGGAAATCTGTATCTGGGTGACACAGTTCAAGGGCAAAGTCTTCTGGCTTTGATGATTTTTAGAAAAGTAAATTCACTTTTGCTGTTTCACAAGGCTACCCTGGAGTTCTCCTGGTTGTACCTTTGCATGCCTGTTGAGAACTGGAGCTCCCTGTCACACATCTGACCTATAAGAAGTGTTGTATTCTATGAATCATCCATGTTATGACCTTAGGTATTCTATACAGCAGTCATAAAGCAGAAAATTATAGTTTATTTCTTATCCAACTGTCTGCCTTATAGAAAATGAGTATGTCTGTAATTGGGCATGAAGTATTTTAAATTGGGCCATCAAGCAGACTGCATCTGTTGTTCTCTTTATTATTATTCATTACACATTACAGACACTGATGTTGTGTTTTCATTAATTTTTCTATTAACTTTCCCCCATCAGTGTGATTAAAGATTCATTATTCTGAAGCACAGTAAAACAACCTGCCACCACCTCCCAAACCTGAGATCAAATCAAAACCATCCTGCATATGACATTAGACAAAAACTGATTCAGCCTTATAAAAATGAGTTCATATTTCTGAGAACAGGTATGTTAGCAAAGGATTAGCTGTTCAAATGGTCAAGTCAAACAAGGTGTAATCAGGGCTAACTTTACAGCTCCTCCTCATTTCACTTCTTCCATCTGTGATTTCTCAATCCTTTAGATGGGAGTTTAACTTAGTACCAATTATCTTGTACCAATTATCTATGTATTTAATTTGGCTATGTAATTGGCAGACATTTCCAACTTAGCTAGTTTTTTTAGTGTGCTGTGTATTTAGTGGAGCTGAAGGATTTTTTTATTCCTTCTTGTTATGATCTTTTAAGAAATATGTGAACTCTCTTGCCTCCTCTCTTCTGCTTGTTATAAGCAATATTGCCTTTAAGTCTGAAAAGTACCCTTTCTAGAAGCTTAAACACTCTATAAAAAATGAGAAAATGTGGTGCATTCATGTGGACTAGCAAAAGTAAAGTTTAGAGACCCATTATTAATGGTTGTTTCATCACTTTTACTATGTTAATAAAATGCAGGCATCAGTGTTTCCACAATATAAGCCCTTCTGTCCCCATCCCAATAAACTGTTAGTGAACACCTTAATGATGGCCGCATTTTAGAAAAGCACATAAAACTTGTTGGTTAAATGGCTTGTTTCAACCTATATGGAACATGGTGTATGTGTTTGTGTATGGGTTGTCCTTCATTTTGAGACCCATGAGAGTACAGTACTCCTTCCTGTTCTCTTCTTCCAGGAAGCAGGTGAGGAAAAAAAGCCAAAGATGTAAAGCATTAATCTGAAATATAAATGTGCTGGGGGGAAGAAAGCTTCTGTTTGGCCTGTGGCTGTATAAGAAAGACAAAAAGAAGCTGTCCCAAGGTTGCACTGAATTAGGGAATCAGTCCATCTAGGTGTTGTGTAGCACCTGTGCCCCAGCTTAGATCTTTACTCCACCCAAGTACTTTTCATGTGTGTAGTGGTAACTTGACATGCTTTCAGGAAAAAATAATCTACCCAAATCTTAATGCAGATGTGCTTCTCTTAGAGCTCCCTGTCTTTGCTGAGTTGGCTTCTGAAGCCAGGATTTTCAAAGGGTGCTCAATTCCAAGGAGTCGCTTAAAGGACACCAATGATAACCTGCTGCTGTCAGTAATGGCCTGTCTAACAACATTGTCCCATACCAATTTTCAAACATCTCAGTGCACAAACTGCTCAGCAACTGGTCAGTGAAAGAGGCCCATGGCCATGGTGTGAATGGTGACTTTGGCCTCTGTAGGGACTGCCCTTCCTGGGAGCAGGGACCTCCCTCCAGGTCCTGTGGTTGGTACCAGCTCTTTCGTGACAACACATTAATGGATCAACATCATCGTTCCAGAGAAGAACAAATTTAATTTACTCTAAGGCAAAATTGACAAAACTTAGTCTGCAGGCACAGACCAATGATAAAAGGCAGGCTTGATAGCAAAACGGTTCTGCAAATTATCTTTAGTTTCAAGCGTCTCTCTGGTTAGATCTATATTGCTTGCAAAACTTCAAATATTGTTTTAAATAATGCTTTCAATGGCCATGTTTGGGGAGAAGCTTCTGTTGTTTTCTCCTTGGAGAGGCCTTCAGCTTTCAGAGTTTGTAATTCATGAAAGCAATATTTAATTAAGGCATCAGGAGGAGGGAAGTGAGGGAACTTCTTGTTTCTTGTACTTTTTGTCCCCAGGTGTACTTCTTGTCCCTGCTTAATTTTGCAAGTAAAGTGCTGTTGTCCTCCAGACATGGCTGTATAGGGCCATCTTCTGGTCAGGCAATAAATAAAACTCTTTACTGAGTGTTAATGCAGCCCAGTGACTGGCTAGGCAGTAGCTTGGCAGTAAACACTGTTTTATACAGACAAATGAGACCATCGCATGCTCCATGTTCCCCTCTTAAGATGGGATAGCACAGTAGCCCACAGGTTTGAGGTGACAAATTCTGCATGGGAAAATTCTTTAGGAGTATCTTAGGTCATATTCACAGTATACTTCAAGTGAGTTCCAGGGTTCCATTGTTATACATGAATTTTTCATTCCAATTTTTTAAGACAAGCATGAAATGCATGTACTGGAAGTACTCAAATTTATTTGGTCTTCTTGAGACAGTCAAGCACTGCAGACCTGGAGGAAAGACAGACCTCAGGGAATGACCTAAAATTGTGTCAGGAGATATTTAGGTTGGATATTAAAAAAGTTTCTTCACCCAGAGGGTGGTTGGGCGCTGGAACAGGCTCCCCAGGGAAGTGGTCACAGCTCTAAGCCTGACAGAGTTCAAGAAATGTTTGGACAATGCTCTCAGGCACAGGGTGTGACTCTTGGGGTGTCCTGTGCAGGGCGAGGGATTGGATTTTGATGATCCTTGTGGGTCCTTTCCAACTCAGAATTTTCTGTGATAGTTTTATCTTAATTTCCTGTATTGCTAATGATGAAGGATTGCCTGGAAACTTCTCAATTTCATCATAATTGAGTACTGGAGAAAGGGCAATGTGGACTAGCTCTGGTCAAGTGGAAATGGCAGAGAAGTTGATTTATATATATATGTATATATATATATTTATATATATCTTTAAGGTTTTATTTGATCTGATGCCTGTGATTACATTTGGCACACAAATAATACACTTTAAAGTGATGTTCTATTTAACTGGAAAGAATTACAATTTAAGACAGAACTGAAGAGATGAGATGCAAGCAAAATTGTTTATAACTCTACGAAAATGTCTAGCACTTCAATGATGAATAGTTAAATCACAAATTATAGGAGTAAATATTGCAGTCAAGAGAGGTATTGTTTCCCCTGGAGACAAGCCAGTTGGAGTTACCTGTATTGCTCCTCAGAGACGATGCCTTTTCATTCTTTTTTTCTTTGTGAAAAATGCACTGCCTGAAAATGCCATGTCCAGCTGTGACCCTTTTAACATGACTAATTGCCAGAAACTGTGTTCTCTCTACACCCTGACTGCACCATTTCTGTCTCAGGCTTATTGTAAGTGCTATGTGGTAGAGGATGGCTGCATGGGAGTTTGATACAGAGTTGTGCAGGGAATTAGCCCACCTCCTGGAGCAAGGAGACAGGGAGGGCAGAGCAGGGCTGCAGGAGGGGCATTGATGAGGGATGTGGTCCATGGTGAAGCCTGGAAGCTCACACTGACTAGAAATGGTTTTACAACAAGGGGTTTGAATCCAGTATCCAACTGTTGGTGTGTATGACTTTGCTTGGATTTATTGCCTTTTGATGGGGAGCTACGCATGTAAAAAAGTGTTGGCGCCTGACTTATGGCAGTGTTTTAACAGACTATAAAAGGCAACCTGGAAAATGCTGCATCGTTCATGTCCATAAACTCACCTCCACTCCTCCATGCTTATCCACCTCCCTTCTCAGTACTTTAGCCATCCAGTATATGAACAGTTCTGTAACTTCTAAGTGCATCATAAATTATCTATTTTACAGCTTATAAAGAGGAACACAGAAGGACTCATGAATTCACAAGGATTATTTTTGTATTTTCATCAATTGAAAGCAAATTGATGAAACAGTTTATCCAACTCATTAAATGTACTGACCCCTGAAGGTTAATGTAGAATGTCAGAGAGTGCCCAAGTGATTAAGCCAGAGCAGTATCAGAATGACTATGGCATGTGCAGCAATTTATTGCCTCTGTGCAGAGAGGGCTGTGGGGTGGGATTCAGTGGAATGACTTCTTTGTTTTTACCTCACTTCCTGAATAGCAGAACAGCTTGTTCTCTAAAATAGACCCCTGGTGGTAGTAAGCAGCTTCTCCCATGTACTGTCCAAAAAGCCGTAAGTCTGAAACCCGATGAGTTATACTCATAGCAGGGAAATGCATAATTTGTTGAACATGGAAGAAAACAAGCACACCATGTGTAAAATAATAATGGAATCATAGAATGGTTTGAGTTGGAAGGGGCTTAAAGATCATCTAGGTCCAACATCCCTGCCATGAGCAGGGGCACCTTCCACTAGGCCAGGTTGCTCAAAGCCTCATCCAGCCTGGCCTTGAACATTTCCAGGGATGGGGCATCCACAATTCCCTGGACAGCCTGTTCCAGTGCCTTACCACACTTACAGTAAAGAATTTCTTCCCAACATCTAACCTAATCCTACTATCAGTCTGAACCCATTCATACCTGTAATGACATGGTATTGTAGGAAGTCTCTTTTTCCCTTTCTTGTAGGCTCACTTCAGGATTCTGGAAAGCTGCAGTTAGGTCATCCCAAAATAATAGTGATAATAGCTGTGAACTATGTGTGGTTAACAGGTCAATGGCAGCATACAGTGGGTGTTTCTCCTCCCAGATATCAGTTGTGCAGTGGTGCAATTTTACTACATGCCTAAACTTAACTGCTTTATCTGAATAAAAGAAGCTACAAGATAATCATTTAATGACATGCCCAACAAAACAACTTCCTACTCAGTAGCCACAACGTGAAGCTGTCTGACTTATCTGACATGAGAAAAAAAAGTCTCTCATTCTCCTTGGATGTCTCTTGGTAGAGATGTCCACTACCTGCTTATTCTCCTAGCCATGGTATCTCTAAAAATAATTCTGTATCTTCCATATATCAGAAAGAAAGAGGTAAAGAAAGTGTTAATGGTTCAGATGCAGCACCTGCTTAAAATGTTGATGCCTCAATTCAGTTTGCAGAAAGCAGGGGGTGGTGTGGGAGCAGGAAGGATGGGATGTCTCCAGCTGTTTGAAGAATTTCTGCCATTAGGCATATACCTGAGGTCTGAAGATAAACTTTTTAAAGTGCACTTCATGTTGATCTCTATTTCACTTAGGCTGATGTTCAGTGCTGACAACAAGCTGTTCTGTAGTAGCTCTTGTTATTTTCTCAGACAGCACCCTTAGGACTATATAAATGGCAGCCACAGGAAAAAAATATTGAGAACATCATTATTCTCTAAGTGAGTTTCTATTGTTGTTTCAGATCTTGGAGAGTCAGGAGCACTGAGACTCATAAAAGTGTCTTTGATTATTAGTTCTTATGATTTCATTTTTTTTCTTCCCCTATGTTGGAAATGAGCTGGGATCTTGAATGAAACATACATTTAAGGTGATGGTATTTCCTGGAATTTATGGAACATACACTACAGCATGATGAATTGTTACAATATGCTTATCTTGAGTGTTCATAAGATAGAAACACTTATTTCAGACTTACATAAGGAAAATTAGGGGTAGTTTAGAACTAAATCTGATGCCTGAAAAAAAAAAAAAGAAATCTTACAGGACACAAAGTAAGGAATAATGTTGAAGAAAGGCTCCTATTTTTGTTTTTTCCTTAAAACCACTGAAAAATCATGGTACTTTGTTTACGTTTTTTTCTTCACAGGTTTGGAAATATATTAACATTCCTTTGTGCAAATCCAAATGTAAGGAGTACTACCTGCTTATCTTTCCAAGTGTCACAGCTACAGTTTAAGCTAGCTTGTGATGATACACATGTTGGCCAGTATTACTGATGGCCTCAGCATAACTGGCTTGAGAATTAAATTTTCTGCTTGCAAAGGATTTAGGTAATGATTATAATGCTGAGCAAGCTACCAAATCTATTCCTGAAGGCAGGAAGTTGGGGTTTTTTTGGTTTGGTTTCTGTTTGTCGGTTTGTTTTGTGGTTTCTTGGGGTTTTTTTAATTTAAATTTACCCACCTGGAGATGGGATGAGTTCTAAGGAAAGGAGCCACCCTTTATGACAAGAGACTTTCAGTGCTCTTGGGCATTGTCCATAGCACTTCAAGATATCTGATGACATCTGGGCTCTAACGAAATATTTGGTGTATACAGCCTGAGTTATAAGTGGGCTGCAACTCTCTGTACATTCACTCCTGGTCACCAGAAAATGTGAGGTATTTTACTGCTGTCTAACTTGCAAAGGAAGAGTGTATAGTTGAGCCATATTACCTCGCTTCTCCTGTGGGCTAAGAGCACATGTAGATTAGCAGATCTAGGCAAGAAAGAGATTTTTCTCTTCTAAAGAATTATCTAGGCTCTTTTTAATACAAAACAGGAAAAAACTGCCTTGAGATTTTCCTTGTCCTCCTCACAGGTACTTTATTATCTGATCAGGCTTTTCCATGTTCCTTGATGTCATACTTAGGGATGTAGTTAAATAATTATACATATTCTTCCTGAGGAAAATTTAGAGACTTATCAGGTTTGACAGAAGCTCTTAGGCTTTCTCCACAAGGAGTTTCAGGCAGGCAAATCTTTTGCTTGATGTTATTTATATATGAAATGCAGCCCTGTGTGTGCTGCTGTCCCTCTCACTGAAAACCAGCTATAGATCCAGAACATGCTATTGCAGCCCAATCATAGGAACTGCCAGCTCATTTCTGTCATACAGGAAAGGGCCTGGACTGACAGTGTAAAGCCTCAATTACTGGGTTCTAACCAGCCTGATACTTCACTGTCTCAATCTCTTCTTGCACATTAAATTTCTTCAGAAAAAGTGTTGGCTTATCTGCATAATTATTTCCATCCTTGTTTTGCCAGGCTTAGTCATTAAAATATTGTCATTGGCATTAAATAAAAATATTGTCATTAAATTATTCAGGCTTTGTCATTAAAATATACTGTCTGTTACTGGGAAAAAGTCCTGAGGACAAATCTCTTCAGGGCTTGCTCATGCAATGGAAAGCAGTTCAGAGACTGCTGCCCTTGTACCAAAAGGGATGGATTTGAAACCAAAACTGGCACGAGTACGCCCCTAACAGACTTGATACTTGTCTAGGGTACAGAAATAGTCTGCTGTAATTCTGAGATGCATGTGCCTGTCTGCAAAGCAGCAGTCAGGCTTTTGAGAGGGTCTGGAGAGCTTTTGTGACCTGTCATGGATGTATCTGTAAAAGTAGTTCCAACACTATCAGAGGAATAAATTTCTAGGCAAATGTTGAACCTGAAGAAATATGATCACTGAAATTTGGGGTCGTACCAGAAGTTATTTCCCCAAAAGTTTGGTGTAAAGTTGTAAAACTTAGTTACTATCAGTCAGCACAGATTGCTGAACTGGCTGTTTTCCTTTAGGATGACTGCACAAAGGGTACTGATCGAGCGAGACTGTCTCAATCTGTGTGGTTTCTTGTGGTCTGTATGTCTTAGGCTCCTGTTGTCCTGGCAATATTTCCCCACAAACAAGCTCTAAACAGCCAACAGCCAGGCATTGCAGGAGGGATTCCAAGCTAAGGCGGAGGAACCTTAGCTCCACTCTGTAAATCTAATGGATGCTGCAGTGAGTCTACCGCTGCATCAAGGTACCCAGCAGAAGGACAAATTGACAGACAGTACTGGGGAATATGTTAATCATGATCACATAAGAGGAGTAGCCAGCTGTCAACAAATATTGCAAAGCAGGATGACTGCTGTTTTTGTACATGTACAGAAGCTGTCCTGCAGTGCTCTGGGTGTCTGGTCCACATGCTGTTAGGTAGTCCATGATTAAATGGATATCTGGGAGAGATGGCTTGGTTTTTTATTATTTCCCTTGGTCAAAAACATCATTTTGTTGTCTACTGCAAGGGAAATAGGTGGACAAGATATTGTAAAGCCTGTGCAGGAGTTGGCTTTTATGATGAGATTTCAGCTGAAGGTCAAGGCCATACCTACAGGAGTTCATTAGATGAAGTTAGTAAGATGATGCTTGAAGACATTCCTCTAGCTGAGAAAGGCCAGTTGACAGTGGATACACCTGGTTATATATGTTTGGGTGGAGAAACTACACAACTGGAATTTGTCAGGAAAAGGAAACTAGAACTACAGCACTAAAGAAATGAGTGAGCCAGACTTGGCAGCTGCTGCAGGTTTGTTCCTAGAGGAAGGCTCGAGGGTGCTAAGAAAATAACTGTTAAGCAAAAGCAAAGTTTGCAAAGCAAACTCTCCTGACACATAAGTACAAACCTGAGTATAGCAAATGTTGTTATAGAACAACACATGTTCCTGAAAAGTTGCTGCAGAACCCCAGGTAATTGTCCTACTTGGCTTAGGGTAACAGGGTGGCTGCTGTGGGAAAATTGATTTGAGTGGCTGCCTTCTTGACTTGGTGTCCTTGAAGCTGGAATATTGGAACAAGATCATGTCATGAATGAAGGCAGGATGAGATGCTGCAAGCTGGTTCCAGGTGAGCTTCAGGCTCAGAGTGGAGAAGCACTGTAGTGGCATTTTCACCTGGAAAACTGTGGGAGGATGTAATGTTCTAGACTAGACAAAATGCAGCTGAGTATATTCCCTTCCTAGCAGGGAAGGGAATAGTGAGACTGGCAATGCTTGGTGAGCCTGGTTCATATCTGTAGCCCACTACAAAAAGCCACTGGGTGGTGAAGGAAGGCTTTGTGTAGCCTTTCACTGACATCTTTGAGTTTCCATAGTCTGCTTGACCTTGTGTATATTTTAAGCACTCTGCTGCAATCTTGGTGGATGGAAATTGGGCTGTACTCAGGGCCAAATAATTTTTTTTTAGTAGCTCTGCATTAAAAGAATTTATACAAACAATATGCTTAATCTTTGCTAAATCAAAAGCTGCAACTTTTCATTTGAAAAGAAACTGAATAACAGTTGGGTTCTGTGAAAGTATTTTCCTTGACTTAAATTTTTTGACCTTGTTTTTCCTTCAAGCTACAGAGAAGCCTGTGGTAAATGAGATTACTCATATGTGTGCCCTTCATCTTCTCATTAGAAGATATAAGATCAGAGGTCTGATCATAATTCTTCTTTGTCCTCTTATCAACACTTCTTTTGCATAGACTATTATTACAATTTTAGGATTTTCCATTACAGTCCAGAAAATAAATGATCAAGTGATCAATGTGCTGATCAAGTTCGGAAAATCTGAATTCTTTCTCTCAATACTAACCTCAAGTCCAAGCTCTTCTTGTAGCTCTGTACTATGAAGAAAGACTGGAGTTGTTTGATTACTTTATTCTGCTCTGCAATGACAGATAGTTAACCATTTGCTGATTAAAGGGGCAACATCCTTCACACACATTTTGCTTTCAAAGCCTGGATCTCATCCATCTTCACCCTGATACATCAATGTAGTAGCTGCAGCTCAGCAAGCCACTAACACAGGGAAAGAAGGGCTGCCTCTTTCCTGGGTGTAATAGTCTGCAAAGTGGTGCATGCAACCTCCAATTTTACAGCAGCTGAAAATCTTTGGTGTTTTGCAGTTATTCCCAGAGTGGGAATATGTCTTCCCACATATTTGTATCTTGATTGGTGGGGGAGAGGCTTTGTTGTAGGTGAGCAAGTGAGGGTAAACAACGCAATCACTACTAAACAAGGCTCAACACCTTACCTTCCAGGCCTTTTGATATGCTTCTTTCCTCCTCATATTAGGATTCCTACACTTGACCACATTAATTGTTTCGTTGGGGATTTTTTGTTGTTTTGTTTTTTCTAACCTTGTGACTGATTTATTGACATTACAATCAAATAATCTCCAGGAGAATCACTGTAGTGTACTTCAGCAGAAACAGAATTTAATATGTCAGTTTTTATTAAGCAAGAGTGATTATGTAGTTAAATACTAGAGTGAAGAATTCCACGTAAGGCTGAGCCCACTGTACTTTCCTAGAAAATGTATCATGCCCTAATAAATGGATTTAAAAGTTTAAAGTGGGTGTAATAATGGAAACAGTCTCTTGCTGCCAAGAAGGAAGAAGAGTCAGTGGTAGAAAGTGTACTGTAAGCAAGGCTCCTTGGTTGCCTACAAAGCAAAACTCAGTACATGAGCTTGTGTTAGCTCTGTGAACAGGCTGGAGTTGAAATCTCTACCAAAAGCAGCTCCTAAAGAAGCACATAAAACTTCTGGGAGTAAGCAGTATTCTTGGAAATAGAATAAAAGGGTTTGGTGGGATAACTTCCAACAGAACTGACAAAGTCACACACTTCAACCTCCAGTTCTGAATCAACATTTTCATCAGTCCCTTAGTCTTCATTCATGGTAGTGGGAATCTAGACATTCAGAAGAGTGATTATGATGATTATTAATAATATTTTCCCCTTCCACACATTGGGAAAATACAAGAAGCTGAAACTGGGATTACCCCATCACAACAAAAGTTTTAAAGGATATTTCCACTGGAAGCACACTTGAAAAAAAGAAACAAACAAAAAAAACCAATACAAAAAGCATTTTTAATGTCTGAACACAACAACTATGGACTCAAATAAATGACTAATGTTTCTTGCCTGGCAGGCTCCATGCTTACTTTATTTCTGCATCTCCAAAGAAGAATACTGAGGTTCAGAGGTGGCTTCAAGCATGGTTTACATGCATAGAAGTTTCTTTGCTATGCATCCCTCTGCCTGGGGTAAACACCATCACAAGACAGACCTACAGTCATCTAAGGGTCAGGAATTTGGATGGTGAGGCCCAGAAGACCCAATCAGTCTGACACTTTAAGCCACTGGATCATACTCTGTGACAAAGATAGCTTCTAATTTTCAAAGCAGTGGTGGTCTTATTGTATTAATATGTAAAGCACTGAAGAAAAGCATAAGACACCCAAATTTTGTACCATCACTTTTGAGTTCATAAATTGTCCAGATGCAGCAAGTGTTTATTTTTTTCCTATTAAAGCAAAATGCTCTCTTTGAAGTTAGCCAGATAGTCAGGGTTCAGTACTTCCCTTTTTACTAAAAATAATAGTGATGGTCATATTTCTGAGATTTCCTTGACTAAGGCTCCACTTTCTGGGATGAATGGTAGTATGCTGTGTTTCTGTGTACAGTAATCAATGCTGAACTGGGGTTCTTTGCAACATCACTTCTGGGAATCCCATGGCTGCTACAACAACAACTCTAGCTATTGAACCAGTCTCTCAGGTAATCAGACTCTCCCTTATATCATGTGCAAGATTTCTTTTTAATTAGAAAAAAATGCTACTTCTTACAAGCAAAAGGCTTCTGTCATTAGCAGTGTGTGTCTGTCTGGGCATTTGGTCCCAGATTAATTTAGAAGCTGAAGCAGGAGCAGTCTCCTGAGCGAATTGAGGTTTTTCCCCTGTCATCATGAAAGATCAGCGCTGCTCTAAAACACTTTCAGGAAGGTCCCGCTTTGAAATGGCCTTTAATACCAGTGATTTCTAATGGGATGCTGAAATATGACAGCAGGAATGTGTGCAATGACTTCCAAAAGTCTAATGACAGTCTAACATTTATCTTTTGTGTTGCTAATCTCTTTGCTGCTAGCAGAATAAATTTTGGCATGTTGAAATAAAAGCCCATTCACCCTTTCAGGTCCCAGCGCTGCACAATTGGAATGTAGCTTCTGCTTGCCCTTTTCTTTCTCTGGATACCTTATTATGTTTTGGGTTGTTTTTGGTTGGTTTTTTTTGCTTTCTGTGCTGTTTTTCTGCCCTTTTTGTTCCCCTGCTATCTCTTTCACACAGAAAATCAGTATGGATCCACCTCAGCTTGCCACTTCCAAGTTTCCAGCTTGTTTTGAGTTTTCCATTTACACCTGAACCTGTTTCTGTATGGATCTTCCTTTCTGTGGTGAAATCTACCCCATCTACCAGCTCTTCTTCTGTGCTCACCACCAGCAGACACTGCCTAAGCAGAATTTTACCCAGGACTCGCTGCAGCTCCAAATTATCGGTGTACCTGAGAAATGTGGCCTCTTGCTCTCTGCTCATCTGACACATTTGTGTCTTCCTGCCTCTCAAGGAATTCAAATGGAAAAAGGTTAAATAGCAGCTCCAGTGGGATTATAGCCTTTTCTTCCTAAAACTGGTTTACAAACCTATGCTATTCTATGATTAAAATGACAGTATTACTTGACTGAGGAGACTAAAAACAATGTGTTTTGCATGCAGATCATATTCTTCAGGATGTTCTGCATTTAGGTTTTTCTGCAATATTGTCTTCAGATGTTTGGTTTCATTTGTGTCACTTGGCAGAGATTAATGACAGTGCAGCTCTGAATAATTTCATTACCTACTAGCGTGTATCGACGCTAATGAATTATGTTATTCCTGCACCATTATGTGTTATCATCCCTCAGTACAATTGAGACACAATGTATCAGTACTTGAAAGATGCCCTGCCACTTCTTATGACTCAAACTGTATTTTATTTCCATGGGTTTAGATCTTAAACTTTACTTGATTTATATGGCTCATATGATGGTACATTGTGAAATCCCTGAATGACTGCCTAGAAACTATTTCTTTCAGAAAAAAATACAGATTATAAAACATTTAAGACCATGTCCAGACTTCCCGATGCATTTCCGTCAACCCAGTGGTGTGGAAATGCAGTCATTCTCAGAAATGGCTTTTGGAATTTTTCACTATATTTCACAGTTGTATTTGGAGTCATAAACTAGAGATAGTGTGCAAGGTTATATGTTTTAGGCACCGCGGAGTCAACTGAATTAACCAGTCTGAATATCATTGGGGCTTATCTAGATATCTGAAAACAGGAGAATTAACCAACTTCTTTCACCTCAAGAGTGACCTTGTTTTCCCTTGAAGATGCCCTTGTACTTTTGCTTGCTGTTTATTGTGGAATATGCTAACAGCTTTCTGCTTGTTCAGTAAACTGGAACATAAGCATCAGTTATCTGGCACCTTTTGTTATGTATGCCCTCTTTTACAGTGTGAACCATATTCTCTTCATGGTCTGCATTTATATCAAAAGCTTTTATTCTTTATTTACATTGGTATGAAGAAATGGAATTGATCAATTAGCATATAAAAATCACTTATCTACAGTAATACTGGTCTGTAACAAAAATAATGTTATTTTTACTGGGGAAGTGGGGAGAAAAGTAAATAAATTACACTGCTGGAGTAATAACTGTCTTGATTTGTTTTGTTGTTGTTTAGTGTCCTTCAGAACTATGTCATTTGAGGAGTACTGCTAGTAAGAAATCAATTTGCTCAGACAATTACCAAATAGGACAGTCATGTAAGATATGTTATGTTGGTAGTCATAAAAAGAATGAAGCATGGCCTCTAAAGGCAATAAAAAAGTGCCATGAAAAGCCTGGCTAATTATGTTTTCCTGCGATTTCAGTTGATAAAACCACCTCAATAGGTATTAAACTTCGGAATGAGTAAATTAATTTTGGCAAGGGAGGTTATATCAACAGCATTTATTAGGTTATGAGGTCATATAGGGATGGTATTAATTTTAGGTATGGTCTGCTGTCACATGGAGTATCAGCCAATGTAGGTTTGCTTTGGTGACATGTAAATGTTCTTGTTCAACATGATGAAATTTTTATTTAAAAATGTTAACCAGGTAAATGACTAGCTCAAACTGTCAAGCTTCCATAAATGCATCCCTACTTGTGATCCTAGACTCTATGGTAATAATAAAGTTGGATTTTTATATAGGTGATCTTTTAATTCTGGGTGTTTTTACTGTTTTTGAAGTGATGGGTTTCTTTCTACAACCAAAATAAATGTTGTAGAAAGGTACCAGGGAAGGGAGATTAGTTGTGGCCCGTTTCTTAGCTGTCTGTACCTTCCTAGGTGGATCTGCAAAGAGCTTTTCCTCAGAAGTTGGCATTTGCAGCATCAAGATTGCCTTCAAATTTTCAGCTTATCAAGATGCACATGCTAATTCTCAACACTTTCAAACTCACCTGAACTTACAGGAGTATTGTACCTGCATGCTATTTCTACTCCTTATTTCTGAGGAAGTATCAGGCAGCCTCACCTAAACTTGTGTAGTCCTTTAGGGCACTGTAAATTATTTTTATTCAAGTCAATGTACTCCTGAGCACAGAGCTGGAAACTAAGGTATGAATTAAATAAAAAGTCCAACACTAACCTCTCTTCAGCCTGTAATTAGCATGTTATAGCCAGATTTCTGAGTTTTCCCCATACTTCCCTTTATGTTTTTTTGACACTTAAGAAGAGCTAAATGCTGCCTCAGGAAGTTCAGGCATCTTTCTAAATCTTTTAGCCTGTGAGCACTACAGCATAAGGAAACCTCCATGAGTTAGACAAGTAATGCAGCCTTTAACTGAATAAATGTTGTGGTTTTGTTTTGTTTTAATTGTCTGGATGATGCACATACTTCTAGATCGAAGACATTAGTACTCAAACTTATTTAACAAGTTGTCTCAGGGAGCCTATTCCACCCTGTTAGGTGTTTCTGCTACTGCATTTACAATGATATTTTCATGGTGAGCAAGAGGCCATGTACTGATTAAATTTCCTGGCTGCAGCACTCCAGCCAACACAATGTATTATGGCTGTTTCAATGTAATTTTCCATTTGCCGTGACAGTTACGATAATTTATCCATGGCCCTTCCTAAAGATGAAATCCACCAGAGAATAATAGATACCAAATACATGGAGGGGGAAGTTCTAGCCAGTACTTTTTCCATCAGCAACTATTCACAAACATCAGACTTTGCAGAATTTCCTAGAAGTATTGATATATTTGATATATTGGGATATATAGGTATTTCACAAAATAGTGTATTTCACAAAATAGGGTATTAAAACTTTTAAGCCACAAGTCAGAACTTCACAGATGACCACATCAAATAAGGATGGTTTAGTGCTAAAAGTGGGATTAAATGCTAAAACTTGGAGCAGAACAAAGAAAAGATAGACTAAAATAGCAAATTAGAAGAGAAAGAGGAGTTTGGAGGAAAGAGGGAACAGTTAGAAGAATAAGGACTTTAAACACTTCCATTTTCATAAATAGTGGTACATGTAAGATAAGTCCTAGTGCAATAGCATGCACATATATAACATAATTTACTCCAACCACTTCCAGGATCTCTTTTTATTTTAATTTTGCTGCTTCATTTCAGCTCTATCCAGCATTATTCTAGGTCCATGGACATTTTATCCATTCATGTCCTTCACATCCACTCACTAGTGTCTCCTAAAGTTTCTTTTATAAACAGATTTCTTTGCAGTTATCTTTCTATCTTTGTCTTTACAAACATCCATCCACCCATCTATATCACCCCCTCCAAATGCCTTTTTTGTCTGTCCTCTCCTCCCAGTTTTTACTACTTTCCATGTGACTACTTTTGGTGATATCTTTCAGAGTTTTCATCTTTCACTGCAGCTTTTTTTCACCTGGCTATTGCAATTTTTTGCCCTTCAGTTGTCTATCCCTCCTGTTGCAAATAGAAAAAAACAGAGTGATGCAGAAAAGCTGTAGTATTTCTTTCATTCCTCTCCAAGAACAGTTGAATTTCCTCACCTGATTCCCAGCATGACCCCATAAACAGTGGCTTCAGCAGAGCCGAGGGGTTGGAATTGCGCTTCAAAGGCTTGGACTTTGTGATTGTCAATATTATCTTGCAGCTGGAAGTTTTCTCTCCACTACCCCTACCTTCCAGAGTCAGCCTCCCTGAGGCTGCAGGTTTTTCTGTTGCTTTTAGTAGCAACAGAGTACAGACCCTTTTAAAGACAGGCTAGGAATGTCAAACACTCCAACTACCTTGATGATCAATGCACTATTATCCTGATGCCTTAAAGGCAAGGCTTTTAAAAGCAGAGTTGGTTAATGTGTCTCTATCTAGACATTCCACTACCATGATTTTTTTTAACCACCTCTCTATTTTACATCCACTTGTCTTTGCAACAGGAAGCTATTTCTGATACACACCCTAGAAATTCTCTTAATAGCATTTCCTTTGTGTATATAATTAATCCCCTCTTCTTGCTTTCTCGTTCCTTACATTTGTAGATATCAAATCAAGTCTATTTCTTTGTCCTGATAAAACTCAACCTCAACAGATGGTGCTCAGAAAATGAGCAGAAGTACCACCCTTTCAACAGAACTTTTCCTTGACAGACAGGTCCATACCAGAGTACATTAAAAGGAATCACGCTGAAACAGAGAATTTCCTACTTGAATTCAAACTTTACCTTCATTGCTATTGTACTTACAAGAGTAAAATAAAAAGATGAAACACATAATGCTGAATTGCTGAAAAAGGATAGGAATGACAATGAACATCTGATGTCTCTGGAAGAAGGAAATTCAGCGTAGTTCATGCACATTTGGATACATGGCCTGGGAAACCAAAGCAAAGTCTGTGTAAGAGAAGAACAAAATAAGAGCATAACTAAGTGCAGATATTAAAGTTATTAAAATGCTGCAGTATTTCTCTGATTTATGTAATCCTGACATTAAGTAATTCACTGCAGATTTCCTTAATCTTACATTTAGGATTAAACTATGTAATAACCATTTCCAGTAAAAATTAGAAGTTCACTAAATCTGATCTATGGTACAGTTCTCTTGATGTTTTAAGAGATTAAAAAAAAAAGACCTTCATGAGCTCACAGCTGTGAATATAGCACCCATTTTAGCATGATGGTCTTTCAGTAGTAAGTCTTTTTTAGAGATTGCTGTAATGTTTTGTAATCATCATAGATTAGAGAATTATAGAAACGCCAAGGAGATAATATGTTTATACCTCCTCCCTCCATTTCACAGCAGGCTGCATGGGAATGGGCAATAAGTTTTAAAGAATCATACTGGTGTGCGAAGCCAGTTGAAAGCAGCAGCTAGAGGGATAACTGGATATGATCAAATAGTTGAAGCATTGTCTTGTCAGGTGATCACAAATGGGAGGTTACATGATTAAATAGTACAGGCTAACTTGGTCCTCTTGGCTTCTTTCTATGCCTTCCTACTCTCCAAGGCCATGCATAATCAGCCTGAATGCAAAGAAAGCCTATTACCTTCCAACTTCTCCACAGACTGAACACACTCAAATAATGTGGATTTTTGGAGAAAGCCTCTTTGCTTTATAGAGAATGATGCTACAAAGGGTCTCAAGGTGCCTTTTCTTCTAACATCTCCTTTGAGACAAGAGAAAGCACTGTCTTTTAAAGAGGAGACTTCCATCTTGGGTAAAGCATGGCATTTTTTTCCCAGCTGTATCTGTTTCTGTGTATTCAGGATTCTCTTATTTTTCTTCTTTAGTTTTTGTTTTCCCCCCTAGTGGGAATCCTCTTCCTTCAACCACCCCTGTGGGTATAATTTCATTTCAGTGTACACATACACATTTATAGTAACAGCAATTGTCATTGTGCTTTCTAGGTTTCAACTGATTTTGAGATGGCGCTGGCTTTCCAAGAATAACAAGTTTGAGTACCTCAGGTGCTGGGAGCTTTGGGAAATTTGGGATTTTTGATGCTTTTTCTTTTTCTAGCAGTGCTAGTACCAGTCATTTCATATAGCTTTGATAGATGCAAATGTAAAGATGCTGGCAAAGCACTGTAGTCACAGACTTAATGGCCACCTGTGAAAACCTACATGATTAAAAAATCTGCTACTTGATAAAAAGTTTCTCTAGCCCTGATGACAAATCTTTCTTGTGACCTCCATCTTCAAGCTCTCATTGGTACCCATATGGAGACTTGTGCATCTCTGCCATCCCCAGATGTGTCAAGCCTGTGTTGGCCAGGTGAGAAGCCCTCAACAAGCTAAGGCCTGTGACACCTCCTCCAGACTCACACGGCTGATTCTCTCACTTCCCTCCCCTGCTTTGCCAGGCACCTCACTACTACATCCAGTACAGCTCCAAAAGTGTCCTGCATTGATCTCTTCCTGTAACAATTTCTCTGTGTCAGCTGCAACCTGTGTAACACACTGAGACGCTCAAGAAGGCAAGATGTGTGTTCCCAGCCCAAGCAGGAAGCCTGTTGCTGTCTCTTCCTTGGCCTCTTTTTCTTGCTTCTCTTTGCTTATCTTTCCTCCTCTCCACACCCTTGCAGCACTGCTGCACTGCAGTTGTGACAGTTGCTGCACGTTATTTATAAATAATCCATTTGGTAGCACTGAATATCATCTTTAATCTTAACAAGGTTGCTCAAAGCATTTAAAAGAGTTTCTGTGGCAAGGAACAGAGAAGTCAACTCTAGGTTTTGCATACCTAATATTAAAGAAATGTAGTTTTTGTAAAATGAATTTTCCAAATACATATATAATTCCATAGTTAACAATAAATTCAAAGGATTTAAAATACAAATAAAAGGAAGCCAAGTTAATGAACTTGGATCAAGTAGGACCAGAAGGTCATTTGACCCGGTGACACATGTTTAATAGTGAGGGTGTTCTGGGCTATTTAGCTATCTGCTGACCCCTGGCAGCTGAGAAAAAAACTGGGTTGAACAGCCCTAATGAGTGTGACTGCATTGTTTGATAAGGTGCTATGATGAGGCTGTAATTTGGGTTTGCTAGATGAAGCCACTCCACAAAACTACTGCTGTTTATCTGGTCTGAGCAATCAATTTGGCAGGTTAACCAAATGTCATTAATATTTCTTGTCATCACCATTAAGGATCATCACCAACAGTGAGTGGTAGAATCAACTTTATGCTTGGTCTACTAAGTTTTCCTGACAGTTTTGCAAGGCCAATTCAGGCCTACATCTGCAGTGAATGAAGGAAGGCTGGAAAAGAGCCTTCTCTGAAGCGACTCTTCTATTGGGTTGACTTGTTATCTCTGCCAGCAGGTGTTTGTTGTCTCTGATGCAACAAAACTTTGGCAGCTGAATCATGGACCACAGAATGCATCTCAAAATCAGCTGTGGTTTCCCCAGCAAAATGATGGCAGAAGTGATTGTTTTCTTTTGTAGAGAATGTAAGTGTAAATAATTGGAATAGCATTTGCTTCTTCAATGGAGTGAATCCTATTTTTTTAAAGAGATGGGGTGAATACTCTGCTGATGTCAAGTATTACATTTTTATAACCAAAATGTAGTTGTGATGTTGTAGCAGATGCCTATAGTTAGAGTTCTTGGCTCCATCTGTGAGATGAAACACATTATTTGAATCTTGAAATCTTTCCTCCTGCCTCAAGAGTTCAAAATATGGGATTTGTCTTGCATTAACCTTATCAGAATTAACTATCTTGAATACCCTCAACTGTATTGCATCAGGAATATGTACACAGGTAGAAGGGTAATAAAGGGTTACCCATAGGCTACCTCATTTTTTTAAAGCAATAACAAGCTGTTGCTTCCTGACAGTGAAAGTGGGCTTGTTTTCCCTGTTTTTACTGCAGACACACAGCTCTGTTACCTCACTGTTGGGAATGCAGGTAGAAAAGCACAGAGATCTCACCGTGAAGGAGAACATGCATCACACTACACAGTGCCAACAAAACCCCCTTCTCCTTCCTAGCTGTGAGCATGTGAGGTCAGATTCAGGTCTGTCACGAACTGGAGTAATTGGTAGTTTTAACAAGTGCTGTGTACAGCACTGTGAGCAGTGGTTCTCAAGGCCAGCAAATATCACCTAGCTTGTTTTCATGTATGTATCTGCAGGAATATATCCTCAGAGGCACACGGTGCGCTACAGCCTTGTCCAAGCAGCAGAATTTGGTTAAATTGATTATTTGGGCACAGCAGCATCACACCATCTTTCACTGGCCTCCTTCTCGGGTGTACACAGTGGTAGATGTAGCTGAATTTTGCTCTGTGCAGCAATATATACACTCAAAGTATTAGTGGGCAAATGCTTACCTGGTATAAATTGATGTGGCTTCATTAACTTCAGAGAGACCATGCTGATTTAGAGGCACAGAGGAGCTGGCTCTGTGAAGCAGTCAAATTTATAAAGGACTGCATAATCTACTGGAAAGTCAAGTCAGGCCAACCTCTGTGCTATGACATTTCCTCTGAAATTCACTTTAATAAGGTAATATTTTCTTCCAGTTCCATAAATGCAAATCAGCTGAACTGCACTTCACAGACTTTCTCATTTAATTGGAAACTTAGTCCAACTATACTGCAAATGCTGGTGAAAGTGAATGATTCTAACAATTTTTCATTTTAATTATCTTGATTAACTTTTTCTTCTTTGCAATTTTATTATATTTCATTTCAGAAATGTCCTTTAATTTAAGACAATAAACTTTTATTTAGCAAGCTGGGGAAACTAGAGGATATGATGCAAAGAAGATTTAACTCATTAAGCATTAATGTTATTAATATTCTTCTACTAATTATTCATTAAGCTGATTGTCTTAGCAGAAAAGTAGGCTTTGCCTCTCTTGTGGATGACCACATTTTATTTTTGTATAGCACAAAAAAGGGTAGAAATAGCAAATCTTACCAAAGATAATGATTAAATACTTCAGAGATGTATTTTTCATCACTAGATGTATTTAAGAGTTCCCATTTGATTTTTAGCTAGAAAATTCGAGATATGTCCTTCTATACTTTTAGAGGTAGTGGTATCCATTCCTTCATGGTTTCTTTCTTTCTGACCAAAAAAAAGGAAAAAAAGGTACATACAAGGGGAGGAAAAGGTCAAGAAAAGAAAAAAAATAAACAAAAACCCAACAAAACAACTGGAAGGATGGTACTGTGTCCTCTAAGGATTTTGTTGCTATGTATTTTACAGGGGAACTAGTGTGCCTTTTTTTTTTTTTTTCCCCAGTAAGCTCACACATTTTGAATTTCAAAGACAGCTTCAAGAATGGAGCATGGGAAAGAAAGCTAAACCTGAAGTTGTCCTCTTTATGTAATCTAGGAGAAAAGACATGACTTGGTTATGGAACCTGTAAAGTCTCTAGCTACTAAAATGCCTTACAGAGCATGTATGTGGAATTCAGACCTCTACATCTAAACCTGCACTCTTGTAAACCTTCCTCTTAGCTGCTGTAGTGCCTGGAGATGCCTGTATTTCACAGATACTTTCCCTGTTCAGGTTCCAAGCTCTCCTCAGGACTGTGGATCAGAATTCTCTCTCTCTTGGCAAGAGAATAGCGCTTAGGTTGTGTCTTGGCCTAGCACCCTCAACAACTGATCCCACCCCTGTGTGTTTCCCAGAGGTTCCACTGGCAAGAGCCATAAGAATGATGGATGAAAGGACCCAGCACTGGGCTCCATGTTAAATGCAGGCAGGTTCGTGTTAGTGCGAGTTGCTACTGAGCTGTGCATTTGCCTGGGAAGTGCAGGACTGAAGTTCACTGTGATTTCATTTCCTAGAACAGTGCTATAATTACAAGACTTTCTTGAGATGTTTCTGATGATGGCAAGCACTTTTTGCCTAGTTTCCTGAAACTGTGCCACTCTGCAGGAAACAATTCAAGAATTGAGAGGCTGGGAAGTGAGAAAACAAAATTGAATGCAGGTCTCCATATATACCACTCATAGGCATATGTTTTAAAGATGAAAATGTTTCTGTTAATGTGACCTTCCTCTGTTCTCTGCCCCATAGATGGATTTAAGCTTGAGTTTTCAGATTCCCATGTAAGCACTCTCAGTGAGCTGATATAAAAGCCAATTATTTTCACTTTTGCATTCATTTTAGAAGACAGCTGAATCCTACATTGCTCTTCCACAGAAAAGATACTGACTTTTACCTTTAGGGAGATGATTATTTCCTGATAAGTGTGGGGTTACAGATCCACAAAAGTAAGAGGTGACTAATTCCCAGATATCAGAGATGAAGGTGTGCCTTTGTGCTAGACATTTCCTCCTGACTAACCTTCTATTGCATAGCAACAGTCTGTATCATTCTGTGGTAAGTGACTACCCCTATCTATTGTGCAGGGAAACTAATACATTTTACTCCCAGTTATGAATTTCACTCCGGAGAGGATTAAGTTTTGCAATCTTTTTGTGGTTTGACTCACAGTAAAAGTTTTCTGAAAGATAAGCTAAAGACCAAAATCTGGAATTAGTCAATATCAGTAACAAATACTGATGCAATTGTTTCTGTTAGAGCATGCAACTGCTGGCACAATTTGGGATGCTGTGGTAGGATGCCTGTGATAGAAGGTCTTTAAGCATTGAGACCCTTCTTATGTGATCTATTTGAGACAATATGCTGGGAATGACAAATTCTTGGCCTCTGATAAAACCTCATATCAGAACTCCTCTGGATGTGTTTATTGATTTCTGCACAATTTTATGTGGTCAGGCTTTTGAAATTTAGGTTCCCAGCCCTCAACAGACAAAAGGTGAATCAGAATTGTATTCTCATGCAGTGTTTTGTAAGGTCATACTCAGGTGATGCTGCTTAATGTGTCAGGGAAACAGCTGAAATCAAATAACAAAGACTGCATTCTACTCCTTGAATATGCCTTCTATTCTTGTTCTGTAGTGCTGGACTCTTTCACAACTTCACACCTGTTGCTCAAACTACAATACAAGATCTGGATAATCTGGCAAAAAAATTTCAAAATTCTAATCTAGCTGTGGCAGGTGTGCATCAAGAGAGATTGTTGTCCCACTCTATCAATGAGGTTAGATACCTCTTGAGATCTCGTCTCACTCTTGAGATGGTCAAGATGCAGAAGGAGAGCCTTACTCTGTCTTGGAGAAATATCCTTCTAAGAGTTGTTTTTGAAGATCAGGAGAGACTTTAGAAAACTCTGGATGATCAAAAGAATGTTTGGCTCAGTTCAAGACTGGAAAAGAGATGCACTAACATTCATAGAGGAAGAGTGGGTTTTTTTCAGTAGCTGGTGTTTGCCATCACTTCTAGCTTTGACTCAGTGTGACTTTGTCCATAATGCCAAGGTTCCTGTACATGTCTAAAATTAAGAACTTGAAAAATGCTTCTCATTAATTTTCTAATTGTATAAAACAAAGTAAACCACAAATTTGATACCAAATACAACTTATACTTTGACACTATTTACAAACAGTGAAACTTAAAATTGCTTTTATACAAATCTTTCAACCCTTCTGAATATCCAATACTCTCATAGCCCTGCTACAAATTGGCATGGTTCTTTCTCAAATTGACTCTCTTTCATCAGTCTTTTACCTTTTCTCCTGGCTTCTGCTACTTGCTACTGCTGGAAGCAATCACAGGCTCCTACTTAGTCTTTTCTTTGGTCTCTGTAAGTAATGCACACAGTGTCATTCAGTGTTTCAAATGCCTGACCTGTCTATGGCAAAGGTACATGGAACCAATCTGGTACCTAGTCTCTGTTATTTGGATAAGGATTTATTGAACAAAATAAGTTTTCACAGTAAAAATATTTTTATGTTAGTAGCCTATCAATACCCCCTTCAACCCAAAGCTTATAAGGCAAGTTTGAGCTGAGCAGTTAAGAATCCATGACAGGCAGTCTTCTGCTGTATTTCCCTAAAACTTCATACTTTCAAACAGAAGAGTCTTGAGACTATCATGTATAAACACAGCTGAAGCAGAAATAAGATTTCAAAGGGATAGTAGCATCAGGAATGGTGGAAATGAGATAAACTAATGCACACTAGTGTGAGCAAAAATTATTCTCTACTGTAAACCCTTTTACTCCTGTCTTAGAATAAGTCAGAATGCAGAAATTCTAAGGAAAACTTTGCTTCCAGTAGCACTGAAGGTGGTAGGAAATTTTTTAAGAGATTCTTGTAGTGGATAGCCCTCACCCTCTTAGAAGTTCTGAGCATGACTGGCCTTGGCCTCTGAAGAGGTGGCCCAAAGGTATCCACTGTAGAGATGTGTCCCATGTTACTTTTGCTTCTGAAATCAAATAATGCATGCTGAAAGAACTTTCAAAAAACAAACTGGCCTTGGTTTCTGTGGAAGGATGGAAAGAACAGGTAACAGTCCTATTTAGAAATATTAATTACCGGATTATATAGTTTTAACTTCTGTGCTTGTCTTTGCTTTGTCTTAGTTCTCTCCTTTAAGAACTTGCTACTGATGGTTTTTATTCTTCCACCTGCTTTACAGCTTTCATCATCAGTGGAAGCAGATCAGTAGCCCCATTTTTCTTCGACACTTTTCACCCTCATTTGATCTGTTCTTGTTTAGAACAAATTGACCACTGACAAGGTGAGAGCGGGGCTTAAGAGAAGCACATTTCTCACACAGATTTTTTCACTGAGAGGTAGCTCTCTTTTCATTTTCATGTTTGACCTGGTTTTATATCATGAATTATTTCTAGAGCTGTGAATCTGCAGTTTTGGCTGGTTTTGCAGTCATGAAGAATCCCACTACACTAGGAATTTTAACTGTAATTTATTTCAGTTAAATATCTGCTATATTAATTTTGAAGAATTGTATTAAATGTAAGTTTTAGTGCTTAGTAGCTCTCGTGGTCCACTACAGCTCTTCTTTAAAGGAAGTGCTAAACCTAGGCTTTAGTTTTCTTGAAAAAAAGACCAGAAATATCTGTGTGTCAAGGGTGTGTTTTGTTCTATATGTGCAGGTAATCTCTCTTCTGTGGTTCCTGTGGGCTTAGATCTGTGTTGGGGCATCTCAGCCTAGCATTAACTTTTTACTGGCTGAAAAGAAAATTTTAGCTCCAGGCATACACTTGCTTTCAGGAAGACTGTATATGACAGGTTGGATTCATCCAGTTATAAATATTAACAGCTGCCAAATGACAGGTTTAGAGTTGTGCTGTGGAGCTGGCCAAGGCAGCAATTACTTGAATTTTAGCTAGAGCTCCACATTGACTGTGGATACATTAGCTTTAGTGGTGATTATTTAGAGGCTCAGTGGCTTAAAAGCAGAAATCACTTACACACATATTGGATATTATTACAGATTCAGGAGAGTTGGCCATAAAACCACTTAGCTTCCTGTAACAAAAGGACTCCTAGCCAAGCAAGTAAAATGTTAATGAGACAGCAAGCACTCATTTTCATGTCTGTAGCCTTTCCCTCCAAGGTTTTGCTGCCTCATACTGAGGTTCATTAGAATGGAAATGGTTGACTTTAAAAAAGAAACACCATCTAAATTGCTAGGGTGTAGAATTTCTTTTCAGATCATAATTATACGTGATCAACGGAGTGTGTAATTAGTAAGTTGGGTGAAAGATATTTCCAGAACAATCAGCAGCAATTTCCTCTCTGCTGTTCCTTTCTCTGCTCTGAGGACCTTTTGTCTGCTTTGGTAGCTGTGGCTTTATTTTAAGCCCAGAAAACACAAAAATAAAAATTTATGTCAGGTAAAAGTGACACAGTAAATCATAATAAAATTAAAAAGCTCCTGCAACAGGATATTTTGTCTTCACTGCAATAGGCCTTACTGATTTTCACAATGTTTCCAGCACCTGAGCACAGGGGAGAACAGACAGGCTCATTTCTGGCCTCCTTTGACAAACCTGTGAGACTCTTGCTGGAGCCTGGATTTGCAGTTGCACAGCAAAAATGTGAGAAGCTGTCATTGTCTTCAAATATCATGGGAATGCCCAAGTTGTTTCTTGGTGCTATGAATAATTCATGGAATAATTCAATGAATCTGTCCAGCATGGCTAAAAATAGCTGAGTAAACTGAGTGCTTTTGACCTTAAGAAACAAAATCTGTTTCAAATTTAAAATAAATAAATGAAAAGACATTAAAAAAATCATATGGAGGCAAAGATGTTATTCTGTAAAGATATGGTTTGGTATTGTATCCTGAAATGAAGTATGTCATCTTTCCCATCTTAAAAAGAGGCTTTCATCAACTCCACCCGGCTATTTGGCTAGAAGAATGAACATTTCCCATATTCAGGGTGGGTTGAGGCTTTTTCCCCCATATCTCCTTGAGGAGTGGTGTTGTGAGGTGCCTCAGGGAGGCAAAGATTTAGTTTCAGATAAGCATTGTTGAAGTGGATGCAGGGCTGAAATGCCTGCCTAGCGTGAATTTTGACCTCCTGCTTTGGGGGATGGGCCATGTGAGGTCTAGATGAAGTTGCTCCACCCCAGACCCCTTGTGAGGGATGACCCAGGATTTCTGATTCGGTTTGAGCCCCTGGAGTTTCTTACTTGTTGTATTTCTAGTGGTCCCTGACCCTAAACTCCACCCTGGTTTTGTCCCCCAAAAACCTCTCACCCTGCCTTTGTTCGGGGCTCTCTGTGCTGGATTTGAGTTTGTTCCCACGCTGAATAAATAGTTTCATGAGCAGAAGCCCGTCTCATTCCTGTCCCATGCTGGTTCCCAGTAACTGTAGCTTCCCTGGACATGATCCTGTGGTTGCAGACTGCAACAGAGCAGTGCAGGAATGATGGTTGTGAAAAGGTCATGGATGGCGCCCAGCGCGGAGATCCCGGCCGCAGCCCGAACCCTTCCTGCAGATGGGCCCGTGGAGCTAAAGGCCCTCAGGGCTGCTGGCTGAGGTCAGGACCGTGGATCCACTCAACCTGCCCCTGTCTACAGGCAGCTCTAGGGATCCTGCTGCTGCTGGGGATGTCCTACCACTCCTGCACTGAGAGGGGTTTTCCTCATTCTGTTCCACTGGTTTTAGAAGCTATGGGTGTGCCTGCCCCTGACAGATTTACTCTTTTGGCACTCTCTGTTATATGTGACAAGACCACATATTAGTTTGGTTTTGTGGTAGTAATAATGATAATAGTACGTCCTTAAGTTAAATCTCCAGTCCTCTCCAGTGGCCTTTCATGGCCCCTCCTACTTCTTTTGTTATATGGGAATATCTTTCCTTGGCACGAAGAACGGCCTCAACTTGTGCGTTGTGTTCAAACTGTCTTTATCCTTCTGTTCAGGATATATCCTGAGCTGCTATAGAGTTTTGTCAGACTAGCATAACAAGCTCTTGCAAAGCCTGTGGATTGTGGAAACTGAATGCTGTAGTCCTCACTAATCTGGCTTCTGAGGAGCACAAAAACAGACAGCCAGCTTGAAAAACTTCCCTGGACTTGCTTATAAGAGGGACAGACTCTGCTGTCCAGAACTAAACTATGCAACATCTTCAAATAACTCGTTTAAAAATTTGTTTATGAGGGAAAATCTCAACCTTAATTATCAGGTTATGTCCTGTGTATGAGAATGCATTTCCTTAAAAATATTTTTCTGTCTGTATAAATATGGGCATAATTTTCAGAAATAGTATTTTGCATTCTAATCAATGTTGAGTGGTAATTCGTAGTTAAAGACAAAATTGAACATGAAGATTCCAGATTTTGCATTTCTGTATTGATACAATGGTCATATTAAGTTTCTGCACCATCTGATACAGGAATCAGAAACAAAAAGATCCCACATTATCTGATTCTGCAGATTTGTCAGACTACTTGCAAAGGCCCTTGTGTGGGCTCCAGGAAAACAACTGATGCTCTCCTGCTCCTATCTGTTCCCCTCCCATTACACACAGAGTACTCAGTGCTCAGATCAACCACTGGTTATAAACAACTGTAATACTGGATTTACTCTAGTGTCTTGAAATAGCAAGAAAAGAAGTGTTTAGGGCATGTCTGCCATGCTATACAACCAGACTGGCCAGCTGCAAATGTGAACACACTGCACTGGCACCCCTTGTCTGGCAGAGATAGGCAGAATTTTCCTCTTCAAACAGTTAATAAAAATAAAAGCTCATAGCAGATGAATACTCTTTCCTTACAAAAGCATTTCTTGCACTTTCATTGAAAAAACTAGATTCATAGAATCCAAAAGTGTAGACTTGATTGGGAGAAAAAAAATCATTTTTTCTGTGTAGTTTCTTAATTTTAGTAGTGAAAGTTTCAACACACTTAATCTCCTGAAGGCAATGTGAATAAATGGTGGTTTCTGTTGCCATGGTAAATCTTTGGTGGGGGAAGGTGGGGTGGGAGGGTATAAATACACTTTGATCACCACTCCAAGCTTTGTATTCTGGCACCATGTTTTTGAGTGCAAGATGAACAGACAAGCAGAGCTGTATGTTCACCCTGTGGGGCTTCCAAGGGAGAGATGTTGAATATGTTTTTAAATAAATGGCACCTTCATTATTTATTCATAACTGGCTTTGCTAACTGAAAAATGAGAACAGCTACGACAGTTATTTCAACAAAACTTTGGCTGATTTCAAATACAATCCCTGTCAGTAAAAAATATAGGACCTAATAATTCTGACCACTTCAGAGCTTTTCCCAAATGATCTGTTTACTCAATGACTGGTATAGTTTGTGGATGTCTACATTTTGTTCAAATGTGAGGGTTTTTTTAACATTTGCATTAATAGTTAAAACTGTGACTTTGGTACATGGCTGATTCAGCAGCATAAATTATATATGTATAATTCAGCAGCTACTGATCTCTTTATGCAACACAGGATCATGAGCTGTGTTTTTCTGTTCTGAGCTCATTGTGAGTCTCCGTCCCTCTGCCACTTTGAATCAAAATTTCTTCTTTTCCAAGGAGTATGTGTTTAACCTGTTTCCCTTGAGCTAGAACTTGAGCAGCTGACAGTGACAGGGCTTGACTGAATTTGTGACTACTTTTTGGAGCTCCAAGAGGAAACATTAATGTTGCTGAAACTAAGATCCAGACTGTTGTCATCTAATATTTTCCTGAATATCAGGGCTGGGGGGCTAACATGAACCAATGTAAAATACCTTTTTTTTTTATGGATCTGCCACTCAGAGTCAATCTTTTTGGGGCAGAAATGGCCATGTGGAGATCTGAGCCCCAAACATTCTCTGAAATATGGCCTATGCTTTGAGCAGGAAAGGTTTGATTATCCTTATATGGCTCAGAGATGAAGCTCTTTGACAGTGGGTGTGGCAGTATGGCATTAGCCCCAGGGACTCTGGAGGTGCAGGTTTTGTTCCTGGTGTTGTCCTGGACTTAACCTTGTGGCTTTGGACAAGTCACATAATCTCCACAGCACTTACATAATGAATATAAGGACTCCCCTCTCAAATGGGGACTGTCCAACATAGCTATTTTTGTGCACTGACTTTTTAGGTGGACTCTGGCTTTACATGGCAGATGTGGGAATACACACTGCCCTTCTGCACTTCACAGGATGGTTTTTTTCCTGCTCCCTGGCCCCAGGCACATCTTACAGAGGACAGATAGCCTGATCTGCAGTGTAGGAGGTGCTCACACCTGTGTCAGAGTGCCTTTAAACAGAGGGGCTGTGGGAGATCTGTCTGGATTTACTGCCCTTCCCCATTTATTTTTTTTCTCATTAACACCAGATGCAACTTCCACCACATGACCTGATGCTGTTTTTGTCTCCAGATCAGGAAATTAAGGTCTTGTGAGACTTTCTTCAAGGTGGGCTGTGTGTCAACACTACACCATGAATGGCTAAGCTGTATCTGCTTCTTCTTCCATAAACTGTAAAGACTTTCAGGATGTAGTGTCTTTTCCCTTGTTCTATCCTGATGGCATTTTGAGTCCAATACTTGGGTTCCCTTTAGGGGTCCCAACTGGATTCAAGATAGAGGTGATCAGGTAGAGCCATGTGGAATATCTCTGGTCCTCAGCTGACAATGTGCCTGGTGCTCTTGGCAGCAGCCTGGTCCCTCGTGCAGGGAGCATGCAGAGCCCTCTTAGGGGGCTCAGTGCCTCGAGGGAGGGGAGCAGAAGGAACCTTTGTATCCCATGGTAGAAGGTTGCTACTCCAGCAGACCTCAAAGCCTGCTTAGAGGCACACTATCCCTAGTGTGGGTTCTTTTTTTAATTGCTTTTCTGTGAATGCATGCCTGTGTAAAAATAGTTCTACATTTCCACCTGAAAAAATTCATCATTTAACAAGGGAGAAGTGGGGTCTGTTTTATTGCCTGAAGCCACCATTAGTCCTCTTGCCACTTGCTTCTGGTAAGCTAGAACACATAAAAATGTGTTGTTCCCTAGAAATAAAATTGCTGCTTTTTTGCTGAAGGGAGAGCTCAGCACCTCCAGGGTATCACATTGGGCTTGAAGCAGGCCAAGACTGTGGACAGCATGGAGGATTGCCGCCCTCTGTTGTTGTAAGGAAAAATAATTATCTGCAGCACAGTTACAGCACAGCTAGTACTGTTCTTTCTCTGTCCTTTCTTTGACTTTTTTTTTTCTTTGGTGTTTTTTTTTTTTTTTTTGCTTTTTGGTTTTTTCCTCCCTTTTGGTTTTTACCTTTCATGTAGTGGCTGGCTGGAGATTCACAGCTGACAGATGGCTAGTTTCATCTGGCCACCTGAGGGTCTCTGTTGCCAAGTAAATTCTTGTCACAAGTGGTCAGCAGGTCAAGGCTGCTTGTCTCTGCTGTCCTCGCCAGAGCATGGAGCAGAAAATCAGTCATGCAAATCTTTGTGCATTTTGCTTCCAGCATGAGTGTGTGCTGACGGAGTTCCAGATGGCTGAGGGACATGTCCTCTGGCTTGCTGGTACCTAAAGGGCAGAATTGCCACCTGCTCTGTGAAACACAGATTGGCCCAGGGAGTCTGGTTTGCAGGGATCAACTTTTATGCAATGCAGAGTACGAAGATGACCCTGTATATTCTCTCTCAGTGACTGTTTTATAGTAGTTATTTTCTGGTGTCATTGTAGTTAGTGACAGTTAATTTCGTCTCTTCCTCTGCAGTTTATTTGCAGAAAAGCTGTTTTTCAGCTTCAAGTAATGAAGCCTTACCTGCTCCTACTTTTATTCTGAACACAAAGCCTTGCACTTCATCAGCATTAACTGATCCTGATGCATTCCAGACAATGAAATGATGTCTGTGGGGGCCATTAGGAGAAGCCTCCCTGGGCTGCTAGATGCAAAATTTATAGAGTCTGTCTTTAACCTTTTGGAAAATGGAGAAATGTCTCATTATCTAAAATGATAGCCTTGTACACTGGAGAGTTTAGCTATTTGAACTACTTAACCAACTCTACTTCTAATATATATATTTCATATTTAAAAACCTGAAGCTGCAAGAATTGTTATTTCTGTAGGTGAGAACATTTTCACCACACTTTCAGGATAGGGCTATACCCCCGTGTATTCCCATCTGTCATTCAAAGTGATCTCTTCTCTTGCTCTGCTTCGTACACCATCTCTTAATAGCAGCTCTTTCAAAATCTCACCTGCAAGAGAATAACTGTTGTATAGTGAAGGCTTCACCTGCTGGAATTGAGTGATCTACCCAGGAAGAGGCACAGATAATCAGCAGGGGTATTGTTACAGGATTGATCTAAGGAGCACACTGTCACTTTGGGGGAGTTTTGTGCGCGGCCAGTTTGGTGCTGTGCATGCTGTGGAGCTGCAGGAGTCACAGATGTCAGGTATGCTTGCTTCTCGGCCAGATTTTGTGCAGAGAAAGTAAATGCATATAATCACAGTAGAAGATAAAGCCAAAGGCATGAAATAATTCACCCAAAAGCTCATAGGGAGCATATGAACTAGGAATTATAGCTCAGGCTGTTGAATCTTGGGTTAGTGTTTCTGACAAAAGCTCAGCATTCCTTTTGGACAAACATAATACGCTGCAGTACAGTCAACATGGGAGAGGTGGGGTGAGCCCCTTGGACAAGACCCAGACTCTAGTACGCTCTGGAGGCGCTGGAAGAAAGCCAGCTAGACCTCAGTGTGGTGATGCCAGAGTGAAGTGCTCAGCCTGACATCTGCCTATTCTGCACTGGTATAGGCTGTACCACACAGAAGACAGACTTCCTTCTCCTGCAATACAGTCTGGGAAATACTAACAAACAATGCAGCAGCCCTTTTCCTTCCCCTCTCCCTGGATTTATCCTTGACTGGCCTTTATGCCACCTTCAAAAAGAAGTCTTCAGTCTTCAAAAAGAGACATCAAAATTATGTGAAAACCAATGCTTCAACAGAAAGGAGTCCAGACAGGCCATGCTGCTATTCAAAACAGGCTTAATTTTATGTATTCTTTTATGTTCTGCAATGCTTTTTGGCTGAGGGAATTCTCATGCAACTGTTTTTTTTATTATAATGCTCTTAGAGGAAGCTGTCAGGAGCTGTAAATATTTCTTTCTCCTTTAATCCACTCTAAATCCAGCCCTTAAAACTGTTTTTCTCCCAGACACCTTGGGCAATGATATTTGAATTGAGACTAGCTCCCACTGTGGAGACATCCTGATAGCCCTGTAACATCTGAAATGGTACAGGCTAAGGTAGGCAACACGTGTCAAGGTCCTCCTTCACAAGCCTATGGGAATAGGCAATTGCTCATAAATTGTTGTACTGCTCTGATTTCCTTGCTGAGGAGGTCTTAGCTGAGAAGACTTATACTTGCAGTGGAAAGAAAGTGAGAAGAAATATTACATTCTGCAGTGGAATGAAATCAACCAATACTGCAGTTTTACAGGTGGATGATCAAAACTGCTGGGTTCTCATACATTTTCAGAGGTCAGATACTTGACAGATGCTCCCTACAGATTCACCAGCCTTCAAGTGGGTGCTGGGCATTTAAAAGTAGACAATAGTGGTTTTCACCTTCTCAGGCTGTGAAATAGTCTTAACTATTTTCAGTGTCAAAGTTTGTATGAATTGTATGATATATGAGAATTGCACATCTCCTAGCTCTGCAGAGTTGAATTTTTATCTTGCTAACTCATCTGATGTGAAATAATAGACATATAATAGTAATAAGACTATAATAATATGCTACATAATAATAATAAGACTGACAACTGCACTGACCTTTACAAAAAGACACAGAAGAGACTTGTATCCCATATATATATATGTATATATATGAAGAGACTTGTTGTACCCCATATATATATATGTGTGTATATATATATATGTATATATATATGTATGTATGTATATACACAGGTGATCCCATGCTACACACAGAACTTTAATGTGAGTGCTGTAAGCGTGCAAGCAGAATTTCAGCCCCAATACTCCCAGGAGGAGACGAGAAGTCTGCCTCTTGTCCAGTAAGCAGACTCTATCCTGAGACAGAGTTCCTCATGAGGGTATGAACTCCCAGAAGGGGAATAATTGGCTGCCAGCATGCAAGTGCAAGTGGTGCACCACCTGCCTCTCTTGAAAGATTTAAGATGCTCAGCATAAGTTTTCTTGCCTCTGCCAGCAGGCTGATTGAGTGGTATAGAATGACTGGAATGCCTCCATCTCCACTGCAATTTATGGACAAATAAATGAAGCCTTTAGGGCCCTTTTTCTTTCTGCCAACCTCTGCCAACTTCTCCCATTCATAAGTCAGCTGCCTTCTATTTCAATTCTAGGTCATTCTGGTATAGGTTAAATGCAGATATAAAGACATCCAAGGAGGCTATAAATGGCAAATAATAAAGGTAGTTAATAAATAAGTAGCAAAAAGAGCTATTCAACAGCTGTGAAACCCTTCACAAAGATCTTGGAAGACAAGTATCTGCTGAGACTTGTGCTCCTTTGTGTTTTTTTGTTAACTGGAGGAAAGCCTATGCTTGGTCCCAAGCACTTAGAGGAAGTTGTATTTACTCCTACGTTTTTTAAATAAGCAGACAAAAATAAGTGATGAGGTACAGAGACAAAATAGCTATTTCTTTATTAACAGACTTCAATAAAAGCCTTCTTGTGTAAATTTACTTCTGTCAATACTTGAAATGGGTCTCAGCTGCTACCTAATGCTCTGAAAAGTGAAGATGTCTTACAGGCACCAGAGGAGTGCAGAGTTGTTACTGAATGGAAACAGAGTCACAATTCCTTGCAAACTCCTGCACTGAAAAGAATGATGAATCTGATAGCTTCACAGAACAGAAATATAGGAAAGATAGAGTTTTCCTTCTCCATTTGCATTTGCAGCACAACAAAATACTGCCTTGCTTGAAAGGAAGGGTGCAGTTTTAAATTTTCTTACTGGGTTTAAGGTGATCACCTGAATCCTTCCGAGGCAATTCAGTTGGCATGTTGTTCAGTAATACACACTTGAGCCCCTTTGCTCCTTTTGGTGCAATCTCAGTTTGCTATCATTACCTTGAATTCTGCATGTGATTTGATTCTCACCTTCCCACTCCTGGAAGTAGACTGACAATTAGTCTTTTCTAAAAATGCTTGCTTTTTCTTCCCTGCCAGAGATATGGATAGAGACTTCTTTCTGACTTCTTGGATGGGCAGGAGAATTTCCCTGCTGCTCTCAGTGGTGGGCAAATCCTCTTAGAAGGGTGAATTGGTAGAAGAATGAAATGACGCTGTCTTGCATGGCTTCTATGCCAGTTTTGGGACTGATACAGCACAGGCTGCTTGATGGGTAGCTGAGCTCTCCCTGCTTGCTAATATAAAAATATATATTGGGAAGAGAGCAAGTATTGCACCCCAGTTTCCCAACCCTTTTTGCTCAGCCTCAAGGGAAAACTTTGCAATAAGATTTATGACAACAATCCTCTTGACTTGATCTAAGCATCCAGTGGGATAACTAAGTCACTGGAAAAGCAACCAAGATTGGCCAAATTGTGGAGCTAAAGATTTAAAGCACCTTCCAAAATTGTGAGCAAAGCCTGGTGCACAGTACGTGAGACAGATTTACGTTACAACAATATGACACTTTTTAGGGGGGAGCTGAGAACATCACACATCATAATTTCTTAAAATGCTTTGATAACTAAGAACATCTTTCTCTTAGCAGGTTCTTGAATATTTTTTGCTAATGCTTCATCCCAGCAAGATAAAAAGGGGTATTTAAATGTGCATATGAGAAGGATTTAGTTTTGTAGACATAAGCTTCTATTTTATTTTCTATTTGAAGACTTTTAAAGAGCAGATGTAGAGTGGATTTTTCTTACTTATTTGTTTAAATTAAGATTTTGAGGACTTCTGTATGTGGAACAGGAGATGGAGCTATTTCCTAGCATGAGACATATTTTGCAGTTTAGTTAAGCACTGGCAGTAGTTGCATGTTGTCCTTGATACAGTTCTTATATTATCATGATTGCAGTCCCCCCTAAACCCTCTTTTTTAAAGCTCAGTAGTAGCTGCCATCACATCAATGTGATATTTTATTCACAATCTGGATTTATGGTTAATGTAATCAATAACCAACGATACTTTGCTTACATTGGTGGGGTATGCAGTTCTCAGAGGTGCAAAATTCTTGTTTTGAGGTGAAAGAGATTATTTATAAGGCTCACAGTTGTGTGCCCATTTCAGCTACCAGGCATGAATTACTTTTGAAATCTTTTTCTGTTTTGTTCCTAGTTTTCTTTTACACAAGATCATATATTTATCCTCAATTATCTAAATTAAATTTAACTGGGTTTTTTTGTTTATTTTCCTAAGGAAATGAGGCTTTTGCGGTCATGTTCCTTTTCTCTGTGTCTGTCAGATTGTTGCAATTAACTTTTGAACCACTGGTCAATTTTAGTGGCATTTGGCAGAGGGGCAGAGGTCTTGAAAACAATAACATTGCTGTAAATGGCACAGAAATTGACAGATGAGTGATGGAGAGAAACCCTGTTAACATTCTTATGGAGGAGAAAGAGTAAGCATTCATCTGTTAGCAAACATGAGGATATCCACTCAGAAATATGCATCTCTTGGAATACTCACTTCCTTGGTTTTGCTGTCCATGGAATGCTTTTTGCTTGTTTATGTTCACTCAAGGCATATAAAAACCAAGTGAAGTAAATATGTTTTATTTTTATGTAAAGAGTTGTAAGGTTGTTCTGAGGGAAAAAGCTAAAACAGAATCAATAGTTAATTTTGGGGTTTGTTATTTCTGTATATTTGTTTGCTTGGAAGATGTTTCTAAAGAAATAAATCTTTCTCTCTACTTCCTGTTTTTGGCAGGAAATGGGAACACAGTAGTATAAAGGGAGACTGTCATTTCCAGTTTTCTTGGAAGAAGAAAAACCTAAGTTAGAGAATCTGTTAACATGTAGCTATCCTATGCCATCTCTGTTATTCCTGGGACCAGATGCACAGAAATAATTTTTTAGGTTATCTTTCTCCCTTCTTCCAAAGCCCTTGTGGGCTTTACCTGATCTGTGAACAAAAGAAGAGCAATGTCTAGCACAGGTTTATTTTCCTTTTCCCGTTGTCATTGTGCTTTACTGCAGGGTACTCATTGTTCTTGTCAGACGTGGAGATGTCTCTTGGCATTGCTGCCCTCCTTGTAGCTGCCATCCCAAGTCATGCTGCAAATAGCACAGTACTGGTGCCTGCCCTGAGCACACTTTGGCTCAGGAATGTGAAGATGTGAAGGTTTGTGTCATTTGGGAAATGGCCAAAGGAAGTGCTCCAGGTAGGCATATTTCTCCATCTGCTAGGAAACATCAGCCTTGCTAAGCAAGAAAGGGTCCTGCCTCCTCTCCCTGGGGGAGCTGAGCTAGGAGGTAGGAAAAGAGTTATTAGTTTACCTCATCTGCATGTGTGGCAAAATAGAAAGGAGAAAATGCCAAGAAATTCAATGAATTTGTTTTCCATTGGGAAATATAGGTTGTTCTTTTTTGCAATTTCCGTGTGGTCGTCTCAGTTACACAGTTAGGAAATGTTCTCTTTCTTTGGGTGTGTCTTTCCTCACAGCCTGTCAATGCAGAGCCATGTCCTAGCCCTTGATATTTCCCACAGGCTGCCCCACCCACCATTGTGTCTTCAGCACCATTCCCAAATCTATTTTCTGCCGTTAATTGATTCTGGCTATGGTACTCCAAACACTTGACAAATGCAACAAGAGTAGTTCATGTCTCATCTAACCGAATAAGAAGCAGTCTTTTCATATCCTATAAGCTTCAGTGTCATTAAACTAAAGACCAGTCTTCAAACATTACTGGAGGCCTTCTTATTCAATTTGTGGTGTGGACAAGTGATATATTTTTGTATGGAGTTTGGCACTATTCAGGCTTTCCTGCATAATATAGCTAGACCTCTGTTTGTTTATCCTAAGCCCAGATAACTAACTACCTTTACAAATGTCTGGTTTATATCCATTCAAAAAGAATTTAACCAAAAATGTATTTGTATAAAGAAAAGCTAAAGGGAAGGGATAGTTCACAAAAACATTTTAAGATTGTATTTTCTCACAGATCAGATAAATGTAGTGTACAAAATCTGTGCAATTATGAACCTTGTATTTACCATGGATCTGTTGTTGGTTTGTTGAGGTTTTTATTCCTTGAATTAATGAGGCATTAACTTGGGAAGCAGTCCTCAATATGTAGTTTAAAAAAAAAGCCACCTGAAATCAGTTTGAGTAGTGGAGCATGCACAGTTTCAGCATTATTCATTAGAGTTAGTTCAGTTAACTGTAAAAAAATATTTGAGGAGATGATGAATACATATTTTCTTGCAAACTGAATGAGTATTACATAATAAGAGCAAATGGCAAAGAGAATACAAGACTTCCTTTTCTCCCAGAAAACTATTTTCTGTCCTTGTTTCCACCAGTAGAGATGTTGACAAATGAACTTATATTTTGTAAATATTCACCAGGTAATTTGCAATATTCTGGCACACCCTCAAAAGTGGTATCATAGAGTGTGAGTAAGAAATAAAGTGTGTACTTTCAGGATATTTTGAGGTCCCCTGTTCCTATTTCCCACCTGTAGGGGAGAAAGTATCTCAGCTAACCAAAATAGTCAAGATCTTGTTGATCTTCCAAGTTACCAGCAATGAAGGTCTGCAGCTTGTGTGGCTCATGAATGCAAGAAAATGCCTGATTGAGAGCAGATCTCTTGCTGCTGTTATTAAGCTGCTGAGAGCAGATATACATTAGAAACTGTCTGAACTCCTACAATGGGCACAGGAGGGAAGGAGATAGTAGGTGTTCACATGTGTTGTGGGAGCATATCTTTTGTTGCTGGGGAAGGAAGTCATGGAAGCCAAAAGATATGGAAACTGTCAAATTTGGGATGTACTACCTTAATACTTTTTTTTTTTCCTTAGCTGGTCCTCTTTATGTCAAAGATTTTTGTTTTGGCAAATACTTTATTTCTCAAGACAGCTGAACTGTATGACACAAGGATTGATGACAGACAGAGATCTACTTATGCTAAGCAAGTATAATTAAGCCTAAAATAGGAAAGATCACACAGCTCTCCAGGAGGCTGATGGTCTTCCCTGAAGGAAAGTTTTTCCCCTGAATCCTAGAGTTGTCAGGCTAAAGCACAGAAGCTTAATGTTTGATTAGAGTTATGGTCTTAATGTGGACATAAGGATATGAGTGAGATGATGCAGTTTTCCTTGCCTCATACTCTCAGCCTAGTTTCCCACAAAAGCTTGGTTCTGGTATATTTTCTTCCTTTAAAGCAGAATAACTTTTCTCTCACTGTGGTGGTACTAACCATTTACTAACATGTAGCCTTTGATCAGTGGCATTACTACAGCTCAAAATTAAAATAGGTTTCAGCAATTTCTGAACTCAAACTGATGTTTTATAAGTCTTGAACTCAATTGGGAAAAAAATATAAAAACTTCACAGCTGTTCTGTAGCTGAACTCCAAACCTGTGATGTTGCTTCCCTGACTGAAATGTTCAGTTGCCCTGGCTGCTGGGGGACAGCACCATCTTTCAAACCTCAATGTACTTAGCTCTAGCATACAGAAAATTTAATTTGCTTACCTTATCAACACAGCAAGGCCCCTGCCATTAAACATTTTCACCAAGTGAAAGCACTGGCACACAGTGATCAAATTACTTCTCAGTCTTCACTTTGATTGGCTGAATAGATTAAATTTCTTAATCTGCAAAACAGCAATCTGCAGTCTTCTTTTGCCCTCTTTCACATTGCCACAGTTTTCTCCAGTGTGGACACCAAACCAAAATAATCTAGTGTAATTAAAATAATCTGTGTACTTAAGCCACACCACTTCTTTACTGGAAGTGGGAAATAAAGATATCAGTAGATGGTATTGGTTTTCAGTTTTCATTTTTGAGTCACATTATTTGGGATAAATGTACAGTTTAAAAACAAAGCTATGTGAAAATGAAATTCACTAGATGAGTATATTCCTTTAAAAGAGGTCAGGGCAAAGTTACTGCAAAGGAGGAGGAATGACAAATGTAACCAGAATGTGTAAATGCAAATTTCATTTTCAGTAACAAAACTGGTAGCCATAGAAATTTCAGCTATGTTTCCTAGTGGCCTCTGGGAATGCTAGTAGTGCTGCAAGGGGTTTATCATTGGTTCTATATTCAACTAATCAATAATAGGCAATGTTATTTTGTGGATTCTGATTCTTAAAACAATTGTCCTACTTAATATTTGTTTTAAAAAAATTATTGCGAGCTGATGTTTCTTTCCTTTAAGGGAGATCTCAGAGGTTTTCAGTGCATGCTAGACAGGCTAGTAAAGCAGTATTTAGTTTTTCCAGACAGTGTATAAGATTGACCTAATATCTATTTTCATCTCTTCTGATACCACACCTCAAGTTATTTTTCTTGAAGTGTTACTTAGAAAGAAGAGGCTACTACTTGTTTCCAATTAATACATCCATATTCAACTATGGCATACATCTTTCAAGTCGCTGTCACTTGAATCAAACTGCTTCCTCAGCACACTTCTGTGCTACTTCCACCTACTCACAAATTAAATTAATCTGTGCTTCCTCTTGTTACTAATTAAACTCCCCCTCTTTTTCAGAGGAACTGTCTTTTATGCTTATCATCATGTCTGGGTTTCTACCTTCCAAGTTTTCTATAACATCTGTTTTATGACTACTGTCTCATTTGATGGTAAAATAGCTGTTAGTATAGGTAGCACTATTCCCTGGCTGATTGTTATTCTCATGACTTCTGCTACCTGTCACAGCCACAAGTATCTCATTAGTTTGTGGTTTCCTCACTTCCCACCTTTCCTGCCACCCCCCAACTATACAGGAACTGTCAGTCACACAGAAAATGATTGCTGCAGGAATCCACAGTGCACTCACATATAATCCAGCACTATCATTTCCTCATCTACATCTAGTACTGTTAAAAAACCTACAAACACTGTGTAATGTTCTCAAGGCTGTTTTATTCTTGTGACTAGCCTGAGAGGGCTTTTCACTGAAGGACCATTTACTGCCTGGTGCTGTGATTTAATCTGAGTGGCTTTGATAGGGAGACGCTTTGTGGCTCTGAAACTTAATGAAAGCTTAAAGTCCACCAAAAAAAAAAAAAACAAGACAAAAAAAAACAACTCTGAGGGGAGGTATCCAAGTAATGGGAATCTTTTAAGGTTCTCTGTTGAGCAAAAAAATTAACCCGCTCAATATTTGAAAGATTTCTTCAGATACCGTGTCAATATGCCTCCTGAAAGGTTACTGGTTTTTTTTTTTATATAGGACATCAGCATGTCAAAGACAGGTAACAGTAATCAACCTTGAATTTAGAGGTTTTGAATTTACTTGAATTTAGTGTGTATGGTGGTGTGTAACCATTCTGTCCCTTTTTAGCAGGGCTGTTTTTAAATATTGCTGCATATCATCCTACAATAGCTATCCTTTATGGGTGTGTGTTTGTTTTTCTCTGACACTATGGAAAATTAGTTTAATTGAAGTAAAACTGGAGACAATGCATCTGTGAACTGTGAGTGCATTAGAAATTATTTATCTTCATTAGTGCAGTGCTCTGTAATGATCTTTTTCCCATTGCCAGAATTTGATTAACAGTATTTCAAGCTTCAGTTGCATTGCCACTTCCTCCAAAACCCTCAGAGCTGATTCTCTGATGTCTAATAAGTGTATGTGTAGGCAGGGGCATATGTAGAGGTCTTTCCCACTGTGGATGAATCAGTAGGATCTTTGACTTGCTAAAGACCACCTATCTTCATTAAATAAAATTTTCTTTCCATTAACATAAAGTAGGAGTTTCCCTCTAGGACATCTACAGAGCATTCGCAATCCAGAGATAGCTAAAACTGACATGTTAAACCATGTTTTCCATCCTTTTCTTCCTTAATATTTGTTCTCTCGCTCTTGAAAGATGCTGGTCATGAGAGCAGACTGGCATATTCAGAGGGAGAGCCCCACGGATGTGCAGGAGTGGACAGAGCTGCACATGAAAACTAATCTCCATATTCAGCTTAGTTATCTGTCTGCTTTTCTACTCAAGGGAGAGTTTTAGGGACTAATAACCACAGCAAGTACGTGGGACACAAAACACTGTGATGTTAGCCTTACTTAGGGAAGCAGCAATGTGTAATGCACTGGTAGGTGAGGGAAGAGAGTCCTTCCTTGGTCTCTGCCCTACTCTCCCATGAAATTCCAGAGATGGAGTTGACTTCATGCTTTTCTCTCTGTACCTGCAGACACAGGGTAAAGGGAAGTACTGTATGATTTTTTCTGAAAAGGACAAAATGTTAGCAAGTTTCAGGTTGTAGAATGTTATGTTTTCTCATTTCCTTATCAATTAGCTACTGCTATTAAGGACCTAGCCCTAATTACATGGGAAGAAATAAGTCCTATCTGTATTGGCAGTGAATGCAACATTTCATCTTAAAGAGCTTTTACTGCCACCAGACATTTCTCTGTCACATTTATTCAAACAAGATTTCTCTAAATAGCAGATTGGCTACCTTAATAAGTTGCTAATTAGTTTGTATTTATTTTAAAACGGTGTATTAGTGTTGCTTTTTGTCTTTTCTCATGTTCTTAAGGCTTGAATGCAAAGTTTAAGGCTTTTTCTATAAAAAAAAAATCCTCAATTGGGCTACACTGTGCCAATTAGTAGAGATTTGAAAATAAGTTCCTTGCATTGCTGCTCTCCTCACAATTGGAGGATGCATTGGCAATCACACCTTTGCATCATGTGAGTACTGTGTAGCAGATTACATATGGGGGTTTTAAACAGCAGCTAATTTCCTTCTTGTGATTCCTTGTCTCATTAAGGACTTTTGGGTTAGGTTCTTTTTCCCTTTGAACTGAAAATTGACGAGAGGGAGGCAATTTTCTTTTGTTTGGTCTCAGTTGTTTATTCTTATCAGCATTACAAGGTACAAGGAGCTATGTGCACTATGATAGAAAAGGGAAAAATGGCTAACAAAGATTATTTTCAAGGTCTTTTGTATGTCCATTTACCCAATTAACAGATGCCAACTAAATTATTTTTCTTAGTGACCCAATGACGCAACCCCTGTGTGCTGCACTACGGCATCCTTTATCCAATCACTTACTACCACCCAAAAACCTCTAGGAGAAGAACATGAAGAAGAAAGACAAGAGACAACACCCTAAATACTCCATCTTAACACCCTAAATACTCCATCTTGTCCTCTGCTCTCTAAACTACCTTAAACTCTAAACTTCAACCTATTCACCCAGTGACTCAAGAAACCTTCTAATTCACACACTTGCATTTTCAGTCTTTTCTACTTAACTCTAACAGTTGTCTCCATGGTGCTATGTGAAACTCAGTGCTTTCCTGGGTGTCAGAGCTAGGCATTACAGATAAAGGTACATATCTTGCATCTCTGACCCAAACAGTTCCTGATATGCCTTGTATAAGATCCGGTCAACTTCTTTGTAGATATAGAGAATATTTCCACCTGAGAAGTAACCCTTGTGAAGAGACAGATAGTTTCCCTCAGAGCTTTTCATGAAACAAACCTGATTCCCACCCCATGTGAAAGATTAATGGTTCTCTGGGAAGGAGCATGCTTCAGAACCTGCCAAGGGTGGGGGTCTGACTATGAGTATGATGTCAAGGAAAAATAATGCACCAAGGAGGCGCCCAATGTTTCACATAATTTGTGTCGTGGAATTGCTTAAATATGTACAAGTTTCATACAGAAAAATGTTCATTGTCTACCATCACCTGGAGCAAGGCAAAATGGAGTTCCAGAGGTTGTTCAGAGGTTTGACTTGTCCCTACCCCCTCCCAACATGGCAAACCTGCCAGGGATCATTGGTATAGCTGTGACATTGGTGGAACCCAGGTACCAGCAGTAGGTCTTGAAAACACAATTTTTAGTTGGATGGTAACCTATGGTGTTAAAGGAGATTCTGAAGCTGTTGACCAGAAATTAAAATATTTATGTACGAACACACACAGATACACAAGTATTATTGTTGGGGCTGTGTTCACAACCAGTTGAAATCATCTAGGAATAATTGTTATTATAATTGGTCTTTCAAATGAATTTATTTTGTATAAGTATTGGTCAGTCTTGTGACATTTATGGCAGAAAAAAGTAATGGAGAACTGTGATATCACATGCTATAGCTCGTGTTTTGCATTAGGGGGGCTTTTTCCCCTTTTAAAAATAGTGCTGCTCCTCAGAGTATCTTGGATGGGCTTTTTGAGGAGAAAATGTTCTTTGTGTTATTTCTTTTCTCTTTCCCTTCAGTAACACTCAAATAAAAGCCAGAGGCAGGGCTGTGAAAAAAATAGCTGCTACTGAAAAAAACAGTGTGATTAGTGTGCTGGATGCTTTCCTGTTAGCGTGGAGTGAGAAACAAACTTGTTAGCAGAGCTCAGGCTGTCAGGCCAACCACTTGCTATCTATCCTGGGTATTCACAGGCAGAAGACGTGGATGCATGCTGCCTTCCCAAGAACAAGTAAACATCAGCTTCCGTTTGGAACTTCCAGGTTATAAATCTTCACTAAAACAAGAAAGTTTGTCACTAAAGCTAAGTAGTTCGCATTATTCAACTGAGCTAGCAAAATTTGTAATAACTAATAGTGAAATACTGTCTGTGTCAAAATCAACAAAGTAAGCAAATTAGTTTCAGTGCTTGATTAGTTATATCACCATGCTAATATGGCAGAATAATCAATCCTTGTTTACCATTGTGTATAAATCTCACTAGGAAACCATATCACAGTCAGTAAATCCTCTAACTGGATTCTGGAAAAGTATCTTCTTCCATCTTTAAAAGAGCTGTCATGATCTTGTCAGGCTCAGATATCTTAAATTATGTTATAGTCTTGTAAAAAAATCCAATTTAAGATAGCTATAGAAACATCTAAAAATATGCTGATGTAAAAACCTGGCTTAATGTTCAACTGCAGACTAGAAAAGCCATCAGACTGTGATACACTTTAGCTATACTGCGTACTAACGGCAATGTTCTTACTGATTTTGGCAAGCAAGGAAATTAAGAATAGTATATTTCTGAACACCAAGACAGACAGCTTTAGATCTTGATAGAGAATATTTCTCTATTAAACACAGGAAGAGGAAACCAATTGGCACTAAAAAATGTACCTAAACTAAAAGTTTAATGTAGGTTTGCGTGCTCTCCAAGTATTTCCCTCACAGCAATCAATTTGTTTGCTATTGTAAAATATGTTCTAGATTCCTTTTGGCTTTTAAAAAAATAATATTTAGATATTTAGTGTCTTCTTATGTCTTGTATTCAAGACAAAAAGGGATTTTTATTTTTTTCCTTCTTGCATCCTACTTTTAACACAGGAATTTAAAACAGTGTCTTGCATTGCCCAAGTACCTGTGAATTAAATACAAGTTAGCTGAGCAAAGATGGTAAACACCTGGCAAATGTGTTGAGAACCAATTGGTCATGTATTGAACAAGCAGTGACCATTTGTATTGTACTAGGGATTTCTTCAGTAGGTTTCATGACAGGTAAAGTTCTGCCCTTTCTCAAAAGCAAGTAGAGCTTGTTGTACCTACATTTTATGTAGACAAGAGCTGACAGTGTTATTGTTGGTTTAGCACGGGGCTATAGTCAAGATTTCAATTTTAATTCAAATTAATTCAAATTAATTGAGACATTTGATTCAACGTATATTTATACCTTTCTTATGTGAGCAGAGCACTGATTTGTAACTTTGAAAACCACATGTAAAGTATGGAAGAGGAGAGTTCTATTTTGAGGGCATTTTGCACAGACTTGCTCACAAATGTACTCTTGGAGAAGTTCTGAGCCGCTGACTTGCAACAGCAAGCAGAATGAAAAAAACACTTCTTCCTGTTTCCTCCAAAATACCATGTGTGAGAATTCAGAGTGGAGGGAAAATAGCTGCAACAAAATGTTACAATATTTTTGTCAGACATATTGCGTTTGTACTGCGTGCATTCTCTAATTTTAAAACTATGCAAAGCGCCTATGTGACAACATTATTTTCTGCTTAACATAAAGAATTTGGTAAAAACTAGGTATTTTCTTTCTTGTATCTTACAGCTGGAGTCACAAAAATATCAGAACTGACTGTTTAGTCATAGGGATGGAATGTTCCTTAGTTTCTAGTTTCCTAGAAAGACTGAAATGTATTTTAATTTTAAAAGGAACATCAGAAGTTTCCATGTGAAACTAAGTTACTCAAAAAAATCCTTAGGAATTGTTGCACTTTGATCAGCTGAAGTGAAGTGTTATTTGGATTTTGATTTTTTGTCATACTGCATGACAGGAATATGCTGTCAGGTTTAATTTTCCAGAAAGTTTTAATTTACTGATAATTTTTTAGGTTGTGCTTAGAGTGGAGGACTTTTGATAATGAATTTTTGATAATATCTCGTGGAAGGAGTATGTGGAGTGAACTCGGATGTAGCATGCGATGTGCACCAAGATGAGCACATCCATGGTTGGAATCAGAGCTGGCACTTGGGTAGGCTTAACATGCACCTTTTTAACTTCCTCTGCACCTGTGTTACATTCTGATGTGACTGATTTGCCTTGGAAAGCAATAGATAAATTAGGAAGCAATAGATAAATTAGGTGAGGGAGGAGGACAGCCCCTCAGTTGACAAAACCTGCGTTAACTAATTCATCACAATTCATTGACTTCACAACCATGACATCAATTTATCTAAGTGAGCACTTAAGCCTTTCTTAGAAAGATTACAGTGACTTTTGCAAAGTGTGATGATTTATTCCTATTTTAAATCTGTCCTCTGCAACAATGCATGCCTGATCTTATCGTAATATGCACACAAAAACTTGTTTGAAAAGGAGAGAGAGCTGCTGCTGTATGCTTAATGTGTAGTGACGGCAAAGACAGAAATAGCATGTAAGCCACAACCAGAATCTCAGTGTGTAACCTCCTTTCTATCCATAAATGCATTTTTGTCAACTACAGTTCTAATTCCAATTTTGTCTCAACTTAGGCCTCTTTAAAAAATAAAAAAAAAAAAAGAAAAAAAAGCCCCAAGAAACAACAAAACTGACATTTTTTCCCCTTTCTTCTCAATCAGTGCTAGTTGTGGATGATTAGAATAATGATTATAAACAATTGTATTGATCCAGTGTGAAAAACAGAACTGAAGGTGCTCTGGTGTGAATGTGTGACTGGACTTTCATGGGTGTGGAGGACTGATCAGATCTCATTCAGACCTGGTTTAGTCAGCACAGCTGCACCTTTCCGCTCTGCTTCCCTGCATCACTAGTGAGGTCTGAGTACACAGGCTCTTGAATTGCTGATTGCACTGGTGTGGACTGGGATCAGGCAGCCATTAAGTGGAAGCATTATTTATCCACCACCAGCACTCAGGCCTTGAACATGCAGAGCTTGGTCTGCTGTCACCTGATGGGGTACATCTTTCTCAGAGGGAAAAAGGCATTTTAGCAGGAGCTAGCAGGGTTCATCAATTAATCTAGATGATAAGGTGTAAAGGGGAAAAATGTCAATTCAGAAGGCAGGTTTTGCTGAGCAGAGATCTTCTTTTGGAGATAAGGCAAATAAAGGAATGTGTATGCCCAGTGGAAGCAAGGTCAGGAGATGCAGGGAGAATACAAAGATGCTGCTTGCCACTGCAGGCAGAAAATTCATATGGTCAAAGCTCATTTTGAGATGAACTGATCAGAACTGGGGGAGACAATAAAAAAAGGTTTCTCAAATGCATTAATGGCAAAAGGCAGTGCAGCAATAACATCGGGCCACTGCAGAATGAGGATGGTCACATGGACAAGGCAGAGGTGTTTAATATTATTCTTTGCATCTTTCTTGGTACTGGTGACACACCAAGGGGAAGTCAGTGCCCTGAGCTGGAGAACCATGATGGCAAAAATTATAAACTCCCAGTTGACCCTGAACTTGTGCAGTCTTTTTAGTTGACCTTGAACCTGCTGAACTTTGTGCAGTACCTTTTAGGGTCCAGCTGCATCCCTAAAACCTATGGGGCCTGATGGGATTTATCTGACAATACTCAAACAGCTGGCTGATGTCATTGTGAGGACTCAAAGTTTTTTGAATAGCCTGAGGTATCTTAAGTTGACTGGAAGCTGGCTAACATTGTCCCAGTTTTCAAGAAGGGCAAAAATGATGACCCTGGTAACTAACCATAGGCCTGTCAGTTTCACTTCAGTGACTGGAAAATTTATGGAGAAATCACCCTCGGAGGTATTGAAAAAACACCTGAAGGACAGCACAGCCATTGGTCCCAGCCAGCACAGCTTCAAGAGGGGAAAGTTCTGCTTGTCAAACTTCATTTCCTTTCAAGACAAGGTAATGCACCTAGATGATTAGGGGAAGACATTTGATGTAATCCTTTTGGATTTCAGTAAAACTTTTGGTAATGTCTCTCAGAGTAACCTTCTGGATAAAATGTTCAGCACGCAGCTGGACAAACACACCATGGGTAAGCAACTGGCTCATAGGTCAGGCACAAAGGGTAAATGTAGTTACATCAGACAGGCAACAAGTACCCCGGGCATCTGCAGTGGCCAGTGACAGAACCCAAGGGAATGTTGTGTCAGGGGAGGTTTAGGTTGGATATTCCAAAAACATTCTTCACCCAGAGGGTGGTTGGGCACTGGAACAGGCTCCCCAGGGAAGTGGTCACAGCACCAGCCTGACAGAGCTCAAGTGTTTGGACAGTGCTCTCAAGCACATGGTGTGACTCTTGGAGTATCGTGTGCAGGGCCAAGAGTCAGACTTTGATGATCCTTTTGGGTCCTTTCCAGCTCAGGATGTTCTATTATTTCAGTTCTCTCTAGAGTCAGAGTTGTTACAAGCCCAAACCAAAGTCTAAAAATACTGCACTTAGTAACTAGGTATAAAGCTACCTCTCATGGAACTACTGAAAGCAGACCTTGACCTTGGAAAATTTTGGTGTGCCCTTGGCTAAAATGTGGTCTTAAAAGGAGGAACATCTAACATGGGAGCCAAGTGTAAGTGCTTTCTACCTCTGTATTATTCTATTATGTTGTAGTTTGGAGAAGTGAAAAGAAATCATGTGATGATACAATTATTAGTCTCTTCAGAAAGTCTAGGGTTGCTGAATGTGTTTGGTGCTTCATGATTGTTTAGACAGATAATATAGCTTTGTGGTCATAATTTTCCCCCTATATTAAGGGGTAGGCATGCTCAGCACATGATGTGTATTACTTTCTGTCAAAATTGGTTTTGGTCTTCTAAATTTTTTTTTTCCTCAGTAATTTGTAATCATTCATCTGGAAATGCAGCATGGCAGTGCTATATTGTCTCATCTGTCTTCAATTGTTTGTTCAAGAACAAGCTATATTCATTATTTTTCAGTATGTTTGTAAATTCTAATTGTATTCTAATTGTACTCCTTCAAGTCTGAACTTCCCCCAAACCTTCCTTTGTACCTTAGAAGTTTACTGGAAGGTCTCTCATTCAGTGATAGAAGAGCCAGTATAAATTATGAAGACACATTGAGTGTTACTTAGCAAGTGTCAGTTTGGTTGTTGGAACAAACTTCAGCTTGACACAGTCTGTCTTCTTTGGGAGAAGACACATTTGTCTTCTTTGGGAGGCAGTACTTGCCTTAAGTTAGAAACACATAGTTGGACACAAGATACACATAAAATCTGAATACACTGAAGAAGGTCTTCCTGTGGCTATGACATTCAACTAAAATACTCCGTCAGAAGAGAGAACCTCTTGATTGAACTTGTATTGGGTGTTTGACTGCTCAGATGTAGAAATGATTCCCTAATTCTCATGGACAAGCAGCCAGAGCTATTTTAACTAGGTCCTTCAAGTGTGCATATAGAATAACAGAGGTGTGTGCTCTTCAGATTACACTCTTTCTTCTGGTGAGAGAAGGAACAAGAAGTCTGGAAAAAAGGTTTATAGAATTGAGGGTTGAGATATGAACTGAGCTCATCACTTTCTTCAACAACCAGTTACGCTGCTCTACCAAGGCTGTATTTTATGTCACTCCACTGCAACCCTGGATGGATTTACAAAAACACATACACCATCTGTGGAGTCATGCAGGATTTTCTTATTAAAACAGCCTCAGCAAGAAATATTTATTTTGGATACGGCTTTAGTAGAGAGAAAGGGATCCATATTGTCAAGGAGGGGATTGGCTTGTCATTACTAAAAAATCACTCAAGATGAGCTGCTGTGAGAGCAGACCCCCTCCATGCTGAGGTGGCTGGGCATTTCTCAGGACCAGGGTTACAGTCATCAGTCATAAGAACTTTCACTAGTAATTTCCTCTATTGAAATCTAGGTGACAATTATCACTTTTGAAAAAGTCTAGATTTTTTTTTTTTCTGTAATAGTTGTATTCTCTTTAACAGTGAAACATAATCAACATACATTTACATATTTCTTGTAATCAGGACAAGTGGAGGTGCATGATAAAAGAGGGGTATTATGGTCAGAGTGCACAGCTTCATCTTGGTATAATGCAACTAATTACAAAAAACAACTGCAAAAATTGACAAAAATTGTCAAAAAGCTTAACTGGTGCATGCTTTTTTACTCATTTGTACTTGAATCTGTACCGTTTTCTAGCACAGCTCTTCTAAAGGCTTTGGAAAAATAGCATGCTCTTGCTGGAAAAACAGGCTCACACAATGCATTGTCAGATCTGCCAGCTTTAGCAGTGAAAATAATGCTTACTGATTTTCACTATGTTCAGCTATAGGGAACAGTTCAGATGAGACTTAGCTGAATGCCTCTTCATGTCATGAATTATCATCTAAGCACTTAATAATTAATATTTTCAAATCCTTTTGAAGAAAATGTGCTAGAACAGATGCTGTCCAGGATGTAATTAGAATACAACAGGATTGCACAGTTGTAACTGACTTGATTTATCTTCTATGTACTACTCTGCTACTGAGAATTATGAAAAAGACACATTTGGTTTTCTCAAAGAGACTTCAAAAAACACCACATAAATAATCCAGGTGTCTAATTCCTGACAGTTCTCAAATTGGAAAACAGAACAATCTGTTTCATAGGCTTGAGACAAGAACAAGGTTTCTAGTGATGAGAACCCTTGCACCCCTTAATCCTTGCCCATTCAAAGGTGTTTTATTTAACTATAAAAATGTACTGGTTCAGAGGAAGCTATGATTTTTTTCCTTCTGACAGCTACATTTCCTGTGCATTAAAAGTGCACAATCCAAGACGCAAAGAGATAAAAATTTTTGACATGCCATTTTTTTAAATATAACTTTGTGTCTTATATATAAGTATAAAATAATCTATATTTTATACATATATGCTTAATATATAAAATACATGAGTTTTATAAATATGTATGTTTTTATATGAAATATATAGAAGTATGTATCTCAGAAAATAAAACCAGCCAGCACAGTTTTCTGATTATGTTTGAGCAGCCTGTCCTTAAGTCCATAACATACATCCTGATATCTGGTCTTGGTGAAGCAGGGGTAGATTTTTTCAGTGGAGTAATAAATTAACTGCCACCATTATCTTTTTTTTAAAAAAGTACGCAGCTCTGCCTTTTCTTTTGCTGCCACAGAAGCCATCCTCCATCCCCTCAGCTCCCCAGTGTCTGTGAGCAAGAGTCAGCTCCAGCACCTGCTCCTTCCTGTCTAGATGATGTGGCCTGGGCTTGTTTCAAGGGTAGGAGCCTGCCAGGGCCCTCCACGCTCATTTTGTGGATACACGTCAGCAGTCTGAGTCTGCTCAGGAACAGCTCAGCTTGTTACCATTTCTAGCACATCTTCATCTGTTGCTTGGTTTACTCCAGCTATAAAGCAGCAATTTTCTTCTATTTCTATGGGAGGCAAAAGAAGGAGGCATCGTTATAGCTTTAAAAGTCACCAGAAGTTATTCACATCAGCATTATGCTGTGTTTTTCCATTCCCCATGTTATCTGTTTGTCAAAGCAGAATGCTTTCCCATATGGGAAGAGTTTGTTTCCCAGGAACTTCCAGCATTGTTTTCTAGTAACTACAAGCAAAGAATTTAATAGCTCAAATGAATTCTGTCAAGAACAGTGAAATTATGGAAGTAGGATCATACAGACTGTATCCCAAAGCTCATCGAGTTGAGGCGTCAACTGAGAGGGCAAAAGCTCAGGCTGAAGTTTTTCTCATGGCTAAAATTTATATGAGTGTGCCCTAAGGATTCTCTGCTACCTAATGAGGTCCACCCTCACACTCCAATAATTTCCTTGATTGCAGCAGTAAAATAACCCTGCCTGACAAGAGAATTCAATATGATTGAGTTATCCTCCTTGCTGAAATTTTCTTGTGTTTTGGCAGCAGGTTCGAAAGTCAGAAACAAAGAAGAGACAGGTGATAGTACAAAAAACAAAACCCAAGTCTCAGTCTTTTGGGTAAGTGCTTTTCTTATCCAGGTGTTAGCAGCTTTTACTTGAAGCTTGCTGTGCTTCATGGCCCTGGATGGGTAGTGCAGTGTGGAAGCAGTGAGAGTAATTGAGAATAGTTGCCACAAGTGGCAATGCGTGTAACAAAGCCCTTCATTAAATAAGCATGGCAGAAGTGTCCTCTAAAGAAAGCTTTAAAAATTGAAACTAGTACAAAGATCAGAACTGGCCAAAATTACTCCACCCAATATCATATGATTGAAAAGCATGGCCCCAGTGGATCCAAAATATTTCATTGTGAGGGGTGGAGTGATCCTGAAAGAAATCTGGGTTTCCTAGCACGGGAAAAAAAAATATGGTTTCTTTGTATTTGTTGGAACAATTTGGTTTAAATAAGGCATTTTAATTGTTTCTTGCACAAAATTGCCAATTGAATGTATTCCTTCATCACTGTTCAGTACCACTGAATCAGCATTTTCCAGTGAAAAAGTAATTCATTAGAAAATGTCCTGTTTTGATCTTTATAATATTTTCCATCAGGCTACGATGAGGTTTGTTTTGAGAAGGGTGGTCCATGACTCTTTCCACAAGCACTTCTTGTCTTAAATTGGGAGAACTGGTCTGAAGGAATAAATTAGTAAATAGTCTTAAACACATTGAGGGTAGGGATTGAAAAACTGCTCTCATATCCTTATTCTTTTCCTCTCCAATCCCTGTTGCTTCAGTGGGGAAAATTATGTTTTTTCTTCATACTCAGAGGTCCATCTCATGTAATTGCAATGAAATAATAACTTTGTGTGCTTTGGTTTTAAATTAGTTTTGGGGTTTTTTTTAAAAAAATATTTTCTTTGTTGCCTCATTTGGCTTTTTTTTTATCCACTCAATAGTTAGTGTCCTTTATAAGAAGTATATACACTCAGAACTGTGGGTTGAGAGATTGTTTTGATTCCTACCTACTATTAGTTAATTATTTTTTTTAATTAAAATCAAATGTTAAATAAAGAATGAAAAGTAGCCATTATTTTAAATAAATAGTTCATAATACTAATTCAAATCTGTGGTTCTGTTAATGTTTTGTTAGGGAAGAAAATATATCCAGAAAACACTGACCAACAGGGAACAGCAGGTATTTATTAGAAGTGTTAATCTGAACATTAATAATACTGTTGTGTGCTCAGAAACCATGGCAACAGTAGGGAGTAGCAATAAAGATAATTTTCTAATATTTAAATACATGATTTAAAAACCGTACTCACCTCTACTTTTGATCCTAATGGTAAATAACTCCCCTAAAATAATGCTTATGGCATATGGTTGTGAAAGAGAAAAATGTCACTGAATAACTTGTTTAAAAAAAAAAAAGCGTGAAGCCAAGGTGAGGCATTTAATTTATTTTCCCCAAACTTTCTAAGCTGAAGATAAAAAATATTTGGAAATGTTTGGTCATAATGAAGATACAAATGTCTCAGCCAGCTGACAGCACCAGTTATTAATATCTTCTAATAGTAAATCTTAGGAATTGTTTGCCTGAGAAAAACATCCTTCTCTGAAAATTATTTTTAGGAACAAGTTGTATAAACATCTGTCAGCACTAAAATACAGTTTATTCTAGTTTATGATGAAGGAATAAACTAGCTGGTCAGTTGAGTCCAGCAGCAGTTCTTAGGTATGTTGAACCATGGAGGAAGAGCTCCTAAGGGTGTGCCCATGCTGTGACTTTTGAGTGCTAGCACTTGGTATGGAGGACAGTCCTTACCTTGCAGGATGCCAGCTGAATACAGACAAATAGCCCATGAGGAGCCAAACTACAATTGCTACTCATTATTTGTGTTTCTGGCTTGAATAACTCTTTATTACTGGGTTGTGCATAGATGGAAACCTCACATGGAATATTTAACACTTTAAGTGAGGTTTTCCTTTCTCAGATCATCTAACAGCTCTGGGAAGGGGTGGGTCTCCATTCCTAGCTTGGCCATGTGCATACCTTGTTGTAAATCACAGGAAAACACAAGGGGCAGTGAAACACTAGGCTTCCTTTTTTCCTCTGTGCAATGATTTCCAATTCCTGGGCAAACAATTCCTGTGGAGATGGAGACCAAAGCAGTGTAACCTGTTTGTACTGTGGGCAGAGGGTACCTCCTGAAGGGAGCACGATGTGAGGACACGATGGCTGGTTGAGTAAATGTGAGGGCAGCTAAATCTGCCTGAATTTCCCACATGGAAGCTGATGAATACATGAATGTGCTACTGGCATCAGGAAATTAATTCCAATGGATACAATAGAATTTGATCAAAGGTCTGAAAATTAAATTCTTTTCCCACTGGGTAGAAACCAGTTCAGTTTCAAGGTGCTGATATTGTCTAGAAAGGGACCATCTCTGCTGAGGACAGCAGTGATTTCCTCGCTTCCCAAATCTGAGTACAGCATCTTAAAAATCCATGCCAATAGCCACAATCTGCATGCAATTCACAGGCGCAACATTTCTCAGTGTGTCTGTCTCAAGTAGCCACCAAGGGAACAGAGTTATACCAAATTTAGGTCTGTGTAGTATATCATGAAGGGAGAAATAAGCATCTTTTTATTTTATAGACAGCTGGTATATGGGAAGAGAAACAAGAAAATGGAAAAGGGTTTGCTTAAAAAAAAAACATATCTTGGTGCCCATGGAAGCTGCCATATGGAGAGAGAGGGCTGGCTATGGAGGCACTCTTTTCCTATTTATTTGTTGCATAGGCCAGGAGGATAGTTACTAGCAAAGGCATGAAGAGCATTTATTGAACACATTTACTTTCCATTTATTGAAAAAATAGTGGTTAAACACTCATGCCACTGACTACATGTGACAGACACCTTAACTAAAAAGATTGATTTATAAAGGTAAATATCTCTTTGTTTTGTTCATCTAGTCATGATTTGCAGAAATGGATGCAGGCAGGAAATGTAAAAATCTAACCAGCCTCTGCAGAATGTAGTCACTCATTTTCTACTACACAGTATTTTTTCTTTCCTGAAGCATTTCTATCTCAACTTTTGTTACATTTTCTCTCTTGGGCTTTTATTCTGGTCATGAATCTCAGAAAATTATCAATACTATAGATAAACTGCATGGATACTGTAAATAAACTAAAAGCTTGCATTTTGTTCGGTTTTGATTTCCAGTTGAGTGAATAATTCCTAACCTTTTCTTGAATGCTAACTGTTGTTTTTAAAGAAATCCGCAAATATTGAGGATATAAAAGCAGAATTTTGGTACCTGTATTTTGACACTGTTTTTGTTAGTTTTAGATTTAAACTTCCTCCCACCTGTATGAAAAAAAAAAAAGAATACATCTTCCTGGATGTGGGCAGGTCAGCCTTCACCTGATGTAAAGCAGCATAGTTCTAATGACTTTGTGGCAGTTGGAAATTTTGAAGAGTTTGAGAAGTCAGCCTGGTGAAACACCACCTGAAACCTAGTGAGCTGATAAACCTCTCTCTACACTTTTTTGACACTTTTTTCTTCAAAAACAATGCATTATCTAGTTTGTGCTAGAGCTAGCTGAGTGTGCTGTGAAACTTTTACAGTAATAACTGAAATAACTATTTTTACATACTCCCTTTTCCCAGCTGCGGTTTGAATGCCACTGTTACAGGGTGAGAGAAAAGGGTGCAACATCTTCAATTAAATTGAGGGCTATACTGTGGTTCCAGGATGAAAAAAAAAAAGAAGAAAAAGACATGAAATGCATGTGCAACAGATATGTGGCAAAGCTGATTATAACATAAAATAAATATAGACATAAATCTAAGAAGGAGATATTAGTTACTGCCAGGTGATTTCTATGATATCATACTAGATAGTGCTTTTCCAGAGAGTGGAATTGTTATGAAGCAAGCTTGCTCTGACTGGGTACAATTGATTATTCAGTAGGAGACAATTGTCTCACAGCTTCAAGGCAAAAATGTTTGGTCCTATTTTGCTTTTAAAACCTGCAAGCTAACTCCATGAGAGGGGAAGAGGTGCCTTCAGTAGATACTAGACTGCCTCCATCAAAGGGGCATTTGTGCACAAGTGGGGAGAGTCAGCTTTGCTCTAGGATCAGAGGCTGTAGGTGAGAAACCAGGATGAAGGACAGGAGAGGAAGTGGGAATTTATTCTTCTGCTTAAATGAGTATGGTGCAGCAGACCTCCCAAGAAAAATCTAGGAATTAATATAGCTTTTGCCTTAAAAATTTCCAGCTCCTAAGTTTTAGCTATCTGGAGTTTAACTTGGATTTGAGAAGACATGTTGAGGGAGAGATCTTTTGTCTCTTTAATCAATCTGCCTTTTGACCAATCCTTTCTCCTTAGCTTGAGTTATTATAAGGAAAACTATCACTGGGTAAAGACAAATGGTACCAGGTGTCTAGGCACAAATGTGAGTGTTGCAGAGCTCAGTATCAATCACCATGCAACTGCATGGTACTTCTTGCTTTTACACTTTCCCAATAAATTATTTTTGTTTTCCACCAAGCAAAGTTGTTAAGGAAACTTTCCTGTCTGTCCAATCATGCTGACAGTCACATTCCCTGAGTCACCACCTGAGACTTTCAGTGCTGTGACTGAAGCCCCTTTGCAGTGGGTGGCTCCAGTGAGCTTGTAGGTGCCCCAGTTGACTCCCTAGACACACCACTCACAAACTGTCAGACAAGGTTTTCTTTCTGATTTCACCACAGGTTTCCCATAGCAGAATCCCAGACCTCTGACTCTTTCAAGTAATTTCATCTTTGTGCAAAAACCGAGTTACAGCTCAAGCTGACGCCTCGCAGGAGGGATCCCAAACAAAGGAAACCCCTGGCTTTTATACTATCTCAGTCTATTCATGCCAATGTGTGGGGTCTTTCTCCAGAGTCATTGGTTTTGGAAGGTCACCTGTCTGACCCCACAGGTCCCCTTTCTTGTGCAGAGGGTCTGCAACTGCTCATGTTTTCTTGCCTTGGGTTCCTAGCACCCAGAGTTCAATCTGCAGCTAGCACTGCAGCTGTACATTGAGCTACCGACATCAAATGTACTTCTTAACAAAAACAACTTTTCAAGGATGTGTCAAAGCCAAAGAGCTCTTCTGGATGTTAAGTAAGCATCTGCCTCAGGTTCCTCAGCCATGAACCCATTTCTTTGTCACACACTGTTCCTTGTTAGCCCACCCACCAGGGAGTCAAATCTACTCTACTTTTTCCTGGCATCCAGCTGGGTGAGACAGGCATACAGGGATGAGAACAGTGGGAAGAGCAATCCCGGCATTCATTCAGAGGAGCAGGTTAGGAGAACAGTGGTCTGTTGTCTATTCTCACTTTCAAGAAAAAGGGGCTTTTCTTAAGTGGATGTGTTTACTTTCTTTTTTTATAGGAATCAGAGAAACAGGGAAGGCTGATGTTTATTATTACTTCTTTACTGCCAAAGGATTGAACAACATACTGGAGGATGAATCTTCTGATTGACATTTCTAATGCAAAAACTGTATCTCCCCAGGAGCCTGCAGAAGTAGACAACATTATAGAAGCCCCCTTTATGCATTATGTGCAGTTAAATTTGCAGTTTCAGTTGTTAATCTTACATCTGTAGCTAAATAGGCCCAACAGCCTAAGTGTGTCTCTTTGCTTTGTGTTCTTTTGGACATCCTACTTTGTGTCTTTTCCACTAATTCATTATTTTGTCTGCTTTCAACTTACATAAGAAGTCTTGGATTCTTACTGAGGTTATGTCAACAAGTCTAGCGCTCATTCACTGCAGCTAAAAGTACCTCCTATAGCAGTGCATCCTTTTTCCTATTTTAATTTATTTTGCACAATATATGTCAGTCAAGCGCAGTTCATTTTCACACCAGCTAAGCAGATTGATGCATTTCACTAGCTTAATTACACTGTTATTAACCTTGCAGGGATGTTTTGATGAGTTCATTTTGAAATATTTAGTTATCTGACAAAAAATGTTGAGATATTATCCATACAAGTGTTTCCCCAGGCTACTATCAGGGATTTCAACACTGAGAGTTTTACTGGGAATCTGTGACCCACTGAAATATCTGCTAGTAATGGCATGCTGCTCGAAGATGTATTGTCCTTCAGATAAAACAATTCCCCCAGATAGGTAGAAAGGTCATATTCATGAGAAAATTTTCTTAGCTGTGATTGGCATAACAATGTGGTTTGTAAATGCAGTTCAAGGTAGATCCAGCAGTGACAAAGAGTGCATTTGAACAGAGGGTTTGTCAGTGTGATCTTGTTTGCTCTGGAAGGTGGAGGCCACTAGCCACAAAACCATAATGTTGCAAGTTTGGAGATGAGATACTTCTGCAAATAATTATAAGCCAAAATAAACAGAGTCCTGAAGTCACAGGGAAAGACTTTAACAATGATCCTTTCAGCCTAACAGCCTTTCTGAAGATCTGGAGACAATCAGAGACTTGCAGACCATTAAGCTACTTCATGGTGGGGAACCTGAATTCTAAACAAAGTTTCTGTCTAGACCTCCCACGTGTTATGGGTTTCCTGCACAAATTCCTTGAGTTTTGGATAGAGAGACATAATTGAGCATCTCAAAGAAGTTCTTTAACATTTGTGGCCTAAAGAATAGGGGATTCAAGAGGGGCTGTAAGACATCTTACATCTCCCCATGTCAGCAGAGCCACAACAGTATTTGTTGACAGGTGCATGGGAAAAAAATAATGGGTCCTGTAGGAGGCTTTTGCTGTGCTCCCCTTTTTTCTGAAGTGGAGCAGTGCTAGCTTCTGTGCTGAGGAGGCATTGCCTCCCCCTGAGCTCTCTCCCAGCACTGGCTCCTACAGGAAATGGCCCCTCCAGACTGGACAATTGTTGGATTGCTGGAGAAAGAATTCTTTGTCACTATTGTAACTAGCCAATATTAAACTGCCTATATTTAGTGTTCAGTGTGCAAACTTATGAGAATTTGTCTCTATTTCTTCTTTTATTAATTCTGCTTGGCCCTCAGCTGGTATAAATCACTATGGTTTCTCTGAGGACAATACACTAGCACTGTTTTTCTGAGCTGGAGATTTGTTGCTCCATGTTGAAACCAAAGATGCTGAAGAAATAGAATATTTCTTCAAGAACACAGAAAATGCTTCTAATTTTCTGCTTGTGATCCTTGCTGTTAACTGCCTTTGGCTCCACGGTGGCTGGCACAATCACTTCAGAGAATGGGTGCGTAGAGGATTAAGAAAGATCAATATTGTCTGGATGACTGTGAGGCATGCCACCACATGGGTGTTTTCATGAAGGCTTATGTGCAAATCAGATAGATTGAAAGGGGGTTTCTAGCAGAACAGGAAAAGCAAAATGATTGTTCAAATCCCTTCTAATAGCAAGGTTTATTGCTATAGGAGAGGATTCTCCTGTCTGTGATGTCAGGACTGTTTGCCAGAGAAAAACATCAAAAGACACTGATCCACTAAACCAGCCATCATAGTGAGAACTGGAGACAGACCAAAACACCTCTTGCTGTAGGAATTGGAGTTTGTCCCCACAGCCTTAAAGAAGATTTTTTAAAAGAATGCTAATTACAGCTGTCAGCACACTCAGGCACTGTCACTTCAGAGAGCCTTTTGGAGTACTAGCCAGCCGTACTCTGTTGGAAAAGGGTTTCCTATGTTGTTGCATAGCACCCTGTCAGTGCTTTCCAGAAGTGTTCCTGATTGTGTCAGGGAGTTCAGCTCACGTGCTTACTGTTGTCTGTGGCAGGATTGTCACCTGGGGTCAGTGGAACAGAAATAGAGGCAACAGCAAGCACTGAAGAAAGCCTAAGGGAGCAATTCTCCTGGGCTCTGAGCTCTCAAGAAGGGCTCTTTCATTCAGTGCTCTGGCAGAGGCCAAAGCATCAGAAGACGAGAGAAAAGGTAAATATAACAAGGATGGCTTTCAAGAATCCAGAGGAGATCTTTCTTCTTTGCAGGTCATCAGTTTGTAGAATTAATACAATTTATACAACTGGTTCCCAAACCCAGGCATGACTTTCACTTCACATTACTCTGTAATGGCTGACTTGGGTCAGCGATGGGTCGATGCTGCAGGGTGCACAGCTGCAGTCTGCTGAGGTGACATGGTGAGTGCAGCAGGGAAGGACTGGAATGTGGTAATATTCTCTATATCAATCTTGACCAATAATGCTCAAATTTTCAGCCCAGCAACAGAATATCAGCAATCATAATCATTACAATGCTTCCTTATCTTATTGGTAGATAATTTTTCTCAATATTAATGCTATAAATATGCTTTTTTTTTTTTTCTTAAGTTCCTTACTTCTTTTTCCATCTTTAATGAATGTGGGAAAATATTTATCCTCTTTCCAAGTAGAGCTACATTTCAAACATTAAGGAATATTATCATATCTCTCCTAAATTGTCTCTTCTTTAAACAAAATAATCTGAATTCTTCTGCTGTTTCTTATAGGATATTTTTTCCAGGAGTCTAGAAATTCTCTTTAGTGCCTTTCAGCCTCTCCTTAATTAAACTGTATCCTTCCTAAATTATATTAGCTGTATGCCAGCTGAGGTCTTACTGATAAAGGACTGCTTCATTTCACAGACAATACTCTTGCTACATTCCCATATGGAGTTTTTAAGCAAATTTTTGTCTTACATTTAGCTTGTGATTGACAATGATATCTTAGTTTCTTACTTCAGTATCGATGACATTCATTCCCTCTATGGTCCTTAAACAGATGATTATCTCTACCAATGTGCAGAGTTTTTTATTTCCCTTACTGAATTGCAATCATTTTAGCCCAGACCAATTCTTCCATTTTCAAGATAGTTTTGAATTTCCTTCCTCTTATGCACTATATTTGCCACCCCTCTAACTTGCTGAATTTGCAGATTAAATGAGCACTTTTTGCTCACACTTTCCAAACCATTGAGGTAAATCTGGCAAGCCTCAGGCCCAGAGAAGACCAGAATACTCTTGATGTAACCCACTAATCTGAAAGTCAGTCACTGATAACTGTTCTTCATAAATGCAATTTACTACCCATTTTTGCACGTGCATGGTAAATCTATCTATTATCTTTTATATGGTAATTTCATAGACATACACAGCTAGTAGTAATATTTCATCTGCATTCCCACATGATGATTTTGAGCATTTTCAGTCTCCTCTTGCAGGACAGACTTGTCATTTTTATGAATTTCTGATTGCCCTTCTCTGCTACTTCTCCAGTGTAAATTCCCTTTTGGTTTTTTTTTCTTGAATATTAATGTCCCAATATACACTTGGTATGCCAGATGTCTCAGGATGCTAGATAATTTTTCTCTTTCTCAAGTGAAAATACCTTTCCAGTTACATCAAGGAACATATCTATCATTTTCCACAGTAAATCTAATAGCTGGCTCATAGTCATCCTGTGATTGATAGCAGGTTGTTCTCCTTCTTTAGGTTTGTTTTTTTTTTAAGGAATCATTTGCTTACTAAGCTATAATTCTCCTTTCCTGGTCTTGGAAAGGGAAGTTAAAATTATTTCCTTACATGGTTCAATTTTGACAGTAGCATCCGATATAATGAATTGTATTGGTTTGCTGTGTGAGTAATGATCTGAATGTTCTTAGTCTATACTTTTACCATGTGTTGTTTCTTCAAGCTGGGGACAGCAAAAAATATAAGCACACAGCATTTGTGTGATATAACATTTTACCAAAAAAACCCCAAAAAAACCTATAAGAGATGATGGGAATGACTTTAAATGTTCAGGTGAAATCTTTAAACTCCTTGTTGGAGTAACAAACATATATGAGGGAACATTTCTATCCCATAGCTAAAATTAAATATTCCTTTGTTCAATAAAGTCTAGAATGATGTAGCAGGCTGTCAGCATATGCACTATGTTTGAAGCTGTGACCTTGCTAAAATTTCCTCTTTCCTTAAATCACCTAAGCAAGTTCAATTGGTAAATATTGATAAAGATGTTAAAATTTGCTGAACTTACTGAAAAAAAACCTTGTATTTTGAAAACCATCATTCTTTTTCTTATCAAATAACTTTCTTAGTATTGCTAGTGCTTTGGTGTTTTCTGATGGGATGTTTCAATCTTTTGTCTTTCATCTATTCATGTTCTACCTTTTTTTCCTCTATCCCAGTATGTTTTTTCTACCTTCCATTTCTCTATGCACTGTTACATGTATGAGACCCAAATTTTTGGGTTATGTTGTATTTTATTTGGTTTGGTTGTATTTTGTTTTTTAAAACTTAAAAAAAACAAACTCAATTGGCAACATGGGTGAAAATGTGATTAAAAATAGATCATTTTTCATAGAGCTCAGAGAAATTAATGTGGCCAGCCTGCCCAAAGGGGTAGTCTGGCCCGAGTGTCAGGGAGTTGATTTGTTGAAAAGCCCTTTAGGCTGATTTTTTTTTTTTTATTCTAGCAAGCAAGAAACTTCACTGGCAGGAGGGTCAGCACCTCCATGGGACAGCTAAAGCTGCTGCTCCCTTCCTTCACAGTGACATGGGCAGGTTGTCATATTAGTCTGTAACCTGTATAGTTCCTGGACCCCCATCAAACCAGCTCATTTCATCCCTGTCTTCTAAGAACATGTTTGCACCCTTTAGTGACCAGGCAAACATACCAGGGATATCTTTGATAAGACTTATGCTTCCAAAGAATGACTCAGCCCAAGCTGCTACAGCCATACTGGCAGGGGAGAAAGGGAAAGGTGTTGCCCTCCTTTGGAGTAGAGTACAATAACCCTCGTCCTTCTCAGGCCAAGCATGTTGGAGGAAGGTTGTCTCTATATGACTCTTGTGCTTAGGTTCTTTCTCCCCTTGAACTGGAATCAATGAGAAGGAGGCTGTTTTTTCTCTTGTTTGGACTTGGTTGTTTATTCTTCTCTTATCTGCGTTACATGTATACAAGGTACAAGGAGCTATGTGCACTAAGACAGAAAGGTGCAAAATGGCTAACAAAGATTTTCTTCAAGGTCTTTTATATATATGTCCATTTACCCAATTAACAGATGCCAACTAAATGATTTTTCTTAATGACCCAACACCTGTGAGCTACACTGTGGCATCTTCTATCCAATCACCTACTACTACCCAAAAACCTCTAGAAAAAGAAGATGAAGAAGAAAGAAGGACAAGAGACAGCACCCTAATTCCTCCACCTTGTCTTCTGTTCTCTAAACTACTTTAAACTCCAAACTTTAACTTTTTCACCCAGTGACATAAGAAAACTTTCTAATCTTCACATTTACACTCCTAGCTTTTCTATTTAACCTTAACAGTTGTTTTCAGGATGTAATATGAAATTCAGTTCTTTCTTGGATGTCAGAGCCAGGTATCAGAGATAAGGGCACAATCTCTGTGCCTCTGACTCCAACAGAAGGTTCTGGAAACCCAGAGGCAGAATGGAGAAAGATGTCCTGAGGTATAAATCTTTGAGGAAATCCTGGGGGTAGCATATGTAACTTCAGAACTGGATCCCATCTGAATAAGTCAACAATGAGGCAGATTCTATCAAACTTTTCTGTGGCCTCTGAAGCTCATCTCTGTCCTGCACTGCTTCTAGTTATAGCACTAACTTGTGTTCTAGAGGCTGCTCACAGATGGTACTGGGCTTTCTCTTCTGCCAACTCCATTTTCAGTCCTCCTGCCTCATCAAGATGAACTACAATAAAGAAATGACTGTTGCCTCCCACAGTCCAGTCTAGACTGCAAAACAGTGTATTGTAGCTTAAATTTGTCCAGCCTGGAAATCAGGTCTTCTTTACAGACATGAAGACCAACTTTATGCAGTAAGGTATCATGGACACCAACTTCTGTGTGTAGTGTTTTTATGTACTGGATCAGGCCCTTTGTAAGTTATTTTTTTTAACACTTGTTTTTTTCCTCCTTCAGGCACATTATAAACAAACTTGGTAGGCCTTTCTTTCCTGAAGGTTGTATTTAATAATTTTTGGGCAATATTTTTTCTTTATATTTTAGACTCTTATACATTTTTCTAGTGTCAATTCAAGTTTCAGTGCAACAGGTACATGCCAGGTTTTATTAATTGCTTTCCCTCAGAAGCCACCAGCAAACACTCAGTGGTCCTTCACAGACCCCATTTCCACACTACTCAGTGAGGGTGCAAAGTGTTGCTAACTTGGTCTTCTATGACATGTGGCTGTTCTGATGTTTTTCTAGAGGAAGAAAAGCTTTTATTTTTATACTTCTGTTACTAAAGTACTGGAATAGAGAGCACTGGCAAACGGTTTTTTCTCCTGAGACATGTTTGAGCAGATTAGTGAGGCTGCCATCTGGAACAGCAGACATTTACATTTTGATTGTAATAGCTAATCAATATGATCATTGTATTATTAAATGTGTTATTTTCAGAAGAGGAAAAATCTGGTCAGCTAAGGATCAGAAAATCTGACTCTGCCATCAATAGTCTATGTGATTTTGAGACAGGTAATTTAAACTCTCAGTGTTTAAGCTTGTTCATATGTAAAACAGAAATAACAAAGCTTATGAGGAGATGGATTTGAAAACAGTTATGGAAATAAAATTGTCTGACTTACTTTCTGGCATTTAAGGAGTTATAAACATAAGGAAGATATGAAGTCCTACTTATATTGAGGTGATACCAGTTAATTGGAAAAAAGCATCTATTAACTGAAATTTTCTTTATTGAACAATGCTAATGATATAATTCAGGACCCAGCCCTCCTCGCCTTATTCATTGCCTTTTACAGATATGTGTATGGGACAACTCTTCTCTTTAATATGAAGTATGAGCTTTTTTCCCACAAGTTTGTACTGTGTACACTCATTGTGGATGTGAGTCATTTGTCTGCATGTCTGGTACAGCTCCCCAAAACCCCCTGAGAAGGGTTTCAAGGTGCTTTGAGAAGGATGAAAAGGATTGGGAAAAAATGGAGGATTTTAAGACTGTGGGTGGAGTTTGGGGAGAATTGGACAGGGACTTTAAGTGGCAGATTCAGAGCAGCTTGGAGATTTTGGCACCAAGAACAGCTCTGCATATCCCACAGACTTTAAAATTATATTTATCCTGTATCTTTCATTGACTTGACGCAGATGCTGTTCTAATTTCTAGAAACTTTGTTTCAATATTTGTTGGATCTCCAACAAGAACTTTCCTAGAGCTCAAAATTCCTAATGATTTTCAATGAGGTTTTCACCCAGAAAATTTTTGGGATCTCTCTGCAGGAGCTGCTTCAGTTTTACTTAAGTTCCACCTGCACAAAGAAAGGAGCTGCTGTTTCATTTGACCTGGCCTTCCTGGCCAGCCTTTTAGCATAGTGCTCAGGACCTTCCTCTGTCGTAGGAAGCTGCAAACTCCAAGGAGGTAACTGAGCAGTCAGAACTACAAGAGTAGTCCTAGATAGCACTATTTATAAAACCAACTGTGGCTTCCACACATGCTACTTTGTTTAAAAGTTATGAATCTCTTTTGTCTGAATTTCTACAGTATGTGGCATATTTAATTTCCCATTAATTTTATGGTTTTCTTCGTCTGATAACAATGACTAATTTTACCAATAAAGTGTGGCAAGGATGAAGAGACTTTCATGGGTGCAGAAGTTATGCTAAAATATTTAGGTCTATATTTTACTTTGAGTAGAAAGAGATAAATCCTGCAGTTCCTGCTTAACCCTGGAATTATAAGAATGTGTTTTGTGTCCTTAAAATAAGACATGTTCTAATAATCCTTGGGATTATTAGTCTTTGGAGTTATGACATGCTTTTTGTAATAGACACTGAAGAACATCTTCTCACAGGTACATAGTAGAGTACTGTAATTCCAATTTTTGCTAACCTTTACCAAAAAAAGAAATTACTTCTGAATTCAAATCAAATTTCCAAACAGTTGTCTGGGGTTGAAGAGGAAGGATGTTGAAAGGAACAAGCAAATCAGCATATGTTATTTTACTGAAACTTTGTCCAAAAAGAGTCTTGAATTTTTTAGTCTGCATGGATAAAAAAGAATTATAGAAACCATAATGGAGAACGGAGGTTTGCAAAAAGGAAAATGCTTCCAAAATGTAGTGGAGCTTTAAAAGAGGCTTTTTATCACTGGAAGGTAGTGCATTTCAAAATTGTCACTAGAAAGGTACCTGTAATATGGAAAATGTCTACACTTTGCTGTAGCATTTCTACTGATGATGTTACGGAATATAGAAAACTGAGAAAAAGGGGTACAAGGCGCAAGAGTTTGTTTTATGATTCACATAAACCTCTGTTTGACATTTGCCCAGTGGGCCACGATTGCAGACAAAGCTAAGGAGTAGAAAAGCTGGGCTTTGTGTAACTTTCCAGAAAGGCAGTAGTAGCACAGAGAGAGCGCTTGCTGTGTAGTAATTCCTCTTTATGTAAGCAGTCATCAATGAGTTCACGTAATCTCCCTCCACCCCCGCTGTTCTTCCACTCGGCAGCGCTCTGCCAGCACCCACACAGTGACTCACCCGGACAGCCCTTTCTACTATATACTTACAGAAAGGTTAGAAACATTAGGCTGTTCCTTTCCTGTTCTCCCTCTCCCTAACCCTCTTCCTAAAAATCACTTCAAACCACTTGCAAAGACAGGTACTTTTGAAAGTTTTGCTTTGAAATAGTTAGGTGGTTGGCACTGCTAGAATTAAGCATTGACTATTTCTGCCTTACTTTTAATGAACTGATCATTTAATGATCATGACAATGTATATTCAAGTAAAAGTGCCTTCTGGCCTTAAAAACAGATATCCATAGCCTCATGATTTTGTTATGAAGCTGCTATTTCCTTGTCTTAATTTTTAATGGAGTGTGATGAAGAATTCAAGACTGTACTAATGAGATCTGTATCCTCCCCTCTTCCTTGGTCTCTTGGAGATATATTCATAACAGTTGAAAATTGTACCGTTCATTTTTTTCTTTTTACGTTTTACATACAAACCTTAGTGTGGCAAATCCTTCTTCTTCCTCTTCCCTCCCCTCCACCAATCTCTGAATGTTACCAAAAAAAGTATTCAAATAGTTTGTTCAGTCCCAAAGATTGTGATGTTTCCAGTAGTCTTAGATGGGAAAGAGTTAATATTGAACAAACCAACTGGTAATAAAGAAAGGTCATAAATGTGAAATGGTAATTTTTTCCCCTTTAGGCAATCAGCTGTTCCACCTTGGGTCTTGCTCTAGGAGGACTTGAAGGTTGAATGAAATGAGAATTAGTTGCTTATTCCTTGTTAACTTATTCCTGTCTGCCAACTCTTCATTTCTTATTTTGTAAGTCTATGCAACATCCTCTGTGAAAATCTTTCTGATGGATTTGTATCAAATTGCTTGTTATGTTGTTGTGTTCTTATTTCTTAAGCATTAACCTTCTGTTTACTTAAAAATGAAATATTAACTGAAATGACAAGGTGGACAGAGAGATAAAAAGATTTGTGCAGATGTAAGTCCTGTCATCCACAAATACAACAAACATTTCTTACCAGTGACAGCTATCTCCCAGTACTCAAGTGCTCACAAAAGTTCTCCTAAAAAGGGAGAAACAACATGGAGATGTAAATGAAGAGAAAGTGTTTTGCAGAAACGGCTCTTGATGTCAAGTCCAGCCTGGGCTTATTACTGCATAATGGTTCTGTGGGTTATTCACAGGAAACAGCTATATATACCTTGGTACACACTTATTTACAACAAAGCCGAACCCAATTATTTTCTGTAGCTTTTGTGATATGAAAGGAATTCAGTGTGTCAAGCAGAAATCAGGTTTGATTCCAGAAACAGCCTGGCCTAGGACTACTTCACATATCTTTTCTGTTTGTACTGACATTGCAGATCAGAGAATATGTTCTACATAAATTATTATTTTCACCTGTTTTGATGAAATTTCTAAAAAATGGGCCCAGGTAAATTTCAAGCATATCACCTTCAGCTTAATGAGGTAAAAACAAAGCAGCTAAATTTTAAACATGTCTGCAGCATGATCCCATGAATGTTCTCTGCTGCAGAGACCGGGAACACATCTCTGGCTGTAAGAACTCTTCACATCACAGACTGTCTGCTCAGTCCAGAAGGTCTCAGCAAGATCTTGTATTAAAAGCCTTTACAGAACATCAGACATGATGTGACATGTGAGTGCAATATTCCTTTTCAATGGTGTTCAAGCCCAGAGACCTCTGCATTCTGCTTCTCTTGTGCCTTGGAGACCTGACTCCTCTTCTCTGCTCGTTCTCAGAATAGCTTTGCTTTCCCTTCTCTCTCTTTGGGAGTTTCAGGGCAATAGGGAGAACTCTCTCACTCCTCTGCACCATCACTCTGTGTTGTTCTCTGTTGCTTTCTGTAGTCTTCTGTTTTCATGGTAGATAAAATATAGATCTTTGGCAAGTTCCTGAGGGAAAATAAGGTCTTACTCCTTATGTGAACAACTTTCTTTACAAGTCCCATATACTTTAATATACTCCACTACTGGGGAAAAAAAAATGACTCACCAGGATATATTTAATAAAAGCCAATGTAACAAAACAAGTCAGCATTTCTTTTCTAGAGGACAACAGAAATTAAAACATAAATTAGCACAAATAAATAAATCATCAGTAAGGTCATAGGTTCTATCAACAGTATTCATTATTTAACACGGTCCAGTTTTGCCCTGAGGTCCAGGAGTGCTCCTAGATCCAGGCTCTTGCATCTCTGTTTGCTGCTTACAGATCTTGCCTGCCCGACTTGCAGGAACAGCCATCTCCTGTCTGGTCTGATAAGCACTGACTGCCAGGGCAGTGGGAATATGGGGTGGCCAAGTTGGGCATGTGGGGGGATGAGAACCTCTTCATGCACGGTTTGAATCAGAGGGCAGCCTGCTCTCAAACCCTCTGTTTGGTAATAAGTTGACAAGATTTACCTGAGGGATGCAGAGCTGACCTAACTGTGGGGCACCAGCTCAGCCAATGTGCATTTGGCTGGGACAGGGGATGATGTCCTGCAAGGAGATAATCCCTTTCAGGGTGCCTGCAGGGAATAGAGGTCAAGGTTACCTGCATAACCTTCCACTCCAGAGCTGAAAGGATGGGGTGGTGTGTGTGCAAACCCTTTAATACTGGACATCGCTCTATAGGAGTTTGTGTGGAATGACTATTTCATTCTCTCTTTATGAAAATCTATAGAAATATATTGTCCCAATATTAACTGAGTGGTTAAAGTTCAGCTGTCATCGCAAAAGTTTTTACAAGAGATTGTTACTGGTGCACTAGAGGAAAATCTGCATGTTTAAACAAATCGCATTTACTTGGCAGTTCTGGAACTCACAAGATGTGTATTTTCACTTGAGAATAACTTTTCAGGTGCTGAATCCCAGTTTGCTTCTCAAAAGACAGGTTTTTCTTCAGTGTCCTCTAAATGTATTTTCTGTCTTTTTTATGCACAAATTGTTTAGTGGTGCCTGAATCTGTTCCTACAGATCATGACAAGAACTCCAGTCTGTTGTGGAGTGTGCTCATGAATTTTTGTGATGCAGAGCTGCTTTGGGAGTTAGTCTGAGCATCTCTGGACTTTGTGAAGTAAATATGTATATGTATATTTGAATAGAGCCTTAATATCACATGGGAGATTTCAAATTCAAATGACAGCTGGGAGCCCAGCTCCCCACTATACTTTAATGCAATCCGAGTCCTTTATGGTCTTGCAGGCCTTTGGAGAATCTGTTGACATTTCAGGAGGGAAATACCCTTTTTTTTCCTCTAACCCTGGAGTTTCAGTCTGTAAAACATCATCTAATATTTTCTGCAGAATGTGAAAAGAAAGTAAGGCATTTTGCTCTCAATTTCTCTGCAGCCTTGCTAGTTTCATTTGTTCAGATGAATGCTAAAAACAGCCATGCATGCCCCCTTCAATATGGTAGAATAAAGTAAAGCCAGACAAGTGAAAAACAGATCTGACACAGAGGGAAATGCTTCTTTTTCAACTTTTTTTGCTGTTTTCCCACTCATCAGTTTTCACACTCATTTTCTTCACCCCATTATTTGAGCAATATCTGGAGTAGGGATTTGTTCCCATGGAACTCACTTTCTTTACTCATAGTTACAAGATTTCATCTCTCCTGCCTTTTAGCTTCTCCTGTGCTTCTCTCCATGCAACCAACAAGACTGATGGTACCCAGTTTTGGAAAGGATCTCATTTCCCAAGGTTTGACCATATTTGCAGACTGTTCTTCCAATGCTGGTTCTGTTTCCATCAGTATAAGAAGCCAAGGGTTGCATTTTTTTTTTCTTTTTCCCCCTTGTTTTTTGTTGTTGGGATTTGTTTCTTTTCAGTCACCAGCAAGGAACATTTGAGAGGCTTGAACATACCAACAACATTACTGTTGTAGGCTAATTCTAAGGTCTAGGCACTGTCAAGCAAAGAAATCCTAAAAACCATCAAGCAGTAATAAAATTCATACATTGGCAAAGATAAATGCTATTATGTACTTGGATAAATGGGAGTTTTGTTAATTGAGATTAAATATTTTCACCTTGGAGACTGGTTAATGTCAGTCCTTGTAATGTCCTGCAGTGGATGTGAGTTCTGACATTAAACAGGGAGCTTGCTACTGACTGCAATGCAGCTGGGCCTTGTGCCTCTGCTATTGAAAGATTACTGAAAAAAAATTGGAAACTATTAAATAGACAAGGATTAAGAATGATCTCTTGCTTGTGTAACCATGCAGAATCCCATGAGCTCAAGCTGCTTAATTTTTCAAAAAAGGTTAAGAAACTACTAGTCAAAAAATTTTAGATAGCTCAACAGGGTGGCAGTATTTGATATTAGAAGTCTTTTTAATCTCCCTTAATTATCCATTTCAAAATCACGTTTAAAAATTTCTAAAGGTAAACTTTGCAAGTGAGTAAATTTTTTGGTGTGACAATTGTTTTTACTGAAAATATCCCTTTTAATTGAAGTTTCTTTGGATTGTCCCTTCATTATGAAATAGTCCATGTTTTTGATGAAAAACTGAAAATTAATTTTGGTTTTAGAATACTTAAACTGAATGTTATTCTCTTTTTCAGCAGATGAAATAACGAATTTTTAATTATTTTTTCAATGTGGGGTTTTGAGCATTTTTCATATTATACACTAGCTTCTGTTCAGCCCAAATTTTACTGCCATCTCAAGTACATAATTAATGGAATTTGAAGGACTATTATTTACAGACAGCTGTAGTGTCTGAGATTAAAATGTAGTGATTACTTTGAGAGTGGAGCAGCCATCATGTGACATGGCCAAGGCTAGCAAATGGATGTTCATATGTATGACTCTTGAGATTTCTTCTTTTCCTTATGCTCATATAATACAATGAGACTTTTCACACTCAGATGCTGTAATTATCTTCTGCTAGACTGGTGATGTGTTCTCTCCCATTTTTCTAAAGCATTAAAATACACATATTCACACATTCACTGTGATTTAAGTCTTGTTCACCTCCTTTTTGTTTAGTTTTATCCCTCATTAAAAGACCCCTCTAAATTTTGTTAGCACTGACTTGTACTTATTTTTACCTGAAAATCAGTAATGACTCATAATTTTCCAATGCTAGCAACTCAGCTGTGTATGGCACTAATTTGCCTTGCAACAATCTGTTCTCTCTGCATACAGCTGGAATGCTCTAGCATCTCTTACTAAGAGTGTTAGTCTTCAAATTGTTAGTTGTTCTGATGGGTAATATTCATTTTAGGTCCTCCTTTTCATTAAATTCCTTCCATAGCTTTTTATTTACTGGAAAATCAGCCTTCCCATGCTGGTTATTACTATCTGGGAAGGTGCTATCTCAAATTTAAAATTAAACATTTTACTTTAGTTATTTATATCTTGACAAATGCTTTTGTTTTCAGTCCAAGTGTCTCTATTGATTCCCCATTTAATTTTTGGAAAGAATTAAAATACTCTGTCACTCTTTTATTTTTCTGCAGTCAAAGCTGGCTCCTGATGAATTTCTTGATCAATGATAAATAAAATATCTCCACCATCATACCAGATGTTGGTGAGGTAGGACAAGGGGAGGAGCATTGTTGGTGCAAGTTCGTGTTTTGCCCCTCAGGCAGTAAATGCAGGGCACTATTCTCAGCTCCAGGGTATATTGATAAATATGTTTAAGTCCTGTGGAAGTTATTAAGCATGGTTTCTTCCAGTTTTGTCTGTCCAGGCTGGGAATAAAGCCTCAGAAATTGTGTCAGAAGGTGTACTTCTGTGTTTACATGTTAGCTACTCTCTGCTTTTGGGTTTGTGTTGAACTACTTCTCTTATGCTGTTAGAACCAGGTCCTTCTTCAGGCAATGCCATGCACTGCCTCACATTGCCTTCCTGAACAAAGTTCCAGAATCTAGTTTAAAGAGAGCAGTTTTGTCTTGTTCTGGCCCATATTACAATCTGGGAATAATTTCATATTCTCCATTAACTTGATGTACTGTGTACTGTGTCCTCTCCCAGCACTCAAATTAAGGTTCTGCAACATGAGTGAGAAATCCTTTCTGAACAGCAGAATATTCAACAATCAATACAGTGCACTGTTAACAATCATGTGTGTTTTCTCAAAAAGTCCTTAATAAAAAGGAGTAATTAACTCTCCTTGCCGTATCTATCAAATGTTTTCACAAATGAAAATGCTGGAAATGTCTCTGTAGCTCTCTAGCACATTTTTAATACCCAGTCTAATCACATGTGAGACTTCTAATATCAGGCAAATGAACACTACTCTGACATATATTCCGTGTTCCAAGAATTTTTTTCTCAAACTTCTGATATTTCCATTGTGCCAAAGAAAAGTAAAGTTGACCCCTATATCTTCTATTGATCCTGCTCCAGAAGTTTGTTAAATAGTCACCAGAGGTCCCCTACATTCAAGTAACAAACTTCTTGGTGTGGACATCTACAGTACCTCAAAGAAGTGCTTCTAAGAGATTGCAATTGTAGAAAAAGGGTCTGGATTCTCCACCTGCTAGAGAGGATATTGACATGGACACTTCTTAATTTTTTTTTTTCTTTCATATGTATGTACTGATTTGTAGAGTAAGAAACTTTCTTTTGAGAACATGTTAGTTTAATTTAGATACTTAAAGAGATGGTGTCCATTTGAGGGAGGAAGACAATTTTCTAAAGCACGGCCTAGAATTGATCACTAAGTAGATGGAATGTGAAACAGGAGAATTTCTGAATGTATCCCATAAGATATATGAGAAGTGAAAGAGGAAAGTATTTGTCTTCCAGATATAAAATCAAAACATATTCTAGACTTGGAGAAAATGCAGTGATTCATGATGCAATTTTATTTACTACAGTGATTTTTTTATTGCTGTTTTTGGATCCATGTATTCATTTTTTTCAGTCAAATAAGCCTATTATTCATATTAATTAGCTGCAATTGCTTTAATTAATTTTGGAAATACAATGATTCATGATAAACAAATTTAACTTGGACAGCTTATTAAGGATCTCAAGGAAATCAGATGCTTTTTCTCCTATTGCTTGTTTACTTAAGGAAAAACAGTATCTCATTGCTACTAAATTTATTTAGAATATTTATTTAATTCTTTACTATGTCTCCATACAGTCATGTTGAGCTGTTTTCTTCCTTAGTATTTCTAAGTTACTGGAATTTCAAGCCAGACAAAATAAGAGTTGAATGAGACCTATTATTGTTTCATTGACTTTGAAGCACTCTGCATTTCCATTCCTCTTCATGGAAAAGGTCACTTTAATCAGTAGTGAATACTTCAGAGTTGATAGCACAAAATAACCTTAATAGGTTATTTGAATAGCAATTTGGTTTAGATGAAACTTCGTTAATTGGAAGAACATGCACTTGCAGCACTCTGCAACATACAATGGAGAGCTCCAACAGGAGAGTGCTGTTTTCTGGTCTTGGCAATCAAGAACTGCTTGACAGAGCTAGGATTGCTTCTTCCAAAGAGAGCATGATTAAAGAAACCTGTGACAGCACTCCCTAAACACATACAAGGGTGCTGCAAAAGAGAGGAGAATACAGTATTAAATGATCAAAGAGATGAGAAGTAAATTTCAGTAAGCAGGATTCAGATTTGACAGTCTAGAGTCTTCCTAGCATTTAAGATAGTGAAATGTGGGGATAGCTTCCCTAGGGAGGATATGGGAATTTGCTGATGGTGTTAACAGCAGTATCAGTGTCTGACAAAGTACAGCCCGAGTGTAAGACAGGATATGACTCTTTTCTGAAGCAAGAGATGAATTAGATATCCTCTCAAGGACTCTCCCAGATGTATTTTGTATATTTCCTCTCATTCTTAGTTTTCAAACTTTCTCCTGTCAATATCTGTGTCCAGAAAACCTAATTCAGTAAGAAGGACAGAGACTTCTGTTTACTTACACACAATAACATAGTTTCCAAATCAGTTTGCTTTTCAGGAAGGGTTTCAGTTTTTTGTGTTTTTTCAGCATTCAAAACCACTCAGGCTTTCAGGGTCTCCTTGCCTGCCAGTTTTGAGCTTCCAAATTGAACCCATTTTATGCTTTCAATCTCCCAAGTGAGATTCACCCCAATATTAGCCACTAAAAGCTAAGTGTATAATCTAGCATGGGCATCCAGGCACCTGCTGTAGTTTATGGGGAGAGGACAGATGCTGTTAGAGTTCTTATCTTATATCCAAAGTATTTCTTATTGAGATAAGGATCAATTCTCCAGAAAAACATAATTTCCGTGCAGAAATATTTTCTATGTATGAAGTTCATTGAAATAGTTTCATGACTTTTAATTTAGTTCAGAGGAAGTGTACTGAAATGTCACACAAGAATAATACCAGTCACACAGAGTCTGTGATACCACTCACTGCTTCTGAATATGCCTCTGTTTCTCCTGATTACATGGAATATGTAAATGTGCAAATTTGACTTTTTTCGTAATTGTTACATTTTCATTCAGTGTGAAATAAAATCAGGATCATCTGATTTTATATGCAAACTAATCACATAAAGTCCTTTTGGTAAGTATGAAACTGACACTGAAAGATGCTCTTCTCACCTACCAGAACAGACTTTGTTGGTACTGGTGGAACTTTCTAGATCTTTACGAGTTATGCCATCTTTAAGATTCTGACAGTGATATCCCACCCTCAGAAAGAAGGGTCTGTTTCTGTTAGAATTATTTCCAAAGCAACAGTTTGTTGCTGTGGTTTTCCAACAAGGAAAGAATGTATGGCTTGGTTTTTAATGTGTGGCAGCAAATCCACCATTGGCTGTGATGAAGCCTCTATAGGGCACCATGACTGCATCCTTACAAGCAGCAAGAAGTTCAGGTTGTACCTTGAGCTGATTCCTTGAACTTTTTTCCACAGTTGTTCTTCCCTTGATCAGTGCAAAAAAATGAATTATGTAAAGAGTACCCATCTCCTTCAGAGAGTGTTTGCATTTTTGAGAGGCATGCTGGAATTGCTCCTGCCTGCTATCCAAGGCATCATTCTCGTATTTGGACTGTCAAACACCAAATATAAAAAACACCAAACCAAGAGTTACTCCCTTCTGATGAAGACCTTCTCTTACATCTCAAAGTCACGGAGGAATTGACTTCAGCAGTGTTTCCAGATCTTACCAGCATTCATATCTATATTTCTTATTCAGCCCAAACTCACAGTGAAGTCAAAGTGGATTTAATGAATCAATTATTTTTCTGGGAGTAAAAAAGTATCACTAGTTAATAAGATTCGGTGTATTAGAGTGTTGCAGGAAAGCTCAGGGGATTTCTTCCTGACTAGAAGTTAGGAAAAATAAAGAAAAACTTTAAGAAAAGTGGCATATATAGTGGAAGATAATAAATACACCTAAAAATCCATTGCCTTTGAACAGACAGGTCTGAAATGAAGAAAGTGTTATGTGCAGAAAGGCATCTTTGAAAAAAATTCTGTTTTAATGCTGATCCATGAGAAATTATAGTGGAGAAAAATACTAGGATGGAAAGAAAACAAAATTTGATACATTTATCTTCTTAAGGATCATTCCACATATTGCAATATTACATATTACAAACAAACAAGTACTTGCCACACATCTAAAAAACTCTGAAATAATCAACTGGCAGCGAATAAATGATTTCTTTCCTTTTCATATGAAAAGAATCAGATCTTATAGCCATCTAGTGATATCTTCTCCTTGAAGTAAACCAATTTTAGCAGCATCTAAAGTGGGTGTAGTACTGCACTATTGCCACAGGGTTTCATTCAGTGAACTCACCCTTTAGTTCTCCACAGCTGCAGCAGGATTTTTCTGCTACTGGGCAAAACCAGCTTCTTTTGCAAAATAGAAAAAAAATACCTTCCCAACCTTCTCTTAAAGTCTGTGGTTCCCTAGGGTGCACCTCGGGCTCATTTGGGAGCTCGGCTGGAACTTCTGTCGGTGCCCAGAAGTTGCTATTCTTTGGGATGTAAGCAACTGATTTTGTGTGCCCTGGGGAAGAGCTAAGTACTTATGTACATAACTGTTCTGATGGCCCCTGTGATAGAAAAGGCATGGCTGTATCCACTTCACTAAAGCAAGGGGAGACACATAAATGCCTGGCCTCAAAATCATGTGAACTGACTGCATCACATACCCAGAATTTAAAGCTAGCTCATTCTGTAGGGTATTAGTTTTGGGGCAAGGTGGCAGGAACAGTTTGGAACTGAGCTGTTAGAGAGCCAGCAGTGAAGTGGAGCAGATAATCAGGGACTAGATTTTCACTGTGCTCCTTGGCCCCTTTCAGGGTGCTTGTCAGGGTAGCTGTGCTCTATGGTTAAGAGTCATATGACAATGATACTAAAAAAAAAATAAACAATGCTGTGTTCTGAAGTACAAACCTCTAATTAGTTAAACTTTTAGAATATCCCTGATGTGACTTCATCCTGGGTCAACTGGTGTTTCTCCAAAAAGGTTCATTGCATTGGGTTTGAAGCCACATGGTCTGGACACCATCCTTTATAACAAGTATGTAGCTGCCTTATTGTGAAAATGAAAAAAAATTGTAACATGGACCTGAGCCATTTCTTATTTGTTGCTGTGAATCCCAAAGAATAGTCCAGAGCAAATTTACTTTGCTAGTCTGTAACATTTATACTATCATGCCTCAAAGGGAGGTCCTTTTCCAGCCGAAGGCTCTGCTGTTCCCAGCTGCTGCTCATTTCCAAATCCTGAGATGGCACAACCCTGTTTTTTGTGTTTGTGTTTAAGTGTTTGTGCCACTACCCCTGTAGACTCAGGCAAAAACACCTATTTAAACTGGGTAAACTAACCTTTCTGATTTTATCAGCAGTGAGTTAGAGAACTAAAAGAAAGGCAGTAGACTGTCCTACACTCCTTTATGATTTCAATTCCAAGCCATTTTTGTCCCAAACTCTTTCCTTATTATTTTTTTTGCTCCGAGGTATCAGAGGCTATGAGTAGACCAACTCTGTAATTGTTTCTATAGTAACAAAGACTTCAAAAGATGGAATGAACTGGAGAACAAAAAAAAAAAAAAATCCACCCCCCCCCAAAAAAAATAAACAACCAAACCACAAGCCATAAGTTGTAAACAAAATAAAAATGTGTGGCAGAGACATAATATCTGAAGCCTAAAGGTTTTGTGGCTCCATCCCAATGACCCAGCCTAATGTGGGAGTGATGATGCAAGTTCATCTCAAATTCACTAAAATATACTCTTTCTAGAAGTCCATACTACCATGGCATTTGCATTCACTAAATCATTTCCTCTCCTCTGGCTGAGACTCTACTACTTGAACCTGCACATGGATCAGATCTTTAGGTGGAGATATCAACTTGGGTGTCATCCTGCCAGTACTGCCCCTAAAAGCCACTTAAATCCAAGTGCAGGATCTGCTGGACAAAGTAGCATTGCTGGTTTCAAGGATACTGACTTATGCCATCTTCACGTTATTTAATCTGACCTCTAACTGGATGCATATTCCTGGGCTGGTTAATTTGGGTTTTGTTGTGGGTTTTGGTGTTTTTTTTACACTAAGTAGCACAGGAAAGGTTATTGGGAAACATGCATTCTGCTTTTGAATCTGCTATTTGTATGTATATTATATAAAAAAATATATTTTATGTTGTGCTCGTGTTCATGCATTTCCTTTATACATGTAGAGAAGTCAAGTGTAATACTTCTTCACTGTCTACTGTTTTTGAAAGGAGGTTGTTTCGGATGAACAGTGTTGGCAATCTTTTCTCTCATTTAAGTCTGCTTTGCATCAAATATATATAGCTAGCTGCAATATGCCTGATGCCTAAATATTGTAACAATCTGCAACAGAGTTTTTTTTTTTAGTTCTGTGAACTCTCATACTTGTTTTGAAATATTTCAAAAGAAATGCTTAGCATTTTGCCTAAACTTGGTGCTAGAAATAGCTAAACTAAGATGCATTCTGTCTACATAATACACATCAGAATGTTACAGTAAATGATTTTTGGCTCTGTAGAGTGGGACACTGTCTAAAATAATACAGATTCTTTAAAACACAATGCACTACATGTTGACGGCCGGTTGTGAAGATGAAAATGTTTTTTATTTGTGGGCCCAGAACTCCTTGGAGATTATCACAGCCCCACGCAAAGGAGTGGAAGCTCTTGTGCCAGGAATCCAGCCACATTTCAGAGGAAATGAGCTGGGGAAGGTTTGGCCATTGTCTCTGGTAATTGCTCCTGCAGTCTACCTATCAGTCCACTTCAGAAGCTGTCAGAGTTCCCATATTTGAAAAGCTCTTTGGACTTTACATCTGAGACCTCCCAGGCACATGCATTCATATCTCAGAATTAAAATATAATTTGTTTTGGCTAAACAGCCTCTAAATCTTTCCTTCCCCCAGATGGAAGCATTTATGCAATTAAGCATTTGGCAATGTTGGCATAAGTAACCAAGTCCCCTTTGGAATATTTTCAAAACAAATACACAGTAAATGTGGATAGAGTGATCCAAAGTCATCCTTTTTTCAGGACAGGGTTGTTAGTTTCATGGTTAGGTTTTCTTTTGCTTTATTTCCAGGGTACGTGTTCCTTTAACTGTTAAAAAATAAATCTTCTGGGGTCGTTTCAATCAAGCCTGGTTGATTCATCAGCCCTACTGGGGTTGATGAAGGATGTTCACATTATCTGACTTTTATATAAGGATGTCAAACTTTAGTAAAATTTAATAAAAGATTATGGGTTGAGAAAGTTTTATTTAAATGCAACTTAGTTAATCCACTTCACTGATGACCAAGTCAAGGCCAGGAGGTTAAGATTTGTTGTTGTGTCATGATATGCAAGTTGCGTTTAGGCCACGTAAAGTGAGTGAAACACAACTGATAATGGGCTTTCCTCACATCCCCAAGGGCTCTTGTATCATGTCCAGTGGAAAAAATAACAGGAGTTAGAGGCCTCTGAGTTGTAATATTCTATCAAAAAATTGTTGGGAAGTCTTGAATCAAACTCTATATTGAAAAAACTTTAGCAAAGTTTACTAAAGATTTATCCGTATAAAACTGAAGTCAGATTTTCACAGATGCCAAAGGAAAGAGCAGTCAGATCATTGATACCTCATGAATTTAATGAACCCTGAAACATAATTAAAGTTGCTGACAGTAGATGTCTTTTATGTCTCAGCCCACACCACACAGAGTCAGTTACTGCCTGTGTCTACTATAATGAGAAAACTGCACAATAGCAAGTCCTTCTTTGTAATGACTCTTGGCATGTTGCAACTTCCAAATTACTATTACTGTAATTTACTTATTAGATTATTTTAAATTTATTCTGAAATGGGCTGTCTGGTTAGGATAAAGCTAGATGTCTTACAGACCAGAATCCACTGTGGCTCTAAATATATTCCGTAGAAGTCAGGGAGGAGCTGGAGAAAGATGTCAATATAAACAACAGGAAGAAGAAACTTGATAACTGAGTTTCACAGAATATTCATCTTCACATGGTTTTAAATACTGGTGATCTTTCTTAGCAATGGTTTTCACCATCTCTTTATCAGGTTTCATGCATAGGGTTTCTACAGTGGAAAAGAAGTTTTTAGTTCTTTGTTGTTTGCCTGAGTTCTAATGTCCAGTTTGAGTTAATTTTCTTTAAAATTTTATTTATTTTTAGTCTTTTACAACAGTGATGGGGGAGGGGGGTACATCTGAGGTTTTTTTGCCACTGATATTTTTTCTGCACTTAAAAGAAAACTCAATTATTTCACTGCCTCTAGTGAGTCTCCACTAGATCTGAAGACTTCCAACCTGCCCTCCCACAAATAAAAAGTATGGGGATTTACAAGGAAGCTGGGTCTGCTTCATCTGACTCTATAAAAACTCAGACTTCTCTGTGTTTGGTATTTTGCTCCAGCTTTAAGGGCTGTAGTTTTATCCCACTTTAACATGAATTTGCTTTGAAGTTACACAAGCCTTCAGTCTTTCAGGTTCAAAAAACTTTGAATGGATTTTTTTGTCATTTTTGTTTTTCCAGAGTACTGAGCCCTAAGTGAATAGTGCAGGAGGCTGGGAAACAATAAAACAGTAATTGCTGTGTCTTTTGACCCAAAGAGTAAAATAACTGATCCCATGAAAATTTTAGTTCAACTCCTTGGACAAAGGTGATTAGATAAATTAGAGACAGAAAGACACTGAACCAAGTCTGCAAAGCTTTTAAGTTTTATTTTTCATCTTAATCAATTTATTATTAAAGTCTCATGAGCCTCATGAACTTTTCTTCACATGAAATGGAAAAAGGGTAAATGAGGCTTTGAGGTTTATGAAGGAGACAGTGTGGTTGGAAAATCAGAGGAATAGTTTTGACCAATTTTTTTCCATTATTCCATAATGCAAATCACTTTTTGGTGAGCATTGTTACCTCTATGTCTCTCTGACAAAGGCAGGAAGGCAGCTGTGTACGTGCTTTTTGGTTATTTCTTTCTCCTGAGTGAGGGTTTGTTTCATGGGAGGAGAGAACTGAGGTGAATGTACAGCATGCCTGAGATAAATCATAGTCTATTTGACACTGACTATAATCTCCAAACTATAAAAAACTGTTTTCAAGAAATAAAGGCAGTTTCTGCATTTCTAGATTGCTGAAACAATTAACATCTTGCCTCAGAATATATCACTAGCTAGATGTCATTTTAAAGGGCTAATTATTGGGAATATTTACATGGTTTGGTTTACAGATCAAACATTGACCTAAGTGACTGCTTTGAAAAAAAAAAAAAAACAACAAAAAACTAATATCATCCTAGAGTTAAATAAAGAGTTCACAAAATCTTGGATGCATTATATTGCATGAGAAGTACTCTTCCTTGACAGTTAAAAACTCCATGCACTGCCTGAATGCCTGAGAGGATTGCCTCCCTGTTTAGCACACACAGACAGATACATCAGTACAACTCTTGGAAATAAACACATCTCTTGATAGAATAAAAACACAGCAAAAAATATTTTCTCTTCATGGCTGTATTGGAGAGTCTGTGACATTTTACAAAATTCCTACTGTTAGGGTATTCTAGCAGATGGCCTGTCTGAAATGCCCTCATAACTGTCTAACTGTGGGAGAAGCAGTGATAAAGTGAGGTGAGATGTGCATCTTGTTGCTTAGGAGAAGATCCTGCAGCTCTAGCTGGTTACACATATTCTTCTGCATGGGGACATCTATAAAAGAATGAAATTGTTCCCTTTTTTACTGTTTAGTGGGGGTTTCACAGCTGCAGAGGTACTGCAGTAAGGACCTCAACCAACATAATCTTAGGAGGTGATGTGGTGGGGCAGATCAGATCCTTGCACTTCGGAGTTTTTCCTTGCCGTCTTCCTTCTAGAATATTTTCTGTTTATATTTTATTGTTTTTTACTGCCTAATTTAAAAGACCTGTGTGTAGCATGCTTCTCTTCAAAATAAAGGGTAATTATAAAATATGCTCCAAATCATAGTACACCCACTGCCTGATGCCTCTCCCTTTGATGAGGTTCATGACCATCTCAGCAGGGCTCCCCAGCTTGCCTGCCTCAATTCTGCTTTCTGTCATCAAGGGATTCTGTTTTGAGGAGCTTCATCACAAGAGTTATTAATGATGCTCTGCTTCCCTTGATTTACTTTCTGCTGAATTCAGGTCAGCACTACAACTCTGCCCTTAAAATTCTGCTGTCCCCACACACTTTTCACAACCAGACTACAAACCTTATTCCCTATTTTTTCCCTTCAATTAATTTTAACCTGTAGGGCAATAACAGGAGTTTGGCAGTTGGAGCTACTTAAGTGCCCTTGTGTCTTACCAAACAGCTGACATTTATTTTGTAATCTGTGATTATTTTATTGTATTTCCAAGAAGATTATGTTGTCATAATCAAATTGTGCCATCAGATCTTTTTCTTTTACAGTCTCTAGAACCGGATACAATTGGGACATGAATATTTTGACCCACACGTCTTTAGGCAGTGTTCAGGGAGAAGAAATATTGATGGCTGCTCTCATAACTTTTGGTTCTAAATCTTAGTTGCCTTAGTAATAAGTTTTTTTAAACTGTCATCCAGGCTAGGAGGACAAAAGTGCAAACCTTGAGTTTTCTTCTGGGCTCATTTCTATATTGAGATCTGTGTTATGCTCCTTTGAAGAATTTTTCTTTCTCAAGTCAACTCTTTGAAGATGATTATGCTGTTGGTCAGGATTCTGTGAGGTTGTTCAGTCTTTTGTGTGACATTTAATGATCGTATATGGCATTTTTCTATTTGGAAAGCATGAAATGTTCAGGTCGATTTGTTATCTGTAGTTTTTCTATGGAATGGCGCTATTAGAGCAAAGACCTGAGAAATAAGCAATGTTTCTGTGTCAGTTCCTCTTCTTCCTTGTTCATTTATATTCTGAAATTATAAGCAATTTGCAGTCAAAAAGCCCAGTTCATATGAAGGTCTTAGTTTAAACCAAAGACTTTTAATATTTATAGAAACAAGCAAATAAACAAGTCCTTAGAGATAAAACTTGGCCCTCAGAAATCTGTCATGATTCAGGCTGTGAACTGCACACAGGCTTCTTGTATCTTGAAGGAAATAAGATACAACTGGGGCTTGGATATAATATACTGATCCAAATATTTGTGTCAGTTTTACTCAGTAGCAGATGAAAGAATGCTGGATAGAAAAAAAAAAAAAAAAAAAAAAAGGTAGTTTTTCTTCAGTTTTGCTGACCCATTTTAGCTTTAGGTCGTCCCTTTTGTCCCTTACCTATTTGGCTTCATTGGAAGCTGGGTGAAGGTGTCTTAGTGAAATTGTGACTTCTGGTCTGTATTTATCAATTAATAAATCAAACTTTCACATTCATGCTTGATGTTTCTTACCTTATGTACATGAAGTAAGTCTGCTAGATAAAGATGCTGATAATTCTCCTGATCCTAGTTACTTCTTTGGCTTGCTGGACTCTGGAAGGGTCAAGCCATGAGCTATCAACAGGGCTGTATGTCAGTCCCAACCCCTCCAAGACTATCATGATGTTCTCACAAGCAGAGCTGCATTTATGGCCTTGTCAGAGGTTCAGATTGCAAGGCTACAAATGTTTGTGTTCAGATGTCCCTGGGTTTGCCTGTGGATGTCACCTTCCTCTTTACAGAGATTCAGTCTACTTCAGTGATGTATAACCAGATGGAGGCTATTGCGTGGGGGAAGGGAACAGCCCTATCCATGCAAAAGCTGTCAAATGCTCCTCTCTGGGGAGCTGTCTAAAGACAGCTATGATCATTATTCTCCAGCTCTAATTCCTTCCACTTCCTTCCCTCACTTTCCCACAAAATATTGTGGAAAGACAATGCTACAGCTATTGACTCCTTTTTTCTCATGTTGATGACACCACTCTTCCCTCAGGTGACTCTGAATTAGAGTCATTAATCAAATGCCGTGGCCTAAAAGCATATGGTCTCTATTCATTGCCAGGAAGCAGTAATTGGCAGCAAGGTAGCAGTAGTACACTCTGGAGATAAGTATTTCTTAAAAGTGAAAATGCCATTCTCCACTCCCATGATAAAAATCACTGGAGTGCATATGTGCAGCTCTATATAGCCCTTCCTTACAGCAGCCATGCCATTTGTAATCCTCTTTTGGCTATAATGCTACAGTAGCCTGGATTGCAATGTACCTTTTTTTAGCACTTATCACAGAGAAGCAGACAGCTGGGCTTTTATATTACAAAACAGCCACCACTACAGCAGTGGCTTAGATGACAGTGAAGTACTGTCCATAATGTATGATCTTGAGCAATGTCTAGTGGCCAGAATAAAAATCAGTCTGACTTCTCAAAGGACTAAATGGAGCTAAAAGGGCTGTTAGAATGGCCCATAAAAAGTGAAGCGTGCAGCTAAACCAGGAAAAGAAAACATGCATTTTCTCTCAGGCCAGCTAGATTACCTGGGTTACAGAGTACTATGAGGTTTTAGAGAATAACGTCACAGTAGGAGCTGAGGCAGTAGTGCAGAGTGCAGTGGTTAGGCTGGCTCTCTTGGACAGTTATTCTGCTCCATCTCCTTTACCTCAGGACAGATAATGACCACTCCACATAGTCCCATATTCAATAGGTGACCAAGGTGCCCTTTGCTGTTCATTCACTGTTAGTGGTAACTTGGGTGAACAATTTCATTTCCTAGATATGTTTCAGGAATGACTGCACAAATACACAATTTTACTTATCAGAATTGATTCAAGTGTAAGCTGTCTCTGTGAGGATGGCTTGCTTTATTTCCATTCAGTGTTAACCACTCAGTTAAAGAGACTAAAACAGTGTGGCTGATCATTCTTATTTAAATTTAAAAATGCAATTGTTAGGGCTCCAACATTATTGAACAAATCAAATGAGACAGATTCTCTCTGAATCAGTCAAAGAAAAAAATCTAAATCCCTAAACAACAGAAACAGAATATGCTTGGTTGGGAGGGACCCACAAAGGTTACTGACTCCAACTCAGTCCTGCACAGGACACCCCAAGAGTCACACCACGTGCCTGAGAGCATTGTCCAGATGCTTCTTGAACTCTGTCAGGCTCAGTGCAGTGACCATTTCCCTGGGGAGCCTGTTCCAGTGCCCAACCACCACACTCTGGGTGAAGAACCTTTTTCTAATATGCAGTCTAAACCTTCTCTAGCACAACTTCAGACCATGAATCTCCTAAACCCAAAACTGTTAGTCAGACACATTTTACAATCAAGTTTTACCAGCCTAGAGAGAAAGGAGGATTACAAGTCATTGTCCATGACAGTGGATTTAACCTTCCCTGCTTTGAGCAGAACTGAACCTTGAAGCATCATTGCTGAGGGAGTCACCCATCTACAGAGAGGTCTGATGCTAGTGTGAGTAGAATATCATGGTGCAGATTTTCTTCTCATGAAGACTCAATGTAGGAACAATACAACCGCTCAGAAAACAGAAATATTGTGCTGCCTTCAGGCTAACCTCCTGATCAAATTTGCTCAAAGATTTCCTATTTCCTTCAGCAGCTAGCACAACTCACAAACATTGCCATTTGCCTTGTGTGACTTGGCAGCAGGGGCTGGAAGTGGTGAAGAAGGGCTGGGCTGGGTTAGTGCCAACCTGCTACTGCAGGCTCTTCATTAACACGCGCAAAGGGAACACACTAGGACGTGAATAAACTCATTTGACTACTTCCAGTGAAGCTGCAGTGAGAATTCAGGGATGAAGGACTTATTGCAGAAGTACAGTAGAAAGTAGGTCCTTCGAGATGGGAAATATTTTGGGGTAGCACAAGCTGTAAAGCCCAAATTGAGGTGATAAACTTGAACTGAGTATTAGTGTGGATTTCTAGAAGACAAAAATCTGGAGTGTTGCACAGCTGCAGCACAGATGCCTGCAGGGGACAATGGTGAAAAAAATCCATCTCTGTGATGAAATTGCAACAATACTTAGACAAAAGCCCACTGCAGTGTACATAGGCCTTGTTATCAATTTCAGTGTGTTTTAGATCAAGCTTTTAATCCTTTGATGTACTTGTCAAATCACCATTTCTAATAGTTCTAAGTTGTGCTGAACTCAGACTGCATTTGGTGCAGGGTGGATACTGTATGTCAGTATTGCTTTCTTCATATGTAAATAGTTCTCATTTGTAAGATGTTCATCTCTGGAAACTTTAGTCTTTAAATGTAGGCATTTTCTTTACATTTTTCTGCACATGTAACTAAAGAATAATATCTAAAGACTCAGAAAATAACACCTTAAAATGTATTCTCTTACTCTTGTAGGGAAGCGTAAATCTCCACAGACCAACTTTACACATAAGTACAAGTTCTGTCGCCATATTAATGCCCTTTGTATGGGATTCCTTGTTTTCTTCTTTGGTTTTGGTTTTGTTGAGGTTTTTTTTTGTGGTGTTTCACACATCATTTTGTTGCACTTGGAGCAAAATATAACAAACAAAATATAAACCATGAAAGAAGAAAGAAAAAGCAAAATTCAGAGACTAATCAAAGTTACATTTTTTAATCATCTTGTCTATCCTTTTTTCATCTGGAAAACCCAAAGAACCAAAAAGGGCTTTTACTGCTGGCCTGAATACGCACCTTAATTTTCTGGCTTAGATTTTTCCCCATTACAATCAGCAGAACCCCACCTAACCAACTTCAGAAGCTCATGTTTTAGGCCTGATAATCTTCTGTGTGTTCTGGACCACTGCTCCTCAGAGGTACCTTAGAAGCTTTGAGGGTTCGGCAGTGAGAAGAGCAGCTTAGTCAGACTTACAAAACTGTGACTTTTTAGTCTGCTGGTCATAACAGAAAAATCCATGTCATGCTATCCTCGTGCTATCCTCACAAAATGTGAAAGAACTGGGAGAAGCCCAGATGAGCAATCATGTGGCTGGGGGAGTGGAAAGAGCAGGGATGGTGGAGCTGGCCAAGATGGGTCCAAAGGCCCAGGTGTGGATGGTGGAGGACCAAGCAGCTGCATGGTGGTAGGTGAGGTGGCGCCTGTCCAGTGTACATTTATTCATCTCTGTTAACTGCAGCTCCACCAGCAAAAAGGACAAATCCAAAGTGCCACTGTGAGGTGGGAAAAAAAAGCCACAAAATATTAGATTGATTCATCACAGCCTTTTCATTCAGTGGTCCTGTCAATATGTCTATAATTGTAAGAGTCCTGTAAGTACTCCACGAGCTTCAGTTTCACTAATTTAAAGTGCAGAAGTACTTAGGTGCTTTCCAAGGTACCTCAAAGGGAGGAAGTTCATTTAAAATTAACAGAGTAAATGCTTTTCTCTCCTATAATATCATTGCCCTAGATGATAGACTGAGAAGAACTGTAGCTCACAGAAGACATACCCATAGCTCACTGAGTTCTACAAGAAGGCAAAAAATTTGCATGTTAGTCTACATTGGTGAAAGGACTTTTTTGATATGTGTAAGGTGTTGTGCGGTAAAATGAGGAAATTTAGGGGAAAAAAGTCCTGCTTTTACCTGAAGATTTGAAGAGTTTTGACATTTCCATCATGAATTTTCTAATGAGAAAAGGCAGTCTTTACCAAATAGGTGCAAATTGTATTTTGATGTTATAGACATCATGTTTTGTGTTTTTCAATATTTGATTTTTTTTAATTGCAATGAACCTCAATTATTACTTAAAATCATTTTATGTGTCTTATTTTATCTGCAAAGCAGTATTTGATGCTTAGCTCAAGATATTTTAACTGGTTAGTGATGGCTGGATAGCAAAAGAAGCTCCCTTGATACTTATTTCCTGAAATAGAATAGACTAAAATTAACACACAGTGTTAATGTTCCAAAGAGATCATTCTCCTACATTAGGTTTTAGAGAATTCAGTTTTATGAGCAATTCAGGAAAAGGGAGAAGCAGGGAATACAAGCAACCATCACCTTTGCTTTTATTTTCTTTTAGAACAAAATTAAGTTAACTCTCTTGTGCTCTAATCAGCAGCACATGAACTACCTTTTTGGGACTTCCATAGCAGGAAGCATACTAAATAAATCTGGGTTTGTCATGGGGAATTTTGGCCAGAATTAAGCAGAGGAGAAACATGACCTTGGTCTTCTGTGGGTCCTTGCCTCTCACTTTACCTGACAAAAGCCAAACAAAATCACAAATAAGTTAAAAATGGATCAGTTTTTAACATTCTCCCATCCTTTCTCTGTACTTCAGGTTAGTTATTATACAATAATATGCCATATCAAGTTATTTATCAGTAGTTATTAAGGAATGCTGTAATAATTCTAACAGTAACGCTGCAATTAGCAGTAGTAATTATAGTCATGATATATTGCTAATAGATCGTGAGTGTCTTGGCTGGCATATCAGAGGGCTGGAGCTGATCAGTGCTGATATTTCATTGCATCATGCTCACCACATGCTGCACCCCTCAGAAGGTGGAGATGGCACAGTTGTTTATGCATACAGATGAAATTGCTTACTGATGAGCAGCCAGTAGCATTGCCAGGGCTTTGGGAACAAATCAGGCAGTCAAGCGCTGTTTCTCCCTCTGCACTCTTGCCCAGTGATCCAGGGCTGACCTGGCCAGGGCTACTCTTGAGCCACACCCAAACCCAGATGTTTCATCACACAAACCCCAGCTAAAGCACTGACCTGCTTCAGTGTGAGCTGGAAGTTTCCAGGGTGTCTGTGTTCAGCCTGAGCCCGCACCAGCAGATGGGGCGGTTACAGTGCATTTACAGCCCACTCCACAATATCTCATTATTCACGGAGAGCGCTTTCCCCTGCAGAGCTCTAGAAATCAGCCTTTTGTGGTTAATGGTATTATTGGCTACTGCCTGGCTTAATTCAGCAGTCACTGCTGATACATGAGTGTTTGAGGCAGTGTTTTTCAGGGCAGCATCCCCAGGGCTACATCCTAACAGTGTTTCATGGAACAACACAGAGTGGCCCGTAGCAATAGTGATAAAAAAACCCCTAATTTCTATTTAGTAAGCCAGCTAATGCTCCTAACAAGCTTCTCACCTCTCGGGCTGTTTACAAGCCTGAAATATGTACCAGACTTTGGTACAAACTTTGGTAGTGAGATTTCAACAAGAAGGCACGGCTTCTAGATAAATTTTAATAATAGCATTTTTATATGCAAAGTAGTGGAGACCTTTATTATTTGGCCTTGCCAAAAAAGGATGGTCTTTACACAAGCATACAGAAATGCAATCCTTTTTTTCTTTCTCCCAGATAGATTGTAAATTAAGAATCTAGGTCTCTTTTTTATATCCACAAGAAATCACATATGTTATTGCAACTACTTGTATTGTCAGTTCCCTGCCATTTAGTGAAACAGAAGTACAAATAGACTGGTTTTCTAAGGGCAGCAATTACTTACTCTCTTTAGAAAAAAAGGTAGTCTCTTGAAACTCAAGCCTCTTGTAGAAAAGAGTGTGCTTTTACATTTGTTTCATAAGGGAAGGGGAAAGTTTCTCTAGACAAGGTGGTACTTCCAGCTTGAAAATCACTAGCCAGAGCAGTAGGCTGGGATATGGAAAATTTAAGATCAAGTTCATTCTACTCCACTGAGGACTTAGTCCTGAAACTTCAATTTCTTTTCTTTCTTCCTCTGTCAAAGGCAGAGGTTTCTTAGGTCCTGCCTAGTGATCCTGTGGCACATATAAAGATGTGTGAGCTAACTTCAGTGATGCACCCACTTTTGATTTAAGTATTCTTGCCTATATATGTTTGAATTTGCATTGAAAAATATCTGCACAATGGCATTGTCACACGTCAGTTTATCAATTTGCAGGTGTGCAAGAAGGGTTCCCTTCTCCAAAATGAGTTGTTCTTCATATAAATTTGATATACCATTCATCTTTCCTCAAATGTCCCACACTTGAAACCTTGCAAATTGTCTATTTTGTTAAGAAAAAAATGCAGAAACTGTGATTCATCTTCTTCAGTTTCTTCCTGGGGCAGTTTTCAATTAAAGCCTCTTGGCTGAGATCTTTCTTTCATTTAATGCTTCAAGATCTAAAATATCCTTTCAACTTAAGTGTGGGACAGGGATACAACACAGGAAAGTTTAGTCCAACTGTTAAGCTGAACTTGTAGAAAATAATGGGATCATGGAGCACTTGAAGAACAGCTGCAGAAAGAAAAGAATAACCGCCACAAGGACATTTCTGCGCTAAATGATGTGACAAGTGTAAAAGAAGCTCAAGGTAACTTAAATAGGATCCTGTAGAAAGCAAAAATAAAAATCACATCCACTTCAGAGAAAAATGAATTATATAACCCAGCTTGGCTATTGAATCTGCAGGTTCTGTTTCAGACATGGAGAAGTGTTTGTATGCCTTTCAGCTTTTCTATGTTAAAAAAAAAAAGGACATGGTTTCTAATACTTTTTTTTTTTCCTTTTGTGCCTTTGTACCATAGAACCCACAGCTATATTCCAATTGTGTAGTCCTGTATGGAATAACTACTTAGTTCCAATGTTTGCTCAGAAGTGGACAATATATGACCCCACTAAGAATATCAGAATATTTTAAAAATCAGGGCGTTCCACAGAGACCTTTTGACTTATGATGTGATCAAAAATAAGACTTTGTTACAGACATAAAGTTAAATACATTAAAATCATTTTACTAGGGCCTCAAATGTTCATGGTTTAGGATTAATGTTTTATATCAAAACAGTACAAATATCTGTGTAGAAACATGACAGAGTTAAAGCACTAAGCATCGTTAAGTGAAGCAGTGCTACGTATATGGGATGAAGAACAGGGAATCAATTTACCATACAAAGTGTTTTTTCACCATTAATTTCATTTTGTAGCTCTGAAGGCAAACAGTTGCCATAGAAACAGTAAAATAAGTCCATTTTCAGGACTGGATGATGTGCTTCTTTTGGAAATGTAAATAAAATTTTACTAGATAGATTTTTGTCAACTGTGTATCCTGAAGGAACTTTGGGGTTGGAATATCATGCATCTGGTTGTGTTTGTTTCATTTAAAAGACTAATCCCTTCTGTGCTGGTTGGATTTTCACAGCATGCTATTCTAGTTCCTGTGATTTCTTACTGCAGCTTGTAATCTTGGACATTTCAGACAATATCTTCCATCCTACACCCCCACACAGGAGCCTTTGAAAATTTGCCTGGAAACAAACATGTCAGGACCTCTCAGGATCCTTTTGCTACTGCGGTCTCATATCCCTTATTAGTGCTGTTGTGCAAATTGGAGGCACAGACTGCAATCAGGCTTTGCAAGCCTTCAAGCTTTCAGTCCTCTGTCTGTTTAAAGGGCTAACAATTGAAGAAACTGCTCTTTCAAGCATTGCAGTCTTTGTCTAGTATGCTGTGGAATAAAAGGCTTAGGGATTTGTGGGAAGGACACAGAAGGGTAAATTATATCACTTTAACACCAGACAAAAACTGGGAGCGAGCCTGAAATCTGAGTTTAAAAGTGAAATATTTCCTAGCCTCTGGAAGAAGCAGAGCTACAGGTACAGACTCACTGCAATGATAGCAGTACTGTAAACACTTCCAACCTTTCTTTTAAACTGTTTATTTCATTACCAGTGTCATGGATGAAGCATGGTGCAGTCCAAATTAATTTGTTTTTTTGACAAGAGTTCTGTGTTTTCCTTGTCAGACTGTTACTGATACTCAAATCAGCTGGTAAGAAGCAAATCAGACCTTCATAAATGTACTGAAGAAGCTGCTTCAGGGCCCTCAGAACACCTCAAGATATTGTGCCAGCACATGCCATGGTTGTATACTGATTATCAAAATAAATCACATAATGAAATTTTATAGCTACTTTCTGGAAATAAATTTATTTGATAGTGGAACCCTGAAAAACTCTCTTCTTACTGCCCATGGTTGATATATCTACTTATGGCACAATGTGTCAGTGCAGTTGTAATATTATATTTGAAAATGAAGTGTTCGTGAAATATCCAATCATATTTTCCACAAGTTCCAAGCAATAGAGAAGAACTGAACTAAGACTTTTTGGAAGTCCATTTTAGGACTTCCTGTTCTGTTTCCCCACTTCCAAATACAGAAAAAAAAGGTTTGGTCTTCCTTGACCAAATTGTAGTCACCTTTGAAAAATCAAATTCCTGGCTCAGGCCTGTGTGCAAGTTGAACAGGTGACTCATGGGCTGTGATAAAACCTTACTTTACTGAAAAAGTGTTGCTGATTTGGAGAATTTTAGGCCACTTATAAGACATTAAAGGCAAAGTGTTTGATGGAGGTCTTGCAGAGAAAAGAGAACTTCTGACTGAAAAAAGTCAATCAGGCTTTTACCAATGGTTTTAAGGCCTTGGAGTTTCACACTTAATGTTTGTCTGACTATGGGAGCTGCATTAAAAAAAAAAATCATAAGCCTGTCATTTTAAATGTAAAATATTTTACCCTTTTACCAAACTCTATTTCTGACTGTTGTACAGTATTATACATGTGTGTATATATATATATATATATATATATATATATATATATATATATATATAAAATTTGGACAGGAAGAGATAAATTTAGTAAGTCTGCTTAAAAGACTATAATTCCTTTATATGTAGAGTAATAATAGTATCTTGAGAGAGTTTAATATTTTTATTTTAAGTCCAGTGACTAGCAAAAAGGAAATGAATACCAATCCTTTAACTTCAAGTAGCAAATTTGAGTGAAGAAATCTTTATTCATCCAGTTTTGCAAACACTTATCTTGTGAAATATATCTGAAATGTGTCTTGATGCAAATATTTGCATCATTTTTTTACTTAGTTTTCCGGGAGCTCTCAATTTTGAAGGGAAGTTACAGCCACATGTCTTCTTCACTTCAGAGGGGAATGTGAAAATAGGCACATAGACAAGAATGGATAGATTTGAAGTAGGCAAATTTAAAAAGGCTACATTTTTGCCCAGCATCTAACTTTGCATCTTTTCTAGTTTTCAAAATGTGGTGTTTTTTTTTTTTTCATATACTGCTCATCTCTACATGGTTGTGGATTTTGGTGCAGTGTGGCCAAGACTAGAGGCAGTACTGACACAGTGTAAGAGCTGTCCTCCTGAGACTTCTTCCCTCAGCAGAACAGCATTCTCAAAGACTTCTTATGAAACTTGCTATTCACAGGGTTTCATTCCAGCATTCTAAGTGCCAAAAGCTTCAATACCAGTTAGAGAACCCTCTGCATTTCAAGTGTTTTCTTTTCAATACTTAAAATTACAAATCTTCTAAAGTTCACCTTTTACTGGTACGCTTTGATGAGAACTAGTGGTGAAAAGGGATGAGAACTAGGAGTGAGATAGGGGTGAGAACAGCCCCCTGTCACTAGGGGAACAACACAAACTGAAATGCTTAATTAGAAACTAGTTTGCTTCAGGAATATCGGAGGATTAAAACTGTATGCATAAGTGTAAAAGCTGAAAAATTAGCATAGCTGTTATCTACATTGCTAGTAGCAGAGAGCAGGCAGGTGCAAAGACACACACAGGGCAGCCAGATAAACATCTGGCCTTTCACATACTACCAATAAACTCTTCTGCATCTGTCTTCTGGGAGAACATACAGAAGGCAAAAAAAAAAAACCCAACATATTCATTCTCTACTTGTTATTTTTAGTCAGTGACTTTTTTTGGGAGCAGGGTTTTTTTGTGTATGGGGTTTGTTGGGTTTTTTTATTTAACAACTGCAGTTATTATTTAAATTTGGAGAATGCTTAGGGGAAGGGCAGTTGACAAATTTTAATCAAGAAACCACTTGCATAACAAAGGAAACAATGGAGCAACTGAATGAAGGCAGCACCATCTGGAGAAAAAGATTGATAGCTTATTGAGCAGCCAAGGCTGTGTGAAAAAGAGATGTCCCTGGGCTATATAATTAACTTGATATTTTATGTCTTTGTGGTGTGTGGTTTGCGGGTTAGACCAGAGACCAATGAATCTAATGCATTACTCTCTGAAGTGTGGGAGGAGACACATCCAAAGTTTAAAACAAAGCTGGGCCATTTCCTTTATTTCCATTTCCTGGAAACAAATTTTATTATGTGAATTTCCTGGAAACAGGGTCAGCTGAAATAACTCACTTTGTTTAAACCTTTCATCATCTGTGTAATTTTACATCTCTCCTGGGTTTGCTAGTTTCAAACACTCCCATGATTTGGCAAATGTCACGGCTGTTCTTCATATTTGTCATAGCTCAGTGACCTGTAAAAGCAAGCAGAGACCAAAAACTAATGATTAGACTATCCAAAAATATTTAGTTCCTCATTACTGTTCCTCACATTGCTGTTCTTTATGTCACAAATCAAGGTTTTTTCCTCATGTTCATCACCACATTAATGTCCTGTTCCATGCCTCGTTGAAGTATCTCCATAGCATAAGAACTTTGCTTCAATACTTATGGGTGTAAAGGGTAATTTATGCCACCCAACTGTTACTATAATGTTTCTCTTTTTCATTAGGTTAGAACATATATCTGCAAGAACAAAATACTATGTGAGAACTATAGTTAGTTTTCATTGAAAGTAATCTATTCTTTCCATGAACCTAGTAAGGATTTTTTTATGAAAGTATGTTAATGGTTGGCTTTCTGAGTATTTTCTCTCTACTATTTTTCTAAAGTGCTTTTGGGAACTGGGTGTTAAATAACTTTTTTTTTTTCATATCTTGATTTCTTCTGTTGTATTTTTGCTTTTGAGATTTGAAATACATTTATACCACAAACGTACCTCCTATATTGAAAGATAGTTGAAAAGCACATTTTGTGGCTGTAGTGCTGTTCTAAACAGAAGTATCGGTGCATTTTAGGCATATGTTTACTGTGCTGCTTTAATATTTTATTTCATCAGAGTTGATTTGAGGAAAAGTCTTTTTAACACTTTCCTCAGGATTCTAGGAGTGTTACAGACTTTAAACTACATATAAATCTGGAAAAACAGAAGTGCACTGAGGGACTGAGGGAAATAGGAGATTAATATGCTCTTATAACTACAGTGGGAACTATTTATCCATGTAAAAATGCAGGTGAATCTGCACTAGATAACAAGTGCTCTGTGCACTTCTGGGTATGACAATATAGATTAAATTGCTTTTGGAGAGAAAAGCTTTACACCTAAATGGGATCACCAGCATTACAAGCCTGTATAACAGTAAAAATAAAAAGCTTCGGCTGAGTTTAATGGAGAAGACCTAATTACCAATTTCTCTGCTGGGTGTGAAATGGCTGTGTTGTGGTAGCATAGATCTGATGTAAGACAGGGGAGAATAAGCCTGACAGATTTTACCCAAATTCAGTCCATTGTTACATGAGAAATATATCTAACATAACTCATCAGAAATAAAATCTCTCAGGAATCCCTATGGCTGATCAAGGTAGCAGTCATTAATAGATGTGTTTTATTTCCTTCCCAAGCAAATACAAAGTGCTAAGAAAGTTACATTTCACAGTAAATCATGGTGGTGAAGAGTTTACTTTCAAGTCCAGTTTCTCCAGGCACTAGAGGGTTTTCACATCTATTCATATGCTTTCCTCTGCACAAATAAACATGACTTTTTGTGTTTTGCACCCAGAGTTCAGCTGTAAACAACTAATACATCAAATATGCATTTCTTCCCAGCCTTAAGATACTCACCTATTATCATACCCTTGCTGGAAACCTAATCACACCCCACTACCCTACACCACTCCTGCAAAAACAGTAAGGGGGAGGATGGGATGAAGGGGTGGTATCCTTTCTTTTTAAAAAGCAGGTACAGTGACACCTTTCTAGTTATAGTAATGACATCAGTGGAATAAAAGATGCTTTCAGGGAAGATGGTCTCTCTGAGTGTGAAGTAAACAGATGATAGAGCTACTCAAACTTCAGACAAAACTAAAGGAAGTAAAACCCAAACACACACGAAGGATAAGGAGTTCATTTACAACTGTACATATTTTAGGCTTTTTCATGCTTTTTTGTTTGTTTCTTTTTAGCGGTTCCTGGTGTATTTTTTTTTAATATAGCTCACATTTCTATCTAATTAACTTGGTTATCAAAACACTAAAAATAGAGGAATGCTGTGAGACCTAATTTTCTTCTGCTTCATAGACTCATACAACAATGTGGGTTGTAAGGGATTGTTAAAGGTTAGCTAGTTCATTCCCCTGCAATAAGCAGGGACATCTCAACTAGAGCAGGTTGCTCAGAGCCCTGTCCAATGTTTCTGAGAGATGGGACGTCTACCACTTCTCTGGGCAACATGTTCCAGTGTTTCATCACCCTCACAATAAAAAATTTCTTCCTTATATCTAGTGTGTATAGTCCATCCTCCAGTTTAAACCCATTACTCCTTGGCTTGTCACAACAGGCCCTAACAGAAATTCTATTCCCATCTTTCTTATAAAACCACTTTAGATACTGAAAGGTCACAGTAAGGTCCCCCAGAGCATCTTCTTCTCCCAGCTGAATACCCCCAACTCTTTCCTCTTAAGAGAGGTGCTCCAGCCCTGTGATTACCTTTGTGGCTCTCCTCTAGACCTGCTCCAACAAGTCCATATATTTTCCATGCTGTGGACCCTGGAGCTGAATGCAGCACTCCAGGTGGGGATCTCACCACAGCAGAGCAGAGGGGCAGAATGCCCTCCCTCACCCTGCTTTGGATGCAGCCCAGGATACAATTGTCTTTCTGGGTTATGTATTGCTGGGTTGTATCAAACTTTTCATATACCAGCACCTCCAAGTCCTTCTCCACAGAGCAGACCTCAATCCCCTTCATCCCCCCAGACTGTATTGATAACTTCGATGGCCCCAACCCAAGTGCAGGACCATGCACTTGGACTTGTTGAACCTCTTAGATTCCCATGGTCTCACTTTTTTACCTTGTCCAGATGCTTCTGGATGTCATCCTATCCTTCAGGCTTGTACAACTGCATCTCTCGGTTTGGTGTCATCTTCATACTTCTGAGGGTACACTCAATGCCAGTGTCTGTGTCATCAACAGACATTAAACACCACTGGTCCCAATTAGGACCCCTGTAGGACACCACTTGTCACTGACCTTCATCTGGACATTGAGCCATTGACCAGTACACTGTGGACATGACCATCAAACCAATTCCTCGTGCCCAGAACTGTTTACACATCAAATCCATCCACCTCCCGTTTAGAGGAGATGTTGTTGGGGGTCCATGTCTAAGGCTGGACAGAAGTCCAAACAGACAATATCCATAACCCTTCCTTGCCTATTGCTGTGGTCACTCCATTGTAGAAGGCCACTGGGGTTGGCCAGGCAGGTCTTGCCCTCAGTGACACCATGCTGCCTGTCTTGAATCACTCCACTGAATTCCATGTGCCTTAGCACAGTTTCTAGGAGGATCTGTTCCAGGGTCTTCCCAGGCTCAGAGGTGAGGCTGACAGGTTGGTACCTCCCAGGGTCTGCATCTCCACCATTTTTAAAATGTGTGTATTTATGCCTCTCTTTTACCAGTCACCCAGGCTTTCACCTAGCTTCTGTGACTTTTCAGATAGCATGGAGAATAGCTTGATTTCAGTATAGCTACTTTAGTTTAGCACAAGCAAGATGTGAAAATTGAATCAGGGTGTGTATGTATGCGTGTATAGAATGTGTGGCAGTGTAAATGAGGGCACAGAAAAAAAATTAAGGTCTGGCAAAATAAACAATATAGCACAGGTGTTATGGGTTTTGATGGAAAGTATGAAATGGGAGCAAGGAAATGAAGCAGCTCTTCTTTTCTTTCTCTTGCTAGCACCATGTCAGACATGTTTGGTGGAATCTGCCAGCCCAAGGGATATCTCTGTAACTGTGTTACCTGCTTGCTCACAAGGTATCTTTGCTAAATAAATGAAAATTATCATTGGCTGCCCTTGAAAATATAAGTGGTTTTGATCTGAAAATAAGGTCTTTTTGCACAGGTTTTACTTCAAGTTCTACAAAGTTGGGTACAGATGGTACTTGTTCCTTCATACAAAATCTGTTAAATACCATAACACTTAAAAGTGACACAGAGATATTTCTCTTTCTTTTCTTTCTTTGTCTATACATGTGCTGGAAGTAGAATTACAAAAGGCCCTTATGCAGTCTGTACAGGATAAAGGACAAGTGGCAGGGTTTCAATACTCATTCCCTACCTCCTCCTTCTCCCCCCACCATCTAGTTGTTTAAGTGATTGTTTGCTTGTCCACACCTGTGACAATCTGGTTCTTGCTGAAAATTACCTTTATTTTTCACAGGTATCTTCAGAATATCTTGGTAGGGCACTTTCCCTGGTAAATTGTCTGACAGGTAATTTTTTGGTACATTAGCACTGTAGATGAGGAAGATGCTAGAAAGTAGGTTTTGTATTTTATTAGTGTTATTGTGGGGTAATTCATGACAGCTCTTTAAATTTTAAACCATTTTAGCCCTTCTCCTGTAAATGGAGCACTGATTTCCCACTAGAGGAAGGCCTGTAGAAAGATGTAATCATGCATTCAAAGATGTTTTGCATGCAATCTTGCTAGGGACTGAAATGCCAACTCCCAGACAATCTAAAGAGCTTCTTTTAATGCTCAGATTGTTTCCATATAAAATGGGTTCACAAAAATGTTGACACAGGCTAGGCTCAGAGGAAGCAAACACCCCTCTGAAAGGTGACAGAAAAATAGCTGGTTCAATTAGGAGAATTTCTCCATGCTTTTCTATTGAAAAACCTGACTATTACATCAAATTTATATTTTTAGGCAGAATATGAAGTGGAACACTGGGTTAATGAAAGCAGCCTGCACAAGCTGAGAGGTATGGAATGTTCACCCAACACCCAGCATATGCATGGAACTGAGAGAAACACATGCAATCTGCCTGTGATGCCTTAGAATTTTGCCAAAGAAAAGCTGGCTTTATTGGCAAAACAGAAAACATAATTGGAAACAACTTATCTCTGAAATTACTTGAGTTTGTTTTAGAGGTGAGAGAGAGCTCATCATAGAAAGTTTTGGTTTGGAAGGGACCTTAAAAATTATCCAATTCCAAGTCCCCTGCCATGGGCAGGGCACCTTTCATTAGACCAGGTTACTCACAGCCCTATACAGCCTGAACACTTCCAGGGATCCACAGCTTTTTCTGGAAATCTGTCCCAGTGCCTCACCACCCAACCTCACAGTAAAGAATTTCTTTCTAATATCTAATCTAAACCCACTTTCTGTAAGCTTGAATCCGTTCCCCCTTGTCCTGTCACTGCATGTAAATAGTCCTTCAATATTTCATTTAGGCTCCCTTCAGGTACTGGAAGGTCCCAGTTAGGTCACCCCAAAAGTCTGCTCTTCCCCAGGCTGAGCAATGCCAGTTCTGTTAGCCTTTCATTATGAGTGTTCCATCCTCATCATCTTGGTGAGCCTCCTCTGGACCTGCTCAACAGCTCCATGTCCCTGTGTTTAGGACCCCACAGCTGGGTGGGAACCCACCAGTGAAGTAGAAAGGTAGAATGCCTCCCTTTGACCTCTTGGCCACACTGCTTTTGATGCAGCCCAGGACACATTTGGCCTTTTGAGCTGTGAGTGCACATTGTTGGCTCACGTCCAGCCTCTCATTCACCAGCATCCCAAGTCCTTCTTGACTCTCCCAAGTCCTCTTCCCACTTCTTGTTCTGTTCACCCTCAGCCTGCATTGATACTGAGAGCTGCCCTGACACAAGAGCAGCACCTTCTACCTGATCTCATTAAATCTCCTGAAGTTCCCATGGGCCCACTTCTTGAACTCTTCCAGGCACCTCTGGATGGCACCCTGTCCTTCAGGTGTGTCAACTGCACCGTGCCATCCTCTGGCTACAAATGGTGTCAAGCTGTAGAAAGGGAAAATCTGATGTATGCACCAGTATTCACAGTGTTCTTCTGCAAATGATCTGCATGTTTATTCTGCAGTGCAATTCCCTAAAAGCTTAAAAAACTAAAAAAATCTTGAATTTTGCAACTCTGCTGGGCAGTCTCTAGTAGGCTACACAATTTTTTTAAGATTTCTCTATTTGAAAGTCTTGTTCAATCCCATTGGTGGTGGTGTTTGGCCAAATAAGAATTGAAGTAACATCTATGATCATAATGATTTTTATGATTGTTTATGTCTCAGTTTATGATACTAGTGACAACATGTAGATTCTTTGAAATCCAAATGTTGTCTGCTTTCAAATGGTTGTAGGTTTTGCTAGTGCAATCAAAAGGGAGTAAACTAAGCCCTAAGATCCGAAAATATATAGTCAATACTAGAAGTGGCATCAGAGAGCAAGCAGAGTTATAACTTCTGCAATCTGTACAAGAGGGGACATGAAGAGTTGTTCACATCTTTATCAGTTGCTATTAGATATGACGATCTGGATGCAACCTCTGCTTTAAGAAAACCCTGAATTCCTGATTGCTGGGTGCTTGGAGATCACATAAGGGAGAAAATGCCCTATACCTGCCCTACCTATTTCTATTTTCACTCACACAATATCCTCCCTCTCTGCAGTGCTCAAAGGACTTCCTTGCCTAAATCGGGAATTTTGAATTCTGGGTGACAAAAAGAAAAAGAGCATCCATGTGTGAATGCTCTCAGTCTCTGGGGTTATGGTGAAGCACCCCCTTTAATGAGGTGTATCATATGCTGGAAGAGAAGCAGACACTACAGACCTTGTTGAACTTCACTGTGTGTGGCACAGCAAGCAGCTGTTGAGTTAGGTGAGAATTTGCCTGAGTGGAGAGAGCTATCTGTGAAGCTCTTCTACCTCTCAAGGCCTAATATGGATGAATTACAGACTCTAGAGAAAACAGAAATTCTTTTATATTAAATCTTATTTTACTCCTAGAATGAACAGATTAAGGGGTGATTAATTCATGCTGATTTTCAGCTTAATGAAGAATGTACGGATCACAGGGGAAAGTGGAGTTCTCTCGAACTTATAGGGTCTGATTAGAGCAGTCATCTGGAAAGCATAAGCTATGATGGTACTTCTCTATTTCCAAGAATAGATTAATAACTAAATTGGTTGTTCTGTTATAGCCTTTTTAAACAGCTACACTGTTATTACACTCTAGGTATTGTATGAGTGTGTTTCCAATGGCTGCTGCTCAGTCTAAAGATCAGCATGTACTCAAATTTATTTCCAGTTGAAAGTGGCACTTATTAGTCACTGGGTAAAGGATCCCTCAGAGGCTGCTGAAGTCTCTCAGCAGCATGGAGTAGGAGCAGAGAAAATAGAGTGGCCATCTAGAAGGAGCAAGGGTTATTCTTCCTGCCTTGCTGGAGGATCAGAGATCCTTAGAAGCTAATCCCTACCAAGGTCTCCTGTCTCCCATAGCAGGAATCACCACCTAATATTTTCCATCTTTTCTTATTCTAGCAGTGCAGCTGGATCCACATTCCAATATTTTCCTTTATTTCTCGTTGGCTTCTGGCTGTCTCCTGCCTTAGGCCGCTGGTAAGTTTGCCTGGACCAAAGAGATAGCCATTGAGTAGATATAGGATGATGACATTCCCTCCCCCTAGCTCTCCTACCCCATTTTTTTCTCTGGAGATATTCCTTTCCTCTAAGCCAGCATTATAGAGCTCCAGTTCTGTGTCATAGAATCACAGAAATCAAAACAGAATCACAGAATATTTTTGCTTTACCTAGTCAGCCAAGCTGGCATTTTCCTCATCTGTTGGACTTCCAACAATTAGGAATCACCCTCTCCTCTGCCCTTAGGAGGCGGTGCTTGAAAAATGACCCTTCCTGACAGACTCCAGCACCTTCAAAAGCATTTTCCCATTGGATCTCACTCACTAGGTCCCTGAGCCCAGCTGAAAGCTGTTGGTGATTTCTACTTTCAACCTTTCTGTAACTGTTTTAGTGATATTGGCAGACAGAAGCAAACCCAAAGTGCAGTCACCAATTCTGTTGTTCAATGTAGATCCAGCTATAGCCTATATTTGTGATGATTACAGGTTTATGTAGCTAAACCTTATTCCTGATGTGTGGCCTAATAAATACTAATGCCAGTAGTTGAATTTTGACTTAACATGTTTTGATTAAAAGTGTAACTTTTAAGTGTATTTCTTATTCTTTTAACTGTCAGACAGACACAATCTTGGTTTTGCCTACTTGTTTCCCCATGAATTTGAAATTTGTTAGAAATTCTTATCTTTCCATCCATGACCTGATTTAGTTGCCAACAGAATTGGCAGGAGTTTTTTTCCACTGGCTTAATCCAAAACAAGATCAGGCCACTAGAGAGCAAATGATAAATTACGTTCAAAAGCTGGATGTTATCACGGGCATTGATCAATACATACACAGATTTCTGCCTGGACAGGGCTTGTAATTCAGTAGTTTTCCCTCAGTAACATCAGGATGCCCTCTGAGGTACAGTGAAAGGTGTGTCTCTAGAGTGAGACTGGATTTCCCTGTCCATCTGGGGAGTTACTCGGGGCAAGTGTTGAGACTTTGTCAAGGAAACTGTTGGGAAAGGTGGGCTGCTTCCGAGGTGCCTGGACACAAATCTCTTCTTATATTTAAGGCCACCAAGTTCACTGATCTGTCCCATGTAGCTGTTTTTGGTGTGGTTTTTTTTCTTTTTTTATCACTATCAATAACAAAAGCTGAAATCCTTTTGGAATGAAAATATTACCTTTTTTCAGCAAAAGTCCTTACTTCTTCAGAAAAATGTTGTCCTTAGATAGATTTCCAGAAGTGCATAATTTCAGAATTCTTTACCAAAATAGATCATTCCTCAATCTAAATATATCTTTTGAGATTTTTAAGTTCTTTATCTTTGAGATCTTCTAAGTGTTCTTTAACCTATTAAGACCAGCTATTAAATATTTTTCAACTTCAGAGAGTAAAAATATCACTGAATGTATAAAGTGAGATACTCTTTTAAACTAAAAGTATGAAGGTAATCTATTTTTTTCCAGGGAACATTTTCCCCATTATCTGCCTTAACAAACAACTAGTCTCACTAATAAATAATTCAGCAGCAAGAGACTCCAGGGCTGTCTGTGTAAAGTTATGGCATATATTAGCTGATGATCTCTTCAGCTAGGCATGAGGAGGGAGATTTAGCCTTGACAAAATGACATTGCTAAATCCCTGGATGTCTCCTTTAAAGCTGTCCCCTAAATTTTTTGGGTCTCTTCAGTAAGAAATTAGCTGCTCTACTGAAAAAACATAAACTAAAATAATTTTTTCTTTTTTTTCCCCCCTGAAGCTTAGTTCTTTCAGATTCCATTAAGGCTATCTGAATATTATATTTTTCAGAATCCTTTATCTGAATGAAGTTTAATTGGGCTGTTGTTTTTAAATTGTCTGTGTGGTTTTCTTTTACCTTCCTAAAAGAAATATTTTAAGTGCCTGGCAAGCTAAAAGAAAAATAAAAAACTCATCAATAAAGTGAAACTATACTCTGTACCCAAACTATCTGTGTTAAATTGTCTGTGGACACAGAATATCCAGCGTAAATCCTTGAAATCTTTAGGGTCATAGTAATTTCAAATGAAGCCATTTCCTCAAGGATCTTTTTTTCAAATCTGAAGATTTTGCTTAAGGAAGGAAAAGGCTGAGAATAATTAGCACTGTACTTGCACAGACATTACCCTGAGTGAGCTATTAAAAGAAGCCATTCAGGAGCAGCATCAGCAATGCAGGTAGCCTGAGTGGAAGTCAACCCTGGGAATTTCCCTGTCCTGCAAGACTCTCACTTTCTGCACTTGTGAAACCCCAGTTTTGACTTCTCACTGCTTCTTTCTCCAGTGGTGTGCAGTGTTGGAAGTCTTGGACTATGTGAAGTGCCAGCATAGTAATTTTGATGTGGTGAAAGCTCTACTAACAAATACAGGTCATTTAGACAAGACTGTTTTTAAAAACAATTTTATCTTTAAATGATAAATTTTCAACAAATTTTCTATGAAGGCTTTTCTGCTTCAGTTGGGTTCTCAAGATTTATGGAAATGTGAAGACAAAGCAGAAATTGATGTACACATCTTCTGGCCTCAGCTAAGTGTTAATCTGATACACATTTATTCTGGATTTAGAAAGAGGGGGCTCTATGCATGCAGTATCTCATAGCAAACTTAGTGATAACCAAGGCCATATCTGTCTACACTCCTGAAACTGAAACATCATACAGGCAAGATATACAGAGACTGGATAGGGAAAGATTTTAATGTTGGGATATTTTTTGGTGCTGGGATTGGTGGGGTTTTTGGTTTAGTTTGTTTTTTTTTTGTTGTTTTTTTTTAATTGTGGAAAACTGAAGTGAATTAAGTAATTTAAATAAGGTCACACAGGAAAATTGAAGGCTTAAATATTAAGCTGCACACGCTAATGAGCCTAATTATCAGCCATGTAAAGTAATTCTCAGTGTCAACTGCAGAAAAGTCTGAAAACCTTCATCATATGGACTTGGAGCAGTAGGCCAAAGAACTCATGATTCAGTGCTCCTATTCAGTTTTCAAATTAGTTTATATTTTGAAATTAGTATTTGGAAAGGAAATTCTGGAGCATGTAATCACTCAGAGAGGGCCAGTGGTAAAAGGGGTTAGAAAAACCTTAGAACTTAGTTATGTTTTGATTTTCTAGGGCATGCAGACCTTGCCAGAAGCATCCTTTCAACCAAAAAAAAAAAAAAAAAAAAAACCCTAATCATATTAAATACTAAAGCAAAGTTAACTAGATCAGTCCTAGTTTTAGTTTAAATTTTCTCTTGACACAGGAGTGTTGCATATTCCTTTTGTTGTCCTACATCCAGGTGATGTAGCTAGTTTTATTTGTTCTGGCTACTGTGAAAGTATTTGAGGAGTCCTGTGCTGTTTCTGCAAAAACACCTGATGGAGAAAAAAAACCACTGTCTTCCACAAGTATTCACATGTGCAAGTGTGATGTTTATTTCATGTGCTACAGAGAGCAGTAAAGGCTTCTTGTTCCTTTGCTGTCTGAAAAGGAATAGAAAGGGGACTAAGAAAGTATAGAGAAAAGATGCTACCTAACAGAGAAATATTTTTCAGAGTCACAGTTTGAATTTTCCATGATTAGAAATTTTCAGGGCAACAGTTGTGTGAATAAGCAGATATTGAAGTGAGAATTTTCAGTTACTCTTGTTAGCTAGGTGCTGAAGGTAAATTGATTCTCAATAATATGAGCTCAAAAGAACTTTGCCAAATCACTGTTTAATGCATGAACTGCAGACTGAATGAATGTAGTGTAGAAAAATTATGACAGTAGGTCCAGTGACAAGAAAGTCTTTTAGTTTGTAGTTTTTAATGGGAAAAATACATTATTTTCAAATTCATAAAAATAGAGCTTAGCTGGGATAAGATTCCATATATGTATAATCTGCAGCTGTGATTGTGCACTAAACATACAATATTTGTTGTTTACTTCCTCTTACATTTTATTATTATTAATGTAAAGGACAAAAAATACAGAGTTTTTGGGTTCAGGAAGTTGCACTTGTCTCACACCGATCTGGTATAAGAGCAGGACCAGCAGCCTGAAACTCTGTAAGAGCTTGGCACACTGGCTAAAAGAAATTCCAGACCTTTCTTTTGTTGGATTCTAGATCTAAACCCATTTTTGAACAAAATCCTAAAATGACTCCTAAATTTTCACCCAAAATTAGTCTGAAATGCAGCGTCCTGAGGAATTTGGAATGGTCCACCACTCAGTTTCATTTTTTCACAAGAGCTGTGAAAAGTTTTCCTGTAGAAATAATCCAATTTTGGTGGTCTAAAAAAAAAAATTTAAAAAGGGCAAAATTAAGCTTCAATTTAATTTAAATAATGACTAACATTTTAAGCCTGAGTATAAGGTATATTGTGAAGTGTTCATCTCAAAATCTTTTGGAAGAAACATAGATGTGTTTTTCTTAAAGTTATATGTAAATGCTGTCCAACTTTATCATGCACTGATCAGATATTTCAGGATTTGTTTGGTTTTCTCCCTCCCATTTTTCTTCCATTAATTATCCCTTCGCTTTGCTCCATTTGCTTCTCTTAAAAATATAGATAAAGCAGTGCTCTCAAAGGGATAAAAAACAAGATTCTGATCCTTTCCGCAAGTAATTTCTTTTATAGGTGGCTTGTTCAGCGATGTGTGGATTATTCTTGTCACCCTCCAGTCTTGCAGCTCTCCTCTGGCTGCCAAATGCCAGAAAGCACAGTTTTGGGAAGTGAGCCATAACACAGCCTCTGCAGCCAGAACCCTCTACCCCCTTCAGGAAGAAGACAAGGCATTTTGAAGAGTAACAGCAAAAGTCAATACTTCCATTTTCAGAAAACTCTCTGCTGTACCCTAGGTCCTCAGAGGAAAGAATAAACAGCAGAAAATCCAAATTATCTCTGCAAATATGAAAGGCTGAGCTGACCTCTGCAGGAGAACTTCTGTAACCTGTGAGACCCTGGAGAACCAGCTAGTCTTGCTTTGTTAACTGAAAAGGCACAGTGTTGTGGAAAGTCATTCTTGGCTGTGATTTACAGCTGGAAAACTTAGACTGAGCCATATGCCAGGAGTGGGACAGGCCTGAGAATGAAGTTTTTGAAGAGAAATATTTGAGTCTCAGACAGTGAAACCTTCAGATTAATTTCAAGGTGTATTAAGAACAGGAAAGTGTCAGTTTTGAAAATAGGTTTTTTTCTCTTTTTTTGCTTGGTTTCTCAGTGGGTTATGATGACTGATTATGGAAGGATGCCCAGCAGAGGGACTCTTCCACAGATGCTAGGATCTTCCTTTTCTGTATTGCTGAGAGAGGCATTGCTCATCTGGCTGATCCATGGGCCAGGTGTGGGCACACTCATCACAAAGCTGCTAAAACACTCCATTTATGGAGCATGAGTGATGCTGACCAGGATGATGTGAGCCATTCTGAAGGTATTTAAATGTCTTTGGGTATTTCTCATGGAAACTGAGCAAAACTTTGTGCTGTAAACCATACTTTTTTTCTAGGTGGTCTGATACCCAGGAGTAATATTAGCCAAAATACCCTGCAACTGATTTGTTTGGAGACTTATTTAGCAATGGAGCAAATATTGTGTTCAGTGACAACGAACTGCAGTATTGTTGTGATGTTGTTAGAACAGCTAAGACATTAAAGATTATTTTTCCCTCCTCCACAAATTACATTTGACTCACCTTCATTGCACTGAGTGGGACCCAGGATGAATATTTTGTATTTGGCAGCCACTAGAAAATCCCCATGTGCACAATATCTTTTTCGGTTTTTTTCTTTCTTTTGGTGAGGGGAAGTGTATCCAAAAGGGAAGGCTTAAGGAGTCTGGGACATAAGTGTGGGGCTCAGAGAATGTTTCCTTTCAGAAGAAGATGCATATGAAAGACAAAGATATAGGCATTGACATAGATTCATTCCTGAGAAAGACCTAGGATTTGAAAAAGTTGTAAAGGTTCTGTGTAGCCCTGTTCCTTCTGGAGTTGTCCACTGTCTTGGAGAGAGAGATAATCTGCAGGGAAGAATTCAGGTACAAGAGAATCTTACTGAATAAACAAACAACACAATCCAGAAAGCTGTAAACACACACAAAAGTAGAAGATGGAGTATGCTGAAGTCATCAAGAAACTCAGTAAGAATAAGACATCAGGAACATCTTGATCATTGCTGTCTAGAATGTCAATGTGATTAGCACCACAAGCATTTTGGTGTATACAGAACTTTGTTAATTGACTCAGCTGTGGTTCTGAGTGAAGATGTGTGACAAATTAACTTCAGTATCACATATTGCAAATTGGACCTGCCATTTCTGGGCCGATCAGCTGTGTCCTGAACATACACTGAGAATAGACTTGTTGCATGCACATTGTGATGTGTGGCCTTTGCTTGCTGGGTGGTGACCTTGATCACAGCACAGGAGGCTCAGAGTATCTCTCTGGTGCTGTGGAAGAGGCTGTGCTGATGATGGGCGCCACATTGAGCAAAGCAAATGATGTCTGCCATCACACTGCATTGAGCAGATAGACACTGGAGTTTGTTTCAAGTCCAGCAGCAGAGTCTTCGGTACTGCACAGGTACTGTGGCCACTCCAAACTATGGAGTTTTGGACCTCCAAAGCTGGGGCTTTGAAATTTGAGGATACCAATAATGGGGGAGCCCACATGAGAGGTCTCCCTTACTAGGGAAGTATCCATTTCTGCTATTGCCTAGGGCAGTAAGAGTCTAGAGAAGAGAGAATTTGTTCACCAAGATACTGAGCAAAGGAGGCTTTGAGTGAGAACCGGATGCCCCTGAAAGCTCACAGGTAAGTGTCAGGAAGGAGACAACACTGAAGGGTGTTAGCAAAGGGAGGTCTGCCTTAGCCAGGCATCTGAAACACTACTTCAGGTGGGAGCAGCTTCAGAAATCTAGAGAGGAAAGTTAAATCATTGTGTCAAAAACGAGGTTCCTTCGAGGGGTTAAGAGTAAGCATAACTATCTGAGGGTGACAAGCTGTCAGGGTGAGCAAGCCATGGAAAGCAGCAAAGAGGGATTTTGTGAGTGGAGGATTGAAAGTAAAATTGGAAGACTTCCTGAATTAAGAGTTAACAGGGGTGTGCACTCTTATTCACAGATTTTTGCTTTAGATTAATGCCAAAGGGAAACTTCTGGTTTAATTAACAATTGTATCCGCACTTAGTGTTATGCACTTACTTTCCTAATTTGTGTGTTCATTTTTGCCTTTGTTTCTGTTCTTGGATTCAAGATGTTTAATGCTGACATCCTTTTTTTTTAATGTGTCAACCCACTGTGAGGAAACATAATGGAAGCTGGTCAGTATTGCTTGACTGTGAGTCACAAACATGAGCCACACGTATGGCTCACACATGTTAACAAAATGAGTGACAGGTTTCTGGAAAGAGCACTCACATGTAACCATCATTCAGCATGCAGTGTCTTGCTTTTTACAGTTTGTTTTTTTTTTAAACGTGTCAAAATTGTCTGATTTGACTAAAATGAACCTTTACCAATAGCTTGTTAGCTCTGTTGTAATTTTCAAATAAATTAAGATGACGATTTTTTTTAAGTAGTAAAAATCTGGAGTATGACAAGTTGAAATATTATTAAGAGTAATGGTAAGTCTTGATAGTCTGTGCTTGTGAATTTTAATGTCTTGCGGCAAACAGCTCTTCAGCAGCGTTGTAACACATCTTTACGTTCAGTTTTATTTTGGCAGTGCCAAAATATGAGTGCCGATGTCTAAGAAGGGTTAAGGAGTTGTGAAAAATATGTGTTTAATGTGCTCAAAAATTTAAGAACATTTTGGGAGCACAATAAAAGTAAAACCTATGCCCCATAACACTTTACTGAGTACAAGTAAGAAACTACAAATGGAGGACATATGAGTTGCTTTTTCACAGAATGAAAAAAAAAAAAAAAAAGAAAAAAACAAAGAAAACAAAAAGAAGAAATATATGGTCTGTCCTCAGACTATATCTTTTTTACTACAGTGATACTTCTGTTGTGATTATACAGCTTAGATGCTGGCTTTCTGAGTAAGGGAGAACATCCCTAAAAATAACTGTGTGGTGTACTAGTTTGAGTGTTTTTAGAATTTGACCCAAACACCTATTCCTTGAAAGATATATCCAGATCACAGGAGGAAGAGAGGTGAAAACATATGTTTGGGAAATTTTATCTCAGAAAGACAGAAACAGCCTCTGCTAAATCCTATATCTTGCATATATAAAAATTGTACTCTAATTTGTAATTTGCATCATACAGAAAGAGCTGAAATTTGGTATTTGTCTGTTAAAGAGGTAGGTGATTTAAGCCATGCAGCATTTAAATCAGTCATTCTTTTCTGAGTTTTCTGCTGTGTAGTTTAATAGAGAAATTCAGAAATTCAGAAGAGAACCTTGATGTTCTTTGTCAAAGTTGACCTAGACCTTGGAGGTCTCAGTAACATATATCAGTCCATAGTTGTTGCCATAAACAAATAGGGATGCAAAAGTCACATTCTTTAATGGATCAATTTTCTTACTTTAGCAGCTGTTTGAAATTAGCTTGTTTGCTAGTCTGTTTTTCTTTGGCCTGAACATTTTAATGTGTAGCTCTGTAATGTAGGAGCAAACAGTGTACAAATACTCTATACCATGTAAAACTATTTTCTTCACTGAGTCCTGAGCCCTCTACCTGGGCTTTATTAGCTTCAGTATTAACAGGTTAAATTAAAGGTTATAATGGCTGAAAAGATCAGAGGATAATTATTACCAAAATTACGTGAAAGCATTTTATAGATATGAAGTGCTATTTTTTAATTTAGTCATTAAATATATCATTAATCTCTTAATGGTCAGATTGCTCAGATTTTCCTCTACACACAGACCCACCGACTCCACCTCTACCATTAAGTATTATGCAGATGAATAGTCAATATAAGTGAAAGAAAAATTGTTCAATTCTATTAGTTAACATTAAATCACAAAATTAGTTCAGTGTCTGTACTCTTCATATTAAGAATTAGAATATACTGGCAATGGCTGAGGAAACAATCTCTCAATGTTTAGTTGGTAGTTATAGACTGTCTCATTAATTTTTTAATATCTCTGATGTCAGCGTTCAAGGTTCTCGTCTTTGGTTATTAGCACGGCTGATTCATGCTTTGGGAATCCCTAAATAATAAGTCAGGTGCTGGAAGCTGCTTTAATCTTTTCTCCTGATGGAATCACCCTGATTTTAATGTATAATGATGAAGGCTTAAAGCTCCATCTTTTTCTTCCTCTGGGGAGGCGCTAATAGTTTTAGTGATATATGTTGGATATCCTGTTCATTTGCTGACAGTAGTCGTGGTTTGAAAAGCCTTACAGATTTACATGAGAGAAGTTTCTGATACCCACTGGTGTTTTTGCCTACTGGATACCACTTCCTTTAAGCACCATCCATAATCCTGGGAGATTTGTGAGGACAGTAGTAGAATTCATGATCATAAAAGCAGCAGCCTATAACCTCCTGTAAAACTTGAGCAAGCCACGTGAAATGCATCATAGTTTTAAAGACTTCTCAAAAATTTGCTTTCAAATTTCACTCTTGGTATGACTTGTTGCAAACCTCGTGGAATGTTGCTGCTCAGAGCATTGCTGCAGCTATGCAAATTTTATGATTTAAAAAACAAATTTTATTATCTGTGCCTGAGGGGTGCACCCCTTCACTCTGTGAGCCCTGAGCAGAAGGGACAGGAAGCTTCTAGTTTTCCTCTTTATTCTTCTGTGGAATGCAAATTACAGCCTCAGGTCTCCTGCTGCTGGCCAGTAGTATTACCTGACCATGATACACAGTGTGGAAATAATATATGCTCTGTTTCTGAAGGATGAAATGAAAGCCTTTTTCTTCATCTACTGTGCTGTGGTATAGTATGCTCTTATCTATGAGTAACAAAATGTTGTTGGAAAGCAATATTATGTGTTTTTTTTTTTAAATCTCCATTACAAATGCATCTATAAAATAGAAGAAGAGAGTAAATTGAGTAGACTATTTGCAATGTGTCTTTATGTTATCTGTGGGGTTACAGCATATATAGTGGGTTATTACACATGCAAATTGAGTGTCTAGTCATTTGCTTTTTCCCATCTTTCCTACTGTTTATTAGTTGGCATTCTTTTATATGAGTCCCATGCTAAACAATTACTTTGCCACTTCCCTTTTCTTTCAGTCTTAGTTGTTTCAATTTCAAGTAACTATAATAATTTAGAAACTAATGTAGTGGATTTATAGTAACTAAAATGATGACAATTCCCATTTCTACAGTTGTAGAAAAGAGAATGTTCTACTATGTTAAAAATTTTAATATTTTTCATAATTTTTAGAAGATAAGGCTGGTTTGTTGGTTTTTTTTCCTAAGATGGGGGAGAGAATGACCATGGGGCCATTGAAAGTCTGGAAAGTGTGGTAGTGAGATTTTGGTTCTTTGTGCACACCATTATCTTTTTTTACCAAGATGCTTCTTTTGGGACAAGGTTTGGGAGATGGCTTGCTATGTCAGCTAGGAGGGAATTGTAGCAGGCTCAACACAGCTCTAGCATATGCAGAGAGCAGCTTAGCAAGCCAGCAAGTCTCATGCCCCTTTAGGTAGGGAAGTAGTCTCCAGAAAGCCAGCACACTGAATGTTTTTTCTGTCTCTGAAAGCAAATAGAGTGCTGGCACTAGGAAGAGGTGCTGTCAGACCCCCCTGCAGGAACAAGCAGATGTGAAGTAATATTTTCCAAGTGATTTTGGACTCCACATGACACAAAATTACCTTCTGAAGTCACTTTTGAAACTGTTCCCTCCTATTTTTTTCTGATTATGGGACTCCTGCCCACATCTTTATTTTGGAAACACTGCCTGCTTTTGCCAATACATGAGGCTGTGTCACGGCACTGTGCCTGCTTCATCCCATATCTCTAGGGATAGTGAGCCATGTGTGGCCAGAGGTAGTGGCTGAAATTTCAGCCTTGAACTTTATTTATTTGTTTGCAAAATTGGTCTGAAGTTTACTGTAGCCTTTGGGTGTGCTTCAGCTACTTAACCATAAATGTGTTAATGCTAAGCTCTACTATCCAGGACACAGAAGCAGTCCCAACAGAGAAATGTATTGTGATTGATTGCTGATGCAGCTCATGCATGTAGAGGGGTTAAGTGGGGTTTAGTGTGTTTGTTTTTTTCTGGTTTTGCAACTCCTCTTTCTCACTTGTCCTTCTTGTGGGTGGCTTTTTAAATTTAGACAAGACAGAAAGCTCCTAGTTCAAAGTAACTCTTTAAACTGCATGCTCATTATTGCATCCCGTGTTCACCCTTCTGGTGAATATTTTTAACTTCTCTCATGTTGTCAGTAAGTGTTTCCTTTATATTCCTGAAAGTTCATACTGTAAAGTTTGGATCCAGCAGAAGTGATCAAGTTCTGTGAATGCCTCTTCCCATGATATTCTTATCCCCATGTTAAACTACCATTGTTGCAAGTATTTTGAAAGTTCAAAACTGCAGTTTTATACAAGAAATTAAAGAAAAATAAAAAGTGTAGTTTGATGGGTGAACAACCTAAAATTTATGGGTTATGTTGTTTGGTACCCATTCTAAGCCAAACCATCTGGCAAAGGTTGGCTTTGTTCAATAGCTACATTAAGCTCTTTGGAGCTTGCAGCTACAGCCTCTGCACAGCACAACAGCCACTTCCAAATGGTTTAGTGACATTGCCCAAAGGGTCTTTTTTCCTCTTTTATCATCCATCAGAAGTTTCAGTAATAAAAACAATAATAATGCATGGCTATGATACATAAAATAATCGTTGCTAAAGCAACAGCCATGTGATAGAGCATTTTAAATGTATATGAACAACCTGCTACTCAGGAGTTTTCTGGGGCTTTCTGCATAGCTGTTTTGTACAGCTTGGCTGTTCAATAGAAGTCTTTGTGCTGTATTTTGTCTTGGAGAGTTCATGTGGTCCTGGAGTCCAGCAGCCAGGTCTCTGCCCCTTGCATCCCTTCTAAAGCAGTTATGAAGGGTGTAGTGCTTTCCCCCTAAAGTATCCATTTGACTGCAGCCATCCCCCATAATACTACTGCTTGCTTCTGATTGTGAAAATTCATGCTAAATGCATATAAGTAATTCCTTACACAGCTGATAACTGCTGAGACACATGCTGGATGACTGAGACCCATTAGGTATATAATGTCTAGTGAGAATGAGCAAGTAATAAATCCAGTGACTTCTTAAGTCCTACTCTCTGTTGTTAAAGATAGCTGAACACAGTGAATAGATTTGCTTGCATGCACACGCTCTGCAAAAAGGTCTTGTGCATTTTTTTCCCCCTCTGGGGCCAGTTTTTCCTGTGGTACTGTAATGGATTCTTCTGCCTGACTTGGCCTGTGTTTTAGTCATACATGACAGCCTTAAGAGTTTACTCAATATTTCTGTTCATCTGAGGATTCGTGTAGAATATATTTGGCCCTTTTTCTAGGTCTATAAATAACCTCTGTATCCTTTATAACATGTTCCTCCGTAACATCTAAGAAGTCAACATTCCTTTGGCATTAAACAAAATCCTCTCTTGTCCCCAGACCTGCTTTTTAAATTGATAACGCTGCTGAGGCATTTTCTTCCCTGACCACCCTATGCTTACAGAAGGAATTAGATTCCTCAGACTCTGCTCTTCAGCAGGGATTCTGGCAAACATAATTCACATGCTCTTTGAGACTAGACATTCGTCTGTTGGTTTCCTTTAATATAACAGAAGATGTATTGATCATATTTAGTGAATGCTCCAAAGAATGTGTGCATGTAATCACTGAAATTCTCTCTGTTTGGGCTTTCCTATTATAGATTTGTAACTGAAAATGCAATCCCTTTGGTCTCAGGGGTGGGAGCGTTTGCTATGCCCTTGTATCTCTGACTGCTTTCATGTGTCTGGTGGAGCACTTAACTGCTCTGTCCTTCCTCGAAGGATATTTCAGTTTGTTTAAATCCAGGTCTCCAGCATTCTTCAATAATCACTTGGAGCCAAGCTGCCTGGAAGAGCTTGGGTTCATTGGGTGCCTGACTGTCCAGTACAGCATGGTGTGAACTGCTGCAGAGCATGGTGTCCAATTACCAACAGCTTTCATCCTGGAGTTGCCCATATCCATGGCTCCTTTCCTGAAGGTGATATATTTTAGCTTAATATTTGTCCTGTCAAAACACAGAGGACCAGAGATTCTCTGTGCCTTTCTGGAACTGAGGTCAGTCAGCCTTGCTGGTAGAAAATCGACTCGTATTCCTCAGTCAGGCAAAGTAAAGCTGATGAGGCAAGTATCAATAGAGACACCAGAATATATTTTGGGAGAATAATATGTCCCTGCATGGAAATTTTTCCTCCTCATTGTTTTTTCCTTCCTGGAATATTATTCTGTTTGGTGTCCTTAACTAAATACATTCTTAAGTGCCTGTGTTTTAGCTATCTTTAAGCTTGCATTGCTAACACTTTGCATCCTCTTTCTTATGCAGACGTAAAAGCTTGCTGTGGTTTTGTTAAATCCTGAACATATGAGTATGCATTTCAGGACATACCCAGGGCATTTCTAACTTTTGCCTAAGCTGGTCATATCAATGCAGATCCAGGAAAAATACCAAATTGTAAAATGTGTATTACTTACTACAGCAATAATTTTAAAAAGGGCCTTGATTATGGGAAGTAGAGCAAAGATTATTGTCTCTAAGGACAATAACTGATAAGCAGTAACTGCAGAACATTTTGGTAGAAAATGAGAGACCTCTATAATGTTCACTTTCCACAGCTTCAAGAGAGTAAAATGCAGTATAACACAATGATAAATTTCTGAGTGTTTCCCAGTTCAGTTTTTGGCTTGCTGAAGAAGGAATGTTATGTGCAGAGTGTTGTATAGCTTTTACCGTCATGAAATAAAATGCTTTCTCTATTTTCTGGCTTAAAAAACCTGAAAATATTTTTTAACTCCTGAGTTTTAAAGGATGAATTTTTGGTTTTGTTGTCAGCATTCTTGATATTTGCAACATTTCCTTGAATGTATGGTTGACTTCTTTGGGAACATAATTTCTTGTTTTGTGGGTAAAAAATTTCATAAGAAATTTAAAAAGTAAATATTTTCTAAAAAAGCAAACACCAATCAACCAAAAGCCAAAACCCACTTGGTCCAGTTATTGCTGTTGTGATGTCAAAGGTCACTCATCAAGTTTTGAAAAAACTTGAGTTCTTTGGGAACACTTGAGGTCTTTGGGAAAATGTTCATTGCAGCAGTTCCTCCAAGTTGTTTTAGTCTTGGGACATATACTCCTAGAAGTTTTACTTTTGTGAATTTTACAAAGAAAAGCACCTTTAACGCTGCTCTGTGCTGTCATCAAATCAGTGTTCACAGGAGATAAACACTCTTTATCTGGCACTGAAGACTGGAGAAATCTCAGGGAAACTAATGAAAATATCTGGCCTTAGTGGTATCTCAGGATAGTAGTCAGCAAAACATGCTTCAGAGGAAGGTGTTTAAAAGTGTAAATTCTGCTATGCAAAAGAATGAGGTAATTTTCTTAACAGGAGAGAGTGTCATTGGGTAGCTTCAGAAAGTTTTGATCTTAATATTTATAGGCCTTCCCACATTTTTTCCCCTCTAAGGAATGCCTTGTATTATTAAATACTTTGTGTAAATATTAATTATTATAATTTTTTTAATTTTATGCAGAATTCCATTTCTGTGTTCTGACAGCAGTAAGAAATTATGTCTGGTTGAATTTGCATTTAAAGCAACAAATTGTTCTGAAAGTGTCCTCACCCTGCCCCCCTGCATGCAGTTTATATAGGCTTTTATTTCATTTTCCCCTTTGCTGGAAATCTTTCCATTTTCTTTCTTTTATTTTCACATGTTATATGATGATCTCCTTTTTAAAACAAACTTGGCAAATTATATGCAGTAGTCAGAGCGCAGTGCTGGCTTCCCACTAGCAAGAAAGACTGGAATCACTGCTATTACCCACTGTTAGTTCAAGTTCCATTTTCACAGGTGAACATCTTTCTTTTTTCTTGCTGCCACTTTGTGCTGACAGCACGGTCTTGCTTCACTGCCCACTGTAGTACTCAGGTCTTCTCCTTGAGTGGTTACAGATGACAGATGAGTCACACACGAGCAGCACGAATTGCTGTTTCTCTGTGTTTTCAATCTGAGCTCCTAAAGCAGAAATTTGTCTTCTGTCTTGCTCCATGCTGTTCTGTGCAAGAGTCTTACCCATCATCCATTTATGAAGTTAAATGTCTCTGTGCAGATCACATGTTTTTTACTCCTCAGATGGTTTTAAACTCTGATATAGTCCAGCCTGTTATTCTATACTAATGCCCTGAAAAATTCTGTTCACATAGCACCTTGTCCCATCAATTCCCTTGACAAATAATTGGGCTGAAACCTGAAACAAAAATAAAATAAACAAATGAAGAAAACATCGGGGTGAACTTAGTTTAATCTCTGCTTTCCAAATTTCAGATTAGTTTTCCAAATATAGTTTTCCATTTAAGTAGTGAAAGGAAGAAAATTTCTCAGACATTGAGATCATTGAGGAAAGTAATTTTGCTGCAGATAACATTTGTCAGAAGGAAGAGGAGGTAATGAAGAACAAGATTAAATATCAGAGAAAAACAGGTGTAGATCAAGAAAAAAAACTATGAAAAATGATGACAAATTACAGAGATTGCATACTATACCATCCGGTTTCTCAAGGGAATGCATATACTCAAAGGGCAAAAGATTTATAATTTTTGAAGCATCTGATGCTATTTTAAAATGTTGAGCTATGATACTCTCTCGATGCAGAAATGGGTTGTTTAAGCTTCATCAGCTCATGTGAGATAAGCATGTGTTTAAGTGTACTTCTGAATTAAACACTTCAGTTGTTATTTCTACAGCTGGTCTGGTATTACTCTGAACAGGGCTTGATGCTATCCTGTTCCATGAACCTCTTTATGCTCTCTTGAGCCACATTTTCGCACGTGCAGAGACTGCTGTGTAGTAGAACAGCATTTAACAGAACTTACCCACATTTCCTGGGAGAAGTGAGACCTTGTGTTCTGGATTGCTGCAATCCTTAGGTCCGAGGTGCCTCTGCACACTTTGCTGAGTATCAGACAGAAGAGAGGATATCCAGTGAAGACTGTAAGATGTTGTTTCAGGCTGAGTCTTAGCCACCATGTTTTAATAAAAAGTCTTGCCTAGGAAATCCATCAGTTCACACTGCTGAGTGAACACACAGCACTGTGACTTTTATCTTTTTGTTGTAAGGGTGTGTTTACAACGTCATGGTGAGTACTCTGTGTCTCAAACCTCTACCACTAACATGCAGAATAATTTCTGATGTACATAAGGGACTCTAGTTCAAACAGCCTATGGAGGGAGTACCCAATGACAGCTGTTGAGAAACATGTCCTTCCCAAAATCTGACCCCACAGGACACTGAGCTGGGGACTGTGCCATGTGTGGGTAAACACCTCTGATATGGAGTGCTTATTGCAGGATGATGGTTCAGTGAGAATCTGAAGGCAATTGGTGATAGGGAGTTTGATATGGCACATTTAACTTCCATTATGAGAAATTAATCCCCTGTTCAACCAAACCAAAATGGAAGCTCTTGCCTGCCTGGTTGTCTCTTGCATATTTGCATTTCATTGGTTTTTTTCTCTACATGTAATGGCACAGCTGCCTTTTGCACAAGATAAAGCAGAATGGGTATCAGAAACACACATACATTTGATAGTGATGGAAATGTCTAATAAACTTGTTTTTTCTTTCGCTTCTTGTTTGTATTGGTAATCTCCTATTAGTTCCAGGAATGCTCTGCTTCTTTCCTTCCTCCCTCTCTTCTCTATTAGCTAAAGTGGAGGTTTGTTTCCACATCAACCTTCCTTTACTGAAATATCACTTATTATTGAAAACTTCTTACATCCCATCAGACATTCTGAATCGGTGCCTACAGAAATCATTCAACAATAAGAAGAGGAAAGAAAAGCAAGGTAGGGAGCAAATAGTACAGTTTAAGCAAGAAACATTTTTTGCTCCATTGCTGTTCACCTAAAAGCTTCCTATCACCAAATGAATATTTTCTATATCTGTTGCTTCCATGCAATGACCATAAACTTTCCTTTCACATCATGATTTGTATGCCCTGAAAATCCTGCTTTAGCCAACAAAAAAACCAGCCAGACCTTACTACTTAGACACATGTTGTTTCGCTCAGCCTTCAATGAAAATAATTAGCACAGTGTGGGAATTAATATAAGCAAATTACTAACTCTTTTATTTGGATAGATGATAAGAATTTAAGATCTTAATTAGGAAGAAATATCAATGTTAGTGCAGTGATTCATGGCAGAGCTCTGTTGACTTAGCAGGGATACATCTGAAGCTGCTTCGTTGAGGGCAGAGAGAGTCAAATAGCTGGAGACAGCTTTCTTGGTCACAAACCAAAGGAAAATTAAGACAACTTAGGCTGTATGAATTTTGAATTAAAGGTTGGCATCCAAATTTGTTCAGCATTGGATTGTGTTGTGTGAAAACTCTGCAGGAGAACAGGGGCTGAAAGAGCAGCTCTCTCACTGAACCATTACCAAGGAATACCATGGTTGCCTTATTTCTGTAGTACTCCTGGACAGCCTCAGCAGGTTCAGTATCAACACTGGACTCCCTGGAAGTTAGTGGTAAATGTAAGTTTTTCTTAGGCAGAATACCTTGAAGTTTGCATTTTCTATACTGATTTTTTCTCTAGATTGTCTTTCTTTGAAAGTATTCATGTTTCCAGTTTTGTTTTTAATATCAATGTTTCTCCTATTCTATTCCAGTTTTCTCCTCTGACCCAAAACTACTTTTTGTGACTACTTTGCTCTTATCAGATTGTAGCATTTTTGATCTATTTCTCTGCAGAAAAAGTAAACTGAACTGCATGTTTTGATCCCTGTTTTTTCCAGCCTTAAAATGACATTGCTAGTTCTTTTACTCACATCAGTCAAGTATTGAAAATGTCTTGACATTTCTGCTTTTTGCTTTGACATTCATTAGTCTAAATCAGGTGACAAATCTGTGGGTAGAACTAGTGGATTAATTAATTTCATCTTTCACCTTCTCAGAATTTGTTATCATTAAAAAAAGAAAAAGTTGTATGCTGTAGATGGTGAGTTATAAAACATGAAAACCATTAAAGCCACATTTACAATTTGTTGCATATTAATGGACATAAAAAAGAGTTACTTATTTGCTGCAGGACATAGTGTTAAATCCTGAACTTAACTCACAGGAACATAGTGTAAAAAGGAAGAGAAATCCAGCCCAAATTCTCACTGGTGTCACTGCTAGAGTCTCCACAGCTCATGAGCAGAAGGACTGAAAAAAGGCCAACCATAAATACCTAAAAGCACAGAGATAACATAGCCAGAAGCTGTGTTGAGGGGGAAAACGAAACCTGGAGGCAGTAATGAGAGAAACTGTTGCAAATTTAGGTGAAGAGCTAACTGGTTGAACATATGCACACAATTGGAATGGGTTTAGATTTGAGTTTAGGATGAGATTTTTATGTACTATGAGAATTTTAAAGAGACTTTTTTTCTCCAAGCCTTCTAAGGGTGCTGGGCACCTTTTCTGGATAACAAGGCAAAGGAAAGGGATGACTCTGGAAAAAAACAAAAGGAAAAAAAAAAGCCTTGGCACATTCTGAAGACTCCAATGAATTTTAAAAATGCAAGAGATGTGGAAAAGCCATAGATAAATTGTTTAAATATACTCTTTTTCTTAGCCAGTAGCTGTTTTGCCTTACTTCAGAGGAGATAGCCACCAGGATTTAGCTGGAAGCGATCATGCAGTCCAAGAAAGAGCAAAAGAGAACCGCAGTGTTGAGGATGCCCTGGGCTTTCTTTAGTAGGTACTTGTAATATTTATCATTAGTGTGAAAAGGATAAGAGCTAGTTGCTTGTTGGTGAACAGTGGTTTGAAATAATAATGTTCTTTGTGTGTTTTTATTTTCTCTACTGAAAAGGAGAAAATTTCCTGTTTCAGAAGAGAGAGGGAAAGAGATAAGATCTCAGCAGATCTCTCCCTCCTCACTCACTAATTGCCCAAAGAGGAAGAGCCTCATTCCTACTGCCTTCATCTCAAGGAACCCTGTGCTGTGGGCTCCACCCACATCATGTCACACACATTTGCATATTTTTTGAATTCCTGACTTTAGAAAAATGTGAAAGCATAGTCTCTGGTGGACACATTAGTAGTATTTTGTTGTTCTGGGGTTGTGCCTTTGCTAATTTTCAGGTATCTCCTTATGGTTGGGCAAAAGGATATTTTTTTCCTCATTGCACACTGGGAGCTTAAATAAGGATGATTTTCTTTGAAAAGCAGGTAAAAATTAAGAACACAGAGAAAAGGGATGCAAAGGATGATAGCACAGTGGGTGCGATAAATCTTTCTCAAATGCATAAACTGATCCACCTCACTAGCTATTAATATAGCTCTTGTTGCAGAACTGTAACAACCCTGAAAAACATCTTCTTAAAGATTCTAGTTTAAGGGACATTAAGAACTTTTGCTAAAATGCTGTGAGTTCTTTTCCTATAAAGTTTCCTACAAGTTTAAACTTGTTTAAAAATAAAAAATAATTTTTAAAAATATATTATAAAAAAAAAAAAAGGAGGGGCAGGAGGGGTTAGAAGGTGATGTCTTGCCTAGTGAGGCTGTGGAGACTCCATATATGGAGGTTTGCAAAACCCAAGGGGACGAGGCCATGGGCAACCTGCTCTAACAGATGCTGCTTTGAACAGGGATGGTTAGCTATAAATCTTGAGAGGTCCTGTTCAACCTTAACTATTCTGTGATTCTGTCATGACATTTACTGCTTTGTGAATGCACCAGCTGTGCAGGGTAAAAGGAGGATGCAGCACTGAAAAGCACTGAAAAGATTGTGCTCCACATTAAACCAACAGAGTTTATGTCAGCCTACCTTACTTGCCAGCAGACCTTACCTCTGAGAACTCATATGATTTGTTGTAATAAAGTGGCTGGTCTAAGTGCAACTCTAAAAATACAATTTCTTTTCAAATTTATCATATTTTCAATTAAGGCTCTCTTGCCTATTACAAAACAGGAAACATGTACAATAACTACTAATTGTTCTGTCATGGAAAAACATATTAATTAACCGGAGAAAAGTAGGATCAGAGGTCTCTGTAAGTAGAGGAGTTATGTGTGTGAAAGCTGTGAAACAAAGCATGACAAAGATAGAAAACTGGTCAAACATAAGCTGGCTGAAGGTGGAAAAATTAAGGAGGCAAGATACAGTCATCAAAGAGCAATACTGCCCATGGTGTTGGCTGGTAACTCCAAATGTTAAGAAATTCTGAAGATTTCTGAAGGTAATCCGTTGAAAAATCATCTTTGTCATTATTAAAAGAGGCAAAAGCTGCTTGGAAAATAGATGAAATTGTGCTGTACATGAATTGATAATATGTGTATAGATGCTGTGCAAAAATGACTGAATTTATTGTGAGATGAGTACTATGTTCCTTCTCCTTGAACATATGGATTTATTAATTCTGAATCACTTTTCTGAAGCTATAGCAAACCACTTTGGGCTACTCTGTGCCATGTAGATACTCTTCTGCATGGGGTATGCTCACTGCCAGCCTGCCTGGTTGAGCCCTGTGACAATCTGTGCAGAACACCAATCCCTTCAGGGGGTAATAATTCCCTAGGCCATGCCAGAATTGGACACCCAGTGTATCTTATAATATAATTATTATATATAATAATTATATTTTTATATATATATATACATATATATATATATATAAGAATATAATCATATTTGTGGGTTTGTGTATGTTTGTGGTTTGTTTTTCTGAATGGTTACCTTGATCCTGATTGAATGTCCATGAAAGTTAATGAAAAGCTGCTTTTTCTTCTATGACTTTTTTTTTCTTCCTTCCTTCTGTTCACTTAAAAATACTCCTTTAAAATAAAGAATTTTCCCCACTGGCTCATCAGGAGAGATCAATATCTCAAGTAATGGTAATTCCATTACCCTTCTGCAGGCACACAGAACAGTGATGAGGATACTGGTAATTTACTAAGCCATGCTATCACTTTTAGCTGTGCCTTGAAATTTCTAGCTTGAAAATTCTAAATACTTGCAAGACCAGACTTAAAGCTTCTACTGGAATTTTATCTGTGGTAGACTGTGAAAAAATTAACCCACTAATAAAGAAGTTATGCATCTTATCTGAAACAGTAGAACCAAGAAAATAGCAATTATGGAAGAATTTTGTGAAACAGGAAGAACGGAAACTTTGGGAGGGAAAAGGATAATCTAATAATTAATTTATATCTTTAGATTTTCACTTCTACAGATTATAGCTGTTATTTGAGGAGAAGCACAGGCCAGGTTTATAATTGATAATTTGGTTTACTTTATTTTTTTTTTGCTTAATAGTCTCTGGACTTTGAAATTATGTCTGTTAGTATTTATGCAACCTGTGACACAACTGCCTTGATAACTGTGTTGTGAGCTGGGCTGGAGGAGGTTGGGAAGTTTTTTGTTGTTTGGGGTTTTTTTCTTTGTTTTATTTTTTGTCCTGAAATGTTGCATATCTCAAAAAAAAAAAAAAAAAAGTCTCAGTGTTTGGAACCAAGGTTTCAAAACTGGAGATAAGATTGCAAGGGCTTCTTTAACTTCTTAGGCTTAGCAGCACTCAATACTTTATTTGTTGCAAATTATTTGCTCAGTTGTCATAATGAAAACAACCTTCCTGGTCTCCTTCAAAGCAAATATGATCCAGACAGTTGGTGACATCACCAAGAAAGTTTTCTCTGAAAAGTTAATGTGTTTCATAACTAGGAGACCTCATTAGCCAAGAGCTATCATTCTAATTCCAAAGCTTGCAGCTGTAGCAGGGGAAATGCCAAGTTGCACACAGACATATAAACTTTAATCACCTTTCAGCAATATTACTTCTTTCCAGTGGCTTCTTGTATAGGTTTTCCCCATCTGCTCCTAAGAACTCATATTTTAATATTTGCTCTTTGAAACACAATTAATTAATCTAAATTAACTTCAACACATTTAGACTAAAGTCTGGGTTCTGAAATTTGATCTGCCTGTGTAAATAGTTATTTTTCCCCAGCTAAACTGAGACACACACACACTATTCTATTGAGAGATCAGCAAATTAAACTGCAGTGGCGTAGGAAGATAAGAATGACCCTTACTGGGACTTGTTTTATTTAAGCAACTTCAGTACCATAGATAATGTTACATAATACACTCAGGCTGGGTGATACAGCGCACTGATGCCTGTATCAAAACCCCAAATGTACATTTGGTAATAATTTGGATCTAAATTTTTGTTGTTCTTTGTTTACTCTGGCCAATAAATCTATAACAGTTTCTCCTTTCTCATTTAGCTTTCAGACCATTCAAAAGACGGTACCCTCACCACCATTTCTTTTATTATAAGAGTCATGTTCACAGGTAGTGTCAAGATAGAAAAGCTAGTCATAGAAACCAGGTGGGTGGATGGGCTGCCAGCCAGCCTAATCAAGCTGAGATCATAGGCACAAGACACTGCCCTCCTCCAGTGTTTTCTCACCATGCTGTCCCTCACAAAGAGCTTCTCAAAATACACAGCATTATAGCACTGGCTCTGAACTCCTAGGGGCCAGCTTTAACTTTGTTTGACAAGCAAGTAAAATAATCTTTAAAGGTTATTTCCAGGGGTGAAATATCTGCACCTGAATAGGCTGATGAAGTGCCATATTTATGGATTTTATATATATATATATATAAATAATGATAACGCTATTATTGTGTTCCAGTTTTATTCTTTAATTAAAACTGGATACACAACACATTTGCACTATCAGGTTATTTTCAGGGAAACTTATCCATCATCTTTTTACACTCTGCCTGATGGCAATTTCTGTTTTAGCCCATCACTTTTGTCAACATCAGCCCGATGTGTATCTGAACTACTTGTGCTTTAGAAACTTTATACAATATTAATGAGATACTTTGGTTTTCTTTAGCAGTAGACATTTTAGCATCAAATTAGCCCAGCTCTACAGTAGACTTTTTTTTTTTTAATAGGGTTTTATAAGATAATTAGAGTATCATTTGAGACTATTAATTCCTGTCTGCTCTTTAGAAATCCATTCTAAGAGAATCCTCCAGTCTCAAAACAACTTTTCTTATTTTAAATCAATTTGAGACGTCCAGCCTAAACTCTCCATGGGAAAAGTTCCCTGATCTGAACATGACCTTCAAGGTGAATCATCACAAAATGTATGTCTTGTACTTTAAATTTTGCTGCTGAAAAGCTTCTTGATATTGCTTTAATTAGTAGTTGTTTATTTAATTGTCTTAAAGGGTTGCATGTTTCAAGGTGGGATGGCCCTCTGAGCAGTGCTGCTTATTCCTCCCACCACTTTCCAGGTAAGAAATGGGGCTACAGCCCAGCTCATTATATGAGTGACCTATTAAGATGGGAACAGCAAAGCCCAGAATTTTTTCCAAAGGGAGCAGAGAGCAAGTAATGTTTGGGTGGTTGGTCTGAATTTTGTTTTCCTTCTCTTCTTAAGACTAAACCCTGAAAGACCTGATGGGAAGACAGAGGTGAGAGGAGTTGAAGAAAGCATGTGAGTTTAAAGAGAAATAGATGAGAAATTCTCATTTCCATGAAAAGCAGGGCTTCTGCTGACTGTTATTTTTCCTCTTAGCAGAGACTGGGAGATTCTGTCTTTTGCCTAAATGTTATTTTCTGTTACTAAATTGAATCACAAGGAAAGGAAGACCAGAGGAAATTACCTTCTGTTGTAGTCTGAAGGCTGCAATATGAAAATGTCAGATACTGCTCTTTTAAGAAATTTCAGCTGGAAAAAGGTTGTGGGGAATGTTTTCTTCCAAACAATGCAGGAAGGAGTTAGACTCAAGCATACTTCAGGGTAGTAGGTGGGCTGTTTATGAAGGCTGGTAGACAGGTGGCAAGACTATTATGAGTCAATGTAGGCAAATAAATTTCTGGATTGATCAAGATGAAACCAAAGACTTTATTTACTAGGCAAATAATGTAAACTTGCTTATTTGGTAATTTTTTTATTTTTTTTTTTTAAACAGAGGTTGTTGGAGGGTTTTTTGTGTGGAACAGGGGATGTATCTTTTTTTGGTACTTTGCCACACCAGATTGAATGATTGGCCTCATTTTTCTGTTTGGGGAACCTCCTAGAAAACCTTGCCCCATACTCTAATTGCCAAGCTGCAGCTAAAGCAACATGATTTCTCAGTGGAACTAGTAGATCACATTTAATTGTGGTAGAATTGTGAATATTTCAGCTTCCTGAACATTGTCATTTGTTTCAAGCTCAAGGAGCTTGTGTGACACAATATAATAATCAGTGGGTTTGTGTATGTTTGTGGTTTGTTTTTCTGAATGGTTACCCTGATGTTGATTGAATGTCCATGAAAGTTAAAGGAAAGCTACTTTCTCTTCTATGATTTTTTTTTTTTCTTTCTTCCTGCTGTTCACTTAAAAATACTCCTTTAAAATAAAGAATTTTCCCCACTGGTTCATCAGGAGAGATCAATATCTCAAATAACATTGTTTTGGCTAAATGTCTTACATTTTCTTTTGATTCAATTATAATATTTGAGATGCTTAAACTCTTACATCCCAATGCTTAGAATTATGGTGAAAGTTTATCTCCTCTGCAGCACTAGCACTGAAGTCAGCAATTCTCATGGCAGCAAATCAAGTGCTGGAAGGAGTAACAGGTTCACCCTAAAGGATTTTTAAGAATACTGGACTGATTGTTTAACTACTTATACTTAAAGAAAACATCTCTTCCACACCTTGCCATTCTCCAAGTAATAATTTTTGCTTTATGTGTATTTTAGTTTCACAGTGTTTTCTTAGAGCTTGGATGATGCAGACATGTAATCTTCACACACTGCTCTCTCACTGGAATTTTCTTTGTAACATATTCTTTTTTTTTACTGCCATTTATGATAATCCTGAAAAACACATTTTGCATTTTTTCAAAATTGTTAATTATTCAAAATGGTGACTTCTAGGCCCTGCTCATTTAGGGAGCCATGTTCACATGGCCAATTTGGACAACCTCATTCTAGCTCTGTCCAGGTCCAAAATCAATTCTCACCCCAGTCTTGAGTGCTGCTACTTACAGGCCTTGCCCATGCTGTTATCTCCTGCTCCAAGGGGAGTTCTCTTAGAGCGAGGTGGATGCTTTCAGAGTCTAGATGTGAAACTGGGAAAGGGTCAAGGTGCTATTTTTGCCTTGTGCCAAGTCATAAATAACACAGACTTGTTGCAATCTAAGTTTCTGTAACTACAGTCAATGTAAGTATTTTGGGCTGGTTTGAGGGAATTGGCAATTATGCACCAATATTTGCACTTCTAGCTCAACAGTTCAGTGACTGATACCACTTTGCCTTAGTTCTGCATGTCATTAGCAGTCCAAGTGTATAGAAACCTGAGCCTAAATAACTGTAAATGGATAAAGTCAAGTAGAAAGACTCAAATACCACCATTTATAGAGCTGTAGAGCATGACAGCTAGAGTTACCTAGAATCAGCATATGCTAAAAAAATTGTTAAAGCTGATAAGAACTTCAATAGATGGACAATTGTAGTCCTCTCATAGCCTTAAACTGTGGGTAAAAGCAGAAATGCTTTCATTAAGGATGTTATGGACCACCTATGTAGTGATGTTATCTTGTCACAATGCAGTGCCATGGAGAGCATGCAAGGATTTCTTACACAGCAAGGAAAATAAGCATTAACAATCTTTAGCATCTTTGATTCATGGCAGTACTATTGCTATAAGGAGGCCTCAGAGAGGACAGTTTGCCTTGTACCAATGATTTCTCAGTTTTATTGACCATTAAAATCATTTTATGTCTTGGAACCTCTGAATCCATTACCATAAAATTTAACTTTTCTTTTCTCTGTGAGTTGTGTGCTTGATATGTTCCACATCTTCCCTGTCCTTGTCCCTCAGAAAAAAATTCAAATTTATTGTTGCAGGTGGCAGGATTTTGTTGCTAGTAAAAATGATGCTGAGTTAAGAAACAGTCACTGAACTGCAGTGTTAGATGCCTAATTTCTGAATAGGTGTTACCAAAACATAGCTTAAAATATTGTTACATCTAGGACTCTGAACACCACTGCAGGCATACTTTTTCCCTCACCCTAGAAAAATATTTTCCAAAAGACGAAACAGTACACAGTACCAACTAGACTCAGTGCTGCTGAAATAAAAATGAGATGGGCAGTAAGCTCGACATCTCCAAGTTTACAGATCATCTTTGTTAGAAAAATGAGCCCAAAGGATATGTACAGGTCATCCAATTTGAGAAGCAGGCAATTTGAGCAGTTGCTCAGACAAGAAACTATTCCTCAGTGTTGATCAGGTATCATGACATCAAGGCAGATGATTGAAGGAGCTGGGCCTGACACCACTGATGAAATTCAGGTGTTTCCAGAGGGGATTGATTTCATATTGCCCAGTAGTCTGATGAAGTGAGAGGAAAGGTCAAGGCTTCTCTGTAAGGCCTTGTAGCAGCCCAGTAACACTTATGAATATGATGCACAGAATTGCCTGAAATGTGCTAGTCCCAGACTGAAGTGGGCTTTATTTGCCAGGAGAAACCAGTAACTGTCACAGGACTTTTCTACACTAGGACCAAAATAAGTTGGTATTTGAGGTGCTGCATGCACAATACATTTAATTTGCACACACAGCTTTATCATCTCTCCTGAGGTCTTCTGGGCTCTGCTGGTGACTGTCGTGCTAATGTTTCCTTGGCTTCTCACATGGTTTCTTCACAAGCTGAACTGTTTGACTTCTTTCTTGAGAGGAAAGTGCAGAATTTGTGCAAACCATGTGTTTTACCTTGTCCTTACCTTCTTTGTCTGCAATACTGATTAGGTAAAAAATCAGTGCATTAAGTTGAGTTGTCTTTTAGCCATCATCTCAAACTTTGCATCGCATCTTCCTCCTAATATAAGGACTCAGCTTCCCTGGACAAAGGTGGCACTTGGATTTCATGCTAAATGATACTGCAGGTCTAATGGGGCCAAGTGAGATAAGCTACTCTGAATATAAATGTGGATTTCTGCCTTCTCATTTCTTGCTGTGCTGAACTTTGTCTAAAGAAATGTGCTTAAAAATGTTTGAATTGCATCCCAGAAAGCTCCTGTAAAGCCTAAAGCCTAAAATAATAAAGTGCAGTGTGTGTGTGTGTAACAATAGCCATACACATAATATAGTTCAGCAATAACATGGGAGGGGTTCACCATGAATTCTCTGCCTCATGGAGTGATCTCTGCCTTTTTCTACTTTTTACTTTTTGGAATGTATATAAGGTGCATGAAATGTCATTTTGTTTTTCTTCCTTCCTTTTATTTTTTGCTTTAAAACCTGAGGTACCTGAGGTTACAGCAGTAGGCACAAAATAGCACTTAATTTGTATTCTGCAAGGGCTGGAAGAAATATAATCTTGTAATTCATAATTAGCCATAAGACATTTACAAAACTATACTCACATTGATGGAATAATTTTTATTTTAACTCTTCACACTGCTTTTACTTTGAATTCCCCTGCTTTGATCTGTGCTGTGGATCTCAACACTGGGTTTTCCTATGAAACGCTGGGCAGTTTAGGACCCCTAATAAAGCTGTGCTCTCTTCTGTGTAGCAGGATTTGCAAAAGCCTGTATTCAAGAGCTGGTTAAGAAAGCACATCTCACTCCATATTCCAGAGGTCTGGGCATATAAGTTGGTTGTTAGATTTCTAGTAAATTCTTAACAGCATAAGCGCACACTCCAATACATTATACAAAATTGTGCTCTTTCTATCAGTGGGAATTCCTGTGTTTATTAGACCTGTGAGTTGTTTAGCTGCTTTCTTTTTGCCTTGTTTTTGTTTGTTGGGTTTTTTTGCCTTCTACTGATCAGTCAGTCCCATGCATACTTGCAGCTGTACCTGCATAAAAATTTTGTAACCCTGCATCCTATGTTACAGATAAGGTACTGATAAATATACTAACAATATGGTGTAGAGGCAAGACTTTCATTTTACTTTTAAAGGCAAGCAGAGAGAAGCAGATTTTTAAGTGTTTCCTCAAAATCTTTTTTCTCTGCACTCATTTGTATCACCTTATACAGCCAGCTAAAACAACCAGATTACCTGCCAGGCGATCTATGTTTTTCCTCCATCCAGGGCTTGTGTATACATGGCAAAACATAAAATTATCTTCTGCATGAATAACACTCTTCTAATTACAATATGAAGAAGAAATTGCTGGTGACTTATTTTGTTTTTCAATTAACCCAGAAGCTTAACATCCTACTTCGTATTTTGCAGCATGCTTTCTATTATACCTGCCAGATGGGTTCAGATGTCTGTAGGGAGCTTTGGGGAAACTAAAACACTTGGCAATGTGGAGACATCCATGGAACAATGTAATGAACTCCTGTCTTCTGTGTTTATTGTGTATATACTTGTGAGCTTGTTTCTAGAATCTTCTCTTGGCTTTTGCTATTTAAGCACTCAGGAATTTCCATTGTATTTTTCAGAGAGCACTCTGAATCGTGTTCTGTTAATGCTGCTGCTTAAATCCTGTATTTCAATTGATTAACAGTTTACAGCCTTCTTACCTTCAAGCAGTTGCTAAAATTAGTAACACAACATAAAGTCTCTGTCTGTAAGCTAGGGAATATGTGTTTGAAATAAAAGATTAGATTATTCACTTGGAGATAAAGTTTATGCAAGATATTCTGATTTTGTTCTGAGTACATTCTCAAGAAGGTGAGGTTGCTTTAGTCTGTAATTAATGAATGTATCGTGCTTTGAGACCTATCAAGGAAAAATAGCTGTAACAACTTCTCACTGTTACATCTGTTGACAATTAGAAAATCCAGCATCTTAGAATTAGTTCAGATGACTTTTTTAGCTATAATCTTGATGTGGAATGTTATGAATGAGAGCTCCAATCTGAACGCTTTCAGAGTCCCTACTATAGAAATTACTAAGGAAAGTGTGTCTGTTTTTTAATGAAACTTAAAATGCATTTTTCTTGATTATTTTGCAGGCATCAAGATGAAACACTTCTATCTTGAAAATTTTGCAAATATCTTCTGATATCTGCTGTTTCTCTTGTTTTCTCTCCTTCCTCTTCCCATCATTAAATATACTAAAAATTAAGAAAATAAAAATAAAAAACAAAAACACACATCTAAAACGGAAAACTATCTGAAATGGTAAAAATTTTGAAAATGTTTAAGAAAGTAATAAAAATTAAGTCATTGTTGGTAGTAAGAAGAGAGAACAATTTGTAGTTCATAATGCAGTTCTTTTTCTCCATCGCAGCTCCTGGCCACATTTCTTCTTTGGAGAATTTTTTTCTCTTCAGTAACTTCAAACATTTTCTAGTATGTTTAGTCCTGTGTTGATAGGAAGAAATTCCTATTTCTCTAGAAGACAACTTAGCTTTTTCAGAAACTTCACAATTCTTTTTTGAGTTAAATATCAGGTGACCACATGAGTTATGATTATTTTAGCTAGTAATGCATTTTAATGATTCTGAATTTCCAGGAAAGAACTCCAGTTTAATGTAATGCCCATCAAGTCTTTGTAGCTATAGGAAAAAAAAAAAAAAAGGATAACTCACTTTGGCATACAAAAGTATGTAAACTGTTCCTCTAGTTTCCAATTCCAATTGACTCTATCAATTCATATATCCCAAGTTCAGTATCTTCACTGTTTCTCACTATGGATAAATATGTCAGATGAATATGTCTTCCTTGTTTTACCTTTAGACATACTGATTTTCCATCATGTTTATATCACAGTTCTATCAGAAGGTGTCAGGCACAGATGAACCAAGGTAGGGGCACAAGAGAATGACAATGGGAACATGTGACTTTTTATGTCCTCCTGGGGTTGAAAACACAAGTCATGGAGAAGTCAATGAGTTTCATCCTCTTGGGAAACTCATTTTAAAATTCTTAATAGAATTATCTCTGAGTCTTCCACTGGTCTAATTCAAGATAGTTTTCTTTTTTTCTTCTAATAGCTTTTGAAAACAGTGGAAGGAAATGGCTGTCTCTGGTACTTTTTATTGTAGAGTTTATATCATTGGGATACATACCATGGTTTCCAGCTCTGTCTAAGGTGAGGTGTTTGGAGCTCTGAATGACATAAATATTTAATTAGGAAACAAAAGACACACTGCCACCCCATGCATATTTATGGAATTTTTCATCCTGTGAACTTATCTCAGAAGACTTTGAAGAACAAAGCCAGACTTTGGTATTGTGACAACAAACTGTAATATAGTTTATAAAACAGAGGGTAATTTTTACTAGTTCAAAGCCTCTATTAAACTAGTGTGCCTCTAAAGTTTCAAAGTGGAATAGGAAATGCTCCTCTTTCTCTAAAGGTAGAATGAGTTAAAACAGTGACGATGAAAAAAGACCTGATCTAATCAAACCAGAGGAAATAAAATACATATTTTATGTTCTGTTATTCATCATTCTTGTCAATTCAGATTGAATGTAGCCCAAATATCCAAAAACCTTTAATTTAAACAACTAAATTAATTAATAGATAAAAGGCACTACTTTTTATTGGCCTTTGAGTTTCAAGAGAGAAGATAAAAAATGCAGTCCAGGCTTTTCCCATGCTCTGTGTAGAAACCCCTTTTGTTCTAAGAGTCACTCTTTTTGCAAACTATGTATGCTACATATATCTGTAAGTTGGACCACTGAAGATTATTTGGAAACAAAGGATCTTCCCAACTGTTTTGTTGCAGAGAAGAAGAAAGGGGAAAGGCAAACTTTTTCCTTCTCTGATATGTATTAGATATCTGTAGACATACTGAAGATGAGCAGTTGAAGTTGCAGTATGACACCCATTAGGAATTTTCAAAATAAATCTGTATCTTTAAGTAGCTAAATACCTTTTTAAAAAATGTAAGTTCTCCATTTCTTAAATGGTTTTGATCTCTCTACAGTAGGACAGCTTTTCTTCAGAGCTGAAATAAGAAGCTTAGAGTGCCATAACACCAGCTCTCATTATGTACTAGAATGACCAGCACCCAACTCTGTGGAACAGTGCATTTTGTCAGTGGAACTTCCTCCTATCAGTAAAGTCGCTCTCCCTTGCAATTCAGCAAGACAGATAACTGCTCTCTCAGAGACTTGTGCCATGCAAGCCACTGTTAATTAATGATTGTTTAGCCTACTGTCCTGAAGGACACTCCAGCAGAAGCATGCAGCCATGTTGTGCGCTCAGCTCTTGGGAGCCATAGGTATTTTCACCAAGGACAAAGTTCATTTCTGTTTAAACCAGAGACTTGAAATATCAGCATGGATTCCTTTTGATCTCTTTTTAACTCTACCCTCTGTGGGATTTACTGAATGATTACACTGGATCACTGGAAACTGGCCTTTTCTCCCAGGGCATCTGTGATATCCACAGTAAATGCTGGCCTTCCCTCATTTCTGCCATTCCACAGGCTGGAATACAGCATGGCGAATTATTCACAGGTGGGAATAAGCATAAAACTGGGAACTTTAGGAAGCCCTAGGGATTAACATAAATATATGCTATGACTCTGTAGTGTAGCACAGAGGTTGTATTAGCATTGCAGTTGTCCTATGTTACCAATAAGTGAGGCTTTATAAAAGTGAGGCTTTGTAAAGTCATGTCTCAGGCCTGTTACTTTGGCTAAGTAAGAAAAGGACTATGGGAAAGAGACTGCTGAATTAGGGGTAGAAGAACATGTTACATAACCACTGTGTGCTCACATCATGTTGTATGGTGGTTGGTTGAATTATGTTTGTTATGATTTAAAACCATGTACCTGATAATCGGCTAATGGCTTTAAAAGGCTGGGTTTTGGAATAAAAGGCCTCTCCTTTGAACCTGCTTGTGTCACTCTGGACTCTCACCTCACAGTCCTGTAATGCTCCAGTACTCTAAAATGTCATTAGTAATCAGTAAGTGCCATTCAGGCTTTTACACAATTGTAAAGCTGCAAAACAAAGCATATTTGCTTGAAAAGAAGGGTCAAATACAGCTTTACAGTTACAGTGGTCATCAGTCTCTTCTTTCCTATCAGAGTGCATTTTCCTAGAATATGTCTAGGAAAATAAAGATTCAGCTAGATCTTTGGTAATGTGCAGAAGCTGATCCTTAGGGAGGTATGCTTGATGAGCGGAAACATATCATGCTGTTTCTCTCAAAGACTCTCTCAGCTTTCAAATAGTCTGGGGCTCTGCCATAAAGCTGTTTGGTTTTTTTAGTGAAGATACCGTCTTTTTAATTGCTTTAAATTGGTTCCAGTTTCATGAACCTGTTCAATCAAGCCTTGAGATTGTGCCAGCTTTCAGCACTCACAATATGATGCAGCAAGAAATTCCATTCATGTGATCTGGGGAATTAATTTTTTGTCTTCTGCCTGACACCTGTTAGTATTAGTCAATGTCTCTGCTTCTGAGAGCACTTGATGACCATTCATGTTTTTTCTCCCAGTTCATCTCATTTGGCCAGAAGAGCTTTGTGGCAATCTCTTCCTGCTCTACCTCTGCCCACGTCCCTTCAGTAAACTCCCAAGCTGAGAATTTCAGCTTCAAAAAAATGGTAACCACTACTCACTCTGTCACAGTATTTTTTTCAGGCAGAATGTTCATCATAAATGTACATGGGCTGTAGATGTTTAAGAGTGTTAATTAGGAAAGGTGGCTTGAGATCCCTAATTCATAATCACCTTCTTAAATTTTCACATCATCCACTCTGTGTTTGTCATCTAATGTCATATAGTGTGTGACAGAATGTCACTTTGAGCGATCATCACTGTATAAAACAAGCCTCTATCCTTCACTGTTCATATTTCACAAACTTAATCCTGTCTCCCAAGGTTTTCTGCATAGTCTTCCTCTTTGGACTGTTTTGGAAATGAAGATGGGTCATAGTATTTGATTGGAGTGACTGGTGTCTTATGGTTTATGACTGGAAGGAGGGAAATGCACCAAATAAAGGGAGAATTCAGGAAACATATCTCAGGCAGTGGGGAGGGGGGCATGTCCCTTCCTTGCCCCTTTCTAGATGAGCTCTGTCTCCCATGCAGGAACTGTGGAATTGCTCTTTTATCAAAGGGACAGCAGTATCCATTAACATTGCATTAGGGAAGAGATAGGGTGCCTTTCTGACTGCCCCCAATGGTTTATGGTCCAGCTGTGTCCTAGAGTTTGAGTGTGCAGAGAAACTCCTTTGGTCATGAATTTTGCAATTAGCAAATCATTGTCGTTTTAGAGACCTCCTGCTTCTTTACAAATCTTACTTTTAAGGGAAATAATTTGGCAGAAAAGAGGAGGGGGAAAACAGCGAGGAGGGACAAAGTGTCACATTACTGCATGGCCAAACATAGGCTGGATAACTTTGTAGATAATTTTTCCAGTTAATTTTCTTTCTGACACTATTCTGCCAGAACATTTTCATTTATATTGCATTGTAGCTTAAGACAGAGATCTCCATGGACTGGGAGCATGCTGCCAGGAACAGAGAGCTGATACTGTTAATAGGCTGTGTGTCAAGAGGAGGATCTTAGTAGTATTGTCTTAAAATCTTTATAGGTTTGTGGGAGGGAAAGGCAGGAGTGAGAGAGAGGTTAAGCAAAAGATATCACCACCACATGAATCCCTGCAGTGTCTTGCTGGTCCTTCTTAATCCTAGTCTTATTGTTGAGGGTCAAAGGGTTGTTCTTTTGGATGTATCACTTTTATAGAGTCCAAGTCCCAGGTATCCACAGGGTATAGATGCCATGGTGGGAATTTCTGTCTGGATGGTGACCAAACCTTCACCTCCATTAGGCCTGGATTCAATTCCTTCCTGCTGTGCCATGTGCTCTTATCTCAAGTTCCTGTTGTAGTGGCTTATCTTATGGCAAGTTTGTTCTTGTGGCTTTGACAGTGTTTTGAGACAGTTCAGCTCCATTCCTTAAGTCCTTACAACTAAGAAGCAGCTTCTTTGTAAACCACTCCCATATTTTTTTGCTAGAGTTGCTTTGCAATGCCACATTCTTTCTCCAAATTCCCTTTGGCATGGACTGTCCAAGCTTTAAGGAAGAAAAACATATTCCACAAGGTTTTGCATTCTTTAATTGGCTGAATCTCCACTATGCAATCAGCAGTATCTTTCTTCCTGAGATGAAGAGTAAGATGAAATGCAAGTAAAGCTCTTGCTCTGATACCTCAATAAAGAGTTTTTAAAATATAGAGATATACCCTCAGCACTAGAATGTCATTCCTTCCTTCACTTTATATTTCCCCCTTTTAATTAATTAATCTCTGTGTAACCCAATGTCACTTTGACATTGACCAAGACTATGCAGTGAGTTTGAATCAGATTGCTTACAAAGGTTCCGTTCAATCTAAATTATTCTGGTATTCTAAAAACAAGCAAATAAAATTATTATTCTTAAAAGAAATAAACAAAGCCCTACACAAATGTGTAATCCTGTGTAGTAGTGTAAAGTAGATATTTATTCCTCTTTTTGCTTTATATTACTATGAAAATATTAATGCTAAGGAAAAAATTCTGTATACCTCGAGTTTCCAAGGACCAAGAACCAGATGTGAATCACAGATTAATCTGAATTGCAAGGGACCCAATAGGATTATGAGTCCAGCTCCTGGCCCTGCACAGGACACCCCAAGAATCGCACCATGTTCCTGAGAGCACTGTCCAAACACTTCTTGAGCTCTGTCAGGCTGGTGCTGTGACCACTTCCCTGGGGAGCCTGTTCCAGTGCCCAACCACCCTTTGGGGAAGAACCTTTTCATGATACCCAACCTAAACTGCTCCTAGCCCAACTCCAGGCCATTCCCTCAGGTCCTGTAGCTGTTCACCACAGAGCAGAGATCAGTGCCTGCCCCTCCTCTTTCCTCACAAGGAAGTTGTAACTGCAGTGAGGTCTCCCCTCAGTCTCCTCCAGGCTGAACAGACCAAGTGACCTCAGTCACTCCTCATACAGCTTCCCCTCAAAGCCCTTCACCACCTCTGTTGCCCCACTCTGGATGCTCTCTGATAGTTTAATATTCTTGTATTGTGGAGGCTAAAACTGTACCCAATATTCAAGGTGAGGTCACACCAGAGAATCTACAAAACAATCCAAATCCAGAGTTAGGATCTCCTGAAATCTGGTGTTGTCATTTGTATGTCATTGGTATTGTCAAGGAGAAGATTCTAGAAAAAGTATATTGTTGTTTGAAACATATAAAAGCTGTTTATCCTAGCTCCTCATGAAATTCCCATACTGTGCAAAGTGTTGGCAAGCAAACAGACAACTTGAATTGCAAGTCTGCTACGTCTTCTCAATGACCCTTTGTGTGAGGTGATATGAGTGTCAGAGGAAGTGGTAAATCTGTATCTTTCAGTGTGGGGGGCCTGAATCACAAGCAGACTTTTGAGTACATTTCTCTAGAATGTACTATTAGTTTATCTGACAGATGGAGAGCTGTTGGATTAACACCCTAGGGATGTTCCAGTGGATATAATTAGATTTAATGGGCCATGATGAAGACAAGGAAATATGGGGAAAATACTTGGGAAGGCTTATTTTTTATTAGGACTTTGTGGCATCCTAGAGAACTTCAAACTTACACTGGTACTTGAAGAAACTGCAAGACAGAGAGGTGAGGACTGAAGAAGATGACAGCAAATCTTTGAGAAATATGCAAATTATAAAGGTGGGTGCAAAGTACACATAAAAAATTAAAACTCTCTTGGTTGAGTCACTCTTTTATTGGCTAATAAGAAAAAGTGGGACTTTACAAATGTTCAAAATCATGCTCAGAAATTTTAATTCAGTCCTCTAAATAACTCCAGGGTATCATCTGCCTAACACTTCCCAGATTACTCAAACCTACTTCTACAACAGCATCTTACCTGAAATGAGTAATGGTGAGTTGGAATACACAGCAAGAGAAGAACCGCATTAAAAATTAGGGTGATTCTTAACCAGATTGTAGTTTGAAGTGCATGAGAAGGAAAGTGTTCATCAAGCTTTCCAATGGCTGCCTTCATTACTGATTTGACTGCTGTGTCTCCTTGCCCCACAGCAGAATAAGTGCACCATCACTATGCACCCTAAGTATATACATTCTTATGGTAGTCCTAGAAATTCCTATTACGTTTTCCTCACTTTTATTTCCTGCAGAGGTTTAGCAGCTCAGTGTACTTCTGGTGTCTACTATATTTGCTTTGATATCACTTTTTGAAAATATTTTTTTAAACAACACCTCTGGGGTAAGTAGCAGAAGAAAAGAGAGGAATGGGGAGAAGCCTAACTTAAATGTGTTTCTAACATCATAAATTACTTGCCTACAATTCTCTGTTGCTAGGACCTGGTGCCCTTATTTCAGAAGGCAAATGTGAGAATGCCACTCTGCAAGAACAATAGCACATAAATCCATTTTGCAGAAAGGTGACTTAATGTGTGAGATGAAGCCAAATATAGCCAGAGCATATGCATGTACAGTCTTTTCTTTTTACCCTACCAAAGAAAATCTAATCTGGGAGGGAATAGAGCAGTGCTTTGTGTTCCTAATTCCTTACTTTACTTTCCTCTAAAGTGTACTCATTCTTCTGAAAGTTTGTCTGAACTTCTCTTCTGCTTGTGATCCTCGTGATGATGGATGATGACAAAACCATATAAAATATTGCCCAAACTTTTTAATACTTAGTACATCATCTATCATCTAGGGTTTATATGTTCTAAAGTCATTGCCCTTCTTTATTTAAACATAATGTGAAATCATAGCTTTTTGAAAGCTACAAAATACTACCCACGCCTTTTTCAATATCAAAGATGTAGTATGAGTCACTGTTTCATTTAATTCAGCCAGTGACAGCTGTGTTCATGCAGCCTTAAAGCAGGCAGAGCAAAGTTACGCAGTCCTCTAAAAGAGCACACTGCGAGAAGAATGACAAAGCCTCCACAGAGTGACCAGCTGGTCAGCTGCCTTGGAGGGCTTTGTTTAGGGAGAAAACCATCACTTAAAGGAGAGGGCTTGCTCAGCTTTGCTATTGAAGCCAGTTTATTTGGTGGAGTAATCAGAGATTAGAGTCTGAAAAGGAATTACAAAAATGAAGTTGTAGGGAGATGCTCTGTTTAAATCCACTTTGTCTTGAAACAGTTTTTGTTGCACAACTTTCCTAGAAGCGCTTGGCTTTCCCTTCAGCATTTGCTACTGGATGAGAGTGGACAAGGTTACATTATAAAGACATCTGGGAAACAAGGAAAAGCAGGGACTGCTTTCTGTTCCTTTGTATTTTGGTGAGTCAGTGCTGCTCAAAGGCAGGTAGTGCTTGAGCATGTTGTTTTGTCTCACACTCTCCTCCTGCAGTAACCAAGATGCTTAAAAACATGAACTTCAGACTCAGAAATTCATTCATCATATGTGAAAGTTTTGGGATTCAGACTGATGAGACTGAGGAAGAGGTGACCAACTGTATCTCTATACATGGGACTCTCAGTCAGCTGCAGATATATCCCAAATGTGTAGTGGTGAGCAAGTGTGAGGGCACAAGTGTACTTGTAGTCTCAGCACACAAGAGCAGTGAAAATATCCTGTGTTACTGACCAGGCCCCCAAAAGGGAGAATTGAAGAGCAGCAATGCTGACGTAACCTTTGCCACCAGGGGAGGCCAGGGGAGCAGGCTGCTCAAACACAGCCCACCACGACTCTGCACTGACAGGCCTGTGGGGGTGGTCAGGGAACACAGGATTAAACCTGTATTACCTTCAGGAAATGCAGCTGTCACAAACCTTTCACCAATGCAGGACATGGGAAGCCACAGCTGTGGCTATCCTGGAGCATGCCATACATCCATTTCTCTAAACATCCCTTCTCCTGGTAAATGAGGGTCTCCTGGGAAAGACTTTTCCTGGAGAAGAGGTACCAGCAAGTGTTTGAGAGGGGGGAAAACTTTAGATAGCACAGGGAACCTGATGTACAACTTTTTTTTTTCTTGCTTAGTTTTTTGTTTTGTTTTTTTTTTAATTTGTTCAATTAAGGAAGGGGATGGAGGGGAAGGCATGTGTTGTGACCCATCAGTAGGGGCCATGATGTTTGTTTTAAATTCTCATCAGTCTGAACAAAGACGCCAGACCACACAGGAATTCCTGTGCTTTATTGTATGATTGCCTTAATTCAGACAACCAGCCCACTATTTAGACTCACAAGGTGCTGGTTAACAAGCCCTCAAGTTTATACAATAGACTTTCACAAGTGATTGGTAGCAAGCCCTTAGTTCTGTACAGTACCCTTCAATAAGCTCTCAGTTTCTCACAAGGAATTTCTCAAAGATGCTGGCTCAGAAGCAGAAACACTCTTCCACAAGCTCCCCAGTCCCACAATAAACTTCAGTACAGAGTATGGAGTAGAATATGAGAGCTGGGCTGTGCCCAGGCAAAGCAATGGAGGAGAAAAATAAAGGTGGAGAAGAGAGAGAGAGAACAGAGAATATAGTCTATAGTCCATAGATCCCATGTTGTTCCTGCTGAGTCAATAATGGCTAAAATTCCCTGGAATGTGTAAGTGTTATTTATACCCAAGACTTTTTAAACCCCACAAATTGACATATTTGGCTGCCTTAAGGATGATTCTGCTGAAAACACAGATTGTGTGATACAAAGATTTGCCTCATCGAATTTATGAATATCAAGTGTAGGAAAATCTGCTTTGCTCAGAATTTGTAATAAATCAGCATATGTTATTTTGTCACAGACTTTCATTTGAGAAAAGGAAATTGCTCTTAAACTGTTAGCATGGGGGGCATATATCTATATGGATAACTGTTTGAGAGAGATTTTCTCTTCTTGTATGAATTTTCTTTTGGCAATGTCTAGACTTATCTCTTTGGGGTTTCTATTTTTACTACAGAGAATTCAGAGAGAATATAATTCTATTATAGCTGAACTGTATTATATCTTATCTGTGTAGTTGGTTTTTTGGTTTTTTTTCAGTAAAACAAATGGCTGAAATTAAGCTACTTTCATTTTATTATTTTTATAAGGGAAGTTGAATGTCAGCTGTTCTTATACTGTGTAAGTGTTCATCTACTGGTTTTAAGATTGTGTTGCCAATCAACATTAAGAAATACTCCAGATCAACTTTTCTGAAAGTCCTAACATAACTCTGATGTCTAAGATTTTATTTCTTTTTTCCCCATCTAGGAATTTCTGCCAATTGATTGCATTGTTTTTGCTGGCTGAACCCATGGTCAGCTGTGTACCTCAGAGTCCTGCAGAGCTGAGCTCTCCATGTAGTTTCTTTCTGGTCTCTTCAAAATCTAAGTTCCCACAGGCTTACAAACTCTGTCTATTCTGACTAGGCTGTCTGGCTGAGAAGGGTATATGTGCAAAGGCTTATGGCACAAATGTTTCTGAGTGAGAATGTTCACAGAATGATATTGATGATGTGTGGCACACAGCATTGTGTGTATAGACTGGCAGACACCAACAAAGCTGCATATGGACCAGGCCTGGATTAAATGTGCTCTCTTCTTCCAGCAGTTTTTGCAGAGCTTTTATATAAATCTTTCCTCCTCTTTTCTCACCCACAAAAAAATCTGAATTTTTTCACTCCACAAATATTCCTTTCCACCTCCACTTTCCTCCCCTCCTCAGCTCCCAGTGCTGTGGATGGAGCTGAAATTATCTCTGCTATTTTTATTTGATAACTTGATTCTGCAGTACATAGCACCTTATTTGACAAAACATCCCATTTGTTGTGCACAAGCATCCAGTGGCACCAGCAGGGATTGGGAAACAATGTTTGCTCACTAATGTTTCTATTAATTGTTAAAATCTTTCCCATTACTTCCTCCCAACACCCATGGTATTTATTGAGAAAAAATCTTGTAAAGTCAGAAACTCAGAAGTAATCCCTTAATAATTGTACTGCTGGCTTCTTGTGCCACTTATAAATGGAGGACAAAGAAAAAACATAGAAAAGAGTGCTTTATTGCAGGTCAACACAGCAGCCTAACTTTAGACCTCAGTCACTATATTTTCCTCTCTCTAGATGTAAAAAGTTCTGAGTTCTGGCCCATGTGCAATTTGATGGGTCCTTTTCATGGTGCAGCTTTGTCATTCAGAAGGTCTTGCACCCCCTGCTCTTCTCAGCTTTAATTTTGTACTGCTGAATTAAACCAGCAGCCCAGGAAGAGGTTACACTGCTCCATCCCTGGCTCGGGGAAGAGGAGTAAGAGAGGGAAATTATTTTAGAAAGTTATGTCAAGGCCATCCCTGGCTCCCAGAGGATTCAAAGCTGCTCCTAGGCTGTATTAATTCATGCTGTAGAGACACAGACCCAATTGATCTCGGTGTGGTTATAGATGTGATGACATCCAATGCAACACTGAGGTCCCAGTGATGCAGGTCCCAGTGGGAAGAGCAGAGGGAGTCTCTGATGCAGCTTTCCTCTGCTCCTAGTGTTTTCCCTGCCAGGTGTGTCTTGAATGCTTACAGACCTCTTCTGAAAATGTATTCTACCTCGGCAGCATGCTTTGAATTCAGAATGAAAACTGGAAAATATTCTGCACTTTGATTGAATGATAAAAAATTGAGAACTAGGTCCAAATAGCCTTAATTTTTAGGGGTTTGTTTACAGAAGCTGAGCCATTTGCAATGGCTTTAATATTAAAAGTCTTTTCAATTTCTAGATTGCTCTGCAACCTGTTGTTTAATTCATGGGGAAAGAAATGAAAGTAAAAACACAATAAACCTGTTGAGGTTTTTTTTAAGTGTTCAAATGAGAAAGCCAGAGCATCCAAAATCTTGTGCTTGGCGTTCCAACAATCCATTTCCTGACTCACAGTGACAAAACCCAGCCCTAATAAAGTATTGCCAAGCAATTAGAATAATCTCATGGAGATTAAACTGTTCTTCCCTCTGAAAAACACTGCATTTATCTCATCAAGGATTCTTACCACTTTAGAAGGATTAAAAGGCAAAAGCTTCACCTTTCTTTCTGGTGGAATATGAAAAGTAACATATGCACATGTGCTGCCAGACAAAGGCTCACCTGCATTCACAGCATTGCTGATTGCTTGAAAGAAGTTATGTCAGTGTGGCTTCCAACAGACAATTTTAAATATTTTGACAGGGCTGTAATGATAGCAACTATAACAAAAAGAGTTTGTTCTTTTCTATCAAGAGTTTTAATTCAGAAATACTTTTTGTGGCCGTTTTATCAAAAGCAATTCCTGTCTTCTTTTCACAACATTTTAACTTGCTTTGTGATGAAAGACTTTTTTTTTTAAAAAAAGGTGCAACATTAAAATTAAGATGCTCCAGTAACATTAAGGAGAGAATATGGACTTTGAGACTATGTCCCTTTACTCACCAGCAGCTAACATTTCTCCCTTTTCTTCCTTGGATGCTGTAACCCAAAGCAAGTCTGCATTCATGGGCATTTCACCACTGTTTTCTGCTGCATTTTGGTACTAAGTTGCAGAAAAATGCTGGACTTGATCTCTACTACTGAATCTACAGATAGTCAGAGAGAGTCACTAAATCTTGTCTTCAGCTTATTTGCTTATGAAAAGAAGAAAATCAACCCAAATATAGTTCAGAGTGGTGAAGAACCACTTTTGATTTGATAGCACCTTTTGCAAAGCATGAGCTTGTTCATGTTAGATGCAAAAAGATGCCTCAGCTAGGGATATGTTGTGGTAAATATGTGTTGTGTAGTAACCCCTGGGAACCAAGGAGAAAATTAGGTCTAAAGTGAAAATCCATGTAATTTAAACCACTACATTTACATAGTCTGCTCTGATCTAGAACTCATTAATGCAATTGATGTGTAGATGAGAATGCAACTGTACACTGCAAAGCTTTTGAAATATTTAAACTAAAAAGGTAGCCTTAAAATCAACATTAGTCTCTCATAGTATTGGATTTTTATGACAGTTTTACCCTATTGTTCAAATGCTCTTGAAAATTTTTTAAAGAGCATGTGCATCACACAGCAGATAGTATTGAACTAAAATTCTTATTAACTCTTATTTAATTCTTTGAACATTGAACAGTCAAGTGTTTGAATATTTGTCAACTGGGAGAAAGACCTAGGAGCAAACAGAGTGATAAAATGTCTGTATTTTAATATGATTTCAAGTATGTATAGTTCCCTCCTTGCTCCATTTGACCTGCCATTCTGGTCCTTTCTTTGTTACTAAAACTTGAATTAGACCATAGGGAAAATTTCTTTAAATTTTGAAAATGGAAATGAATTATGCAAACAGACCAATGCTGTCCCTAGATATCCTGAGATATATGTATCTTCTTTCTGGAGAATTTGAAAAGTTGCCTGACACCTTGAGTGTGTGTGTGTGTTTGTATCTTTGTACACTGAAAAGAAGGAGAAATTGCCTCATCTTCCACGAGGAAATTGGAGGTGTTTTAATAGGCTTTTGTTATAATAATTTCCAAAAAAAACCAAACAAGTTCCCACTGAGCTGGTGATTTGTTGTGGTTCTTAATCCTGATTTATTTATTCTAATAAATCCAAGGAATTTTGCAGAAAAAAACTGGAATGTCCTCTGAGGAAGACATTAATTAGAAAAATTAATAACATGACAAATACTTGAAACATGAAATGCTATGTTTGCAACCATTCATTGTTTGTCAGTTCAGATGCATCTTCTTCTTAGATGCTCCCATTTCCTTCCAGGACTCAAGGTATACAAACAATTAGGATTTTGTAAAGGCTTTTGGGCCTTTTGGTTACAACTGAGTTAGATGCTGGTTTGTTTTCATGGCCACCATACTGCTATCTTTACATGAAGAAATATGGTTATTTTTAAGTCAGAAGTGGGACCTTCTAAGGAAAATAGTTTAATAGTCAAATATTTTTCTCCAGTTAAAACATGCTCTATCCTTTGATTCTGAAGCTGTAGAAGTGCTTATTCTCAAGCACCAGTTCTGTTGGCTGATAATCAACATGGTTTTGCACAGTGCTGAGGAACTATAAAATCACCTACCTTGGCTATTCCTCTGGGCTGAGCTACTCTGAAATGTCTTTCCTTCAGTTTTATGCCAGGTGTGAGAGAGGTGGGTCTTTCTCTTACATGTCATCTTCTCTGACCTTTCTGCGTGTTTAGATCCTTCCCACAGGAAACTTTCATGAGAAAAATCTTATTGTAGCTGTGGTGAGAACATCAAGTGTTTCACTGCTGTTATTCTTGTCTGTGAAGACAGATGTCAGTAAAAAGATGACCCTTTAATTGCTCTTATGCTTCCCTTAAGCTAAATAAAGTTAATGACTGAAGGATTTTGACAATTTTGCTTCCAAATTTTCTCTCCATAGAAGCAGAAATTTTAGGAGTTCCTATTCCTGGATTCATTATTTTAGTGCATTCTTACAGCAGCTTCAAGGAGAGTTTTAGCTCATAAAAATAGAATTTTATGACTTTAAAGTTACTTTTCACCTCCTTCTTTTTTTAATCTCAGCCACTTTGGCTAATTGCTGGAAGTAGTTATTTTAAAGAAAATTCATTTTACGTTTGATCCTTTTGTGATGATGTAATAATGTTGTAACATCATTATGGATGACAATAACCATTTAGAAAGAACAATTTATATGTCTTCTCTGTGTGTTTGAATGTGTTTGATTCTGCTGCTCCTATACTCACTCTGTATCAGACTGGGTTAGCTGAAGCAACACTGTACCAGAGCTTCAGTTTTTGAGGACTTGTGAATACACCCATCTTAAATGTAAACTGTTCTAAAGTGTTCACAGCAAGTTTTTCAAAAGAACTTTTTATTCACATCTATAAATAAGGGCTATGTTTCTAGGCTGATTCAGTATCTACCACTATGAGCTCTTCTGAAAAGCTTGCCATCTTTTTTGGCATCTAAATGAACACTAAAACCTTGAATAAATTAATCCCCAGTTATGTCTGCTAAAATCTTTCCTGTTTAGATGATCAATTAAGCAAAGAATCATAAAGAATTAATAAAATCTGCATGAGTTTCACTTCAGTATTGAAATGAAAAGAGGAAACCTTTGCTGAGAGAAGGTGCATGGCTGACTTTGTTCACAGAGTATCTCCCAGAGGCATCAATGAGCTAATGTGGGAGCTAGCCAGAGTCAACAGCAGGTTGTCACCAACAGCCCCCTACAGTATAATCTCATACTTCTTTATCACTGTTGCTATAACAAGTGTGCTTGTTAGCCTTTGGGTTTTGCCATTTCTTCATTATATAGGATGCTGCTGAATAGCTATGAAATACATGGAAAGCTCAGATTTCAGATGCTTTAAGCACTGTGTAAAAGAGGTTGTTGCAGTTGTTACTTTAAGTGTAGGAAGAGATTTCATGATCAAAGAATATTACTTATAACCCATGTGGCTAGGACTTCAAGGTATGGTTAAGGCTCACCTTATTTCATATGCTATACAAGTAGGTAGAAAGATTTTTCCCCCAGAATTTAAGATGGAAATTCAAGACAGATAAAGACAATTTTAAAGATGCAAAGAAATACTTGGATGATGATGCATTTAGCATATCTGTGGCCTACTAGTCAAGATTAGTTGTGAATATGTAGGAAACAGGAGAGGAATGGACACTAATAGATGTCTTTTTGTAACCTTTGAAGTAAGGGTTTTAGGGAAGTCAGTGGATGTGGATAAGAATGCAATATTGCAGTTATTAATAGGCTGCTCTTCCCCAACCCTCAGATGTAGAATAGCAGAAAGTACACAGTAAGATCATTTTCATATTTACCAGGGGAGCAGTGAAAGCCAGCAATGCAGGCTAAGTTAAATCCTTCCCTTTGTAAAAAAATTGAGATGAAGGCTTGTGCAGGAATGCGCTGGGAAAGAGCTGACTGAAAACAAGAGAAATAATTTTTCCTGTTGTCACAGGGCCATACCATAATGAAGTATCACAAAGAAAGAGAAGATGTCAAAGTAAATTATATAAGCTAGGAAAAAAATAAGGGCATCATTTGGGAATTCTCACTAGGAACACATCAAGATTGTACTTCTCTGGGCAAGGGATATGGATATTTGAATTACCAATTTAATTGGTCAAGATTCTGGGGCTTTGTTCTGGCAGCAGGAGTTTCATTCAACAGTCATTACTCCAAGTAGGCTTAATTTGAAGTAGAACAAAGGTGTAGCTGCACCCTATGATAAAACTTTGCTTTTAGTTTATTATTTTCTAAAAATAAGCTCTCTTGCTTGCACACAAAATTTTTGGTTCAGCCCACTTGTAAAAATGTCATGGAAACTATGTAGCTGCTAGGTCATCATGGTAATAAATCTCATATCTCAGTACATTTGAAACTTCAGCAAAACCTCATTAGCATGCAAAATATCATTTATATTGCATATTTCCACAGGAAAAAAATAATGATTTCCAGTATACAGATGCCCATTCTGAGCTCATCTGTCATAGTTTCTCCAGTGCAAATAATGAATTAACATGTAAGAAAAAACTGCAGCATTAAGAGTGGCATAAAAAGTTTTCTCTGAGCAGAAAAAGTTTGAGAGACTATTAAAGTAGTTACACAAAGTACTATGTGTGACCCCAGGGAAGAATATCTCAGGATAAGATTTGGGTATATATCAGCAACATTAGGACAATTACTTTTAAAAAATCAGTAGAGTGTTCTCCTTGACTACAATGGCTTATGCTAAATTGTTGGCATAAGCCTGAAATATTTTTGGTTTTCTATTATTTTACACCATTATTAAAGTTAGCTGTGCAGTCTGATGTGTATTTCAGTTTTACCATTAAAGTATCTGATGCATAATAGATGCGTAATGTTTAATCTATAAACTGCTTTAAATGGTAATATCAGTCTCCAGGTGCATTTTTTCCCCTCTTTCTTTAGTTTCTCACCACAGCTTCCCCTCCCAAGTTGTTTGGTGGTTTTGGGGTATTTTGTTGTTTAATTACTTGAGCCAGTTTCTCTGGCATGAACCAAATATCCTCTGTCAACAACTACAAAAGCAGCAGAGATGCTGTTGACAGCTCTGTGATTCTCTTCTTGGCTGGAGACTGACCTTGCCACAGCATAGGCCAACTTCAAGACTTTTCTAAAACTGTGTGTCCAAAATTTGCATTAAAAATTTTGATAGGGATGCAGGGATGGGTACAGTCTTCCTCATCTTCCCATGCTCAACATATTCAAAGTGCAGACACACAGTAAATCAGTCCCAAAGGAACTATACAATCAAACCACCAAACCCTGGGAAAACCAGGAGAAATATCCTGATAATGTATTTTTCAGTCATTGCTTAATGGATAATTTACATTGGGGTTTTTTTTACATTTCTAGCCACATTTCTCTAATTTTTTTCTTTTCTTTTTTCCTTTTTTCTTTTTCTTTTTTTTTTTTTTTTAATCTCTAAGCTACATTCTAAATGAATAGCAAAATTGCTATCTTTGCGACATGTCTTGGTTTAGTCATTAAAGAAATGGCATTCCTTAATAATTTATTCAATAATTAATTAAGTATATCTTCCTGCAAGTGCTAGAATTCATGCCCTCTACCCTTTATCATAAAATATACTAATTTCTGCTAACTTTTTGAACAACTTATTCAGTGAGACCACAACTTGATGACAAACATTACATGGTGGTTTTTCATGTATCAAGGCTATCAGAGGGGGCAATTCAATGGCTAAAAACACAGTATAGAAATTAGACAGAAACATTCTTTGAGATTTTGAACAAGTTTTCTCACGTTTTTCTCATCTCCACCCAAGTTAAAAATAAAAAATAAATAATACTGACGGATTTAATTGCTTGCTTCTTTCAATTTATTTTATTTCTTTTAAATTATGTAAAGAGCAATTTTGATGTATGGTTATTTATAAAGAGTGAGATTCTTGTTTACTTGGGTATCTAGCTGGAGACCATAGAGTGCAGTAAGCTTTAGAAAAGATAATGTCCAAGCTTTTTATAAATTATTGCAAATTAAGTGTGATAAATGGCTCATTTCTTTCTTTTTTCTTCCAAGACTTCGCTGGTTCTTTGAAAGCTATTAAAGAGTAATTGAAAAGTATCATTATTTACTTACCCAGACTGGCTTTTTACAGACTATTTGTATTATATCCATGCTCATGGCTTATATTACCTTTAACAGAAGGACATAGGTCCTCAGGATGTAGAAATGGAAACCATACATTATGCTTAATACACGTATTTTAAAGTAATTATGTTATACAATGAAATTGCATTGCATATAAGACCTCAAGCAGTGAAATCATTTCTCAGGAGTATTGTTAGAAAATGGCACTGGTTTAATGTGGAGTATAGAGGAGATATGATGCTTCACAGAAGCTCCCTGTTACTAAGAGTCCCCTAGCAATCCTAGCTTTGGGATCCTGTCCCCTAAATGCCCTATCTTAATTGGATTGTGCTTTAGGTAATTAGTTTTTCTAATGTAATATAGTCAGTTCTCTCTGAAATTTTCTTTTGATGCCCAGGGACATATTATGTCAAAACCTGATGAATTTTCTAAGCTTATGTATGCAAAAGATGATTTATAGTCAAGCTTACTCCTCCTCTATACTAACACAGTGAAGAAAGGAAAGAGTAGAACTATAATCCTTTTGACATCCCCAGCAGGAATCCAAACTTATTCTTCTGCCATTATAAGATTAATGTATTGCAATAATATGAACCAGGGACAATTATCCAGCATCACTGAGTATGGCAAGTGTTTTCCATTTCTATCTTTCATTGTTACTGGTGAATCATCAACATCTGCGCTGCATCAGCCATGTGCACTGATCACCAAATAGTAGCTGGAGTAGAAAAGGGGAAAAGAAACCTAAATTATTTTAAACCTCAAAAAATTTTGTATTTTTGACTTGCCCAAATTCATTTTTCACACCTCTTTACTCTGCTGAACTGCTGAGAAAAACAAACTGATAACACCTCATGTTAAATATATTTTGCTGTGACTGTCACGTTGAAAACAATTAACTTTGTTCAATGAAATCTGAGATTTATTTTTTTTTAATGTCTTTGTTTGTGTGGTGGTCTCACATTCATTGATGTTTGGAGAAGAAGAAGAATCTAAACCACTACATTTTCTAGAGATCTCCCTATACCCCCTAAAAGGCTGGAAGGTCTAATCAAAACAGAACTGAAGTTCTGAGTCCAATCCTTGAATATGCTAAATTGCCTTAAATTATTTCAGATGCAGCTTATTTTATTATACTCCTTGAGTATTTATCCAACTTTATAAAAATACACAAAGTTAAATAATATATTTCTTTAATGACATCTGATGATATTGAAATAAGTACCCAAAGGTTTCCTATCTCATAGAAAAGTATCCAGAGATACTTTTTATCCAGAGAGAGAAAAAGAGAGAGAACAACATGAAAAGAGACTTTATAAACTACCAGTGACAGGAAAGAAAAGAACCTTCAGAAAAGGTAGAGAATTAAGAAGATGCTTTAATTAAGCTGAAATATCTCCCTGTTAAAACTATGGAGATGGACAATGAAGTCCTGAAAAGAACTCCTTTAATTCATGATATAGGATCTAGAGAGGAATAGTGTTCAAAGTGTAAATTTGAGTAAAAAGTAGAGTAATTATGGTATAGTGAAGTGCTGAGAGATTTGAAGCCTTGAGAGGCAATGAGAAAACTGTTGGGAGATTTGAAGCCCTGAGAGGCAATGAGAAAACTGTTTTCTGGTGAAGCTCACAGAAATAGATGAAGAAGACTTTTTTTGCCTTTGAATAACTTATCCTTAAAAATGCTATCTCTAGACTCATGGCCCATACACACCTCAGAGTGATGTGAAAATGGGAGGAGTGAACTCTAATAATAGCAGCTCTGGGCAGCTAACATTAGGGAAATGGAAAACTATAACAAAAATAGTTTTCTTGTGAGAAACTCCATAAATTAACAGGAAGAAACTTCTGTTTCCCTACAAAGACGAATGAAAAGACTGTAGCAGGAATTGGGACTGTTTTAACCATCAAAGTTCCAAAGTTTTTGTCTCTGTTGTCATGTGAACAAGAGAATAGTGGGTAGATAGGGGATGAAAAGGTTTTTTCTGGAAGTTTATTCTGGTGTTCTTATTGTTGTAGTTTGTCAATAAACTTTCTTTTTTTCCCCCTTTAAGTTGTATGCCTGTTTTGCTCTTGTTCTAATCCATATCTCACAGCAAAAAATAAGTAATTTTCTTAGTTATTGGTTTAAAACCATGGCACTTGTGTTTGTGAATCAGAAACTAGATGGATGGCTGCATCGCACAAGAACAGTCTGAGGGTGTGCTGCACTTAGGGCTAAAGCCCAGCTGAGATGCTCTGGTCCTGTTCTTTCCACACCTCTGTGTTGGTGAAGACTTTGGGGACCACAGTGTAAACCAGATTAAAAACAGGGCTCCAGTACACAGCCTTACCCAGGCCAATGACCCAGGCTAGCGTGTGATCTCTAAGTGAATGGCATTGGAGGTGGAGGACAAAAACAGGCAGATGTGGAATATCTTCTATCATTTTTTGCTACAGAAGAGAAAGTATTGTAAAGCCTTACCCTGAAAGAATAACATTTCTAGGAAATGCACCACCATGGGGGAAAAAAACAGACCTTACACTCATTTTTCTCAAGTCTACGTTGTATTATGAGGAACAGCATAAGGTTTTATCAAACATGATATGTACTTAATGCTTCCTGATGAACTGGATAAACTGAAATATTCTTGGTTGAACAGGCACAAACCACAATAGTTTGTCTTCTGAATGCAAAACAAGTTTTATTCATATTGGAAAACCCTTGATTCCACTCCTGCTAAAATTTCTGTCGAGTTATTCAAGTCAAAATTTCCTCACTGGTTCTTATTAAGTAATATAAATACAAAATATAATGGACACATGAAATGAAGGTTTTAATGTTTGCAGTGTCTTTGCCAGATCCAGAGAGTGTGCTCCATTTTAAGTGCAGAGATGGTGCTACAACTCATAATACCCCTAAAATGGGAATGAACTAAAATGAACTCATTACAACATTGTTTGCAGCAGGCAGAAAAGAACAAGCCTCAAGTAAGTCAGTCAAAATGTTTATTTTTCTTAATTTTTCTTTCTCGTGTCACATTAAGGAAAAGGCGGACAAAGAAAAGATCGGTTGTTTTTTCACTTGTGGACATCTAACATTGAGCCTAAAAAACAAAAACCCAAGCAGCACATTTCCTGAAACTGGGAAAATGAGACCTCAGTACTTAAATGAGACTCAGTACTTAAAAGAGCCCATGAAAAGGGAATATTAAAGCAATTTCTCTTGTGATTTGCATAGCACATTGCTGCAGCTGTAGCTCAGCTATATCAGGCAGGAGTCTGGGGCAAATGAGATACAGAAAAGGAAGGTTTAGCAGTTAGGCTGTGGTGTGGCTATTTGACTAGTGAGGTGCTCTGCAGTCTGGCTGTGACACACCCAGCTCCCATTTCCGTGGAAAGCACAGCAAAGGGATGGAAGACAGAAAAATATCTTCTTCTAATCTAAAGTTAAAATGCCACCAGGTTGAGTTCTCAGCTTTGGCAAGTGACTCACACAGTTTAGCTGCAAGTTTCTAGCCTCAGCTTGCATTCTACACAGAAACAGGGCAAACCTTTGGCACCCTCTCCATGCAGTATGTGGATGTATTTTAAGGATTTTAAGGTAATCTTCCTTATCTTCATAGCACACAAGTAAGTCTATGTGGGTACTTTAAGTTGTCATTTTTGTCGTGGGTGGTGTTCTCCCACATATTTTATATTCATTGGCTGCCCTGCTTAGGGACATTTTCTCATACTGATTTCAAAGGCAAGGCAGCCTGGGAATGGGACATTTAGTCTGAGAGGCTGATGAGATGTTTAGTTTAACTTACTGCATTCAAGTAGCCAGTTCTTAAGCATATTTGTACGGCATTTAAAGTTGTTACACAACATACTATCATTTTCACCTTCATTCTGTAGGAAAAACTATGGGTTTGGAACAGTCCCATTGCAATACAGGTCCAACTGACCCCTTGTGCCCTGTGTAGTGGTAAAGAGGTGATCATTTTGCATTGCAAAAATCTTCTGTCTTTATTCAAGACCAAAGTTCAATATCAAAGCTCTCTACCTGGGCACAAAAAGGGGAGATTTCCTTAAGCAGCTTTTCAATCCTTGAGCTACAAATAAATTGCCAGATTTTGGGCAGAGCTAAAAGAACCAAAGTCAAGTTTCACACCAAAGATGAAGCACACAAAGGGTTCACTTAAACTCCTGTCTGGAAATATTAATGGTTATTATAACTCATATTAATTGTTAACTGAACTAATAAAACTTCTGTATTTGCAGCATTTTAGGCCTAGGGGCAAGAAAGAACCTTTAATCTCATTTCCTAGCACTTAAAGATTTGCTAAAATACTGGGAAAAAAAATATGAACAGCTTAACATCTTAAATTAATAAGGGCTCTGAGAGGAGCACTTTGATGCAAACTCATTCAGTCCTCTCACTACCAACACTGTGATGGCTTTAATTACAGGCATGGTATGTTTTATAAATATTTGTTTACAGCTTCCTGCATGACAGCAAGGGGAAAAATATAGAAAGAAATTTTTATAATTACAGTTTAATGATCTGCATTTTAATTGAGATTTTTACCAAATAATTTCATCGGAAAACAGGAATGCTCCAATAAAATTGATTAATGTTTAGGCATTTAGGGTTTAAATTGCCCTACTTTGTTATATTTGGACCTATAATGACATGGAAACAGGAGCATCAAAATATTTCTAAGTGTTAGGAGTTTTTTCCTCACTTCTATTTGCAATATTCTAGAAAAATGCATTTTACTTTCTTATGTCTGCCTATTTCTGAACAGTCAAAACGCATTATAAGGTGTTTTGAAGAAGCATTTTAATTAAAGTTGATAGTGGGGTCTCATACATACTTACAAATCACTTGACTCTGCTGCTTTTATTCTCTGAGATGCCCTCTCTGTAATTCCACTTTGCTGAAAACAAAACTACATTTTGTTTTGCATTTGCCTACTTATCCAATTTCTGCCCTGTTTTCTCAGCTAATGCTTACTTGACCAATACTTACCAAACAGAGAGTCAACAGTGAGATAGTAGAGCTGACAGAACTTCTTCAGAGATAATTTTTGCTGGTGTGACAGTTCCAGTGTTGGCTAAGCAAGCAGAATTGGACCAAGATGTCAAATGTCCTGTGAAACTACTATTGAATCCTTATTTGGAGCTGCAGCAAACTCCTCTCTGCCGTCACTTTGGTTGGTCCAGAGGATAAACTCAGCCCAAGCAATGCTAAACTTAAAGCTTAACTCTGTTAAATGGTGTTGGAAAACAATTTCCCAGAGCTTTTTTTTTTTCTTTTTGCTGTATTTCCTAGGCCAACAAAGTGTGGACAAAAAAAGTCTGGCTACCAATCCTCTCCTTCACTTGTCTCTGGTACTTGTGATATCATTAGCCAATCTTAACCAAACCTGCCAGAAACATGGAACTTCTTTTCATGACAACAAGCTGTGTGACAGAGGGTCACAGACAATCTCAAGATTGTGTCACCCTGGGAGGTGGTGAGTCTGCCCTCTGTTACCACATTTAACACAATTCAGATGCAGATCTGCTAGAAATCAGGTCTCAACAGGTGAGGTATGACAAAGCAATCACCAGTCCATTTTTCACTGCTTTTATTGCAACTTTTAGTGTGTGTGTGTTTTCATATTTCAGATTAAACTCAGAGTAAAATAACAGATAAATGCAGCTCACTGTTTTCAAAGTGGTCGTCTAGTAATTCTTTTCTCCCTACTGCTGTTCAGAGTTCTCAGTTTAAATGTGTTTATTTTCTTTGTGATTTTTCCTTGCTGCCAACAACTTAGGCACTTAGCAATTCCTACAAACACATGTTTTGTGATTGTTCATTTACTACAGGTGCAGGAATTCTATTTTTTTTTTAGCATAATAAAAATGCAGCTCTTCTTACTTTCATGTATAAAACCATTCAAATACATCTCTCTGGGTATGGTCCTTTTCCAGATGTGCAAAGGGATTGCTACCCTTTTGGATTGAAAAGATCACAACTGGGACCAGGCACAGTGGGAATGCATCAGAAATTGTGCTTCAGTTTGGTTCTTGTAGAGATATGATTGTAATGTTGCATCTTTTTATGTTCCAATTTTAGTTTTCCCAGAAACCTTTTCAGTATCTCGCCTCCAATATCCAGCCTTGCCTTTCTTTCTTGTGAGCTCTCACCCATTTAAATCAGTAGCCTTGTTCTACAGAGGCATAAACAGGAAATCAGAGTATTGTCCTTTCTGGACATAAAGATTTGCAATTTGTGAACATACACTGATTTCAAAGCCAAGCCTCCTAAGTCATAGAAGACTCTTTTTATTTGAGTGAAAACTTGAGTGTTCAGCGTACTCTTCCCATGAAATTTAGATTTGGAAGAACCGCCTGAGTCACATAAAGTACATGATGAGAAGAAAGCTCATGCTCTTTTTACTTCAGGTACTTTTCCATCTGTGTGCATGTGTAAAAATAGGTTATGTACTTACACTATGCATAGAAGTCATCCATAAATAACCTTCTCATTTGCTTAAGAAAGAACCCTGATATAATACACACATCTCTCTCTTTTGCATGTAGCTTTTGTAATCCATGCCTTGGATATTATCCTATATCTGATTTTAAGGAGCATCTTTCAAGTTAAATATCTCTTTTGCTTGATCATCTTCCTCCATGGTTTGCCTTTCTTTTTGTTAGATAAGATTTCTCTTCCAGGCACGATGTATAGCTGTCTCAAGTTTTATTGTAGCTGAGTTTCACTTTTTGTGATGACCTTTTTATACCTGTGTTCAGAGAGGATATTCCATGCTTTGTAATAGGCTAAGCAGCCAGTCTGATGAAAAACATGAAATCACCAAACTTGTACTTAAAACCATGAAAATAAATGTTGCACTTAATTATCTGTACTCTCATTTAACCCTAGGCAATACTCTATTAGGTTCTGATTGAAACTTCCAGCAAGTGTTATGCACCCCAGAAAACAATTAGTGGAGAGTAATACTGCACTCTTCTCCAGAATGAAAATACAGTCTCATCACTGCAAAATAATACTACTTATTATTGATGTTCCATCTCAGCTGATAACAAGAATGCTCAGTTGCATTAGATAAATATCAATATGCCATGAAAGTTCTAAAATTCAGTACCTCAGAAAGGCATTTTTCAAATGACATAATATTAAATTTTTGTATTTTACATCAAACTACTGACCAGTGGTGGAAAAAAAGATAATGACACAAAGTTAATAACACTGTGGTATCCTAAAGATAATTCATTTTTGATCAAATTTACATGTAACATGTTGAACTGTTCTTCCTGTACTAAAATCAGCAGCAAAATTTCCAGTGGGACCGAGGCAAAGCAGCTGAGTCACTTACTGAAAGCTGCAATTTTTAGGTAAAAAATGAGATCTCAGACTATGATATTGTCCCATGACTAAATATAGGGGAAAACTAAACCTTTCTGTCTTTTTTGTATGATTGCAGAGTGGTGAAATTCTCAGAGGATGAAAAGACAGATCTGAATGTGATATTTCCTGAGAGAAGGATATTAGTTTTATGAATCTAAATATAGAGAGTGGACAGACTGCATGAGAGTCAGTAACTCCTAAACTCAGTGTGAGAGAATCATAATCACCAGGAGTATAAAACTGCTATTTGTGTAACATCAAAAGAGTCCAGACCCATGCCAGAAAGAAAGAAACCAGAAAGAATCCATTTTCAGAAAGTCACATTATTCACTGACAGGAGCTGCTGATGTAGAAGGATGTGCCCTGCCACGTGAGAATGGATTTCCTACACGGAAGGTTGATATGTATAGAAAATAAGGTTGTGAGAAAATGCAACTTTTTGAGAATCCAAGATTCAAAAGATTAGCTGCAGAAACTGAATATAAACAAAAAACACTCCACTCTGAAACTGTTTTTATACAGAGAGCCAGATTTTATTCCAGAGCCTTTCAAACTTCTTTTCTTACTTGTCATGTGTTTCTTTATTACCAGGGAACATAGAGAAAATTCATCTTATTTTATTCTTCCTCCTCTTCAGGGCACGAATTAGTCTTCATGAGATTTTGTTCTTCTGGAGACTCCTGCATCTCCATGGTTGGTATCAGCTCACACTCAGGGTTATAGCAAAGCTCAGGTAGGTTACCTGAGGAGAGTTTCATGGGGAGGCATTGTCCTTTTGATTGCAAAGTAGCCTGTAAAGAAAATACTGTAATTTTGCACAGCTTCTTCCCAGGGTTAAAAAAAAATATCGAGAAGGCCCTAAAATCAAGAGATGAATGTGAGAAACTCTCTTTCAGTCTAGACAGAGGGTGGTTATTTCACAAGCTGGTGGTCTTCCTTTTTCTGCTGCCAACACCTATTTCTCTTCTATTGACAAGAGAGAGAAAACAGGACTACTCCTACACTTACTGCTGTCCCCATTCACTTTTTGAATGAATTTCCACTGTGGGGAACTGGGAAAGAAGATCATTCCTCTCCTTAAATGCAGGATTTGTCTGCCTGAGGTGATGTTGCATTGAACATACTCTACTGCACTGATCCATTGCACCCAGGGAGGGCTGTTGAGTTGTATCCCTTTGAAATAAAAGGTTTGTTCCCTTTCTATTGACAGGGCTCTTTTCCACCTCCAACAGCATGGATCACTAGTGGGTTTTGTGGGAGTTTCTAGTTAGGGAACAGTTAGAGAGAATTATTTCCCTTGAGGGAAATTCAATTAAAAATCCTTTCAAATCAAAAAGCCATGTCTGTTCTCTAACACTCCTTATTATTTAAAAAAAATTTAGTCACAAAATAAAAAAAAAAAAATGTTGAAAATATAATAGATAAGTATTAGGATGGTGAAGAAAATAATTTGGTGGTCTTAACGAGTCCTGTTACTGCTTTGTTTACCACCTTTTCCAGTTTCTTATTAGCAGACAAATGGACATGCACATAGGAGCACTTCCTCGCTTGTAGCTTGTAGCAGAGCTCTGGGTTCAGCTGCTTATGATCCCCCAGCCATCTCCTCTGCCTTAGGATAAGTAACTCCTCAGGATGCTGTTGCAATGCTTGGATATTTGACCTTTTCCAAAAATAATTCCTTGCGAATGTCCCTGCGTTTGTAAATGAATCATTTCAAACCGTGAATCACACCGAGATGTGCTACAAAGGGAAAACAATAGCCCCAGTCACAGTTAAATTTATGACTTAAGAAGCTATAAACCCAAGGCTGGTAGAAGCAGAATTCTAATTTGGCTAGATACTGCAAACCCAAGACAGAGAGCAAGGACAAGAGCTGCCTCTGAGCAGCTTCTCATCAAGCAGCTGAAGCTGTTGGCTGTGCTTTGGGGTGCTGAGCTGCAGTTCTCCTGTGCTGCAAAGCTCTCCTGTGCTGCTCCCAGGAAATGCAAGCCTTCAGCCTTCTCTGCCACTCAGAGTTTGGCAGAGCAAAGATGGGACCCTCACACCTCCTGGGAAGCATTCAGATCTTCTTTAATTCCCAGCAATCAGCACTGGCCCTGATGACCATGACCTGGGGGTGTATTTCAGACATGGTGTCATGTGGTATTTTCTGCTTGTACTGCCTCCTATATCTGCAGCATATAAGTTGCCATAATTGAGGCAAATGAGAAATTGCCCCTCCAAAACAAGATTCTTTTGCACTACCTCCATGAGTTGGTAATATCAGCCACAACCTAGTCAGTTTGAATGAGATTGTTGGCACCTCCAAATGGGCAAATAAAATAAAATAAAGTTGTTCTCCTGGCTAGGGGACTGCTATGATTTACATCAAAAAAAATCTTAATAGGCCCCAAGACTATGGTAGAGCATTTGAATTTCTGCTACACACCATTGTTCTTCAGCTTCATCTGTGAGTTTCTGGTAAAGGCAGAAAAATGTCATTCTATTTAATTATCTGTTTATATGTGTATGTGTTTTTCTCAGGAGAAACACATTATGGTGTACCTGCCATAAAGCACGGAGCCAGGACATGAACTTTTATAATCCTTTTATCCTCTCTTCTTTAGATCCCTCAAAAAATTTTCTTACAAATTACTTCTCCATTTTGTGTTCCTAATGATTTTTCCTACTCTTCCAGCCATAGTGGGACTATCTACCATGTTCCTAATTTTTCTATTAATCAGCTGCATTTTTCTACATTGTTACATACAGGTTGTTTTGCAATCTTTTCCAGCACTGCACTTTTGTAGATGTAATTTTTTGTGTGTGTATCCTGGTATTCTTTAGATCTTCTTAAAATGTCCCTAACTGACACTGTCATATTTTTTAAGTGCACAGAACACTAAATGTGGGCATTTATCTGTAAGCATATTTTATTAGTACTTTACTGTGCAGGGAGAAATGTGGGGTTTTTTGTCTTCCATGATTACACATTTTTTACATATGATATGATATGATTACATTTAGAGGGACCCCAAGGGCCCAGTGTGTTAATTCATAGTGGGTGCTAGTAAATTCGAGGGAATGTGCAATCAGAAAAGACCAAAGCTTTTCATATACTTCTTACAAATGTGTGGTTACTGAAAAACATATGGTTTAGTTGAATACGCAATTACTACTTGATTGAATGGCATATCTGATTTTACCTATCTTTAAGTAAATGTTAGGAGATCTGGAAAGTAACCTATGAAATGAGGTTAGGACTGCTGAACTGTTTGAGATAAAACTGGATGGAATATTAGATTAAAGAAAAACTTTTCAGTCACATTGTTCACTAGCTGGAAAATCAATTTTTTCATGACCTAAACAATCTCCCAGTGGGGAACTAAGTTCAGAAAAAAAAATCCTTCAGGAAAAAAGAGGATCTTATAATATTCTTTTTCATATTTCTCGCAGCATTTTCAAAGTGAAAGCATTTTCTCATCAGATCCTCGTTTTATATCATGATAAACAAAATCAGAATTTAAAAAAGAGATACCAGCTCTAATAGAAAAGTGCAGCTTTAAATTCGGAAAAAAAACCAAAATGGTTATGCATTTTCTTTAATCTAGTGATTAATCTAGTTGGAGGAGCAAACTACAATTTATGTGCTGTTTTATTTGTTGTTAATAAACTATAGTTTATGCAAACTACATTTTATTTGTTGCTGGCTGGTTTATGGTTTCAGTCACTAGCCCAAAATAATTATTTTTTCTGAAGTTCCATCTTTCTAAGAGCGATGATGAAAAATAGTTTAACATATTTAAGTCTTTCAATAATTATTCCTGCAAGTATTGTCTTCTATGATCACACAGAATTTGGAAAATAGCAGGAGGAAAGCTTAATGTCATGCTTTTAAGTATGGAATTAGAAGGATGTGTCTAAGAAACTCATGAGATTATTTATTTTTGCTAGACACAGAGAATTTTAAAAATTAAAAAAAAAAAATTAAAAAATTTAAAATTCCCCCTCTAAAAATAACCAAAGAAACCACCACCCATCCCAAACCCAAAACATTGCAAGACCTTCAGAGAAATATTCAAAAGGCCTCATCCTGCTATAACTAATTCCCAAGCTTCACAACTTTTAAGATTCTACCACCTTTGATAAACTTGTTTCATTTAAGCAAAAAGAATCTCCTCCTGCCTGCTTCTCCCAAGAAGAGTCAGCTGTAGGGAAAAATATAAAGTGTTAGGTTGTTTTATGTTGGGGTTTTTGGCAGGAAATTCAGGTTAATTATTCTGTGTGTTTTATCACATTCTTCAGGAAAAGAGAAGCCATTTTAGAAAGTTTTCTTGATTCTGAAGTGATAAAAAATACTATAATAGAAAGTCTGTTTCTTTAATCTTCTTTTCGTGTTTTTCTCTAAATACATTGTTTTGGCTACTGAAAAGAAGACAGAGAAAAAAATCAGTAACAGGAGTTCATCATATAATTTCCTTGTCAACCTATTCAGAAATCAGCTGTCAGATTAAAAACAAAAGAAAGAAAAAAAACAAAACCAAAGAAAACCAAAAAAACCCCACAAACAAACAAACTAGCAAACAAACTCCAACCAACAGGAAAAAAACATAATGTGCTTTTTTGCTGGCACCAGGAAAAAAAAATAGAACACAAAAAGAGTTTATCTGGGATTTAGCTGTTTATAATCTTGTGGCTGTGAATCTGTAGAAGTGAAAATTGCTTTGACATTTCATGGGAGTGACAGTGTCTACACAGTCCTGTGAAGACATCCCCAGCAGCAAGTTCAAGGCCCACCACCTCACCTGTCTGCCTGCTGTGAAATTCTGTCATGCAGGCACATCACCTGGCGTGCTGGGAATCCACAGAGGATGCTTTTAGTGCTCCTGCCCCTGTTGTGCCGGCAATAGGAACTGGTGAGATCAGCGTGGCTGAAGAGAGATGTGAAAGGCCCCTGATCATTCTTGTGGATCCCTTCAAACTTGGATTGTTCCTTGATTTGTGATTCTCCTCCCACCTAGGGCCATGCACTCCTGGAGCACATCCATGAAGCACCAACCGTGTCCTCTGACCACCCTTTGCCTTACTGGGCATCCCTGGGGCTGTGGCAACACCAGCTTTTCTGCTAGAGCTGTGCCTTTTGCAGGCACCTTTCCTACTGCCCTCACCACAGAACAAACATGCCACATCCACGTGGGACACCTGAACCTTGCCCTTCTCATCCTTATCAGCAGACCCCAAACCACAGAGTTGTATTAGTTTCAAACAGCTTTGCTTCTGGCAAAGAGCTAGAGAAATGTTTAATCATTATGGTCTTCCCTGATACGCCAGCAAAACTGGGTTTAGGGTTTTTTTCCTTTTATTGGTCTAATGACATAGAAATTAGTTTTTAATGTGCTTGTATCTCTTGCCTGTTTTAGTGGATCTTCAGATGTTTGTGAATCTAATCTGAGCACAAGTTAGGAGTGTTATAAACATATCTGAGCACAAGTTAGTCCTCATATTCCATGCCAGATTCTGCAAATTAGTTTAATTCAAAGTGTTTAGGCACCAGGCTAAGAGGCTGGATTTTCAAAAGAGCTCAAGAAGCTGGACTGTGTAAACACTAAAATTCCACCATGAATGATAGAGCACTAAGATGCTGAGAGTGCTCTAGTTTTCAAAACAACGTACAAAAAGAAAAGTTATGTGGTAAGAGAAGAGAGAATTTGAGAAATCATCCTATATTTGAAGACATTCATTCATGGAAACGGCACTGCAAATATTCCTGGATTGATTGTTCAATATATTTGGTGAAAAGCCAATTCTTCTTATCACTAATACAGAATTGCAAATCCTGTGTATTCTGCCAACAGAGAAAATTTAACTGCCTTTGTTATCAAGTTTTCTAGATTTTACTTTTCAGAATTTGAGTAAAACTTTTCAATCCAAAACAATGTTCAGGCAAGTGCATTTTCACTTCTAGTTTAATTGGAGGCCAGCACTGGTTGGATTTGTTTGATGGCATTTTCAATTCCTTGAGGTTCCGGTGATTTTTGATATCTTTTATTTGTAAGTAAAGGCACAGCCAGCTTTTTTTCCAGGCCTTGTCATTCTATTATAAAGCTACATAAAGGAGTAAGTGCCTATTGGTAATGAGCAACAATCAATACTGTTGTGTAACCAAGTCACCCCCTTCTGCTTCCTATCTTTTCATTTCGTCTTCAAAGTCCCCTTCCCTCTGCAAACATTCTGCTTTGTGCTAAATAGTTGCTGGTGCTCAGTGGATACAGAAGCAGTGAGGCTGGCCTGCAAGGTCATATGGGTCTCTAACTCATCCCTGTAGGGCAGGGTTTTAACATCAGCCATGCCCAAGGTGCTGGATTGAGTTTGCAGTAGGGTTCATAGGCCAAAAGGGTTCTGGTAGTGGGCTACATGGGCAAGGAGAACTGTGCAAGTACCGATGCTGGCTGGAGATAATGACTCACTTCTTTCCAAGCATGATGCACCACAGCCTAATGTGGTTTGCAGCATTTCCTGAGAGACCCATGGGTATTATGCCAACCTTAAGATAAAAATTGAGAGAATGGTTCTTCAATTCCACTTACAGAGGGGAAGGTTTCAGTTGTGTATTGAGGAAATGTATTATTTCCACAAAGTGGTGGCATTAAGAAAAGTTCTCCATCAAGCATTTAAAACGTCCTGTATGAAGCTGGTAAAAAATGTGGACTGGAGAAATGGAGAGGAAATGTAGAAAATTCAATTAGGAGACTTAAGACCAGAACTGAGCACCATTTTTTTTCCCTTTTTCAGCAAATTAAAGAGATAATTTTGAAATCACTAATTCCTTTCCATTGTTCCTTTTTTCCCCTTAATAATCAGCTTGTCTTATGTGCCCTGTTAGAAACTTTGCTCTGTTTCTTTATAGTCTCTGGCACATTCAGGACCCCTTCCTTTCATTCTTATAGGCGACATTAACAGCCATGTGTCAGGAATGCTTCTGTAGTGACATCCTCACAGAAACACTGTAAGAAGTCTGCTACTCAGGAGACAATTATCAAGCAGCAAGAGCAGCACAGAAGGCAAGCATTTCAAAATGGAGTCAAAACTGAAGTGAAACATTTGCCTCAAGCTAAAATAAGCCAGGTAGAATAGAGCTAAATCAACCATTGCATGGTGCAGACGCGTGCTGAGTAGATGTAGCATTGTTATTTTATCATAAAATCTTCCACACTTCAGAGTATAATGTAAAAAAAAAAAAAAAAGCACAAGCTGCTCAGCACTACCATTCTCTACTATCTCATGGCAGATTGACACCCTGTACTGGCTCAGGGCTCCCCTGGTATCATCCAGGTCCACACAATAGAAAACCTCTCAGAATGACTCACCATTTAATATGCTTTCATTCTATCCACACACTATCTTTCTGACTTCAGTAAGACTTTTTTTTGTTTTAATTTATTTAAAGTCACACTGTTTTCTTTCTGTCCCCTTTTGTTTCTAACCCAAACTATTGGCTATAGGAGTTCTCTCCAGAGTAGCACAGGTAAAACATGCCGAGCTCCAGCTGAACTTAATGAGAGGGCTTTTCATAGCAACAGGAATCTTGGCATGCACTTGGGAGCCTGTGGACTTGATGGTGGCTTTTAAGCCAGAGCCCTAGAGTCTAATTCCTCACAGGCAGTGGGAAAGCAAGCTTTTAATCTCCATCAGAAGCACTCTCCTTGTCCTGTGTGTGGACCTGTTGTGTGGGTGGTGAAGAGGGAAGAAAGCCCTGTCACTTCTCCAGACTTCTTGTAAGATTCCTGCTTCCCCTTCATGACAGTAACAGTGAAAGCATAGTTTCTGAATCACCTAAAATATAGGGACTGCTCTTATCTGACCTCCCCAGCTGGCTGGTTCAGGAAGGAAATCTGTGCAGTTGAGAGATGTCAGCAAGGTGGATGTGGTGGTTTTTCTTCTTTTAGTTGGTAGTACAGAGGCATAATAGCACTTGAGCATATATCTTTCCAATTGATATTAGCCCTGGGGAGAAAAACTTGTACAGTCTTACTGTAATATCAGTATACATTGTTTTAATTGTGCAGCAAAGGAGGAAAAAAAAATATATATATATATATACATATATATATACACCTTCATCACCTTTAACCCTGCTGACCATATATAAGGATATCCTAGCATTTGAGAGCAACTGAACTTGTTCTGGTCATACTCTAAATATATTAGAAAATAATAGTTGTTTCTAAGATTGCCATTCTTAAATATTCTGGCAGTACCTGAAATGACTCAAGGTTCAGTGTAAATGTTATGTGGTGTCTGCTCTATGTTGATATTAGGGTGGCATGTTTCCCAGTAACAAAGTAAATAATTAGCACATGAGAAGTAGTTATTTCTGCTAATAAACAGCCTGCAGTGCCAGTTTGTCCAATATTAAGCTATTGGATCTGTATGTTTAAGGAGCACGTATAGTCCATGGGGCCATGGTCTCAAAAATTCCAATAATACAGATAGGGTAAGAGTGGTTGCTAAGTGGCTGGAAATCTGGAGCTTTGGAGGAAGAGATGATTTTATAGTTGTGCTTCTACCTCAAAATCATCAATGATTAAATTATCTGTAGGGGATTCTCTCCCTCTGGATGTACTGCCAGATTAATAAAACTCAAAACAAAGGCTCTGAAGAGCAGCAGGCAGGACATGGTCTCATGCCCTGACATGAGAGTGGAGTGTCCTAGCCATTCTAGTAAGGATGACTGCAGAAATGTCTGTCTCAAGTTCTTCTTCCAGTCAGACTGAACATGATCCAGAGAACCCACCTGTGTGAACTGGTACAGACCAGTTTGTCACACAGGAAAAAGTAGTCTAGTTTGGCAGAGGAGGCAGCACAGCACCCTTAGAAAAAGTTTCCTCGTAAACCCTGTACCACAGCTCAGTTTGGCTGAACAGTTGGTTTCTAACCCTCCTTTGACCTCCTCTAGAAGAGGTGAGGGCCTGGCTTTTCATACAGGTGTCACTGAGAGGAGGGGATGGAGACTGGCCTGGCAGGCAACTAATCAAGTTCACTCTGTGAGTGCAGGGAGGGAGAGCTGACCATCCAGAGTAGGATGATGATCGCTTTTAAATTAATTTACAGTGGTCCAGATAAGATTAACAAAGATGTTTCAGCCCCTGAACTTCTTGCTACTTAATGATGAAAGGAGCAAAAGCACCAGCAAATTTAAAAATCACCCAGAGTTCAAAGAATCAGCCTCACTAAGCTGGCATTTGCCCAAGTATGAGACATGAGGAGGGAGGAAGAGTATTATGGGGTAGCAGTGTGGTTCAAAAGAAACATTAATTTACTCTTTTCCTAATAGGAGTAATGGGGGTGAATTTCCTCTTTCTTGAAGATGCAGCTTTCCAAAATCTGTAACACACCCTTAACAGTTCACTAGATGATCTTAAGGGTCTTTTCCAACTTAGGAAATTCTGTTATCCTTAGACACCCTTTCCATCCATCTGTCATACAGATATCAGATGAAAGGGCAGTTATAACTCGAGCTTGAAAATGAAGCCTTCTTTACCTTAGGAGTACAATTTCTCACTGCTCTTTGTCATTTTTTGAATCACTGCAACATGCGAAACTGCTAACCTTAGTTCTCCTCCTCCTAATTAGGCAACAGCATTAAAACTCTTTATTAATGGCACCCCTCCCGGGTGGCTGCAGATATATATACTTTCACAGAGTAATTGCTTTCTGGCCCTCATTTTAATTGGAGTCCTTGGGGGGCCTGTGGAATTCCGCTGCCTTCATCTCCCACTGGCTCATTGTGCCTGTGACACAAATTTAGAAACAGGGAACTACTTTCCAGATCTGCAGCTGAAAGAAAATGTTAAGTGAGGGGAAAAAAAAAAAAACTAACAATAGTTAGTAGATAAGATGTAAGAGGAATTAGACTGGAAGAAAACAAAGTCTTTCACTTTGGTTCCTTCTTTTACTGGGAGAAAAAAATGTGAAAAATTTTCTGGCATTTCTGTTTTCTGGCTATTGTCTAATGTGGTGCAGCTTGTAACTAGGTTAGCCAGATCCTGAAGGAACTTAAAGACCATTTAAAGCAAAGCTTAAATAAAACCTATTTTACAAAAATGACCCACAGCTTTCTAGGTCCTTGGAGTCTCAGGCAAGGAATGTAACCTAAATATGAATGGAATTGCCTCTTCCAATTCAGACTTTGTCAACTTTAACTCTAGAAAAAGTGTTTCAGCTTTATTGAAAGTTCATGTTTTGTTGAAAATGGACCCTTTTAAAGGCACTGAAAGAAACTATCTGCCTGAAGAAAACATTTCTGTCAGAGGAACTCCAAAAAACCAACAGGTTGGAAGAAAAATGCGTGTTCATGCTTGATTACACATAATATAGTCAGGAGGGTTTTATGCATAAAGACAATGCTTGGTTTTATGCTTAGAGTTTTTGAGATATGTGCTTTAGCTAAGTATTTCAAATTAAATGAATAGTAGTAAAATGGTAATTGTATTGTTCTTGTATGTCTTCAGAGTTAATATATTCTAAGATGAGCTAATTCATATCTATCCAAACTATTGTTTCAGGCAGTAACAGAAGCCACTTCTACTCTGTATAGCCTTCCAATTAATGTTTTCCAAATTATAGTCATAATCATAAGGACTGGAAACTATAATTTTTCAAAAAAGTGTGCAGGTACAACAGCATGAAAAGAAATTCTGTCTCATTTCAACATTTTAAAATAAGTTTTGCTCAATTCTTTTTGTATCAACATTGAAATAACTTCATAAAACTGCAGGTATATAATTGCCTCTTTTGGAGGTTTTTTTTTTTCAACATCTCACAGTTTTCAATTAATTCTGCTAGAACTTAATATACATCCTTCATTCTTCTTTTTCTTTTATTTCTCTGTAAATCTAGCTACTGGAGCAGAGTTTTACCCCAACCGAAAAATGCCCCAGTGCCACACACACAGATAGACAAGGTTCTGCACCTAGGTGTCAGTCCATGGTAATTGTGGTGCTAGTGTTTTGTTTCTTGTCTCCAACAAAACACTGATTACTGTTGCCAGCTCTGTGCACAGTTGTGTATTTCTAGAGAGGTCAGTAGCTCCTCATCACATCTGTCTAATTAGGCTGATTGGTTCACAGCACCGAGCCAACCTGATTGAGAGGTGTGCTTGGCTCAGTGTCCTTATTTCTAACTTCTTTTTTTTGTGTTAAATGAACCTTTGCTCAGGCCCTTTGTGAGCCACTTTGCCAGCTTGAAGCAAAGATGCATGACCAGTGTAATGCTGAGGAAGTAAAACCTATCCTGCTGACATGATGTGGGTGAGCTATGCTACAAATACAAAGAGGTCTTAGTTTTAAGTGTGGCTACAGCAAGAGAAAAAAGCCACAGAGTTCAAAAATTAAGGATTTGGACAGACATTCACAAAACAGAGATCTAAACATGGAGATTAGTGCAGGCTGATTAAACTCATTTTCCAAAGGTAGTTTTGCCATCCCAGATTGCTTTAAAATCTGTTTTGTAGAGGCTATAAACAAAAAGCTCACTGTACTTGTTTCAGGGGCTGTGAGCCTACAGCTGATATAGTTTCAGGCTGCAATTCTTGCAGCCCTTTCATAACTCAGTGATCCCATGCAATTCCCCTCCAGGGCCAGAGACATTTGCTTAGGACCACGCAGCTTCCAGTGTTGCATAAGAAATAGATTTTTCTAGTAGAAGTATCATGAAAACACATGCGGAGGCTGATGATGAGTTGCACTGGAGCAACAAGAAGGATGAGACAGGGCTGTGCCTGGAACAAGTTGCCTGACTTCTGTGCTGCAAGACCAAGAGGAATACAGGGGAGAGCAGGAGGCTGAATGGTATGAAGCAGAATTCAGACATTGGTTCATCTTTTACATCTGAAACTTAGAGATGTTTAGATTAATGAGATTTATTCACTCCATAGTGGTGGCCCAGGAGCTAATTCTCTGTTGGCTGTAATTTTTGTTATCAAAGTTATTACTGCAGCACACCATGCCTAGAAAAGCATTTGCAGCATTTCCAGCATTTGCAGCATTTGCAACATATATATAAAAATATGTATTTCAAATTGGATTTTGAACTCTCCTAAATGTGAAATTGCTCTATTCTCATAGAAACCGTAGCTCTTACATTACAGACTTCAAGTTACCCATTGACTTTGATGAGCAGTCACAGGAAGGCTGTGCTGTTTAATATGGGCTGTGAATTTAATATGGGTAAATGTTGCTTTTTGTTGAACATTGTAATGAAAATGTCTCTAAATATCTCTAAACCTAAAACTATCGAGTGCCCTACTTGGTTCAAGTTCTGCTACGGTTAAGTAATAGTTAACGTCAAGTGCATCAAAATTTGAAGAAATCATGTTCCTCTAAAACAGATGAACCACCTGACAGATTTACATCAAAATCAGAGACACTTTTTGCAGTTTCATTTGATTGCATGTGAGTGTTTCATAATCTGATGTTCTGCTGTGCAAATTTAGAGTGCTGCCATTAGCTCTGAAAGCACTGCAGTAAATCCACCATCCATGTATCTGACTCAGCAAAAGCAAACCCCACATTCCTTTTCAGAAACTGAGTTCTTAATATTCTGCTCTTTTACCTTTTTTTTATTCTTAAGGGATTAAAAAAATAAATTAATTTTTTTCATTTTGGAAGAGAAGGAAGATGTTACAGCTGCAGCACTGAGCAACATTTGATCCATTTTCCATTTCAAATATACATTGGTATGTACAGCTGACATCCAAGAAGAATTTTGCATTCAGAATTAAAAGCTCATTTGAACACAGTATGCACAGTGCATTACCTCCTTTTATAGAAAGACCACTGCTCATGAGTAGTTGTCTAGAAAAAGTCTTACTTCAGACACATGACAGATAAGAAATCAGTGTTTCTACAAGCACACTCCCTCCTTTCATGCACCCACATGGCTTCACCAAGACATAGTGACTCACAGGTTTGAAAGGACTTGTCCACATCATAAATGTTAAACACTGGAGAGATTTGTCTGAAGAGATGAGCTAAATTGTGCACTATTGCAGTCAAAGGCTGAGGTAGAGTGGGTGGGAGAGGGTAGTTTGTACTGGTTTAAGAGTGAGGGAGTTAGGAGCTATGTTTGGTGCCTCAATAAGTAATGTAGGTATTAGTCTTCATGCATTCATGGCCTTAGGCATTAGACCTGAAAAGCTGGGCTTAGGGAAAGCTCAACAGCCCCTGACAGGATACTTTGCACTGTTGAATTAGAATTTCAAGGAATAAAAAACCACCTCTTTCTTTTCATTTTGAATAACAGACCTTCATGCTAGCATCAAGCTGAACAGCCAATGAGTGGTGCATAGGTGTTCACTCTTAATAAATGGGAAGCAGTTTTTCCTCTCATCTCCATCAGCTAATCACTGACCAAACCCAAGCTTTCTCCTGAATACATTTTGAAATCTGCCTGCAGTCTGTTCCTGAGTCCACGTGGTGTGAACACAGGCACATAGATTCCATCAAATACATTGACAGACAAATCACTCTATAACTCCATGGTCTTTCCTTCCCCACCTGCAGAAAGAGGGGAAAATCCTCAAGCAGCAGCTGACAGGGACATGCTCACATGCTTTTAGAAAATGTCCTCCAAGAAGGCTTACAGCTCACAGCTTTCTTCCAGATCTCCAGTGAGTCTTTAACAAGGGCCAGGACACCAGCCATGCTCTCACTGAGCAGCAATTCACCTCCTCCACATTGGGAAAGCTCCAATCATCCAGCAGGTTACAGTGCTACCTAAGCTGTCAACCACACTTCTTCACATCTACCAATAAATACCAATAGGGATGATAGTGCTGTAGAATAATCTGAGTGAAAAAATAGTAGGGTAATTTTGTTGGAGAGACCTGGAAAACCATTTGTTAGATCAGGTCCCAGTATCACAGCTACTGTTGTGGGGAATGTATAAAACATTTACATGTTTAGGACAGAGAGTAGAATATGAGCTGATAACTAAGGTGACTAATTAAAGCAGAAAACCTTTGCTTCCTGAATTAACATATAACATTTGAATGGAATTAATAGGAACCCCTGAGGCTGAAATAGGGACATGGCTTTTAAACTGTGCTGAAATGCACTGGAATAGTTACACTTCTTTGTGAGATAGACTATACAGAAAAATAGAGAAAATAGGAATGTGTGTGCCAAAAACAGGAACTTTCTCTACTGGAATGTCTGTCAGCTAAAACAAATTGGTTTGGCTTTATCATTTAAAACAGAAACTGATATTTTATCAAGTTGCTCCCTTGTGGATAGATTCTTACAAAATGAGAGCAATGATTCCATTAATTTGTATCTCATCTGGGGTCCCAGGTGATATAGTTAATATAGTTTCTGTAATGTCAAGTTAATACTTGTTCCTCCTTCGGGTGAATTCTTTTACAAACTTGCCCTCAGCTTGTATTATACCCTCTGCTAGTGGAGAAGCTGAAACTTGACAACAGAGACTTTGGGCTTGAGTTAAAAAAAATTAATATCTAAAGAAATGAAACTTCCACATATCTCTTCAAAAGCAAGTTGGGTTATGGCTCCCCTCTTTCCATTGGGGGACCAACCCAATACCTGGACATTTCAGAGAGTTTTGCCTCTTCTTCTTTTCACTTTTTTCCCCCCATTTTCCATGTGAACGGCACAGTCCCAACAGCATCTTGATTAAAGAGGAGGACAAGGTATTTCAGCTGGAGACAGTGAGACAAAGCTGCCAAATACAAACGTGCTGTTGACATGGATAGCGTTTCCCAAGAGGCCTGGTCCTCGACCCAGGGAGCCTCTAGGCAGAAGATGGAAAGAAGACCATCATCAGAATATTTAACTCATCATCAGAATATCTAACTCATTTCTTGAAACAGGCTGGACAGCTGTGTAGAGAAAACTTATACTTTCAGGAGGAAATTTCACCAAAACTTTAATTTCTATTTTAAATTTTAATCACAACTGATGACCTTAACTATTCAACAAAGCAGTTATTTGTATTCTTTCATGCCTTTGGGAATTTTTGAGTAGTCTTCTCAGAGATAAAATGAACATTGGTGTAAAACTGTTTCACAAAATAATTTTGTATATTTCAGGAGATGCTTGATGGAAATGATGCAATGATGGAAAGAAAAAAATTAATCAGCATAATTTGAAACAATAAGATGGTACAAAAAGCACTGGAAAGAAGTAAGCACTTGAGAGTGATAAATCCAAAGATTTTTCTTTTTTTTTTCTATTTTTTCATTCCACTTGAAAAAAAAAATGCATCATAGTTAAAGAATTATCAGAACTGATGCTGATCTCTCTGGTTAACATTTCAATGAGTTAATACTTCAGGGATGTTTGGCTGTATTCCAGGTTTTTTTCAGTTCTGTGCTCTTTTAGGAATTTTAATTTTTCTTGGATAATTAGATCTCTGACATTAGACGCATATAATTAACAGGGAAAATGGCTTGCATGCTGACTATAATAGCACTGTCTGACCTGTTTGCCAGATAACTGTTATGACCTGGTTTTTTGGAATAATCTTAATCCCATACATAGCAGTACATGCCTAACTGGAGCCACTTCAATTTGTTTGAAAAGATGAAATTCTGTGACTTTTACTGATTTCAGTGGTCCCAGGATTTTGCATACATCCTCAAAATTTCCTTTTAAGATAATATTTTTTCAATTTTTTTTTTTTTGATAGTTGAATTTGAATGTCTCCCCCATGTCAATAGAATAATAGGACTGAAACTTCAATATGTAAAGCTGTAATGCTCAGAGATGTTTCTTAGAATTGTCACAGAAGCTTTTACTGTAATTTTCAAAATGTGCCTCTCTGGGTAGGAGGGAGATGTATTCTCTTTAAACTAAAATATTAGCTTTATCTGTCTATTGTTAACCAAAGTTCAGGACTTGAGTGTCATTCACATCTTGTCCCCAAGACTTTTTTAATAGCCTATTTACCAACTGCTAAATAAACACCACCTGACAATAAAGGACTGGAAAAAATGTTTTCAGCTGATTGTCACCATGTCTTTTATGCTACTTACAACTTATTTTTTGCAATTAGATCAGATAAAGTTTTGGTTCACTAAAATAAGATTTTCACTCCTCATTTTTTCAAAAGTAAAAAAAATATGGCTATGAGGTGAGTGGAGTCAGCACCATATTACTTTTTATTTTTGTTTCTGAGCGTGGGGTCCAGGAGGAATTTTTAGCTGGCTAATAACTAAAAAAAAAAAAATAGCAACCAGAAAAATAGGCTGTGTTGGAAATATAAAATAGGAAGTGTTTTGGACCAAAGTGGTGTTAGGATTTTCACCTGAGTGCTTGATTATGGTTCAGATTTTCAGTCTAGGCCACAGGAAGCAGATTTCACATCTGTGGCATAAGAGAAAGATCCATCAAGCATTTTTGAAAAATCACAGGATGATCTAAGAACACTGTATTATAGTTCATGGAAAAACCACTGTTAAGACATGTTCCAAGAATCCTTATAATTCCACTGGGTGCAATGGATTAAAAAAATAAATCACAAAGAATTCAAAACCTTTACCCAGTCTCCACAGTTAAAGCATATCATTCACGTTACTCCATATTCTTTGCTCTTCTATGTGGGAGATAAAAACAGAATTCCTACACAAAGCTCACATTAGAGGGTCAACAAATACAGAGCAGAATTTTTTTTTCTAAATCAGGTCATCCTCTACACTACTACTTTTGATGTACAGAGTTCTTAGTGCAGTGATTTTTTTCCCCCCATCTCTCCTGAGCACAGCTCCTTATCTTTCAACTTGCCTACAACACATGAAGCCACTGCTGTGCTAAATATGCAGCATGTGAACATACATGGAAGTGTGTGTGTATATATAGTTACTGTTTAGATTCTACCTTTTTTATTTCAATGTCTTTGCTTAAACTATCAGGTTTGAAAACACTGTGCTTTTTTCTAAGAAGAAAAATGCTTTCATACTTCTTCCTCCAGTTTCTAGTAGTCAGTGAAGAACAGCATTCTGTTTATCATAACAAACTGAGGAGGGGAGCAGAAAAGGGAAAATTTTTGGTGATAAATTTTTTGAACACAGTCATTTTATTTCACAAGTTAGATTTACAGTGCCACTGGGATTGAATAGACAAATACACACTTTTTAAAAGATCAATTCTTTCCTGCAATATTTAAGACCAGACAGAATCCTCAACTATCTGCTTTTTTCTGTACAAGCTCAAATTAGAACAATACCTGGCTTGAGGAGCTCACAATTTACATACAAATTTTCTATGTTTGCAGAAGTTCATATTAGAAGGCTGATCACATCCCTTTGTGAAGACAACCTCCTCTCTATCCCAGTTTGATTGCTAGAACTTTCCTTTTCATATTTTCCTGTGAATCAAAGTCTTTTTCTGACAGAAATTATCTTTTCCTAATGTCTCATCTCTTGAATGTTGAAAGTGGGCTGCAGTCATCTGGATTTCCTTGTATCTGGCCTTCCAGAGCAATGCCCTAGTTTGAAACATCTCCCTTACATTAGGAGATGATGGGTATCTCTTCTGCTATAAACTTCTGGTTTTTTTAATTGTTGGTCTACTGTGTTTACATATGTCCAACCACCAGCACTCAGTTATGTTGGTTCTGCTTTTGGCTAAATTTCAACCATCCTGATGCTCATTGCTCACTAGTCTTTTCTTTCCTTGTGGTCCAGGTAAAAAGGCTAATAAGATACAGAAGTGTTATGGACTACAAAATTAAAATAGAATTTTGAAATTATAGAGATCTATTACGTAAATCATTATTCATGTAACTTTAGCTGTCTCAGTTGTCTCACCGAAGCCGTTGTGACCAATTACATGGATAAATCTCCAACATACTTCAGTACCCAGCTTATTCAAAGTCTGAAATCACAGAGCTCAGTAATAAGGCATGTGAATTTGAGATACCCCTGTCATGGAAATAGCAGGAAAGATCCAGCTCTTACTGTGTCCAGTGTGTAGTCCCGTCCTGCCTGAAGAATTCAGACAGATTCTGAGACATCAGAATGACAATTATTGAGTGGTTTTACAGCAGGTGGTATGACTAACAAACATAAGGAAACCTTGAGTGATTCTTTCTTGATTCCAATGAAGAAAAAAAAAAGTTATGAATGAGGAAAGTAAAGGCACTCATACTTTGGACAATTTCCCCCTCATTTTTCTTTTATTTCTCCTCTTTTATGACATTTACACTTCTAAAATCTTGAATATCTTTGCTAGTAAAATCATCTTCTCTTGTAGCTGAGCTTGATCCCTTTGAATAATAAGAGGCCATCATGTGTAACTCTCAAAAGAAGCAGTGAGTCCAGGATGCTCTGTGTTGAGATTTCAAATGGACATCAGTCATCATAGATAAAACAACTGTATGAAATGAAGCACAATAAGAGTTAGTGTTATTTCTATGAAGAAACCAGGTTTTGAAGGTTCTCAATGCTTAGTGGTTTAAACAATGTTTGTATTTTTAATAGTAAGATCTAATTTTTTCTATACAAATTGACCTGAATGCTATAAAATGGTATATTTCGTAGGCTCATAGGATTGTGATAGTCTTGTCTTTATTAAGAACACAAACTTACTTTCCTATTAGCATTTTTCACTGAGCTCTAAGGCTTTTTATTGTTTCAAATAAAACAATACAAATCATTATAGATAACTCTTGCAGTGCTTTTAAAGTTTACTTTTTTCTCAATTAAAATTTTATTTCCATTTCTATTTTGAGTTGGTAAATATGTGGAGAACTAACAACCCAGCTACCATCAGTATCTTTCAAGCTTTACATCTTATCAAGAACCAAGGAGTAAACTGAATATATTTGATCTTCAAGATATTCACTTTTTCATGCCATTTATAAAGGGCTGAACAATTACTTTCTTGATTATTTTTTGAGAGCAGTGATAGATCTTTATACTAAATTACATAATTGCGGGCAACCCTCATCATACACACTTCTATTCCAGTTGACACATGCACTAATCTGATAGAGTGAAATGTTAATCTTGATAATAATTTCTGCTATTTCTACAAAGCTTTTCATTCTTTAATGTCCAAAGGCATTTAAAAGATTTGCCGTGCACTACTGAGTTCTACAAACCCTGTAGAAAAACCCCTTTTCTTGACCAATGTCATTAGTACAATGAGAAATCTTTTTTTCTTCCAAAGCAAAATACATTAGTACAGCAGTTGCAGGTTTGCAGTCAACAGTGAGTTTCATTTTGCATTCAGCCTGCATGTTTGTGCCTAAATATTACAGTGTCAAGCATGCTGTAACCACCTAAGACAGGAAATACTGTGCATGCACAGCCTGTTAAAAACTGGTGCATACCCATAAGATATCTAAAGAAAAAAAAAGCAAATCATATATATATACACACACACACACACACATACAGACACACATATATATATATTTATACTTGTGTTCACCACCAGTTATGCTGGGAATGTTTGCCAGATCTTATTTTGGATTCTATTTACAGTCTAAGCAAAACATTGCTCTCAATGCATTTTCACTGACATTAGTTAAGAAATAGCTCGTGATGACGGTATTCAATACCAGAGTGGTATGGTAAGATGGAAATGAAATGGAAAGAACAGGAACCTGAAACCAATCCAGTAAAGCTCTGCAAGCTGTAATACCCAGCTCACGCCTGAAAAAGCTAACAACCAGACAAAGGAATTTAAGGAGCAATTCAGGTCAGGAAAGGTCTAGGGAAGAAAGAAGTGATTGAAGACCCCTTCTATCAAAAATCTTTCAGAAAAGAAAAGCCTGAGATCCAGCATGGTTGCCCTGTTGGGGCTTCCTCCCGCCATATCCTGGAAAATGCTGAGGATAAAAGAGATGGACCTGGCTGAGATGGTGTGATAATGTGAGACCATTCTGACTGCTACTGAGAGTCACCAGGAAGAGTCTTAATCACTATCCAAGGAAACAGAAAGGAAGAAGAGTCTAGAAAGAGCAGAAGAGATTACGTTATCTATCATAATTCTAATATCTCTTTACATTTTTTGTGGCATGGGTATCTTGAAAGGATTTAGTACATGGCTAAATCAGCACTTCAGCAACCCATTGAACAGGTTCAGGTCATTCCTGTTACAGTCATGTTGGACCAAATGAGTATACGGCTATTAAAAGGCAGGAATTTCTAGGAGCATCTGTAAGTTACAGGAAATGTTGCTACTGATTCTTCTTTTTATATCACATTCCTATAAAAAGTGAGAAGGAATCTTATTGCCAGCAGAGATGTAAAATCAGGTCGGGACTGTCGCTGGTTATTTAAAGGTATTGCCATGCTTTTTGTAAGACTGAACATATTACATGCTGTATCTTGGCTAAATTCCATCTTTTATAATTACATTCTCTTCTCCCCTTCTCAAACATTTCTTGCTGTCACAAGAGGATGCAGCACTCTTCATTTTCCTGGTCTAGGGGTCTGTGTAGCAGTGTTTCAATCTCATCATGACCTCCCTAAAAGATATATTCAAGTTGTCCAAGATGCACCACTCCCTGTGGCATTGTTGGGGATGGAGAGAAAGAGGGCTTTGAAATTAATACTCAGGCAGAGGTTCTGGTTTTTTTCCCTGCTTAAGTATAAGCACAAATCTGTTGGTTTGGCTTCCTCCACAGTTACTCATTCTCTACACTCCCTGGAGCAGTGGGAGGCTTAATACTTTATCTCTAAAAAATACTTTGAGATTATTTAGTCAAAATGCAAGCCACCAGTGTTCCATTAATACTAGAAATGCTTTCAGAGCATTGACCAGCTTTTGCTTCCAGCTTGATGAGCTGATGATTGTAGACCTCAGATGGCATTTAGATAAGCAGAATCCACAGGGATTTGTTAGTATGCTAGATGCTCAATGAACTGCCAAGATTGTATAGTAAGCAAACAAAAAAAAAAAAAAAAGGGGGGGTAGGGGTGATTATAAACAAAAACCCCAGCCACTTGATACTATTTTAATCTTATTTTCTCTTGGCTACAGTGTTTGCTGGAGAGAAGAGCCTGCTAGCCTGTCCCTTGGAAGCACAGAAAGCTACTCTGAGCAATGGTCCTTGCAGTCTAGTCGCCAGCTGTGGGTAAATGAAGATATGGACCAGTAGATCTGGCCAAAAGCACCATGCCAAAAGTGAAATTCTCATCACAGATGGTACAAGGTATCCTGTTGCCAGCTTCCACAATGACAAAATCTATTTGATGAAGAAACAGAACTACTTCTCACCTGGAATACTAGAGAAAGAGAGATGTTTCTCACCTGGAATGCTCATAAATTGGACTGAGGGACTTGGGGTGAAGCTGATCAAGTTTCACTGCAAGTTCTAGGACAACAATATTTTTTCTGTGTCTAATGGTTTTCTGTGGCTCTCTGTGTCCTCTTGGAAGCTGAACTCAGTGGGCTTGATTCTGCTTTCCTTCAAGTGTCTGCTTTAGAGGAATCCAGGCTGCAGCAACCAGACTGATTCCTCACTTCTTTGTACACTTCTAGAGAGTGGTACACAGTAAACCAGTGCCATCTGCAAGCAATATCATCTCTGTCCCTTAGACCCTCTTTGCTCAGAAGCATGGGATGGTTCATGCACCAAGCTCTGAATACTGACAAATATATCTCCCTCTTTCCTTTTCCCTTGTTATTCTTTCTTTACTAACATGGGAGTCTAAACAGAAATAAAATATTTGATAAGTACTGGTTTCTTATCATTCCTTTAGTGAAATCCAGCACAGTGCCTGTATATCATTGGCAGAGAGGTGCTCAAATATTTTAAAGGAATGTCCATACCAAAAAAGCAACAAAAAGGGAGGCAAAAACTATGGCATGGGCTAGATCCCACCAGCTTAATCTTGCCACTGTGGAGGTCTCCAGCAGGTAGGACTTGGGAGCACAGCTCCCAAATACAAGTGTGTATTTATATATTCCTGGAGTCAGGAGCCTTGGATATGCTCTTACCAGGCTGGCTTCAGCCAGAGCTTAGGAAGATCTACTGGAGCCCAGTGTGGAGGGCTGTGCCACACCACACCCTGTCACCTTTGTGTGTGGGACCAGAGGGTGGGAGTGAAGGAGGGCAGACAAGACATGGCACCCACCCAGCCAGCATCAGGCCACCAGCAGAGGAACGCTCGGCAGGGACTCCAGGCAACACACAACAGACTTTACACAGCGAAACAACTTCAGCTGGGGGCTGGGAATTGGCGCTCATGTTTTATTCATCCAAATTGCTTTTCCCCACTCCAGAAATCTACACTTCTTTCTACACTACAGAAGCTGTTCAATTTCCTCTTGTTTAGCACTGTGCTGCAGTGCTCCCATTTCCTCCAAGTACCTTCACGAAGAGACTGATCGGCGGTAATCACAAGTCCAACCTCTCAGGAGTGAAGCGTGGGTGAGAGATGTAGGTTCATCTAACTTGATCAGTCTGTTTTGTTATACTGTATATTAGATCTTCAGTAGCCAGATCCCGTGGAAGGAAATAAAAATTTAACAAATCCGGTTTCTTTTCCTTTTTGGTAAAATTTTATGTTTGACTCATCTTTCCCAAGCTAATTGTCAAGAAACTGACAAATCCATCGTGGTTGACAAGTGAGTAATTGGGGGAAGAGAAGGAGTGCGGCAGGTGTTAGTACTAATTTGGTAAAACAATCAGAGTAAAGAGTGGTATGATAGTCACTTACACAGCCATGACGTTACAAGCCCTTCATATAAAATGTGTGCAGGATTTTACAACACTGAGATAATTAACTATTAACCAGCCACTCCACATCCATTTCAAAGGTGACCTGCAAGTTCACCATAAGATGTTTTTGAGCCTCTTGATAGGAAAGACCAGATCACAACACTTGTAGGGAACCAGGCAGAATTTAGTTCTATGTTTCTCACCTGTCAGGTTGCTGGGCACACAGAACAGTCCTTTCAGGGAGCAGACCCCATGTGCTGGCCATGGCTTGCCTGTTCTAGGCTGGATCATCAGGGAAGGATGCTACTGCCAGAGCTGGAGCACTCAGTTGCTGTTGCCCTGCCAAGATCTCCATTGCCCACAGCTGCCCTAATTCTCCAAAACTGTGGCTCTGACGAAACACTGCTCATTGCTAAGAGGATGATTTTACAGCAAAGCCCAAATCTGACTTGCTGAGAGAAGAAATTACATTTGTACCTGGAGAATTTCTCCAGCACTGAAGGGAATGGTCTAAGACACTGCTGCATTTTAGAAAGCAAGCCCTTAGAAATAAATTCTTCTACTTACCTGCCAAATCTGCCCCTCTGAGCTCTTTATTTCCTTGCTTCAATCTCAGTTGTCACTGCCATTGCCTCAAGAGCAAACAGTGTTCTCTTTTTGATCCCTGTAATCGTGTTAGTGACTACAGGCCAAATAATAGGTTCTGCAGGCAGACCCTTAAGACACTCTTTTGCTCTGAAGTAGCTGTACAAATAGCATTGCAGCATTTCATCCTTATTGTCTGCTAAAGATTTTGGTATCTTATATGCTCTGTTTCAAAAACATAAAGATCTTTTTCTCATCTAAGTTCTAGTCCTGAGGATTCACTGGGGATTCAAAGAGAAGCTGATTCTTTTTTTTTCTGGCTTCTGCATAGTTATTAAGAATACAGAGGCTGCAGGGCAATTTCTGCTCTGGCTTTCATCTGTATAACCCCTACTATCTTATAAACTTGCTTTTGCTTTCACACAATGATTATTTGAGGTGAAGGGGGCCTTCAAGGCAGCTCCAAGTAGCAGTTGTGTTTATAAGGGATGGGGCTAGAGGGGAATCCTCTCCCAGACCTACAAGGTACTAAAGATCATCTCTGACTTAGACCCCATCAAATCGCCTCCAAACACCTGTATAGATCCACTAAACAACTATTTTTTTTATTTTCTTCTCACTTTCCAGGATGTAAGTATTGCTATTAGAAACATATTTGGGTTGCTTTTTTCTGTTTTCTTTAAATGAAAAGGTCATCTCCCCCAGCCATATGGAGTGGTTCCCTCTCAGCAAAGCGTATCTGGTGGGAAGCACATCCATTCAACCTTTCACAATACAGACCTTGATTCAGCAGGGAGGAGAGCTGACAGGCACCTTTGCAGCAGATTTAAATCAGAGGCAAAACCTCGAGCAATATAAAGCAATCTGAGCCAGACAGCAAAGTCACGCTGACCTTCTGCCGGTAGTACTGCAGACCCAAGCGTGACTTCGGGTGCTGCATCCTCAGGTATGACGGCACCGGGGGAAGCCAACAGGCTCTTCCCAATGGCTGCCTCTGCTCTGCTGCTGCCTGATGGAGTGTTATCACTATGACAACCTACAGGTATAGTATGTGCACGATAGCGGGAGCTCCGGATGACCCAGATTGCGTGTGCACGGCTCAGAGCTGGGCTACCCTGCCTGGGAGGGGAGCGAGGAACACGTGGATCCACAGGTAACTCTCCCCTGGCTCTGTCCTGTCATTTGCTAGCAAGTTTGGAGCAGGGGCAGGCTGGCAGCCTTCGAGACACTAACTAGGATTTTAAACACTCTTATCTGGGACAAGGAAACAGCAATTTTTCTCCTCTTTTTCTAAAGCTCTTTCGCTGGGCTTCTTTTTCATCAGTAAAAGACATGAAAGAACATAAGGGCACCCTTCAACTCTGTCTTCTCCAGCCTGTTAAAAGGTAAAATGCTTCCACACCTCATATCCACCTCCTGCCTGCGTGTGTGTATGTGTGCATGCACGCGTTACTTTCTTTCACTACTATTACAGCACATGCTCCTCCAGAGCTATTCACGGCATTAGAAACACAACTCCTCCCTCCAGTGCCGTGTGTGTGCGTTTCTGTGTGTCTGTGTGTCTGTGTGTCTGTGTGTCTGTGTCTGTGTGCGTGGCTTGGGCTCGCTGTTTCAGCTCACTCCCCTCTGATGGTGGGGCTGGCGGTCACGACGCTGCTCCACACCTCCAGGCTTCATAGGGAGGGGAGGAGTATCGGGGGAAAGCAGGCACACAACTGACCTACACAACATCGATAACTTACTCCCTCGCAGCACAATCGCATAGCAAAGGGGAGGGAGGAAGGAGGGGAAGGAGGAGGAGAAGAGGGGGGGGGAAAAAAGGAAAATCCAGAGAATTCTAGTCTGGCAAATATAGTGAAACCAAGCGGTCGGAGTTCATTTGCTCCAGAAGAGCAGAGAAGAAAGAGGACTTTAAATGAAAAAAAGCAAGAACCATCTGTAGCTTTTTTTTTTTTTTTTTTTTTTTTTCCTGATACTAGCAGTGTTTTAGAGGTAAAATGATTCCTCCGAGCAGCACGACTGAAGTCAGCGTGGATAGTGTGGAGAAGGAGAATGAAGTGGAGAGCACAGAGCAGCCCCCCTCTCCAGCATCAACTACCAGCCAGGAATCAAAGGTACTCAGAGAATGAGATTTTTAATTTTTTTTTCCCCCCCCTCTTTCTTTGTTTTGAAAAGAGATGTATTGCTTTGATTTTCATTTGGAGCCCTGTGCCAGGATCAGCGTCAGAGTGCTAAGAGCCACCTCTGACTGCGGTGCCTGCTCCGACACTCCTGCTTCTGAATTCTCCCTGTTACCTCAGGAGCCTGAGCTGGGAAAATACCTGCCTTCTGAGACCTTCGGGATTGTGGATCTTAACCTGTGTTCTCTCCTCCTTATTACAGTAACATCCTGGGGTAGTGATGGGGCTCAGGGAGGGGATCGCTGTCCATGGACATCTTTTGCTATTTTCACACCAAGTATCAGATCACTTAAAGGGTTTTTGTTGGAAAGATTGATTTTTCTCAAAGGTTCAGAGAAAATAATTTTGTCTGGAGGCTTGGGGTATTTCACCTGACTTTACTTCTCTGGCAGACTCGTCAGTGAACTTTTACTGTTTAATGAGTCTGTTGAAATAGGAGATAAGTTACAGCTTTATCATAATGAACCTTATGTACACCACACAGAAAACTATTTTTGTTTTCACAGCCTTTTTTCTGTTTGTGAGTTTTCCAATATCATTCAATTTACCTTTCTGAAAATTAACTTGCAGCTGAATTGGCATGGCCTCTGAATTTTTAATTGACTTGAATGTGAAAAGTTTTTCTGACTGCCAGGGTGTCACTTGGAAGACAGAGAGGTAAAAGGTAAAGTAGTACCCTTACATAATGAAAGTTCCTTGCAGCTGACTTGGATAATATTCTTTTACTGATCCTCTGTTACTTATGATTGATACCATGATAGCACCTGACAGATCTTTCTGTGGACTTCATAGTGATGCTGTGTAAACATGTAAAAATAGGGAGGTTCTTGTCACTAGGAGCTCACAGGTGGGTAAAGCAGGAGGTACTGTGTGAGCAAAACAGCTGCTTGACTGGGAAGGTCTGTGCTGGCCTGAGTTTAAAGGCAGTGGCTGCCTGGGGCTGATGTAGAAAGACTGCTACATTATTCTGCAGTTATAGCTCTCCGCTGTCTGGAGAGCGAGTTCAAATTATCTGTCTGTGTGGGTAGAGTTTTGACGCGGGGTTTGGGCTTCTTTATTTTATATATTTATATAGAAGCCATACTCCAAGGAGGAGAGCTGAGCTATTCCCTGTGTAATACAACCTCTTCAAAAGAAAAGAGCTTTTACAGTAACAGTAGAATACAATATTCACTGTGCATATTTAGCTCTACTGGAGTCTCCCTGGTTCATGGAAAATGAAAAGTAAGTGGATTATTGGTATAAACCCAGGCTCTAAAAGGATTCGATACCTAAATCCCACCCCCCTGAGTCCACTTCTCTGGAATTACTGAAGTGTTATATGGGCAGTGGGGAGCTTTGCCCCTAGTGAGGTCCCAAAAGTAACTGCAGCCTTCACTGCACTGCCAGCACCAGCTGCTCCAGTGTTCTGGGCTGTGCATGGGGCCTGGTGGGCTGTGTGCTCCCCGTGATCCCAGCTGTGATCCTCACCCTGTGCCAGAATGGTTAAGGAGCTCCATTTGCCACTTGATAACAATGGTGCTTGAGGGACTTTCCCACTGGGTCACGGAATGCTGTTCCCAAAACAGCCTGGCATGGATCCAAAACTCTGGGAAAGTGAAGAGCTGTACAGAGGGTTCCTTCTTGCTGTTTGTGCACCCACGTGCTTCCAAGGATGACAACAGGAATTAGGCACATCTGGCTAGAGAACAAATAGGCTGCAAACTTAGATTATAATCAAACATTATCATCATCAATTGTTTTCAGTCTTTTAAGCTTTTGAAGCAATACACTGGAATAGGCAAAAGCTATGACCATGCAGCTGATGCCATTACTTGGATAGAGATAATCTAAGTAAACAAATAATCTGTGTATTCACATTTTAGAGCTGCAAATATGGTCAACTAGCATGATGCACTGTTATTTCAATAGGCAGAGTCAAAAGAGACTTCTGATCACTGAGGTAATAAGCTTTCTTTTTTTGGTCCAAGGAAACAGGAAGATGGAAAAAATTCTCTGATTTCATAAAGATGTTCTTTATTCTTGGGTTTTTTTTTATTTTCTATTGTAATTGATGTACTGCAAAATCTAGAGTCTGAAAGAAACATAGATCAGTGTTTTTATCCTGTGGTGTCCCATGCTGAGGGAGCTATCCTGTCATTCATAGAATACTAAGCTTTCTTCAGGTACTCTCTGCTCCCTGGGTTAACAAGTTCATGTCTGCTGCATTTAGTGCAGAACAGTTTGTGCAATATCTAATTAGCCCACAAAGACTTTTCTTTCTGTGTCAAAACACTCCAAACTTGACAATCTTTTTCTGTGGCAAAACACCCCACTTATTATGATTCCAAATATATGAGCAGAACCAACATGGATAATAGCAACCTTTTAAATGCCTTTGAAAACACTTCAGCAGAAAAGCAATTTTGAAAAAAATAATGTAGAACTAATAGCTGAAAGCTTCCTTCCAGTCCAGTGTAATCATAGACATTGGTGGCACATAATCCCTTGTCATATTAAAGTCCAGAAAACAGTTTTATTTCACACCCTCCAGACTTAGAAGATGACAGGGAGCAGGTACTGCAACTTCTGACTAGCACTGAGTTTGAGAGGCAGAACTTCAGGCTGCAACCAAGTAGCTGAAATTTGAAAGGATGACTTCCATGGGTTAGTCACACACCTGTGTGGCAGGAAAGCAGCTCACTCTTAAACGCCTACTAAAGCCTCCCAGCACCTTTTCCTATGGATTAGGAGCATAGTTGGAGGTGAGCACACTCTGGCTGTTGAAAGAGCCATCCTCTAATACTATATGTACTGCAACTGAGCTAAAAATCCTAGAGCCTGAGTGGCTAAGAGTCTTGCAAAACTAATAATTAATTTATTAAACTAATTTATTTGCTCTTGAAAATATTTACTTCATGCCTCAGTATGACTTGAGTAGATACTTTAAAATTTAGCAGGAGAATAACTTTAGGAAGGTACCACACAAATACATACAATTGCTAAATTTATTACTTTCATGTGCTTGTAGTTCTGGTTCCCACCTCTTTGGGACATTTACATCTGGTTTCCAAGAAGGCAAATTACTAGTTTGCCAAGGTCTTTTGAAAATTTACAACTCAGCAAGGGAGGAATTCATTAGTTAATGAATCCTGAGGGAAAACTTCTTCTGGGTGGTAGCAATTAAAGACATATTGTACACTTGTTGAATCACCAACTTAGCAATATAAGCAGAAATCTAGTGGCAGCAGAGATCATATTTCTGATGTCTTTTATCTAAACATACCTTGGAATTTAGTAAAGAAAACTAAAATTTGAATGAATATGTGTTCAAAGATAGGAATCCTACACATGGCATGCTTTCTTTATGTTTTGGCATAGCTGGCACATAATTCTGTTAACTTTATTCTTGTTTTGTCTCACTGACATTTGTATAAGGAGAGGAAAGAACCCATCTGCTCATTTCTTTAGGCATGAATCAAGTTGTTATCGCTTTTCTGTGAGCAATGGCTGAGGTATTCCTAGACCATGGTTATCTTTGAAGATTCTCTTAGCATTTTTAAGTTTTACGGGACACCTGAGCATCCACAATGTTTGAGCTAGTGCCACTAGAGTGGATTAGCATTGCTGATCTTCAAGCTATTACAGTTCCATGTCAATATGTTTAAAGTCTTTCAGGCTTTCTCATATACCTCAGAAGGGGTACCAAGTCCTGCCCCTGCCATTGCAGACAATCTGTCATGCAAAAGTTACTTATTTGAAAATACTGATGGATTTCTTTTAAGACAATTTTTTTCCCCCACAGTTTTCCCATTTCATCTACTTTATTTGATAAAATACATCTGTAATTGTGTTGTACTGTAATCACACATCTTTGGAAGGATTCAAAATTTTTCTCTGAACCACAAACTCATGGGTCAAAGAAATTGCTTACACTCAGTTCAGCTAGGTAATTTGAACAGCTAAAAAAAATTGAAGATGAAAAGATAAATTGTATCTCCAAATAAATATGGTATCTGGACTATGTATTTCAAATAATAAATGAGTCCGTCTCAGTCTGACACTTTCACACACTGACTACCTAGTGGAAAATATTCAGGGAAATGCAGACCATTATCTTCAAGTTCAGGTATGGCAATTCAGGAGATGCAACAGTTTTTCCAACATGAGCTAACCTGATAAGCAGTACATAAAATGGAAGCTGAAAAGAGTAGGAAGCCAATAAAAGGATTTAAGCATTGAAGTTCCAGATGTAGACTTCATTTATGAGTATCCCCACATTGATCACGAAGATTGAACTTACATACCTGTCCTGCTGGATCAATAGAGCAATATTGCCTACTTGAGGTTTCAAAACCAGGTGAGAAGGTTTCAAAAACAGCTTGAAACTCTTTGGATTGTGTGGGATTTAAATCACATAGAACTTGTGCTATGCTGTTAAGCAGACATCTTCCCCACTTAAAGAGTTAATACTTTATGAGGCTCCATAGATGGTTACTCATCAATATTTTAAAAGGGCAGGGAGTATGGTGTGCGGTTAGTGTTTCACCCTCCACACCAGTGATAAATATCCAGCATGTAAACTACTGCTGTAGTCTTCAAAGGAATACCAAATAGCTTAGAGACATCCTGTGAAAGGGGGAGAAAGAACAGTTTTCCTTCTCAGTGTTACTTCTGCCTCTGTGTAAAATGGTGAGTACCTACTGTGAAGGTAAGACTAAGGGAAAGAAATTAGATAAAGTATTTGTGTTTTGCAACAAATTATGTGAAGGAAAGTTTCATTAAAGCAGGAAAGTAATACTCTAGCCTATCAATGTCTCCTCAGCCTCATTCTTGTACTTACACTTACTTTGACATTTCTTTCTTACTCTTGTTCTGATTGAAACTCTCTGGTATTGTTTTTGCTTTGGTGTATATGTCAGATAAGTTTCTAGGCACTTTGAGATATCTAAGACAAGATATAAATGTGATCAGTTCATTCTCTTTGATCCACACTTTCAATGGTGCCAAAATAGAGAAGCCATCTATTACCTTCCAAAAACTAAAAATGACTTGACTGAAATCTGGTGTGGTAAAAAAAAAAAAAAAAAAAAAAAAAAAAAAAAAAAAAAAATTTTTTACATAATGCACATTTTTACTGAAACAAAACAAGTTGTTTACACAGCTGGAAGAGAGTTCAGTCCACTGTCTCAGTCTCTTACACTGTATTCTTCTTCATAAAATAATTCTGTTTTGAATTCAGCTTTTACCACTATTTTTAAAAAGCTCTGCCAACACCTGTATGGTCTAATAATTGCTAAGGGATGCCCTCTATGTTTCATCCTCTTCTAATTCCATTCTACATTTATTTTTTGCCATCTTGTGTGGCATTGTAATTTTAATAATATTACTTTAGTTTAAACATCTCCTTTCCATTCTTGTTGCAGGATGTTCCATCATCTCTCTTACCAGCCTTTTATTTTTTATAGTAAATAATCTGGGATGACCCAAAATAAACTCTCCATTCTTCATCTCATTCTGGTAGCAGAGCAGTGCCTTCATTTCAATATTCAATAATCTTTCTTGAAAAAGAGTGACTGAGTTTGTGCATGGTATTCTCTATGAGAACTTGTACAGTATCATTAACTGCCAGAAAACTTGCTTCTAATGTTTGTGTCTCCTAATCACCCCCTGGCAAACCAGAGGTCTCCATCCTACTTTTCTGGAATTTCCAGGGGATCCAGGAAGGTTACATTTGTCTGTCCTCATCTGCACTGGTTTGAATCAGGTCTCAGGCACAGAAGTTTGGATTCCCAGGGCTGAGCTTCATCACATTTCCCTGACTTCATCCCTCAAGATCCAGGCCTCCCCACACATGACAATGCCTCCCACCTCATGTTAAGGAAACCATCTGACCATCCAGGAGCCACTCTGGCACAATCACTCTTGGACCACCCAACCTGGGACCAAGGCCCCTACCTAGCCTACATCCCACACTCACAGTCTCACCAGTGTTTCCTTGATCCCAGATTTCCCATAGCACATTCTCAGATCTTTCAATCCTTAAAATGATAGCAAAATAACAGCTTGAGGTGGCTGCCTCCAAGGAGGGACCCCAAACCAAGGGAACCCTGGGGGTTTACACCTTTACAGGTAAGCATGGGAAAGTCTGGAGTCCTCATGTCCTGCCGAGGGTCTGGCCACCAGGCTGTGCCACAGGTCTCCTTTATTATGCAAAGGGCAGCAGTTCACAGTCTCGCCTGGGGTCCTGCCACCCAGAGCTCAATCTGCAGCTGCACACAGAGCTGTCTGCACTAAATGTATTCCTCAACGATGCCAGAGGGAAATGGCCTTATAACATGTGTAATCTTTGCAAAAAATCCAGTAATGAAAGTAGAGAGAGCAATATTGACCCTAAGACTATGTCAGTTCTGTTCTTTGAACAGCTCTACCAGTGTCCAACCCTCAACCTCTCCTTTCAACAGTAACCATCTCCCACTGAACTTTCCATAAAATTTATTTACAACTTTCCATCTTTTCTGTCTTGGTTGATAGATTCCCTTTCAGAAGCATATTCAATAATTTAAATGAAATCCAAGTAGACACAATCTACTTTGACCTAAAACATTTTCTAGAAAATTGTCTAGAAAATTGTTCATCTTATTCATTACAGCTGATCTAGGAGGATTTGTATTTTTTTTTTTATTGCTTCATTTTGATTTGGTTTTGTCAAATTCTGTTGAGGTCAAGTCTACAAATCTATATTTGCTAGGATCACATTTTCTGCCTCTCAAGAGAGACCTCCATTTCACTTTACATCATTTCTGTCTTGATAAAGCTTGTTAAGGAAGCTTGTTTCTAGACTTTCAAAGTAAAATTTTATAACAGACTTTAACTAGTTTCTTTTCTCCTTTCAACTCAACTGACACATTAAATTGCTTTTTCAATGTTGTGCCATAAATTTCTGTAATCTCTTCCCTATTATTCCTGTTGTTTTTCCCCAGGATCATGGTTCTGGGAAGAAGGTAAGCTGAAGTGTTTGCTGAAGGTCCAAACCAGCCTTTTATCCTGTCCTTACTGTACCACAGCCTCTTCCTTCTTTTTCTTTCCCTAGCCCAAATCTGTCCATTGACATTTCCTAAAATACATTTTCAAAGGACTCACTCAGCTTTTCTTGACAATTAATATTCTTTGACTTAAGGACCAGTGCTTGAAAGGTCCAGTTTTATTTTCACACCCTTTGTTTTACTTCTTTTCTTTCTCTTGTTCCCCTCCCGATCTTCTTTGTAGACTCTTAGGTCAGATTTCCTTTTTGAAGTAATTATTTTCATGCAGTTTTCCAAGAGCACATATTCACAGAGTCTTTTTATTTATCTTCATTTTATAACATTAGTATTAGTATTAACAGCTTTGAAGAAATTATATGTCTCTTACACATCCAAGCAGGTTCAAGACAGCTCTGCTGCTTTCCAGACCACTGCTGAGACATTCATATCTTCCTAAAATTACTAGTTCAGGTCCTTCTGTGTCACACTCCTCAGATTGATGTGGTCTAAAATATACCTCTAGGTATCTGAGAGTGCTGAAGACCTGAAATTTCTTCAGAGTAATGGAGCACATCAATTTTGGATTTTTGAAATCCAAAACATGGCTTAGAGGTTCATTTTTCCTATGCACTTTATTTAATTTAAATGCAAGTCATACCCACTTGATAGAAAACTAATTCTTTGTATGACAAGCATTTCACCTATTGCCTAGGAGCCATTGTTGCATACTACTGATGGGTATAAGATTGCATATTTGATAAATTTATACTCATGTTGGTCCAGCAGAGGACTTGGCTTTCAGTTGTGAGCGTGAGTTGAATATTCTTAACACAGTACTCAGTCCTGCACAACTTGCAGTTGCATAGGCAAGCAGTCACAGTCAGTGTTAAATGAGCACTTCCCAGGAAAGTGCTGAAGTATAAGCAAACTTTGCATGTTCCTTAGCAAATAGGACCAGCTGTGAAAATGAGAAATCTATGTGTGAGTGACTGAAATATCTTGACTTTGTTTTCCTTTGACATATGCCTCTGTTGGAGGAAACTCCCTTTGATTCAGTAGACCAATTGAGAGAGTAAATGCTCCCTGTCAGGGAATTTAACTCAGGAACCCTAAAAAACATATTTACAATGGATGGCTGAGAAACAGATTTCTTATGTTTCTGACATCAGCAGTTAAATGTGACAAATGGCTTGCCCATCTTCTTTTTTTATTAAAATTAAATAAGTTTCATGTCTGTAGTCTCACACAAACATACTAGAAGCTCATAGAATTTTTCTCCCTGACAGGTCAGCATTTCTTAGCTGGCCTGTTTTTAAGTGATGAGAGTAGTTTGCTAAGTACTGTCAAATTAAAGTGTTGCTGTTTAGGGGCTGCAGTGGTGTTAAAAATACCATAAGCATGAATAATTGAAAGACACAGGTATTTCCCAGCCACAGGAGGCTGCAAGTTCAATATGGAATTTGACTCTCCTTTAGGCAGTTACAGCAAGAACTTTAATGCTTTTATTTTTTTGTAGACATTATATGCTCCATCTCTGAGTGCCATTTAAAAGGTTTATTAAAATGCCACACATGCACTGCTTTATTAATAAAGATCATTTTAGCAGTCTAGTATTCTGAATAGAAAAGGAAATAGAAGCTGACCTACAGTAACTGATGATTAGGTTTAACTAAGAAAGGAGAAAAATACTATAGACTGGTATTCACAGAGCTATTAAAATCTGCATTTAGAATTTTTTTTTCACTTAATCATCAGAGTAAGATAAAGAAATGTCTGCTGTGGAGGCACAGCTACAGGTGAGAGGGCAAAATCAACCTGACAGATTGTTATAGCAAAAACTGTTAAATGTGATCTTACAGACAAACGCCATTGCCTCAATATTCGACTTTTTTTTTTTTACTTTTTTTTTTTTTTCAAATATTGCTCATTCATAGTGGAGGGAGACATCAGCTTTTGTCAGCCAAGGGTCAGATTTCTTGTGTGATGCAAACAAGTTGCCTTTTAAAATGTCACTTGTATAGGTGTACTATTCAACATTGACTTGCCAGTGTTTTCCCTGCCAGTTTTAATGCTGTGGTTCCCAAACTCAAAATATCTTGAGACTGAAATGAAAGCCCAAAAACCCTGACCCAGCCTCTATTGCCTTTGTATACAGTGAGAAATGGCCTTGGAATGGGCATCTCTCACAAGTAAACAAAACATTTAGCATGGTAAACTTGTCAGCATCCTTGACTTCTGTGCAGTTAAATTGAGAAACCAGTTGTTAAGATGTTTCAGGTTCATATGCATTTTTAAAATGCACCTACTCTTATCAGCTAGTATCAGTAAAGTCAAGGACCTGGCAGATACAATTTTTGTTGTCTCTCTTAGTGTACTTATTTATAGTATTTATAAGTGATATTAGATAATTTTTCACTCATGTTCACACATCCTCTTTTAATTTAAATTATCTAATTAAGAAATAATTTACAAATAAACATTAGGTGACTTGTAATAATTTGCCAAATATTTCTGATAATGAGCATTCAAGTGAAATGCGTGCTTGTTGAGTGCTTTAAAAAAAAAAGCACTTGCTTTTTTTCAATGTCAAAACATCTGTTCTTGAGGAATTGTTGAGTTTCTTAATTGCGTAAACTTTTGCTTGGGAGCTTTCCTGATTGCAAGTGAAGTTTCCAGACAAAAGAGGAGGGGAAAAAATGCATCCTGGGTTACATTGTACGGTCTCACCTGTAATTTGACACCAGCTACAGGCAGGTAAGTTAGTAGTTCGGTCCCCCTATGTTATAAATGGAACACAGATCAAAACTCTTTTATCAAAGGTGATTTAGAGGAAAAGCCTCCTTTGTGTGATCTGAATTAGTCTCTCTGAGAAGAAATCTTTTTTCCATTGACCAGAGTGGGCAGCTACAGCTGAGTTAAAAGCTCAAATTTAAGTAAGATGAGCACCACTGAGATTCTGTCAGAGCGAGGTCTTGAACCTTGCCTACAAAGACTGGTGAGCTGTCTGTTCCCCTGCATGGCTAGTCTGTCTGACTTTCCCTGCTCCTGCCCACAGGTCTCTCAAAAACGTTCTGATAAGATGCAGTTGGTATTTTTTACGCCAACGCGGAACAAAATCATTCGAACTTTGAAAATTTTTGCTAAGCAGAACTGCTGTTTCCAGATAGTCCTACAATGGGAAGTTCTGCACCTATGGGAAAAGGAGAGAAAAGTGTGAGCCTACCCAGGCTCCAGGATGGAAAGTGCTGCTGTTAGGCTGTAGCCACAAGATGAATCATGTACCAGTTTCAGGAAGTATGGGCACACAGGAGTCTTTGGCAGGTTCACAGCTGTTAGATCTGTAGATTCCTGTAGTTAGTTGTAGTGACAAATGGATTTCATCCTCCTGACCATTAAAGATCCAGAAAACAGTTAACTTTTTTTCTACTTCGCCCACTCACACTCTGCCTTTCAATGTTTCTTTCTTTCCTCTCTGTTCCTATTCTCACACTAATGCATTAAACCATGACCAGGCTCTCTGATACGAGTCTTTACAGGAGAAACTTCCATGTTTCCAGGCTTAGCCAAGATTTCTGTTAAGAAAAAGGATGGTGGTTCTTCTGTTAAGGAAAAGGGCCTTTCATAAACACTGTGTGGGTGCTGATGCTCATGCCATAAGTGTGCTTGAGAAAAAAGCAAACCCCACAGTTTGTACTTTCCCTTTCACCTATACTCATTAAACACCTGTACTTGCATTATTCACAGAGGAATGCCTTCAGTTGCATTTAATTTCCTCACATTTTCTGGTTTTGCATAGCCTGTTTCTTGTGTGCAGATACCTATTTATCCCTTGATGTAACCTCATCGTGTCTTTGGATGTCGATGCAGGAAACCATACACAAATTTAAAACCTGAATAATGAGGTAATACAAAACATTCCTTATGGAGAAGAAATAAAGCCCTCTTCCAAGCTTTTCCATCACATAGCCTTCTTTTGGTAGCTGAGGACCAGTGCTACCCAAAATTGAACTTTTCAAGTGCACTGCTGTTGATGTTCTTTTGAGCTCTTTCTTCTCCCAGAAGCTTAGGTTCCCACAGACTTCCTCAGGCTGCAGTTCTGCCCTTCAACAGCACTGGGATTTTTAACAGTACCTGCCTGGCATCCAAGAAAAATGCACTGGACATCTTCCTTAAAGATTATCAAAGCTAACATGAATGCCAACAGCTATAATAGACCTACCTGAATCCTGCTAGAATGTAGAAAAATGAAAAACATTTCATAAAGATCAAAAAAAATGACAGTCAAACCTTAAATGAAAAATCTTAATAGAGTGATTTTCCTCAGAGAAGAATACAGCTATGACTAGATGCTGGCCATAAGAAGTAGCCACTCAGTCTGGTCAAAAAAACATCAGTTCTTTTTTAAACAAGATGAGAAAGCTAGCCTATTTTTTTTTTTTTCCTGGCATTGTAGGGAACACACTGTAATAAATACAATATTCCCAGAGTAGCAATAGAGGTAATGTCATTTTATCTTTACTACCAGCTGCTGAATTCTAGGAAAAAAAATCACCTTTCCATGAGTTAATATCCTTTCAACACAGTCCCACACATAGACTTTGCTGCATATAAAGAAAAGCAACTGATGGGAGAAAATTGATATAAATCTCAGAATTTAGCATTGCACTTGCTCTTTAGTTTAGTAGTAGACAGTAACTGTATTTCTGCTGCAATATTTCACATGCCTTGTAGGTCCGTGTTACTCAGCTAATATCAAGAATCTAAGAATTGCACCTACTTTAACAGTAGAATAGATGAGACAAAGAGAAGCTCTTCATGAAAAAAACCCTATATTTCATAGGATTCATATTCACATTCTTTAAAACTCCTACAATAGCTTGACTTTCTTCTCCTTCTACATCCCTGCTTTCCTACCTGCATGAATCACTCATACAGCCCCTTGCAATATGCTGTTCCTCTTGAAGTCACAGGCATTATTTCTGTCAGACAAGGCTTCACAGTTTTACTGGTTCAAGATCCCTGACTTTCCCATCAAAGCAGTAAGTCTTATTAAATTAAATAATTGGTAACTTATGTCAATGATAACACCTCTTTGCTCTTGCAACACCAAAATTATGAAGCTTCATTTATTAGGTGAACACAACATTGTGACAGTGTTACAAGCTTTTATTTTCAAAAACGTTATTACAATTATTAGATGTTTGTGTCCACGATTTCATTAGCAACAGCTTAACTTTGGAGAGTTCTAAGGAACTTTAAAATGAAGTCTTAAAAGTCAGGAAAAAAAATGTAGTTCGTCGGAAAGATTTATAGTCTTAAATTCTCTACCTTTCTGCATATGGTATTCTGTATGTGTATGTAACTATCTTTTTACACAAAACCGGCTATCTGAGCATGAAACCACATTTTTACAGTTCAGTCATAATCTTGAAATTTTGATAGAGGTAATTTGAGAAAGAAAATTGTGCAGCTGGTGAGGATAAAAATAAAATGCTTTTGTTTTGCAGGGTTGATCTTGAAACAGTAGCTGGCTAAAGATATGTTCAGCAGCTTGGAGGTTTAGGAAAAAATATAAAAGAAATGGATTAGCCTGAGGCAAAAGGAGTCAAAGATAGATCATAAATCTCATACTTAACAACTCCTGCTAATTAACATCTCCAAATATACGTGTTTACATTGTCAACTTCTTGAAGCAGTGTTTAGGCCTCCAAATGTCTCCATAAAGTGCCAAGTAACTGTGTGTCATCTGTATGACAATATCATCATCAAGTCAAACAGATTTTCCATGTGGAGAATTGGCCTATTCTTTATGCAGGACATGGAATGCAGTTTTTGCTGGGCATGACTAAAAAGTCATAACAAAAAGACTAAAGACAGAGTGAGATGGAAACTTTCTGTAGCAGTAACAGATTCACTGGAATTGAATTGCTTGGTACTACAAGCATAATTTTCCCAAAAATATTTGGAAATGCTTTTTGAACTTTAGAGAGTTACTAGAGTAGATGTGTTTAAAGGGATAAATGCATACTGTAAGTTACACTTTGAGAAGAGCTTTAATGGAAAATATACCAGATCTGGACTGGATCTGAAAATAAACATATCTTGGTCATGGTGGACAGTAAGATAACTTGATGCAGGACAAATGACAAGGTAAATTTTATCAAGGTAGAAAATAAATTTAGTTGACACAGCATTTGTTATGTATGTGGTAGCTGCTATAGGACTTAAGAACTAAAAATACAAGATGAAGGAAACCTTGTGGGTACCCAGGTAAAGCATGGAGAAGCCCAGAGCAGTAACTAGCTTTAGTCTTCATGTGCTATCAGCTCTACCCCAGATCCAGGACCTCATGCCAGAGCGGTTTCAGGGCAGCAATGTGCACCAGGACTGTATGGATCCTGTCAGATTTGTGGTGTCTGAACCAGCACTTCCAGGGTGGCCAAATGCCCTGGTCTCCTGAGTGGCTGGCAGAAGGATGAGAACATCAAGAGTTCACACGATGAGACATTGTTAGTCTTCAGGAAGGGAAAAAAGAAGATAGAAGGCAGAAAATTTTCTACCAGATTGCAAAAATATTTGCAAGAGGAAAGGAACCATGAAAAAGAAAAATTGGAAGGGCACCAACAAACACTGCTAATATTCTGTAAGGTATAAGTTAATATGCCATCTCTCACTGAGAAGGGTTTGAAATGGCAACATGGAAATTGTAAAATTTGGATCTGAATCTCTGTTTGTGAGCAGGCAGGAAGAAAGGGAGTGAAGAAACTTGTGGGATCAATAAGACAAAATATTGGCCTGTGGGCTTCATTTAAGCCAATAGTCCATACAGAACCCAATTTCTGTCAATGTGTTCTAGATCTTTCTTTGACTGAAAAAAAAAGATAAAATAATCTCAAAGTTAAAGCACAGTAGGTAAGCAAGAATTGGAGAGAATATATTCACATAAAGTATGAATTGATACAAATGTCTAGGAAAGACAGAAGAAGCAGAAGCATAATGTCACCTGGGTCTATATTTGGTTGTGGAGCATCACAGTTTAGAAAAGACCAGTTGAAGAAAATGAGGAGGGAATTGAAAAGTCAGATAAAGTAAGCCAGGTAATAGAATGTCAAATGTGGCCTGGTGTCTTTTCATGCTGCATGCAGAAATCCTTTTTAATATATAAAACATTAAAAAAATGAAAAAGGTTTCATTTCAAAACATGCAAACAACAAAAAATCCCTCCAATAATCCATCCAAGCTCTGAGCCCTTACTCAGGACACATGCCCACTGAAGTCAGTGGGAGTCAGCAGTAAGCAAAGACCTTAAGATTTGGCCCAGTGACAATTAATTTGTTTTAGAGCACTTACATGTTGTCATTGCAAAGCAATTTTAGCAGTGCAAGTTTTGAGCTCCAGAAGTAAGAGTGGAAACACTGACAGAGTATTAACTAGAACAACTCCCAGCAGGTCTCGGACATCTTTTTTGTTTTAAGATGACACAAATGTGATAATTCAATATGTGGGTTGTGGTGTTCATGTTAATTTGCCCTCCGTTAGTATCAGCCTCTCTGCTAGATATTTTCTTTGAGATATACTACTATATAAAGTATTATAAAACAGATCTGTTAAGAAAAATAAAATTTAAAAAATAAAATGGGTAAAATATATTAGTGGAAACTATTGCTATAGGTAACCCAGCATTTTCTAGCAGAAAAACTTTTTTAGTTGTGATTTAGGGGTCTTTTTAAGAGGCCCAAGGGTGTCATACTGAGACATAAGACCAATAGGGGAAATTCACATTTCATAGAGGTACAGACATGAGATACAGTCAAGGATGATTAATCTTGCATTCACAATCACATTTTCTCCAGATTATTCATGAGAAGGAAAAAGATCACAACTCAGGTCCTATTATTATCAATCTGGTAGGCTCTCAGCAGGTAGTTGCCAGGTATCTTCTTTCACCTCAGCAGGGCTGTCTGGATTTACATCACTCTGAAACCCAGCCTTTTAATCTCCAAATTTCATTGTGCCACATCCACCACAGCAAAGATTAATATATGACTGAAGCAGGAGTTACCAAAGGGAAATCAGTGTTCCATTTAGAAGCTGAAATGGAAATGAGCTATCCAAAAAGAGATGCAAAATATGGGGTTCCCAGAAGAGACCTCAGAGATAACAGTCCAAAAGCCTTCTACCTCAAGAGGCAAGAGATAACATCCTGATAGAGAGAAAGTATGGAGATGACCGGCTGCTTAGCAACCAGACACCTGAGGTGAACCCCAAAGTACAAAATAAGATGTTGTAAACACCTACTTTCTTGAAATTGAAAGTACAGGCTGATTTTTTTTTTATTTTTTTTTTAATAGAAGAACTATTCCTAACAATCTCTCGCTTTCTTCATGAGCTTTCATTGTGGCATCAGGAGGAAAAATTCTTGTAGTCAGTCTATGAAAGGGAGGCAGGAGTTACATAGAGGTCTGCACCAGACACCTTTTGTTTGTAACCTGAATTATAAAGGATGTCCTGCAGCTGGTGCCACCCATGTGGGAACAGTTATTTAGCAGCAGGGAGAATAGAATCCTGGATATAGCTACAGGGTTTGTAGTCTTTGCCTCTGCTCCTGCAAGCAGAGTCTTTTGCCTCTCTTTTGTTAGGTGAGTCAGTAGGGGAGATCCAAGAGACAAAATATTTTGCAACCCTGATGTTTGATAATGACTGAAGGGTTCTTTAGTTTGATTTGAAAAGTGTTTTGATTTATGAACATGTTGACAAAGGAGGGAGAATTGATGATCATTGAGCTCAACAGAGTGAACTCAGTATATTTTACTCTGGGACTGTTAATCTGATTTTTGTCAATTGGATTACAAACTTCGGAAAGCTACAGTACAGATTCTCTGAAAGATATTCTGACCTTATCTTGAAGTACTGCAAATTTGAGAAATATTCTCTGCTAGAAACAGGCCGAATGCAAACCACAGTTGAGGGTCATTGCAAGCATTTTCCCTACAAACTTAAATCAAACCTGTTAGGAAGTTCAAAGAAATATTGATAGACACTAGATCTCATGAAGATAATATCATATGTACTCTTTTCTTTCTAGATTACTTTTTCTAATACAGCTTGGTTAAAAGAAATTAAAGGAGTACAACAAAAGAGAGCTGTTCAAAAACACAGAAGCAAAAATGATGTAAGATATAAAATTCGGAGTTTGGGTGTGAATTTTACTCAGTTTTTGATAAAAAATAAACCTTACATTTTTCTTCATTTTTATTCATACAAGTATTAATTTTGCAAATGTTTCTTTCTTTTTATAAACTATTTTAAACTTTTAAAATTACTGTGAGACTTTTGAAGTTACAATGAAAACATAATTTAGTAGGGAAGGTAACATGAGCTTAGGGTACGTCACAATTGCAGAAAATCTAATAGAGTGTCTATCTTTTTTATGGCTCAGGACTAAGTAGACAGATCTGAACATAACAGAGAGAGAAAAGGATTTTCTTGAGGTTTGATGGAAATTTATACACTTAATAAATTGAGTTTCCTCAAATCTATCACTCACTGGACTGTATTACTTTATTTTGTCACATCTGGTGCTGAATTTTGAAGATATATAAAAGAATTTGGATCACATCTTTTCAGGCCTTAAAACATCATGAACCTTATTTCATGTTTAGCTCACATATTTGCCAATCCTCCTTCCTCGCAGAGTTAAAAGATGACACACATTAAAATGCAGGATTAAGTTCAAACCAAGTGCAGGAGCAATTGTGGAGAACCAGGTGAATTTTTAGCTTGGCATAAACCAAAGCAGAGTCATAGAGAATGAACAGCTCTGCTAAGCAAACCTCCTGTTTGGCTGTGCAGGCTGACCTCTTGATAATTCAGAGGTCTGCTAACTGGAGATGGAAACTCACAGCTGGCATGGATGTAGTACATCAGGAGAGGGCTGAGGACATGGGATTCACAGATGCTTTTGTGGGGGCAGTGACACCTGGGCATCCCTTCAGATTTCATGCTTTCAAACCCTGAGAATCTTTCAAGGATTTTTGCTGCTACGCTCTGTCGTGTCAATCAGAGCATTTCATTGTAGTTTAGGACTCTGTGTGTGGAACAAAATCACAGAAAGAGCCCTGCCTAGGAAGGATTGTATTCTAAATAGGTCTGAGGATCCGTGAGTGGATTTAAAAACTAATGTAAGAAAGGGAGGGGAATCCGAGGACGATGATCAGAGCTGCGAGAGCCAAACAGAGTAGTTGAAGGTACCCGATGAATCACTAATAATATTATTGGTAGGTATTATGGAAAAAGTCTCCTCTTTGACTATTTCAATACAATATTCAAGCAGAAAGTTTGAATTGTTTACTTTTTACAAGACTAACAAACATATTTGTTCTAACAACAGCTATGCAATCTGTTTGGGAAAATACACAAATATAATATGTAGCAGATTCTGCAATAATGAACACTCCCTCTTTGTCTGTAGTGGATTAAAAGGATGCAGCTTCCAAGACAGCTGGCTAGAGCAAACACATCTACATGATAGGGCCAGATTCTCAGAGTGTATAAATCATCTAAAATTGAAGTCAGTTTAGCTAATTGTACTAGCAGAGCATTCCAACAATTTATTATTTAGAAAGAACATGGTAGAAAAGAAATCAGCTTTGCTTACAAGTTTTATCATGGGTGCTTTGCCAATAAACAATACAACCTCTTAAGTATTAGAAATATCCTTTTATCTTGTTAATACTCCTCTCATCAGCCGGCAAACATACATATTGTTGACGAAATTGCATACTGCCTTTAGGCATGTTATAATCTTATTTTTGCTCATTAAAATGCCAAGGCAGAGAATTTTCAACTCAAAATCAGTAAAAAAACCCACTCTTGTCTGTCCGCAAAAATCACTTGCTTTTGTATCTGAGTTTTAAGAAGAAAATCATTAGCCTTCATGCTCATAAAAAGTAAGCACTCCTATTTGAGCTGGTTCCCTGTTGGCTGTGGATCAGCACAGCTAGCTGGAGCCCAGAAATGCTGCCAGGGTAGCTTACACCCTGGTAACATCCAGCCCTTCAACAATGCAAGTAAACAACTGAAGTACGTTCTGAGAGTTGCTAATACAAATTGAATGTTCCTTGACCCAGAAATTGGACTGTACTCAGTAGAGGAGATGCCATTCATCAAGGATTTGTTCTCTCCCTTATTTGAAATGCTTTTGGTCTGAGTCCCTTTTGGTAACAGACCCTGTACCTGACATTCTCTCTAGCAAATCTACACAACATCATCTGAGTCATGTGTGTCGAAGCCTTTCTTTTATAACAATGTGAGAGTCAAATAACTTGGAAATTTGCTCTAAGAAGCTGCGAGGAAGAAGAAATGGTTCCTCACAGAAGGTGGATGTTTATCTCACAGCAGAGTGAAATCTGTTGACAGAGCATTTTTAGTCTACATACTAAACAAATAGCTACATTTTATAAGGCTTGCAGGATTCTAACTGGCTTGATAGCTCATTGCAACTCTGGTAATACCCTGAATTACTTGTAGTGGATCTAATGATACTGTTAACATCAGTGTAAAGAAAGCGATAGATAACAGTAAGCAATATTATTTTGTTTATTTCTAGTCCAGTCACAATACAGCAAACAGTTGATATATGAAAATAAGGGCTTGGTTTTATGGTCAGTCAGTGAATTAGGGCTGATAAGTGGGACTCATTTATTCATATCTCCTGGAAAATAGTTGAGTGGAAATGTACAAAACAATCTCCCCGTTGGCCCCACACTGCACAGGAGCCTCTGCTGCTGGCAGGGATGTTTAGCAGAGACTGAGAAGGCAACAAGACCAAGTGTGTTGGGAAATAACCTGATGGGTGCATGCTGGGTGTTCAACAACCCCTGCCTCATTCTTCCCATCTGCTTCTACCAAGCCCTGCTGGCTGCTAATGTAGACAAGCTGGAGAATCAAGGGCAAAATTGTTCCTAGATATCAGGGAGCACTTAGGAGCCTGAATAAAGTACTCTGCAGGGTGGACGCATATCTTTGTAATTGCAAAGCTAGGGATTATAAAACAGCTCAAATCACTTACATCTTTCCGATTTTCATGGGAACTTCTTAAATGAGGATTGTAGAAAAACGCTGGGTTTTTCCAACAATTACATCAAATAAAGTCCTGGTGCGGGCAGGTGCAATTCCCATTCACAGTAAAAGCAGTGGCACATAGCTAATACTTGCAATGAATCTGAATAGCTGTTCTTTTTCTGCCTCCTGTTTTCTGCTTATAGCAGCTAAAGAATTATTGTATAGGGGAATTAGGAATGGAGGAGTGCTGATAACAGAGCTTCCTGATCCCTTGAAGCTTGAACATTCAGTGACTTGGAGGAAATTTGAGATTGTGCTGCAAGATACAGGAAAAAAAAGGATAATCAAGATCTGAGGTTGAGCTATTGCACTTGTCTCTATCTTGCCTGTGGGGTTAGTATGTGCAGTCACTGAGAATCTGTGTGACTGATGAAAAGCTTTTAACTAGAATCAAAGATTTTTCTCTTACTCTAATTTCAAACCACAGGACCTTCCTGGCTTTAATATCAAGGGCTCATGTTTCTGAAGTGTCAACATTGTGAAGTCTTGTGATGCTAACACAAGTCTAGAAAACCTCCTGTACTTTTGGGAATGGGTTTTTTATTTAAATGAAAGCTAAATTGCAGCCTTGTTCACAATAGAGAAAATGTGAAAGTCTTAGGAGATTTATTTCAAATTTGTTTCTTAAAGCCTTTTTGGGCTTGGTCAAGGGGTTGTTTCAGTCTCAATACATGATTTTTCACGGAACAGTTAAGTATTGAGTGTAGAACAACCCTAGCTGCAGGGTTTTTTCCCAAGGTTTTGTAGTATTTCTTCATAAGCTTTAACTTTGGACTCATTCACTCTGCAGAAATAAAGTATAAATAATAAAGTTTCATAAGTTTCTCTCTATTAAAAGATTTGATTCCCACCTCAGGTAAATGTTATAGCAGCTGTGACAGCACAAGTGCATTAACTCAGTTTACAGCAGACTAAAATCAGACATTTATTATATACTTGTATTTAATTACATTTGAAATCTTGCAATAAAATTATGAGGATAATCCACAGCAAATTTCAAAATGAGGAGATGGTGATATTTAAGTAAGGGAAGTGATGCTTACTCAACTGCAGTCTAATAATTACTTAAGCTTTTATGGTTTTATAGTTTATACATGTATAACAACCAGCCCTTGCCCTTGCTTGGGCCAACTTTTCCTAAGTAAACAATCACATACCATTGCCCTACTTCAAATTCTCTCATGAGCCTAATATGAGAAAGGAAAGTTGGATCTGATTTTAAAACCTGATGCCAATCTTCTATGGCCCTGTATACTCCCTCTTACTCATGAAGTAAAATAAAACCTGCAGATCTGAGAGGTATTTTTAACATTAAAATGTGTAATTAGTTGTGCAATGTCCTAAATTTTGGCAATATTCTTCATTTTCTCAGAGTCACTTATCTACACATATAACCTGTTTGGGATGTAATAGTCCCAGACTTCCACTGGTGTTTTAGGTATACAACACAAGCCAAACATGTAGGTGTCTTCCAGTCTGAATGAAAATGGGCATGAAATTTGTATTTGGCTACTGACAAGAATGCCCATCTTGGCTGGGAATTATTTACCCACATGAACACAGGACGGTGCTCAGTGAATTTCAGAAAGGACTATCAGCTTGTGCAGAGATACCTGTCAAATATATGAAGGTAACTTGCTCAATTCATTCCTGGGTATGTGTCCTCTGAACTTTCTGAGAGGGAATGCACAGAATATGCAGTTCCATGCTACTGAATGTTTATCTGTAAGTTTGGGGAGGTGTAGCCTGAATGCTGGACTAGTCTTCTTTGGAAAACTTGACTTTTCTGCTTGGTGGAGATAAAACTGCTGGTAGATCCCTCCTCGGCTGGTAAATAGCTGTGCACAGAAGAATGGGATAAGGATAGTAATGTTCTGCATACATTGTCCAAACAAGCAGGACTGCTGTTTCACGATAAAACAAATACTGTATCACACAGCTTAGGTTTCCTTTTCTGTCAGGAACAGTGTTTTTGGAATTTAATTAGCTTCATATGGCACTGTAGGAATGGATGGCAAATCAATGATGGATGCCATTTCAGTCACCTTGTGGTGGTGTAATTCTCTGTGTTTTGCTACACTAATTAGGTCTGACTTCAGTGAGAAAGGTTTCAGGAGCAAGGAGGTGAATTATTGTTGACATCTTGGCTGTCACTGGTGAGATGAAGTAATCTCAGAGCTGAATAACCTCAGTGATTTCAAGACCCTGTAACTTAACATCCAAGAGGAAGAGGCAAGATCTCACATTCTGATGGAGCAGTTTACATTGAGTTTTAGGCTCAATCAGTCCATGACTTAGTCTTCAGCTGAAAGAGCGTCAGAAACCATAAACTGCATTTACCTCATAGTTGGCATTTAATTACTTAATTGCTCTTATTTTCACCTTCCCTTAGAGACTGAGAGTTTCTTGCAGATAGGTATTTCCCTCTTTTGGATCCTGGGCTCCTCCCAGAATGAGTTGTTGGGTGAGAGAGTGAATGTGGGGTGGGCTCCAGGCTCTGATGCCTCCCTACTACCAAAGCCCCTGTAGAGGAACAGCTCAGGAAGCAGAATGCAGTTTGCTTCCATTTAGTAATCCTAAACACTGTTAACTGGAGCCAACAGCAGCTCCTTGTCCATTTCTATGACTCTGGGATTTTATTGTGAAGCATTGGGTAGAGAGCTGGTGTCTCCCTCTCCTTTTTTTGTTTCTGAAAGTGGAAGAGACGGTTCCCCCCAGAGTGTCTTGACTCTCCTCTCTGACAGTGTGCTGTCAGCCACATCATAAAGAAATCAGATGGATCAGGAACAGAACCTAGGGAGAGCAAATACTCAGAGGCCACTGAGTCAGTGTGACGTACCAGGTCTATGCTTTTTTTGGGAAAGCATGTAAACTCCCTCCCTCTATATTAGTGTGAATTATGATTCCAAATAATCATTGTTTCTAACATAAACAGTTTCTAATATAAACCATTCCTGCTGGTTACCACAGACAGCCTGAGTGGCATGGAAAATTTCAGTTGTTACATCACATTCACCCAGAGAATAGCAGCCGTGATTGAAATTATTTTGCAGTGGTTTGAATAATGCCGAGTGAAAGGTGATACAGAATTATTGCACTTCACAAAGGGCAAACACAAAGCAGACTCTGAGCTGGCTTTCCTTTTACCTGGTCTCTCCTTGTGGGATGTTGGAGCTGACAAACCCACAAATTTGTGTGGCTAATTTCCTGATCATTTTGGTGCCTTTTCCAGTACCCTTCCCAACCAAGTTCACAAAATTGGGGAAGAGGATGAAAAACAAGAGGATGGCTGATATGGCACAAGAGCATTTACAGAGTTTGAGTTAACCACTCTAATTTAGTAATGCCTTATTATGGTGCTTGATAGTCTGACAATCAACACACAATGTACAAGAACATACGTGAATGTGTGCTAACTAGTATTAATTAACAATCAATTGGCCGGCTAATTACCCTCTTACTGCTGTTAAGACTTCTGTCCTTCAAAAAAATAAATAAAAGTAGAATTTCTTAGTCAAAGCTAATTAAATGCATATAATCTAAAATACATATAATATAAAATGCCTATAATCTTTGTTTCTGCCAAATTCAAGAAACTTAAGTATATCAAATATATTTACTGAATTCACTTGTCATGTACTACCATTTAACAGCTATTCCTGTAATGGCTTTACAAGCTGATTAAGTACTCTTAGAGGATGAATAATGCTCTAAACTCCCTCATGCTTGAATACAAAGAGTATATTCTCCAATGCCTATAACTTTCAGCAATACTTCTTTTTTGTTGTACATGCAAATAAAGACCAGAAGAAGCATTCATTAGAACTATCAAGTTATTTCTGCCATCAGAAAACATGTGTAGGGTAAGTTGTTTTCTGATTGGGATCTGCTTTCTTTGCTCAGAAATTGATGGTTAAATCTTAAAGTCAGTTTTATTGTTCAGGTGATTCAAGGTCTGACAGTAGCTCCCAGGTTCACTTGGCAACAGCACACCCCAAAATCAAGAGCCTCGCATTTCTTTCACAGTAGAAAAAATAGTAATTATAACTGGTTTATTTGTTGCAGCTGCAGAAGCTGAAACGATCTCTCTCCTTCAAGACAAAAAGCTTGCGGAGTAAAAGTGCAGACAATTTCTTCCAGAGGACTAATAGTGATGTGAAACTGCAAGTAGACTTGATGCCTGAGGTGAGCACAAGCACTGGGCAGCTCCCCAACTCAGAAAGCCAGGCATCTTCGCCCACCAGAGCCCAACAGCTGTCAGAAAACAACAAGACTCACATCTTCCAGGAGCACATCTTCAAAAAACCAACCTTCTGTGATGTCTGCAACCATATGATTGTCGGTAAGAAACATTTTATTTAAAATCTCATTGTGTGTCCGTGCTAGAACTTGCAGGATGATCTTTCTCTAACTTCTGTGAGCCCAGATGTCTGCTTGAGAATATTCACACAGAGAGGTTCTGGATTTATGTCATATCTGCCACAGGATAACACAAATTCTACGTTTGTTGACAGATATCTTGCCTTGTAGACACATACTGTTATGAGAAATAACAGGTGAAGGATTCAGCTGGAATCAAACTCGTCTGTCATTCATGTTATACAGAGCACAAAGCACAAGTTGTATGCTACACTAGGAGCAGCAGAAACCCATATTGCAAATGTGGCCACTATCCTCACTCTTTTCCACTGATGCCTAATCGGCAGTAATTTTATCTCTCTTGTCTGCCCTCACATCCTGCATTGCCCCAGTTCCCTTCCACAGTGACCATACTTACCTCCCCCAGCTGTCCCAAATGTCACTTAAGGGACAAGAAGTAGCATCTGCTGGGTGGTAGGCTCTTATCTGCTTGTGTGGGTGTGGGTGTTGGCTGTCTAGGATGAATATTTTGGGAGACCAGGTCAAAAACCAAATACAACAGCCTAATTTACACTGCGGACTTTCTTGGGTTTCTTCAGCCTGATCCCTCATATGCACAAAACCTCCTACTAATTTATACCTCTGAAAGCCAGGCCTATCTGCTCTCTGAAGCTGTCCATGAGTATGTAAGTTCTGGCCAGGAACTGACTGACTTACAGACAGGAGATAATTTTGTTATTGTCTCTAGTGTGCAGAAAAAAAATTCCCTGCTGAACCCTGCTTGTAAGGTAATTTTCAGTGCAGTGTGAAGACCTAAAAAGCCAGCCTTCATGCAGATCATCCATAGGGCTGTGCAAGGAGAGGTCAAGAGGGAAGTACAAGTGCCTGGAGGTGTAGAACCTGCAAGGTCACCTCAGTGGGAAGCTGCAGGAGCTGCTATTCAGAAATCTGATCTGGGAAATTCACATCCTTGTGGCTAGTGCACACAGTTTGGTCTTCCTTCTACTTGTCCCAGCACAGTAGAGCAGGAGTAAATTCAGTGGCAATTTGCCAGTGTGAGTGACACAATTTTCACCTTTTAGGTAGAACAAGGAGTTAAATACTGAATTAGCTTCATGTAGAAGTAGTACAGGTCTTTGAGTACAAAGTATTGTCTGTAATTTGTATAGCTTACTGTCAGAAGCTTATGTCCCTTGGCATGGAAGTCACTGCCTTTTAGGTAACAGTATGGTAAGTTCTTGAAAGATGTTGATAGAACTGATCATTTTTCAAATGAGAGTGCTCAGTGTTCCCCACTTGTGTGAGGAATTTGTGGTCTTTGGAAAAGGCAGCTGTCTACAGAACATTAAAACTGATGCAAGACCATCTTGGTTCCATAAATTAACTTATATTCTCGCTTCACCACAGCTGTACTAAATCCAAGGAAACTAAGGAATTTTAATCACATTTTTTTGGTGTCATTTTCCAGTCTTTTAAAGACTTTTTTTTTTTTTTTTTTTTTACTTGAAGTGGTAAAATAAATGAAAGAGAGAAGCAGAAAAGTATCAGTATCAGGGAAGTTCCAGAAATTGACAGTAAGTCTGGAAGAGTAGTTAATTGAAATAACTTTATATAGGGAAAAGACTCAGAATTTGTCTCCTTCAGTAATGTGGATGGATGACCTATCAAAGCTTATTTTCAGAAACATATACTGCAGATATAAGTTCCTTGAATTTCTGGCTTCTTGTGAAGTTGTATGGAGATAAATATCATCACAAATCTGCATGACTCAGCAGCAGTGTTTCAAAATACTGCTGCTCATGACAGATTATTGCTGGCAGCAAACTTTGCAGAGAGTAAATCCAGTTCATAAACACTCCTGCCCTTCTCCTTTGCTGGGCACTCTGAGTCTGCCTGGAATAGGAAAGTCCTGAAGCACAGCTTTAAGCTTCAAAACATCAGCTTTAACCGCCCCCGTGCTTTCTGAACTTTTTTCTGTTCTCTCTGCTCAGGGTTTCATTTTTCTGTTCTCTATCTTAGCCACTTCATTAGCTAAAGAAGCCTTTTATAATTGCTGAAGAAACTAATGTGACCTATTTTGTCTGGTAGCAGTCTGACTCAGGTGAATTGCTCTGACCTCCTCCAGCTCATCTTTGCTTGGAGGTTAGGCAGAAAAGATGTTGAGGGTTTTACCTTAAGATGCCCTAGAGTATAGATGCCCTAATTTTAATAGAAAAACATCTCTGTTCCTGCCATCTTCTCACTTTGATCCTTACTGCAGTCATGCCTAGTTTTGCTGTATTGTATTTTAAGCAGCGTGGTAGATCTCGATGTTGCTATTTGACGTTCAATTAATCCATATAGGTTGTACAACTGTGGATTATAGGAGTAGAGAGGCAAAACAGGCAGCTTTCAGGAAACCCGGTCAAGCCTGCTCTCAAAGACAGACTGAAAAAGCCTAATTTCTGTTCAGGGACTCTGAATTTATTCTCGAAACATGGAGCCTATTTGTTCTCTGTATTTGCATTTTTCACAGGCAGTGACATTTAAGAGTAATGAGTCTATGTCTTTAAATTCCTCATTGATGACAATAAAGGCAAAGACATGATACATGTTTTTATGACTGGAGGAAAGATTCCAGGAAAATTGTGTCTTGACTTTAGATGGTTCCAATTTTGCCACCAGGTTCACCTTAAATGGCACTCTGAACTATGAACTGAGCAGCTCTGTTTGGTACACGGCAGTGTAATGAACAGTGCACAGCATGAACGTGCAGCGACTGCTTCAGTCTCACTCATGTGGCAGAATCCGTCTGGAGCTTCAGAGCGAACAGGACACATGGAGCAGAGGGAAGGTTCTCTGTGCTGCTCTTTTCACAGCAAAATTAACTTGAAATAATATCTTACTAGGAGAAAATACATGCATCATCTCTCTTTGATTCCTGGGCACTGTGAGCCAAATATTGCCATTGGGATGCAGTGCAATCAGTATATATGTACCAATAAACTTACTCTTTCAAATGTTTTTCATGCATCCCAGAGTGCAATGAAACATATTTAAAAGAAAATCTGTTTATTGGTTAGATTTCAGAAATGAAAAAAAAAGAGTATTAATAGTGTGCTTCATACCTCACTTTAAAGGCAGGAGCTGGAATGTTCCTACTAATTGCACTAGACTGGGACTCAAGTTCCACCTCAGTAAACAGAAGGAAAATTTGATACAGAAGCAGTAACTTTCTGTCAAATGAAATAATGGAGGAAATTTCACATTTGAGGGAGCTTTGAAGAGTGCATGCAGAATCCATTTTACATTAATGGGGCCTTCTTACAGCATCTAATTCTCCAATAAAATCATCATTTCTAATCATGAATTCAACAGTAATAATTCACATAATTTCAGAGCAAGTCAATAGTGCGTTGGAGCAGACTCTGTACTTCTTTCTCCCACTCACTGTTTTGCTGCTGTGAGTGCCTAACATCGGTTAGTTTAGGACTGAGGTTTCAGCTCGTGGAGGGCTACATATTTTCCTAAACATATCCACCCTTGAACATCCTCTCACAGTACATCTCTTAGAAAACCATTAATTTGCTGGTTTTAGTAGTAGTATTTATTACTATTTTAATATCTAACCCCAGCAAGGGAAAATTTGAAAATCAAAGTGTCTTGTGGAATGTATTACTCGATCATCATTTAGGAGACACTGGTTTTATGAGTTTTTTATTTTACATCACAGTGAAAAGAAAACCAAGTCAGATACCTGTTGAGTTTGCATGGTGTTATCTGCTATTTTCTGTGTTTAGCAAGAACGGTAAGCTTTGGCAGCGGCAAATTACGGGAGGCAAAACCGCCTATCACCAGCAAAGATAGATATTGTTAGATTAATGTTACATCATATTACAGCCTTAAACTATTCTGATCAGAAGCAAGTTCTTGCTCCTCTTCAGTCTCTGGTGTGTCATCAATCATCTCTGTGACACCTCACTGTTGAAGAAAACATGATGTCAGTACTCTACAGTTGAAAAATATTGTGTACTTTTTAAGAAAAACCTCCATCTGTAGAATTCTCAGCGTTTTACTCATTTGCAGATCATTTCCTGTGCTGATTCACATGGAAAAAAAAAAGGTTATTTTCCACATATTCCAAGCATATTACATGCAATTAATGTATTCCCATCTAAATCAAATATAAGTAATTCAGCAAAAAGTCAGGAGCTTTGCTTTTAAAATTATATTACTTTAAAGTGAATCTTTCAAAGCTGTGTTTTAAAGAAATATCTGCTTGTTTATATCCTGTCTTTCTTTGTGTTTTCAAAGTGTACTTAACTGTTTCACTCCATTCTTAACCTTAACCATGGCACAGAATTTTAATCAAACACCCATTTTTTTGGCATGCCTGTTAGAGCATGTTTGTCTGGAACAAACCTGCAGGAAGACCAGAAAAAATTATGGTCTACAATGTCCAGTAACAGTCAAAACCAGGTCCTTCTGGGTCATGCCAACCCTGGCTTAGGTAGTTGAAATCTTTGCATCTATAGATGTTCTCAGGGCAACTGGGTTTCTGGTTTGGATGCAGAGTCTCTGGACTTTTGCACCTCTGGAGGTAAATAACTCAGTACCTGTCTTCTCAGGGAACTAACCAGATTGCAGTTAGAGAAACCTGTGGAAAACAAATAAACAAGCAAAAAAGATAAAACCAAAACATAGCTGTAGCATAGCTTCCTTTCAGTCTATTAATCAATAATGCTTAAGCAGTGAAATTGTGTTATCCCTTCAGAATTGACTCACTCCTACCACCGTCTGTTCTGGTTTAGCCAGTCATTCTGGAGGTTCAGACAGCCAAAAAAGTACCATGAATAATTCTTTCTCACTTCATCTTTTAAAAGCAGCCTGCATTACTTTATTTCAGTGTGCAGTTGTGGCCGCTAGAACTTTCAACCCCTTTATCCCCAAAGCTGTATTGTAAAATCCTCCAGAAAGCCTCAAAGTTGATAAATTGGCCAAGCTTTTCAAATGCAGGAATAAAGGAAAGAAAGAGATCTAGACTGAAGCTCTGGTTTTTCTGTTAGATTTTCTGTTAGATCCTGCATTTGAACTTCTTCTCTTAGACTATCAGTAACTGCGACTAATAAGTACTGGAAAAACTCCATGGTTAGAGGAAGTGTTTATATAACTGTAATTTATGTGGATGTTTATTAAATATAGAAAAATTTCACAGGAACTATGACACAGTGCTTTCTGCCTCCAGTCTGATCAGCTCTCTCCTAAAAAATATGCTTGACTTTTTTTTTAAGCTTGCTGCCTCATTTCATGAAGTAGGCATTCTGGCTTGCTCCAAACCTGCCTCTATCCAGCATTTTCCAGGTAGACAAAGCCACAGTAAACGGTCACAGATTGATCCCCACTTCTTGGCAACAAGACAAAGTAGAAATATTCCTGGAAGCATGACTGTAACTGACTTTTTCCAAGGCTATGGTAGTTTGGAAGACTCTTTGGACAGAGATATTGGAAAAAACAAAACCAAAAAAAAAGGCATTTTTACTTATCTTGCAGGATGAAAGAAAAAAATAATGTTATTCATTCAGTTCTGCCCTCCACTCTTCCTAGCCTCTCTAGCATCTCCCAACACAGATGACCTTGAGGGAAGAGTTGCCACTTCATCAGAAGGAGAGTTGTCTGCTGTAGAGAAGGGTAAAGAGCTTCCAGCAGGGAGGACATACCCCTGGAGCAGGGCTTGTGTAGCCACAGCCGAGCCTTCCCTCATCTATTTTCCAGAGACACTATTACTACTACAGTATAAATTTGTTTTGTTTATTATTAAGTGTTTCCCTACAGAAAGATTTCAAAAGCAGCTGAATTCGGACTCCTTTTGTTTTGTTCATGAGGAAGAATCGTGAAATCATGCCTGACCAATCTGATAGCCTTCTGTGATGGCATGAATGGCTGGTTAATTGAGGGAGGAGTGGTAGATGTTGACTACCTTGACTTCAGCAAGGCTTTTGGCATGGTCTCCCATAACGTCCTTGTAGAAAAACTCAGGAAGTGCTGGATGAGTGGACAATGACAGGGATTGAGAACTGGTTGAATGGCAGAAACAGAGTCCAGTTGGAGGTTCATTGCTAGTGGTGTTCCCCAGGGGTTGGTACCAGGTCCAGTCTTGTGCGTCCACCAAGGACCTGTATGAGGGGATGGATGCACCCTCAGCAAGTTCACAGGCATTACAAAACCAGGAGGAGTGACCGATACCCCAGAGTCCTCTGCTGACATCCAGTGAGACCTGGACAGCCTGGAGAGTTGTATGGAGGGGAAGCTCCAGAAATTCAACAGAGGCACATGCAGGGCTCTACACCTGGGGAGGAACAATCCCAGGCACCAGTACACGCTGGGAGCTGACCTGCTGGAAAGCAGCTCCGCAGGTCCCAGTGGACAACAGGCTGTCCAAGAGCCAGCAGTGTCCTTGTGACCAAGAAGGCCAAAGGTATCCTGAGGTGCATTAGGAAGAGCTTTGCCAGCACTCTGAGGGAGGTGATCCTGCCCCTCTACTCAGACACATCTGGAGTGCAGTGTGCAGTTGTGGGATTCCTGGGCAAGAGATGCATGGAGCTCCTGGGGCAGATCCAGTGGAGGGCTACAAAGACGATTGGGTGTCTGGAGCACCTCACTTAGAAGACAGGCTAAGGGAGCTGTGGTTGTTCAGCCTGGAGTAAAGACAACAGAAGGGATCTCATCAGTGTCTGTAAGTACCTGAAGCGGGGTTTGCAAGGGGATGAAGCCAGGCTCAGTGGTGCCCTGGGAGAGGACAAGGGACAGCAGGCACAAACTGAAACAGGAAGATCCATCTGAAAATGAGGAAGAACTTATTTACTGTGAGAGTTACAGAGCACAGGAACAGGTTGTCCAGACAGGTTACATAGTTTCATGTTACAGAGACTTTCAAAGCCCATCTGGCCATTATCCAGTGCAACCTGTTCTAGTAGAACATGATTCAGAGGGGGATTGGACCTAATGGTCTCCAGATGTCATTTCCAGACCCAGTCACTCTGTGACTCATTGAAAAAGGGCTGTTGTGTAATCTTTTCAATAAGTGGTACCAGGTACCATCCAATATATTACTAAATGATCTACAATCCCTGCCTCTACCTCCTCCTTCCCTCCACTAAATTTACTCCTGGATTTAAGACACTTTGTTTCACTTGATGGCAATGAATGGCTCTGGGCACCTAAATCTTCTAGTGCTTTTGAGAGTCAGCATGAGTGAGAATTGCTTAAATCATCTCTCTCTGCTGTACTAAGGTTAACAGAAACATTATATTTTTTAACATGCATCTGCTAAAAATTGGTGTAAAATAATTATTTTACCCTATTAGATTGAAATTATAAATGCTTATCCTATAATCTCTTTCTTGAATTAATAATTCTCCATAAGCATAGACCTCCCCACTTCTGAGTGGAGCCCTGTAAGAAGGGCCAAACAAAAGACTTCTGGAAATATGAAGTATTAATTTACCCTAACTGTACCATATGCATTGAACTGTTAGTTATAGACCAGTTAGGTATAGGTAATATCATCTCTACTCTTCAAAATTTCCCAACAGTGGATACTTTGTCTGTTACAATAAATACAGTGGGAATAAACAGAAGGAAAGATATAGAAACACATTTGGTGTGAGCAGTATAGGTGTGCTCCACTTACTTCTACTCCCATTTTTTGATAAACATGGCAGAATGTATCCAAGTCATACAGTCCCACATTTGTAGAAAAGCTACAGGGAGCCACATCATATTCCTGCATTAAATTATTATTTTTCTTTGTTAACAAAGAGTTAAACATACTTTCAAGAAATATTGAGAAGAAAATATTTAGTTTGTTTATCCTCCAGGAGGGCTTCCTCCTCTGAGATGAAGCAAGAATGTTATCAGTAAATTGGATAATCAGGAACTGCTTAGCTGAGAAAAGAGGGTGGAAATATATTTTAAATTCTAATTTGTCCTTGAGCAGCATCAGACATGTTTCACAATTGTTACTAGATAATTTTCAAGCTCACTTTAATTTGGGGGAAATTGCTATTAATATGAAACTGCAGTTAATCCTCAGTCAAAAGAGACTTTAAAGAATGTTGACCAACATTTGCTGTTTAATTAGATAGAAAACAATAAGCATTTCTAGAACATCTACAATTAATACTTTAATATTATGCTAACCATGGTGATTTTTAACCAAAAAGTACATTAAAAACCACCAAACACCCTACTCAGTAGTGAGTAGGCTCCTGGTACCATTGTTCCTCGTATTAGTTCTATTGAAGAACATAATGGCAAGCTCAAGGTTTTTTAAAGGCCAAGGGATGAAGCAGAATGCAAGTGGGGTTTTTTATTTTTTATGTCCTGCTATGTACTTTTTCCAGGGCTCACATGGGATATTGGGTGTTTACAGATAAGCAAATTAAGTGCATCTTCTCGAAAGCTGACCTTCTTGCAAAAACATTATTTTTCTCTTTAGAGTCCTTATCTACCAGAGCATGACTGTTATGTGGATAATTACAATGCTGAATAGCTGACAAAAGCATTATCTAGAAGCAGAATTATTAGAAGCTTTACCTTACTCTGAGTTGCAGAAATCTTAAAATGAGGCACTTAAATGCTTTTGCAAGAAATAGCACAGTGCCATCATGTAGAGTAAAATGCCTACCCACGTTTGCTTGTTGCTGTCCTTAATATAGAAAGATGTCTCAGAGAGCAGTGATCCTTGTGGCTCACATGGATCATCGCGTGCTTTCCTGCTTTGGTAACAGGAATGCAAGTTACCACAACTTCTCCAGTGCTCTTCTCTGAACTGCCAAAATTTTAGTTTTCCAGGTATACAAAATCCAGAGCTGTTTTCCTCTTTGACATACATTTACCTCGTACATTGAAGGGTGCTGCAAGCACATGGGTCCTGACTTTTAATTCTGAAGACATGCTCAGTAAAAGATGACATGTAGTTGAAAATTGTGATTTCATTGTAGTTTCCTTTATAACATGCAGGGAGTTGTCCATGTCCATCATTTGACAGAAGTTTTTCTTATTCATTTAATTAGTAATTGGTGCCACATGGAAGTATACCTGTAGATGTGCTTTAGGCCAGTACTGCTATGTGTCAAGTAAAGGATTCTCTCAGGTTATAAGAGTGAAGGCTGAGATTGCCTCTTTGAGCAGATGACAGTTGTAAATGAAGTGTTTTTACTTCCCAGAGTGTGTGATTTCACTGAAATCAGTAACTATTTCTGGAAAAAAATTACCAACACCCCCACCCCCCCACCTCCCCCAACCTGCACTTGGTGTGAAAGGTTTCACTTGGATGTTTTTCCATTGGTTGGAAATCAGGAGGAATTCACAGAAAACAAGAAAATATACTGGAAGGGGCTGCCCAGGGAACTGGTGGAGTTACGATTCCTGGAAGTGTTTAAGGAAAGACTGGATATAGCATGCAGTGTCATGGTCTGGTTGACAAGGTGTTGTTAGGCCATAGGTTGGATCAATGATCTCAGAGGTCTTTCCCAAACTAATTGATTCTGTGATTGTATATATTGGAAAAGAAACTGAAACATGTTTTGCTAAAAAATGTGATTGTAAAATTCTGAAAAGTAGAAGCACATTCTGACTACCTGTAGAAATACCTTCCCTGAAAACAGATCCCACCAAAGTGGTGTAACCACCCAGTTATTTATGGTGGTGCCCTGAATTCCCTCTAGTCCAAACAAATCATGCTGGCAATTGCACCTGTAGCTTCTAATGAAATCCTCCTTAGCTATGTGTCATCCAAGGGAAGAAATGGCTTTGGAACAGAAATCTGTGCCTGTGGCCAGATCCTGACCAAGCATTAGATTTTTAGTCACATGTAGTTATATTTTGTTGCTCCACTTCCCATCTCAATCACTAGCTACTGTAAAATGGAAAAAGGAGGGAGAAAGAGGAATTGTGGTCCTGCTAAGTCCCACCAGCATTTTGCATGCAAGGCCCATCACTGCAGGCACTGCCACTCAGCTTGTGCTAACACAGACCTGCAACAACAACACTGGGAGCTTGCATTGCTGAGGGAGTGGTTTTACTGCAGAAGGAAAGAGCCCAAACGCTCAGAAGTCTGAAACAGCAGAAGGCCAGTGAACAACTGGCTATATGTGTATATATGTGTATATATGTGTATATATGTGTATATATGTGTATATATGTGTATGTGTATGTGTATGTGTATGTGTATGTGTATGTGTATGTGTATGTGTATGTGTATGTGTATGTGTATATGTATATGTATATGTATATGTATATGTATATGTATATGTATATGTATATGTATATGTATACGTATGTATATATAAAATAGGATTTTGTGGGTTTTTGGGATTTTTTTTAATTAAACATTTTATAGTTCTAATTGATTTTCCTGATCTTCTGGCAAATGGCAGTCTCTCATTTCAAGCCCATTGATGATGATGGAGCCACATAACAAACAGGCTATATTAAAAATCCATTTGAAGAGAAGAGAGGACATTAAATCCCTTTGCTGAGGACAGACTGTTCTTTTGTTTTGTAATTCATTTCCCACATTTTCAGCAAGTTCACAGTCCTGGTCTTCATTTCACATCATAGTTTTTGTTCAAATTTCTGGTTTCTGTTTTCCAACTCCTCTGTAATGGTACAAGGCCCTTGGAAGATAAAGGTTTTGGCACATGTGAACGACCCCACAAAATTCAACTGCTTTTTCAAAGCATTTCAAAATACAGGGAAAAAAGGCTGAAACTGATGACTTTTCATTTCAAAACATGCAAGACCACAGGTGCAAATAAGCTGAGTCTGTCAAAATGGAGATCTTGTTCGAAATCTGACTTTCATCATCTTCACCTCAAGAAGAGTTACTTAAATGCTACATTTACTAATACTACTGAGACCAAAATCAGCCATTCATCTCTGCTTGTCCTCATTTGAGATAACACATCAGGCTTAACTTCTCCACGTTCCCTTGTCCTGTTCAGCTCTGGCACCATCATGTCCCACAGGCAGGTCTATGCCTTTCTTCTCTGAAATATTTTCTTCCTCAGCAAAGCAGCCCAGTTGAAAGACCTATAAGCACAGTCTCATCAGTCTTGAAAATTATCCACAAAAGTAGGTATCAATAGATCAGTGCCAGTTTGTTCATAGCAAAGAATGTTAGATGTGATTTAGCATGTTTAGTGTTTAGGGGACGGGGACATTTTCTTTCAATAATAGCTGTTAGTTTATTTACCATGGCGTTCCAGCATCCTAATTAACATTTAGATGATCAAAAACCTGAGATGATATTTTAAGAATTGTGGAGGTGGATATTTCCGTTCAGGGATAGCCTTTTATAGCAAAGCTGCTGAATATGTGAAAAGTGCATTTTGAAAAAAAAAAAAAAAATTCTTATGGCCAAATTTTTAAAAGACTTTATTTTAGAAGGGATATTTTTCATCTCTGTAAAAGTCTTGCAGAAAAACCTGCCTATTACTGCCTCATTTTTTTCTCAGCATGTCATTTCTAAAGAAAACTATGTCACTAGGAAGTCAGTTCTAATTTTATGCACTGTTTTGTAGCCTGCCTACATGCAAAGCAACTTTTCTTGCTATTTAAACATTGGATATTGTTATGGAGAAACTGGGATAGGGATTCAAATGGACCCACACCTCTCAGTGACATGTAATATAAAATTTATTCATTTTTCAGGAAATTCATTTGTCATTTAACTGGACATCAAGTCCTACTCTACAGAATGTAAATATACAACATCCAGTCTCTCTCCACATCCCATTTGGTTTGGAGTGACACAAGGTGTCAGGGAAACAGGACACTTTGGGCAGTCAAGGCATCATGTCAACACCTGGCAGCTTGCTTCCGAGTTCAGAGGTTCCTCCTTTAGCTCAAACATGTTGTTGAATATCCCTGTACAGTGTACCTCATCCCAAGAAATTATAAATTTAACACACCTAAACCTCTGTACATTTTGAACTGGCAGATATAACTATTAAAAAAATCCGACCCACAACTTAATAAAGAAAAAAACCTCATTACTAAAGAGTAGCCATCAATTTGAATTCTCAATCAGGTATCGTGCAGCAATGACTTCCAGTGTTCAGCCCTCTGGGGTGGCTGGGGAACTCTGTGTTCAGTCTTTGGTCTGTGGCCCACCTGATGAATAGATGAGGATCTGTGCCTCTGTACTCTTCAAAATGTCAGCTGGGAAAAGTGCTGGGGCAGCATCAGTTAAAAAAATAATCAGAAGGGTGCCAGGCACTGGGACAGAGCATAGTTTGTAAGGTGGCTGGAGGCTGAGGAGGGGTGAGGAAAGGACTTCCCAGCTCATTCTTACAAACCTAATGGTTTAAATGAATTAGGCTCAGGGTTTTTAACTTTAAAGATATGGATGTCTCGTGTAGAAAATGCCATTCTCTGATCTCCTCACAGCTCTTAATTGAAATAGAGAAGGAGAAGCGCTTGTCCAGCAGCAGACAGCCACAGGGGCAGGAAGCAGCTTCAGAGGAATTTTAAAAATAGGAATTTCTTTCAACATCAGAGCTTTTATGCAAAACCAATTAAATTAAAACTAAGAAGGGGGTATGAGAGTAGAGTGGACAAAACCTTAGAGATAACTGCAGAGGCACCAATCCCATTTTGGGGGTTTCCTCTTTTAACAGTGGCATCTTAAACCCTTCACTGCTGCAATACTGGCCCAGCTTGTTTAAAATTCTCCATTTCTCATAAATGTTGGCATGGACGAAGCTTTCTGGTGACAACTGTAAATGCATTTAGGGAGAAAGGGGCAAGACGTTAATTATTTTTATCAGCCTCCCACAGCAGAAGTTGAAGTTCTATAGAAATTATGTCATTTTTAATGTATTTATTTTTGAAAGTTTTAAAACAATTTCTGGTTGGTATTTTGCTCTCAGCTGGAATGATAAAATGTAGTGGTTGGGTCATAGCTGGATTAGCTGGAGGTGACAGTCTCTCTGTGTCTCTTTCCCTTTCTCTTTCTTTCTTTTATAGACGTGAACATTTTTATCCTTTCCTTTTTGTTTTTTTCCCCACTTTGGCATAAGTGCCTAATATAGTTATGTTTATACAGTCAGCGTAACATCATGTTGTTACCAACATTTTCTGTTTTCTTGGAAATTTCTCCAGGCTGTAGGGTTTGTTCTCCCTCTCCAGCCATTAATCTTGTGTTGAGACTTGGAACAACAGGCAAAAAGCATCAGCCAACTGTGCTGTGGCTGTAGCTGTGCTGGCCAAGAGGATGATACAGGTTCCCTTGGTGTGTGTGTTTGTGTGTGTGTGTGTGTGTGTGTGTGTGTGTGTGTGTGTGTGTGTAACAAGCAGATTTTCATTTGCATTCTTTAGGAAAAAATGTGACTTTCCAGAAATGCACAGTAGTTACTAAACTGCTTTTGTAGGAAACACAGACAAAAAGTTAGAATCAAATTCTGCCCTGCTTCCTCTGTCTTTCTCTTACTCCAAATATTTCCATTCACCTATATTGTGCTGTTTCCATTTAGGTTTCCTCCAAAAAATATATAAATTCACAAAAGTGATGCAGTGTGTTCTTTTAGTGGTACTTAAGGTCATATTATCAGAACAGTTTAAGATTCAATTTTCCGTGACTGTTCTGGAAAACCTGGACACTGGTTTAGATATTCAAATGGGAGCTGACCCAGTCACAGAGTATTTCTAGCAAGGTGTTATTAAATTTGACCTGCTTTTCAAAACAATGCATCCTTCCAGACCTAGGTGCCTGGATATATTAGCTGATATGTGAAGAAAATGACTGGGCAGAACCTCATTTGTAAGATTACTTAAGAGCTACTCAGTATTCTGACCTGATATTTCCTCATTTTTTCCAGTGAAATACTGTTTCTTTCATCAGTTTTGCCTTTTTTTGTTGTTGTTGTTCTTTGAAAAAGGAATACTAGCCTATACAGACCTGGAGATAGTTGATACATTAATGAATAGGACACAGAGGACATTTGTTCAAACTTCTGTGTGTCTTTTTCCCTGTATGAATTTCATGACTACACTGACACTGCTTCATTCACTGAAGAGGACATGTTAAGTGTTCATGGACACTATAAGTCAGATAAACATGTCTAGTACTTTCTATTCTAAACCCACTGTTTTAAAGTTTGCAGTTTTTACTACTTAAACATGCAAGTGGGCCAAAATAATATTAGTGCAACCTCTGACAGTTTTACCCCTTAGTCCCCTAAATGAGAGCCATCTCATACAAGTTTTGGCAAGAGACAAAGACAGCGAGCCCATGAGAAAACTCACTAGGCCATTAATCACTTTGTATTCGGAATGAGGCTAACACGTTACTCAAGAGATGATGCTTAAAGACACACACTGACTGAGGAAAGTGAAAAATAAATGTTGAATAGAACTGCCCATTAATCAAACGCTGTCTGACCTGTTTGGTGAATGAAGTAGTGTGCCTTGAATAAAAATAGTGAAAATCACATCCCCAGACAGCTACCAAAAAGCAACTGAGTAGAATTTTGTTCTGTCCTGATCAGTATTTAGCAATCAGCTTAAGTAACCTTAATAAGGGTCTTTGGAAAAGAAAGCAGGAGGGATGATTGCTTTTTGAAGGTAATAGAAAAGCTATCAAAGCTGTTAGTCTACTCCCCCTTTGAATGAAAACCAGAGTAAAAAGTACTCGGGTTCCTCCAAATGGAGCTTAATTGTTAAGCCTTTTGTTCCTGTACTTCTGATTCACCTCTGATTGAAATTATTCCAGGTGGGCTAAGACATAGCAGTGACTACTTCCAGCTTTGCTTAAACGGTGGTATAGGGGAATATCTGCTGGTGGGAGTAAACAGTAGGCTGCAATCAGGCCATCACCTATTTAGTGGGACAGGAATCAACCTAGTGGTGATGGTCAGGCTTGAAGATCATCAACCAATGTTCAGTAGATGTCCCTGAGGAGACTGTGTTAGTGTCCAAGACTTCACTAACCGGAACCAGCTCAAATGTGAACTCTCTCTGCCCCATGCTTCAATCGACAGGAAGATTAACCCAGTGGGAATAACCATGCCACAGAGAGGCATTAAACTTTGAACAAGACCTAGTACCCTATGGCAGTGAAAGAAAATTATCCTCAAATAGTCTGCCCTATTTTGTTCTCATAGCTATTGCTATTATTGTTACTATTTTTGTCAATTTTAATTTTTTTTTTTACTTTTATGGTTTATTAATACCACTTATTCTATTATTTAATATATGTTCAGACATATTCCTAACTTTCTTGTGATTTCCAGGGGAATTTATTGGAAAATAATGGTTCAACACTTTCCTATATCCTGTGCCATTACTTTAGGCATAAGGAAATAACTTTCTTATACTGATGCATGACTGTAGAACTCTCACTGTACTCACTTTTCCTTAAATAACTTCCTTGCAAGACCCATGTTCTGTCTGCTTTTTACCTATTTCAAACCAGATATCTCCTAAAATCTGCCCCATTCAGGCGTCTGCAAGGTCAAAATGTTTGCAAAAATGGGAGGCCAGGAATTGATGCAATGAGTCAAACCCTGGTCTCATTTACACCTGTACTGAATGCAATCTCTTCTCTGTGATGTGACTGTGATTGTGCCTAATTTCTGAATCTCAGGAAGTTCTGGGTCAGGTACATTGCCGGTATGTATTTATCTGATTCCTGGCATGCACTATTTTTGAAACAGCTTAGCAATGGTTCTCTGAGTGATTTAGTGTAATGGGGAAGAGAAACTGAAGAAAGAATTATTCTGTGGGGGAAAAAATATGTGTCTTGTAGAAATGCCATTTTCAGAGCTCGAGATATGGTGGTTAAGCATAAATACCACATAAATGCTTCTTCTCCAAGCTCTGTAGTTATTCCTCAGTGGGAGGCGGAGAGATGCAGGGAAATTTTTTCCAAGGTAGCCCCACTGTAAACCAAGTAGTTACAACTGAAAATGGGTTGAAGATTGGAGCTTTTGGTAGTTACAGGGATTTCATTTTGATTTACAAAGACTTCTTGTAGACTCAAGTGTGTGACTGAACTACTTTTCTTCTCTTTGAAGCCACTACTTAGCTACTCAGATATAAAAATATGGCACTCAGCAATGGAAAATACAGGGCTGTTCTTTTGTAATTTTCTTACTCATTTTCACATGACCACAGATTTCTGTTCTGAAAGAGTCAGGGTTTGATTTTTGAGAGCAACAGATGCTTCAAATTCATTTTGCACATCATTTGGGAGCACAGTTGTTTTGACAAATGTGTATCTTCTGTGATCACATGGTTATAACATGTAAGGACCAATATCCACCTTGCAAAGTTAACACTAAAATGGCTGGAAGAGCATAATAGCCAGCAGGAAGGACTGTCTGCAAGACTATCTGCCTTTTCACAGCTAAATCTTAGGAGTAACTTGGTATAAGAGTAACTTGGTACATACCAGCATGAGAGGAGAATTAGACCCAGTGTAAGTACTGATGTGTTGCATAGGTCAACTGTGATGTCATTTTCCTTTTTGCATTCTGCCCTATAAATATAATGAAAAACTGTGAGGGAACCACTCTTTTCTCAGTGCCAATTGTTGATCATCAGGAAGGGTGATTCAGCATTCCATCATCAGTAATAAAAGCACAAAGCCACAGAAGTCAATATTGGTTTGGGCATGTGTAATTGAAAAGAAGCTGTAACTGAAAAAATCCTCACAGCACACTAATCCAAGTGCAACCATGCAGGAAGAAGAAACCAAACAGACGTGTTCTTCTAAGAAATCCTGAGTTTGCTAGGAAAAAATACCCCAGAAAAGAAAAGAGAAGGAAAGGATGTCTGGACACACTGAAAGGGGGTTGAAAGGGGCAATGAGTGGGGACCAGGAGCTGACCCCACTCCCTTGAAGTCCCTTGGACACTCCGCACACTCAACCCCATTCAGTCCCTATCTCTCCAGCAGTCTCTGTAGGAAGGTGGGGAGGATCTGGGTTCCCTGTCCTAAAGGGAGCTGACAGGTGAAACATCTGAGCCTGGCTCACCGCAACAGCCCATGGCTACCTCAGCCTGCCTCATCTGGCTTGGAAAAGTGGCCACTTCAGACACCTCGTCCTCTGAAAGTGAACACAAGGCTTTGGCACCCACTTGATGAAACCTTCCCTGAAGTGCTTCTTTCTGAGGTCACTTCACTGGCAGCAGGTACATGGCTTTGACTATTCAAATAACCAACAAACTTAATGAGTACTTTCAGATGCAGGATCCTTCTGACTAATATTTATCATGTCTGACTAATGAGGGCCGGTTAAAATGTCAAGAGTTTTTAGGGTTTTTTATTACCTCATTTCATACTTACTCTCACAGTAGATATAATGAACAGATACATTGTTTACTTGTTCTGTTTATGCAGTCCTGCAGGAATAAAAGAGTTGCTGCAGCATCACTGCTCCTGCATAGTTTAGGAAGTGTTATGGTTGTATGAATAAAAGTGACTGTTCTTGCCTGGAAGCAGGCAGACTTGGGTCTGTAATTTAAACATAGGGCCTCACTGAAGCTAATGCAGAGCTACTGTTGGCCTAGTGGGAGAATTCTACTTCTTAAAGCAAAATTTCTTCTGTAGCTCCCCTAGATGTGACATATAACTTTTCCACTGTCAAGGGAGGAGAGCACTGTCAAACTTGTGGCACCCTCACTGCTCCACTCAGGGACATGCAAAGAGCCCTTCCTGCCCCCTCTGAGCTCTGGCCCAAGATGGTGAGAGCAGCAGTCCCTGGGAGAAATTGTCAGTATTGCTCTGAGCATGTGTAATTGAAAAGAAACTACAACTCAAAAAAAAAAATCTTCACAGCACACTTATCCAGTGCAACCACGCAGGGAAAAGCAACCATACAAATAGGAATGTGTTTGCCTATGGGTGAGCAATGGCAAGGGAGCTGGGTTAACCCTTTCACATGTGCCTGGAGGTACCTCTCACCCACAAAACCTGGGCCTCTACTGGTGGCCCAACTCCCCAGAGCTGCTCCAGAGCCCAGGTGCTCCTTCAGTGGCTCCCTCAGCCATGCACAGCCATGCCAAGACCTCCCAAAATAACAAAGAGTTTTGCTTGGTGTTCAAGAGGCAGAGACACTGTTGGTCAGATTATCATATAGCAGAGTATAGTCCAATATATATCTAAAGGCAGCAGCTTGGGAAGGAGACTGGAGGGAAATTGCCTAAAATGGAGAGACAATGGGTGCACGAACGCACGTTTTTAAAAGTAGGCAAGGCAAAGAATGCTGTCAATATCTGCTCTACTGCAACTGACCCGTCAGTTCTTTCAGGTCACTTGTTTCAGTGGATGGAAACTATTGATTTTGTCTAATTCAATCTTTGCCATGCATTTCACAGGGACAAACGCTAAGCACGGACTGCGCTGTAAGGCTTGTAAGATGAGCATCCACCACAAGTGCGCAGACAGCATCGGACAGCAGCGCTGCATGGGCAAGCTGGTAAGTGAGCAGCCCAGGGCAGCTTGTGCTGGAGCCACTTTCTTTGTGTGCCTGAACCCCAGGTGTGCATTTAGCTGCTGCATTAACAGAACCCACGCCAGATCACTTTATTGAGGTGGGAAAAATGAAGCCAGGTGGTGCCCTGTTGTCAATTTGGGCAACTGCTGCTGCACAAGAATGCAAACAAAACCAAAGCACAAATCTGATCTTCTTTGTGGATGTGAAAATACAGTTACAGAATACAAATTTAGCTAGCTAACAAAATTAATTACATTGATTTCAGCTGTGCTTGCTGTAGTGTAAACCTCTCAAAGAATGCTATAAATTAATCATAATATTTCAGTAGGGCTTAACAAATGAAAAATCCTTCAAATTATGTTTTATTGTTTTCTCTGCTGTTAGAGATTGAATAAAAAAGAATAATTCACCTTAAAAAAAACCCCAAAGGATATTTCACAGTAAGACACTACAGAATTTGAAGCAAGCTCTCAGCAGGAGAGCCTGGGAGGAGCTTGCCTCTATATGGACACATCACTTTAGTGCCTGGGTTGTCTTCTGAGCAGCAAAATCTCATGCCTGGCAATGACAGTACACCATGTATGAGATAATTCTAACCCACCTTGTTCACTTTTACAGGAATATGGTTCCTTTTGGTTACTTTTGGCAAAAGAACTTGTAAAAAAACCAATTAGAATATGAAAGGCAAATACATAGATTCATGTTTCGGATGTTCTCTGATTTGTTGCAACTTGAAGGCACTTGAGACAACTATGAGCTAAAAGCAAACAAGTTTTACTGTGTTAAGTGATGGGAAAATGCAAGCACTAACTTCAAAAGTGCTACAAACCCTACCTTGCACTGGAAAGATCTTTTCCACACAAGAGTGTTCACTGAAAGCTATTGTTGCTTACATCCCTGAGGCAAGTCTTTATGTATCTAAACCATGACCATAGTTCTAGTATGAGGCATTGTGGTACAGGAAGTTGGTCTGTGAAGGGCTCAATGACAATCCCTGGACAAGGCAAATATTATCCCATGTTAATTGATTCATGCATTTCTTGATTCCAGCCTCAGGTCTTGTCATTATCAGTTTACAAAAACAAAGAAATAGAGACCAAATTTACGTCAGGAAGTTGTCAGCATAGTCACAGGAGTTTTGTGAGTTCATGCTGATGCTCTGTCTGAATCTAGCTTGGGGGTAAATAAAGGCTGAAGAATCTGGAATTTATTCCTCTAAAACTCCAAGATTATCAGTCCCTTCAGTCTTTTTCAGTCTTTTCTGCAGCTCAGTACCTAAAGAACTAGTTGTCTATCAGGTTTTGAGGTACACTGAACAGAGGATATGGAATATATGCACATCTATGCGAATCTTCCTCACTTCTCACTGTGACTAGAAGTTCTCACAGACTGCAGACATTGGAAATCAGAGACCATTTGTGAAATTCCAGTGCCTTGAAAGCATTAATTTGGAGTACTAAGCATTTGCCTGAATTGAGATACATTTTTTAGAGTGGAATAGGCACCATTTTTTTCCATATTATGGTATTCTTTAATAATAACTTGAATTGTTATGGTGCATTTCTCTACAGGGGGATACTGAGAATACCTGGTAACAGGTTGGAGAGCTTTTTGACCTTACAAGAGAAAAGAAAAAAAAAAAAACCACAAAAAATCAAACCAGAAGTGGAAGCTGCAGTCAGTCAGTAGTAAACCTTAGAAAAACCTGTAGAAAGGTTCTAAATTCCTTGGGTTTCACATGTGCATATGTGGGACATCAGGATTTGGAGTTAGGATGAAGAAGGATAGTCATATGTTTAACAAATACAACACAATGCAAATTCACATTATATAAGATAGGGAAACTTCCTAGAACCTCTAATGATTCAGCAATTCTGCTGCAATTAAGTAGTGCTGCTTTTGTGAAAGTCAAAAGAGAAAGGAAAGCTGAAAATGAGCCCCAGCTTGTACATAAATATATGAAACTGATTTTTTTCTAGGAGAAAAATCAAACATCTGATCTCTAAACCTCACAGTGACTGAACAACAGGAGGCAAATTTCCAGCCTCACCACAATGTTCCACCATTAACCAAAGAGCTGAGGCTATTTCTACTTCAGCAGTCAAGGCAGGCAATGCACTTCACTTGTTTTTGCTTTTTCTCCCCCCAGCCAAAGGGATTTCGACGGTACTACAGCTCACCACTGCTCATCCACGAACAGTTTGGCTGCATCAAAGAAGTGATGCCTATTGGTAGGTTTTGACTGCTTTTCCATTCAGTCTTCCTTTGGCAATGCTCTGCAACAGCAGCGGCAGACTTCCAGCCATGGTATTTACCCTCAGCAGCCGTCCAGCTCCTTTCGGTGACTGGATGCCCTTCTGCCATCTCAGGAAAGGACCACTTCAAAGATACAAAGCTGGAAGAGGAGAGGGTGTGTTCATTGTGTGTTTCACTCAAAACCCTGTATGCATACCTCTTAGCAATTAGACTGTTTATAACAATGACTACCTGAGATCAAGGTAGGAACTCAGAAGTGAAGAAACACTGAAATATGGAGATAAGGGTGTGAGACTGGGAAAGAATAGATTAAAAAGAGGGGGATCAGAACAGCAGGAGGCATTCAAATCACTGGTCCAGCTTTTGAGGGATGCTTTTTCATCCATATTTCTTACTTTCCTCATATTGTTTACTGATTATATCTACATGTTGTCTGAGTTCTTAAAAGACCACTTTTTCCTCCCTGTAATACCAAATTTCTAAAGAGAAACATTTTGAAATGGAGAAGCTAAGTTTATTCTGGAAAATATTTTTCCTAACCAGGCAGACCTGGAAGTGCAAAAAAATAAGAGCTAAAACTGGTAGTCAGTTTAAAACTACTTGTCTGATGACATTTGCATTGTTACTGTCAGCAGTTTAAAAAAACAAAAATTACAAGGATTTCATCTGAGTTTCTCTTTCTAAAAAACACCTACCATTTTTATCAGAAGTAATATAAGCACTTTCAATAAACTTTGGCTAAAAATATGAGATGTGATTTGCTATTACCAAAATCCAAAATCTATTGTATTTTCTCAGTACTTTGGCTAAAATTTCCTTCCTTCTGCATAGTGCTACAAACGTGTCATAATCTTCATGCCCACGGCCTTGTATCACAAGGGAAGTTGAGGTCCAAAAATACAATATGTAGAAGAGAGTTTGAACTGAATTTTCTTGTTCCCAGTGAAGACATCCATTTCTCTTGCATAGGAGTTGATTTTTGTGGCTAGCTAAGAGGGAGAGCTGCTGTTGAGAGTGATCTAAGAAGTCACTGGTAGAGACAAACATGGATTAGAACCTCCCAGTATTTTGTCTTCCTTACCTCCACACAGGCAGCACCAGTGATGATTAGAGAAGGAGAATATCAGGTGAAGAGAGACAAGGCAATGGCCAAGAACTGAAGAGCCATTATAAGAGGATGATCTTCATGGGAGTAGAGAGGCAGCAGAATATTGACAGCAATTCCATTAAGTTCAACACTCACTTTTGACCAGGATATTCTCTCAAATTGTTTCTGGGCATACAGCTCAACCTCTTGGTAGAGGCAGGTGTTGCTCCAAGTTAAGCAGGAACATGATCAGAAATATTCTCAAGGTATTGATTGATACATGTTTTGTTCCTTCTGTTGCAGCCTGTGGAAATAAGGTTGACCCTGTGTACGAAACTCTCCGCTTTGGGACTTCTTTAGCCCAGAAAACCAAAAAGGGAAGTTCTGGAAGTGGGTCTGATTCTCCTAACAGAAACTCTGTAAGTATCCCACATCTTTCTTCCATTTTCTTTCTGGAACAACAAATATTCATTCACATGAGCTTCTGCTGGAGTTCACAAAACTTGTATTTCAAAATGCAAAAAAACCCTAAAATCTTATTCTCGTGTTCTGTATTGAGACCAGAAAACTAGTTATTTTTGCAAATTTTATGTATCTTTTAGATGACTGCTGAGAAAAAGAGAAAAGTACTAATTAAATTAGTGAACAGTTTTTATCAGATTGGAAAAGGAAATATTAATGTTTTTATTTTGCATGTCCACACAGAAGTGTAACAGAGATGTTGAACTGTCAGGCTGAAGTAGATGCATAGTGATATTTGCCCTTCATACAAGTGATAATGATGAGTTGGAGTCCTCAAAACCTAGATTTAAAAGTACATGACCCCAGTATAAGCCCAGACAAAATTAAGACATTGCTACTGCAACAAAGTAAGGGACTGGGACCTCCACCTCTGTCCGCTGCAGAATCCTAAGGGAGGCATTACAGATCCTTCTCTCTCCAAACCCTGAATATAGACAGGTGTGCTCAGGTTGTTGTATCCAGACAGGGAGGTTTTGGCCTTAATGATAATGTTTGTCATTCACTCTCTCCAATCATAAAAGTCACTTTCTTCAGGACCATGGTAGAAGAGGTGGAGAACAAGGGAATGGATAGTCCCCTTGGCCCTGTCTTTGCTACACCCATACCTTGTTCAACAGTAACATTGGCAATTTCTTCCTTGCAGAAATGGTTATTTATCCCAGTATTGGGATCCATGAGATCAGAAGGTCCTTCGTGGTGTTAAAGGAACATTTCCTACCCTCTCAGCCTCTCATAAACAGGCGCTTACACCTAATGTTTGAGGTCTTCTTCCATTCCAAAGAGAGCCTCCCCACCAGAAAAAAACAGCAACAAAAAACAAAAACAAACAAAAAAATAAAAAAAACCACCACACCTGAATCCACTGGAGGCTAAAGCTGGTTGTCATCTTCAGAAATCAGACCCACATTATATGACAATCTCTTCTGAGCACATCTCATAAGACAAATCACTGGGCACAGAGACATGATGAGAGTTGGTCTCTCAGTCTCAAAGCAAATACTTATGTGTTTAATACCAAGCCATGCTAATATATGTTTGTCTGTTTAATATCTGTAATATCTTTGTTACATTTCCCTGGTTTTTAAATGCATGGTCACTCACACAGCTGACCTGTAATCTCAGATGGTATAGGTGGACTCTAAGCAGACATTAATTCATGTCAGACAGGAAAGACAAACTAATTAAAGAAAGAATTAAGTGAAGTCTGCAAGGAGTTTATTAAGGGACATGTCCTCTATCCACCCCCATTTGTGCTTTAAAAGGAATTTGCTAATTCTCTTTTCTTTTTTTTAAACCCAGAGTGACTCTACCTTCTGTCGCATTATTACATTTCTTTCTTTCAATTATTTAATTTCCTTTGAAACAAAATTTCTATAAATGTAATTATTGCTTTCTAAATCAATAACGTTTATGTTGAATTATAAATGAAGACTCAAGCGTAGAAATGACTAATGCTGTGTCAGCTTACTCTAGGGAGCTGATCATAACTAGGTGGGGTGTGGGTGTAGAATTAGGAACACAAGTTCATTACAGGAATTTCTCCAGGGTATTGAAGCTGAGAGAGATTGTAGCATGTGTCAGCATACAGGAAATAGAACACTTTAGAGAATTGAATAAACAGACCTGAGAAACCATACATTTTGCCAGCACAAGCTTGTGGATTGAGACAAGGATAAAAAAACAGGGTAGACACAACCCTGAACAAGATGAAGGAACGGCGGACCTTTAAAAGTGATGTGTGACCTGGGAGAACGGACCAGTGACTGCAGCAGGGATGTGGCACAGAGCCTTTAGAAGCACGTGTTGTTAGTAACTCAGAGGGACTATGACCTTTCCCCAGAGATAGTCACCTCTGGGCTGCTCTGCTCCTCTCCAAGCAGAAGCAGCAATTCAGCTGTGAGGCTGTGCTGAGTCCCCGGGAGAAGGAACGTGCCTCAAGGTTCTGCCATGTCACCAAACTAGGGGCACCAGGGACATGGAGACACCTGGGACACTGCTTCACCTTGCAGGTGGTGTCCAAGCTGTCCAATGCCTCTCTCTGGGTCAGCAGAGCTGCTCCTGCTGAAGGTGGTGAAAAGCAAAGGTGACTGGCCTAGGGGCTGTACCTTGCCCCTACAGCCATGAAGCTTCCATACTGCAAGCAGTTCATGTCTCTGCAGAGAGTAGAGACAACCACCTTCCTCTAAACTAGCCAAAGTATTTTTAACATGACTGAGCTGTGTGGACGTACTCACTGATTTTTCCGCCCGGATTCTGCATTTCCCATAAAAGAAAGAGGCCATATGCTCCAGATTTACTACCTACTGCTTGCTTCAAAACTGTGCTTCTGCAACCCACATTTATACAAAAAGGCACTTGAGGTGATGTAAATGTGAATCCAGTTCTTGTTAGTTTTTTTGTGGATTAGCTCCTCTCAAAAGCAGCTTTGCACCTCTATCATTTCTATTAGACCATTTGTCATGTAGTCATTCAGTGAAAAATCATTAAAGGTAAATGAGGTTGCCTCAGAAGGATTTGGATGAGCAATATACTGAATAGACAGTCACCACACATCCCATATGCACTAGAACTTAACAAAATAACATTAATTGCTAAGCAGCAATAATGAAGATAGTCTATGAAAATTGAGGAATATGCTGTAACACTGAACTGAAAAACAGCTGGGACTTAGTCTTTCAACAAAGCCAGTCTTTCTCTTCTCCACCCAGCAATCAGAATCCATAGATATGCTTTACACTGGACCTGTGTAAATTTTATTATTGCAGTGCCTTCTCATCCTCTGGTGACCTATTTGGGCAAGATGCAAGACAATATGACCTGCTGCAAAAGGCTGAGTCTAAAAACAAGGAGCAACAGAACAGCAAAGTATATATTCTTAAAATAGCAAGGAAAACAAGACACCTGTGGCATAAGTCTCCTTTCAACCCCTTTGTTTATTGGTTTCCTTCATGGAGAAGTAGCTAGGAAAGTACTAGATAGGAGAAATAAAATTGTGAAAGTACTTTCTAAAGAAAGCTTTGCTGTCAACACCAGTAAAAGGGAAAGAAACTATGTGAAATCTATAAAGCAATTCAGATTCTGCTCCCTAAACAAAAACAGGAGTGTTCCTGTGATGCAGGCCCTGGACTGAAAAGCAATAGAGCAAGCTGTGTGTACAGTGCAATTGTAAAGTGTCATGCAATAACATTAAATCCTTCTTGTGACTTAAAATTTGTGAGCTAGAAACAAACTAAACTTAGGAACAATGTAAGTATTTACATTTATTCAGATTACCAAAAGCACCTGACTCAAGTTCAGTCTTTGGGTTTCTTCTGGTTATGAAAGATGTAAAGAGTTCAATGACTGAGGTTTTGTTAAGTTGCACAGAGTTGTTTGGAGCAGCTCCTCATTCCTGCTGGGCTATACTAGGAGAAGCTGACTACCCAACCAAGGAATCTGGTGCCATATGCAGAGTATACTTCTGAGGCTTGAGATTATGTCATCTCATGTTTTCTTACATCCTGGAACACTGGGTCCCTAATCATGACTGACATTAATATGGTACAAAGAAGAAATCATAGTAATTCTAAAAGCAGCACTTAGGTTTCAATTTCCCTAACCATACTGGCCAGATGGCTGTTTTAAAAGAAAGTGAGGGCAGATATTTAAAGACTGACTTCATCCACTCCATTGCACTCTAGCTCTTTCTTTTACAGCATTTTAACAGAATTAAAATGACCTTTACATTACTGAATAATATTATAATATAATATTCAGTTATTTTACTGAATAATATATTCGGGGCTGATAAATTAAAACTCAGTAGTTTCAACTAATGTTCAGTCTCCCTGGATGATAACTATTTAGTATACCTGCAGAATCTGTAAATTCCCTCATGCCCTTTCTATTTTGTACAGAGAAACTCATTGTTTAACATAATCCTTTGTTCCTTAACTTTCATTTTATTTTATACTGCAGAAAACTTTTGTGCTCCAGACTGCAAACTTGGTCTGGAATTTTTTTTCTGGGCTTTCACTGCTCTCTGTGCAGTAGGTATGTGTTGTGCATCACCACATCCAATGTTTCCTTCCATCCCATTAGGCTGACTCTGCTCTCCTCTGACACCACTCAAGTACTGAATTTCCCAAAGACCCTTGCTGTGGTTTTATTTCATTCCATCAGTCCATTTTTCTGGCTTAACCCGTCTCATTTGCTGTTTCTGTCCCTGCAGACAGCTGACCTGGTAGAAGTTCCGGAGGAAGCCAATAGCTCTGCAGGCACCCTTGACATAAGCAGAAAACGCAGCAACAGCGGTGAGTGCCCCCAGGCCAGGACAGCACCTTCAGGTGTAAAGCCCCATGTGCAGCCTGTTTCAGGTGGGGGGTCATGGCATGTCCAGGTTTAGCGGTGTTCTGGTTTTCAGAGCAGGAGGTGAGTTGGTACAAGGATTTGAGGAATGCTTTTTTTGCCATTCAGATGAAATTGAAGCCACCACTTTCCTTAATGTGGTGTGTCCAAAACTGCTACTGGACAAGGTTCAGGTCCATTGCCTATCACATCTTTACTTCATAATCATGACTGTAGACTTAACATGCTTCACTTCCACGCTGGCAAAACAGAACCAAAAAAATACTTTCTTTTCCATACGTTTGATTTTTCTGCATGATTTTGTATATCACAACCTCTTTGGGACAGAAAATGAATCATAACAGATCTTCACATCTGTAAAATACAGAATGCAGTGAATTTTGATTATAATTGCAGCTGCTCAGTACAACTGTAGTATGTGCTCAGAAATATTAATGGCCCAATTCCTTCATTTGATTTGCAGTACAAAAGTAACATTTTTTTACATCATTGGCTTGATGAGATTTGAAAAGCAGCATAGCGTCAAAAGTTTAGTAATGAAATCTCATCCACCAAGAGTTGGTGTTTGTGACCCTGTTCTTGAATTCAGTCATGATGGTGGAAGTCATAAGCAAAAAGAGTTATTGATCAGCACAATTTCAGGCTCAAACCATCAGGACAACTTCTCTAGCAGCACCTGAAATCTCCTTTGCTGAATCTCACAAGATGTACAGAACAGAAACAAACCACAATGAGCATAACTTTTTTCTTCATGGTACCCCCAGTGCTCCTTACATACTGCTACCAATTCATGTAGGTAAAAGGCCAGCTTCAGCTGTCTGTTTCTATATTACACCACCTCTTTATTCCTTTCCTCCCCTCTTGATCCTATCACCTCTCCTCACTGTGTTGTCATTTCCTTCCTCTTGTTTTGTGAATGTCTCATCCATATTATCTGATTTCTCCTAAAATTTTTAAATTTTCTGTCTTGCAAGGGCAAGTTGACCTGACCTGGTTAGAGAATTTAGTCTGCACCACATTGTTTAATCCTGCCCACCTGAGATTAAATCAACCCTGTTTGAATGTTCAGATGACTTTTTATTCCTTTGCAAGTCAATACTTTCATTTCTGAAACCTTGAGAAACTTTTTTTTTTCTTTGAGATAGTATTCACTGAATGCACAGAAAAGCATTCAAGGAACATACTTAAAGAGATTAGTTTAAAAACTCAGCATGTGTCAAACCTCCAAATAACTTCCACGACACATTAACAATTCCTTTGATCAGCACTGGCTTTTTTACAATCCATCCTTTAGAGGCTCAGAATATAAATTATGCATCAGTCATTCCAAAAATTTTCTCTTGGTAGAGTTTTAATAAACTGCCTGCACTGTTTCCACAAGCTATGGAAATGGTAAAATCATTTTCAGAGTGCAAAAATCCCTGGGTTTTTTTTCCTTTTTTTTTTTTTTTTTTAATTTTTTTAAATTTTTTTTATTTTCTTTTGTCTGCTGATGCTAGGGCAAACAAATATGAAAATAGATTGATTTCTGTTGGGTGGAGATATGAGCAACATACCTCTATGGCCTTCTTGAAGTGCCTTCTATTAACATCCAGAGACCAAGAATTAAACATAGATTAAAAATTTAAGTACATTAAAAATGGTTTTGCAAAGTGACTCATGACTCCTTTTTCCTCAGTTGTCCACTGCCTCTTTATCAGGAAGTTCCACATTAATGCCTGGATGACTCAGGTCCATTCTGGTTGAGTTTGTGTTGTTTGGTTTTTTTCCTATTAAAATACCATTCTGTAAATAAGTATTTAGGAAAATGTACATTTGATGCTCTTTGGTAAAGGGAAACAGCAGAAAAGACAGCCTCCAGAAAAGGTAAAAGGACCTGGTAAAAGGACCCAGCACATGTGTGGCCATGCAATTTTCCTTGTAGAACTCCTATGACAACAGCTTCAAGGGGAGATTCTTTCATTCAGGCCCTGGCATAAATCTTATGAAGCAAAGCTCCCCAGTTTACATCTGGGGATCACAGTGAGATGATGGCATACCTAATTTCCAGCTCTTCAGCCTCCTCTAAATCAGTTACACTCTCACTGCTGTGAACTGCTGTCTGTAACAGAAGTCCCAAAAGCCATACTGTATTTTAAGTGACATCTGTGAGCCTGTTATCAACAGTGATTTGAGCATTTTCCCCTTGAATCAAATATGGGATGTCCTCCCTGCAAAGCCAGTTTTGGTGAGCACTTCTCAGCCATCAAAAGGATACAGTTCAGCTCCCTCCCCATGTGCTGGGTCAGCTCCACAGTTCATGAGGCTGTGCTTTAGTAACTTGCTTTATTTTCTGTCACCAAACAGGAATTACTTCAAACATGGTGCTGAAATACTTTTACTTCATCTGGTGAATGACTTTATGCAAGTCCAAAAGGCTCTAGGTTACCCAACTCAGTATTCACCAGAACATCTTCAATTTGCCTCCTAACTCCTGTTCTTCTGAATATGAAAAACAAAGCATAGCGATTTTAATAGGACTTAAACACTGTCAAATTGTAATAGCAACACTTTAAACTCCTTTCTACAGATGCCAGACATATATATATATATATCCCCCTATATTAATGATACAGGAAATTAGGTTTATTTCTAAGGTTTTCCTTCTGATACCTGTGATGGTCTGCAGGGTCAGAGTCCCTTTGCAACAGGACTTAGTGAGGAGCATATTGAGGCCCCAGGTCTGCTGCAGTCAGGACAGCCTGACACAACTTGTGGCATTTTCATGTTAAGTGTGGCAGGTATCATCTCTCATGCTCCCTTCACATTCACAGATTGAACTTTATGGCTGCAGCATTGTCTTACATTTTGTCAGAGAAGTGCTTATAAATGCCTGTCACCTTGCACAAAATCTTTCTCGTACATGTTGTGGCTGCCGTTTAGCTTGTCTTTTATCTGTTACAAGAACACTGTCATGTTTTTCAATATCCAAGTACAACTCTCTGCTATCAAGCAACCTTACTGTTTCCCTCATAAAGCTTCTCCAATTCTCAACCTGTTAGGTTGTCAACTACCATGTAAACTAGTCCCAGAAATATGTGTTTGTGAAGAAAAGGATGGGCAAGTGAAGGAATGGAGGTGATCTTGTTAAGGTGAAGAGTCTTAAACTACTCCTAAAATGTCATGTGTTTTCTTTATTTCAGTGTTTACATACTCTGAAAACGGCACAGAACACTTTGGAGAAGAACCAAAAAGTATACATTCCCCGGTATGAACATAGATTTTGTGATGATGCAATGGTAATGGGAACTCATGTAAAACTCCTGTTTTTATGGCTGTCTGAGGACCTTGACTAGGTCTGATGGGTCACTGATTTCTGACTGTCCTGTTCTTACACCATTTCTGGGCCTCTGGCCATGGCTGGAAGCAATATACATTCCTGAATGGCTTTTTGGTTTTTCCTTTGTCATCACTGTGTTTTTCTGCTTACTGCAAATTGATTTGGGAATACAAAAGACCCAGTGTGCAGTCCATGTAATTACAATAGAACTGCCATAATGTAAAAATCACAATTTGATTTTGAAAATTATTAAATGTTTGTTCTAGCTGCTTTTTTCCCCTCAGAATAACAGTGGAAAAAGCAAGAAGAGAGAATAGCTAGTCTTCTCTGTTGAAAACCCAATACAAAAACCTTTCACACATTAAAATCACTTTTAAAAAGTGATTTTCCTGCTCTGAATTTGGACCTGTGCACTGTACAATTCTATCTCTGTCCATAATGAGGAGTCTAGACTAGACACATTATATAATGCCAATAATACACTTCTGGGCTCATAAGAGTTATAATATATGCTACAGAGAGAAAAAAATGCACACTCATTTTTAAGAATTGTCCCAAAGACCAGCCAGTGCAAATTTCTGCTTGTATTCTTTGGAAGCCTGGAATTTGATCCTGGAGTTCAAGTAATCTTCTTTCTAAATTAAGATAGTTACTGCCTTAATGGCCTGCAATGTACCTGGGCCATAGTCCTCCAAGCTGTGAGAACAGAAAGATGATTCTGGCTAATTTATTGTAATACCAGGATCTGTTTCCTCTGTCTGTAACAAAGCAAGCCAAATTCCTTTACAGAGCAGATATTTAAATTTTCTCTTTCTCTTTTTTTTTTAAAGGGATCATTTTATAAAAGCACGTTACAAATGAACACCTATGTTGCCTTGTACAAATTTGTACCACAAGAAAATGAAGACTTGGAGATGAGGTAAACTCCAAAATATTTGTTAGTTGATTTGACACATTTGCACTGATGGTCATATGGTTACATGTGACTTTGAGGAAGGGAGAGTTTCTTCTGACATTTTTAACAGACATTTTTTATAGAGGCAACCATCTAGATACAAAGATGTTCTCGCTGTTAAAAAGAATAGATGGCCAATTCTTTTGGCAAGGATACAATAGATTAAAAGTTTCAAAAATACTTATATCACTTTAGGAGCAAGACAGCTTTCAGCAATAAAATGTTCTTAGTTGCTTTGTTTTTCAGTCAGAAGTTTTCAGCTAGGAATTCTCCACCAGATCTCATGCTAATGCTAAAAATTTTACCAGTCCTGTTTGATCCTCTCTCTTATTCAGTCATGTCTGAAAAAAGAGAATGGTGTCCAGCTGCTGAATGGCAGTGTTTTCACATGAGAACTTTGCAAAATAACCTTGTTAATTGCTATTTTTAGCACTTATTTCCTCTGCATCAGTTGCTTGCATTACAAGGCTTAATCCAAGCCCACTGAAGGAAAAACAACTTTTCTTTCATTGAAATTATTTTGTTCATGCTACTCACATTTTGCATGAGTCTTGCTAGAGATCTTACTGTGAAACATGTCACCTGTCTTCAAGGTATCCCTATACCAAAATAATCATGCATGTGCCACAGAATTTAAGGAACTGACAGAGAAATGCCCCTCTCCTCAGCACCTCAACACTGAAAGCCTTTTTCCTGTTCCCAGTTGTGCCTTCTCACTGCTCTGGAACTAAAAGGCAGGATGTAATGGAGAAATTACAAGTTTTCCTATCATTCTGCTTTACTGGAATTTCCTGATCATTATTTTAGGAATGTCAGCTCTTCAGAAAATAACCTCAGTATATGAGAACCTTTAGTGAAACTTGCCAGCTATTCTGCTTGAGAGATCCCCCTTTGCATCCTGCTCTTGAGGAGTGTATTCCATCTTATGCCTTTCTTCTATGACATAGAACATCTCTCAGGCAAGCCTGCACTGGACTACCATCCTCATCCAAACACAGAAATCCAGAAAATACATCAACCTTCAAAATCCTCCTGTTCCACATTTTAGAGGGAAAACCAGCCTGTGGTCTGAAATGTGCTCTTTCAGGGGACACCAGGCTCTTTCCAAGGATACCAGATAGGTTTTAGACTATTGGTACTCAACCACAGCAGTGCTGTTTGTCCCTCTGTCAGAAATTCAGTAATATATGTGTTAACATTGCTCCATAAGGAATGCCCAGTAGTTGGAAATGCTGTTTTGTTACTGCAAAACCAGGCAGGATCCAACTCAGTTGCATGAATTCCCATTTAGCATAGTGAGGGGCTGGAGGTGGGTTGGGCAGAGCAATGTTGTCAAGACTGACAAGCACTGTCCTGGGAACCCGAGTTAGGAACCAGCCAGGCGCTCATCAGCTCCATCACAAAAAAGAAAAATAGCAGGGGAAGAACTGAGAGGAAGAGTTAGGGCAGATTTCTGGAGTTCACAGCTCATCTCTGAGAGGATACAGTGAGGGGCAGATTACTGCAGTGAAGATGTGTAGCCCTGACTTCAGCTGAAATTAGAAGTTATTACAGCCTGAATTTCTTCCCTAACAGCAGGAGCAGTCAGTCAGATTTTCCAGTGCTCTGGCATAAGTAAAATAGTAGGACATTGCAGTAATACACTTATTCTAAGAGATAGCTTTACAAGAGTGAATCCTGAAGACAAGCAACCCCATGTTCCAGACACTGCAGAGAATAGAATGGAATGGGAATAGGAATAGAGAATAGGATAGAATAGAATAGAATAGAATAGAATAGAATAGAATAGAATAGAATAGAATAGAAATTAGAATAGTTGGAAGGGACCTACACAAATGCTTATTTTGCCACCTCCTGAAATCCATATCACTGAGGTAGAGAAGACAACTTATCCAGGGTTGTAATTTACAGAAAAAAAGATGAGACCTGACTTATTTCAACCAGTAGTAAGAACCAAGCGGGTTGCCCCCTATCAGAAATTAGCAGCCTAAATGTAGGATGCAAAAATAACAGGTCCAGATGGGATTTCTATTTTGAATCCTTTTTGGAGATTAAAGACATCCATAATAGCTCTCTTCTAGGGAAAAAAAAACAAATTAACAAAAATTAACAAATTAACAAAATCAGCAGGCCTTCAACCTAAAATTCTCTGAGCTCAGATAAATGACAAGGGAGAAACTTTAGGTTCAATTGCCATCTTTCTCTGACAGCCAAACAAATTTATATTTTCTGGGTTATTTTTCTAACAGTGGCTGAAGACAACTGGGTTGACAAGGCCCTCTAAATCCTTCTTGTTGAAAGTGTTTTTCCTTTCAGTGTAAGGGCTCCAGTGGTGTTGGCCCCACACTATTCACTTTGAAGTTATGGGTTCCATAAAAAACCCTTTGAGTATTTAATATAAAATATTAACTGTAGTAAAGGACTCAGATATTCATTCCCATTGAAAAAATCTTTTATCACTGGGATACCAAGTTATCCATTTTGTCTGGTTTCCTTCCTCACCTCAGCAACATTAAATTATTCCAAACATATTGAGACAGGTTCTTGAGGAGGGCTTGAGGAAAATTCTGTTTTGGATTGCACAGCATTAGAAGACTAAATGCCTGTTTTTCCAGTTGTCAGCAGCAATGATAACCAATTGGGAAGTGGACCAAAGAGGCCCACCACTGACCACACCTCCAGCTGCATCCTGGACAGGTCCACGTTTCCTATGCTGGTTCTGAAGACACCTGTTAAATTGGACCTGTTATCCATCATAAGAGATGCTCCAGATGTGTTTGCAGGCTCTTGTGCTGATACCTCAACAACACAGTGAGCCTAACAGGGAAAGCTGAATAATGAGGGGTCACAATTAATTTTATTTAGATCAAGAAATGTCTCTAATCCAGCAAACAGAGCTTTCTGGAGTTAATCCCTTTGGAAAGGTCTCCCACTTACTTTCTACAACATACCACTATTATAATCATGTAGGAATGTTGATTAAGTGTCACCACTTAATGGTGGGGGCGGGGGGGGAAGGTCAAATAGCTGTTCAACTACCTTCACAAATTCAGCTTAGAAAATTTTGTTATTAGTGTTTCCAGACAAATTCTTTTCCTAGCTCTGCTTTGGAACTAGTCAGTTGGATGCTGATAGTTAGCAATTACAACTCAGCACCACACGCTATAAAGGTAAATATGTCCCATTCAAATCAAAAAGACATTCTTGGGCAGAATTATATCCCTGCTGACTAATTGCCTTTGTCAGTAAAATAGAACTATTTTCCTGCTGCCTTCCTTCTGCAATCACAGCTTGAAAACACAGATGATGAATTAGTGTGTCCCAACAGTGTGAAATGTCTTAAAGTAAAGCGATAATGCATTTAACAAAGGGGGGCTGTATTTTAAACAGTTCCTTAATAAACAGGAAGCAAAACTTCCAGTTCACAGACATTGTCTCAAAACAAAGATCTAGCCCCAAGATACAGACACTCTCTTCCTACATTAGCATATGTGACTGAAGAAAACCTGGCCACTTTATTGAGTCTATCTTCAGTGAATGCTCAGAAAAAATAATCATGGAAGGACCACCTTCCTATTAGAAGGGAATTGTGGAAGCTGATTCAACATGACAATTAAGAGTCATCTTACATACTATTTCTCTTCTAATCACAGGCCAGGGGATATGATCACCCTTCTGGAAGACTCTAATGAAGACTGGTGGAAGGTATGTGCTAGTCAGTTTATATCTGTTTTCTTTCCAAAAGGAAAAAAAAAATCTTGTTTTCAATACTGAATTCATGTTAAAGCTGCTACTTAAAGTTAACAGTCTTCTACTGTCAATATGTTTCTTTCATAGGGGAGAATTGATGACAGAACTGGATATTTTCCTGCTAACTTTGTTCAGAGAGTGCAACAAAATGAGAAGATTTACAGGTGTATCAGGACATTCATTGGCTGCAAGGAACAGGGACAGATAACTCTGAAAGAGAACCAGGTAATATCCTCTGTGCTGAACCCTCACTGGAGTAGAGCATCCAGCAGTGTTACCAATGAGTGACAGGAAAATTTTGCAAGATGAGGACAGGCAGACTTTTTCACTGCAATTTTACAAGATTTATTATTTGTATGGTAACAGTGTCTAGTAGCCAGTTAAGAGCAGTGTTTGTCTTGTGCAAACACATACTCAGTGCCTAACACAGCCTGAATTTTCAGTCTCACAGACATTCAGAGTGGTGCTTTACACATTTCTCATCCTCTTACTGATTTGAGAGGGATGAGCACAGAGTCTTAGAAGTAGATCTTGTGTACCTGAAAAATGATCTGATTTTCTCCTCACCATTAGGACTAATCTAATAAAAGATTAGTTCTCCACAGACCTTAACTTACCTAAAGATCTAAGCACTGTGCATTGTCTTTGCTTCAACAGGAACAGAGTTAAGACAGCATCACACAAAGCTGTAAATCCTAAATATAACACTTGTTCACCAGTTGCAAGGTATATTTAACCCCTATTTTTTTTTTTTTTTTTTGTGTCACCACTTAAATACCTTCTCTACAGGCTGTAATACATTTTAAGTTATAAGTGCTTCTGCGAGCTCCAGTACACTCCATACAGTGAGGACTTACAGGGTCCATTCACCCTGGTGCATTTTCAGCAGCTCCTTCTAGTTTGTGTCCTGCAGGTGGGTTCACTAGGCACACACCATGACTCAAAACCTGCATTAAGGGACAGGTTTGTGACATAAACTCATGTAAACAGGAGGATGACATACTAAGGGTGATACACAGCTGGTGTTCTCTGATATCTGGATGTAATAAAAAGGTAGATTTTTCTCACTGTACCTCGTGAAGCCCAATGCTCTTCTGCTTCATTAGGTCTTTCCTTTCCTATGGCAACTGTGTCACATTAGAAATGTTTTTCCCTACAGCCTGAACAGCCACTGATTTTAATAAAATGGAGAAGAAGTCAGAACCAGTGTGGATTTCAGGGCCATAAATTTTTCTATGCAGGACTTCTTTTACACTTCCTTCCACTGGTGGATAAGATTAACTTACAGCTTGGTTGATGATGATTTGCAACACAGCAAAACATAGAAGTGCTAACAATCCTTGGGTGCACACAGCTTTCTAAGGAAGGCACAGAGATACCATGACCAGAATATATTTTAACTACCTTGTGCAGCTCTGCAGTTTCTAGAAAGAAAGTTCTTACATTCTTTTTACACATCTCTTAATTTTTTTCTGTCTGTGCACACAGACAAAAGAAATATTACTAGAGTAGAACAAGAACTTTTGGAGGCTTTGTGTTCTAAAATAAGCAATACACAAGGGCAAAGGCAGGAAATGGTTGTGTTGGAACATGGCATGTCAGCATGAGGGAATGGTCAAGATCTGCATCACTTCTCATTAGTGGGCGTACCAGATCACCTCTGTCAGCATGGCTACTGCTGCAAGCACTGAGAGCCCAGTTGCTTGCCTCAGTCCTCACAAAACCACAGTTTCCAAGTGGGCAGCTCTGGCAGCTTCATCTAAACACAACAGCCTTCATATTGTCCCTATTTCATCATAGCATCCCAAAGGGAGCTGGGAGTCAGGGGTGTCTCATCATCTCTGGCAAGGCAGGAGGTAAAGAAAGGGATGAATCTATCCTGTCTCTGTACTACCTCCTTTTTTTTTTAGAAAACTTTTTCAGCTCTATCTCAAACCCACACAAATGCTGAGGCTGAATATGAATGCTGCTGGGTGCTCGCTCCATGTGGGAGAGGCTCCAGAGGAAGAAAGAAATAAATATTTGTTGTGAAACAGGGGGCAGAGATCAGGCTGCACAAACACATGAATGCAGAGACATGAGAAGAAAGGAGCACAGCAAACATATCCTGCTCCACTCTCACACAGATTATGCAAAAGGGAGACATTTAAGTAGCTTGAAGGCCATTTTGGGTAATTTCCAGGTGGGACAGCCACAGTGAGGTCATGGACACTCATCTGCTTCCCTCTGTTGCTCCATACAGAGAACAATTTTCTGTATTTTTTTAACAGAAGAACAACTCTGCCTTCACTGTGGAAAAACTATTACAGTGAAAAACATTTTAATTGTTATTGGGAATTTTTTACTTTAAAAGTTTATTTTGTATTTCCAAAGTCCAATTTCTTCTTTCTTCAGCCATTTGTTTTTTGTTTTTATTTCTCCATTGTTTTCCATGTGAAGCAGAGAGAGAGAGAGAGAGATGCAATAGGGGAAGGCATGAAGGAAAAAAAGTCATCTGAATGGGACTTGGGGGGAAAACTTTGGGAGAATTTATTTGTTTGTCTTTTGTTCTATTGGGAATTTCTGTGGGATGTCATCAGCCATGTTACCTGTCTCTGGGCACAGTGTGCAGAGCGCTGTGACTGCAATAGATGTACAATGTGCAAAGCACTGATTTACCAAGTAAGGGAGATTATTCATCACTACAAATCCCTGTCAAGTCTCACTTTAGCTAGAAAAACTAATTAACTGGTCTAATAAATTCCTGAGACTATAGTATGGCAAAGTTACTTCACTGAGTCACTTTCCATGTGGTCTAACAAGAGTACAGAACCATTCTGACAACAAAGGCAAGGATGATATATTAACAGAAAAACTTATCAAGTGACAATAATATGAATTTTATTTAGATTGCTTGATACTTTCAATGATTTATCCTTCAGGTCTCTGTCCCCTCATGCCCTACATGAATTTTGCTGAGTAAAAAGTCTACTCTTGTAAGGCAAAATAAATTCAGATCAACAATGCCAAGTGGCTACCCTAAGAAAAGCCATTTTAGGCAAACAGAGATTTTTCAAAGTTTGAGGCACAGTGAGTAAGACTTCTTCTGGAACCATTTGGCAGTTTCATGCCTCAGAAATAACATTTAGAGTTTCAGCTTCATGCAAACCTCTATGGGAAAGCCAGTATTCAGGGAGAGGACTGAAGAATAACCACACAATTTGTTCACCCATCTTGAGCAACATGCACAAACTAGTCTTCACAAGGATCCCTTGAAAATTTCACTATGCAATATGAAACCCAGGCTGGAGGAGAAAAAGTGTACTGCTTCAGAGATGCCGACATCTTGGTGTTTAGGGTTCACTGACAGATTTTTGAGTCTTAAAGCCACTTCAGAAGATGACTGGGCACCACGGGGCTCAGTCAGAGATCTGTAGGAAGTAGGCAGGCATAGACCCTGGCATCAGTAAAGCAAGATTATCCATAAGAAAACCAAACCTGGCCAATTTCAGTGGCTCCCCACACTTGTAAGCTGCTCTCACAAACAATATGAACTGCATAATTTCCAACTCTGATTGACTGTTCCATCACTTGTATATATAAAATTTTCTCCAGTGTGTAACTTCTGCCCTAGGCTACCCAAATTCATTACCAAACATTATACAAATACTTCTTTGCATGACAACAGACTCTGATTTTACCTCTATTCACAAAATAAAAAACAATTTCAATATCTAATGTATCATCAATATTTGGAAAAACATATCTTAAAATGTCTTTAAGATATTAGATCATCCTTATTTTTAAAGTCAAAATAATCTGTTTGAATGTCTGCTTTTACTTTGAAAAAGATCCTACTCACACCCTTGCCTGGCTGCCTCTGACACCTACAGTCACACTAATACAAATTACTTTAGAACTGGGCTTTTTGTAATTAAATACCACAATTGATTTTAAGTTGCACAAGTGATCTTGGGCAACAGAAATTATCCCAAACTGTGACATTTGTAACAAACTGAGGATCAGAATCTCTTTGCCTCGTCCAGATTGCACTGTGAGTTTACACACAAGTCAGTGCAACAAACCCATTTTCTGTTGGGTGTTTTACAAACGTCACATATCCACAAGGCTAGGCTTAATAAGGCAGGCTTGGAGGACAGGTCTGCAGACCAAGAGGAAATCCACCTCTCTCAGGTCTTCTGATTAGCCTGGATGCTCTATTGCTACCTGGCTTTTCACCTCATTTCTTTGGAGTTACTTTATGCCCCCATATTTTTAGGATGCTGTAAACGAAGCTGAGCTCCTAAGAGCATGACTCAGCTGCCTTTGGAAATCGGTTTCATCACAGTGACTTATGCATTCAAATTAAATCACTTCAAAGGCAAACTCATCACTGAAAGTGATGTTGCAGTTCCTCATGTGGTCCCCAGCTCTAAGTGATGCACTTCACAGCTAGGCTGAAAGAGAACAGGGTCGCTTTCCAGCTCTCTCTGATTTCCATTGACGTCAGCCTTGCTGAAAAGGGATGGGTGTCCCCATTCATTCAGGTGTGCTGAGTGGCACAAAAGATTTTCCAGAGTCCAAAACAAGGGCACAGGTCATTATGCATCCAATCTAGTCCAGGTCTTCTTTAAAACCTTAAGTGATATAGGTAAAACAAGACAGTGATCTCAGTCCAAAAGTTAGTGAAACAACTGATATAAGCCCTTCATCATCATTTACACTACAACTATATGGTTATGGAAACTGAACTGCTTAGCATTTCCATCCACAAGGTTCACGTAGGCAAGGACCTCAGTGCACTGGCAGCAGCAGATGTAGAAGCTCACAGTATCCCTGTGCTGTCATTCTTGCAAACACAAGGCTTGAACTTGCAGACCTCTTGACCTGGCACTCTCTGTGGGCCCCCAGACAGCTCTTGAAACTGTACTGCCCTCATAACCAAAGTCCGACTTCATCAGAACCAGTCTGTGGCTGTCAGATGGGTTAATTATGTGGAAGAAAGAAGAGAAGACAGCTGCAAAAAGTTGCAGGAAGTTCAAAATTACTCCCAAAGAGAACTGGCCATTTAAGCCCAAATTCAAAGCATAGGATTTAGAAGAACAGGAAAGACCATGCAGGTCAAAGGACAATTTCCTAATTGCTCATCTCCCCCACCTGCTCAGGGCTGACTGACAGATAAAAAATTCTCAGGGCGGCCATTGTCAAGTTCAGACAACAGTCACAATCTGAATGTTTGAGTTTTTTAGTGTTTTGACTATTTTTTAAAGAAAATGAGATGAAAGAATGGGGAAGTAACTTTATAATGATAGATCCTACTTTCAGATAATTCTGAAGATAACTTGTTGAGTGAGAAATAGCCTGAGATGTGGTTTCTTGTCCTGTGGCTTACTCACTACTAATCTCTTGAGCCAGAGTGCAGGGGGAAAATCTCAACTGTCCCCCTTTGTGTTCCTACCAAATTCACTGGAGAGTGGTTTCTCTGGCTCACTTTTCTAGTCTGGCCAGCAGCCTGCCACTCAAAACATCCCAGCCTGAGTAGTTGACACTTTAAACAGTTTCCAGCTTTATCCAGAAAACCACCATGGCCACCTGTCTGTCCCTGTGGCTCCTCATGCCTTCACAACCTTAATCTTTGCCATCTCTCATCAGGGCTAATCCTCAACAACACCTGATTCATTGGGTGAAATCCAAAGCTCTGGATGCTACCATGTCCTCATCTGGGATTACTCTGAAATTACACCCATGCAAGAAAATCAAGAGCTGAATCTCCTGGCTACAACTTGTGGGTGAAATCCTTGGCAGCATAAATAAAAGGATATGAGAGCAAAAGTGGAAATAGATGAGAGCAAAAGTGGCCGGTGTTTTATTCAGTCTTCTCTGAAAACTGCAGAATTTGAAGCAGCTCCAGGGTTTTGCAAAGTTCCAGCAGCTGCCACAGACCCAGGAGACCTCCTGAGTCACACAGGATTATCAAAGTGTGGCATATTGTGGCCAAGCTTACCCTGTTCCTGAGACCTACCCTTCCTTGGAAGTTAGTGGGAAAGAACTCTGCCATGTGGGGTGTCGCACATTCAAGGCTTAGTGTCTTAGTATGAGAGAATTTCAGCGGGAATTTGGGAGAATTCAGATCTATATATTGGTAGAGTGAGAGTTCTCACATAACGCATTGTACTCTTCATGCCCAGAGAAGATCTAAAGTTATTGCTGTAGCAGAGCACTCTCACTGTTATCAAGGAGCACTCAAAAGAACAAGAAAAATAATACCCCACACCACTGAAAAAAGAAGAAATCCACCATATTTTTCACTCCAAAAACAAACAGTGCTCAGAAAACTCAGTATTTTTCTTTTATCCACAAATCATTCTGCTGACAATACAAGACAACAGGGAAAACCACTCTGTTCTTCCAATATGATCTGCACAGCACTGGAAGATTCAAGGAAAAAAAATGTGTCAGGGTTAGTGAGAAATGTAGACCTGCTGGATACGTAATTATTTTAGGCGTCCTATCAAAAAGCTAGATGTCTTTCAGACATCTTCAGCCTTCATCATCTTCAGGAGAAAAACACAATGATGTAGTGAATCACACCTTTTAACCAACTAGTTATGGAAAGCTGCAAAGGCTCATGGCAGTAGGGATCAGCTGAGAAGGGGAACTTTTAGCTAATGCTATTTCCCAGACTTGGATTGTCTTCCATACTTGACTACCCTTAGTCTTGGTTTCCTTGTAGGCTTTTTCTCTCATCATTTCTTTCTCAGAGACCAACATGTAACAGTAGTTAGAAACACCTTTTTCTGTCCACATGCTTTGCACCTCTCTGTTTTGAACGGTGATATGACAGTGGAGGAAGCTGATGCTGCGCTGGGGATTCATTATATAAATGAGCTTGGCTGTTTTTCAACAGCATCAATTGAACCAGACAGCATCAATTCTAGACCTCTCCCACGCTTACCATGTGATTTAGCCCAAACAATAATACATTATTCTTTCTAATTGCATGTCAGCCCTGTTGGTGTGCTCAGCCATTCTGCCCCAGGGATCCAATTCAGTTAGTGTTGAGTAGGCAGGATAAGTAAGAAAATTAATGAGTCCATTTACTTTCCAAGATTTTGTTTGCAGGTACAGTGCACCACCCTATTTCCAAATACTAGAGGTGGTAAATATTAAGCAGCTTCACCTCCTTCTCATAACCTTTCATTTCCTTCTGGCAGCATCAGTGCTGCTAATAAATTTTATGTATGCAACAGCAGGACAAGCTGGCCTGGAATTAAGAAGTGGTATTTAGGTGTCACCCATAATAGTCATGCTGAAATGGATTTATCCAGGAACACTTTAGAGCTATTTTTGTTCATTTCATATTCTCTGAATTATTGTAAATAAACATTGTAAATACTTATCAGACAGAGATGAGTGTTAGTTCAGATAGAGGGCTGGCACTGACATCATGAGAAATCAGTCCGTGGAGTGGTCTCAATAGGACCGTCAGTTTTCCAGCCATATTTTAACATTGTTTGACTAGTAGGAAATATATAGTTCTTTGGCACAGACTTTTGAAAACAAGTCTTTATTTGGTGTGGTGCTGTGCCCAGTCTAAAGTGCCTGTGCTACTAGGCTTTCAAATGGCTCGGCCTTTTCCAGATGTTTCAAGAAGATGATTCCTTAAGAAGATGTTTCCTTAAAGTGGAAATACCTGAGACACAAAGGTCAGGAGGAAATGAAAACCTTTACCACAATCTAATGTTTGTGCTATTATAAAGACCACATGATTTCACGACTGCTTCCTTATGGAGTAGGTGTTATGGAAACACTTTCAGAGAGCTGGATTCGGGTCACACATTTTGGTATCCAAAACAGACATCTGCAGGTGCGAGGGCTGAGTAAATAACATAATCCACTGCCTGTCTCAGAAGTACCCAGGCTCCTTAACAAGCAAAAGAGAATATGCTTGCATTAGGGTCAGCTGCTACAAGTGACTCACAATTATTTTTCATCACCAGGCGTTGAGGGAGTCAGATAGCTTGTGATCTGAAATACCCATTTCTCTCATGCAGAGACAGCTACACTGATCATTACAGTACACTGAAGTCAAAACTCAAGTTTCAGAATCTTTTATCCACCACAAAGTTCTTAACAATTTTGATATCTCTCATGCTTATGTGGCGCTTCAGGGAGATGGGGGAAAGATAACTCTCTAAATGTGTGAGTTTGAGATTCTTATCAAAGCAGTGAGAGTCCAATAGGGATTGTTCTACTTATGGAAGTAACCAGCAGGATGTCTAACCTGCCTGATAAATACCCTGGCATAATTTGTCTCTTTGATCACGGCAAAGAGTTTAACGTTTTCATACCTTTTTTATATTCAGATTTGTGTGACTTCTGAAAAGGAACACGATGGCTTTATCAAGGTATACAGCGGGAAGAAGAAAGGCTTTGTCCCCACAGATGTCTTAGAAAACATCTGATTCCAACAGCCCACTCACTGCAGTGGGAGCCCTTTGTTGGCAATGCCTGTCTGCCTCATCTCACACTGTGTCAACCCAGATGGGCTGTCTTGCAGATGTTCAGGGAAATAGTGAGAAAACTGCAACAACATGAAGAAAAAGACATTTAGACTGCCACAGCAACACAAAAAATATGAAAAGTTGAATGTTTGAAAGAAAATGTAGTCAGAAACCACCTGGGAAATGAAAGGTCCTCGGATTCGAACAGGAATAAGGTAAGGGAGGGAGAAAAACAAAGCCTGGGCTGATTTCGGGCGCAAGATGGCTGCTACAGCCCTGATGGAGACAGACAGCTTGTTCTGAAGGACTAAACTGGCATCCTGTTCTTGTGTCTTAGAAAACTGTTGGACTGCTTTCTTGTTTGAAGTGTGTGTTTTGGGGGTGGGGGGAAAATACCGTTCAAACTGTCCTTGTACTACAGTCCAATGCTTGTAGTAAAGTGTGGCTGTGGTTCTACAGTTTTGTCCCCAATACCAACCGAGTTTAATCATTTAGTCCTGTTGTTTAGTCTCATAACAAATCAGTTTGGAGACACCGTGTGAATGTCAGTTCGAGAAATGCACTGTGCCCTGGAAGCTGGCAACTTTCTCTTTCTGTGCAATCTTCCCATAGGAAAGAGTAGCGAATTTGTGTGTCCTTTGTTTCCTCTGTATATGAACAAAAGCTCTCAGCGTATGTTGGGTGTGTTTTGGCTGCTCTCAAAGGTCAAAAATTTCTGGTACTTGGATTCACAAGTCTGCTTGGAAGCATCACCCTGTGTTTCCTTCACCCTTATCTGATGATACAGAAAATGGGTAAAGTGCTGGGAGACAGCCACAGGCTTGAAACATTTTATATTTTTTCTGTGTTTATTGCACTTAAAACATTTTATATATTAATCCTATTTATAAAAAATAAAACAGTTATATAACCCACTGGAAGGCTGAAAATGTTAGGAAAGGACAGGCTGCACACAGGACTGAGGTCTGTAATTATCACAATGCAGAACTCATGACAGAAAGGCACTGAGTAGCCTCATGGTGTATTCACACACCAAAGCTCTCTTCTCCATTTTCTAAATAGAAGTTTTGCAGATTCAGCAGTAGATACACCGATGTAAATTTTGCCTTGGCATAAACCACCATGATCATCCTTTGTGTCTTTTCCATGCTAGTGAGACTGTGCAAACATCCATGTTTTGTCCTTATAAGCCTCCATCTTCAAATGTGTTCTGGGCACAAGAACCTTGCAGTACTGGGGAGCACTCTGTGGGACCTGTGAGTCCTGACTGAATTACACAAGTCAGTCAGTGCCAATTATGTTGTAGAGCAGGAGCCCTATGATATTTGAAGACAGAGAACCTAATTTCCAAGTATTTAATTGGATGTAATTGCACCAAATACACTTAAACAGCTTAGCATGTATTATGACATAGAGATTAAGCCCTATCCTAAAGCTCCCTGCTGAATTCATGCCTTCTTTGACTAGCTTGAAACTGAATGCCTGTCTTTTCTGTGACTAACCACAAATTGGTGTCCTAAATCCTGATACTGCATGCCAGGCTAGTATAGGCCTTTGCAAAGCTGATGCCCTTTCTTAAAAAAGCAGCTACTGGTCCTGTTCCCATATATTGAGTCAGGTTGAATCTGTGCTGCATAGCCCAGGTCTCAGTAGCTGAGTTGCCCTATTTGAAAAGCTGATCTTGCTCAAAGCACTGTAAAATCCAAGTGAACTCTACACTTGGCCAGAAGTTCTCAGAGAAGATTGGTCTTCAGCCTCTCAGATACATATTTTGCAGCTCTTTTGCATCATTTAGTTGCAGAGGAAGTTGCAGGGCTGCCAGATGCTGAAACATGGACCTTTGTAATGCAACCAGTCCATACTGATTATTAACAACTCCTGGCTGATCAAAAGTATCTGATTTCATATCTTCTGTGGGAATATTAGCAGGGGTTTTTTTCCCACTTCAAACAACATTTGTTCAGCTCATTTTCATAAGTTAACAATAAACTCAGTGGGAGAGGATTCTGATAATCCTTAAGGATCAAGAGGAAAAGTAGTAGAGACATATTAATCCACTCTGCTTTATAAGATTATTTTTTTAATATATATTCACCCATTCAAAGGAAAAACTCGACTGTTTGTTACAACTAAAATATTTGCTACTTTTGATCAGGCCTGTCAAGTGGACAAAAGGAAATCTCTATTAATCTATATATATGTGCTATTGTTTACATGATTGCATCATACTGTGATTCCCCCCTTTTTCCACCTGCTATGACTTTGATTTATCCTTACAATGTGCATCATATTATTCAAAGAATTATATGAATATTACCTACAAATCACAATGGCCTTTAATCAATGTCAGTTTTATTCCTTTTGATACTGAGCAATAAATAATAAAGTGACTGAGTAAAAACAAAACAGGCCTTATGTGGACTGCATTACATCTGAGAAACTATTGCTTCTGAACCAAAGCTTTCATGTTTATCTTTTCTTTGTGGTTTTGGTTGGTTGGTTGGTTGGTTTTGTCTTTTTACTGGGCTTTTGCTGCCATTCAATATGTAGATGTAATTTATGCCTAATTTAGCAAGAGGTACATATCGTACATGAGTCTTACTTTAAGCATGTGATTCATTGGCTATTTCCATGCTTAAAGCTGAAGTACTTTGCTAAATTAAGGTCATTTTACTCAAATTTATTTTGGATGCCTTACTCTGAATCCAGACAAGTATCTCATCACTTTTTTTACTACCATATGCAGTTTGCAATAGGTACTGTGTTAGCAAGCAGTTAAAAATCAGACAGAAGATGGAATGGATTTTATCTGACATATGTTCAGAAAAATTGAATTTTAGAAGATAAATGCTGCTCAGATTTAATTTAATATTCTGCTTAATAAAGACTATGTGATGGTTGGAAGGAGAAGAGAAGTGTATGTGTCATGGCTTTTTGCATAAGACTATGGAATTTTTGGTTACCCACCTTGAAGAAGAGTCACTAAATCCATCAGCAACAGATGTTACTGAGCATTTCCATTTAAAATTTACAGCATTTGCATTTGCCACACTTATCAAACCAAACGTGTTTCTGCATTGTATGTAACACGTAGACTCAGGGGGAAGTTTTGTGGTGGGGCCACACTGAACACTTGTTTCTGGCATATCAGAAAGTAGTTTTAGCCATTCAACATCTCATCACAGCATAAAACTGCCTATAGAATATTTTCCTCTGTGCTAGCAAGAGCTGACCAACATGAATTATGAGCTGCCAAAATCATAATATTCTCCCATCAGTAAATAACACAATATCACAGTTTATTATGACCTCTTCCTGCACTTGGCCATTTTGACTCAGTGGCTCCATCTGGAGAAGAGTGCTGCAGCACAACGCTGTTGAGCTTCATTGCCCCGGGGAAATTACTTCACTTACGGCTACAAACATTAGATACCTTAGAATTGCTTACAGCCCTTTTTTCTAATTATTTGTCAACATTCAATTGACTAAATATAGCACTCAGTGTCATCAGAGGAACATGCACAGGGTTGCCAGAAAGTGTCATGAGGGATTTGGAAGAGCTGCAACCTCCTAAAGAAGCCACTGGAGACCATGTAGGTTTTCTAAAATGGAACTAGACAGATGTCTTTGTAAAATGAACCCAACTCATTTATTTTAAATATGTGCAGACAAGTCTGATTTATTGAGCATTTAAAAGACATCTTTCTTTCCATAAAGGATGCTGAATAAATGCAGTATGCCATATCAATCTTATCCCATTTAAATCCAAAGTTCAAAAGAACCCTTGAATGCCATAGGGACTAAAGTTCATCAGTAAAATGCAAAAGGCTCGTCAGTGTTACTGTTCTCCCAAAAAACCTATGATGTCATTTGTCTGATCTATTTATATCTGTACCAGATAACACCTGACTACCACATCTTGTACCTTTTTACCATACCTCTGAAGGTACTGCTCATGATTATTATTAGAAATGAGAAAAGAGGTGCATTTTTTCCGCTTTTCATAGAATTTCCTTTACTGGCTGGTGGGTAAGGGTCACTTCCTAAATAGAACACATAAAATATAAGGAGGAAGGAGTGTGAATGATATTCCCATGTATACTCCTTCTGTACTTTGCTCTACTACAAATAGGATCAGACCAATACAAGTGTTTAATTTCATATTTGAGGCATTTCATAATAAATGTGGTCCCAAATTATCATCCAGATTTTGCACACTACATTTTGCAATGCAAGGAGAATAAATATTTTCCCCAGTGGGAATACATGTCATCACAATGTTGAGTTTTCCACGGCTAAAAAGAGCATCTGGATCTAAGAGGTACATGAGAGTTATTTTTAAAACCATCCTTTATATAGAAAACTGTTATGTGCCTGGAGAACGAACACTTGGCACAGTTGGTACAAAAGAGGCCCAGGAAAACTTTAGTAGGACTTCTGCAGGTCATCATGTACATCCATCTCTTGAGTGGCCCAAGAAACTCTGCACAGCACTTGCCTACATTAATATCCTTTTTTCAATCAAATGAGCTTAAATTAATTTCTCATTTTGTTCATGTACATACAAGAAACACATGCATAAATATGTAGGTATATCTTACATAGATTAACACCAATCCAATTGCAATAGTACATGCTCTTAAAAAGTCTGCCATGACTGAACTTTTCCTTATCTTACTGTGCTCAGCACTGAGTTACAGTAGTGGATGGTGCCCAATAAGTACTGAGACAGGCAGCTAGATGGACAAAGTCTAAAAGTTTTGTCTGTATTAGACAATGTATATAATATATAAAGCCAGAATTGCAACAGCTGAAGTGGAAATAACACAATACATGGAGCAGAGTCTAGATGCCCACCGCTCTGAAGTGCACGTTGCTCATCAGGCAAAGAGAGGACTGCATGGCACATACAAATTGGCAGCCTGAAAACACTGTCAGAACATCATGTAAATCATACTGCTTTGACCCAGCGCCTCACAATAATGAGATATTGAAAGTAAAGAATAACTTCTCCTGGGACACCTGAAGGAGAGGAAGCCAGGAGGCTTTAAAAAGTGCTAATCAGTCACACATGCACACCATGAGAAGCACACCTAAACCTACCTTAATTAGAATGAAGTAAATCAATGTCTGGATAATTACTATGCTACCAACAGTTTGCCAGCTGACAGGGTCAGAGGCTGACAACACAAAACTGAGAGACCGTGGGGGTTGTTTCAGCTTTGCATCACAAACAGGAAAAAAAGAGACTTAGCTGTGGGTAAAATTCAATGTTTAACAGAAGTAGTGCGGCAGTGCTACAGAAGCAAACCCTTCAGTGTGTGTTTTCTGTTCCATGTAGCCCTCTTCCCCTAGCAGGCCCAGTTTGGGTGGCCATGGCAGCAGATGCCACCCCTTGCTCTTTTCCAAGGGCAGCACTGCAGGAACGTGGGCACAACTGCAAAGAAGACCTTTGGGTTCTTTCCAGACTGCCTACTCCATGCCAGCAGAGCCAGCCACTCCATATTTCAGCCCAAAGCCTTGGAGTCTGGCCTTCTTGCATGCCCCAACAGTGTTGCAAACTGCACTGCAAAACATGGTGGTTCTTTGTGCCTCCCTGAGAGGGGTCACTCACCTCTTCTGCTCCTGGTCCTTCTCTGTCGGGGCAGCTTGCAGCACTTTTCTTACCAGCCATCCTCATTTTACACCCACTGAGTCTCACTCTGTCCTGCCAGGAGAAGCCTTTCAGGCCCATCCAATGCATCTGCTCTGTTAAATGTTTTCTGTCAAGCTAGTTGTCCCAAAAAGGGCAAGTCTGGCATTGTCCTGGCTCAGCAGTTTTCCCATCTGTGAACTGCTTGAAAAAGCCTCTTACAAAGGGCTTTGGGCCTGCTGTGAGCCCCATCCCCACTAGCACAGGGGATGGACATGGTCTACTTCCATGTGATGAAGGATGGAACAGGGAAAATTATCTTAATTTTGAGCCTTTGGAACAAGTCTGTGTCTCTAAGCCCAAGTACTGCATGAGCCATACTAAACATGAAAAAATAACTTCTGGTTCTAGCCCAACCACATTCTTTATCACTCTGTATTGCCACATCTTGGCTCAAGGAATGCAAAGTGAATAAAAACCTTTCTTGCATGCTCTTTAACTCACGTCCACAACCTAATCAGCTGTTGCCTTGTCTTTCATCTCAGTCTTGCAAAGGTCTCCCCACCTGGGTTTTTCCCCTCCTACCACAGGTGGTGCTTTCTGTGTATATTATCCAAGCTACATCATCCAGCCCCACTGTTGCACCTGTATCTCAGCCAGGGCTGAATATGGCCAGCACAGCCACCTGGTTTGCAATTCATCCCTCTGCAAGGCAGCATAGTGTCGTGTGGGCTTTCTAACACTCCACAGTACACCACCTAAACATAAGTAGACTCTAGTTGAGTACTGGGAAGCTGAATTATTTAATTTGGGGGATTATGATCATATCCCTAGTGGTGTTATTGGTATTTATACAGTATGTAGCATTTTACCATGTGAATAGAATGGTAAATACACTAAATGGTTCCAAGACAAAATTAATAGCTTACTCTTACTCCTCATCCTATACCTGCAGCTTTTAAACAGCCTGCTATAGTTTTTCTGTAGATACATACAGTCCTGTGGCTTCTAGAACTTACTGCAATACACATTATTAGTACAACTGGCAGGCAAGTCTGCTTTAGTGACATCCTGAAACTAACTCACAGGTGCTTCATGGAAAGAACAGAACATTTGTTTAACTCCTATTACATAAATCTTTGTTGACACTGAGGCATTTATTAGAGTTTTCCTTAGGAGTGCAGAAGTTCCCACATACCCAGACTGGGAGACATTTCTTCCTGGAGACTTCAGCACCAAGAGCAGTGCTATCCTCCACATCACTTGCAAGGCTCTGCTCTCTAAAGACACCAGAGACACCACAAAGAACCTGCGCTGATCGTCCACCCAGGTGCCAGGACAGCAGTGGGACAGGCAAGCCTGCATGAAGTGTTAACAGGGACAGCTTCTGTATCCTGCACACTTACATGCACTTTGTTCAAATAAAAGGCTGCTCATTCCTGTACCTACAGAATGCTTCATGCAGACAATGAAGCTTTTTTCTTAGGCTAGGTCTCAGCTACCCTGCAGTAGGGCTGGAGTGTAGGGTAAATGTTAGTTGTGCAGAGAGCACCACTTCAGAGTCTGGGGTCAGGCAGCACCTGGGTTGTCCATATTGTATGCACAGTCATGATGCCATAGCTTGTTTTTGCAAAAATCCCTGTGGCCTTTATGTTGGCTCATGTGACATTAGTAAAGGCTCTAAAAATACAGTCTGCTTCTCTGCATAATGCAGCCCCCAAGACACAAACCCAATCACCACAAAACATGAGCTGAGACCAGATGCTGGAGCAGACATACATTTCTTCATCTGACTGCACTGTACTCACCCCTCAGACTTCACTTACATGAGGTCTGATAATTGAGAAGGAAGCACCTTAATTTCTTGAGTTTTAAGTGCTCTTTAAGAAGTCTTCCTGCTTCAGTGCTCCAATTACACCCCTCATAGAGTCAGCTCACTAAGTCACATTTAATGATAGCAATTAATGAAACAATCTGCAGCAGGCCAGAGGCATCAAAGGAGCCTCCTGCCTTCAGCACTGTCTCTGTGAGTGAGCTCTTCTGCCTGCTGGATCAGCATCACTTTTGCTCTCCTTCTTGTAAAAGGATTCCAGGTTCCACCTCCAGACTAAGCCACATCCTCAGCCCCTAAAGGTCGGTTCTGAAGGCAGGCATCACCAGGTAGTGGTCTTTGCACAGGATGATGCCCTGCTGAGTAATACCACTTTCACAGCCAGCTTTTAAAGACATCACCCTTTTGCAGGTCAGATTTCACCTTTTAAGCAATATCACTGTGGCTTTGGTCTCAGACCAACCAGTCAAGCGAAGTCCTGGCAAGTAGATAGAGTAGCATCTAATGCAATGTTGTAGCTTTTGAGTCTCTCCCTGAAAAGATAAAGATTCAACATCTGCTTAGTGGAAAGTCAAACACAGGTGGGGTAAGTGCCTTGCCCTCCCCAAGCCCCACTGTCTTGGGAGCAAAGGAAGGAAGAGCTGACAGTGCTAATGAACTAAGTAGCAGGTGATGTAATTATCATCTGAGAGCCTGAGCAGGATGAGACAGATGTTACTTTTAGGGTTTATTGCTCTATTACCTAACCTGCTTATGTGATCTACCCCTTGGCACACCAGATACAGACTAATATTAAATGAACTGACTTAAGTAAAACCAAGTAACTTAGGTGATGCCAAAGCTGTACTCAAGTCTTCCCTCAAATGGTGTGAGTTCCAGCAGGAACTGTAAACAGGGGCATAAATGACTCTGAAATAAAGTAAATATGCCATTCCTGCTTCCTGAGAATCTGTCTCAAATCAATTATGTCACTACAAGTCCCTTATTCTGAAAACAGAATCCTCAGCTTTGCACAGAGCTGCTGAAGAATGGTGAGTCTCTACTGAGCTGCAGGCTGAGAATAATCTAGTTAACTATGGATTTGAGGTTATTGTAGAAAGGAGGGCCCAGCTGACATTCACCTGGTCAGATTATGTGGCACTGAGGAATGAAGGCTCTCACCATGGAGGGAATGGCACAAGGAGCCTTCAAGTGTGTAAAAGCCACAAGTGATAGTCAAATCACAGTCAAGCCCTTGAAAAAGTGCCCAGCATGACAGTTCATCACTCAAATATGCAGGATGTGTTTGAGTGCTCAGTGTTGCCCTGGAGAAGATGAAGGGAAGCAAGAAGACTTTATGGATCAATTTAATCCCCTGCTTCCTGCATGGAATATCACAACAACAGTTGTATTATGTGTGAAGTCTGGATCTGTATTCATCCATGTTACTCACAGCTGAGAACAAGTGGACAAGGGTGATAAAAATCCATTAAACATGGGACAAGGTGAGTTCAGACTGTAAAGCACTTTAAGTCTTGTACCTCTTACGTTCAAAGGGTTACCACAAAACAGACACTGGGCAGCAATTGGTGCCCTATAAATCACTGTAGACTGAATTAAAGTTACATCCACAAAAAGTGTTGCTCTTATTCTTAGGCTTGTCTGAATTTTGAGGAGCAACATAACAGCTTAAAGGAAGGTGGTGTTAACAGTGTCAACAGCCACAGAAGTGGTAAGAGAAAAGAACTTTATCTTTTTAAGCTGTGTTCCCTCATTAAAATGTTTTTCAGGTAATTGACACTGGGATCTGACAGAGCTGATGTTCCTTGAAGAAGAGTGAAACATTTATTAGCCTTCTTGTCTTCCTTCCTGAAATGATTGAGGTGAAAGAAAGGCTAAAAAAGAGAGTCTTTTCTTGGTTGTCTTATTTCTCTTTTGTCTTTCACATTCGTTCCAAGAATGGAAAGTCATTAATCACCTATCAAGACAGCAGATAGGAGGTGCCTTGGGGTTAGAGAGGATTGGAGAAGATCATTAAAGCATGACAATTAATTGAAATGAGTAAAATGGGGACAGATTCTTCATTCTAAAGTAAGTAGCAGGTGATAGGCAACAGATTTGGACTGCTATTAAGAAAAATTGAGTGAGAAATTTTAGCTGATAAAGATGGAAGGCAGAAAATTAGTTATAAGGTGAAAAGGAAAAACAGTGAAAGAATAGAGAAAAATTTTATAGTGATAATCTCAGTTTATTTATTGTTTTAGATTATTCAGCTGGAGACCTCTGTCTCTGCCTTTCCTCCTTATGTTAGCTGTGTCAGTACTACACAGATGAAGCAGTGGGAGCCAAACCACAGCACTTTTCAGGCTCCCAAAGAACATTTCAGGCCATGATTTCATTGTGCACATCTGTGACAAAGTTTTCCCATTTAGACTCTAGAGACACTGCAGGTATGTATCCTGGAATGATGCAGCTGCTGAGTTGTGTGAGCTCATTTTATCTTCTGCTGGTTTTATTCATCCTGTGCTTCTGGCACAGCTGCCAAGAATTCCACCATTCTTCTCTTCACACAAGCTTTCCTCTGTGTAAAGGACTCACTGGGAAGCTCCTGCTGACCACTCACCTCTCCCAGAATTGCTGCAGACACGCAGAGAGGTTTTCTACTGGGCAGACAAAATGACTGTAACACCTTCAGCTTTTATGTCCTTTCTGAAGGAGGTGCCAAAAGCACTGAGGAAATAGACTGCTTTGAAGAGCCAACACAACACAATAAAACCTGCCCACAATCTAAAAATACTGAACAGATTCCTGTGAGGCCTTTCCTCTGAAAAGTTTTATGTTAAGAACAACTGGGGATGAAATGGTTTTTACCATGTTCAGCAAAAAAAACAGCTGCATTGATAAAAGTCTTTGGGAAATAAGACTTTATCAACATTCAATATTTTAACTGCAATCAGTTTTCACATGGGTTACTTTCAGCTCTTCATTAATCTCAGTATATTCTCTACAACATAAATTTCATGTACCATATGTATGCAAAATACAAAAATTTTCCTGATGGCATATTCTGAGTTGGAAGCTCAAAAAATCCCAACTTCAGCTACTACAAATTGCCATTTCTATAAGAAAATAGCATTAGAAAAAAAAATTGATATGGCAGTGGATGCTGTTTCTTATCTACTTTGATGTTTAAAGATGATGTAGGGGCTACAGGGTTATATGGTGTCTATTTCCAAGGTCTGCTACTCTTCCCTGTTGAGACTATTTGAGTTTTCAGCCAAGGTCTAGTACAACACAGGGAAAACACACTATCCTGCTGTCACAATCCAAATTTGCCATTGGAGCAGCTGCCATAAAAACCCTTTGATCTCAGAGGAAACCTGAGAAAGGGAAAAGTTTCCAGGAAGAAAATTTATTATAAATTCATAAATATCATCAGCTGACTATGAAGGGTTTGTATCTAGAAGAAAGGAGGAAAAGGGACTAAGATTTTATTTCAGAGACAGTCATATTGTCAGAATTTCTCTCCATGCTATTACTGAATAACTCCCAGTCTTTAAACTAGGGCAGAAGACTAACCTTTCAACTTCTCTGGCCCCAAATGTTCATCTCTTAGTGAATCCTGGCATGCAACCATTAAAGATCAGGGCCTCTTGGAAGTTACCTCTTAGAGCAGACTTTGGTTCTGGAGTGGTGGTTTCCAGATAAATCAGTCATTACTCTCCCTTTCACATTCATTTAAAAAAAAAAAAAGGCAACTGGAAGAATCCCCTTTGAGTTGTGATGGATGGCTTAATAAAAAGGTGTCCACCCAACTCTTGGAGCTGACAAGAGATTCCTCTGCTACATGCATGAAGAATCCAGTCATGACTTTTTAATTCCTGTTGAATAAAAGGCCAATTTTGATAAATCATTGATGACTTCTATTCAAAGTTCAGTATTTGGTGCACAAATCATTTTTTGCATAAATATCCTGCTCAGCTCCAGGGCTAGAGCACGCAGAACCAGGCTGATCTACACCATCAGTCTGAGGAAATTGGAGAGGCTCATAATAAGCTCTCAGACATATTTGCAATGCAAAGATAAACACCATTTATGCATGACTTGACTCATTCTAAGTCTTGAAAGACTGATAACACCCAAAGCAGCTGTGACTGAGGTTCACACATTGCCTGTCATTTAGTGGACATTATACTAATTACAGTCCTGCTGGCTCCAGAGAGGAATTGTTCTGCAATGATCTCTGATGTCATTTAAGGCTGCTGTAATCACACAGATCACATTCTCATGAACTGGTAATAAATCTAGGAAAAAAAATGTTCAGGTAGCAATTTCATTAAGATTGGGAACTTGAAACTAACTCTGCTGCAACATGGCAGATTCCACTTTCCAAAAACTGTTTTCTTCAGATATCTTTGCTGGTACAATTCTCTTTGCATGCACTATTACTGCTCAGTATATGGGGCATGACTCATGATACAGAATGATAGCTAGAGAAAATTGAGCTTCTGAAAAGTGAAATTAAAGGGGAAAAGCCAAAGGAATAAATAATTCAATAGACAGACAGGGCTGGAGCATACAAATGAGATGTCTCAGGATAAATTTCAGCCTGACATGCAGCCCCTGGCAGTGGGCTGTGGACACGCTTTATGTTTCTCATATCCTAAGGGAAGAGTCAAATAGCTGTAAGTGCAGTGTGAGGCCAACTGCTATCAAGTGCAGGTATGCTGGTACTTGAGAACCAAACCCTTGCATGTTTTCCAGCACCCACTTGTCTTCAGTCTTCTGACAAACAGTCAGACCACCAGCCACCTCTGCCCACCTGGATCCTGTGAGGACAAACACCCACAGCAACACCCCTGTGATTCAGGTCTCCACACTACAGCCCACTCCCACCCAGAAAACCTCCTGTTTGCTCTGCATGTAGTGGGTCCAAGCCCAGCCACATGCCTTCCTTTGGGAGGAAAGCTGCAGTACAGCTTTGTCCCCCTCTGTGGTACATGTATCAGCATAAATTATTTCTGTTGTTTTTGATGGATTGTTTTCTTGAGTTTTTTTACTGAATAATCTCACTTGAACATTTGTTTCAATGTTCTTCCTATGAGCTTAGTATTTGTCAGGTGGGGTTTCTTAGGGCATTATGTGACTTCAAGCACTGCTTACAACTAACAAATATTTGTGCAAACTTTGCCCATTTTTTAGGCAAAGACTTTTTTTTTACTTCCAGTATTTCGTACTGAATGGAATACACAAGCAGAGCACAGTGCATAAGCTGAGAAGAGCACGACTTACCACCTCTGCTGCTTCCTTTGGGGAACAGAAGAGATGACATGTTTGGCAATTGGAAGGCAAGCAAAGAGAAGGAGCAGTCCTCTCAAATTTCATGCTGCTGTAGAGGCTCTGTAGATAAACATACAAAACTAAATTAATTATCAGACCTCTTTTTTTCCCCCAAATGACTATCACTCAGTAGTAAGATGCAGAGACTGATGCTATAAAAGGGTGGATGGTTTAAAATTAAATTAAAATAAAACAATAACTTCATAATGGCTTTTCCAGAACATAAACATCCTTCTAGCAAAAAAAAATAATCAGATGTTATTGTAAGAGCCTGTAAGCTTTCATGCCCAAATTGCCACAACATTGAAACCTAAATCCAGGCAACTCATGTATTGTTTGTTATCCTTAGCCTTTCACTGGGCCTGCTACCTGCCCTTTTATTCTGTCTTGTTTTCCATACTCAGAAATGAGCTGCTAAAACCCTTCTCAGAAATGCCAGGATACATGAGCCCAGGAAAGCCATCTTGTGTTGGCCCACCCACTCACCCTCCCACTTGACAGACATCTTCTGTTAAATCAATATGGCAGGAAAGCCAACAGAGCAGGTTACATCTTTGTTTCAGCAAGTGCACATGGCACTTCAGCTTTGATCACTCTTGAAACAACTGGGAGTGAAAGAATGCTGACAGTAGCCTCTGTTATCCTGAAGAGTAGAATCCCAGAGGAATAGATTAAATATTTGTGCTCCATCCTTAATTTTAATATGATGGCCTTCATCCCCATTGAATCAAGTCCCAGAGGTGCCATTGGGGTTCTGTGTAGGCAAAAGTTTTAATTGGCAAAAGCTCATGGCTCAGACCAAACAGGTCCTAATCCTGCTTCTCTTGATGACTTGAGAGTCTTGAAAGACTCCCACAGAGAATGGAATCTGACCTCTCATTGCCTTTTTTTTAAGTTTGAAAAGAATTAAAGAGCAGGTTAAACAAGACAGATTAAGAAATTTATTTTTCAAAACAGGTGTGATGGAAGAGGCATAGAAGGAAGAGATGGAGATCCATGCATTTTGGGAAAAACTTAAAAATTTCAATACAAGAAGAGATATATTAATGGAACATCACTGCTAATAATTAGAATGTTTAAGGTGAATGCCTTCATATGTATTCCTTAAAGAAAAACATCCTGTACCCAGTGAAGTTCATATATGCTCACCCAAGAAGATGTTACAGCCAGAATGAGGGTGGTATTGTATAGATTGTCATTAGAGAAGAACGAGTTTCCAAGTCACTTTTGTGTGAGAAAATGCATTCTGAGAAAAAAGCGTGCTAGCCCAAGGACACCATCAAATCCCTGTCTCTGTTTATGGAGGAACTCTAGTGCAACAATGTGAAAAACTGTTCTTTGCTAAACACTCTCTCTTGTTTTCTAATAATGGATGCATTTGCTGGCATTACAAGACAGAAAAACAGAAACTGGTAGAAAAAACCATGTAACAAATTAAAGCATATAAGCCACTATTCTAGATTTCCTCTTATTCTTTAATTTTCAATTTTTATGTTACACACATAAAAATTCTGTGCTGAAGATAGCAGGTTAAGATCTAGGATGGTCAGGATTGGGAGAGAGACGTTTTCAGAGTATCTCTGTTCAACGGAAGTTGTATTAAGAATTGCTAATGTTGATGCTGAGGTTCCATCTCAGCACTAAGCAAATACAGCTCTAATCATTTTGGAAAATCATGACAAGAGAAACTCACAAGGAGGTGAATCACCTGTAAACAGACCCATTTGAACATGCTGTGTTCTGACAGCCCACAGAAACAAGATCTCTGCCAGGCAGACCTTTAGACACTGACCTTCAGATCAGGACAGTCACGTCCTGGAACTCACTGAAAAGAGCAGAAGTTCTACAGGTTTCCCACCCAGCACAAAAGAAGTTTCAGCAGGAAGTTCTAAGGATTTAATAAAAGATCCTAGAAGACATTTTAAAAATAAATATGTGACTTGCTGTAAGGGAGATTGTGTTACCTGTGCAGGCAACACAGAAAAGTTGAATACTAGCTACAGAACAAGTCGTAATTTAGGTGCTGAAAAACCTAGTGCTGGAAAAGGCATAAAAAAATTATGTCAGACACATCAAAAATTACTTTCAGCAAGACAGCTACTCAGAAACTCATCAAAAAGATTGTTTCTGAGTAATTTTTTTCACCTGCTGTCATTGCTTTCAGAAAGCAAGGCCAGTGACAAGTTCTTTCAGCCAAAGAAATAAAAAGCAACAAGACCTAAAAGATGAGAAAAATTCAGATTTTTCTGAAATGTTTTGAGGAGCAAGGGTAACTGATTGATTGGACAACATGCCAGAAGAATGATAGAGTTTGACAAAAAGAAGACTTAGAAAACTATCTTCATTCTGCACAGAAGCTACTAGCCTCAAAAAAGCAGTAACACTGCAAGGAATAACAAGGGAAATGTGAAAGACAGCATAAGGGTCATGTCAGAACTTAACCTCTGAATTATCATTGAAAATCATTGTTATTAGCCTGGAACATATAATGGAATTCAATCACTGAGAGGTGTACCCTTGTAAGTATTCAGGGTATTCAAAGTATTCTATTCAGAATATTCAAAGAGGAAAAAGGAACAAGGAGTTTAAATGATTTTAGGCATTAAAAATGACACTTATTTTGTCAAGAAGAGCTGCCCAAGCTTTTACATCATTAACCAGAGTTTTCAATTCTCTAACCACAGTTGATCTCAGCCTCAAAACCACTTAATAGTCAAACAGTCTGGGAGAGGAAGGGGAGGAGGGGAAGGGTTTTATGCCACACAGGGCATCAGAGCAACCCTAACAGAGCCAGAGAAATCACAGTAATGTAAAGCACATCTAATATAACCCACACACATATTGCAAACCACACATATTCTAACTGTGGGGATTGTGCCCATGCCGAGGTGACTGGCACATGAGTCAGCAGCAGTGAGAAGCAGCCCTGGGTGCTGACAGACACCTGTTCAGCCAGTCCTGTAATATGCAAAAAGCTCCCCAAAATTGCACTCTCCTAGCCAGGGAGGGGCAGCAAGCACTTGCAAGACTGGCGTTGGAGGGAAGTACCACAAATTAATCCAATAGCCACTTGTGCTTTTCTGTACCCTCAGGCACTGGTTTGGTTTTATGGAGGAAAAGATGGTGGGATAAGACAGGTTCCCTTGATGGCCAGACCTGGCATGGAGTGATCAGCCATATGAGTTTAAATGTCACTGGTGGGAGCAGAAGACACAGTGGCAGGTGTCTGCTGGAAATGACACAGAACATTCCTGATCAGTGTTTTGAAAGCAGCTTCTCTCATCTTCTACATAACTAAGCAATCTTTCAGCATGGTCCTGGGAATTATCCTTTTTCCAGTACCCTGACTTTGTTGTTGATGTCACGGAAAAAAAGTAGTCAGTTGTTTACCAGAGCATTCGATTTCTTATCAGCAGATCTGGCTATGAATAATTATATCACTTATTAATACCATAGTAAGCCAGCTAATGGGCTACAGATGCCTAACAAACAACAGGATGAGAGAAGAAAGGGCAGATTGGCAGGAGGTTGTTTGCCTTTGTGAGGGTTGAATTATAGAACTGGCCAGGATTCAAAACTATGAATCATTAAGAACATGCACACAGCAGTTTTAAATCAGTAAGCTCTATTGACTGTAGAGGAGCTAATATTGATCTACTAAACATATGGGAATGGGGAAGCAGGTCCCACATAGTTAAAAATGTGTTTTAATGTCTGTCCTTTGAATTGTGTTGGTTCCCTGAAGCACCCACACATTTATGGCATCATGACCAGACTTTTACCCAAAGCCTCTGAAAGGATAGGTGTCTTTTCAGGTTCACAGAAACAGAAATCTTTGAAACATGACTGGAAACAAGATCATTGTGAGTTACCATGTTTATCATGTCTTGTATCTCCCTTATCACATTAGCTCAGTTTGCAGTACCTACACTGATGTTTCTATTAACTGAGGGGTTTCTGAATATAAAATAAAAATAATTAAAACATTACCTTGCCTTTCCTTAGTAGCTGGGATTTCTCTTCAGTTGTACAAATGGAACAAAAAACTTGCCTCACTGGGCTGCAGACATAACTATTGTGAACTCTGACATCAGCAAGAAGCTGCTGCCAGCCCTTTGTTCTTCAGTCCTGAAAGGGAAGAAGAATGAATGCTGCATTCAGGGAAGGGAAGTTAAACTAGGACTGCTTTTCTACCCATAAATACACTTCATTGTCCATTATAGGAGATAGCACAAATTAGTCTAATGCTATTAAAGACCATGGGACAACAGCAAAAAAAATTAGACAGAAATTGTATTTAACGTGCTTTATTCATAGTACTTGGAGACCCCGGACTAACTCCAAATAGACTAGGATCATATGGGCTTGCACCAGCGTGCTCTATCCCATGTTTGCATAGAAACAACAAATAAACATTTAGCATGCTGCCATGTACTAAGTAAACAGTGAATTTGGGATCTATAACATGAATTTTCTTTATGTGCTCAGCTCATGCCATGGGTCATACATGGATCATGAGAACCTGCCTGCATCTCTCCTCAGATCTTAACATTTGTTTAAATTTGTTCAGCATCATAGTCTTCTATCCTCAGTGACTTGGTGCTGGCACCCTCTTATTTTATTAATCCAAGTATCTCAGTTGCATCCCTGTCACTCTGAGCCATAGTACAGGCCTAGATAAATGGGAGCTGAACATGGTCCTCTTCTTTCATTCTGACAAGCAGGAGCACATCCACAAACACTTAGCTGTCTCAGCAGCCTTCAGTAATAATAATCAGCCCTGCTGGCTGTTGAAATACAGACAAGAAACTCTCTGCAGGGTAGGGTTACTTGAAATACAAGACATTGTTCAATTCAAATGCTGATTTTCCATCTCTTCACCGTAAAGAAGCAGGAGTGTGAGATATTCATCAGTTTTAAGGCAAAGTCTGTTGGCAACATGACCTCCAAACACTGTGGCCTGTGCACCAGTAAACAAACTAAGCCTGATGGAAATCTATCATTTCAGCTTTGGCTATTGAAAACCAAGAATACGTGTGATTTAATTTTCTGCTGTTTATGAAAAGGATGAACAAGGAACAAAGCTCTTTCATTTCTCCTGTTAATCCAACCTGCCTCATAGAGAAACTGAGCCATATCCCTTTGTTGACCCTTCTCCTTTGCTTTTATGTAAGAGAAGGGAGGGAGACTAAAGGAAATTAAAAAAAAAAAAAAAACAAGGGAGACAAAGTGATGTCTCAAATGACCAAGGCATTGAAAAAAATTCTAAACCAGCAATTCACCTCAAAGTTTCCAAGTCTCCAGTTTCCCAGATCCTATCAGGGAGCCAAACTTCATGCCTTGTTGTGGACCACAACATTATCAGCCTCTTCTATGGAGAAAGCACATAAGTTTTCACATGATGAGGAACAAATGAATGCTCACTCTAAGACTAATCTTGGCAGAAAAGGTCTCAGAGAAAGACTAATTTAGGTCTAGTTAGTCTTTTACAGACATTTGGTGCTGTAAAGTTTGATCACTTAAGGTCACTCAGTCACAATCAAACTGGACATCTAATTACATTCCTGCTTTCCCTAAAATGCTTTTGGAAAAAAACAACTACATCCCTGAAAGTGTGTGCAGAATATATTAGATATTTACAATCTGTGTGCAGTCAAGAAATGATTTCACCATAGAGAGGGGAGTGTAAGCTAAAGGAAACAGGGCATGAAATAAGCTTTCATTTATTATCAATTGCATTTAATGCAACTATTTTATACTTATGAATAAAATGCAGCCTTTCTGACTGCAGTAGAACTGCATCTGCATAAATGAAAAGAAAATCTACAGATTTTACAGAACAAGAGATAAAAAAATACATGGAAACCCTTATCTTCCTGAGATAAGATGAGAACACTTAAGGAAACTGATCGGCTTTCAAGAACTGAATGAAAGATATTTATGGTACTTTTACAATGATCAGATTCGCACCTTTTGCTACATAGTACATTTTTAAACATAGTGAATCAAAAGCAATTTGATTAAAAAGCAATCTTTTGTGTAGAGTCAATTAATTTATATTGCACAGGGCTTCTAGTATTTCTAATTATTGTTGCAATGCTCCTAACACCTATTAACTATCCTCCCTTTCAATTTATCATTCTTCAGCTCAGACAAAATCCTGGTAAAATTTTCACACTGACTCTTCTCAGGCATTGTGACTGCCTGAGAAGAGTGATTTAAAGCACAGCACAGGATTGGATATCCTGTCTTTAACAGGTCTTATACCAGCTGAATCTTCAGCAAAATCTATAAAGGTTATAGACCCATTGGAAATGGGTTATAAACCCATTGTGAAAGGAAACCTGAAAGATGTTCTGTCAGAGGCTTCTGCCACAGTGCAGCCACTTGGATTGCTGAAAGATAAGAGCTGACCAGGAGTGGTGGGTAGAAACCAGAAGAGGTAAGATTTTCCCCATTTTGCAGCACAAGACAATGTAGTCCTTCAATAACCACAGGTCACTGAAGTTCTTGAAGAAGGGTGGGTGAAGACTCACTTTAAAAGGGATAACAGGAAGAAGAACCAAGAATTTGAGTGGTCATGAAGACATGAAAGAAAACAAGGCAATATTCTTGCGCTTCTCTATCTGAGCTCTGGATACCATGAGGTTACCCAATTGTCAGTCTTGTGTTTTTCACTATCAGTTTATTTGATGCTTTCTGAAGTAATACAGTCCAGTGAAATAATATATCCCCACTGCTCCTTTTCACACTGATCCTGCACTCTGCTTAAAGCTTGGATTTCAAAGTTTCCTATCCATTCCCTGTAGAGAGAGCTAATTACCTTGGCTAGACGGCAGACCATGTTACTCACAGAGTTACACTGACAAACCCAAAATATCAAGTGAGGATCACATAAACTTCACAAATCCCATTTCAGTGAGATCTTAAAAGATCTGAAAATTCTGAAGAGTTGTCATTCTCTGACTCTTCACCTCCCAAAGGAATTCTGTCCAAGACAGGAGCTGTAGAATGGAGATTGCTGTCAAGAAAATCAAATTTACAAGAGAAAGGGCTATACTGCTAGCTTCTTAGTGGGAGGCTTTAGTTACCTGCACTGTTCATTTGTTTTTTTTAAATAGAAGTGCATGGAATTAGAATATAGAAATAATCATAGGAACTAAACTGAAAATAGGAACCTGTACAGTAAGTATTCATGTGGTATTATTCATAACAGAAGTGGAAATACAGCTGCTAATGGAATTAATGATCATTAATGACCAAGAGAGCTGAAACTGATCCTCCAAGGAAAAGGATTTACAATGCTGCCTCTCCCTGCCCTCATTTTAAGACTCAAACTGGTTCACACTGTTAATGGGATAAATATTCAGCATTTTTCTCTCCTCTACCATCTGCCTCTCCTATTTTTACCTTGGCAGGCATCATTACCATAATATAGTCTCATTATGTTGTGCATTGGACCCAATTTTGAATGTTTAATAAGAAATCCTCCCTTGTCCATGTACTGCTGTTGAACCCAAAGGGACTATTTGTGGGGTGATTATTTACATAATTAAATATTGTGCTACAAGATGTGGAGTTGACTTAGCAACATGTTCTCTGTATTTAATAAATTTTCTTAATATATTTATTAACCAAGTAAATATGTTGAAGCATAATATTATTATGAATCATTATTATTTGATTTTTTTAAGTGAGGGAGGCAGAAGGGAGAGGCAGAGAATCCCACACTTAGAATAACCACAAGGCAAGTCTCAGAAAAATGGAAGGAGAGAAAGGAAGACACAAGGCAAACAGAATACTGAAGAGAGTCGATACAAAGGAATATGAAAGACAATTGTATTAAATATGGCAGAAGAAAAACTATAATATACAGTGATTTTGCAAAGCATCTAATACCATGTCACAAAATCTCACTGTTAAAGTCAGTTCAAATTGCTTTGGATGTGAACACTTGTCACCTGGACAGAAACTTGATAAACCAGCTGTGAATTCTGTGCCGACAGCAAGCAGCAACATGAAGCTGAGAGATCACAGAGTTGTAGAATTATTAAGGTAGCAAAAGATCTCTAAGATCATCGAGGCCAACCATTAACCCACCACTAAACCATGTCCCTAAGTACCACAGCTAGGCATTTACTGAACACCTTCAGGGATGGCAATTCTACCTCTTCCCTGGGCAGCTAGCTCCAATGTCTGAGCACCCTCTCAGTGAAGAAAATTGTCCTAATATCCAATCTTAACCAGGTGCAACTTGGGCTATTTCCTCAAGCTGCCTGTCCTGTTGTCTTGTTGCTTGTTACTTGGGAGAAGAGACAGAGCCTCACCTCGCTACTGCCTTCTTTCAAGTATTTTCAGAGAGCAATAAGGTTGTCCTGAGTTTCCTTTTCTCCAGGCTAAACGACCCCAGCTCTCTCAGCCACTCCCCATCAGACTTTTTCTCCAGACTCTCCCCCAGTTCTGTTGCCCTCCTCTGGACATGCTCCAGCACTTCGGCATCTTTCTTGTGGTGAGGACCCAGAAATGCATACAGAATTCAAAGTGAGGCCTCACCAGTGCTGAGTGAAAGGGAATGATCACTGCCTTGGTTCTGCTATTCTTTTCCATTGGACAGCATTCCAGCCAGATTCTGCCCATACCTGAAGTTTTGAGAGCGAGGACACTGTGGCAGTATACCACAGAAGTGAATTTATAAGTTTGATTGAAAAAAATAAATTGTATTTTCAGGTTTTAAAAAAAAGGAAAAAAAAAGGTTGATGAGGAAACAGAGCAAATAGTACTTGAGGAAAAGCACACATAGTGGTCGGGATGAAACCACAAGGATTTAGATCTGTTGCAGTCTGCTTAACGGTTCATGTTTTAATAAAATAACCTTTGCAAGGGGTATGCAAATGCCCTGACACCAAGAGTAGGAATGAAACAGGTTTCTTAACCAGGTTACCTTTCCATAGGCTCATGGGGAACCACATCAGGCCTGGAAGATGCAGTGACACACCTTGGTGGCAGGGGCTTGTGTCTTCTTCCTGCCCTGAGCCTGTGCTCACAGGAGCACCTCTTTGTTTCCCAGGTCAACATCACACCTTCCTGCCATGCCTAACTGATGCATTTCTTGCCACCTCTGCTGTGCCTTCCCTCTCCATCAGCAGGGTTCATCCATCAGGGTTAGGTCAGCGAGGGAAGGTTCACCCTCCTTCTTGCCCCAGGACATGCTTGCTGCAGGATGGGGGACAGGATGTGCTGCTGAGGACAGGAGTGCCCCAGTTCCAGCTTCAGTTACTTCCCATCAAACTGGAAGAAATACTTCTGCTGGTCCTTTCCACACCTCACCGCTGGAGTGGTAAGGAAAGGAAACGGAGAGAAGCAGAAATTAATTCCAGCTTGACTTCAGTGCACTTGTTAAGGGGGCTCCCTGCCTGCCAAATGAGAGCACCATGGAAACAGCAACAAGCAAATTAGTGAATTAGAAAACACTGATCTTTGCAAATTGTAGCTGTGGCCACAAAGCCCCATACAAGGATAAAACATACAAATTCAGAGGCACGCGACACAGATCTAATACAACTGCAGAGCTCCCTTGCCCAGCCAGAGAAGGATGCCAAATCACAGATAAATGCAGGGATAAATGAAGGACTGATTTCAGATGGGGGACTGGTGTTTTCTCCACTCTGATGTTGTGCTTTTGTTGCCCTTGGATTTTTGCCATGAGAGGCCTTTGAAGGAATAAATCTCTTTCTATCTAAACAGTAGTTAAATTTATAGTGAAAATTATGGAATTGTTCTCCATTCCAAATCACACTGCTTTTACAAGTGCCAGGTTCTTGCTTAAATAGCAATATAAGCAAATTTCAGAAAAAAAATCTGAATAATCTGACCATCAGCTTAGGAAAGCAAGCACAAGAAATTTTAGTTATTCATGAGGTTCTTGACTGCTTTTTGTTGTTTGGTTGGTTTTTTGAGATGTTTTTTTGGTCTCCTAAAAAAAGAGGTTTTTTAGGAGATTCAACAAAAGGTTAAAGATCACTTTTCTGGATGCTTAAGAAGTATATTCTAAGTGTGAAGATGGAAAGAACAAACAGAAAACTCAAAATATTTGGAAAAATAGAAGACACGGGCAACCTACCAAACAGCAGAGCTGCCCCAAAAGAGATTGTTGATAACAGCTAAGAGTTGTGATGAAGGATGAACAGCTGAGTTTCAGCTTTCTTGAACTGGAGCCGGGGGTGACACATCGAGAGGAAATGCCAGACAGGCTGAAATTTCATTTGGACACAAACAGATGGGTCTGTTACAGAGAGATTGATCTGAGGCTTGTCCATATAAAGACAGTAATTAACTTTGTACTCACAGATGAGTCAGGTTCATGAGCAAAGAGAAGGAAACCACAGGCAGACTGCTCTACAAGGCTCAAAGTGTGAGCTAATATTTTCCTCCTCTGTTTTCATGCCCATGAAATAATGTGTGCACTTTCACATCACTTGCTTTCTTAATTTCAAGTGATTTCTTAACACAGAAATCAGATTTTCCACTGACCCAAGCCTTCAGAAGAATCCTACGATGCTAAAATAGGGTACCAACAGCAGCACACATTGTCAGAAAAAGAAGATACATTTCAGTTTTGGGAACCTAAAGGGTCACTGGCATATGTACAAAGAGTGAGTTATATATTAAATATTGCACATGAATGAAAAATATTTTATATGACACTTTGAGAAGAGAAATATAAGTCTCACTGGTGTATCTTACAGAGACCTAGAGACTGAAACTACTGATCTTCATTTTCACTGACCAGATGTGGACTTCAAGTTATTTCTGGAACCTGTCAAGAGAGCTTCAGGTTGATTTAGATAACAGAGGGTAATTCCAACACAGGACTTGTGTGGGGCTTGAAGAGGATCTTTAACTCCTGTGAACACTCAGAAAATGAGCATCCATCACAACACAGGGTCTGAAGTGCTCTGTGGTCAGCTCATCTTCACAGAAATACAGCTTCTTCAGTGAAATTCCCAACAGGACATGAAAGATGTGGGGTAACCCTTCATACTAACAGTAGGGCTTTAACTTTAACTTGAGCCAAAACAAACAACCTGTTCTCGGATGTTGCAATACCCCTCACTTGCCTCACTCACTGGCCAAAGGAAGTCCTGCAAAAGTCCTTCTTGGACAGCTCTAAGATAAGACTGTCTTGAGTCTGGTGCTTGGAAATGCAGCCCAGTTGCAATACCTCTGAAAAACCATGTTCTATCAGAAACAGGCACATCCATGCTTGTTCTCATCATCTCTGTCAGCGTCTGTCTGCCTCATGCTTTTGTCAAAGCCCCAAAACTCACCCACACACAGCAGCCCTCAGCTGACTTTGGCAGCTGCAGTCCTCAGCAGCCACCAGCTGGTCAACACCAATGATTACTCTACTCTCATAGCTGTTGAGTCCTACACAGCCCCTTTGGAGCCTCTCCCAGCTGCAACATCAGGTGAAGGCAGCACAGGTGCCCAGACCCCGTGGAGATGTGCACAGAGCACGTGCACTGGCTGCTCTCCACAGGCACCACAGCATCCACCATGTCCAAGGGGACACTGAGGTTGTGAGATGGATGAGTGGATAAGGGTGTAGCTGCACACCTGTCCAGACAGCTAAAAAAGGGACATTCTGCTGCCTGTGAAGTTTTCAATGCAGGGCTGTGTCTCTGGAAGACATCAGTTTTAGTAGATGCAAATTAAGCATATACTGCCAATTTAGTTTGCCATTAAGCACATTTTGCAGCAATGTTTATTAGATGTCTCTTGGCTAAATGTAGCTACTTTCACCCAAGTACCAGAATTTTCCTCAGCTTCTTTGTCTCCCTTTTTCCTCTTCAGGTCATTTGATGATTGACAGCTCAATGTGCTGCAGGAACAAGGGAGGGTAAGAGATAACTGTGAGCTGCAGTCAGAAGGTCCACGCTGCATAAAAATGTATTATCTTCATTATTACCTATTTGACAGAGATTTAAGAGGGTTTTGCAGCTAAGGGCCACACATAAAAGACTACAGATCATTTCCAAAAGACAAATTGAAAAAAGTCTGGCTAATTTACAGTGAGATATATTCAGCTACTTTAAGGAATAGATGAAAGCACACCTGCAAGGTGCACCTCCACATCATGGGAAGGAAATTGAAAATAGTAGACAGCAGTACAGCTGGTTACAAATTCTGGGAATTATATATGCTTCCACTGGAAAATGCAGAGTTGAACTGAGAATCAGTAAAATCCCCAATGTTTGTTTCTTTCCCTGTTTGTTTTACAGTTAGCAAAAGGAAAGGCACACATTGTATCTGCAGCCGTGTGAAAAGGAAAATCTGCTGCTTTTGAGCTGCTACTGAGCATTGCCGGAATTGCAGTTCATTTCCCCATTGTTCCCATTTTCCCCGTGGATCCTGGGCCCCAGACATCCCTGGAGCCACATCTTCCTTCCCAGAAACACTGCTGAGCATCTCCCAGCAAGGCAAGGGAGAAAATGTGTCATTGGAGGCACAGCATCTGCACCAGTGCCAGGAGTGAAACTCAACCTTCTGTCCTGCTCTCCTCCTCTGTCCTCACCTTCCTACCCTGGTGCTGGGCCCAAACACTTGCAATTTCATGGTGGACACAACCCCACATGGCACAGCCTAAAAATCAGTGCTTAACTAGAGAACAGTACAGCAGGAAGAAGGGCCAGGGAGCTGGAGGTCCCATGAGGGTAGAGCAGGCAGATGGAAAAATTAGTAACAGATCAAAATGCACAAAGCACTCAGAGAAAGCCAGTTTTACATTCTTGCATGTTTGTACAGATTATGGGAACCCCATTAATCCCCTGTTTAATTCCTGACTGCTCTGTAGCACCAGCCATAGGAGCCTCATGTGCCCCCTGACTCATCTATATAATCCAAAGGTGCTGGTAGAGGTGTTTGATCACCTGAAAGGTTGAAGAGACACTAAACCACAGTGCAGTAGATCACCTTGTATGTTACAGGAAAAAAAAAATGCAAGAGGTCAGATGCCAGATGCAAGAGGGGTTTATCCACAAGCTTCTGAATTTAACTTGATCCCAGTGACACATATCCCTTGGTCTAGGAGGTAGGTTCCTCCACAGAACCCCTGCATTTAGATAAAACACACCAAACACCATTTGAATGTTCCATTAAACCAAGCTCACCTTTGCAGGGAGATGTGCAAGGCTCGTGTTAGTTTAGCCCGTGAGTGCTTTGCTTTTAGTGTTTGTTTTTGAGCAAGCCTCTCCTCTGTGGATGCACCATTCTCCTCCACAAGACATTTTCATAAGCTTTGTAGGACACTTTGAGACAAATACACCTCTGTCAGATATGACTGATGCTGGCAAAGAATTTTTAGGTAGGCGGACACATCCTCTGAGTGCGTGCTCACACAGGCTCATTTCCATAGGGACTAAACTGAAGAGGGAAAACCCTTGTGATAGGAGGCACTTGCAGCCAGACTTTCATGCCATCCCATCAACCTAGATACCTGAAAAAGTTTAGCACTTGAGGAACCTACAAAATATGGAATAAAGGGGCAAAACAAAAGGTGAGAAGTCTGGATGATCAATGATCCGGTTATTTGCTTCGGCACATGCAAGGAAATCCAGAAATCTCCTTGTTCACAGCAATCCCAGTGCCTGCATCAAAAAGAATTTGCCTCCTAGACCTCAGCTAACCCATGCTGAAGGCAGAAAAAGGGACAGGTGGATTGGCTGCCTGATCCCATATGCACAGCTCTCCCTGCTGTCCCAACTGGCCAGACCCCGCAGAGAAGAGGGGCAGGAATAGCTGTCAGAGACGACATCACTTTTCTCCCTCTCTGCTTTGCCGTGCCAGTGACCTTTCCCCAGCTCAGCTAACAAACTGGAAAGGGAACATCTGTTGGGGGACTGGTGGTGAGAGCAGGACTGACACAGCACAGCTGTGAGGCCACTGAACAGCAGGGAGGATGAGCACGAGAGAGATGGGCTGTCAGAGGGCAGCTGCACAGATGGAGCAGAGTGGATGCAGCTCCTGGAGAAGCACAGGAGGCTGAGGAGCAGGTACTGCCTTGATGTGTGCAAGGCTTTACTTGCCTGGGACCTCATGTTGTTCTTCGGGTCATTTCTGAGTGATAGAAGGGAGGAAAGAAAGACGCAGGGAAAGAGTCTCCAGTGCAAAGCTGCCACTGAGTAACTTGAGAGGCTTTGTCCTAAGACAGAAGATCCAGTTCAGCTGTCTCAAATCACAGGAAAGGCTCTGCTCTTTGCTTAGCAAACTACAGCTCCACAGCCTTGTTCCAAATATTTCCATTCCTCAGCTCTTAGAAAATTCTCTTCACCTTGAAGTCAAGTTATCAAGAGATATAGTCAGACCACTTAAAATTTTCACCCCACAACCCTGTTGCCTCAGGACAGACAAACATCTACAGGGTCCACTAATCTGGTTTCTGTCTCTCTCACGTGACCTGTGTACTTCTGCATAAAAATGCAATCTCGTCCTGTCCTTTCCTCCCCCAAAGATGTCCAAGCAGACAAAAATAGAGTATTTTGTTGGTAAGACAAAAGCATGTGTTTTCTGTAATCCACCAAAACAGATAAAGTTGTCTAAAACATCCCAACTGCTCTGAATTTAATAAGTGTCAGAGCATTGCTGATGCAGTGCTCAGCTGATGGATGGGGTGCTGAGAGCAACCCAAAAGTCAATGCCACTCTGAATACCATCTGCAGCATAAACTACCCATGTCATCAACATCAATAGGCAGCTGCACTAATGACAGAGCCTTGCCTTGTTTAAACCAGGGCCAGAAAGGGCAGAAAGGGAAATTAGAGACTGAACCTGCTACATCTTGAAGACAGAGCACAACTCAAATTCCATACAGTGCAATGAAGCAGCATGGAGACAATCTCCTGCCTTTATCCCAGGTTCAGCAAAACTGAAATTATATGATCCCAAGCTAATATTGATGGAAATATTTCACCCAGGCAAAGGATAGTGCTAATGCAGCTGTATATGCTCCATTGTGTATAATATGTGTTTTTACTGGAAACAACTTTGTCTTAAACAGGCTTGACTACCCACTGGAACAGAGGGAAACCTGGAGTTTTCTCCATACCCATATTACTTTTTCTTCTTCTGTCTTAACCTAGAATTTGGTAACAAAAGTAGAAAGACATTGAGTTAGGTCTCATATAAAGGAAATCTGGAGACTTTTTTTAGTATTCTTTCTCCATTTCCTCTGGATGGCCCTTATTCAGTTCCAAATTAGATCCCTGATTTGGTCTCCCAAGGGTTTCGAATGTTTTGCATTTGCAAGAAATTCTTTGGGTGTGTGGTAGGAATAAGTGAAACAAAAATGCTATGCAAAACCACACAGGCTAGAGGGGTGAAAGAGAGTCTCATATGTTGTTAGAGCAGCAACAAATGTCTTGTCTGGGTCTGGACTGTTGCACAGTCACATACTCTTCTGGTTCTACAGCCCAAGTGCTTTTTGCTATCATTACAAAACAAAAGGGAATCTTGAACTTTAGACTTTTCTAGCTAATAAGAATAAAACCAGTGCTGAAGAAGAGTCCTACAGACAACCTCAGCTGAGGGTGGAGAGTAGGAGTTTAAGTCAGTCAAGCAGTAAATTAGGATACATTAATAAGAAAGCATCAGCAGTTCACAATACTACTGATGGTAGCAAAATTATGGTACATATTTTCAGAGCATGTGCCTGACCCAAGATCCATCTCTGGGGCTTTCCTGGACTGTTCCATTCACATACAAAATTTAAAAAAAAAAAAGTTGAAATAAGATAAAATGAGTACCATAAGATTCACTTAGGAGAAGAATAAAGACTACAAACACTAACAGATCAGTGTTTGCCATTGCCTAGATGACAGAAAAGTTTTGAGGAGTTATAAAATTATGTCAGAGACTGTGACTGTCATGTTCTATTTGTTAGAAGCCTTCAAGTTTCATCAGGAAGCAGTTCATTAGAAATTCCTCCGCAGCTAGTACAACATGTCTGCTTTGAATGACTCAAATATTCTTCAAACTTATTAAAAAACTCCAATATAAGCATAGTGTGCCTAGAGTTTCAGCAGTAGACACAATAACATTTATTAAAGTGCATGTCTGATCAGCTTCATGGCAATTATTATGTTAGTGTGGAGTGCTTCAGGAATGTAATTCTGATAGTATGATAGTTTTGAGTATTTCATATTTTTAGAGAGCATCATATTCTATTTTTTCATCTGGGTTACCACCATCAAAAAAAATATATACCGGCTAAAAACATCGTACGTTGAATGTAGTTATTTTCAACCTTTTTTCCTTGATATCAGTATCAAATTTTCTCACTCCAGTCTTTGGCAGTACAAACCAGATCTTAACCTGATTTGTTATCCAGGGGAAGGATGTGGAGAGTGTCTAGCAGGCAGTCAAATAGCCCAGGTTGCAAAGCATGAGGGTGCCAGGCACACTGTACACCAGGAAGTTTGCTTTGCCAGCTCGTCCTTTCACCCTCTTTCCTTCTGGCTGTGGAGTGTGATCCAGGCCTCTCTGCCTAACATCTGGGTGATAACCTCCACAGAGCAGCTTTATTCCCTTCTATAACTCTGCTGGCACCTGCCAGATGCCTCTGCTACATCACTGGCAAGCAGTCTCTGACTGTGGCTGGCACAACTGCTGTCTTGTGCATCCTTGACCTTCCCAGATAGCGCAGAACAGATCTCTATTTCTTATTTGTCCTTGGGCAATGAAACTAGTATGCAGTAACTTTCATTGGATGTCATTGATTTAATGCTTCTCCAGATTTACTTCTGCCTTATATAACTTCTGAATTTTTTCCAGTAAAATTCAGCAGGACTGACATGCAGATATTTTCATGCATTAGAGCTTACAAAATCAGATCCTGTTGTCATTCATTTTATCTTTCCTTTTCAAAGGGAAAAATACAAGTAATAATTAGCTCCATCAATTAGATCCATGGTAGAATGGATTGTTGCTCCTTGTAAAGAGCACTTTTGACTCTACATTCAGGATTCTGGCTACTGAAATTTCATTAAGGTTTGTAAATGCCTGTGTTTTCAACAGAGGTTCATCTCCTCTGCCACAAGAAGGTTAAATGCATGCTTACTGCTCAAACCTACAGGTCATAGAGTCAAACACCTTCTTTGCTCTAATTCATTGTCTGACAATCAGGAGCCACAGAATCCCACTACAGACTAACACTTTTCACATACCTCTAACACCCAGTACTCATTTCCTCCCTGCAAACAGATCACAGGCAAGAGCAACACCACAGTCTGAGCAGCTTTCACTTATTAAATCTCCTTGCCTCAGAGTTCAACAAGCTCTGGAACAGGCTGATGCTTATGCAGCAGGGCATCAGACATCTTCATCAGACATTTTTTTTCTATTTTTTTTTTTTTTGGAAGTGTACTCAACCTCCATTACAAATTATCTCTAAGATGTGAACATTGCATATTTTATGTTCATCACTAGCCAATTAGATTAATAGAGATGGAGTATATCAAACCTCATTTCCACAACTTCTGTGGATGCCACTGGGTAAGTTTTGCTCCTAAGTTGTGAGCACTGACACACCCAACTCTGGAAAATCCAGAAAACAGAATAAAAGCCCTGTGAATGGCAGCTACATGACAGCTCTTCAGACTAAGACATGCAGAGGAAATTGGATACAGATGAAGTTCCAGGAAACATTAAATATGGATGGGATACTTTGAAAGAGGAAAGACAAGGTAATGTGTCACAGTCTTAAAAAATATACTGGGTTGAAAGATTCACTGCTAGGAAAGTCCAGTATGATCAGAGACCTGCTGCATTACCTTGTGGAACATAGCTTGACAGTCTTTTGATGTATTTCAGGGAAGACCTATTCATCTGAAAGGGTGAAGCAAAAAAAATGAGAAAAGAGGGAAAAAAAATCCTGCTTGGAGAGGTTTTTTTAGTGCTTTTATTTCAGAATGATGACAGCTAATTATAGCAACTGCTCTCATTATGGGTGACCTGTGTTCACAGTGTGTGGTACTTTGCTACAGGAGCAAGCCAGGGAAATTAATTAAATCACCTTAGCCTAAGTTCTCACACCTTCAAAGCATATCAGAATCTTGTCCCTGGTTAGCTATGCAGCCATCCTGTCCCCCCAAATTTCCAGAAGAAGGGACTTAGTGCTGTAAAGGAAAACTGCTGCAGCAGTTCATCTCTGTGTGTGCCACCTGAGCCTAGAAAGCTGTGAAAGAATCCCTAACAAAAAGGAAGAGGTAATCAACATACCTAAGGCCTTAACTTCAACTTACTGTCATGGATAAACTCACAGTTGGCTTTCAGATAAAGCTCTAATGCTTAAGGGAATGTCTGTATTCCTGGCTTGTTCCTGTCTCCATGAATAAATTCATGTCACAGACTCATGTCACAGCTTGGTTAGCTGGCTACTCACAGACATCAAAAGAGACATGAAACTTTGAAGGGAGGGGCTGAGACATGGCTGTGAAAGGTGGGAAAGAGAAATTCGTTTTGCATATTTGTTAAATGGTCATAGGAAATAAATTAAAGCAAGTTGTCTTTGGGCAGAAGAGGAAAATTGTGTCTACCTTTCGGTGAGCTAGGAAAATGGAATCCTACCACAGCACTGTTTGAGCAGTCAAGTATTATGGAAGAAAAAAATCCTTTGAAACCCCAAAATATAATTTTTCTTTGAGAAATATTGAAAAGGTTATTTGGGCAATGTGATGTTTCTTGGTTTGTTTTTTTTTTCTCCAACAGAATGTCTTTGTCTCTGCTGCAATTTTTCTGCAGTCCAGTTTGACTTAAATTTTAATTCCATATGAATCTCCATTAACCTCTAGGCTTTATTTTCTTACTCTAAGTCAAATTAATTTAACCACGTTGCAGACCTGCAGCTTTTTGGCAAAAGAACTATGATAAAACTAAAGCAATTTGAATGCCATGTTACTGTATACCAAATTACTCTGCTAGTAGAGAGAGAGAGTTCAAAGGCTTTAAAAATACAGACTCCTTTTTCTGTTTTTTCACAGTTTATGAAATTGCTAAGAAGCTAAATGCACTGTTCAATATCTGTATTCAGTGATTGTAATAAAGAATTGGATGAATAAAAATTCGAAAGAAAAGGTTTAAATAAAGTATATGTAATTGTAAATGATGAAAATATGGAATGAGAAATCCTCCTCCAAGTCGAGGCAGGATTTCTCTTCCAAAGCAACAGATTGCAGCCAAGCACCCAGATAACAATCGCAAGCAGGCACATCAGCCCCGAAAGAATGGGCAGGACACAGGCCATCGAACAAACAAAAGAACGGGCCCGGACGAGATATCGCAGAACCGAGCATCTCCGCCCTGACCACCTGTGCTGGAGAAATGGAGAAACTAGACAAAGGAAAAGGAGCCAGCCGAGATAGCCATCGGCTCCAGGATGGGTGCCACCACTCCACCCTAATGGCCCGGACCAAAATGATATCAAAAAGACATCCTGGACCTCTTTACATATGAGGAGCCTCTGCCCAACGTCTATTGACCCTATTCTCCGGTGCCAGGAAATCTATTCTTCGAACAATTAAGAACCTCTTAGCAAAGGGTGCCTGCTTGGAATTTGGCCTCGGGACACAAACTTCCTATAAAAACCCAGGCCAAAGGACTCTCAGGTGTGGATTTGGGAGCATCTATACCTTGCGTATAGACCCTGTCCACCCAGCGCTGCGCTGCTTATTTTATTGTGGTTTTTTCTCTTTGTTCGAATTTATTATTGTTTGATAATAAATTTTCTCTTTTATATAACCCGAAATTGCCTTTGCATTTATAACAGATTGGTGCCGTGACTCGGATCGGAAGAAACTGTGGGAGAATCTCGCTGTCCAGGGGGGTACCCCCGCTGATTTCAGCGGCCTGGGGAGCAGAGACCCTCCGCAGTTCGCTCCGATTGCCGAACCAAATTTAGGCTGAGGAAAAACCATAATAAAAAGGGAAACGGATCCAGAGAGCTCGGGAAGGCAGGAGCCTTCGAGAAAGCCGCGGCTTGGTAGCTCGTAAAAAGTCATCTGTGCACGAAGACACCCTCACAGGAAAATAGCTGTAAGTATTGTGAGGTTGAGCTGGTGATTGGGCGATTGTGTGAGACGTGATCTGATCACGAAGTGAGTGCGGACTTCAAGGTCGCGGTTCCATCCTCCCGCGAGGGAATTGGCCGGCCAAGAAGGAAGCGATTCGGTGTGAGAAAGGTCTCTCTTTACACGGTTGTAAAAACCTGGGACGAAGGAGGTCCTGGGGGACCGATCACAGGAGGCTGAAAGGGGAAGAGGACGTCCTGTCGAGCTCGGGAATTAGTAAACCCTTTCAGTCAACGGGCCTAGGCAAAGGTCCAAGAGAAAATCGAAGTGCTGAATACAAGAGACTCCAGTACAGCTAACTGCGAGGTGAGTATTAGCAAAGACTTTGATTCATCTGGTAAAGGTGGAACGAACACAACGCAAGAAAGGTAAGATATTTTTCAATATGGGACAAAGAAAAAGTAAGATGCAGAAAAAGGGTAATGAAAAGGGTCCCTCTGAGAGAGAGAAGGGATCACTAGACATCCCACCGGAAAGTCCCTTAGGATGGATGTTAAAATATTGAGAAAATTGCCCTGAGAGAAAAAAAAAAGAAATCTAAGGCAAAAATGATCTGGTATTGTGCCGAGGTCTGGGGAGGGCAAGAACTGAGAAACCACCTCACTTAGCCTGTGGTGGGCACATTTGAAAGGTGGACGTGTAACGAGTATATTTGCGAAGTATAGAGCAGAGAAAAAGTAAGCTACAAAGAAAGAACACAGGGAAAAATCCCTCCAATCCGGAGGAGAGATCACCAGACATCCCGCTGGAAAGTCCCTTGAAGTAAATGTTAAAACACTGAGAAGATTGTCCCCTGAGGAAAGGGAAATCGAAAGAAAAATTAATACATTATTGTATAGAAGTTTGGGGAAGACAGGAGTTGAGAAGTCACCTTACTTAGCCAGTGTTAGGCACATCTGAAAAAATAGACCTGTAATAAGTTGTTCTCCTATGTGGAGAACAAGGACCCCTCGGACCCCGAGGAGAGGGAATATGCTAAGCTCTGGTTAAACGCCAGGGTAGAGCTGTTCCCAATGAAACAAAAAGAAAAACGTGAGTCGAAAACTGAATCTTGGGAACCCCTTGACCACTTACCTCCCCCGTACCATGGACCGGCTGGGCCGTCGTCCCCAGATCAAGTGGTGCCTTCAGCACCTTCGGGCCCCCGAGACCAACCCACTGGGATGCATGTGTCTCAAGCGGGAGACTCGGTGCTGGCAGCGATGCCAGCAGCCCTTCCCCTTTCCCCGCCTGCAAGCACCGTAGCCACAGGAGTCTCTTCAGAGGTTTCTCCGGCACAAGGCTGGGGACAGCTCTATCCGTCCCTGCCGGTCCGGCCGCCACAGCCGGGACCCTCACACTTAACTGAAGGGGTCCCTACCGGTAACCGGGTGGCAGGGGAGTTCCCACAATCAACAAAAGGGAAAACCCCCACAAACCTCAGTTCCCCTCCTGCAAGTAGAACTCGTTTGAAAGCAAAAATGATGGGCGAGGAGGGGGGGGGAGAGAGTAGTGAGAATGAGCACCGGTCGTTCCCTCTCAGGGAAGTACCGACACCCCCGGGAGTGATTGGATTTGTGAATGTTCCCCTTAACTCCGGGGATGTGCGAGCGTTTAAAAAGGAGGTGGGGCGATTGTTAGACGATCCTTTGGTGTGGCTGAAAAGCTGGATAACTTTTTAAGAAGTAGTATTTACACATACTATGATCTTATGGCCATCCTGAGATCGCCTGTTTAATCAAGAGGAAAGAGAAATGATTAAACAAGCCGGTATCAGAGACTGGGACCGACGCAGTCCACAGGGGACACCAGGTGACCAGAAATGGCCTAGCGTGAGCCCGAGCTGGAATGCCCAGGGAAGAGGGTAGGCAGAGCATGGTGAATTTAAGAAACATGATTGTTCAGAGAATAAGAGAGGCAGTTCCCCGAGGTCAAAACATTAGTAAAGTGTTCGGGGAATGCCAAGGGAAGGAGGAATCGCCCACGGAATGGGTAAAGAGGTTACGGCGAAGTTTTCAGATCTACTCTGGAACTGACCCGAACTCTCCCGTGGGGGAAGTCTTACTAAAAACACAATTTGTTGCCAAATCCTGAGAAGACATTAGGAGGAAATTAGAAAATATTGACAAGTAACAAGATAAAAGCCCCCAAGAGCTTCTGAGGGAAGCTCAAAAAGTATATATGAGAAGGGAGGATGAAAAACAGAGACTGTAAGCTAAGGTTTTGGTAGCTGCGGTCAAAGAGGTCCAAAAGCAAGAACAAACACAAAGTAAGTTTAAAACACTACCTAGAAAACAGAAAAGCACTCACAAGGCAGCCCCTACCCCACGGAGAGAGCTCCCCGAATGTTACTACTGTAAGAAAGTAAGACACATTTAGCAGGATTGCAGGCAAAGAAAAAAAAAAAAAAAAAAAATGAAAAGATTTTTCAAGAAGATTAGGGCTGTCAGAGGCTCTTTAATTTGGGGACAAGAACATCCAAGGAGCCCTTGATAAAATTAAAAGTGAGTCCCCAATGGCAGGAAGTAAGCTTTTTAGTGGACACTGGAACAGAGAGAGGTACTCTGCAGAAATTGCCAGAGGGGTGTGTGACAAGCAAGGAAAAAGTTTTTGTAATTAGAATCAAGGGGGATCCTTTCAAAGTATCTGTAATAGAGATGTAGGAATAGAATCGGAAAATAAAATTTGTTTAAGAAATTTATTGCTTGTAGAAAAAGCAGATTATAATTTATTAAGAAGAGACATGATTGTTACATTAAGAATTAATATCGTTGTTAAAAACTCTGAATTAGTAGTAAAAATATTCAAACTGACTCCCAAAGACGAAGAAGAAATTAACCCTAGAGTGTGGCACTCAAAAGGAGAAATAAGGAAATTAGATATCAAGCCTATTAAAATAGAAATCGAGGACCCTGAAGACCCTATAAAGATCAAACAATATCCCATCCCGATGGAAGGGGGAAGGGGATTAAAACAAGTAATTGACGACCTCCTTAAAGAGGGTACCCTGAAACCCTGTATGTCTCAGCATAACACCCCCATCCTGGCTGTAAGAAAAACAGATAGCAGTTTACGATTGGTTCAAGACCTCAGAGCTGTAAATGTTAGAACCCGAACCAGATTCCTAGTGGTGGCCAGTCCTTACACTTTACTGAACAAGCTCTCACCTAAAGATGTATGGTATAGTGTAATCGATTTAAAAGATGCTTTTAGACTTGCCCTCTAGATGAAAAGAGTAGAAATTTCTTCGCCTTTCAGTGGGAGGACCCGGACACAAACCGAAAGCAACAGCTGAGGTGGAGGGTCCTCCCACAGGGGTTTGTAGAATCCCCAAATCTGTTCGGACAGGCTCTGGAACAACTACTCACCCAATTCATTCCAGAGGAGGGGACAAAATTGTTACAATATGTAGATGACTTGTTAATTGCCAGAACGACGGAAGAAAAGGTGAAGAAAAGCACGATTTCTTTACTGAATTTCTTGAGACAGAAGGGGTTAAAAGTATCTAAATCCAAATTGCAATTCACAGAACCCGAAGTAAAATACCTTGGTCACTGGATATCTCAAGAGAAAAAGAAATTAGACCCTGAGAGAGTAGCAGGGATTCTTGCACTCCCTGCCCCAAAAAGAAAAAAGACAGATAAGACAATCTTTGGAGCTCCTGAGATATTGCAGACAATGAATTGAAAGATTTAGTGAAAAAGTAAAATTTCTGTATAAAAGGTTAAACACTGATAAGTTGAAATAGACTGAGCAAAATGAATTTAATTTTCAGAAATTAAAAGATGCACTCATAACTGCCCCCGTACTAACTTTACCGGATACCAATAAAAATTTCAGTTATTCGTAGATGTGAATAGACAAGCAGCACAAGGAGTTCTGACCCAAGAGTGAGCAGAAAAAAGAAGCCCATAAGGTTTCTCTCAAAATTTTTAGACCCGGTTAGTCGGGGTTGGCCTACTTGTTTGCAAGCAATTGTGGCAGTAGCTTTATTAAAGGGTAACTTTCGGAGCTCCCTTGATAGTCTACATGATGTAAGAAATATCTTACAACAAAAAGTAGAAAAGTGGTTGACTGATTTGAGGCTTCTGAAATATAAAGCCATCTTAATCAGCTCGCCTGGTTTAGAATTAAGAACCACTACTGCGCAGAATCCTGCGCAGTTCCTGTTTGGGGAACCAACAGAGAAACTATTACACAATTGCATTGAAACTGTGGAATTGCAAACTAAAGTTAAACCAGATTTAGAAAATCAGGAGTTAGAAAGAGGAGAAAAGTAGTTTATAGATGGATCCTCGAAAGTTGTTGAGAGAAAAAGAAAGTCAGGATATGCTAGAGTGAATGGCATATCAGGAAGCATTGTGAAATCAGGCCCCCTGAAAGCAAGCTGGTCTGCACAAGCTTGCGAGCTTTATGCTCTCCTGAGAGCCCTCCAGGAGTTGAAAAGAAAGAGGGGGATCATCTATACAAATTCGCGGTATGCTTTTAAGGTAGTACATACTTTTAAGAAAATTTAAGAAAAAGAAGTCTGATAAATACGAAAAGAAAAGAGTTAATCCATAGGGAAATCATTCGACAAATTCTACAGGCTGTCAGAGAACCAAAAGAAATATCAGTTGTCCATGTAAAAGGACACCAAACAGGATGGCAGTTCCACACCCGAGGTAACAACCTAGCAGACAAAGAGGCAAAACGAGCGACTTTGTTAACCAATCTGCAGAAAAGAGGACTGATTCCCCAAAGCACAACACTGGGATTTGCCATACACCAAATGCAGCCTGGGGATAAAGTCCTGATCAAAGCTTAGAAAGAGCTCCCCCTCAACCCTCACTGGGAAGGACCGTTTCTCGTCCTCCTGACCACAGACACAGCTGTCCGGACTGCAGAAAGGAGCTGGACACACTCACCTCGAGTGAAAAAAAGTAACAGATTACAACTCCTCCGAGTGGAATGTCACCACACCTCCGAGAGAGCTGAAAATCAAACGCCGGCGTCATCACAAATGACAAGTGACGACCAGATAAGTTGTATTAATCCTGATTGTAATTGTTTTCCATTTATCCACTTCGAGTGTGCTTATTGTAAACAGATTTGGGTAGCCCACTGTTTAAGAGGGTACAAACCTAAAGGATTGTGCACAAAGTGTCTAGAGAAAGAACAGGAGGAGACTAGCCGTTTCTTAACACTTGCCACCCGGGCGGGGTCCTTAGAACTAAACTCTCCTGAGTGGTTCCTATTGTTCCAAAAGGGGTTAAGAAGCCAGTTAGATTCCAAAGCCAAGGCTTTAGAAATCGAGTGCCGAAAAACAATTAAAGTTTAAAGTACTGTGTAGGACAGACCCAACTAAATCGTCTCGGTGAGCTACTTTCAAAAGAAGGTACGCCTTAAGGACTACCAGGGCCCCTGAAGACAGTCCCTGCTGCCGAGAAGATGGTAATCCCCGCCGTATGTTCCTATACGGGCGAAGGGCAAGGCAGAGAGATGCAATGGTGGGGAATCCTGATAGTCCTGAACCTAGCCGTGTGCTTAGCCGAGGGAACGAGTCCCGAGGTACCTCCAGGGGGAGAGTCCCCTGAAGAAGTGTGAGCAGTGTCAGACTGCCACAGAAACCGGACGAAAGATTGACTGTCCTCCAGAACTGCAAAAGGGGATGTGTTTTTCCAACGGCACTCAGTATAAGATCTGTAAATTAAAGGGGGAGGTCTGATGTTACCGCTCAGAGGCAAGTTTTAAAGACGGGCAGTTTCAAACTCCTGAAAGACAAAAGATCAAAACTACCCACTTCAAGTACAAGAGAGAAGTGAGAGGGATTCCTCCGATTTCAATTTATAGTCAATGTAATAAAACCATCTAGATCAGAAGAAAAAGACAATCCACCTTTGTAGCATATTGCAAAATCAATCCTATGTTACAATAAAGCGAACTTGAAAACGTGTACTATAAGTGGAAAAATGTATTAAGAAGATAGAAATTTAAAACATAAAACAAAAGCTTCCTTCAATAATGAACCAATAATTTTAGATTTGTTAAAAAGTGAAGTTAACCGGGTATGTTTACAATTTGACCAAGTATTCTGTTTCTCCAGAGATGAAGACGAGTTAAATCCTAAAAGCAAAATATCAGACTGAGAGAAAAGTGAATGTGGTTAATCTCACACTCATCCCTCTGTAAGATTGAATAAAATAATACGAATTTTTAATGTGGTCAAATTATTAGGTGGGGGACTGTAATAAAGAATTGGATGAATAAAAATTCGAAAGAAAAGGTTTAAATAAAGTATATGTAATTGTAAATGATGAAAATATGGAATGAGAAATCCTCCTCCAAGTCAAGGCAGGATTTCTCTTCCAAAGCAACAGATTGCAGCCAAGCACCCAGATAACAATCGCAAGCAGGCACATCAGCCCCGAAAGAATGGGCAGGACACGGGCCATCGAACAAACAAAAGAACGGGCCCGGACGAGATATCGCAGAACCGAGCATCTCCGCCCTGACCACCTGTGCTGGAGAAATGGAGAAACTAGACAAAGGAAAAGGAGCCAGCCGAGATAGCCATCGGCTCCAGGATGGGTGCCACCACTCCACCCTAATGGCCCGGACCAAAATGATATCAAAAAGACATCCTGGACCTCTTTACATATGAGGAGCCTCTGCCCAACGTCTATTGACCCTATTCTCCGGTGCCAGGAAATCTATTCTTCGAACAATTAAGAACCTCTTAGCAAAGGGTGCCTGCTTGGAATTTGGCCTCGGGACACAAACTTCCTATAAAAACCCAGGCCAAAGGACTCTCAGGTGTGGATTTGGGAGCATCTATACCTTGCGTATAGACCCTGTCCACCCAGCGCTGCGCTGCTTATTTTATTGTGGTTTTTTCTCTTTGTTCGAATTTATTATTGTTTGATAATAAATTTTCTCTTTTATATAACCCGAAATTGCCTTTGCATTTATAACAGTGATAAAATACTCCAATATGATGATGCACAAATGCACTTCAAAAGTAGTTTCAAAGCTTTGATGGAGCACTTAAAAGACTTTGTGTGCAAGCAATGGAAAGGGTTAAAAACTACCAATTTGACCCGAAAGGGGAACAAGTATGCTTTTGTATTTGACCTGAAAGGGGAACAAGTATGCTTTTGTATTTATTGTGCTGCACAACAAAGCAACAAGTCTTTACTTTTAGAAAGGCTGGGACTAATATGTTCAGAAAATGTTAGCAATGCTATCAACCCAGAAGGTTAAGAGAAGGATTTACTTATCTGTAATGATTTATTGAACTGACAAGACAGTGTACAAATGGGGCTAGGAAATGCATGGGCAGAAAATCTTAGAAGGAAATCATTGTGTCAGGGCACTGAGCAGATAGATCCTTTCAGTAACGAAGCAACTACTCTAATTCATAAATCATGCTTGTCAGGAATAAATAAAAACAGAATCAAAGCTGTTTTACCTCCTTGTCTTTAGCACACACGGAGCAAAAAGGTTCTCTCCCTGGAGCACAACAGAGAAGGAAGCATTATTTGTTGACCTACTCCAACAAGGCATGTCTTTGTGTCATTTTCCACCTTTCCTGTTGAGTTTGTGCTGTATATTATCAATATTGGCTGTTGATGCCAAGGTCTCAGTTGTCACCTAAGTGCTCTGCTGTGACTTGGGTTTTAAGCAGCGAATTGTCAATGTCCCTCCAGGAGATGGACGCTGCAGTAAAACCTGTCATTTACTTTAATGGCCCAGATGTCAGAGAGAAGTCTTCTCACGGCAGATGAGGCTGTCTTTTAATCCTCCCCCTCCACACCGAGACTGATGGGATTGCATTCTTACCCATCTAGCAAAGCTCCACACATAAATTAGCCCAAGCAATTTCCCAGGGGGTAGTAAACAACCATCAGCTTCTCACTGACGTTCACTGGATGGCATTGCAGATGAGATATATCCAAGGACACTTTACTTCAGTTCAGCAAATTTCAACTTTGGGGCAAGAGCAATACTTGACATAATGCAAGAACTAACCAGAAATACTTCCCAGATACCCACAGGATAAGCAAGATTTGAGTGGCATACTCTTCATCTTGTATCTATAACATGACACAGCTTAGATCTTGGACCAGTGCTAGATCTTTCCCTGCCATTGAAAGAGAGTAGCTGACAAGTGTCACTACAAAAAAAAAAAAGAATTATCTCTTCTAAGTTTTATGATTTAAAATTTAGACAGCTATGTTTAGGAAGCTGTCTGGTTGCCCTCCATAGCTGACAAGGAACCATAATGAAATTCATGCCACTCCTTTTATGTATTTCTGACAGTATGTTCTACAAAAATCCCTCCCTTTTACCTTTGGGAAGGAAAAAAATTTACCCACCCTGTTTGAGATGATTTAACGTAACAATGCAACTGTGCTCTTGAGCAACAGATAGATTTTGTTGGCCTGAGACTGCTCACACTCTGCAAGTCTTCTTAAAACAAGAAGTGCAAACAATTATGCAGAAGCTATTAAATACAGAAGAACAAAGATACTGGGTCAGTCCAAAAGTCTAACTAACACAATATCCTGAATCTAACAATACCCCCAGGAGATGGTCAGGGACACATATTTTTTTTTTAAAAAACAACAGGATCACATGGTTCAATATTTCACTGATTTATTTAGCCACCATCCAGCATAATTTTATCCCCAGCACAATCTTTACCTCTTCATGTACCCTTTCTTTCACCAGAACTAAATCAGTGACATTTTACTCAGAGCATGTGCAGATTCTCTGTATATCTAATTCATCAACAGTACAATTTCTTGCCTATACAGACAGTCTACACCAGATCATCTCTGCATTTACACATTCAAGTAGATTTAAATGGTGTGAGGATTTTTCTAAAAGTCTTTTTTTTATGACTTCATTCACCTGCATTTCTGACACACTGCAAAGATTAAAAAGACTCTCTATATACCAGACTACAGGGCTGTACCATACACACAACGTAACCAGCAGTGTGAAAATGGGAAATCATTCCTGATGGTAAACACTCAAAAACACAACTATCCGGCAGTGGACCTTGGTTTGGAGCAAATGTACTCAAAAGATGTTCACTGTGTGTGTCAGATGGGCTCACGTTAGAGAAAATGAAGGAAAAAATGTAAGCCATAAGACACAGAGGAAACACAGGTTTGTGCCATCAGGAATAACCTTTTGTTTTGTACCTCCTGCCTTCACTGAACCTGACACTTCCAGTAGGGATGTGCCTTTAATATCATAATCTTGCAGGTTTGGGGCTCTGTTTCTTGTACTGCTGTGTAAGACAAGATTGAGAAAGCTGAGTCAATCTTTCCCTTCACTGTAGAATAACTTCACAGTGACTCCTGTTAACTCTGGAACAGGTGTGAGTGAGGAGTCACAGAAAACACTGTGAGCATGCACAGGTGCAGGAACAACTCGAGCTGAAAGGGTCAGTGCACTCTGTCTTCGCTCAGGACATGAACATGTAGAAAAAGTCCACAGGGTTTGCTGCATCACAGGATGGCAACAAATTTCAGGAGCTGAAGAATGAGAGCTACTAATGATTGGCACTTTTCCAGGCAAGAGACAGTAGACAGAAGAGAAATCGGCTCCTTGTAAAGGCAGAGGTAGACATGTCCTTGGCCTAGACAGGAAATGTTTGTAAATCAGGGCACTGTCTATATGCTGTTTCAGCTTGTTTCCCCCAGTAGCAGCAAGCCAGTTCACAGCCCCCTACGATGCTCCCACGGCTGATTTATGGAGCTGTTGGCAGGGAGTATCCAAGCACACACACTGCACTTGCCCATGCAGAGCTGCTGTGGGGAGCTGTGTCTGTCCCCTTCTGCAAGGCACAGAGACACAGCATTTGCAGTGAGCATGTGGGGGAAATGAGACTTTTATTCATTTCCCTTTCTTCCTCAGGAACTTTCAGTATTTAGCCAAGCCTGTGAAAACTGACCAGGAATAAATCTAGGAAGCACAAATGTGTGCAGGAATGTACAGGAGTGTTAGTCCTGTCACTAATGCTTTGCTTTCATTCTTTCCAGCTGAGAAATAATCAGCCAGAAAACCTTTTGACTATTCTAAGAAACTTTCCCCAAGGGCACCAACCACCCATTACTCCATACCATGCATCACTGTCTGTCACTGGCCATTCTGTTCCAAAGAACACGAGTCAATTTGCAAGGGTGACTTTTAAATTTTAGTTTAAATTTTCACTCAGGCTTAAAGTTGTTAGAGTATTATATATTTCACTGGCATTTTAGAACAAAGTAAGATGATTGAAGGGGTGAAAGAAATTTGAAAATTTGACTGAAGCACAGTAGTGTTTCATTCTACTTTTCTTGTATTTCCTACAATGCTTTGCTTCAAGAGAACTTAAAGTCCTTTCAGATATTAACAAATTATCTTTCCCCATTTTGCAGAGGCATGAAAACATCAAATGAGTTTGTCTTATTTCCCCTTGTGAGAGAGCTAGGAGCAAACTTGAACTATCCCAGTTCTCAATCCATTCCTTGGGCCACATGGAAATATTTTTGAACCAGAGTACAACATAGGTTCAACCCCTCTATAATACACAAGATCAAAATGAATCTTTCCAGACATGTGAGGAGCAGGATGGAGGATTCCTGTTCCTTCTTGTCTATCTCACATGAAGAGATGAAGGAAGGATAGAAAATGCTCTGTCTAACCTCTAGGAAATAGTTCCAGTTTCTCAGGCTTAGTCATGCTCAGACAGAAGTGGAACCTCTCTGCATCCCAGATATTTGTTTTATTTCCCCAGTTTTACTCCTAGCCATTCACATGTTACATACTGAAGCAGAAATGGGGAGGAAAGGGGAAAAAACTGTTTCAATGAAAATAAAAACCTAAACCTTTTTTTTGCTATGACTTGAACATTTTAGAATTCAGTTCATAATTCTCAGCCTACACTGGTTCTCAGTGTAGGCATGGTGGTTCATCCATTTCTCATGCTGTCTTATGGCCTAGCAGTGGCAGGACATGATAACTTCCAATCAGTGCAAAGGAGGAATAAAAATATCAGCTGGCAGATTGACTCTTACATGCTCTCCTTCCATTTTATGCTTGAACAGTGATAAAAATGTTATTTTTATACATAGTTCCTCATTAAAAAACAATCAATTTCTTTGTTTTCTTGCCCCCAAACCATTTTAATAATTAATTTTTCCATTAAAAATCCAGTTCTGAAAAATACAAAAGAAGTACAGGGTGCAAAAACACTAAGATGTCTCCAAACCTTCCCTTTTGACAGGTGGATGGGAACCTTCCTCTTTCTGTAGAGCTTTCTGGAGCCTTCATCAGAGGAAGGTTATATTGAATCGAACTGAAAGACAATCATTGCCTATTTTTCCCCAGTATTTTTGTCATCCTTTGGCACATGCAAAGTCCTACATGTGTATTTTTCCACCTTAATTAAGGTGGTTCTCCACAAGTACATCCATATAAAATCACACTCATGGAGATGAGATAAATTAACAAACCCACTAGCTAAAATAAAAATAAAAAAAAACAAAACCTCAAACTAACAAACAAAAACCAAAGAAAAGAATAAAAAGTCCCTTTTTACTTTTTTTAATCACCAACTGAAGTACCAAGTGATGCCTAGGAGAAAATGTGTTTTGGATGTTTTGCACCCTTTTTGTTTTTCCCCTAGAGCCTATGCTGGCTGGATCAAGCTACAGCTCCCAAGGTTCCCTTGCTGCTCTAAAGGGACTTGAGACAACAGCAATTACACAGCAGCTTTGGGAGCCAGAGAATAACTGTGGCACTGGAGAGGGCTTTGGGTTACATTTGGCTGTAATGTAGTGGAGAGGTGTATTTCAGAAATGCTTTGAGTTTAGGCTGAAACATTTCAGTTTGGAAACAAGAAGTTCATGTGCTTAATTTTAACTTGCAGTTGCTCCGGTTTTTTGAATAAATAAGAGGTGCTTAAAGGCATACATGGAAGGTTTCAATCCAGCAGGGACAAAAATGTGCAACAAATCATTTTCTTTAATAAGGTACTTTCAATAACTGTTCTACCAAAAATAAATAAAAAAGAAAAAGAAAAAAGAAAAAATAAGAAAGGGAAAGGGAAAGGGAAAGGGAAAGGGAAAGGGAAAGGGAAAGGGAAAGGGAAAGGGAAAGGGAAAGGGAAAGGGAAAGGGAAAGGGAAAGGGAAAGGGAAAGGGAAAGAAAAGGAGAAAGGAAAAAGAGAAAGGAAAAAGAGAAAGGAAAAAGAGAAAGGAAAAGGGAAAGGGAAAGGGAAAGGGAAAGGGAAAGGGAAAGAGAAAGGGAAAGAGAAAGGAAAAGAGAAAGGAAAAGAGAAAGGAAAAGAGAAAGGAAAAGAGAAAGGAAAAGAGAAAGGAAAAGAGAAAGGAAAAGAGAAAGGAGAAGGAGAAGGAGAAGGAGAAGGAGAAGGAGAAGGAGAAGGAGAAGGAGAAGGAGAAGGAGAAGGAGAAGGAGAAGGAGAAGGAGAAGGAGAAGGAGAAGGAGAAGGAGAAGGAGAAGGAGAAGGAGAAGGAGAAGGAGAAGGAGAAGGAGAAGGAGAAGGAGAAGGAGAAAGAAGAAGAAAGAAGAAGAAAGAAGAAGAAAGAAGAAGAAAGAAGAAGAAAGAAGAAGAAAGAAGGAAGAAGAAGAAGAAGAAGAAGAAGAAGAAGAAGAAGAAAAAGAAAAAGAAAAAGAAAAAGAAAAAGAAAAAGAAAAAGAAAAAGAAAAAGAAAAAGAAAAAGAAAAAGAAAAAGAAAAAGAAAAAGAAAAAGAAAAAGAAAAAGAAAAAGAAAAAGAAAAAGAAAAAGAAAAAGAAAAAGAAAAAGAAAAAGAAAAAGAAAAAGAAAAAGAAAAAAGAAAAAGAAAAATATGGAAGGCTAGGACTTCTTAACAGAACCCTTTCAGAAAGTGGTTTGTGCCCTCCCTCCTCCCCACTGCATCCTGCTGCAACAGGAAAGTTCAACTCCTGTCAGTTAGAGTGACACAACTATCAGGCTTAAGAAGGCAGAAGAGGAAGATATTTTCCTGAGCCTGATCCCTTCAGAGCTACTGCCTGAGCAAGCACCCCATGCTCCCATGGCTAATCTCTGGGAGCACTAATCCTGCCTGTGAAGTTTTACCCAGAGAGTTTGTTGGTGGGTGATGGTGCCCTTTCCTTGCAGCTGGGCAGGCAGTGCCATCACACTGCCCTCCATGCATTGTTAAACTCACCTACTGCTCCTCCAGAGGGATGTTTTGCCAGTTACATATCTATCTGCTATTGCTGCACAGTTATGAGGCAAGTTTACAAGCAATCCATCAAATTACTAGCTTTCATGCCAAACTCCTATTAGACTATTAGCTACTGACACTTCAGTAATAGCATTTTCTGTGAAGTGAGAAAAACACCTGATGGACACAAGGTTTATCTGTGAGAACTCTTGAAATTCTGGTTTTGGAAAAATGATGTCATCCTCAGGCTTCAATGTTCAAAAATAAATAATTCAAAGAATATTAAATTGAAATTTGGCTTATTTTAGGCAATTCAATGGCCCTTCTGTCCTTCCAATATGTTAATCAGAGCTGATGTTAACTGAGAAACTTATTGGAAAGGAAGAGGAAATACTTCAAATGAGCATAATTTTGCAGCAGTTTAGAAAGCACTGTCGTCAAATAAGGTTTTGAGTAGTAATGCCGCCATCTCACATTTTTCCAACTGGCTAGGGCATGAATGTTTCAAAACATTTCTAACCATTAAGATCTACAGCAAAATTAAGACTGAACTGTTAGGAAATATCTAGGACATCATGGGGAAAACTGTGATTAAAGCAAGTTGCTGTGTTCTCCCTGAGATTCCTGTGGGGGGGAAAAAAGCCACTACACAAAACAAAGAAAAATAATAAAGTGGCTCAACCCAGATTTAACAGAGCAGAAATTATATTCTTGCTGACTGCAGATGTTACAGGTAGAGCAAATCATTCTCCCTCAGAGGGCCATGGCTTTTTGGCCATGGGTGGCATCACTGGACCAATCTTGTACCTCAAGAACTTTGCATGCACCATGCTTCACCCAAGGCAGTGGAAGCAGGCTGCAGCACACTCTCGATGACCAAAGCTACTTTACTCTTCCTTCTTGACCCCGTTTCTTTCTCCCCTCTCTCCTTTTTTGTGTCTCGTCAGTCCCTTTTCACTCCCCACTAGAGACTGTAGGGCTGTGCCAGCCCCTTCCCACTAACAGGTTTTTTTGGGGATAACGTATCATCACTGCCTTCCACAGAGAAAACTTTTATTCCTGGGGTTGAAGAGCAAGAAAGGAGGAAGAAACTACAGAAACTAGACACAGCCTCTGATGGTCACACACTGACCTCAGAGCTTCCCTGGGGGTTTAACTGCATTGGTTTGTTCAGAGTTGTGCCTGGCAGAACCAGGAGCAGCCAAGGAAAACAGCAGAGGTTTTCCCTAAACATCAATAAAGATGAATCAGCTTCTTAAACAAACATTTAGGGAGATTTTGTTGCTCTGCAGCCCTTGTGGTAAATACGATTTTGCTGTTTAACGCACACATGGACAGCTTGCTGAGAACCACACCTCTTTTGATGGTCATGAATTAGGTCTTTCCAGAATTTTTCTTTTAAATGTTTTGTGTTCATTCAAATAATTAAAAAGGCTATAGCCTTTGTAATAATTATCTCTAACAGAGACATTAATGAATCATTCATCAAAAGGAAGGGAACAAGTGTTACATAAAATGCTTTAGAAAACTTGCCTTTGTTGCAGTAATTTAGCGGCTGGCAGCTGCCTCATCTTCATGCACATACACACACAGGGACTAAAACAAGAGAAAAAGTGGGCTTAGAGGTACCCTGGACAAAGGCTAAGGGGTAAAATTTTGAAAAGACTGTGTGTGGTTTACACACTCACATCCTACCCAAGAGCACAACCTTAGAATTTCAGCGACACTTTTCTTGCAAAATTATCTTGCAGAAATCCCATTCCCCTGTTGGCACTGCAGCCCCAAGGCATAAAGGATACAGGGACATCCCCACCCACAACCATGCTCCACTGGCCCAGGAGTATGGGCTCTTCTCAGAGACTGGTCCCTACAGAGAAAGACCACTGTGACCAGCACGAAAGCACCCCATGCCCACAGCTGCTTCTCCAGGCTGAATGTGAGAGAATTTCAATCCAATACTGCAGCTGAAATGCTCCTTCTGCCAAAGGATCAAAGCTGCCCACTTATACAGTCACATTTGCTTGTTTCATACCTGTACTTTATCATCATTAGCTGCTTAAACAGAAGGCAGATGGCTGCCATTGTGCTGGGCTGGGGATTTTTCCATTTCTTTCCTTAGTGTGATGGGTAGCGTGTTATTGAATAAACAGACAAGACAGATCCTGGGAAAGGTCAGAATTCATTATGAGCAAGAGGAAACAACTTATCCCCCACATGCACATAATTGGGCCTGACTTCCATTAACACGAAGCGAACAGGCAGCTTCCGACTGGGTACCTCGAGGCAGTGTTATAAAAATAGCTGCAGGCTCAATCAGGTTTATTCAGACAGGAGTGAAGGCTAACACAATAGCTAACAGGGAACCACAAAGGAGATTAGGAAGATGTGCAAAGCAGACTGCAGGTGATTGCCCGCACCTTAGACAAATATTTTCTCCATTCATTGTTAAGCCCCCCATTCATTTCTAAGTCCCCCGACTCAGTTCGGAAGGAACAAAACGTGGAATCTGGCAACTATTTTTTGCCACATCTTTTGTGAAGATCTGACACTAAAGCAATATTACTTCTTGCTAATATCCACACAAAAATGTTTTTGGCATTATTCTTTCACTGCTGTTAGTTTACAGACGGTCAGAGTCCAATTCAGTAGTCAGTATCTCAGGAGGATCAGCTGGTCAAATGCCTGTTGGCTTTTGGAACTCAGGAACACCAGCATTGTTGATGCTACAGCCAACCTTCCACTCTGATGGGGTAAAGGCAATTGTAACTGATGCCTCCAAAAAGTTAATTGAAGTATTACGATGCCCCTGGAGAGGATAGGTGATGGCAATGTTTCACCAGCATATTTCTGCTTTGAACTGAGACAAAAGAGAGTGAAACTCAGGCATGACCCACCACAGAGCTCGCAATGTACCCAAATCCAGCTCAGTTCAGGCTAATTGCACTGTTGTAGCTCCCAGGACAAACAGCTGCACCTGCTTAAAGCTGTTTTAATTTAAGTTTGCTCAGCAGATGTTTCAAAGCAGTGCAAGCACTCTGTATAGTCAAATCAGGCTGGCTTTGTACCAACACATCAAAACCATTCTCACCAAGAGAATCATTTGTGGGAGAACATGGGAACTCAGTGTCAAAGGTCTGAGCTTTTCCTGACATTCTCAAAATCTCATCTGCCTCTCCACTGATTCAATTTGGACAGGGACAAATGCAGCAGGGTGGATTTTACATTTTCTGCAAGGGTTAGAGGCACTGCAGCTATTGTGATGTGATATTGTGGGAATTGTGAGCTCACCCACTTCCCTGGGCATAGAAGTGGCACCAATGGAAAACACTAATCAATTGGCAAGGCTGGTAAACAGAATTGATAAAATGGGTGATAAAATGATGCTCCCATCAAAGTAAAAGCCCTGACTCCAAGCTTAGATACTACAGGGAAGGTTCTCAGCATTGAGAAAACCAGATGAGATTCTCCTGCAGGTTTCTCACTGACAACAGAACTGGTAGGATGGAGAAAAAATATGTATATATATCTACATATGTCTTACAAAAATATAATAAGAAATGCAACATAATAGTCTGCCAATAATTGACTGGAGATATTACTCTGCCCTCCAAAGCATTTTGGTGGCTTTCCAAAGAGAGGTGTGATTTTTTTTTAAGTCTTTATTGACTCTCAAGTCACACAACAGGCAGTTCATGTAATTCATTAAGTTACATTGCTGCTTGTCTTGCCAGCAGCAAGCAGAAAAACACAGACTTGCCCTTGCACCGTTTCTATGCCTATTGATTATATCATTAGATAAGCAAATTAGTTACCCCACTTCAGACTTGATGCTAAATTACAGTCACTAAGGTTTGCTATCACCTTAATAGGGTATTGACTGCCATGAAAAGAATATGCTGAAGTTCTCTGTATCCCAGGAGAAGTGACTGTGAAGGAGAGTTCCCAGCTCAGCATGACACACATTGTAATAAGTTGGCATTTATATCAAGGTAAAAATTCAAGTCATTGTTTGTACTGCAAATATTCATTTTAGCAGATCTAGTAAGCTACCCATCAAATACAGATTTCCCTAATTTCCCTAAGTTAAATTGCTCTGTCAATGGACAGGACACTGGCCTCTCTGCAGACAGAAGCCCTCACAATGTGTTTGTGATGGCTGAACATCCTAAGAGACAGAGATATGGCATATTTATGGGAACCTCCATCTACAGGGATGCTTCTCTGGTCCTGCAGGTCTGACTCCCAGGTTTTATCTCCAGGTCTGCCACTCCCTTTACTGAGGAATTTTGGCTCTGCTCACCTCTGTCCAGGTGAGACGAGGAGATTGTACTGCTTCAACCCACCTGTGAAACAGTCCCAGTGAGGGGGAAAATTGGTCAAAGTGACTAAACATTACCAGGTACAGGAGTAGCCTAACTCCAGGTCTGGCTCTTCCTCCTTACAGGGTGTATGCTTTGAGCTGGAGATATAGCCAACAAACAATCTACTCCAACCAGTCCTCAGACCAAATTTTCATCTTATAGCACAGATATAATGGGACCGTTTGGTTTTGGGTTTTTTCCTAGGCTGATCTGCTCAAAATCTTTTAGCAGTCCCAGAAGGATACAGCAAGTCTTGGCTGAAAGCACATCCTGACTTCAGCCTCAGGGAAAGCACATTGTCATTGCTCTGCAAAATTCCCCAGCCTGTATTAAAGGGACAAAGTCACAAGACCAGTTTGGTGAGGTCCTGAAAGCAGAAAGATGGGCAGAGATGGCTTTTGCTTGACTCAGGATGATACCAGGCATCCCAGAAGTAATGTCTCCATTTAATGCAAACACACACCTTATTTCTGCTGGGCTCCTGGTGGTGAAAAAGGAGATAGAGTCTTCTGAGAGGACCTCTCTGTTAGTCAGAGAAAGTGTTCACTGATTTCCATCAGCTTCTAGATTAGGCCCTTAATAATAATTAAATTTGGCTGAGGATTGCAAAGTAACTTAGCAAAGCAGCTTAGCAGCAAAGAGGTTGGCAAATACTTGAACTGCTCTGTCCCTTCATGTTTAGGCTCGGTTCAAGTTTGGGGCAAACACACAGGTTATCACTTACTTAAGTTAGAGAAAACAGGTTGTCTGCTTTCTGGCCCCGTTGCGTATCTCACAAATCAGTATTCCTTCTCCACATCCATGTTCAGTCTTCCTGGGGTTTTGCTGTACAAGAGAGTTAGCCAGTGAGTTGTTTGCATTTCCCAAGAAGCAGCATCAACAGTGTGTGCCACCCCTGCCTGCAGCATGTGATTACAGCGTGCCCCAGAAGGCTGCACAGGGAGGTGGTACGCCACAAACCCCACAACGGAAGGAGAGCAAGACATGGAGGACAGAGGTGAACATGGAGAACTTTGCACAGCTGCATTGCTAAGTCTGGAGGAAAACTGCCCCTTTGGCATTCTCCAGGATCTCAACTTCATTTTTTTCCAAGAAAGAAGCAAAGCTGTGAATTTCCCCGTGCAATTAGAAAAATTGGTGGAAGACAACACACGAGTAGCTCCCACCACAGGAGAGGCCACATGTCCAAGGCAGGATGCTGGAATACATACACCAGGGACATGCCTCATCCCCTGCAACTTCCCACCAAGCTCAGAACAGACATTAGGAAAATCCAGCAAGGAAGAGCCTTATCACAGCTACATAACCCCTGAGTAGTTTATTGCAGGATAAATATATCCTTGGCTCTCTGAACCACAGTAACAGGATGATTATAAGTATAGTTTCTTTGTAAAGGTATTAAGAACTCTTATCATCATCTCAGGCATTGAATTCAATCAAAGATTCAATCAAGCACAAACAAAATTCTAAGTCGCTTCAAGGAAAATAGATAACTTAGAAGACCTGACCTCTACCACAAGAATTAGAGGCATATATATTAGTGGAATGTATACTCCCAAAAGAGCAGCCTAATATTTATTGAACTAGTGTCTAAATAGCTTTATCAATACTGGGTATATTTAATGGATATCTTTTATGATTAAATTTCCAGGCAAGGACCCATGGATCTTGTAAGAAAACAATTGTGCATGGCAAGTTGACACATATCAGATGCGCTTATTTCCCTGACATTTGAATTTCAAAGGAAATTCACTGTTTTATGCTCCTCATTTTGTTTGTTCCCAAGAAGTTGCAAAGCTCAGTGCTTTTTCTGGCAGGGCATGCTCAGCCTAGAACAGGGAGAGTGTCCTTCATGCTGTCTACAAAGGAAAATGCAGAAAAGAACACAGACAATCTGCAAACACTAAATTCTCTCTCAAAAATATAACAGGAGACAGCAACTGTAAGAATAGTGCTGCTGCCTGGGGACCTGATTGCTCCTCAGGCTTCAGTAACACTCTGTGCCTGAGTCTGAGTGGTTTTGTAAGGAAGCCATCTCACTCACAGTTCCTTGATGCCCTGAGGAAGATTGCAAGGACACTTAGCCCTCTAACTGGCCACCAGCATGAGGAATTTATCCCTGCTGGAAGGTGGGCCAAGGCTCCCTGTGCACAAGTGGTCATTCTGCCATGTGAAACAGGGGTTTCCATGAGTCACTAGAGGTTTCCATGGATCACAGTTTGCAGTGAGGGAGCTCCTTCCCCAGCTCCAGCCACAGGAATATGCACAGCTCTGGCCAGGCTGAGCTGCTTGTCTCCTGAGGGCAACCTCTTTACAGTCCTTTGTAAAATGCTCTAGGATCTAACATGTTCAGTGGGTGGATGGGCCTCCAGCTGAGTTCACTAGGCCTGAAACTGCACATTCTACATATATGCTGAAAAGCTCACAGCACTTTTCATTCAAGGTGCTCTTTGTTGAAAGAGTCCTTAGAAAAAAATCACAGTGAGCAGCTTTCTCAATAGTATCTTGGGATGCTGAGTCCCATTTTCACAGGGTGACATTATTTGGCGTGCCTAGGCCACTTAGGTGCTTTAAAATTCTCCATCAAGAGATCTTTTTGTGCTTCCAGTTCTAGGAAGAAGCAGGAATTACAGCAGCATGGGGGTACCTGCACCTAAAAAGGTGGAGGGTAACATGGGATGATGTGAAAGGGATACAGCTGTAAACAGTGCTTGCAAGTAAAGTCCTGAGAATCCTGTGCTGAGACAGTGCCTGCCTCAAAATTTACATTGCCAGGAGAAAATTATCAAGTGTTCACAGAGTTTGCCCAAGATAATGATAAGATGGATCAAACATAAATGGATGGGGAATTCTGTAGAGGCTTGAGGAAAGGCATCAGCTTGGAATCAGCTGTGAAAGATGCACAAAAACTTACAGGCCTGGGGAGAGAAGTGGTAGCAGCAGCAGGTAAACCTCAGTTCAGCATTGCCAGAAAGTTAGGAGGGTCAGTTATAAGAGGAAGTTTAGGCACTTATAGACTCTAATTAGCACCTTGAAAGTATCTAGTCCCATGGTTTACTTGTTGTGCTGCTGATACTGATGTTCACCAGTTGTTGGTTTACTACATAACCATAAGTGCTTTGATCCTGATTTGATTTAAACCATGTGAGGCATGTAAACCATGTGTGTTGTTCCCTACAATACACCAGAAACTTTCCTGGCCATAGGGGGCAACATAAGAGGAGGAACAGGTTTCTGGGTCCAAATCCCAAATCCTTCATCATTTCTGAAAACATGACTCACCCAGCAGTAATTGTCCCCATCATCTGGAAGTTTAGAGCACCATTTCAGTGCTTCATGGAGTGCTTTGGGATAAAAGATGCCACATAAAAATATTTTATGTTTAACACTTTGGCAGGTGTGACATTCCATCTCATAAAGAAAAATCAGAGTGTTATACAGGATAGCATATTACAGTTTTATCTTATGAGTCAACCCAATCAGCATTTAAGTGCTTATCTAGCAAATAGGACAGAGCAAAACCAGAAACAACCCAGAAGATTTTTTTTAAAATGTTATATTCGATTCCCTTTCAAACAAATTTTTTTTATCTTTTTTTTAAGAGCTGAAAGAAATCAGATTAGATGTGTAAACTCAGCCATCTTTTCAAATGAGAGCAGATAAATTCAGAGCTTGAATTTTAAAACCAACATAAAGCCATAGGGGTTTCTGAAGCTCCAAGAAGAACCATATTGCCCTTTATGCTCCATTCATGGCAAGGCAGATGCTGTGCCAAACCCAAATATGCCTGGATAATACAGACTGCTCTCATTCAGACATTTTCTGGACTTGTGAAATCAGCTGTTTCTCTAACAGAAACTACTTGGAAGCCTTTTTTTAATACACATAAATGACCCAATCCCAAAGTTTTTTGGGTTTTTTAGGGGGGGGGTGATTTTTTTCTTGTTGTTTGTTTGTTTGTTTTGTTAGGGTGTTTTGTTTTGGTTTTCTTTCCAGGGAATTTATAAAACTAACATTAAAAAATGAAGGAAGAGAGAAACTTGTACACACATGGCAGTGCATCCACTAGGTACCCACCCAGATTTGAAACATGATGATGATCAGTAATATCTGCAGGTTTTTCTATGTTGGAAACAAACTGCAGGAGAAACCTGTCCCAAAGCAATTTCTGCAACACAGGGGCGGGGATAAACATCCCCTCCTGCGGGATGAAACCGCAGGAGTCTCTGGTTTGTCGTCTGAAGCTTCTCTGTGTCCTTCAAGGATGCAACCAGGCCCCAGGTAATGGACTGCAACATAATTTGTTTATTCCCACGATTCTTTATTAAGCTAAGGCCTAAAGCTATACAGTCTTGAATACACTTCCATTAAAAAAAAACAAAAAACAAAAACAAAAAACATGTCTTTCCAAAAGGTTTCCCTCCAAAATATGTAACTTTATGGGGTTGCAAAAACTTCTTTTTGAATAAAATCTGCACAGTAGATCTAGAAAATTCACCCTTACTCTCGTAGTCTGAACATTTGGCCACCACCTATAGCACAAACATATTTTCTTCATGGTTTCATAGAGTTCTGGCCATTTCTTTCCCTCAAGATGTGCAAAGCACATTACATTTCATGTGTAGCATTTTTCCTTCAAGCTATACACGTGAACAGCTTCTGCAACTCTTTCAAGAGCATCTTTAGAGCATAATTTCTTGTTAAAAGTATGTTTTAGACAGGAAACCTATTTTTAAGCAAACTATTTACCAACAATTCAAGTCAGCCCATTTAGCAACCAAATTAGAGAAATTATGATCCTTTTCAGTACTCGAGTGTCCTTTTATTTATGCCACTAATCCCCCACCTGTGCACACACAGCCTCCCACATCCATAGGCAGCTATTAATGCCCACCACAGGATTTCTCAGATAACACCCTGTTTGGAAATCCCAAGATCTTGTGCCTTTTACTAAGAAGCAGCCAGCAGTGCCAAGGAAACAGACAGAATGCTGCACAACTCACACCAGGGAAGAGAAAGCAGTGCTAGCCCAGAGCAAACCTCCTTGCCAGCTCAGTGACCACCTCTGGCAGGGGAAGCAGGTCACCCCCAGGGCCTGGGGCATGAGCTCTTCCCAGTGTCAGACAGTGCCCACGGGACTCTGCCCTTCAGACACTGCACACCAAGGGCTCCAACTTCCACCTACAAGTAAGAGAAAACATAAAGAAAATTAATTTCCATTTTACTTAGTGCCCTCACAGAGCTTTGTCTCCCCTTGCTTACCCCTTATTTTTGGGACAAGCATGTTCACAAGAAAATGAACTACCCATAAAGAGCCTTGTGACCTCAACAAATCCCTGCCTCTGAATTCTTCAGTCCTGCATCAGATCTCCATCTGGTACAGGATTTCCACCAGAAATGCTGACAGTTCAGGGTCTCAGGTTCTGCTTTTGGGCAAGTGCTGCAACCAGCAGCAAAGCACAAGGCAGAGAAGAGCTGAAAAAGCAAGCAGTGTATTTGGAACTCTTTACAACCCAAACAAGTTCCAGCTGCTGCATAGCCAGCAACACTGTCATTTTGGTAGTTCAAGTTTCTGGGAATAAGTTGTTTTTTTTTTTTTTCTTTTTTTTTTCAATTGTTGTTGTTGTTGCAACAGAACAGTACACTTAACCCCAAGAACTAGAAAGTTTTGATCTTCTATAAGAAGGAGAGGGTTCAGGAGAAATCATAACCTATTTCCTTTCAAAGCATGATCACTGTATTTGCATTTGAATTTGAAATCCAGCAACTCTAAGGGTATATGTTGCTAAAAGAGATGGTCTATGAAAAGAAAAAAAAATCAGAGTAGTGTACAAAACACATTTTCACTGCCCCAGTCTGGCACCATTTTATGTATCCAAAACACTTTTTATAAATAATAATAATAATCTTCAGAGGGGCTCCCTCATAGCTGAACTTTTTATTAGCAAATTCATCTCCCCCGAGCTTTGGAAGACAACATAGAGACCTCTTGTGAAAGAATGATGTACTGCAAGCACACACACCACCTTCTAGGCAATTTCCTTGTATTTTCCCTCTTTCCATACTAAAAGTGAACAATTCCACCACAGTCTTAATAAACCTCAAATAACAGAAGGAAACAACCTCCCACTTCTCCCTGTTTGTTTGGACATCCCTAGAGGAAGGTCAGTTTAACTCAAGAAGGAGAATGAATTTTCATCCATCAGAAAAGTTTAGATTTATTTCTGCACACTTGAAATCAGGTCCGTGCACATTCACAAAGTGCACTCCACCAAGCCAGTGATGGCCATTTCTGACACAAACCCGGGGTTCAAGAGCTCAAGTCCTGCACTCAGTGTGGGACAGGGACCTGCAGCCTGTCCCTTGATGCTGCCTCACAACAGCAGTGGAAGGGCTGGAATCCATGATTTGGCTGATGAAGTCTCGAAACTTGGGCTAAAATAACCCAGCAGAATTCCTGACATGGCCCAAAGAATCAGGAACCAGAGGTGGCTGCAATTGTTTCACTGGGCATTGCAAGGGAAATAAAAATAGCTGAGGCTCCCTAAATACATTCTGTAAATAAATAAATTTGCTGTTAGACCCTGGCAGTTCATCAGTTAAGAACAGTCATGAGTCATTAAAGGATGGCTGCACACAGACAATCCAGTGTTTCATTCTGGTGTCCTGTTTGGTTTTTTTAGTGCCACCTGTTACAACGGTAGCAGGGTTTTTTTTAAATATAGGGGCAGCTGCTTCCTGCAGTAATTTGGAGAGGCCAGTGCTGTTGCAGCACCTCTTCCACGCCCAAAATGAAAGGTGGTGACCCACATACTGGGCTGCCAGAAGGAAGAGAATTGCTCACCAGCACCTCAAAGGCCTTTGCTCTGCCGGGTGCCTCACTATCTCGAGCATGTGCTGGAGCACATGCAAAGAAGCTGAGCAACTTGAGAGGAACTTGAAGAAGCAAAGTGCTATAAAAATTCAGTATTTCCCCCTAGGAGAAGTAAAACAGTAAAATATTTAAAAAAAAAAAAAAAATTTAAAAAAAAAAGCCTAGGAAAAGGAGATTGCTGAGGTCCTCCTCTGATAACAAGCCCCCATTTCAGCTGTCTCCTGCCTATCCCAGCAGTTTCAGCTGCTAGGGAATGGCTGGTCCAGGACCAGTGTCCGAGCTCCAGTAGCATAGGTCAGCCTTAGTACAGCACAGGAACAAAGATCCTCAGCTCTGACTCAGAGGAAAGCAAACAGCCCACATTGCTCAGTAAGAGAAAGAACAAAATAACACCTTTTATCTCCATCATCTTCATCCACCCCCAATGAATTTATCACTCAGGGACATGACTTACAGGACTGTCCCCTTTTCATCTCTGGATCCTTCTTTGTATCTGACAGTGTCAGATGGCATATCACTGACAACAGTCATACTCACCTCAGCACTAGGCACAAATCTTGGATTTCATCTCTAAGACAGACAAGCTGAATGGGAGATGAGGGCCAAAATAGCCAAGTCTTCAAATCGTGAAGAACACAGGGTGCCATTTGCTGACAAAGGGTGACTTCTACAGGCACGGTTTGCAACAGGAAACCATTCCAGAAAGAAAAAAGGCCTGCAGAGATTTCCAGTGGGGAAGCCTTAAAAGATTCTCAGTAGGAGAAGGAAAGAAGACTACCTTTGCAACCACACTCAAGGTGTCAGCCCAGCTCCCACAAGGCAGCCAAGGGCTCAAACTGAGCACTGGCTGCTGTGACAGCTGGGCCATCCCTGCTGGGGGCTCCCCACCAGGACAGGCACCGTGTGAGCTCCCCCAGGGCAGACCCTTGGGACCAGAACGCCAGATATTTTTCCCAGGGAAGCAGGCAGAAGGAAGACATCTCTGTATTTTTCCCCTGGGGATATTTAAACCAAAAATACTAAATTTCCACACCCACCACCCATGGCAGCTATGGTACACATAACAAAAGCTATGCTAGCACAACTGATCTCCCAGACCTCTCTTGTGCACGAGTTGTGGCATCACCAGAGCCATCCTCCAGACCACACTCTTTGCTGAGGGGGTGTCAAGAAAACTCTTATTTCAAAATAGGTCTTTTTTTCCCCTTTGGGAGACACTGTAAGAAGATGTCTATATTTAAAATGTTTTTTCTGGACTAAGTTCAAAATCGGGAAACTTTTGTGCATCCTGCAGAGGAACAGCTGTTGGTGTCAAAGTTCATTTGTAAATTATTGCTGCAGCCAAGCCCAAATCTTTACACGGAGCTCAGTCCCGAATAGTGAGCAGCGTCCTAAGCCCCCCATTTCTGTGCCAAGAGCACCACCCGGTGGCATCCACGGCCAGGGCTCTCTCCCTCAGAAACCATAATAAAACTGAAATATTTGAAGGGGAAGGGAAAAATCAGAAGCCTGTAACTGTACACAGAGCTGTATGGCCAAACTGGGTACAAACCCTGGTGTTCTTATTGAATGAAACCCAGCCAGTATGAGATCAAATTTAAAAATCCTGTGTTACAGATGGCTTGAAGAAAAGGAACGAGTCACAGGTTGAGTTTTGCTGGGACCAGGTGAATGTGCAGGGCTGCAGAGGCTTTGAGAGAGCAAGCCACGGTCCTACTATGGCTGGCACTTACCTCCTCCCCCAGCACCTCACTTCCCAGGACAGCAGCTCTGCTGCTCCTGGGGGCAAGTCCCAGCACCCCAAAGGTGCTGCATTGCTCTCCCTGCACCTGCACAGCTCCCTGCACCCTCAGCAAGCCAAGACAGGTCTGCTATTGCTGACCTGTGCAGTGATGGAGCACCACCTCCCCTTTTCTACTCTCCCTTCCTATCCATTTACTTCTACCCAGTGTGTTTCACAGGGTCACTGCAAGTTTTTCTGAAGCCTTGATGACCCTGAGGCCTAAAAGTGAGGATTTTACAAGTGTTCATGAGTAGTTTTCCATATACTGCTCACAGGTTTTGCCTGGAGTTGTGCACTCATTGGGTTCCCTGGGGCATGCTCACCAGAGAAGACCTCCCTAAGCACCGTGGGATTTCTGTGTGCGTCCTCCTGCTGCCTGAAGCAGGAATATGTTAAATAATTCAGACCTGGCAAGGAAGACAGCCCTGTGGGAAACAATTTACACAAGTGTTATTGGCTGTTAATGGAAATCTTTGGGAAGAAAAAGAGAAAATGTACACTTCTATTAAGATGAAAAAGGAGCATGTACATATAACAAATAATTCCCAGTAGGTATGCCTCGAGGTCCATGTGCAAAGGATAAGAAAAGTCCATTGTTTTTACTACTCTGATCTGAAGGTTTTATATAAGAGCTGAATGGATCAGAGGGAAAATTGAAGGGGGCTGAAGAAAGTCATGCTCTGCCTGGCACTAGAGACTTTATCAAGCTGTCAAGTGAACTCAGCAGTTACCTGAACTATTAGCAAATAATATGAGCTCACAACAACGTGGGCAGGAAGGAGGCAAGGGTCAGACAGGACTAATTTGGGAGTGAGCAGCCCATGGCCCCAGCCTGGCAGCACAGCATGATTTGTAGCACTGGGCCACCCCAGGCACCTTTAGCTCATAGGTCACAGGAACCATGGCAAAAGCCTCCTGACAGCTAAAACAATCCTTCACCTCTCTTCCTCCTCTCATTTCTTTTTGCTTTCCTGTCCTTTCCACTTCCATTTTACTTACAAGTTTAGGAACAGCACTTTCTCTAATCTGCAGACAAACTGGCTGGCAGGTCATGCAGCTATGACAAATACTACAAATGTGGGATGAATACATCCAGCATACTCTTGTCCTGTTTATTTTCTGGATGTCACTTCACCTAAATACAGCCACACCATGAGAGGTGTTTTTCTTGCTAAAATATCAAAGCTGCTTTAGTAAAGACAGAATTACTGAAAAGACTCTTCACTTCAAGAGACAATCCAAGACAGCACAGCACTGTAAACCTTTATCATTTTGGTTAATAGAAAAATCCTCTCAAGCATTTCGTATTGTGAGCAGTATAGTTTCTGGGACAAGTCAGCATCACTGGAAAAAATAAGCACATGTGCATGAAGATGTTGTGTAACAAAATGTAGTGTCACTTTCATTTCCTAAAATTGCAAGGGCCAAATTTTACTGAGAGACACTGGAAATTGAAGCCCAAACTAATCAAAAATCTAGAGTGATATTACCCATGTACATACTTTTTTCCAGGTTTACCAGATTTTTGATGAACATCATCTAAATTATCTGTTTTATGCTTAAAGCTCTTTGGAAATTTATTCACTTATTTTTATTTTAAACCACCCTTCCTTTTTTCATAAGAAATGGGTGAACACAAAAAGAATGTCTGTGTTTAAAACATAGTAACATTATTAGATTTTTCTTTGAAATAAAGGTTCTTGATGTTACAATATGCCAAGCAACATTTTTCACCAGTTAATACAGCTTCCTGATCATGTCCTTTTGTAGGCCTCTTTTTTCAAGTTTTCATTTTCTTTTCCGACTGAAATGAATTTCATATTGCAGTCCTTGTCAGCTTGAAGCTACAGCCATATCTTTTTTTCAAAGCTGTTTGCAGGCTGTAGAAAGGGGTGCAGGCAAGATGGTTTCTCTGCATCAGCTGCAAAAAAATCACCTGCTGTTTACTTTCACTATGGATTTCTACAAGCATTGCTTCCCATTGTGAAATTTTGAAGGATGGCATTGAATCTTTTGTTTGTTTGTTTCTAAGCTGCTCTTTAGACTCTACTTATACATCCCCTACCACAGCAAAGGAGGTCTCTGGATGCTGCTCCACAGAAGGTATTTAAACTGTCTTTGTAGACCTCCTTCTTAAACCTCATAGCACTCTTCTAAGAAAAGCAGCTAAAATATTCATATAAAGTACCACTAAAACTCAGTTCTCAAAAGTGTTTCTCCAGCAGCAATGTCCCAAGCTATAAAGGTTTGCTTGTGCTGAAGCCACACAGGGGAAAGGAATGAGACTGGTGCGAAACAGGAGGAAAGACCCGATCTGGGAAGCGTTTGTAGCTTACACACAGCTCTGTAATGAGGCACAGACAGCGAAGGAGGATGAAACACGTACTCCAGCACAGACAACAGTCCCACTGTAGCCTTGATCAACACAAGCCATTGACCATGACTGAGAAAAGGACAGGATCCTTTTCTGTAAGCTTTTAAAGATCAGGCTTGCCAGCAGCCATAAGGAAGGCCACAGGAATCTTACCTTGGAGGAAGATAGAGGTGTGACTTCCTAAAACACTTCTTAGTCCCCTGAAGTGTCACAAAAAATGTCTGGAGGAGACCACAGCACAACAGACCACTGCACAACACCTCTTGGAGCCTGGGGGCTTCCCTTTGCAACACCTGTCAGCTCAGCTCTCCTATTTGTAACTTTTTCCCCTTTCTCCCCATGGCAAGTTGGGCCTGCAGCACACTTAGACACTAACTACCATTCAACACCACAGTGAGAAGCATTGTTAGAATCATAGAATAGTTTGGCTCAGAAAAACCATCTAGCTTGAAAATGCAAGATGTCATTCTCTAGACAAAGTGCAGATGAGTCAGAACTCGTGCAGAGTAGCATCCCTCAGTCCCTCACCGCCCTCCTTGATACTACTACTCATTGCTACTAGAGATTTTCTCTGAGTTTCTCCTTTTGAAACCAACCCAGCTACAAAGACTGACTCTTTAATTCTAGGTTATTCGACCTCTTTGAAGACACTTTGCAGCAACGAAAAAATAGCTCCTGTCTCTAGGTGCTTTAAAAACCACCACTGACAGTTGTCCATGTCTTTCCTTGGCTGAGGATTTCCTCTTGCCATGTTTTTTCCCCTGCATAATTCTCTTCTCCAGGCTAACCTTCCCGAAACAGAACTTACTTGAGGGAATCTACCCAATTAGACATTTAAATCAATTAGGCTGATTGACAGGAAGATTAAGTCTAGCAAATTCTTGATTACAGACACAAACACTCAGCTGGAATAAATATCTGCCTCATAAGGACTTGCTGAGGCTTAATTACTTCATGTTTGTGAAGGGCTTCAAACACATGAAGTGCTGTACCTGCACTGTTATTCTCTCTGTTCCTGGTAATGGAGGTTTCAAAGCTGGACATGGCAAAAACAAGGAGAACAGACAGGTACCTTGACACGAGGCCACTGGGGACCACAGCTGCAGGAGAGGACAGCAATGTCTGGCAGGCCTTTGCTCTAACTAAACAGTGCTGCTGCTCTGTGCTCTTGAGGCCTCTCCCACTCCTCTGCAGGATGGCAGAAGCCTCTGACCTCCTGACCTCACACCAGGACTTTTCCCCACGCTGGAACCACGCCAACATCAGATCAGCAGACAGGGTGTGAGTGAATTCTGGATCCCAGTTGTTCCACACCCTGTTCTCCAGCATTCTTCCCAGGAAGAAATTCAGGTTGTTCCTTCTTTTAAAGAAGTGCCATTCACTAAGACATCAAGGCACTCATTCCTAATAAATAAACAAGAACTTAAGCTCATGAAGACCTTTGAGGCTGCCCAAAGGCAGCACTGGTATTATTAACAGCTAACTCACACCTGGAAAATCTTCACGCTAACAACAGAATGTCCACACACCTCAGCAATACAAATCATCTCTTTTCAAAGAAGCATACATAAAGTGTCATCCTGAAAACCTATATTTCTCTGGTTATATCGGGTTAAATTCAGATTCAGTTTTGCAAGCTGTATGCTCCACCAAAAAAGACTACACCTGAAAATCAGTAAAATAACTAAGCATATTAACTAATATACCAGTGAAAATAAGTAGGGTTTTTTTCAGCCCACACAGAACTGTCTTACTCAAATTGCAAACATTTATGCACATATAAACTGAAAAACTTTAAGTCTGGGACTCCCAAAATATAGTTTGGACTAAAAAAAAATCTTCAGAATCCAAACCATTGTAGCCTGCCAGTAAGGAGATTTCCAATTAAAAAACAAAGCTGTCCCATCCTTACCCTTCCTCTGTCATTTGACATTGAAAATTAAATGAAATGAAAATGAACATTCAGTGTTCATTTGACATTGAAAACATTGATCAGTCAGTCCTGGTGATTTACCTTGCCAGAATGAAGCTGCTGAATTCTTTGTCTGTTCACCTCCCAGAACCCCTTGTATAGGATCTGTCCAAAAGTTCATCCAAAGGATCCTCCTGATAAAAGCTGTTTAGTTTTTGGTACAATTCATAGCAGTCCCATCACTGATTCATTAAAACAATGACCTGATGACACTATTTTTGCCAGCACATTTTGAATAAGGTTGGAGATTTTTTTTCAGCTGTGTGGAGAAGCAGTATCACTGGCAGATTACCCCAAGAACCAACACAACAGAGGGCATGCACAGAATTCAGCATTTATACCATTTGTGCACACACACAAGCTGAAAACCTGAAAAAGCCTCAAGCAATCATTATTTCCAGCTAAGGAAAAAAGTCTCCATCACCAGCTCTAATCCACTAAAACACAGGAATGCCCTCAGAAACACCAGCAGACCTTTTCATTTCAAAACATACATCTTGGAAAATGTTAATGAAGGAATCTTTGCTACTGGCAAGTACATATGGACTAAGTTTAGTGTCACAGAAATACAACATTAAATGCATCTGTTTTCCTTAAAACCTGGATTAGCGAGCAGCAGAAAATATTCTAGAAAAGGGTGGGATTTTCAAGGCAAAAGCATAAATTGTACCATTGTTTCACAGAAAGTGATAATCTAAAATCCATGTTTGTGTCTTAAGATTCCCACCATAAAAGCTTAAAAAATACTAAAATAAATATTTCATCATAAAAGAAATGCAGGATCATTTTCAACAACCATCACACTCAGTGGTCTCTTTTGGAATTTAGAGAAACAATTCTTTTTCCCAGTCATTAAGGGATTTATCTGCACATCCTTGTTCATTTCCCTCATATATCCTACTGCCTTTCTCCAGGCAACTCTGTACCTAAATAGAAGTTTCAGAATACTCTGATTTTATAACCTTACAAATTATTAGCTAATGATTTATGTAAAGCTTCAGCTGTTAAGAGAAGTTTATTACTGTCACAGTCCAACATTCAGCTCTAACTTCTGTCCCTTGAATATTAACTGCGTGAGTTATGAAAGCATGTAAAAATAAACTTCCATAAAATTCTCCTGTGGATGAATAATTGTTCAAAGTTGCTTACATGGTGGAGCAGTTTTGCTTTTATTTAAGGGATTCTTCTGTCCTGTCACTAGAAAATTATGATCCTGGTGAGATATCTAGTGGTTGCCATAGTACCTGCTCGGCATCAGCTATTCCCAGACACACAGAAGTAACTGGGGAACCACCACAGGAATGTTACACAGCAACAAAGGGAAAGACATTTTTTTATTTTGCTTATAAAGTTCTGTTAGATTTGTCCAGAAAATAAAAGAAAACAAAACATTTTTTTAAAAAAGTTATGTTTTCCTTCAGTTTTTCCTCCTCTTATTTCCCACTTTCTTCTTTCAGAATCTTTTTTTATTTGTTTGTTTCAAATCATGAGGGGCTATTTGATAGGGTGTTTCTCCCTCTTTCTTTACTTGAAGAAATAATACCCTACCAAGAAACATGCTGGTTTTTAGCCAAACAACCAACATGTTCCCATTTTCAAGAACATTTTTATGCTTCCACCGGAAACACTGTCAAATTATACATTTTTCATCCATCCCTCACCATATGAACAATATTCTGGCCAGTATGTTTCCAGGCAAGCTGAAATTAGTAAGACCCATTTGGGCCCATTTAGTTCCAGCCTTACACTAGGCACAAATGTTCCTTTTGAGCTGTTAAAATAATAAGTTTTTATGCTGGAGCAGTACAATGTCATTGAAACTCTCAACATTGCAAGCTGGGTAGTTGCAAATGCTTAGGATCACAAAACTGCACTTTTTTTGAAAAGCCAGCAATAAGGTTTTCTTGACAACTTACCATAGGGATTAGCAATCATACACTTCAGTTTTCTAGGAAAATCATCTTCATTGCTGAAATCCTTTATGTTAAACATTATCTAAAATGTTTTATTCAATTCTTCATGGGAAATGCTTTCTTACAGCACAGTGGTTGTCACAGAAATTTAGAAAGCTTTAGAAAGACAGCAATGACAATGCAGGATTCACTTTTTATGATTCAATAGATTTTTCCAGCGGTTATAAGGAGCAACCCTTGTTCAGACCTACACTCCTTATCCAATAATCTTGCAATCCCACACAGCTCCTGTTGTAGTTCCTGCTCAGTCCTACCAAGGTACTTCATGCTCTCGCTGCACCAAATATTGCTTTAATTGCTGAAACACTCTGGAAATAGTTCCTGTATTTCTCTGTTTTATAAAATGCTTCCGGCTCTTCATATCAGTTTCTGAATTCAGAAAACGAAATATGTTTCCAAATGACAGTTTAAGGTTATTAGCTTTACTTTTTCTGATTTTCTAATTGCTACTTTGTCAAAACTGTCCTAATTTAAAAAGAAAAAAATCTGCAAGAATACAAAGTCTGAGTTTTATGATACTCACAAAAATTTATTGCACTGCTGGACTCTGCCTTCAGCTACTTCTGACACAGAAACACATCTGAATCCCACTCCTAGCAGCAAAGCACTAAAACAGATTTAATTAGCTGTCTATACAAATTGCTAAAATGAAGTGTAATAAATTTGTGTGATTATCATGAAAGTCAGTCATTCCAAAGAGTTTACAGTTATTCTTAGAGTAATGAGGAGGCTGTGATGTCTTTAAGGACCAATATACAATAAACTTTTCTCACTGGAAGCCACTTTATCACACATGCTCACATGCAGAGAAGGTAGCTTCTTCAAAAACACCATCAATATCCTAGACACAATTTAATTTCCACTGCTTCAGACGATACTGCAGGCCTGCGGGAAAATACCACTTTTAATAACAGAACTGAAACATACACAGGCTACTAAGAAACAGTCTCCTTTGAAAAAGCCACTTTTTGCAAGCAACTCAATTCCAAATGGAATGCCTGTTTCCACAAAGAAAGCAAACCTTTTTCTAAACAAACTTGAATTTTACAGAAGTTTTAATGATGGGAGAAGTCATTCCTGTGTGCATTAAGCATAAGTGAAGCCAAGTCTGCTTGTCATGATCGCTCTAACATCACAGCATGTATGACTAACACAATATGGGAAAAAATGGTGGTAGAATAAATCTCAGCTCCAGTTCTGCAAAGATTTGTGGTGGATTTAATGGGATTATCTGCAGCAGCAAAGACAAACACTGTAAGATAAATACTGTAGGTATTCAAAGGACTGCAGCATTAGAAAGGGTTCTGCTATTTGTAAATGAAGGTGTACACAATACTTACTGAAACTGCAAACCTTTTAAAACAAGCATTTCCAAAACAGATACATTGCCAGAAGAAAAAAAAAAAAAATAAAAAACAAACAACAACAACAACAAAAAAACCACCAAAAAAAAAAAACCTCAAAATACTTGGCCACACATTTGTTTACCAATTTATTGGAAAGAACTGAAACATAACATTTACTGTATAATTTACCTTTATTGGAGGTACAGGAGGAGGAGTAACAACTTTTCTGCTGAAGTCTACAATGTATTTTAATTTAGAAAACTACACCTTCAACCTAGTTACAAATAAACCATATTGTAGAACAAACAGTGCCATTATACACTGTCAGCCCAGTTAAAGTGCCCATAATCCCTTTCAGGAGCAAGAATGTCAACAATAAAGTATTACTTGTGGACATAGAAAAGTCAGAAAAACACATGCCCAGAAACATAAAAGTATTTTCCTTACATTGCTTAAACTAAAATAAGTCCAGGTGACAGAAGAAATTATAGGAAAAATATTTAAGAGTGATACTTATGTGTCTTTGAGAAGATCATTTTAATAAGCACAGGAAATTTACTATATTTTCAAGCAGACTGAATACCTCCCCAAATATGGGTACTTGCCAAAAAGCAAGCAGTCAACTCCTAAAAGTTCACTTTCACAAGAAGACCAAAACCCAAGAGGCTAAACTCAGGGGATAACAACTCACTATCCCTTCATCACCCTACAGCCAAAAATTGCAGTAACAGAGATACAGGAAATCCACCTATAATTCCAGTCAGAAGACAGGTGGTAGATTTGATGGTGTTTGAATCCAGCTATTGCACACAGCCCCTGAACAATCTTAGATTAAGAAGGTTCCTAAATAAAAGAAGATAAAGTATCTGTGTCTCAGAAGAAACAGTCTCTGCTGTATTGTCAAGCTTCAATCATGAGTCTCCTGGGCACACATTTTTAAATGTTAGGAGACTAAATATACAAGCAATGACCAAATTCCCATTGTTCATTTTCAGGCAGTTATGCACTGCCCAGTGTCAAGTGCCAGTTTTTTTGCACCGTTTCATATGCCTAAACACTTCCAAAACTTTTTGCCCACTCCCATTTCTAAGGCCAGAATTTCCTGAAGAAAAACATATTAATATGTGAAGATTTCACCATCACCATGTTTCAATAATGGGAGTGATCCAAGGGTGTAAGAGGCCAGTGACAGTAGGCAGATGATAGGTGATAGAAAATATGTAGGTGAGGTCTAGGACCAATTAAATGTAATAGCAAATGGGAAAGTGAAGAAGCTGACCTTGGTGGCAAATGGAGGGGATATCCAGGGACTACTTCATCTTCAGGTAGCTGAAAAAGCTAAAAAAACAACTCTATCTATGACAAATGTGTTTCACTATAAAATGAAATATTGATGGCTCAGTTCTAATATGCTTGGATCTTTGTGCCTGCTTCAAGTTTGAGAAATACTACAGTTAGGGCATGAAAATAAGCAAGCATGTTTAAAAGCTGCAACCAGCTAAAGAAGAGCCAAGTCAATGGTTAAAGATAATGGAGAGCCTCTGGTTTCTAAAAGCAGAATATATTTTAAATAGTCAATACCAGATAGTAAAGAAATAACTGTGGAATAACTAGAACTTTATCAAAATCTCCATGATGAGTTAGGAACCAAACAATACCTTTTAAGAGGCATGAAAGGACTCCTACTCAGCTGATTTGCTAAAGCTTGCAGCAAACAAACAGGTTCTTGCCTTCTGTTGCCTTAGACCCAGCAAATCCTCTGGAAGTGGAACTTTCCTGTTAAGGTCTGCAATATTCATTAATACTTTGCACTTAGTTCTTGGGGGAAGGGTTGTTTTTCTTGATGATAGACTCTCTTCATTGCTAGTATTTAAAGAGATGAGGACACCATATCTTATTTTATTTTCAGTGGAATATAAAGTCATATGACAGTCTAATCCAAAAAGACTTAAGGAAGAGCAAGAAGGGGTATTTCTTCTTCCTAACAAATCCACAATAATTTGCTCTGAGTCTATAATCTCCCACAGCTTTGAGCCTCCTCAGACTTACTGCAGAGAAAGGAACCAATCAAGAAATGAAAACATTAAGGGGAAGATGAGTCCAGAACCCAAGGAGACAGAACACATTAGAAAAACCTTAGGAAAGGAAGAGCAACAATAATCCTCAATCATACAGTATGAACATGGTCCATATATTAGAAACCCTCTTACAGAGCATAAAGATCAGGTCTGCATTAGAACACCACACAGAGGAAAAAGAAAAGCCTGAGAAAAGGCAGTAGGAGATGAGAGGGGATTTTCACCATTATTTGTCTTACTCCTGCCTAATATGATTTTTAATATCAGCAAGCAAAGCTTGAGGCTGAGCTCTCCAAAATCATACTGGTTTTCATTGCTCAAGTTAAACATGTATGGGGACTTGGACTCCCTCAGACAGCACAAAGGCAGAGCAAGAACACTGTAAGCAACAAGAGAAAAGAAGTAAAAACAAAGCAGGAAAGAAAGAAAGAAAGAGGTAAAAACCCTGAGAAGCACCTGGAAGCTTTTTCAGCCTCCAGCCTGAAGGAGGAGGGCCTAGTGCCACAAGTCTATTAGCAACAGCGACAAACCTGTGCCTCAGCACTGCCACAGCAGCATCTGTACTTACAGGAGCCATGCAGTGACCACCTGGCACAGTCCATGCTTAGCCTGTCTGGAAAACAGAACTTGAAAGAAAAGAAAAATCATTCAAAAAATAATTACTTTTATAATCATTACAAGCAAATTCTCCATCTTCTGCACTATGAATAAGGCTGCAGACAGGTTCTTAAAGGTGAAAAAGGCAACTTGTAACACAATCTCCAAACTTTCAGATTCATTGTTGATTAAATTATTTTTTGTCACTTCAGACTTTATTCCTAAACAACTATATTAAAAATAAGATAATTACAAAATATAGTATTGCACATCAGAAGCTATTTTTCCACAATTTCCTATCCAAAATAGAGTTAAATTAACAGAGGATACATTTATTACTAGTACTCAAATACGATGTAATGTTTTTTATAATATTAGGTTACATTAGGTTCCCTTAACTCAGGGAAGCACTTAAATTCATTCTTGTTTTCAGGAAAAGAAAAAGTCTTCCTGACTTAGAGACTCCAAAGCAGAAGTATGACATACCATATAGCTACTACTTGGGCATACAGTAAAGATTTGATTTGTTTGTTTCACCAATTCTTGAACTCCATAGCAAGTCTTATTCCAGTAAGTATTAGAAGTAAGCTAATTTAAAGTGCAATTCTCCTTTAAGAGTCAAGTGATGTCTACTTTTATACAAAATTCTTGCAGCAAAATAGTCACAAGATGTAACAGGAACATGATGACAGCACCCTACACTTTTTGGTTATTCAGCAAGTTCACACAAAATATTAGCACTCACCAAAAAATAATATTCTGGTTAATATAGCTGTGAAAATGTTTCACTGATTCTGAAATGCTTCTGACATTTGTCTTTATGAAATACAAAGGCAGAACAGCAGCTCTCCAAGAGTAAAACACCCTCTTTCATTTCTAAAGGCTGTGTATTCAATGCCAACACCACTTATATTCTAACATCAATATAATTTTCTATCACATGGAACTCGAGGACAAATAAATTTCCATTATAAAATGGAAAACTCAAGTGCATTTTGAATTAGTTAATCAAAAGTTCTGAGATTCAAAAGCTGGTCCAGGTCATGGCCCCTCTCTGGGCTGTATTTTTCCCCCACAGGATTACTTTAAAACTGCATCCAATAAAAATATTAAAAAAACACGTGCAATAGAGCATCTGACACTCCCCCTGGGAGAACTTTCCACAGCCGAGTTGTTTTTCCCCAAGCTGGATTTTAGTCTAATTTCATCCCATTTCCTATTCTCATGGAAGCAAGGAGAAAAAGGTCACAGCAAGGGTAAGAGTGAGAAAAAACCCAAGCAAATAAACCAATTGCTAAACTACACTGAAAAAATGTAAAAAAACAATTCAGCTGTGAAGTGTATTGATGAAAGGGAAACTGTGAAGGCAAGGGTTAACTTTAGTCACGATTTCCCAGCTTTTTCTTCTTCATCAGCATGGACAAGTCAAAGATGCACATGGATGCCTCTAAGAGGGAAAAATCTCAATATGGAAAAATGACTGAGTTACCATTCCATAATTATGACTTTGGGAAAAGAAGCAAAGTGCCCTTGGAACCACTTAACCTCCTATTGCCCAGGGTAGGAAGAAAACCTCTTTGAAAGTTGTTATTATTTGAATCTTGAAAAGGTATCAGCCATATCTTCCACCTTCTAAAAACAAATGAAACCTCCACAGTACACAGCACCACCTTCTTGTAACAGCAACACTGTACCATCTATTAGCCTGAACAACCAGTGACAGATGTTGCCAAGGGAGATATGATAAAATATCAGATTTGGTCAATAAGGGTTTGTATTTCCTCACAACTTAATAAAAACAGTATCTGGCTGATTATATATTATATTCTACAGCTAAAGTATATATTTATTTTTATTCTTCCTTCTCTGTGGATAGAAGGAATTTAAATAATTAGTCCAAGATGTGTATGCAGACAGATATTTTGAAAACATTAGAAACACAAAACTCCTGGAGGATATACAAAAAGGTTGAGAGAAGACTCACCACTAGTGTCAGTCACAGAAGCAAACATTTGTAAAGGATGTAAAAGCCCAAATGTGTACTTAAAGAAAAATAATAGATACCCTCCAGAATTTATCTAGTCCCCCACTGCTTTCAACAGAGAGACTGCCAAGTAACATCAAAAGAGGTGAATGTGAATTTGATCTCTGTCCTTCAGAATCTCAGAATCAAAAAAAAAAGGCAAAAGGCATGGCAATAGCCACCAACAGCTACACATTAAATTCCCAATTCATTTAAAAAAAAAGAAAACATAAATGATTTCTTAATCAATAAAAAGAAGACAAAATGAGCTTGAAGGATTTCATGTGTCCTCATCAACAACTTCCTTTCGGCGCTGGGCCCGGAAATGGCGCTCAATGTTTATTGTCACTTCCCTCTGCAAATTCCTGCTGTTAGTTTTCCCCGCTGTTCTGATCCAGGGATGCTGAAGTACTTGGCGTGCTGTGTAGCGCTTCTGGGGATCCACTATCAGCAGCCTGGTGATGAGGTCTTTTGCTGCTATTATGGAAGAAAGCAAAGGAGAGAGGAGTGAAGCACGGTGGTGTGCAATGCGCTCTAGGATGTGAAATCCTGTGCAATATGCTCTAGGATGACCCTGTTTGAGCAGGGTGTTTGAAACACATCACCCACCATGGTCACTTCCAACCTTACCCATCCTGTGATGGTGACAATTATACTCACATAAAATGTCCTTCTTATTTTTTTCATTAGTTTTGCCATGGTTTGTGTGACTATCCCCAGGATCTGTTCTAACAACTGCAGTTAGAGCTAGTGACAGAAAATATTAAATGTCCATGACTGATGTCATTCTCCCCTTCAGAAACAGAGGAGCAAGTGAAGGGAATTTAATCTCAAAAAGTATGCTGAAGGCATCAGGCCAAGTGTTCACATTCACAGGAATGTGAATGTGTCATAGCACTGGCTATCTCATCCCTTAAGAGGCATAAATGTAAAATGCTGTAGAACATGCTCTTTGAAAGACTGCACAGGGAGTGAAGAAGTTTTAGGGTTTCTGATTTTTGAAGAGTGCACAAAAGACACTGTACTAGCCTGTGAGAAATAAAAAAACTACTATGTGCAGACCCCACTGTCAATAGGAAATCAACACTGTTCTGCAGGGCAAGGATTTCATTCTCAGCTTTAGAGATTTTGGTAACATCTTTACATTTAAAATAACCCTTGAGATTATTTTGACACCTGTTTCTGCAGAGACACATGAGGAGGAAAATCCTTGCTTTTGCTTAGAAAGGGGTGAACTGAGTTAAATGTATTAAATCATTCAGAACTAATATGCAGAAACACAGCTATTTAGTACCAGAGGACTGAATTCACATTTAAAGCACAAATTCACACGAGACCAATAAAATACCCCAAGCTGATCAAGCTCACTGCCCTGAAAAAAGTTTTTCCTACTTCAGGGAAGAAGACTGCCACTTCTCCGACCTGCTATAAGTGCAGAATCTTACCTGCAGAAATATTGTCCCAGTAAGGGGATAGGAACTCGTAGTGACCCAGCTGTATGATCTGAAACAGCTCCTCCTGATCACGGTCCTGACTGCGGAAAGGGGGAAAGCCACAGAGCAGGATGTAAAGGATCACACCAGCTGCCCACATGTCCACTTCAAGGCCATAGCCTAAGGAAGAAGGGACAAACCATAAGTCTTGTTTTAAGTCTTGTTTCAGAAAGAAAACTCACAACTGAGGAGGAACTGTTTCTTGGAAATAGAATGAAAAAGAAGCACAGAATCTCTGCTCAGAAAGATAAGGTGAGCAAAAGAACGAGTGGCTGGTACACCACGCTTACAAGCTGCCCTTTATTAGCTACAGCTCTCACAGAGTCTCTCTTTTCCACATGTTTCACAAACACTGTCTCACTAGGCCAGTGTCAACTGGAGACTAATTGAGGAAACAGAGCACATATTTCTAAAATAGTCATCCTCAGATTCCCTTCAAAAAAGAACTAGGAGTGCCAAGTTTCCATTGAAATTGGATATAACTGGAGATGTGCAACCCAGCTCCACAGAACAAAAACCAGAAATAGATTTTCTTGAGTCACCAACAAAACTGACTTCTTTCCAGGTCTTAATCTTTTTGCAGATGATATCTTCAAAATTCCCAGTGATGAGAAACATGTTTTGAATTGTTACATAAATTTATCATACACATTCACACCGACTTTTCACCATCAGGGGCTTTGGAAAGTTGTTTGGATTACAGTAATGAAATTGGGCTGGCTACTCAGGTTGCAACATGAACTTTTGGTCATTTCCCCCTTTCAGCTGTTATTATCTATGATACTTTATGGCTTGTCTGCTTGGAAGCCAGTTATATATTTGCACAGACACTAATAATGCAAATATAACTGATGTCATGATTGTGTTTGTTAAAATCTAAGAGGTTTCCTTTCCCAAATTACACTGCTAGCCAACCTCCTACCCTGAAAAAACATTTCAGTAGGTTGAAACATTCTGGACTACTTCCATTATTAGAAAGTTCAGCATAATTGAAAGATTTATGACAAATTAAAAATATATACACTCACCCTTCTCAGCAAGTATTTCAGGAGCAACATACGTTGGTGTTCCACAGACAGTAAATATGGGTTTTGTAACCTGCTTAGCAAGGCCGAAATCTGCCAGTTTCAGTGTAGTAGATTTATCTGCATTGTGCTGAACCTATATCCAAACAAAATACATATATATGTTTAGTCCAGATGCATTTTAAAACAGCAAAATATAAAGGAAGCAGAAAATTAAACAGGGAGGAGGTCTAATAATAGTACTAATACTGGAAGCAGTCTTCAGAACATGGGTCTTTCCCCCCGTACACTAAGAGGGTCCATTTATTTAAGAGGATAAGCAATTATGGAAAAAAAGAAAACTTTGTTCTACAAACTCTGGCACACTGCAACTTCCAATAAATTAACAGAATGAACACAAAAAAGAGCCAGGAGTCAATTAAATATTATTATTTCCTCTTGAGAAAATAAAGTGTTCTTTTTCCCTGGGAAAACAAAGAAGTATGTTGTGGACATCTTTATGCTCAAATGCAATGAGCCCAGGTAACTTACTGACTTTATTTTTGTGTTTTAGTCCCAGATAGTGGCTAAGTACCACACAACTGCTCAGTCACCCATCCCCCATTTGCAGTGGGATGGGAAGGAGAATCCAAAAAATCAGTGAGTTGAGATAAGAACAATTTAATAATTGAAATTAAAGTATAATAATAATAATAATAACAGTAGGAATTGTAACAACTATAATGAGAAAGGGGATAGGGAAACAGACCAAGAGAAAGGAATAAAACCCAAGAAAAATAAGTGCTGCACAATACAACTGCTCACTGCCCAATGACCCCAGCCCAACTCAGCCCAGCCATCCCCCAGCACAGACCAGCAACTCCTGGCCAACTCTCCTCAGTTTATTTACTGAGGAGAATGTTGCATGGCAAGGAATACCCTCCCAGCTTTTGGTACGCCTGCTACCTGGCAAAGCGTGGGACACTGAGAATTTCTTGACTTAGGATAAGCAGTGCTCAGCAGCCACCAAAACATCAGTGTGCTATCAATGTTATTCTCATACTAAATCCAAATTACAGCACTGTACAGCTAAAATCAAGACACATGGGAAGTGTATCTCCAACATACGGATCTAACAACAAAATGCAAACCAACAAAAGCTTTACTTTCTTTCCAAATTGCTCTGCTACTCTACCTGCTGCCCTGAAACTAGATTAGTAATGGTGACCATACAGCAAGAGTTGTAGAAATAGGTTCATGCAGAATGACCTCCTAATAGGGCCTTTTCAGCAGTTCTCATCTCCTAAATCCACCTGGCAATTCGTCAAAATACTTTCTTCAATTCTAACTTTGTATTCACAGGTCTTTAGCATTACTTTATAATGCATTTAATGAAGGGTTATTTTAAGAAATGAAATATGTTAATGACATAGGCAGTGGGATCCAGCACACCCTCAGCAAGCTGGCAGGCAACACCAGGCTGAGTGATGAGTTTGACATGTCTGAAGGATGGAATGTCATCCAGAGGCACCTGAACAAGCTCAAGAAGGTTGAGCCTCATGAGGTTCAACAAGGACAAGTGCAGGGTCCCACACGTGAGCTGGGGAAATCCCCTGTATCACTACAGAATGGATTATGGATTGAGAGCAGCCCTGTGAAAAGCAATTTGGGGTAGCTGGCAGATGAAAAACTGGAATGAGCCAATAGTGTGCACTCACAGCCCAGAAAGCCAAGCATATCCTGGGCTGCATCCAAAGCAGCGTGGCCAGCAGAGCAAGGGAAGGAAGGGATTCTTCCCCTCTGCTCTGTTCTGGTGAGACCCCACTTGCAGTGCTGCATCAGCTCTGGAGGCCCAGCACAGGAAGGACATGGACCTGTTCGAGCCAGTCCAGAGGAGGGCTGGGAAAAAGACATGGAGCACCTCTCCAGTGAGGAAAGGCTGCATGAATTGTGGTTGTTCAGCCTGAAGAAAAGAAGGTTCCAGACAGACCTTACTGTGGCCATTCAATAAATAAAGAAGACTTAAAAGAAAGATGGGGACAGGCTTTGTAGCAGGGCCTGAGGAAATAGGACAAGGGAAAATAACTTTAAACTGAAGAAGAATAGATTTGGACTAGATACTAAGAAGAAATGTTTTATGATGAGGATAGCATAACACTGAAACAGGCTGCCCACAGAGGTGGTAGATACTCTATCCCTGGAAACATTCACTGTCAGGTTGGACAGGGCTCTGAGCAACCTGGGCTAGTTAAGATATCCTTGCTCATTACCAGGGCTTGGGCCAGATGACCTTTAAAGGTCCCTTCCAACCCAAACTATTTTAGGATTTCATATTCGAAGGCCAAGCCATAAACAATGCAACAGTATAATTAAATAGATCAGTATGCTTAATACTAGTGATTGATGCTCAAATATTCTTTGAGAGGTAAAAAAGTCTTTAATTTCCTTTAAATGAAAAACTGTTTGTCCTTGGAACTATGGGGAACAGATCAGCAGCTAAAATGTCTACAAAAAAGCCACTTATACCTGGACTTGGTTTTGAATGGACAAACCAGAATATTATGTGACAGGTATACTCTGTGCTTTAACACCTCATATTTTGCCATCAGACACCGCTTAAGAAAGCCAAAAATTCAGGATGGTCTCTAGTACCAGATAACTAAAGGCATAGATATGACAAAATTTGCTCTTCTACATTACAGATGACTAATCCCCATTAATCATCTTTATAGAGACTGTAAGTATGCATTCAATTTTGATTAGACAAAATGGTTTTGGACTTTTTGGTGGATTTTTGCGGGATTTTTTTCCTTTTAAGAAACAAAAATTATTGCATTTTTTAATGCAATACAAAAATAAAAAAATAATACAGTAAAGACTACTAATCGGTTTTTATCTTCTTTATAAAAAATGCGCAAAACTGGGAGGATTGACTGATGGCCCAGAATGCTATGTGGCCATTTAGAAGGATTTCAGCAGACCTGAGAGGCAGAGCAGAACCTTTTGAAATTTAACAAAGACAAGTGCAGGGTCCAAAACCTGGGCAGGAATAACCAATGCATCAGTACAGGCTGGGGGCTAACCAGCTGGGAAGCAGCTCTGCAGAGAAGCAGCTGGGGGTCCTGCGGAACAACAAGCAGCGCCCTTGTGCACTCTTCTAGTTTTGATTAAGCAAAATATTTTGGGTTTTTTTTGGCTGCTCTTCCATGAAAAAATGTTTTTCAGTATGAAAGTGAAAATAAAGTTTACTACAACCATGCAGTCAAAACTGCAAGAAGAAGCTAAAATGCCACAGCCATTTTCTCTATTATATTAGGCAACCATGTGACAATCTTTTGCCACCATGTGTTGTGGACACAAACTGACAAAAATGACAAAAAATTATAAAAGTAACACCTGCTTTGTAGAACAACATCTATCTAAAGAATTTATATTCTATCTATAAGGGTAACAGTGTTAAGATGTTACAAAAATTCACAATTGAAATGCTCAATTTTATATGCAATACAAAAACATGAGCATGAATGCATTTAATGTATTTAATTATATTAATATATTATATGAATATTATAAATATATAAATGTATTTAATTACATAAGAAAAGCATATCACATGGAATTTTAACTACCCTGCACACTACTGTACTAAGACAAACAATATTGAAACGTTTATACACATTTTTAGAAAACAGCAGGGTGATGGGAAGGGTGGAGAACACAATGGTCTTAATCCCAGTCCCAAAATCTTCAGATTTCTAGCTTTGTAAAATGCACTGTTACACTTTTTCTTTTCTCAGGATGCCAGACTCCTAATCTCCCTTTACAGCACAAGGTGGCAACACAGCACCATCTGTTCTTTCAGGACAAAAACACTGAGCTTCCACTTTACTTATCAGTGGAGCAGGTAGGAACAGCAGGCACAGTGGGTATAGTTTCACAGCTTTGTGACAATCACTTCAGAGACAGCATGTAACCTGTCAGCAAGCCGGAAAACCTCAGCCCAGAACTTAGAAGCTTCACTAATGCTGTGCTCAGAACAACTCAGTCAGCTCAGAGAATTCCCCTTGTCCCCAACTTCCTCCCGTCCCGTCTACCTTTACATCACCTGGCATCACCTTGAGCATGAAAACATGCTTCACTGTAGAAACAAAAGCTTCTCAGGTTCTTTTTAATCATTCCTGAGGCCAGGCTACTTCCTCACAGCAGTATTACACAAATGCACAACCTGCTCGAGAGAAATCTAACCTCTGACATTCACAGTATGTATTCCATGCAATGGTGAGAACAAAGCAAAAATAGTGCTGCCTGCCTATAGACTTAATTGAGGTAAGAAAGACCAGCACACTTTGATACCTTTTCTATAGACAGGCAATTTAGGCCATACAAATACTTATGTCCTTCAACTGCCAGCATCTGGTGGCCTTGGACTATAGGCAGTCAACTGCACACAACTTACTCAAATACAGATGACATGTCAGAATATTAGAATATTCTCTGAGGATTTCTAGCTATCCCAGCCATACAACTGGAAGATTACAATATAAGGTCAAATTCATCTTCAAAGGAAAAAAAATAAAAAACCAAACCAAAACCTTTCTCCTTCTCTCCTGTCTGCAGATGACTCCCAGTACTTAATGCCCTTGTTTGACTTCATATCTACCTTGTGAAATCCATCAGTGTGTTTAAGCTGATGATTTACAACATTAATATTTCTCTGTATGCACACATATATGGTAGCACAGATTCTTCTTATGAAATAATGAAAATAATGAAACCCAGTTAGCCCATGTGACATTTTGCACCTGGGAAATAGATAGAGCTTAAGAAAAACTACTGCTTACACGTTTGAGTTTCAGATATCCCTTCCTGCTAGCTAGAAGAACCTCTATGAAAAATCTTACAGAAAATTCTGAAAGTTATGGCAGGTAAGTGGTTAAACAGGATTTTGACTCATATGCACTCAGAAAACTGTCAGTGCTTTGTATGTATGTAAATAGGGTTGGAAAATGGACAGTCCTTTGTGTATATGTAAATAGTGTCACAAAGCTCAAGGGCAGAAAGGCTATACCTGAAGTTCTCACACATGCATGAAAACTTGAGAGACAGAAAAAGGAGCAGGGGGTAATCTCAAATGGATAAAAAGCTATAACACTTGTGAAGTTGAGTTTTGAAGATCACCACATTAGCATGTGAGGGAATGTGCAAGGAGATGAGTACACAATCACAAATACAGCCCTCTCCCTTCCCCCTAAAAAGGGGTGACTTTTTCTCTTTTACAGCTACAACCTGGAAAAACAACAGCACATTTTGGGCATTAATTTCTCACTCACAAGTGAAGAAATACCAGCAGCTGTAGAATTAAACAGTCCCTTACCTAAAAATCTTGCCAGCAAATCTTGCTCCACAAGGCAGAATGAAAGAAGTGACTGGCTTCATTTGGGAGACCAAACACACCACACTGCCCATCCTTGGCAGCAAAGGTTTTCCTACTGAACACCTAGTCTAAAATGAGGTGATTCTGTTAGCAGATGGGAGGGAGTCGTAGCAGCTGTCTTCACACCAGCTGTCAAACAGATTTTGTTTTTGTAGCGCAAGTCACCACCCTTCTGCCTCACAGCTATGCTGCAAGGAGCCTGATCAATGTGGGCAGACACGGTAGTGAAAGAGGGAGGGGGAAAAGCAGAAAGGATGACGGTGGCCTGCTGCAGAAGTTTATAACTAGAGGACAGTTCCATAAGAGAAACTGAAGTGCAGTGAACTAATAGCTAAACCAGGTTTCCAATATTTCCTGTGTCAATATTGAATTTTACAATTTACTAGACATCAAATTATATTTCTACCTTTTCTTCTGTGGGGACAGAAACTGCTTCCCTTCTTTCCCCAGTTGCTTATTTTCATAAAACTTAGGGAAATATTTTTTCCCAGATTGCTGCTTTTGTCATCTCTTGTGACAATTAACCAAATGTTTAAAAGTCATTAGGAACACTGTTAGATTCTCACACAATGCAGGTTCAGAGCAGACATATACATTTTCTTTGTAAAACAGGCCAAGGATCCCTTCCTTCTCATCCATTTCCCATTTTCTTGAAGGGGAAAAACAGAAGATAAAGATTACAAGGTTCACCTGACCAAAAGAAAACCCAAAGTAAGACAAACAAGTCAACAGCCTAAAAGTGCATACCAATATTTTGACCTCTGTGTACAAAGTCTAGGTATACTAATTCAGATTTAAACACCTTTGGTGCAACAAGAGATACCTCACAAACAGGGACATCTCTGCAGGATGCTGGAACTTGAAGAACTTTGCTTCATCTCCTGATGCTCCTGCTCCACCAGCAGCCAATGAGCCCATGAAATTTGCTTCAATACTTTTGTTACTGCTCAGCACTGGCTGATGGTAAGATTAGTGGCAGCTCTCCTTCCTTCTTTGCTGCCCCAGCCACTCTAAAGAGACAGAGGCAGCACACTAAAACAACAGAAACCCCAGAATCTTGCTCAGATGGCCTGTATTTATAGGAATACTTATTAGATAGCAGGTGACCTATCCAATACTATCAGGACTTTATAAACTCATTTGCATGGTTGAATAGACTTGCTTTCCAAAAGGATACTTTGTATACACAGTAACTAGTATTGGTATGCACAGAAAATTAACAGCAAGTTGAAACTAGAACAGGTAAAATTTTATTTCCGGCAGTGTTTAGGTAACCCTGTTCTTGTATGACAAAATACCTAAAGTCTGGGTGCTGCTCTGTCCTTGAAAAATGTATTCTGACTTTCAGAATGGGCATCGTGATTATTTCAGAGCTACACAATGCTGTCACTGCCCAGCATTCTCCGTTTTGCAGTTCTGTGAACTAAATGTGAAAACAACCAGAACAGACCTTTATCTTGCCCTTCTTTGCTTATCTACATCACTGTGATGATTATGTATTATAGAAGGAAATGAAGCATCAGATCTCAGGTGTTTCACATACACTAGCTTATTTTCAGCAAATAGGAAGGAGCAGGACCTGGTTCATAATGGAAAATCAGCTTCTGGAAAAAGCCATGCAGTTCTAAGTGAAGTTTTGTTCAAACTTTTTGCAAAGGAAGCACAAAGGCAGGGCCTACAAGTCCACTTCTGCCTGCAAACCAGCCAGTTGCATTCATTCTTTTATTTACACAGAGCTCACACACCAAAGATTTTCATTAAACTAAGCAGGATTCATAGCAGGACCTAATAAGGATGTGATTGCTTAGTTTAAAGGTTTGTGAGAAACTCTTCCAGCCCAGCCTTGTGCAACCTCTGTGTTATCCTTGAGGCTACAGTGCTGCTTTCCTCCAGAAATTCACAATGATCTCTGTGCAAAATTAATTCACTTAAAAGCACTGAATGGCCCATAGGACTAAATAATCTATTACTTATTTTTTTGTGTTTGGCTAACTGTGAACTTCCACAAAAGCTGATAAAATCCATTTTGTTAGAGACTGGCAAATACTTACTATTTATCTGTTTATTAGGAGATTTGGAACCCTAATACAAGAGTGTAATACACACTTAGTAAGGGAGATTTGTTTACTATTACAGTTCTACAATGGGTATCTTGTAAAATGTCAATACTACAAACATTTCTATGCATATTCACACATGTCAGTAACTCTATTGACTTCAGTGCTGGATGCAAAGAATGCAGCCTCAGAAATGTAATGGACACAAGAATTTTTTCTCTTTGGCATGAAGTTACTCCTTGAGCTGACTTTAATGCTGTATTCACCATTTTACTGTCAGATCATTTCAATCAACTGAACAATATTTCTGCTTCTAAGCAAAGAAATTGTCACAAGATAGAAATCACTATTGTAGAGGACCAGCACAGTAGTCTTCAAGATATACAAATGCAGTGGACAAAAAATCCAACAAATAAATAAGATAAATTAGAACTTTTAATAAACTTCAGTCTGCAAGGAAGATGCTTTACGATTCATCCTTGGACACCTAAGAGTCAGATGCTAAGTAACAGGTCTGATTTCTGAAAAATACAAATGCTCACTACCCCTGAAGGTCTGATAATTTTTACTTGAACTCCTTTCAATTGCTGCAGCCTCCGCTATCCGCAATGAACAGCAGATCTATGTAAAGCAAACTGCAACTGCAATTTCACTTCAAAATTGTACCCATTTTTTTCAAACAGTCCTGCCACAGCACATTATTTCTGCATGGGATTTGCTTAAAACAATTCAAAGAACCGTAATTGGAAGGAAAATAAATTCAGTTCCTGCATAAATGCAAATGTTTGACAATACTTACCAAAAGGTTCTCCGGTTTGAGGTCCCTGTGGACAATGTTCTTGCTGTGAATATAAACCAGTGCTTCACACAGGTCAGTGATCATGACAGCAGCATCATGCTCCGTGAACTTCACACTTTCTATGATTGCATCAAATAAGTCCCCTCCTGGGACATACTCTAATATTAAGTAGATCTCAGCTTCTGTCTCATACACCTCAATTAAGCTTACTATATTGGGATGAGAGAGACTCCGAATAATCAGGATTTCACTTTCCATCATGTCCTCCTTCCCCTTCAGCTTGGATTTATCAACAATTTTCATTGCATAGATCTGATTGGAATCACAGTGGCGGCATTCCTTCACCACTGCAAAGTTCCCATCCCCAATAGTTCTGCCAATCTCATAGTGCTTTTCCACATCAGTTCTGCTTTTAATGGCATACCTCCGGCTTGTGCTTTCCAATCCCTGAGCTTTGTTGTCTTCTTTATTCACTCTGCGCTCCCCTGTTTTTTCTCGTCGAGTCATGTCACTCTCTCTACATGTGGCATGCCCCTCTCTTCTGGCAGTTTCCTCTTTAGCCCTTTGTCCCTCTCTGCCCTCCCTATGTGTTTTAGACATTTTCTCAGCATCCCTCAGAGAGTCTTTCTTTAGCCAACCACTTTGGCTCATTACACAGCTACTTCCATTATCTTCCTTCACTTCATGAGATAGCTGGAGCCCTTCTACGGCATTCTTCCTGATTTTTACTACTTCCTTCCCATGGTTTTCATGCTTCTCTACATCCCTTTCTTTCTCAACGCTCCTCTTCTGTTTCTCCAGCCCTTCACTAACGATCCTATGTAGCGGCTTCCACATCCTCCTACTGCCATTATCTTTCCAGCCAACTTCCTCACCCTCCAGACAAGTTTCAGGAGACTTCCGGCACTTCCTGACTTTTGTATTTCTTTCTACGTGGTACCTCTGACACACACCTGCATTCAAGTCTCTATTCTCAAATGAGGCCTCAGCCTGCCTTTCCCTCCGTAACTTTTCTCTGGCCTGCCTTTCCTGTTCGCATTTCTCACACCTCAGCACCTCCTCCGAACTGTCTTCTAAGCCTTCCTCAGAACTCCTCTCATGGTTAAGGTACCTTTCACTTTCTCGTGTTTTTCTAGAAGGCTTCACTCCGTGCTCACCACCCCAGCTCTCTCTAGTCCACTTTTTTTTGGTTCTCATTTTTTCCTCTTGCTTTGTCTTGACTTGACTTTTTCCCTCATGTCCAGTCACCAACTGGGAAGACAAGCCATCGCTGCAGTTCTTGGTCATTTCTGTCTCATCAAAGCCACTGTCTACTTTTGAGGCCTTGTCATACAGCCCACTCTTCAGCTTTTGGGACTGCTCCTCATTCTGCTGAATGGCAGCACTGGCAGCATAAGGATTTTCAGGATAAAGCTCTTGTAATACCACCTCCAGGTCCTTCAAAGTGAGCGGCTCCCTCCCCATAGCTATGAACGCATCACCTTCCCTGAAGAATTCAGAAACACTTCGGATTTCTCTGCCTCTCAGATTGTACAGCTTCCTCACACGGTCATTCTTCCAACGAGGAAATCCCAGAGCTTCTGAAATGTCAGCCAGCAGCTGCTCAAAGGTCTGTACTGATCTCCTGTTGAGAAGCAAGGTTATCCTCCTGAGCGTTCGTCCCCCGGGTTTCACCACTGTAATTATCCTTGGCTTCACAGGACTGTGCTCTGAATGTATCGTGTGAAAACCATTGTGGGGACTGAAAAATGAGGACCTGTGGCTGCTTTCACCCAAACATGGTTTTCCATGGTTTCCACGACCAACAGGAGGACAAGTCCCATGTAGTTTCCTTTCTTTCACTTTTGAGCCTGCATTGTGTGGCGAATGGTCCAACAAGCCTTGGCGTCCTAAGGCAAACAAAAAGCAGGAATATTAATTATTTTGCATCATCAGACATCTTGCAGCAAGAGTTTTCTACATGTTCAGTGCATGTGACCTCAGAGAGTAAGGGTAGGTGACTTGAAGGCCTATAATGAACTTTTAACTACCACAAAGGAGAATCTCCACACAGTTGCAATTACATTGTCAGGTTTGTGAGAAAATCTAAATTCATTTTGTGACAGGAGAATGTCATTTAAAAAATAATAATATTGAACACAAACAGATCTTTCTTCTAAACCCTCACATCTTTCAGAAACCCTCAAAGAATAGCAGGATTGCATTTAGATTGTTTTGTATTCTCTTATTAATATATCTCACATAAACTCACTCAGCTTCTTTCTGAACCCAACTGCAATTCTGGCCCCTGTAAACCCTGTGGTGATAAGTTCCACAATTACACTGCATGAAGTAAAAGAAACTAATTACTTGTTTTAAAATTACTACCAGATGGCACTCTGTGCACAACCTTACATCTTTATAAGTAATTATCTCTTCTTCATTTTCCCTGGACCTTATATAACAGATTAAATAAATTCTTTTTAAAAAACATTACATTTGCTATAATTTTTACAGTCATTTTATTGGTTATCTAATAGTAATGTAATTTAATCTTTTGCCTTAAAAAAAGGGCATCTTAGTTTTGTTTGATAACTGGAGTCATGGTTTTCAACACTTTGCATTGAGTTTTTTATTCTAAAAATGATGTAAAATGACACAAAGTTCTAAGCCTTCTCTGGGGACATCGACATTTCATCTTAGAACATCATCAAAGAAAATGGCACCATTCGTCACAGGTAATTGTGAAAACAACTGAAAACATAACATATGGTTATGGACAAACCAAGTTATAACATAAGTCCCTGTCTACCAGCAAGAAGCTAAGAATAAAAATTCCCCCCAAAAGTATTCTGAGCTGCTGTACTTGTTAGTATTAAAACCTGCTTACAATGCATTTATTTTCAGCCTCGAGAAATTAACTTTCAGAATGAGATCACAAAGTGTTTCCAACCCCAGTTAATAGCCTTGCTCTTCAGTTGGGAACAAACATTCAATATATATGAACTAACAGGACCAGGACAAAAGGAAACAGCCAGAATGGTTAACAAATCATTACTGGGCTTTTCTCCCAGAGAATCAAGTCCATTTTCATACATTACTACGATTACTATAATATTACTGTGATTATAGTTACAGTGCAGTGGCCAAATCCTCAAAGGAAAATCTGCACATATCAGCATTTCTCTTGGTGTTAGGCTCATGCCTACTACATTTTGGGTTTTGAGCGCATGAGAAGTCATTTTGGGTACTTCATGCTACGTATTATTTGTCCTTTCCATCAAGATGTGACAGAGTGAAGAAGAAATACACCTCCTCATCTAGAACAACAAACAAAAGGGAAAACTGCAAAAGCGCTGCAGTGGAGCATTCACTTGCTCTGCCTCAAAAAAACTACGCAATAGGCCAGGGCTTGAGTGCAGAAGGCACACGAGGAGACACCGCTATAGAATCCACTCTGCTGGTGGATTATGTTGGCTCTGCTTGATGCAGGATGATGGACGCTCCTTAGTTGTAATACTCTCACCAGCTAAGCACTGTGTGCCCCCTGGCATGTCCCTTAACTCTTGGCTTCATTTTCTTCCCCTGCCAAATGAGATAGATGCTTCTCCTCCAAACAAATATTACAAAGAAGCCCAGCTGCCAGCATGCTGATTGAAGACGTAAGCATTATATAAGAGCTACGTGTGACTAATGCTTGGTGGTTGTACAAGTTATTTCTGTCTTCATTCTGCTTTTTAAGGATGATCTCTTGTTATCAAAAGATGACTACGTACGTGCTAGTGATTTTTCAACATTCACGTATTTACATTCCACCCAAAATAAAGCTTACTGTGAATGGAGAGGAAAAAAAAATCAGCTGAAATAACAGTTCTCTGAAATCTAAATCAACTCCACAACATGTTAGTTACCAGGAACTGAGAAAGCTCTGAATTTAATCAACATTTCCAGGTTCTTGTGTACCCACTGTCATCAAAGCTTTATCTTGCTTATGGGAACTGTGAGTGACATTTTTACTGCTTATAATCCTGGTACAATATAAAAACAATGGTGCACTACTAATGATTTTTCCCACAGATTATGTTCCTCTCAGTTATGCTGCTATTATCATATCTTTCTATAAACCATTGATTTTAAGTGCTTGGTTGTACTGTTGATTATTTCAATTACCCAGGCATCAATTATGTTTCCTTTCTTCACTAAATTGGCTAAGCCTTGAGGAGAAGACAAGCTTATTTTTTAATTCTGTAACTAATGGAATAAGAGCAGTTTTATGTCATTATTAAGAACAATACAGGAATGCTTTGTTCTTTTTAAAGTGACTTGATTCCTAGCCAAAAACACTTTGACAAAAGCCGCTAGTTGATATTTAACCATGTTCGCTATAGAGTAGAATTGCATATTCTTCTGTGATGAGAAATGAAATAACTGCTTAAATCATTGCATGAAAGAATCTTCTAATATTTTCCAAGAAAAGGGAAATTGTCAAATTTTGTCAAAGTGGTGGTCACAATGACTATATATTACATACAATAAAAAATTCACTTCAGTTGTCTGTTACAATTTCAGTGATAATTTCTGTTATTTTCCAGTTATGCTATATTTATCTGATACACAAGAAGCAAGCCTCAATCTGTCAGGAAAGTGCATATGCTTAAAGCGGTAACAAGCATTTCTAGAAAGCCTTCAAAGGTCACACACATACCCAAATCCTATAGCTACAATTTATATTGCTTCAAAATCTTGTTTCCATATTTATAGACAAGTGGGAGAAGGAGGAAGAGGGAGGTGGTATGAGAAACACACTTCAGTGAGTTCAAGCACTGGCAAATTATACATCTGAGAATAAAATGTGCTTTTTCTTTTGCTGTCCTCCTGAGCACTAATGATTATTAAATATAAATATTCCTCCAAAATGTTAAGATGGATTGATGAGTGTGTCTGGGTTTATCTTTATACACATCTATCATATATTCTTGTGTATTAGAGATTATCAGTGGTGCAGCATGGCCAAGGAGGATGCTGATGCTTCATGGATGGGCAGGGGTGAGTGAGGCAGCACAGCTGGTCAAGGGCATCCTTCATGCCACCTAAACTGTGCACATGGGCACAGGGAAATGAAAACTAGAACCCACAGAGCAATACAGAGCTCCACATGATGAAGACATGATGGTCTTGGGCAAACACTGACACCAACTCTAGAGAAGAATGGAGGATGGAACAAATTGGGATTTGGGGGATCAAACAGATAGCAGAAACAAGAAATTTAGCACCTATGACCATAGCACAGGTTATCCCTATGGAGAAAATATGTTCCCCTGCAGGGAGCAGAGCTTCTGTGATTCATTTTTTAAATTTACAAACCATTTGTGATCATCACAGTCCATCCCACTGTGGGGGTGGGGAGAGTGGGAAAGCATGGGGAGAAATCACAAAAATTCCTCTAGAAGACATTTCTTTGGAGTGTTTTGGATCATATTCTGGACATGGAGTAAACTTAAATGAATTCTGAAGCTCTGAAGAAGTTGTGTATACAGAGCATTAACATCTATATCTTAAGGAATTGCCTAGCTACACCAGCTAATATAGCAGACTAACAGAGTTTGCCAGAGCTCACCCATTGCAACTAAAAATGTATTGCTGTCATTTGTCTTTCAAAACTTATCCTTTCCCTTGGCCAGTCCATAAGCTTTTGCTCATTAGTTAAAATATTGCCACTCAGCTTGCATATTTCTTGGCTCTCCTGCTGGAGAGCACAGTTTCAGTAATTAAATGAATGGTTCACCATTCTGCTATCAAGTCACAGGTTGAAGTGGAATTAAATTTTCACAAGGAGTTTTACAACACAATTTAAAACAGAAGGCAGCAGTGAAATAAGATCTAGGTACAGCATTGCTGTGAATAAGATGTTGTTATTTAAGCCCTACAATTTCTTTATAAGGCTTTCACTTACAAAAGCAACCGTGAAAAGGCCCAAAAACATTAGCAGCAACTAAACTTGCACATGACAGAAACCGTGTATCTAGGAGTTGTTCTGATATACAATATAGGGACAATATTGTCCCAATATAGGACAAACACTGTTTAAGTGGGCAGAGAAAGGACAAATGTCTGTTTTTTCCTTAAGAAATTTTCTGCTGAGGGCATGTAAAACAAAGACCACAGGGGAGAAAAAAAGAATAATCTTTCTTGGAACAGAAAACATTTGATTCCTTTCACAGTACTAACAAGTATCTTCAAGTACTAGAGTATGAAGAATGCCTCTGGCACTGAATTCAGAGGAGCCAAGTACGTAGCTTACACAGGTTACCAGTGTGCATCAGCAGTCAGCTCCAAGATGAAATCTGAGTCCTCTAGAAATGTGCCATCCTGATCTCCTCTCCTTGCTGTAAATTATTTAAAGTTGCAACTTCCAGGGCTAATGCACACTTTTAGTGCCCAAGACTGAAGCAGTAACATGGCAAGTCCCAGTTCACTAGATTAGATGCACAGAAACAAAACATGATCACAGGCATCCTTTTACAGCAAGTAAATTTTACATTATCTACAGCCCCACTGTTGCAAACACTACTGTTTAATTTTTCTCTGAGGAGTCATACCCTGTCTTTCCTCCCCTGCTGTTCATCCTTGCTCTCCTGACATGTTTTACATCATTTTAAGGCAGAGATTTATTTTTTCTTAGTCAGGACTGGTGGTTATTTCAACAAGAGGCAGACACACTGCATCAGTTTTGACCAGATAAAATCCTGAGTAAAAAAAATAAAAAAAGAAAGACAAATTTCACAAAGACTGGATCAAGACAGTGTCAAATGTAGCAGGACAGTTGCTGTTGGTTCCAGCCTTGAGCAAGCTCCAAATACTCACTCAGCTCAGAGGTATGGAATTGAAAATGGAAAAGAAAACGTAGAGAACTGGACTGTGAGGATAAGAGAAAAGAGGAATTACAACAGACTGTAGAGAAGGAAGCAAATAGTGCCACAGTCAGACATTGTCTGACACACAGCAGCTCCTATGAACTTTTACACCTGCTGATAGCAATTTCCCTGAACTTTACTGGCACAGTGGAAGCAGATGAACACTGTAATAGGGAAGCAGTAAAACATGAGAATGAGAGTGGATCAAGAAGTCAGGTAGAATGCCAAACTTAGACAAAGAGATGAGATTGGAAGTCAGCAACAGAACTATCCTCACATGGTCTGCTCCTTTGCACCTCTCCATAATAAAGAACATCTACCTGCTTTTGTTGCACTTGCTATATTAGCTTATGTTGATTTATTACATTGCATCAAAAGCAGTATGGCCAGCAAGTGAAGGGAGATAACTTCTCCCCCACTCTCCCATTCTCAAGAGACCTGAAGTGCTGCACCCAGCTCTGGGGCCCTTGACAAATGAAGGATGTGGACCTGTTGGAGCAACTCCAGTGGAGGGCATGACAGTGATCAAAGAGCTGGAGCACTCCTCCTATGAAGATAGAGTTGGGGATGTTCAGCCTGGAGAAGGCAGGAGCTCTGGGGTACCTTAGAATGGCCTTTCAGTACCTAAAGGGACCTAGGAGAGAGCAGTAGAGGGATTTTTACAAGGGCATGGAGTGATAGGACAAGGGGGAATGGTTTTAAACTGAAAGAGGAGAGACTTAGACTAGATATGAGGAAGAAAATTTTACTGAAGGTGATGATACAGGTTGTTAGAGAAGTTGTGGATGCCCCATCACTGGCAGTGTTCAAGATGGGGCTTTGAGCAAGTTGGGGTGGTATAAGGTTCCCCTGCCTGTGGCAGAGGGCTTGGGACTAGATGATCTTCGAGGTCACTTCCAATCCAAATAATTTCTTTTGTGAATTCACTTCCTCCTTGCATACAAGACAGTTAAGATATATATATATACAATTTTTCCTATGTCCACTCCAGACCCTCTTTTTCAGGTAAACTGGATTAAGGACCATGTGTAGAGAAATTTATGTAACTAGAAGAACTGAAGTGTGTGAAAAAATATAGGAAGATCAGTTTCTCTGTTTAAGGCACTGTAAACCTGAAGAACTGGATTTTGTCTCAACCAATTCCAATTGACTTAACCTATACTTTTCAGAGAGGATCAGTCTGCTAGCCAAAACAACATTCTGAGACATGATCCACAAACCTGCTCAGTGCTCACAGCTACAAGCACATATACTGGAAGAGGTACTTCAGACCACAACATTACACAACACAATGTTAAATCATCCCAAAATTCAGGACCTGGGCATCTCAAGTTGCTTTCTTTCCCAGATTGAAGTACTTTTGACTTTATTTTCTGCACCTTGGCTGCCACAGAATGCAGCACAAGCTCTTCCTTTGTAGGTATTACGGATAGGCTAATCCACATTTGTTACTGTACAAATAACCATGACAGAAAACCCCAGAAGTTAATAAGCCTGTATTAACAGCAGGGTTCAAAAAACACACAGCAGGAGGCATGAAGTGCCAGGGTAAACAGTAGAGTAGGCTCATTTGGAAAGCTTTGTCCACCACACACACTGGTGGAGACAGAGCCCCTGGGGATAAAAAAGCCAGCATCTGATAATGTAACTAACGTATATATCTTAATGCACAGGAACATGGGTTGGGGGAATAGCAGTGCTAATCAATAGTCATAAAAGCTTGACTTTGTAACCTGAATAATAGTAGATTTTAACTACCTGGCCTCACAGAAATACATCTTTTAATACATTGAAGAAATACATTGAACAAGCCTTATGTGCTCAGAACACATTCTGATGGTAAAGCAGTTATAAACTATACTATGGTATAAAATATTATTGTAAAGCATATGGTGTTATAACCATGGTTTACACAATCAAATAAAAGAAGCACAGTCTTTTTAGATGACCAAAGTGTATTTTATTCAATTAGATTAACTGAATTTGGAAAAAAAAAAAAAAAAAAAAAAAACTCATCATGGTATTTGCATGAATTCTTATCTGCATTAGCTACTGAAGCAGAAGGAAAACAAAACCATATTTAATATTATTTGTCATCTGGATTAATTCAAAAATAGTTTTATACTGTAACAATGGAAAAAAAAATGGGGGAGGGGAATCAGTTATCAGTTTAATTTCTATAACATGCTTTCTAAATGCCTAAATGGGCATTTCCAGTCATACTCACAGTATGCAGTCATGGCAGCACTTCCATGTCTAATATGCACCAGTGTAAAGGGAGATCAATTGCTGACCCAGTCTAACCCAAATTGCAGAAAATGAAAGCCACTCAGGAGTTCAGACAGTGTTCTAAGTTCACTGAAGAAAAACTAATTTGAGCTCACATACAATGACAAAAAAAAAATCAGAATAATATCTTCATCTCATAAATATACAGTCTTATCCCTAAAAGATCATATAAAATTAGTATGATAGGATTCCAAGTTCTTTCTTTCACAATTTCACATCAAGCATGCCTAAATTCACATGCAGTATTATTTTTCCTATAACTGTCGGTCCTGCAAACTCAGCTATGTGTCAAGTTGGGTTCCTTCTGTCCCACACATCACCAACAGAACTAAAGCTTCTCCCAGCCAAATTGTCTGGTCCCATTAGGTGAGTTTCCAAAGTGTCAGCTGCAAGGAAAGAAAATGTCCTTAGTGGCTACACCTGGACTGCAGGGCTATGGGAGACATGCACCTCTGGACCCTATCTCTGGCCTCCTGAGGGTAAGCAAGAAGACCTCAAAACTTTGCATTGTACACCTTATCTTCAGCACATCTGCTTTATATTTTAAGAACAAACATACATTGTGACATGCAAGCTGCAAACCAGAGATCCCCAAATCTTTCAGTCCCATAAGTGTTCATTCTCGTTCTTCCCCAGTCTCTCACGCTAGAAAGAAAGGAGTCTACTCTCTTCCCCTGGCTATTTATCTCTCCCTTTTCACCTCCTGTTTTGGGACACAGACCTCAGAGTTAATGGGAGATCCCAGGGAACAAAGAGCACCAGAGCAGCTAAAATCAGGCAGTTGTTACAGCAGAGGAGTTCCTAAGATGAGAAGGACTGTCTAGAATGACAGTCTCACGGAAAAACTTTGCAGTTGGCTGGAGTTCAGCAGAGGGAGGGAGCCTGAGGGATGCCCACATTGGAGAACCCTCCCTTGTGGCTAAGGGAGCTCTGGACATTTCCCTTCTGAGGATGGATGGTGCCTCTGTGACACCCTCAGCCCCAGTGTGAGTGTCAACCACAGCAAAACACTTGTAGGAGGTTCAGCATGCCACAGCATGTGACCATATTTACTGTATGAGAATCACGATGGATAAGTGACATTTAGCAGCCACCTTTCCTTCTTTCTCCTCAAAGATAAATTTACAGTTTTCTTTGCCTTATTCCCCCCACCCCCTTCTCCTTCACTGAATGTTCAGAGCCCTGTTGCAGTCAGTGCTGGTGCTCTCCTGTCCAGCTCCTCCAAGAAGGGAGCAGCAGGGTCTGGATTGCTGCAGGGCAGCCTGGGCTGCTCTTTGTGTTACACTAGCCTTTCCAACCTGGCAACATGCTGGGGCAAAAACTACCTTCCCAGGTGCTTATCTTCTTCCCCTGCAGGCCCACAACCACCCCACTATACCGCTGCAGGTTTTCTAAATCAAGCCATTTGTAATTAAAAAATAAAATATTTACAGCAAACACAGATGGTTACTGCCATGTGTTAGTGTTAAACTGAGCTGAATCACACCCAGAGCAGCAGATGAAGGTAAAGATTTCATGGAGACTGGTAATGACTCACAAGTGCCATAATCTTTACTTTTTTTTTGGAGCAGAACCCCACTTTCATTATCTTCTTCCTGACATTTTAAGGGTAGCAAATTAAAAAGGAAGCATAAAGAAAAGTCTTACAGAGAAGTATACAGATGCATAATCTGTAAAGAACTATGTGAAATGTAAGACTGCACGTGAAATGAATCAGTGCCTTTGGAGGTGTGAGGTTTGGTTTAAGCTGCATAAAACCAAAAAAAGAATATTATGAAACTGCTCATTTATTTAATTTCTTTCAAAGACAACAGGCTGTGTATTTTATTGGGAGCAGCCATGGCTGCTATCTGCAATTTGCTTGCTTTAGGGTCTGCCCCAGTAACCAGGGAAGTGAGCTCTGCAGTCCAGGACTTTCCATCAAGGATCTTTCAGGAGAGGGACAGAACTGACAGAGGGAAACAAAAACATCTTACACAACTGTGGCATTTGCCAGAATCCATCTGGCAAAGCCCTCCATGTGTTTCTCCAGGCTCACTGTACCGCAAGTTTCACTTTCACGTTGATGCTCTTGATTCCTGAAGTACAATATATTTCAAATTAATTATTCATGTTTCACTACAAACTACGCTTTCAACTGACTTTTAGTCCTGTTAGCCAACAATGCCTCAGTCAAAGGAGCAGGATTCTGTTTCTTCTTGTGGGAGACTTTATTTGCATTGCTTCCTAAATCTCAACTTGATGACTAATCTGTTGCAACTGAGCAAATCCAGTGAAAATAAAAGAGCCTGCAGAGGTGTCACCGAGAGTTTAATTAAGCTTCCAGATCCTTTATTACCAATAACCTCGTTGCATAACTAAAGGAAAGACCCGCCAGAGTCTGATTCTCCATCTGGTTTGTGAAAGGGGAAATCACACAGAAGTTTTCTTTGTAAATATAGCACATTCAAGAGATGTTAACTCACACACAAAAGTAGAATTCCCAACCCCATTATTACAGAACCACTTTTTCAGAAAAGACTCGTATATTAAAGTCAACATTGCAAAACAAATTGTTTCACAGGACTTATAAAGGAAGATGGCTTTCTCAGGGAAAACTGAAAGCCAGTGCTAATTAGACTCAAAAGCATGATGACAAGCAGAAAGATCATGATTTTCACATCATCAGACATTTCCCAGCATTTCCATTAACTACATTATTTGGTGTGATGAGAAAACTAAAACCTGGAGAATACACGCAGGCTAGCACTATTGATGGAGTGGGAAACAGTGTTTTGAGAATGTCTACTGAGAGTTTCCTCCACGAATATGTGGCATAATTGTTTTGCATTCTTACAATAATTAGACTGCATAAACAATGCTAGCAACAGAGAGGAGATGGTAAACATGCCTGACTTTCATTTGCAGTGAAAGCCAACTACTGCCAGGTAAGATGGACAATGTGCAAGCATTACCAAAACTCCAAATTTATATTAGAATCAATCAAGGCAGTAGCTCCCACTCTTTTCTCATTGTTTCCAGAATCTAGTGAACACTCCAAAAGGAGAGAGCCCATATCCTGAAATTGAGAAAAACACGGAAAACAGTATACTGTTACAAAGAGAAATGTCACATTAACCTCTTCAACTACCACATTTTCAGCTCTGATCCAAGTTGCACTGAAGCTAATTAAAAGATTCACATTAGCTTCAGCGAGATCTGGATCAGATCTGAGGCAGCTAAAATCACCATACTGTTCTGATTCTAATTATATTTACAAGAAAGATTCTAATTTTATTTACAAGAAAATCTATGTAACACTAATTTCCAATGTTGTTAAATGTCAAGGAATCATTAAGTTAAAGGAAATGAGAAAATCAGTAACAAAAACCAACTCAATTCACCCTAGAGCTGTGAGAAGAAGAGAAGGAAGAACCACAAATGTCCCTTATTTTTACAAAACTATAGATGCTTCTGCAGAAAACAAACCAAGGTAGGTAATCTTGGAATGGGGAAATGAATCCCACACAACTTCCCTTAGTCACCACACGCTGTAAGTCCAGCCAGTGCCAAAATCGTGATGCTTTGCGGAACCTGACCAGAAAAAGCAGCAGTGAAAACAGACACAAAGCTTGTAGTGACACTACCAGATAAAGATACATTCAAAAATCAGACTAGCATGTCCAAGGTAATTAATTAACGTGAGTATAAAAAGAAACAAATATAGACGAGGTAACTTAAGCACTGCTCAAATTCAGAGGTTTGAACAGCTGCCACTAACTTGAATTAAACTGAGTTATCTTAGCTTTGCTGACAGTTTAAGTCCAATTAGCCAATTCAGGTTAATAAGCCACAGATGGAGATTTATCAGAAGCTAACTCTCAGCTGGTGTGTCCGAACATTCTACAGAAATGTTCATGGAATTGCTGTTTCAGAAGATCCACACCCATTATACTACAAGAAAGGGACTAACCCAGCAGGATCAGTTTCATCTGGAAAGCTGAAGGGTGGCTTCCTTTGGTATAAAATTCAGTCACCTCTTGAGAAGAGCATGAGTTGCTGTAATAACTGCACTTCTACTACATAAAGCAGCTGTAATATGTTTTGTAAGCTTCATTTCACTTGCTGACTGTTTTGGGAGTCTGCTAAGTTCTCAACATTTCAAAGTGTCAAAACTGCATTCAGATCATATAAAAAAAAAAAAACACAGGAAGCATCAAGAGAAAAAAGGAAGGCTACAGGAAAAGGAAACAAGGAGGTTGGAGACAAACTTCCACATATGCACGTTCTCATGTCCCTATAAAGTCAGTATCAAGAGCATACATAACAAATTATCAGGTTTAAAGAATAAACTCTTAGTTCAATCTAAAAGCTCAGAGGAAGGAGCTAGAAACTTTTTATGCTATTGAAAGGCATTGGGGTTTTTTGTTGGTTTTGGATTTGTTCTTTTTTAAAAAAGGAAGCCTTTTAGTACTTGGTGTAGCAAAGTTTCAGTTCATGGGGTTGTTCCCAAATACTGTGTCTCACAACCTGAAAACTGCTCCATTAGCTCAAATCAGTGGCCCGTCCAGTCCTGCTGACACTGCATACTGAATGTACCCTGAGGAAGGCAGAAAATAATGCTGCACAGGGAAAAGTTATGGAGTAGTTCTCCTATAAACATCTGCTCAGTTATTAAATAGGAGTAAAGTGATAGAACTAGAGAAGCCAGGGGATGCAAGGGCAGAGCCAGCATTCTTCCCGAGCGAGGTCTGGCTACCACATGTCACATCATCTCCATCTGACACAAGAGCCCTCCCCTCGCTTTGAGCCCCTGCCTGTAACCCGTGTACCTCCAGCCGTTGTGATTTCCCAGCTGAGGGAAGATTCATCAGCCTCAAGTGTGTTTTAACACACAGTTGTGCAGTGCTTTAAAACCCTTACAGCGCATTCTATTTACTTCGTTTTGCAGCGCCTCAGCGTGCTCTGAGCAGCCCGCAAGCATTCGCTCCGAGCGAAGAACTCTCATGCTGACTATTAAGAGCGCAAGTTACTTCAAATCTTCAATTTTTATGGCAGCACAGATGACACCGTGCGCTCCTTTCTGAGCGGCAAACGCTGACTTCACACTCAGGCTGCCAAGCTTGCCCGGCTCTCTCAGGCTCCGAAAGGGGCACAGCCGGCGTGACCCGCACCCAGCAGCGGGGACTGGCTCTCGGTGCTGCAGCAGCCCCCGTTCTGCTTCCCAAAGCAACCCAGCGAACCCACTGCACTAGTCTCCTCTACAACACAAAAGTGTGGGGGCGAAGGGGCTCCTCTTCAACCCAAAATACAGGCAATTAAAGGAGCACGGTGAAAAAATAACACCCCAACGCCGGTCCTTCGGGGACCTCTCTCCCCTCCCAAAGCCCTCGCCTCAGCCCCATGGCCGAGAGTCAGTCTCCAGCCCCCATTTCCAGCCCAAACGCCCCCGAAAGCTTCCCCCGCTCCCCGCGGACACGCAAGGACCTGGGCAGGAACTTTCGCCGCCGCCGCCGCCCCACGTCCCCCTCAGCCGGGGCGCGGCGTCGCCAGCTCTCCCCCTCCTCCCGGAGCGAGCCCCCGAGCTCGGACCTGCGGGACCAGGGTGCTGCTGGGGCGGCTGCCCGCGGGCAAGGGGCCGGGGTAAGGAAGGGACACTCACCCTGGCAGTGGCAGCAGGAGCCCGGCGCGGGGTGGAGCGGGGGCGGCGCGGCGGCCGGCATGGTGCGGGGGCTCGGCTCCGGCCAGGGGCTGCCCTCACGGCACGGCACCTCACGGTCCCTCCGCGCCGCCTCCCGCCTGCCGGCGCAGTCAGGGAGCGGGAGGGAGGGGACCCGGCGGGGAGGCGGCGCCGCGCACCGGCCACACCGGCGGTCACACCGCCGCACCCTCCCCGGCCCGCCCGCCCTCCCCGGGGCTGCCCCGCCGGCGGCGCCGCCTCAGAGCCCGCCCGCCCCCGCGCCTCTGCCCGCCCGGCTCCCGCCTCTCCCCAGCGCCCTGCTCGGCCCCGGCCGCCCGCATGTCCTCGTGTGCCCCCCAGACGGGTGTTTGTTCGAGCCCGGGGGGCTCCGTGCGTCCCCGCGGGTGTCCCCAGCTGGCAGGATGTGGGACGCTGCTCCCAGCAGTGAGTGAAAACGCTTTTATTGTCTCCCTGTAGATGCCAAATAGATCATTCACAGAATCACAGAAAATGCTGAGTTGGAAGGGACCCTCAAGGATCCTGGAGGCCGGCTCCAGGCCCTGCACAGCACCGTTCCCCACGTGCCTGAGAACATTGTACAAGCACTTCTTGAGTTCCGTCAGGCTGGTGCTGTGACCACTGCCCTGGGGAGCCTCTTCCAGTGCCCAACCACCCTCTGGGGGAAGAACCTTTTCCTGATACCCAACCTAAACTTCCCCTGACACAACTTCAGTTTCACTTGTATTAAAAAAGACAAGCGCCAAGCTATGTAAATAAAGTAAATAAAAATAATGCTGGATGCATGAACAACTGGTTGACCAACATCAACATAAAATATGAGAAGAGCATTTATTTCATCCAGGCTGCCCATGGGATGCTGCCTACATGGCTACACACCTGAAAAATAAGCGAGTGAAGTGACGAGCCACAAAGCTGATTTAAGGGTTATATAAATGGAGATTGGTCCCCATACCACGCTACAAAAGGAGATGCAACTTGATAACTGCACATACTACAAACTAAAAGATCCTTCACCTTTGCAGTTGAAATGTATAAGAAAGTCAATGTCTGGAAGCTGAAGGTGGGTAAATTCAAGTAAGAAATGTTATTGTTGGGAGTGAATAATCACTGGCACAAATTGTGGAGGGAAGCTGTATTTTATTATTTGGAAATCTCCTAATAATACAATATGTCTCCTGTAATATAATATGTAAATACTGTATGAATATCTGATAAGTACAGTATCCCACCAAAGAAGTTGGATTTACATGCAGAAATTTTGTGGCCAGAGATATCCAGTAGGTCAGACAATAAGATGTCTTACATCATTCTGGCATCAGACTATGAACAGGACAAAGCAGAACATGCTAAACATTTATTTTATACTCCAATTTTTGTCATTTACTGAAAATATTGTCAAGCTGCCCTGTTTAATAGCTTGTCTTCTATGATTTTTCTTCCAGGGTATTTAACCATTTTTGGAGCAACAGAGTCTAACGCAAACACCTTTGTAAAAGTAGATCTTGAACAGTATTTTCCCTGAAATGTATTTCACTGTGCTTATGAAAAAAATGGGTATAAAAAGCTCAAATATCTTTACTCATTCTTTGACACTGAGAATTAGCATTTGGCTAGGCTATGTGGTGAGTGAAACTAGGTAAAATAAAAGTATAGACAAAAGCTGTCTTATAAACAAGTCAAAACTCAGGTTGTCAAAACCCTGCAACACATTATAATACCAAAAAGATAGCATAATTTCACCATCTTTTGAAATTTTCATGTTTGCTTAAAATCTCAGAAACTTTCAAATTCCATGTTTCTTTTTTTTTTTCTTTTTGCTTTACTCCTATATCTAGAGCTTGTTGCTTTGCTCCAATCCTGCAGTCATAATTATCTGTTTGCCCTGGGTATCAAAGTTAGTTTCAAACAACATACCTTCAGGATTAGAACTGCCTGAAGGAGCTCAACTAAGGCGCTGTTTTTCAGTCATTTTCACATGTGCAGTTTGTGTTGTATAATGGGTCACCTCTTCTGACACACCCGTGCCCATGTGAGATCTTGGCTTCAGTAAACACAATGGCAGGTCTCTTCTGCTATTCCCCATCTCTCACCCAGTCCTTTAAACAATGTTACAACTCATTTCTGCAATTGTTGGCATCTCAATTATTAATCCTGTCTTAAGAAATCAGGGACTGTGTTCAGTTCCTGTCTGTGGCACTCTTCCACCAGGTTTTTTCCACTTTTCTGTGTTTGACCTTTCCAATGTGAAATGTCAATAACAACATCAATTAAAGGGATTTGCTGTTGATAGATGCAAAATCCTTAAAACAGCTAAGTATCTATCACTCTTAATTATCTGCAGTTGTATGGCTTCCAAAATAAGAATGTGACATGACCCAAAAATAAACACTAGATCAGTGGAACCCTCATTTCTTCTCATAAAATGAAAAACAGACGAGGAGTGAATACCAGATTCTGAAGACATCTCATTTCTAATTGCCTCTGGAAAATTGTCACCTCTGCCTTCAGCAGCCAGTGAAGTGTTTTTCCCTTTGATCCATTTTTTAACCAGCCAATGACCTCAACCACTCTGTTCCTCTACTAAACCATTTGCTACTTCCTTGCCGTTTCTTAATAAATGTAAACAAGAACCACAAGATTTGCTGCTCAATGATACCTTTTTAACCGGTAAGAAAGCTGAATTTCACAGATGAATCAGCAGGAAGTTGTCAAATACACGTCTGGTCTCTCACACACTGGCTCACACATAGTATCTACAGAGGGCTATGACTGGCAACAGATACATTGGTACACCCTTGGAAATGGGATGTTCATTCTCTCTTAGTAAGAAATCCTACTTTCCTTTTGCCTCGTCCTAAAATCAGCAATTTTCTTCTGCCTTAGAAACCACCTCTTTGTGTCCCTTTTCTCCTCCCTTGAGACCCAGGATTCTGCTGGCACCTGCTCTGTTTCAAGGTCTGTACTTTAATTAAAGGAGATATGTAAAACAAAATTTCCACCTGATCTTGAGGAATTATTCTCTCTAGATGATCATGCTCGGAAATTACATTTTGTTTGTTTCTTGCTGTATTCTTAAAAATACATCACTAAATATATCACTGAAAATAAATCCACATTTTTTCCTATTAACCTGGACATATTAACTTATGCCCCAGATATGATCATCCCTTCTGCTATCATAACACATTGCTTTGAAAATGATAAATTGCCTATACACACCATACCAAGTGAGGAAGAAGTAGCAAAAGCTACCTTATATATTTATTTGCCTCTGTTTTGCATAATTTAAAAGAAATTACAATTGCTTTGTGACAAGAAATAATCAGTTACCTTAAACTTAATCAGTTTATTCACAAAGTCTGATGAGAGCTGTCTTCCTAATGTCCAGAAATCTAATCTAGGATATTGAATAAATCAGCATTGAAATATCAGTTTCATATTGTGGTTTCAATAACAAAAATGTTAGTCTGCCATTTTTATGTGAAAGTCATCCATACACAGTGGTTTTCCAATTTACTAATAGTCCCTGTGGTGGCAAATTAAGCTTGAAGTCTTGGAGCCCAGTGCTATAATGTAATTTTTCTGTAGTCTATGAAAAAAAGTGTGTGTAACGTTTTCAGATGAATATGAATATCCCATACATGTCACTGGGATATTCCAAACACCCAGGAGCCAGTGGTTTCTTGGGGCACATTAAACTTTGTCACATCATGTGGTGTAAAGTAGCTTCCACTGACACAAAGGCTGAAATACAAATGTGTGACAGGCACCCTGACACTGCTGCTTCTGGCAGAACTATCAGGGATTACTTCATATTTGCAAAAATACCTATATTGTAAATAAGAAAGCAGTTAATATGGTTCCCTTTAAAGAAAAAAAGAAACCCAGTGCATTTAATATAAGAACGAAAGACAAAAAAAAACCCTGACCTTTACAGAGGACTAAAAATAAGACTGAGTTCTCTCTAAACCACATTTCTATCTCATCTTCTATGTCTTGAGTATATGAAATACAAGGGGCAGAAGATGAAGGAATTAATCTGAATGAAGGCAATGGCAGCTAAGTCTGCTGCTGTTAGAGCTCCATAAGCTAATATTTCAGACCTCATCAATAAGAAATCAAAAACCATCACTGAAATACCAAAAATGACAGGCATTATTCAAATCACAAAAAACAAATGCCAAGCTATGTGTGAACAACACAGGATTAACCCTCCACCCTCAAAAATAAATTTGAAAAAAATCAAAGAGCTTACATTCATGCTACTCCTTAAATGTCACGAAGGAAAGAATTTCCAGTAGAAACCAAATTCTAATACCAGAGTGGAATCAAGACAATGTGTAATTTTCCCGTAACAGTGATATTATGGGCATTTACATAACAACAGTGCTGAACAAATTCATTAGGTCAAATAAAAAGTCAGGATCCAAAGCTTCCTCAGGCACAGTCAGCAGGCCAGCAGATATCCAAAGCGAAAACCAGACTTTGGCAACTTATTACCTAACCAAGAAAGAAGATAATGAACATAATTGACTACTTCTTTCCAGAATTAACTTTTTGTTTAAAGGGCATATTTGGAAAAGTGTATTGTATTCTCACCAAAGTAAGGTCTGTTATCTTCCTCTGACATACTGCCTTATTTCAGCTTCTAAGTCATGAAAATACTTAATCAGTGTCAAATTCAGATAATTAGAAACTGCAATGGAAAAGGGCATTGATAATAGGTGTATTATAAATGGCAATGTTTTGATGATGTGGGATAACTCTCCATGACTTGTTTTAAAAAGTGTTCATGTATTAAAGAGATACTCATTGGTATCAAATGAGTAGAAATTGTGGCCACCTGGCATCGCCTGACACTCCAGGTTTCAGCCTCACCTGTGCTAAACAACGCATACAGAATTATGACTCTTAGTAAGACTCACAGAATGGCATGCTTATCATTAGGACACTTCTCTAAGGGGACATTTTATATTCTATTTATATTTATTATATTTATATTTTACATTTAATAATTTCTTTCATTCAAATATTACAAAGGTTGTCAACATTCAGAGAAACCTTGCACAATGATATAAGGCACATAGGAACTTCATTAATAGATGATCTGATCAAAACCTAGAGCTGGAGAAAAGCAGTGAAGGTGTATAAACTATATTTAGGTACCTTGAATATTAAAAGTAAGAACTTTTAAACACAGAGAGGAATGAGGGTCACATAGCAAGTCACGGAAATAGAATCCAAACCCCAACTGCCTGACTTTGTGTGCCTCGAAATTTGCTGTTGTTATGACAATATCTGATGCTGGATGTGTTTTTTTGAAAGTACCCTAGGTGCTTACTCACATACATAAGCTCTTTGTGAATTTTTTAGAGGCTATTTCCCAGCTGACAGTATAGCTTTAAAAATACACTCCTCTCCTTGCTTAGAAGTTTCCCTTCCTTGCTTTGAAGTTCTGACCATGGTTCCTGCTGTGAATACTTCTATTTGCTACATATCAGCTTATTTCTGCCTCGTGTAAAGTGAAGAGGAACCTTAGCTTCTTGGAGACACTGGTTTTTCACTGCCACTGATGGCTCAGGCTACAGAAAATTTAGCTGCAAATAGTGTGAGACAGTGTTTGTACAGATACATTTTTAAATGACACATTTTGTACTGTTTGGAAGCAGGCAGTTCATACTTACTAATCATGTCTATATTGTTACTGTAGAAATGGAACACTACCAGAATAACAGAGATGTATGGAAAAAACAGACCAGTAAACCAGAAATAGCAATACCAGTCTGAGATCATCTTTTACCCCAAGGTCATTTAATCTAACACTGGTCAGTACTGATGAGCAGGTCAGACTTGTGACACTAAAGCAGAGGGGCTGTACTGGGAAGGCAAGAGAGGCATCTTTGATTTTTATGGCACCTCTTCTGGTAAACTGAGGGGCAATATATGTTTCTGTCTCCATGTTCAGCAGCTGGGCTTAATAAATAAATGCAATTCCTCAGTTCTCCACTGAATGGAAAGGCCAGAACAAGGTAGATGTTTCTGTTTTCAGGGTGAACAGGACTCAAGCTGCCCAGACTCTGCTGGATCTTTGAGAAATGTGGCCATACATGCAAAAGGGAGGGGCCAAGATACTGCAGTCAATCTTCTGTGTAATATAGCTGTAGATCTTCCTTAAATTATTTCTCCCTTCTCTTTTGAAATAAGGACTTCTCACGCAAGCAACGCCTGTGGTTGGTGGGAAAAGAAAGAATTTGAAAACTGCAGATTTCATCTGAGAAACTTCCCAAATAATAAAAAATGTGGACTTTAGCATCATTATAAAAAACATCAGGTTCTGTGCTTTCATTAAGAATACTCAAAAACTGTCTTTTTGTGCAAGCTACAGTCTGATTGATAATGCTTATGATTCTTAAGAAAAATGGATAAAGAATCCATATTTTCCTTATCACTCTGGAATACACGCTAATTAAAATTCAGACAGCAAACAGAGCACTATCACCTCTACTTTCTGCTTGCTTGCAGCATCACTTTTGCATTTCTTACCCGGGACAGAACTTGTTTCTTGCCCCATATGCTTTTGCAGAGTCAGCCACAGCAGTGTTCCTGATGGCCTTCTCCATCTCACCATAAAAAGCACACATGACATGGAGGGAACCCAGGAACACAGGGATTCAGCATTTTGAAATTTCTCCCCGAGGAGAATTCATAGGGAAAGGCCCACACAGGTGATGATCTCATGGATCTCTCTCTATACCTCAGTGGGACTCCTCAGCAAACACATCAGGCAGGTTAAACCATCTGGAAAGACAAGACCAGCCTGCTCTCGCTGAGACCTGAAGAGAGCCAGATCTCTCTCTATATGGAAATATAAAGTCCCTGCAAAAGGGCTTTGTGCTCAATAGAGAGGAGAATTTAGAGCATGTAACCTACCTTCACTTTTATTACAGTAACCCCCGAAAGATTGCCTTGCAATCCCAGTTATTCAATCCATTATTGTCATAGTACAGTAATATTAAGAGGTGACAATGTAAAGTGGCACCTGGAATTATATTAATTCGTTGCAACACACAGTTCTGACAGTCTGATGGGTCCAAATTTACACATCAGTTAATTAGTGATTGTCACTTATAATAGGAAGAAAGTACAAGGTTAAGCCACATGGAATAAGAAAGTTTCTAATGGATTACAGCACACACAAGAAGTTAACATATTTTTATTTGTATGATTCATAACCCCTTTCACATCCACAGGAACTTGCATTTAATTACTTAGTTCAGAAGAACAGGGTAATTAAGACCATTTGTGATCCAAGTCAAAGAAAGAAGCATTCCGCAAAATAGAAAAGTATATTAAAGAACAGAATGTGTTGGGGAAAAAAACATTGTGGCTTTGACAATGCCAAGAGTCAAGACAAGCCTGTGCATGGTAAATGCATGGAGTGTTCACATATTTATGCTAATGACAATGCAAACACAAATGCATTTATTAGGAATGTAATTCTCATGAGAAGTCACAGCCGAATCACAAATCATGAGCGTCTGAAAAGCACGCAATGAAGCAGAATCCTTGAAAACAAATTACTTCCCCTGCCCCTTCTCTCAATAAAGGTTGTAACAACCTTGCATTTAAGTGAATGAATGCTGCTCAGCTGTACCCACAATATTTCAAGTGTTTTGAGGAGTTGAATATATTTATGAAGTCTTTAAAATGTTTCCTTGGGACTTTTGAGTTTTGTAACACTGTTTTAGAAATGCAAGGCTTTAGTTGGGACCTTGAGATGCAGCCAGGGAATCCAAGGAAGAGATTCCCATTGGGCAGCAGGAGACTGAGCTGTAGTCTCAGCACACACAGCCCTGATCTGCTCTGGAGCCTGGCACAAGGCACCTCATTTCATGGCTCCTGCCTTTCCTCTTCCTAATTAGCTGTGATATTTTGGAGAAAAGGGATAGAGGGAAACTGAGACAGGACTGTCTCCTACAGCGTTGTAGATCCAGAAATTGTACCTCCAGGCTCCACTTTCAGCTAGGATATCTTGGTATTACTGAGGTATAAATAATAATAATATCACATTGCAAGGCACCCTCTAATATTTAGAGGAAGATTTTGTGCAAAAACAGCCACCAGCTGTTCCTTCTCTGCATGCTTAGGACAACTGGTACCACCGTTGCCATAACTTTTGGGAGCCCCAGTTAGAATCAGCTATTTATTCTGGACTATGATAAACAAGATAGCAAATCAGCAAGTGAACCAAAACAGGAGAAGTTGTTCTGGCTACTTTTTACATTTCATTAATTTCACAATCTAACAACTTTTTTTTTTGTTTTTTTTTTAAGCCTCAGCTACAGTTGTAAGATAATTTGCATTACCATTAAAAAAAAAAAAAAATGCTTGGCCCTCCTGATTGAGAGAGAATAACAGCATCACCAGTTAAAGAAGCAGCAGACAAATATGCAATACTGGCATTAACTGTTTCAGGTCTGAATTCCCAAGAAAGAAAGAATTTTGAGGCTGTGATTTTCTCTTCAGTTTCTCATTTGTCTCGTTCCCTCTCTTTTCCCAATAATTTTGACAGCACTGACTAATTTCTACCAAAATTGACAAGGGAGTAAACATTTCAAACACAACTGCCTTGTATACATTTTGTAAAAACTTCAAGCTGGCTATCACACAGCGAGTCAAATTATTTTCCCCCATGAAAGCAAAGCAACCAGGATGTAGCTGCTCTTCACATATGCAGCTGCTGACAACCAGCTGGCAGTAGAACATGTGTAATCATCCATGGGCAGCCTCACATTAGCCCTGGCTCTGTTTTTCTGGGATACCACTGACAGCTGCTGCATCAACAGCATGTAGTGGAGGGCTGACATTATTCAAATTGGAGGAAAGCATAAAGGAAGAGATAGACTTGAGGCAAAGGACAATTCATAGGAAACCAGGATTGATTAGTCCCCTTGCTCAAAGAAAAACTCACTTAAATCTCACTGGTGTTTGCACAGGGACCACAGAAGAGACACACTGTCAATCTTAGGACAACACAGTAAAATGAACACATGGCACTAATTTTGGCTCCCCAGAAAAGCATCTTAAAAGCCTTGTCACCTTTCTTTGATAGAACTTTCTCTGCTTCCTAGGCCAAAATGATGGAATACATTATTTATAAGCTTTTGAGCTCCTTTTGCAATAATTTCATTGCTTTCCTGACTTAGCCTTCAAAACAAGAGTGCAAGAGATACACATAACTGGACAAGGTGAAAATTCATGAGAAAGTGTGTGTTTTTCCACTGGCCTTAATGAACCCCAGAGAAAGCAGAAGTATTAAAAGTGCTTCTATGTAGCTGCCAGTATACTCACACCCAAGTAAAAGAGAAAGATGTAAAAGGCAAGAATAGGCAGTTAAGTGCTTTATTAGTATTTTTGATGGATTGGTACCTTAGCACACAGCCACATGGCAGAAAGATAATTTTTTTCCTGGTTTTGTCCCTCTCCTCATGGTGTGGTAAAAGAAAGTGGAGAAAAACTTGAGGGGCATCCCAAACCATGCTTACTCAGACAAGAGGACTCTGCCTAGTATAGCCTTTCCTCTGCCTCGTGTCCTTCAGACACATAATGAGTTCACACACCAAATGGTGTGGGCACAATCCATCATTCCACCTCCCAGATCAGGCAGATCAGAGCTGCCCCTGTCTCAGAGACATTTTGTTGGAACAGAACTTGGCATAAGATGTTCTGTTAAAGTTTTCTGTCCCTCCTTCCCTGACACAGATTTGTGGTTCCAGCCTGTTCTCTACTGCTCTACCCAATGCTATTTTTGACGTCCTGCTTTGATGGGAGATTCAAGCTGAAACAGTTAAAGTAGGTGCACCATTGCAGAAATGACCGGTTACTGTGTTAAATTAGCCATTTTGCAAGAGATGAAAACCATCTTTCTACCACACCTCCGCTCAAATTTCATTCCTAAAGAGCTGTGCCAATATTTTAAACTGCTTTGAACTCAAAGACCTGAGACTAGACAATTTTCCTCCTGCTGAAAGGGATGAATTTCTTCTGTACATGTAGAATAATGAGGGATAGTGCATTGACATGAATGCTTTTTCAGTCTTCTCAGGCAGCAGACATGGATGAAGCATTAACTGTACAGACAAAGATATTTATTGTTATGGTTACAGATGGCTACAACCTTTAATTTATACTTTTCTTGTTTTCCAGTCTTCCTGACATGCTCTGTCCAAACCAAGGAAAATTTGACTTAACATTTTAACGGTGAAAAGGTGAGAAAAGAAAAACAGGTTGCAATTTCCATCTGAGAAAATTCAGGCTCTCTAAAGCCATCTTAGATCCACTGCAGATCACAAAAGCCCATGTGGCACCTCGCTTCAAGCACAGGCACTACAATGCAGTAAGCACCTGTTGCCTGCATCACTCTATCTAGTTAAGCAGTAGTTTGTTTAAAAAAACATGCAAAGTCCCCAAAAATTGAAGTTCATTTCCAAATTGCCCCCTGAAAATATGTCTTTCCTCCCTTAAATGATCCATTAATCTCTCTCAAGCAAGGAAGCAGAAGTGAGGAACTTCAAAGTAAGCGATCACTTTCTAATCCCTCTATGTTTATTAGAAGCAGGCTGGCAGTGTTGTACTTGCTCTCAGCCTGGGAGCCTGGGGACAATATTCTGCTACCCAGGCAACTTCACATCACCACTGAAGCCCTGTGAATGGTATGTGCCAGCTAATCTGAATGAGAAATCCTACATCTCACCAGCTATGTCTTTTATTTACTTAACAAGATACAAATACAGCATCTGTCTCATGGGTTTTGTAGAGAAAGGAGTGAAGTTTTTGTTGTAAACTTGATCAGAGCTGTTAGCCAGGCTTTATCCAGCACATGCCTGTGCTGAAGATCACCATAAGACTGTGAAATACACTCCAAGGATTCATCTCCCTTACAAGAAGCTGGTGCTGAAATGTGGCATACGTGAGACACTTGCGTGAACCTACAGGTGCAGATCAATATTCCATTTTTTTATCTGAGTCATTAGAATTATCTACTGAGTTTTCCATCAAATATGGACAAAAGAGAGAGTCAGCCTTAACTAAAGATGTAAAAGCTCCTAGTTGGTCTGCTTAAACCAAGCAGATGAGATCCTTTTATCCTCTTTTTTTCTCATTTTAGGGATAAATGTAGAGACTCTACTCTTCAAAGAGAAAATGGGAATTCCATGTATAAATTTCACCTACTTCAAGTAGCTGGTAGAGAATATCTGGAGCTTCAGGTGTTTTTAAACACATATCTACATAGATAGATCATACAAGTACCAATGCAGACATTGGTCATACATCAATACTGTCCAAGGTGTAACAAACATACAAGAATTGGAGATGAGGAACTGAATTCAGTCTGTGCAGAACCATTTTTAATAGTATGTTTTGAAAAGAGTGCCGGCTGGCTGTTCCCTTGCACTTTCCACTGGAAGATTTAAGGAAGCTACACCCATTATTCCTTTCTACACAGTGCTTCATGTCCTGTGGTGAGCGTGAATTGCACTTGAAAATAAAGATTGCAACAAAAAATTACCTCCCCAGTGAGCTGATAAGGAAGGAGCAGCACCATGTCAACAAATTCTTGCTTTATATATTAAATTTGGGGGGGGTTAAGGCAATTATTGAATTAATTTATTTAAGACATATAAAAAAAAATTAGGGTTTCGATCACATTTCTGTGTTACAGTAATAGAAGCAACTATATTGCAAGGGCATAGAAAGTTTCTGGAGGCAATATTATCAGCCTATTAGTTTTGAATGTTCAGCAAGCACTCCAAAGGAAGACAATTTAGAGAGAATCACGCTGTGGTAAGTACTGAAAGTTTTCAACAAGAATTCCTTCAGAACAGAGTGTATCTGAGCCTGGGATATTTTATGGCCACTTTTCCAAGAGAGAATTTAAAGGAAAGCAGAATCTCTGTTAAAAAGTCCATGAGTGGGTGCTGTTAATAACTCCAGTAGGTTGGGGATGATTGCACATGACTTAGAGCTTTGTTTATTCACTGAATATTAGATGACATGGCGTAAATCCAAAGGGAAACAGTTAGTATTTATGTGCTGAGAAACAAAGTGGAGCTGGTTCTCTTACTTCTAAACTCTCAGAGGAGTGACCAAGAACTAGATTTAAGAAAGAGCTGAAAGTCACAGATATGAGAATTCAGTTCACCAAACCAAAATCACGGTCTTAAGCATCTCCCCTCCCCCTCAGACATGTCTAAGTTCTGTCAGCACCTTTGTTTTATCCAGAAGCTGTTTAGTGCAGAATTCATAACCACAGAGAGGTGATCAGGCTTTACCACCCCAGCACTGGGCAACAAGATCTTGGTCCCTGGACCCCCTGACTTTCTCACCCAGGAAGTCTCTTAATGACTGTTTACATTAAAGGACGAGGCTTAAGAGGGAACCTTGCTTCCAGTTTGCTTTGTGCTACAGTCTCAGAGTGGGAGATATTGATGGTCTGATTATTCTGGGTGAGAAAAGGCTCTCTGTGCCACCATTTTGCTGTTGTCTTCAAGATGGAGCTCTAGGAATGTCTCTGGGAGGTGGATAGATGGATCCCACACAGACACCAGAGCACCTCAGGCAGAGATTCATTCTTCTCTGCATTATTTCCCCATGCCTAGCTTGAGGCAGCTGTACAGTTTAGCTGATCTCATAAAACAAGTGTAATGGCTGCACTGGATTGCATCCTGAAGAGTTTTAGTCTCTACATTGTATACATTTCTGAACAGAAAATTTTGGATCTCATTGTGGAGCCAAGCACCAGGCATTTGAATGCCTAACACATTCACTGAACACATTTGCCTTAATGTGCTTTCACTAAACAGAAAAGAAAGATGTACATTTGAGACCTGCACATCATTTGAGGTCATCTATTAATTGTTCATTACTCAACTGATACCAAAAAAAAACCTAAAAAAAAAAGTAAATTCACAAATGCAGCTATCATCAAATGCACAGAAATCCTACAAGAGCTCAAAGAGAAAGGTAACATATGGGTAAGGCTGGAAAAGCTAATTTTAACATGATTTAGTTCAGCAAAGAACACATCCTGATTTAAAATGTGGTTTTATTCTTATCTCACATTGGTTATACTTAGTTATTTTTCTGAAGATTGAGTCTCACTTTTAGCAATTATTAAGGCATGCTGTTTTGCAAGTAAGTGAGGCGTTTTTACTAAATTTGGTGCCTTTTCTTTGGTAACTAGAAAAATGTATATTAGTGTTCTGGTTTAGGGCAAATTTAGGGAGGCAATTTCTGAAGGGGTCCCTTTAGAAAGCAAATTCAAGCAGCCCCCTCCCCCACACGGTTCAGGAGACAAAAATCTCCTTCAAGAGAAGTGGGAAAAAAACCTGTTTATTTAACAAAGTATTCACAAGCATTAAAAGAAAAAAAAAAAAAAAAATTCAACAATGAAACCTCTTGCTGTTCTGAAGAGATGGCAAATTCAGAAAGTCCTTGCCATGGGGTGTAGCTTGGCTCACTCAGTCTCTTATCAGTCCCTTCTGCCCTGGAAAATGCAGCATCCCAGGCCCTGGTGGGCCACAGGTGTGAGCTCCCAGTGCTTGCCTGGGTTTTCAGTCCAGAGCAGGGCTAATCAGTTCTAACAAAAAGAAAAGCCACAGTGTGGGGAACTTCTCTGCCTCAGCTAGCTAATGAAAAACTAACTAAAAAGCAAAGGAGAGCTTTTGAGAAGGAATGTGGGGGAGCAGGTGCAGTGTCTCAAGACAAACCGCGCGCTTCTTCTCCCCCCTTCGCTCTCAGAGCCAGCCTTAAAGGTGAAGAACTTAACATCCACATAAACAGAACGGACAGCTGGGGATACAGGCATCATGAAGTCACCCTAGGACAGTTAGGCAACTGAATTGCTAGACTCTATTCTATTAGAAAAAAGCAGATAATGCTTTTTGTTTCTAAGGGTATTCCTTTCTATTCATGATTTGGGTTAAGCTAATTTGGATGGAAATGTCAATTATATACAATAGGCAAAAATTTGATTACTTTAAGCAAATATAATTACATGGAATATTATGAATAATAACAACACATTTATTAAATTATATTTTGAAGTTAAAATTATTTGAATAAGGACTTCTTTGTGGTTGTATGTCCTTCAAGACATCTAGAATAAGAGGAGGTTAACTCCTCCCCTTCAAGGTTTGTCAGTAGGTTGTAAATTCCCTTCAACCCAGCTCTCAATACCCAATCAACTTGTCAAGTTCTAATGGTCCTTGTATTGTATTTAGCTTTTCATGCAAAAATAAACATATAATTTATTCTTTCAGCAAATCCTACGCAGCAAATCATGGGAGGTGATTTCACCTATTACACTGACTGGACTTCTGTGACTGACAACAAATACAGACACTGTCCTCAGCGTAATTGACAAGGATTTCATAAATAACTCTCATCTTCAATGTTCATTTTCATGGCAATATTCAGGACATAAGCAGTAAACACATTTTAGTAGAAAATATTCATGACAGTGGGCCCAGTTGAATGCCTTTTTTTTGAGGCCATTGTTGCTTTATTCTGTCTTTTCATACCAAGGCAGAAAAATAAACCAGCAAACATACATTTTAGTTTCGCGTTTTAGTTTCTTTGTTAATGTACTCATAACTTAGTCTTGAAATGGGTCAGTTAATGTTCCTTCATTCTGCTTAAGATATTTTTCTGATACATGAAGCAAAATAATTGCTCTATCAATGTTTATAAGGCTGGTTTTGCTCAAGGCTCTTTATCTTGTCATATCAATCAGCCAAGGCTAATATGTGTGACAGAAAGTAGGACAGAGATCCCCAAAGAGGGACGAAAAGATGAAATGACAAATAAGCTGGAAAAGATGCAGGGTCATTTCCCTTTCAGCCTCAGTGAAATACCTTGCTTTATGAGTCAGCATTGAAGATATAAATAGGTTGCAATTATATAAATAGTTTGCAATTATAAATATAGTCAGATGATGAATGTCTGACATTGTCAGAATGTATTTTGCTGCCTCAGTTCAGCAAGGCAGGAACAAACAGGACTGATTGATCTGAGATACCACAGTTCAAAAGCATTAACCCAGGGGATGAATCCATGTTTTGGTTACCTAATCAATCAGCCAGAACATCAGGAAGAATCACCTCACAGAGGCTGAAAAACAGCCATCAGTCTTTACATTTGAGAACATCAGCTCACGAGATCCTCCTATGTTCAGAGACACACTCTCCCAGCCAAAGCAATAAACAATAAACACTTTCTAGAACCTGAGAACACAAACAAGAGGTTCATTGCCCTGCAACCTTCCATTCAATAGTATTGATGTGCAGTCCAACTGGCAAGAGAACATCCCTGTTTTGATTTCTGACTAGATGAACAAGTCAGAAAGTCAGAGTAGTTCAGAAAGTACACCTCAGCTTGTACATTGAGACCTGACTGCCCTTGTACTAAGACCGGAAGAATCTGACTCTGGTTTTGTCTGTTTTCTCTCTATGACAATGAGAGTAATCTGTTTTTTACCAGGTTGACTCCACTTTTCCATAAGTATAAACAAGGTTAATATGTGTTTGGAAGCATTTATGCTAGGTGCAAATGAAGTTCCTTCCAGTGCAGGGGCAGCAGAACTTACAGCTCTCTCTGAGCTCATGTTTAAACATTTCACCCAAATACATATATCTATATGTAACTGTGGTTTTGACCTTGTTTTAAAACAGCAGCCCCTTTTGGAGGAAATGTGGAAAGCTAATTAATTTATATTGCAACAAATTATCAGAGATGATTTTTCACTACCCCTCCCCCCTATTTAAAACAAATGTTGAGGGAGGAATAAGTAAAACTTTGCAGGTGAAAACAGTACAGATATTATTGCTTCGTGATTCTCTCCCTGCCATTTTCAGATGAGAACATTTGCTTTCCATGAGAGTTTTAAAGTCATGAGTTCTAATGAAAATGACAGGTAAATTAAGCCTGATCATGGAAAGCAAATGGCAGTGTATTCCAGGGGGAGGCTGGGTCAGGCAGAATTGTCCATGCTAATCCAGGCAGCTAGCCAAAGTCTGAACAACATACAGGCAGTGAGGACCTGCACTGGAAGAAGGAGATGACAATAGCATGAAGTCCAGCCCTACAAATCAATATTCTTCTGCACCTAAATCTTGTCAGCACTCTATTCCTGAAATTCTTCATCTCTGAATAGGAATGATCAATACTTGTCCACTGGGATATCACAAATCTCAGCTGTCCAGTGTTTGTAAAGCATTTTAGCAGTCCCAGATGGAAGCTGCTCCATGGAGAGTTGCCTCTATCTTCTTGATGTTGCTACACTTTTTAATCCCCCCTTTTATCAACTGGTATTTCATGCACTCTCCCTTGCAGACGAAGCAGTGAGCTAACAGAAATGACAAAGTGCGCTTCCAAACTTCCCTCCCACTCACCTCTCCTCCATCTGTTGGAGAGAGAGATTTTATTTGCTGCAGAACTGCTGTCTGGCTAAAAATGTGAGCACTTTTTACAGCATGATCCCACTCTCTCCTCCACACACACCCACTGCCCAAGTGCTTCATTTTGAAATATGACATTGCTTCTTAGCTAATCCCCTGTGTAAGAAGAGGCTTCTACAGCCTATTTTATTAGGTGATGACTAAAAAGCTGCTGTAGAATCCCACATGGTGTTCACTGTTGATCACCTCCACCCTGCCTGTTAGGAATGGAAAGAAACAGAGGATATCCAACAATAAAGACTATTTTTTTTCCTCTTTCCCCTGTCACAAACAGTCCAATCCAGTCATATGTCTCATTATTTCCAAATTTTGAGGTTTAATCCTGAGTCTTATGGCAAATTGGTATTTATCTTTAATACCTAGCTCTTGGAAGGAAGTGCTTGCTTCAGATTTTCTGTTTCTTTTAAAGAAAGCAGTAAGTCAAGTATTCCTGGATAGGGAGGAAAACTAGGTTTAGCTGAACACAGTGGAAAAGACTCAGGAAATCAAATAAAGGTATATAAGAAAACATCAAATTTCAATAAACACACAATGCAATCCTATGGCTTTAAGCCCACAAGTGTGCAACAATTCTAAATTGTGGATCTGGCAGTATGAGGAGTGGGGTCAAGTTTGTGGTCATAGAATACAATATTGTCCACCATGTGTAAAAAAGCAGAATATCAAAACTTGTGTTCAGACTGTATTTTAGACCAGATCTCAAGGTCTGGACTTGAGATTTTGCTGATAAAGAAAGCACAAGATAAATTAGACCAAGAAGAGAGATATCATCTCATTTATCACTGAGGTGAAACCTCTTAACTTCCAAAAACCTCCCAACTTCATTTTTACTCTGGATATTGTGGCTTTCATGAAGAGAAAGGTTTGTATGGTTTGGGACTTGTTTCAGTTTTTATGGTCAAAGGGAACTATTTTCCCCCAGGTACCTATAATGGTCTATCTATTAATCAAACTAGGTAGACAGATAATTTTATTCCACATTTTCAGGTAATTTTTTTAGTAATGTTTGCAGAACGAGTTACAAAATGGGGATGGCTGTGACATCCAGACATTAGAAAGGTAAGTTACTTTTTTGCCTTGTTAAGATTTAGGGTTTGAACATTTCAAAGATCTCAGGGGAGAAGGATGCACTACTACAGTAGACACAAAGAATGCAGAATTTACAGGCCACAAGGACATTTGGAAAAACTCCCAAGATAAGGAAGACACTAATGAGCCAACTCAAGCAACTGTGCTGAAATCAGCTCTGAGTGGGAAAAGGTAATTCTGGCAGGGGGAGTTCATGACCACTGACTTAAGAAACCCACTGACTGAAGGGAAAAATTGAGCACAAGGACTAATCAACATAAGAAGTGAGGAACTCAACCAATAGAAGACAGAACACTAATTAATAAGAGAACTGTGTAACTTGAAGCAAGTGAGCGCTAGTGCCTTTGTTTGCTAAAATGTCTAGTGAAAAGTTTTGATGGCCATTGTGATGGCTTTGTGGATTTGCCACCCAGCACCCATTTTTGTGCAGAACTATAAATAAATGCCTCAACTCATGCGCATGCTGCGTTAAAAGAAACATATCTTGTGACAACATTTGGAAGACAAGCATCAGACAAGACAGGCATTTTCTCTTCTTCCTCACCCCAATTTAGTTAGAAGGAATATGGGAATGGAGGTTCATGCTACAACTTTGAAAGATTGTGTCCCTTTTTCCATAAGGATACAACTGCTTCAGATTGTGCTTTAGCAATTTCAGTCAAAAGGCTTCTATCAGACAAGCAGATGCATCACTGTTTCCAATTAGAGGCCCAGGCTAAATTACTAGGTGATTACAGTTCCTATTAAAAACTCATTACACCTAGAAGAAAATACTTTTCATTTGGGGAATGGTGACTAGTCCCAAGTGATGACACCAGCCTTGGACAAGATTCAGTCAATCCTGACAACTGCTCAAGTGCATTATAGCTCCTGCCAGACAAAGGAGATTATTTAACCTAGGTCCTTGAAAGGGGGAAGGAAGTTTGCACGTTTTTCTTGCCTATTCACAAGCTGCAAGAACTTCAGAAAGATCCTCCAGCAAAAAGCAGGTGGAGTTAGCAATTTATGAACTAGACAACACAAAGTGGGCAAGGTGAGGCCATAAAGAAGGACTTATGTCTTTAGGCAGGTGGTGGAAATAGGAAAAAAAATCCCCTCTCTGTATCAATATTCACTGATCAGTAAAAAACAGTAACCTGATTTTAATTCACAATGCAAAACATACTCCACACAACAACCAAAGCCTTTTCTTCGCCCCTGCAATCAGACTGCTGCACAGAGCTATAAATACCCCAGCTCACAGGTACAGTTCATTGTACTACAAGTTTATTCCTTTTTTAAACGTCAGACTCCTCCAGTGAAAGTAAAGAATGGTGACAAACTGTGAATGTAGCATCAGGAAATTCCTTTCTATTAGCTGGTGTTTAATCTTGTCTGAGTAACATTGGCTTGAACAGCAGAGACATTCAAAGTGATTGGGTCAAGAAAAAGTGAGAGTTATCCAGGCATGTTATTTACAAAGACAAGCAGAGCAACTTGGAAACTGGTTTTTGGCACTTGTTTATTTCAGCTTGATCTTTCTGTTCTTTATGAAGGTCTCTAGCCAAGAGTTCCTTGTTAACTGCTCAAAGTGCATCTTTTAGTGAAATTTGACCAAGTTTTATCTAGAAACTGTAGAAAACATGGTTCTGCGTTATTTGTTAAAACTTAGTATTTAACAGCTTTATATCTGCCCAATAATCATGGTTCAAATACATTCAGTAGCACTGCTGACTTAGTCCAGTGAAAGATTATCATACAAGGTTGCAAGCACCAGTTACCCTAAGGTCTCCCAATTCCAAAACTGATGGGGACGTGAGCAATGTTAGTATCTGCACTTAAGGGACACAAGGGCAGGAGTAGCCTCATCAGTATGGGGATGGCCATCAGTATGGGAATGAGGCAGCATTCCTTACCTTGAAGGTAATGTCACTTTGAACTTGACCCTACACAGCAGCAGGGGAGAAGGAAAGGGCTTCAGAAGAAAATGGATGGGATTATCAAAACCAAGATACTGGTTTGCACCACACTTGGGACAACATTGGGTCATAAATGTTCATTTGCTAGCCATAAAATGTCAGAAAGAAGATAATGAAAGTGGGGTTCTGCTCCAAAAAAAAGTAAAAAATATGGCACTTGTGAGTCATTACCAGTCTCCATGAAATCTTGTACCTCTATTATATGCCCAGAACTGCCGTATTTTGACAAACATGGTAGCTCAGCATGACATCTACCCCCCAAGTCTAACCAGGATCCAGAAAATAGACGGTTCTTTCTCATAATCTACTTTGGTTCAGTAAAGAACTCCCTAAGGTTCTTGCATATCTATTGCATCTTCCTAAAACAGTTACTGTTGACTAGCTCCTGAATCAGTGTTTTCCTAGGGAACAGGGGACCCAGGCTTAACTCCACATCCACCTGTCTCTTAACAGTGATGAGCCTGCCTCGGGGGCTGCTGGTAACCCCACCTCTCCTACTTCATTTCACAATGAATTCAGCAGTCATTTATCAAAGAAAGGGTACTTAACCATGCCCTGAAAACCAAGCACCACCAGCAGCCCTTCCAAGATCTGGTGGATCTTTTTCAGATGTAGGATTACTGTGTTGACACCTGCAACTTGAATGTATGTATTCTCTTCCTGAATAGGCCCCACTTCCACCCTCTCTCTGGCTCCAAAATCCTGAATTAGGCACCTTCAGCAGCAGCTCTAGTGAATGTTTTCTAGGCAAATTGGCATCTGATGGCTCAGAGCATCCTCCTGGGAGGGCTGAGTTTGAAACCTGGCCGTCTCAGCAGTCTAGAGAAGTATTCCAGCCACTTAGCTGTTGCATAAGTATTCATCATCACGTATTCCTCCAAGCAAACTTTCTCTGTCTGCCTCCTGGTGAAAGTGAAGAACTCTGATCTATTCTTTTGACAGGGAGATGCCTGAAGGTTTCCATGCTCCACACTTCAGACACTCCTTCACCCAGACTTCCCCAGTCAAAACTCCAGTGATACCAAGGGTCTGTAACTCACCTGTATTCAGCAGTTTCCTTTCTGCATGTCTTCTGACACCTGAAACACCATTTTAGATCACCAGCACCTTTCAGCGCAGTGCTCTTTTGCTCTGTAAACCATAGTGAGGTACTCAACTTTCTCCATAGAAATTAGGCACCTGAATTATTCTGCTTCAGCATCCTGTCAAGCTACTCTGTGTTCAACGGCTCTTCTAGTTTTGCAGACCCTGTCCATAACTACTATTAATGTAGTACAAGCCCACCTAATTCTACAGTGAATAGTACAGAGAAAGATAAATAGCATTAAGCTCGTGTAATGTAGCTTCAGTAAATATCTACTCACCTCTTCATGGATGAGAATTGCACAGATTTACTTCTACAAGACCTAATGAAAACTACTTTCTGGTATCACTATTATTTATTTGTCTGCAGAATGTTGAAGAGGCAACCTAATTCTGTCAATTGCTTGCCAAAGTTTCAGCACTGGCTTACATACATACAGTTGATCAGAAGACCACTGAAAGTAACTTCTAAGTGTCTAGATATGAACATAATTTAGATCACTAGCAATTACACCTTTAAACCATGAAACTTTGTGTGTGGCCTGTGCAGAAGACGGGCTGTAGGGAGGTAAGAACCTCCTACCAATCTCTTTCCAAAGAAATTGGAACTATTTCCATAATCAAGCAGCACAGAATGCCTACAATAGGTTTCCAAGACACTGCAACCCATCCTCTTGCAACAAGGCAGGATGAACACAGCAAAGAGTACGAATGCACACTACCTGCACACATACATATATCATGCTCAGATGACAGGCTGAAAACAGTTACAGAAGTCCATGAAATAAATGTTCTAATTCTCAGAATACTTATTTGTAATGGTTATTAATTCAACTGACAATTCAACTGCTCTGGTGTTAGGTATCTGACTCTTAAAATATTTCACATTGATGTTGACTATGTGTACAGTCAGAAATTTTGGTGTATGAGTGTAGTTATGAAAATTACAAAATAAAGTATGAAAACCCTTCCACTCCCCATCACATCAGCTCTTAGAGAGAACATTAGGGAAGATATTCAAAATTTCTGCCATCTACCACACCAAGATAAAGAGTTGGGGGTGTTGTGTGGTACCTTGCTAATAATTAATGAATTACAAGCTAACAGACAGACGTGCCACAAATCTAATACCAAGGTGTCTCTGGGTCTTGCTGTGTAAGTGTAGGTGTGAAGGTTTTAATGAAAACTGAATTAGAGAATAGTTTGGATTGGAAGGGACCTCAAAGATCATGTAGTTCTGACCCTCCTGCCATAGACAGGGATACCTTACACTAGACCAGGTTGCTCACAGCCCCATCCAACCTGGCCCTGAATACTGCCAGGGATGGGGCATCTACAGCTTCTCTGGGCAACCTGTTCCAGTGCCTTATCACCTTCACAGCAAAGAATTTCTTCCTAATCTCTAGTCTAGACTTATTCTCTCAGTTAGAAGCATTTCCCCTTTGTCCTATCACGTCCTTGTAAAAAGTCCCTCTCCAGCTCTCTTGTATGACACTTTTAAGTAGTAGAAGATACTCTAAGGGATCTCTGGAGCCTTCTCCATGCTGAACAACCCCAACTCTCTCATGCTTGTTTTCACATGGGAGATGTTCCAGCCCTCCCATCATTTTCATGTCACTCCTCTGGACTCATTCTAACATGTCTACACTCTTCCTGTGTTGATCAACAATAACCACTTCAGTGAATACAGATACAGTAGCATGTCCCTGTTTATCATTATTTTAGTTGCCACTTTGTTATTGCTGGCTATATTTTTTTTAGCTCTCCTTTTCTGTATTTAACTTTCTAAGTACTCCAACAAAAAAGGTTGAAGCTGAGTAGCAACAGCTGTGGTCCCTTTCATGTAAGGAAGGGTGCTTCCCAATTGGTTTTCAGCAAATACTGTCACAGGGGTTTCTGGCAGGAAAACCTTTTGATTTATTTACAGCAATAAGACAATTTCTTTCTTCCTATGTTTTCAGTAAGTGCAGAGGTAAAAGGATTCCCTTTAGGAATGACAGCAAATGCTTAAAAAATGGCAAGTGTTTAAATTATTTGCTGAATCAGAGTTTGTAACAGCTGACTTTTAAGAAAGTGTTTTGGCATAAAACTGTGGGCAGTATAATGAAAAAATGTTTTCAAGAGAAATAAAGGAAAGAGGTGAAAAGTATGCATCATTTACCACACAGTTCTTTGTATTAATATGAGGTTCAAGGAAGTAAGAGATTTTTTTTTTCTTGGGGAGTCTAAAATTTGGAGACTTGTCATGTTTAGGACCACACACCCCATCTTCCAACTGCAGCAAATAGTTTGTTCTTTTTCATTTAGGTGTAATTTTTGTATCACCAGGGAGTGAGATTTTAAGTCACCAGTTTCTGAGCTTTTGAAGCCTTTTCAAAATTCTTTTCAACATGGCTTAGACAGGCAGAAGTGGGTGGATTAGCTCGACAGCCTGCATCCACTGCTTAGTTCCAAGGTTTCAGTGCAATATGCATCTCACACATACCAAGGCACCTGCCGTGGGTCTTAAGCCCTTTGAGTCATAGGCGTTAGCTGGTGCCAGAACACTGGGGCTTCCACCAGAAGTGAGAAAGATTTATTTTAAAAAAAGGAAAAAAGCAGAACAACAACAAAAAAAAAATCCCACTACCCAAGGGTATATCTGGACAAACTAGTTTTGCTAATGTAATATGTAAATAGGATTAGTGCACTGAGATTGCTATTATCTGAAGAGACTGCCATGGAAAAGGAAGATTCATGTTTACTTATGCAGACCAGCACAGGGGAAAAAACCCTTAAAGCAGTGATACTGGTCTGGAGATCCAACTAGATCTCCCACCCCTGCTTGAACACTACTGAAATCTTGACCTAATGCAGACCCATCTCTGAAACTGTAAGTTCCAAAATTTGAATTGCCATTATTTTTGTCTAGCAGTCAGTGTTTCATATGTTATTGAAATAAGTTCCATCTGGTAGTACTGATTCAAAGTCAGAGAAAAAACAGTGGGTTGCATGGAGCCACATCAAGAATCACAGGTCCCTGCTCCAAGGAAAGGTACCTGACATTAAGTTCTTGGTAACTTCTGTTATTATTTATTTTTCTTTGTTTTCCCTTCACTTGGTATTTTGAGATAATGTTTAAGTTGGTTTTTTTTTTTCATAAAGAGAAAGAAAAAGTACAGTAATTCACTCTTTAAAATGTGGCCAGCAAGGATTTTAAAATTGCAATTGTCCTTTAAAAGTTTAGGTAGTGTTTACCGCCACAAATGTAAATAATGAAGCTGGGAAACTTATTAGGAAAGTTTCTGCAGAATACCCATCATTACAGAAAACAAAGTCAAATAATTTACATTAATGATCCAGCTTTCTTAATTCTTGACTTCTATACACTGCAAGTGACTTGCATTACATTTCATCAGTGCATGTTTCCAAACTATCTACTAAATGCTTGCTTAAGGAATAAGACTTCTTTAAGAAGAAACATCTGGAAAGAGACTTTTACCATACAATAAAAAATTATTACTTCTTATTACCCACATAGCTCCATTCTACAGCAGCATTTCATTTTTACCCATGTAAAATGTCCCATTTCCACAACATTGAGCATAATAATAAGTGATCAAGTTTTTGACAAAAGATTGAACAACTGAAGCAATTTGTTACGTGGAAGGAACCCTTTTAAAGGCAAAATATTTCAACAACTAAATAATACTTTAATTATGTTTAACACACAAATGTTTTAATTAAGATGGTTACTAACAGAGACTACATGTTGTGGTTTAACTCCAGCCAGCAACTGATTACCACACAGCTGCTCACTTAACCTGTGGGTTAAGAACAGTTTAATAACTGAAATTAAGTCAAATGCAGTAATAATGACAATAATAATCTTAATGAAAAGGGAGATAAAAAAAAGAGTGGAATAAAACCCAAGAAAAGCAGTGATGCACAACACAACTGCTCACTCCCCTGACCGATGCTCAGCCCCCCTCCTGTCCACCTCCTCCCAGTTTATGTGCCAAGATGCTTTATGCTATGGAATGTCCCTTTGGCTAGCTGGGGACAGCTCTCCTGGCCATGCTCCCTCTCTGCTTCTTGTGCACCTGCTCTCTAGCAGAGCATGGGAAACCGAAAACTCCTTGACCAGTAAGCACTGCTCGGCAACAACCAAAACATCAGTGTGTTTCAACCTTAATCTCATCCTAAATTCAAATACACAGCACTCTACCACCTAGTATGAATAAAATTAACTCTATCCCAGCCAAAACCAGGACACACTGAGATCCCATCAGAATGAACTGATACTCAGGACCAAATTTACAAGTCTCACTCATGCAGTCACATACGGCTTTCAGAAAGCATTCAAAAAATAGGACAAGATCAAATGATTTTAAAAGTTTTATAGGTTTTATAAAAACATTATACATTACAAAAATGTATTGATTAAACCTTACAAAGCACTTAAAATGTGTAACATCCTTTAAAATTAAGATTATAATTTTTTTCAATAGGTACAGGTAGAAGTTTATATCAAAACTTGATCAAGTAAAAGACAACCCCTAACTTTCATACCTATGTAATCAGAAGAATATACAGCTGTCAGAAATATGAATGTGTTTAGAGATTTCTTGTCTATAAAAATAGAAAAGAGAGATACTGTAAATATCTCACCCAAAGACTCAAAAAGTTCTACACATACCAAGACTCTTAAAATCAGAGAAAGTATCAATCTATTTTTCCAAGAATTCCAGCTCAGAAGAATGATGATGCCAGTTTACAAGGAAGAAGAAAAAAAAGACTGAGTGGAAAAATACCCCTGAGATAAGTCAGAACATTAATGTTTTTTCTACTTGCTTGTTTCTTTGGCTTTTGTTACTTTTAAGATATCACATAGGTTTGAAAGGAAATTGGTCCAGTCATAGGTTTTAACAATTACATTATCATAACATAGGTAATTTTTCTGACACAATACAAGCCATAAAGAAACCCCAAAATAAAACACAGCATAAGTTGCTCTTTTTCTTCAGCCTCTTCTGATTTCTGGCCCCATCCCTCTATTTTTTTTAAAAAAAAATTAATTCTAAACTTAGATTGTTAAGAGGATAAAGTAGCCATCTGGAGTAATTTTTCAAATTATCGTTTCCCATGTCTTCCTTTTCTCCTTGAGATTTTTTTATGGGCAAGTTCTTCAAAAGCCATAATTTCATCTTCCACTTCATTTTCCAAGTCTTTATCGTGCACCGAGCCTATATGAAAAACAATAAATTAATGAAGAATGGGAAACCCCAACACCTTTTTCTCTTAACAGCATGACAAGCTGTGTCATTGCTATTTGATAAGTCATCAATACACCTTCATATGTGCATACTCATGTTTAAGATGTATTTTGCTTAATACAACAATGTGCTTAAGACCTCAGCAATGAAGCAGCAACTGCTAAGCCACTTGCTGCACTATTAATTTTCACACAGAGAGTCTGTTTCTATTGTTATTTCCTTTGACTTTTCTGAAGTTCATCTCATCTCTCTCTCAAGATTCAGTTTCACCAGACACTGTATTTCCTTGCTGACCTCCAAGACAGACTATAACATTGATTTTGAAACTACAAGAACACCCCAAGTCCTACTAACTATCTGCTGGAACAGGAAGAGGCATCACAAGGCTTTATCACAACCAATTTTTCTAAAATTGAGCTGCTTTAATGCTTTACATAGAGTCCATTTGTAAGTCGAATCACTTCCTATTGCTGCCTATTTCTGCAACTGTTGCAATCCCACCACCTAAATATATGTTTAAACATGAACATTCAGGGAGGCACAATGAAGTCTTACACTTGCCCTCAGAGATCTGTGATGCAATAGACTGCAACAATGTATGCTAATTTTTGTATGAAACCAAGAGAAATGGAAGTGAAATAAAAGAAACAAGCATCCTTTATCAGGCTGGGATCCATGGAAGGCCAGGGAGAAGGCTTGCTCCACTCTAGCCACCCTGCAACCAGCTGCTCTGCTTTGAAGAGCCACTGAGAAAGGCCTAGTTATTTCATATTTTCCAGAGTGTTCCTGTGGGAGTGCCTCTCAAAGGCCAGTGAATATCCACAATGCTGCTGAGTAGGAGACTGAAGTGATGCTTAGAGACCACTACTGAACAGTAGTGGGCACAGAAAGCTATATTTTAAAATATACCTTCTTCTGTTATCCTGTGAGAGTCCATTTGCTTCAGCCACTTACGAGCGTCATCAATGGTGTAAACCAACTTGTTGGCATGTGTGTTTATTACCTCTTCAGCTGAAATGGAGCACAATTAACATTCTGTGAGAACACTTAGCTGAGAAATGGACAGCAGCTAAAAGTCAAGCACAAAATGAAGTTACACAGGGCTATGTGGGATGACAATGCTGCAAACCCAGAAGTCATGGTCACCAACAATCTCAATTCACTAATGTGGATGAAGATGATGTATATATTACTCCCCATTCCAATCAACATTACTAGCATTATCAGAGCAGAAGTTCTACATCCTTGTGCTGCCCTTTTTGAATTACGTCCGAACCCTGAAAACATTCTACTTTATTTTTGGGTTATAAAGTTCCTGACTTTCCTTATCTCTCTGAAATTATACAAATCGAAGTAAAACACAGACCTACAATGATGCAGCCTTTCCTGAACTGCACCATTAAGAACCTGAAAAATGTCTGTTATAAAGAGAGAGAAAAGTAATCTCAGACACAAGTAATTTCTCTATATATATTTTCACTGAGTAGAAGAACAAGGTAGAAGTCATCAAGCAATTGTCATAACGAAATCACTATTACCTAAAGCCTACTATATCTATCACTACTATAGTTCACTGAGCAGGAAGCCAAGTAAACAATAAACTAAACTTCAAGGACCAAGTAAAGATAAATCTTACATGTGAAGAGCATAACCTAACATTTAGTTACAAATTTAACGCATTTCACTGATCAGAGCTGATGAACATATCAAATACTACAGTTTTTCACTACTGTCAGACATCGAAGGCAAAATGACAACTTGACAGGATTGGTGGATTTCTTCCACTGAAGCCAGTAACAATGTTAGGATTTAAGTTGTCACTTTCCCAAAGCAAGTATACTAAACAATTATGCTTCTAAGCCACTCATTCACTAATTCAATTTTGCTTGAGAAATTCAACATAGTTTAATGTTTTAAGCATATAAGGGAAAAAAAATCTAGCATCAAAATATGTATCTCAAGCACCACAATTTACCAAACTTTTTAATACCAGTGTTGCCTTTGAGTACCTGACACACCACAGATTTGTGATTAAGTATCCACTTTTGTTCAGCCCTAGCAAAATTACAAGTTCAAGGGCAGAATAATCAGAGAAAGCCTTAGTCAAAGACTACAAGTACTCCTACCCTGCATATCCAAATTACTATGTCTAGCAGAAATAAACTGGAAACAGTAGAAACAATAGAAAAATTGGTGAAGATGACCTGTCAGAAAAACTGAAAAGTTGCTGTAAAACTGTGTAAAACTGTAAGTTCAGAGAACACCATATATCTGACCATGTGGTTAAAAGTCACTTTACTATCTATAAAAATTCACTGCTATTCACTTTACCTGTACTATGTAATTTATTAAGTTGGAAGAGTTTAGAATATATTCTCAGTATTTCCAGCTCTCTCAGCTCTTCTTTTCCTTGGCTACCTGAAATACCTTTCTCTGGACCACATTAAGATTTTCAAATGGAGCTTTACCAGGTCTAGCAGTTTGGCCAAAAAATGACAAATTTCTTAAAGAAAACTAGAAAGGACCTACCTTTAGCCCAGGCTTTTTTCTCATAGATTTCCTCTACTGCATCTGAAATTTTTTTAATATTCTCTTTGATTTTCCTTTGGCGTAAGTTGGAACCTTCTTTATATGCTAAATGGTCTCGGGTGTAATCCCTTTCTGTAATGGCCTCCACTACTTCCAGTCCATCGTGTATTATTGGATCTATCTTTCTTCTGAAAAACTCAGCGTAGTGTCTGTAGGCAGCATGGTTATTTTTGTGTTCTTCTGTGTTTCTGTGCTCCATGTAGGCCTCGCTGGCCACAGAAATTGCATTTCCTTCAGCATGCAACTTTTCTTCCCCACTACTCTCTGTTGGTGTCAGAGGTTCAGAAGTGTCTGCCTCCATGCTCTCTGAGCGGCTGAAATAGTTCTCAGAGCTTTGGATGAATCTGACACCACAGAGATCACACTGGGTTTGGTCAATATCTGCTCTTTTGAATACCTCTGATAAAAATTCCTCTTCTTTCATTGTAACAGGATGAACTCTGGAGCGGGCCTTCCTTTTCCATTTGACATACAGGGAAATGAAATGGAACACACGATACAGCTGGCGTTGAGCAGATGCTTTCTTCTCTTGCTTCTGTTGCTTGCTGAGTGCAATGACTTCCAGGGGATCCTTTTGGTCCTCTAAGCAATGAACCCCTTCAAATTCCTCTTTCAGCTCATCAGCATATTCTATTTCATCCAAAGAGGTTATAAATCTGTCCAGGTTTACGCGTTCATACTGGATGCCCCGTATGGGGGGATGCCCCTGAGTGTAGGCAGTGTCCCATTTCCAGTGGCAGTCAACCAAGTGCTCCTCATCTCGCTCTGTCAGCAGCTCTTGCAGGCCTGCAGCAACTTCTCTCACATGTGCAGCATCAGCCACTTGTTCCACGACCCTCAGCAATCTTTCAGGTACTTTTGAGGGAGTGTCTTTTCTCATTAATTCCAGCATCAGCTTGATTTCAGGAAAGAGGTGGAGTAAGAGGGATTTATCTTTAGAACTCTGCACCTGGTCAGCATTCAGTAGCATCACTAAGCACAGCACTACTGTCCGCTCAGCCTCCCCTGAAGTTACGCAGTCGGGATCGCTGAATGCATCCAGGAGGACATTGAACCTTCCATGAACACCACACAAGACTTCTGCTAGATAACAGAGATGAGTTCTGAAATAGTACACAGCTGAATTTGTGTCCTTTGGTCTATACTCCTGTATAATAGAAAATGTGTCTTTCAGTTCTTTGTAATGGTCCTTGCGTCTGAACAGAAACTCCCAGTAATGAAGGAGGGCAATGTAACTCTTTGGAAGGCAGAGAGTAATGTTCTTGGAGAGACGCATCAGGACAGCACAGCACAGAATATACTGGAATTCAAGCAACATCACCGTATTTCCTATGCTTGGAATCAGGTACCTTGTGCATTTCTTGATCAGGACATTCATGAAACGGAAAAAAAATCTTTTGCAGTTCTCTGGGTTCTTATGAACATAGAATTGCTCAAGTGAATTTTCAAGAAGCCGAATGAAGCACAAGTGTGTTCTTCCTGTGTTTTCAACATTTTTGTCAGGTAGCAACATACCATGTCTGCCCTCTATTCCTTTGGTCTTTTCTCCTTTATTGTTTGGGTAACTTTTTGCCTTTGCCAAAGCAAACATTAGCTCTTTGTTATAATTATCCTCTTCTTTAAAAAGAAGTTTCTCAAATTCTTCAGGATATCCTGAAGATAAGATAAGGACCTTCATGGCACTTAGCCACAAGTCAGTTGATTCTCTTCTGGCTGCAATGTCTTCATTATTAAACTTGTATGTGATGTACTTCCTCAACATCTCTCGACAAGGTTTGGAAATAACACTACTGAATTGCAGTATTTCTTTGCATGCCCTTGGGTTCTCAGACAGTATTCTCAAATGAAAATGATTAGGAAAAAATATTCCTAGGAGGGCTTTACATGATGCATATTTGTCAGAAGTCAAAATGTCCTCAAAGCTTTTGCACTGACTCAGTAGCTCTTCAGGGAAAGTGTATGTGGCTTCCAACAACAGTCCATTTATTGCCACCAGATGCATTTTACACTGAAATATTGTCTTTGCTTCATGACGCAACAAGGGCTTGTGGTAACCTTCACAGGTTTTATTTTCACAGTTCAATCCAGCAATGAACTTCATACAAATATCAGGGTACTTCCTGCTCAGTAACTCACGGGTGATAAAGCACAACCTGCTTAACAGGTGCTGCTTCAAAGCTGATTTTACTTTCTCTGTGCTTATGGTGAAATCACCTTTCGTCTTCCTCTCTTTTAGACTTGGCTTGTCTAATAAAAACTTGAGAAGGGGTTCAGCTTCATTTTGAGACACCTGGCAACTGTCACCTGTTGGGACAATCCCAAAATAGGCAAAGCATAACTTCACCATATCCTTCTCTGCATTGGTGGCTGCTTTCTTCAGGCCACTAACAAGACTCAGAAGAGCCTTTAAGCCACGTGCTGCCATGAAGAGGATGTTCTGGCTAGGGGTGCTGCAGCGGCATAATGCAAAGAGAGCTTCGACTGCACCAGCGGAATGATTCAGAGACAGGAACTTGCAGTACGCGTTGCTCAGCTTCAAGAAGTCTCCTTTCAGAGTTCCCTGCAAAAACACAGCCTCAGCAACGCCAGACTTCTGCCCAGTTTGTTCACAAAGTTCAAGGGCTTCTCTTAGGATGCTCTCCACGTTCCCCAGGTGTAAATCTGAACCGCGACTCAGCCTGGCACGGGCTTCAGCAAGCAAACACGATGCGCGAAACTCTTTTACAGCTGTGAGGTTGGCTGCTTCCAGAGCAAACCCGTGCTGTCTCATTAACTTGGCAGCCTCCTCCTGGCGATCCTTCCTTTTCAGTAAGTCTGCTGCTTGGTGCAAACATCCACGAGACTTCAGAAACTCAAGCTGATCCTCTATATCAAGCTTTGAGAGGGCCTGCATCATTTCCTCAGTCCTGCTCATACTCAGGTACTTTGCAGCTGCTTCCAAATACAACTGATTTGCTGTACAGGAGAGTTTGGAAGCCATTCGTCCTTTTGCATTCAACATATCTTCATATCTGAAATAAGAGATATATCAATTTACTGCCACAGATGACAAATCTAGACAAAAAAAGCACTGTAATAAAAACAAACAAACAAACCAAACACCAACATTAAACAAATAGTTTCCACTAGAAGCCCTTCCTTCAAAAAAGCCAAATGCTTCATGTGATATGCCTGTCAGGCAAAAGAGGATCACATCATCTTAAAAGATCTACAGAAAGAAATTAATTACAACATGAGGCTGTCAGAATCAAGATTATTAGAACTTTTGGTACAAACAAGATCACAAGGTTTACAGCATTAGTGAAGCATTCTCCCCACTGTCAAATCAATGTACAAATAATTTTAACACGTTTTATCTATTATTCTTCTACTATTCTTCTGTTTATTAAAAGAAGTATGAATTTCAGTGAATTCTCCACAGACAGATAATATGCAATATTCTGTAAAATTTACTTAAACTTGTCACTGTAGAGAGAATTCTTTCAAGCCTGCTGTATGTATCTGCATATACTCTGTAGCTTATGGAGTGTCTGAGCAAAACGCCTGGTTGCATCTTTCAGAACATTAATTATTAATGGCTGATGTAAAATTATTGAGGTATCCCCAAGCCAGTGTTGTGAAATATTCTCTCCTGCATGCTGAGAATGAGTAACTTCTTCCTGTTGGATGAGTAAATTATCATTAGCTTTCCATTACCATCTTTCTCATGATAAACATGGCAGTGCAGATTTTTTGTGTCTATGCTGATAAATTTCCATGAATGTTTTGTGGGGGGATGATTTAAAAACTTTTTCGTTGGTAAAGTGACTTTAATGCTTGAACTTTTTAATTGAACAATCTCAACATATTAAAGAAGCTTTAATCATTCAAAAAAGCAGTCACCATTACTAAAGGTACATCACAAAGGATTTATGTAAAGTCAGTAGACAAAACCCTTCTGAAATTTTTGCAGTGAACCAGCTGCATTATACGGAATTTGGAAATGCAAAAGAGAATTATATTCCAATACCATCTTGCAAGACATACCTTTCAACTGCCTTTGCTGCTTCTTCATAGAGTTCTTCCTGACAATACATTTTAATGGCCAGATCAAACTCCTCGATTAGTTCATAACATTCAGATGCCTCTTTGTAGCACTGGCTTTTCTGATAGTAAACTGCAGCATCTTTCATCTGCAATGCAGAAGTCAATAATGAAACTGAAGAGCTTTAAACAGTTAAAACTACATGAATGGAATAAATGTTGTAATTCCATCATATCTCATAAAGAAGTACACTTTAATAATATGTAATTAAGTATCTGAATAAAATCAAATACATATTAAAGCAACCATCACTAAAACTGAAGAGATTGTTTAAAAAAAAACTTCAAAATATTTGTTCCTGAAAAACTAGAGTATAAAATGAAAGGTATTATATAAGATCTTCAAAATAATTTTACCCAGCCAGCTTTGCCTGCTGTTAGAAAACACTACACATGCTTCTCCTGATTTACAGATTTCTCAGCATGAACAGTACTAAATTAAAGCAGTTATGGATGCAGAATGAGAAACCTAACATATCCTAAAACTTCAAATATTTGGGAACAGTCATGTTACATTCTTTTAGTGGAAATACAGAAAATAAAAATACTACATATTGTTAGCACACTACTTTAACCCTTCCAAATTTTAAGGTTCTGTTTAGATGGTTGTTATCAATGAAGTTTCAGTATCATCAGAGTACTGAATGAAGCAACAGTTTAAGTTTCATGACATCAGTCATTTACTAATTTTTGACTGCAAATGACTGATAATGACATTTGAGAAAAGCCAAAGAAATAAAGCCAGCCTGCATAATTGCATCATTCTCCACTTCATTCCTCTTCTGCCTATTTCTGACAAATGATTCCTTTTGAACAGCCCAGATTAAAGAGCTTGTTCAGTTTAGCTATTTACCATGACACAAAGAGATACTATTACTTTCTGAGTAACATGAGAGGAAAAAAAAGCTGTAGGAAAAGAAAAGTGATATGTTATTTAATACCTTTCCTAATTTTTTACACAATTCTGCACAAAGACGGAACTCCTTTGATTGAATCAGACATTTTAGTGATAGTTTTGGCTCTCCACATTCCAAGTAAGTTTTAGCCAATGTCATATATTCCATCTGTTTTTCCCTGTGGAAAGAAGTAAGAGAAAATTACTACTGACATCCAAATTAAGTTTAGCATTACTATTAACATCCAAATCACATGAGCTGTCACTGAATCCAACCAACACTGACAACACACATTATTTTTTATACATTACCTGATTACAATTGATTATATTTTGGGCTGGCACTTCTCTGTCCAGAAGTCTGTTCCAAAATGACAGCTCTGGCAGTCAAAAGATTCTTTTGAGGTTTTTTTTTTAACTAATGTATAGTACTGTGATTTTGTACTGCTTTCCTTTTCTTAGCTTGCTCTCTCCTTTCTGCTGTTTAGCACCAAAGTCATTAGAGACACAAGCAAACGTGCTCTCTGCCTTTGTTTTGTATGACTAAACAATCCCAGCCTTCCTGGTATCGCTGTAGCATGATCTAGATTGAATTCACAATTCTCAAGCCTGGAGAATCAGAACTGTACAGAGCATTTCATACAGAACACACAAAAAGCTTATTTAAGCTTACACTAGCATTAATTCCACTTTTTTTAAAAAAAAACCTTCAACTTTGGCACTTTATTACACATGTTCTATAAACTTAACAGATCCTAATACAGCAAATTCCTTCTCCTCAAATTTTATGCAGCTGACAAACACTGTGAACTGAGAAAGTTTTATCAGTCTCATCAACAATTTCTCTATAATCATGAAATTTTAGGAGAATCTTATACTTCTAACCAGGGCCACTCATGTAAAGCAGGTAATTAAAAAAGATAAAATCTCATCTAACTCCAGTGACAGCATTTCCTCAATCTTCCCTCTTCTCCCTTTTGTGCCAGCTTCCTCTGATCTAGTCATTCCTTTCCCATTCTGCTACCATTGCTAGCTTCTGGTCTCCCCAGAATGAGCAGGAACTGATTCACATAGGTCTAGATCCTTCTCCATTAAGTTTTTTCCTGTCTTATTTGATATGAGTCCCAAAGAGTTTCCAAGCCTCTTCAGGAAATTGCAAACTCTCTCCCCTGTCAAATTCTAGAGCTATTTTACTCAGCTGAAATCATGAACAAAATGATTCATCTCAAAATCTGTTCCTTTAAAACTGTCCTTTGGTTCAGATCTGGCTCTGCTTGTTTAGTTTAAACTGACTGTAAAACTAATTTTACCCCAAAGCTCACTTTTTGATAGCAGCTTTTCTTCCCCAATGCACACCACCATTCCTTCTCCTTTGTTGAGTGAATATTCAGTGTGATTAACTGAAGTTGAGCACTGCTGATAGCATATGTTCTCCTATCTATATCTAAGGATGTAAAGCCTCTTGACACAATGCAAATCCTGTTGCTTTTCTCTCACACAACCAGTAAGCCTTTGCAAGGGCCAATTTCATTTGGACAGCCCTGCCACTACTCCCCAGCAGGAGCAGTGCCCCGGATCCTATAGCACTAGACCTTCCAGGTTTTTAAATATCTTTTGCCAACCACAAACACAGAAAGACACCCCTCCTGCACTGTGTTCTCTGACATCTCTGGTCCAGTCCCACAGCTGTGGTGTGAATCTCACCCACCCTCTGCACCCCCGAGGGGTCTGGCTCTGCAGAGTGACACTTGCTCAGCTGCACTGACACCTACCTTGGGCTGCTTTTCTTCGCGCGCACTTTGAGAACAGCGTCGTGCGTCAGGGCCAGTTTTGACTTCTCAGCTGCTCCTCCCTTTTGGTAACATTTGGCAGCCACCTGGGGTGAAATCACACACAGCATTCACAGATGTGCATCCAGCCCATGGCTTATCACATAAAAGCAATACTTAATTTTACAATCACTGGAATGGAAAGCAGAAAGACTGGCAGGGTGCCTGGAAAAAGGAAAAGGTAAAACATTGTGGTATATTTTTAGGACAAAAAGAAAAGCTTTAAAGTCAGTCCACATGTGACTACCAAAATTAGAATATTAATTACAATATTGTACATGGAAGTAGTGAAAGCAGAATTCCTGGTAAGCTGAAAGAACAAATAGCATATACAATTTGAATGATAGCCTAACACAACTGGCAAGTGACCAGGCATCTACGACATATAACTAAAAGTGAGGAAGAGCAGTGTGTGCAAAGTGAAATCAAAAAGCAAGGAACATTTACTCAGTGCTTTTATCATGCCGGGCTTTTTCTGTGAAAACTAAATAGAAACACCAGGAGTTACCATGCTCCTAGCAAGGCCTGCTTCATTATCACACTGCTTATTCTGCAACACCATAATTTCTTTATTCTATCCATTAATTTAGTGTTGCTTCTGTTTGGAAATTGCACACTGCAAGCCACTCTTAGAACTGCATAAGTCACCAGATAATGTTATCTTAAGGTAGCACTGATTGGCAAAGATCAGGGTTATAAAGAAAACAAATTTGGAGATATTATAGCTAATACATTTCAGATTTCAAGATTATTTTTTTAAGCTGTGGGGTTTTTTTATCTAAACTCTTTTCTGTCCATTTAGAAAATTGCCTTTTATTTTCAAGAGGAGATAAAGACTACCTGTATAGTGGCCGCTGATTATTTTGGATTTTTGTCTTTTATAAATATTTACTTTCCCTTCAAATAATTTTATGTTGTTACTTGCAAAACACAAAAGCTTCCCCTCTGCCATGATCAAAAAAGTGTCTAAAGTTTTATTTCATAGAATCACAGAGCATTTCAAATTGAAAGGGACTTAAAAGGATAATAGAGGCCAACTTACTGCTCCCTGCAGGACTACCTAAAACAAACCTACACAACTAAGGATGTTAACCAGATGCTTCTTGAACTTGAGCTCATGGCTTAATGTCATGACCACTTTCCTGGGGTGCCTGTGGCAGACTGCCTTCTCAATGAGAAGCCCTTTCCTATGTCCAGTCTGATCTTCTTCTGATCCAACTTCATTGCATTTCCCCATGTCCTATGGGGTAATGGTAACCAGAAAGAGGAAATCAGGAGCTCCCCTTGAGGAAGTTGTAAACTGTGATGAGGTTACCCCTCATGGAGTAGCCATGTCTTCTCCAGGCTGAACATGACAAGCCACTTCAGCCTCTTCTTAAGACCTGCCCTCTAGAGCTGCCTGTGGCAATGGCAGGAGGGTTGGGACTGGATGAGGCTTGGGGCCTCTTCAAAACCAAACCATTCTATGATTCTATGACTTTTCATCATCTTGGTCACCTTCCTCTGGACACACTCTAGTAGTCTGACGCCCTTCTTATATTTTGGTGCCCAAAACTGCACAAAGTACTCCAGGTGAGTCTGCACCAGCACAGAGCAGGGCAGGACAATCACTTCCTTTGACTGGCTCACAGTGCTGTATTTGATGTACCCAGGGCATTGTTTGCCTTTTTGATTGTTGGGGCATATCCAGGGTCAAAGGTTTGCAGGACTTTTTTTCTGCAGCCAACAACTTGAAACTCAGTTACTTTGTGGTCACTGTGACCAAGACACGAATCCCCACTTTACTCACAAATGCATCTCAATGTTATAATCAATGTTATTTACAAATAACAAATTTAGGAGGTCACTTTCCTTAGCAAGCTCCTCTAGTACCTGAACCCACAAATTATCTTCACATGCTCCAGAAATTTCCTGGACCTGTTTGCGTCCACTGTATGATTTTCTCAGTTGATGTCTGAGAAGTTAAAATCACCCATAAGGACAATATCATTTGATCCAGAGATATTCCTTATCTCCCTTTAGAGTATTTCATTGATGTTGTCATCCTGGCTGAGATTTGCTTCAATGCCATTAACTATCATCCCATATCTGGACATATCCCATATCTGTATTAAGTAGAAAGCTAGGAAACAAAAGACTGTAAAATCTCTATGTTCTTTAAACAGAAAGGGAATGAAACCATCATTTTCCTACCTGAATTAATACACTTCCAAGAAATGCTTTCATTTCTTTGCAGTATGTGCAATGATGCTGTCAAGAACATGGTTTAGATTCACACGTATCAGTCAATTCTGATTGATGCTAATAATTGTTTTTCCAACTGTCTTTCATTCATATGCATTAAACTGTAATTTCCCCCATGGGACTGCAAGTTTCTGGGCAGTGAATTTAAGATTACAATCAAAAGGCTTGCTCTCTCTGCTCACTTCTTGTAAGTCATTTACAAGTAGACACACAGCTACAAACCACAAACTAAGGCAAACTGCTACAGAACAACTCAAGGTTTACAGATGGTTTTATAGATACAGAGAAAAGAAAAGGTTTCAGAATAAGCAAGAATCCTTATTTCAGATAAACATATGTTCCTACCTCCCAGAACTGGTGTTTGGCATAGTAGTCTCCCTGTGCAATCCATTCTTCTGGAGTTGAAGTTTTAGCAAACATGCTGTCATCTAAGTCTACAAGGGCAGGGGTGACCATTTTATGTTAGAATGGATAAACCACAGAAACCACTTATCATGTACCAATACTAAGCAATATCTCATTATGTTCTGAACTCTATGTTTGTGGTTGCTCCAGTGATGGTAACTATGAGTCAAGTGTGGTAACACTGTAGTGTCAAGCTACCAGTGTGAATACAGAAACCCCCAGAATTTGGCTGGAGACTGGGCTGGTAAGTGGCTGAAACTGCATTAACACAGCAGAAAATCTGACTACAAATTGACCACTTTAAGCCATAAATATCTGCAGCCATCAGGGTCCATTGAGCTCTCTCCACAGTAACTGGCTGAGCGGCAATAACCTGATCTCCCTTTATGTCAGAACACCTCTTAAGGTCACCCCTCGAGGCTGAGGGATCCCTTACTCAACACCAGACATCAATGGGCTGGTAAATGACATTTTTGCATGTGTGTAATATTTAAGATAGGTATAGAAAGCTTATGTAAAAAGTAGAGTATTGACCACCAATCCATCCATACTTAATGAATATTTACATATCTGAATTTACTGGTTAGAACTCAACAAACTATTTACAAGATCATATCTGTCTGAGGGATCACTGATTCTTCTCCTGTGACAGCAAGAAACCTTAAACTAGCAAATTAGCAATAAACTTTAATATATGCAACTGATCTTTAGAGACAAAGAATTAAGAACCACTGAAATAAGTGGAAATTTGAAATGGCAACTGTCAATGCACACAGTTAGAAGGACCAAGGCATTTAACCTTCTTTATTACACAGCCTAAAAGCAAGAAAACATGACTTTTGACTGTTTGGCAGTCTTTTGAGAAAGTTTTAGGACAACATTACCTTTCTTTTCATCTGTTTTGACAACCTTAACAAATTTCCTTTTGATGAAATACTTAAAAGCTGGAGCCCGTTTATCACGGTCTTCATCAAAGATCCAAAGATTGACTCTGGCTCTTGTAATTGCAGTATACAATTGCTTGAGTTCTCCATTCAGCATCTGAGGCAGAACAAAAAAATTAAATTAAATAAATTAAATGCCAGATGAGCTAAATTGTTAGAAAGAACCATAATTTGCAGTTATAACAAAACAGAGAATTTATACAGAATGAATAACAAGTAAGAAAGTGCTTTTAAGTACTTTAGAAAGCAAGTCTAAATATTAAAGATGGGATTTCAATTACATAAGTCATTGTCCAGCTAACTTACAAGCAACTACTACTACAAATCAGCTGCAGGTATGACAGGGTACTTTCCCTCTAATCACATAATTATTGATTTCCCATACAATCCTGAAAATATCTGAATCACCAGATTCTAAGCAACTTCCTTAATTTCAAGGTAGTGACACCAATCGAAAATAGATTCTAAGAATAATGAATATTGACAAGCTGAATTGCTATTTGCTTTAACCACAGTTGTTCTGTAAATATACCTGAAAGTCTATGACACAGTTTTTGTTCTCTAATCAAATTACACTTGCAAACAATCTCCCATCTTTTAAAATCAGTATTATATGACGTTATATTAACATTATATTATATTAACCTTCTATTCTATTTTATTATACAAATGTGAACAACTATAAAAGGTAAAGCAAGCTTGATAAACATGGAACTAACACAGGATTAAAGGATTTAAGAATTTTCCCTACCTTTAAGAACTTAACTTGTGCTTCCTACTCCCAATGTTACAAAAAGCTCACCTTGTACATTTCTACATTAAATGGAGTCCTTTCCTGCATACCAGTGGCATCCTCTAATGGCACTTCAATTAGCAAGTTGCTTCCCACTTGCACATCTGGATCAGGACTGTAAGAAGAAATTATCTTCCATTCTTTGCTAGCCTGAAATATCAAGAGAATAAGATTTATTCATATGTACTAACCATTATTGCCTACATACACACAAGGTTGTATGGTGTGACCTATCATCCCTACAAGGGAAGAAGGCTCAGAGGAGAAGACTGGGGAAGGAAATTATCTCAGGGAAGAAAGTAAAGAATAATCAGCAATTTTCAACAAAAAAGCTGAACTTCATCTCAACACAGCCTTTGCCTGAGATACTTGTCTGTAGCAGGTGGTCATGAAGGCCATAAACAACTTTCCCCTAAAACAGCTAGCACAGAGTTACACCTTCCTGAGCTGCCCAGGCAAAAGCAAAGATGTACCTCAGCCCAACAGACTGCGGGAAGTATGAGGAGCAAACAAAGCGCACCTTTAAAAATGCAGCTGGCTTGATCTGGCTACAAGCTGCATATTACTTTTCAGGGACTGGGGATGGCCAGCATCATGATGGAGAAGCTAATGGGAATACATTATATATATATGTATGTATGTATGTATATGTATATATACAGGGAGTACTAATGAGAATCACATCTGTATTGCGATTCCAATGCTTGCCTTGGGATGTCAGGATCCTGCTGTATCTCTCTTCTAGATCCAAATCATATGCAATGCTCAATATATCAAATAAGTAATTTGATATTAAACATAAAAACCTCCTTGGGTGGTCTATACCTTTTCAGCTAAACACCCTTACAGTGATCCCTCTGTGGAGGAGATCAGGTCACCTCCCCCATGGAGGAGGGTCAAGTTTTAGTCCTAAGGATGAGGATTCTCCTCCAATAACCTCCAACTAACCTCCAATACCACACCAGGCAAACTCAGTGAGTGGGGGTGTGCTGATTGCTGGGCCAGGCAGCTCCCTGCCAGTTTGGGGCAGGATAAAAGGTGGTGGAATAACACTCACAAGCTGCAATCTGTCATCCTAAAATCTAGTATGCAAGACACATTTGAGAGATCTTGGCCTGCAGGTTAAGATGGGCAGCCACTAAGTCTCCTTGACTCTACAAGGCTGACAAGCTCAGTGAGCTGGACCCACACATATCCCATGCTGGCATATATTCTCATCCTCAGTATTCCCAGAAAAGATCTGGCTGGTCATTCATGTGATGAATGTATTAAGCTTTGTGTTGAACACCAGTAACTGCTAGTGCTGGTCTCAGCCAGGGGGTGGAATGGCACCTGCCAACACCTCCTCTTGTAAGAACACTCAGAGGTGAGCAAAAAAACCCACTCATAAGGAAAGTCTTAAAAAGCGTGGTCAGAAAATATTTGACTCCAACACAGAAACATGTGAAAGATGTCTATAAATATGCATAGACACTCCTAACTATAAGTTAAGTGTGGCAGCAGATCAGTGCTGTGCACTCTCATGCCATGTAGGAAATGCCAGCTCCTGATTCCACCACTCTGCAGGTTCCTGATCCCTGCAAAATGAATAACCTTAAAATCGTGACTATATTCTAAGTTCACTTTTCCCTTTTGGTATTTAATTAAAATGTGATTAAATATTGCCAAGTTTCCGGCACAAAATAAAAAATATTCACAAATAAGGCTGAAACAACATTTTTACAAATTTATATATTTCTGAGCTTTGAGCAACACAAAACAAGTTAACTGTCTTCCCACAGGGGAAAAAAAAACAGGAAACCTTTCCTGCAAAATGTATTTTGAAGTTAAGATTTCAAATGAAGACATTCCCAAGCCTCTAAGTCATAGATTGTAACATGACAACCAGCTAAAGGTACCAGTCTGGTCAAGAGCTTGCTGTGTTTTGGGGGCTTGGCATTTTTGCTTTCTAGATTTTTCATTCCCATCTGCTTCCTGAAACAAGACTCTTCTTAAATCTCATTTTCAAGACAAATAAAAAGAAAACCCAACACTTTACAAAGTGCACACGGCCACACTGCTGTGTTTACAGCAGTCCACAGATACAGCCTTTCTAAATTAGAAAACCTCAGGGTGAACTGCTTTCTTGCCTGCTTGTTTAGCTGCTCAAATCAACTCAATTACTCATGACTCACAGGAACACGGAAGAATTGTATGAAAACAGTTCTCCAGGCCTGACATACATTAGTCTAAGCTAAAATGCTCTACACAACTCAACACTGCTAAACTGATTCTGCTAAATTCTGATAAATGCCTTGTTGTTTTTCTGATTACAACCTGCATCACCAGAAACAAATCAACTTTGAGAAATCTACCATGACAGCCAGTATTTACTTCAAGCTCCTTCCTTCTGCCCTCATCACATAACATTCACTAATCTCTGTGAAGAGCCACCAGTAAGCTGCCCTCAGATTTCTTGTGTTTTTCATCTGCTGAAAGCCACAGGAGACACTGTTTTGAGGGGTAGAGGCAGAGGACATCTGTAACAGGGCTGTTCACACTGAATGTTTAATTGCAGAGTAATTCAGGCATGGGTACATGGAGTGTCTGCAGGCATGTTCAGTAAGGAATACCTGGAATACTTGTCCAGCTGGGGTCAGAGGAGTAGTCTTGGTGTGCAGCAGAAGAGAGCATGTGTGTGTGTGTGTGTGTATGTGTGCAATGTTGTGCATATTACCCCTAGACTCTCCCTTAAATTTTAACAGTAAACCTGAAGGAGAAGGCAGCACTTATGGAAACACGTTCCCAATTCATAAACCTACGACCTCTGCTCTCTACTGTGATGAAACCACTCATCTTCAGAGAAAAGAGGGAATCCTTTCCCAGCTGAACTACCAATTAGATCACAAGTAAATCTGACTTTAGAGAAAATGCAGAAAATGGATAAGAATTAAATACCTCTGAATCTGTGAAAAAGTTGTAAAGGAGGACATCATCAAATTCCAAGCCCTTTGCTTCATAAATTGTCAGTACAAGTGCCAAACTAAGTTCCTCAGGTATCTTCTCCTTTGCAGTTTCATTTGCCACTAATACCACCTGCCAAAAAATACATTTTAAAAAATATTAGAAAGCAAAAAAGGGGGAAAAAAGGTAACAGCTGCATAGAGAAAGACAAACATGATGATAATAAAAGAGCCTTCTAAAAACTAGACATTTCACAGAGACATTTCAGCACACTCCACAAAAAAGGTCACAAAGCTGCCACTAGAAGACTGACAAATGCGTGGTATGTGTAGACAGTTTTAGATCTGGTGTAAGAAAATTTGGAGATAGAAAGGAACAGGTCAGACAATACCTCACACAATACCTCACACCAAAAAAAGAACAGAAAGAACCAGACGTATTAAAAAGAAACAGAAACCAACACAATAAAGGTTTCCAAGTTTGAAATGCCTAATTTATCAGTGAGACAAGGGCTTAAAAAAGAAAGTTGTGGGCAGTTGATACAAGACTATTATTTAGCAACAGGGCTGTCAGAATCTGCAAAAAGCCTAAAAAAAGCAAACCTGATGTGCTCCAAATTCTATGGGTTGTGTTTTCCTTTTGTTGCCCCTCAGCAGAATTGCTAGGTCACTAACACTGCAGGACTCCAAGACTGTAGGTTTTGGCCCATCAAAGAGACCACGGTCCTGAGGAAGGCGATCAAAAGATTCTGGAAAATAATGCTGGAGCAAATCAACCACTCCAGATGCTAAACGGAGAATACCTGCAAAAAGCAGAATACAGGTTTCAAACTTCAACCTGAAGACCTTGCAAACACACTTTTAAAAGGTTCTGATAGAAACCTGGAATCAAGAAATATAATGACAAAAACACTAGTCAGGGAAGGCTGAAGCTGTAGGCTTCTATTTATGTTTCTGCCAATTTGAGTGGATGTCATTCTCGGGCCTCTAAAGATCAGAAAACATGCTACAACAGCTTGGCAGCATTCTCACAAAATAAAGATCACAATGAGAAATAAGTAAGAAAAGCAGAAACAGCACACCAATGCCCCAAAATCTAGTGCTTTGGGGATAGGACAACTGAAATTGGAATGATCATTTCTTAAATTTTGCCCCAAACACAGCCAAAGCAACCCAATATGCATAAGAGTTCAAAAAATGAAAATTTTAAAAACATTGATTTTTGGTTTTCCAGTTGGCATGCCAAAAAGCAGAACTGACATATCAGAAAAATCTGTCCCATCTGATCTTTTCAAAAAACAGGCCACATAGAGACTGGCTTTGAATTGGCCAGCAGAAAACTTCAATTAAGTGACATCTGAAGAGCACAGGCTCAGACCATAAATAAATTTGTTACTCTACCTGAATGGGACCTGTAGTTCTGGTACAACTGATATATCCTTTTCGGTTTCCTAACACGCTGCTTCTTGTTCACAGAGCTCTTGCTTGCGTAATGAAACAGTGACCTCAGGTCACTAAAACGAAAAGCAACTCCTTTCATTATGCTCTGGGCAGTGTCACCAGTTAGAAACATGGCATTGGGGTCATTGATGCATTTCATTAACAGGGCTAGCTCAGCTTGCGTGAAATCCTGTATCTCGTCGCCATAAAACTCATGGATGGACCACGGCAGCTCCCTGAGCTTTGAAAGTCTTTGAGATAAATTATACAGCAAATCTTCTTCATCAAAGTAACCTCTCTGTGATCGTATCTGCTGATAAAGACAGAAGAGGCGATAGATCTCACTCCTGTCTTCCGTGAAGTTCGGTGATCTCTTTCGGCCTAGCTTTTTGTACTGCTCCTCAGTAAGCTTGCCCCCAAAGCAACTCAGTGCCTCAAAAGAGCCTTTCAGAAATGATTTTATTTCTTTCCAAACCAGTGCTGGATTGTACAAGCTTTTACCTTTTATCATTTTTGGCCATATCTCATTTGCAAATACACTGAAAGTGACAAAAGTCCAAGGATCACTTTCCTTAGCGCACGCATCTGCAGCTCCTCCATCATCACCATGTTCTGCATCAAGATTACCTTCTTCATCCTCATCCTGCCAGTTTGGTACAACCAAGTCTTCCTGAGGACTCCAACCAACAATTACTCTTTTAAGACTTCCGTCTTCATTTCTTGGAAAAAATGGGTCGGGCATGGATGCATCTAGTAATAGCAACAGCTGCTTGGAGGTGACAAACAGTGGAAAATTTTCATCTTTAATGTCTTGTAGCCTGTGAATATTTGGGTCCAGAGGCTTGAAGTGACTGGTCACCTTGGAAGACTTGCTAAGTTCAATGAAATTCTTCTGAACTTCTCGGCACAAGACGGGATTTTTTGTTACGAAGATCTGGTGCAGGTGCTCCAGCCTGTTTGATGCTTCTGCACTACACGTTTGGTCTTCTTCATGGTCACCACATGAATTCATTTCTGCACCAGCTGTGTCCACAGGAACCTCTTCGTCCTCGCTGTCCTGGTTTTGCTTATCACTCACCTGCTCCTCACTCGAATCATCACTCTCGTGTTTTAGTTCACTCTCTTCCTTCCCTGAACCAGCTTTTTCAACCTCACTGCACTGTCTCTGCTGCCATGTCTGCCTCTCCAACAGAGGTCCATCTGCCAAGGTGGATTTTTCCCAGTAAGAATAGAATTTCTTCCAAAGCCTATACAAGCAGCAAGTTGTCTTCCCTGTCCCACTCCGCCCAATTAAAATGATTGGCTCCATAGGCTTTGGATTGAGATCAATCACTGCGTACTCCAACTCCCCAACTCGGAAAGGGTAATCAACGGAAGACTGCACATCGTTTATAATGTTAAGTGCCATGTTAGTACTGAAGCTGTGAAATTTCATTATATTGTATTCCAATTCTGCTGCACTAGCTGGAGGGAAGTACTCAGGCATGGTATGCTCTTTTGATTTTTCTGCCTCCATGTCTTCAACATAACAACGTGGAATACGCCTCTGTGTTGTCACACTGTGGCTCTGATGTCCTTTGATTATACCCTTGAGCTTTTTCCTCAAAATGCAGGATAGGCCACGGTTGTAAGAAGTGCATATATTTTCTAAGGCTCGGTTCAGCTTGCAGTGGTCAAGAACAATGGCCCAAATTCTAATTATTTCTGTGTAAACTCTACCTGATTTTTCTGAACAACTTTTTGTCTGTTCTGTCTCCATGATCTTTTCTGGACTCTCACTGCAACGAGGAGAAAAGTCAATGGCAAGTTCCCATAGCATTCTTGCACCTTTGCCCAGTTTAGCTTCATACAGCTGGATATCAGCTTTCAAGTGTTTTAGTGGCTTCTGGAGGCCCCTAGACCATTCCCCGTTGCCTAGCCTCTTAATTGTCATTATGGTTTTAGCTTTCAGATAATGAGGCACAGCTTTACTGCTCAAAGTCTTTAGCGTTTCAGGAGTGCACTCTATTTCCCAAGTCATGTTATCAAACTCCAGCACATATGCCTCAATATCCAGACTCTTCCCCTTTTCTTCCTCTAGTTCTTCCTTCTCTCCATTAGGCAGGGCCATACTAAATTCCTCTGTTCCCTTCTTTTTCTCCCAGTCATTCCCTTTTCTTTCAGGATGAGCTATGCTTCCACAAGGTTGCAAGGAACTTCTTTCCTCTTCCGAGTTAGTCTGGGCTGAAGACGGCTTTTGCATCAGAGGATGATCCTTTTTCAGGGTGTCGCTCACTTTCAGTTGCTGAATTAAAGCTGTGATTGCCTGCACGAGACTTTCCTGCAGTGTTAAGGGGCTGTTTATTCCTTCTGTTTCCTGCTTTTCCAACTGACCCTTTTTTGTTTTTATGGAACACGGGGGTTTTAACTCGTTATGCACTGTGCTGCCGGATGGTGCCTTTAATGAGAGCCCAGATGAAGAACGCCCTGTGCTCTTGGACTGTGAAATCTCAGAGGCTGGAAGGGGTTTAGATGTTTTAACCAACTGCCCTGCTCTGTCTTGGCGGTGCCTCTTCTTTTCCTGTGCAGCATTATTCCAGGCTTCTAGCAGTGGATCTCTCTTTTTAATTCTATGCATCACATCTTTTCCTGATTTGTTTTTTATGTTAAAGTTAATGTCAAATTTTGCCAATAACTCTGTTATTCTCTTAGTCTGCTTTGAAAATCCTCTCTGGAAAACAATATGCATCACTGTATTTCCATTGTCATCTTGTATGTTTGGATTAAGATATGGAAAGTCAGATGGTCTTGAAGCAAAGAGGTCAAGTAGATAATTCAGAATGTTTAAACCAGTGCTATCTGAAAGCAGGAGAACAAACAGAAAATAAACTAACTTGCTTTACAAGTCTTCATTGTATTCCAACAATTTCAATGCTTTTTTTTTCTGCTGCTAGTAAATTAAAATCAGTTGCTTTTAAAAAGAAAAATAAAATCTACATTTCATGTTTATAAAACATGCTTACATCAAACAGCTCAAAACTGAGCTTTCCCAAGTTTCAGGGAAAACAACACAAAGGCAGCAAAGCTTTAGAAATTCCTAGTGCTGCAATTATTACCATAGCATCAGTCAATTTAATTTCTTTTTTTAACCTCTGGGTACAGACAGGTTTGTTCATTTTCCAACATCAGCCCTGACTGCCACCCAAGGGACACTGGTCACCTGTCATCCAGACAAGCAGCAGCTCAAGGTAGTGCTCTGGGGTCATTTGGTTCACTGTAATAAGGCACCCAGAAGCAGTCTGCTGCAGATAACTTTGCTTCACTAAAATAACCTGCAGGAAATCCCAATTGTTTCCTGATATTCGAGGTCCCTGGAGCAACTTCCTACAAAATAAGATTAGTTACCTCCCTGGGGGGAAAAAAATACATTTATATTCTACAGCTTTCTGGATTTCATCCAGATAATAGATGTGATTTAAATGAGACAATATATGTGAAACATTTCTTTTCTAGCTGTAAAACAGTGACAACGTCAAAATCACTGTAAAGAAATTGCACATCAAAAACTTTACTCACTGAAAAATACTTCAGAGAACATATTGTCACAGGACTTCTTAATCTTCTGATTTAAAATGACAACTGGCATTACCTTCTAATCTCTTAAAGCCACTCAACGAAATGTTTGTGCTTTAAAAATTAATAAATTAAGTATTTTGAATCACTTTAATACTTCAACTCAAAAATGCTTTTTTTTCTTAACTTAAAATCAAATGTGATTTGGGAGCTTAATTTCACAGTTTATCCTAACTTTATGTATTTTTATGTAAGCCCTACAGTTCTTTCACTCTCTTTTCCCCTGAACAGAACTTTACTTGATTTTTGACTGAAAAAACCTGATAAACAGACTTCAGATGCCACTGCAGGCTTTCCTTCAAAGCCTGCTGCCATTGCTGCAACTTTACCCTTGTTTCTTCCAGTATACATCCAGTTTATTTCATTCCCACCTAGCACTCATTTCACAGGGCTTCAGAGAGGAGCCTTCCTTGGCTGCCCCATGTCACCTGAGCTGCCATTACCTCTCCTCACAGTCCCAGCCAGCACAGCCACAAAACAGAACACATCAGCTTAACAGACTGGTGTGTGTCCTCTGCCCTGCAGACTTTGGGGGCTGAGTGAGACACAGTCACAAATCCTGATCCACTGTCTCTGCAGCAGCAGAACAGGCAGGTACAGAATGGGGATGTTTTCAGCAGCAAAAGCCTTACCTTTATTATTTAAAGAGATGAAAACTGCAGCATGCAAGGCAGTATCTCCTTGTGTAACAGAGAGGTTTCGAGGGTCTGCACCTTTGGTCAGCAGCAAATATGCCAGTTCAAAATAATTCTTTCTGAGGCATATTTTCAGTGGTATTTCAGAGCTGGCTCCAATACCATCAGGCAGAGCTGGTGTGAAGGACAGGAAAATATTAGGGTTTAAATCTAATACACTAATCTGCTAACTACAGAAAGCTCTGAACAGATGCAGTCAGATGCTGATTGCCAGGCAGGTGACAGGGGTGTTTTTTGCCAGCTTTTTACACGTAACTGTTAAAACACTTTTTGACTAAGAATATCTTCATCATTTCTCCTTGTCTCCCATTAAGCTGAGCAACCAGTCCCTTTGCTGTGACAGGAAGACCTAAAGGCCAGAACATATCTTCTCCAAGTCAGTCAGTCACTGACTGACATAAGAGGCCTCCTTCCTCTCCTGGCATTCAAAAGGTTTCAGCAGTACCATGTGTCCATAACTTATAGCTAGCATCAAGCTGTGAGATTAAATGAAATACACCAGAGGGATCCTAGGAATAAGCTCATACAAAACAAGTATGATGATGTCTACACTAGTTAAAAACAGAAAGACATCTGGTCATGCCTTTGTAATCAGTGAAGTAGTCCGTTCCTTGTAGCATAACAGCAGACTGAACTCAAAGACTGTGGCTTACACTTTCTACCAGGACAATATTTTGGCTGAAGGCAGAGAAATTAAGGCCCAAGAGAAACTACAAGTGCAGGAACAACGATAGTCTTTGGCCTTTTACTAACCCTAGCAGATAAATTTCATTTGATAAACATCTTCCACCCATGTAGCCTTACTAGCTTCTCCATGTCCCACACAGCAGATGCAGCCAATGCATGTGCTCCAACAAGCTGCTGCACTTATACAGAGCCACAAAAAAACCCATGTGTTGGTATTTCTGAGACAATCTTGCTCCCAACATGTCAAATAACATACTGCATCTCTTATAGCACATTAATATCACAGTTTTTCACCTCCTCGTTCAAGCAAGCATCTTATGAGCTGCACTTGCTTATCCATTTGTTCAGTCTGTTGGATAATGCTGCCAATGTCAACATCTGAGAGACTGCAGGTTTTGAAGAGTCCTCCACCTGATGGATTTTCCCCACTGACTGTCCCTGTTAGGAGCAGCAAAACTTTATGCCACATTTGCTTCCCCAGCAATTGTTTTATGAAGCTGTTAGCACAGGCATTGGAGATGTCACATGAGATTTCTTCAGGGATTTCTGCAAGACAGTTAAGACAACATAACTCACTCAAAGCCATATAATGAATTCCACCTCACTGTAAACTAATTTCAGAATAATTAGCTTGTTAAACTGAAAGTAAGGAACATCAAAATATATCTTTCCATCCTTATGCTGTCAGCCAAGTTTGAGCATTTTGATGCATCATGGATTTCTGTGCATATTCCATTGGTTTTAAGTGCAAAACACAACATTAAATATAATTAAAAGCACATCAGTCCTAAAAGTTACAGAAACAGATAAGAGAAGGAAGGGTAAAAGGGCACTTAATTTATGTTAGCACCAGACACATTTTTCACAGCAATTAAGTTTTGTGAAAGGGAGAAATGGAAACTCACTGCACCTTTCACAGAAGACAGCCATTTCAGAAATCGTTTAACTGCATCTTCCTTCAATACATTTTTATTATGTACTCCATTTTCACACCTGTAGAACTGGACAAACTGTTCCAAAACATCCTGGAGAGAATCTGTATCAGCTGTGGCACTCTCGTTCTCTCCTGCAAAACATTACAGAAATTGAAAATCCACTTCCTTGCCAGCATGTTTTCAGGGCAAGACTGTGATGCATTACATCCCAGGGCTCTAAGAAATGTGTAGTGGCAAATTAAAAACAGATGGCTGAAACTCTCACTGCCAAATGCCAGTACTGTGATAGATTTCTGACCTCAAAGGAAATTTGATACTTTCAACAAATACACTCTTGTCCTGGTTTTGCCTGGGATAGAGTTATTTTTCTTCTTAGTAAATGGTACAGTACCATGCTCTGGATGTAGGATGAGGATACCATTGATAGCACACTGATGCTTTGCCTGTTGCTGAGCAGTGCTTTCCCTGAGACAAGCATGGCTGGGACAGCTGACATGAACTGGCCTAAGGGATATTCCATATCACAAAATGTCATGTTCATTATATAAATTATGTGGAACTAGCCATGAAGGGACCACTGCTGCTTGGGGATGGGTTGGGCATCACGTTTGAGGGGTGTGAGCAATTGTACTGTGCATCACTTGTGTTTCATGGGTTTTATTCCTCTTTCTCCTTTTCATAACTTTAATAATAATAATAATAATAGTGGTAGTAATTTACTTTATTTCCATTTTTAAACTGTTCTTATCTCAACCCACAATGGGAGGGAGGGGAAGCAAGGGAGCTGCTGCTTGGTACTTAGTTGGCAGCTGAGGTAAAACCACGACTCTATTTACCATAATTCACAAGGCTGACTGCAATAGCTTCTGTATGCAGGCAGGAAAATGCTGCAATTATATCATTGTTCAGAATTTTTAAAGTGGATGACTAAACCCAGTAATGTTCATAGCATACACTTTAAATCAGCTTGTCTGATTCCCCAGTGCCACTTAAAATCTACAGCCATAAAAGAATTTCCTCTTAAAGTTAAAAAACAAACCCAAAAACATACACCAAACCAAAATGTTATCTACAAGTTTAAGAGATATTTATGTAATGGGAAATAGCAGATATTAAACAATGTCCCAATAAATGCCCTTAAACAGCAAAAAAGTTGGCTTGGATTTCCTAAATGCTTTAAGGAAGCCAGGTACATGAAAGACAAAACAAAACAGTAGCTTTACCTCTTAGGACAAAGAGAGATACAAGGTTGGTCATCTTTTTAGAAAGAAAGACTAACCTCAGATTGTTACCTGTAAAGCTGAGGCTTATCCTCCAGCCTCACATTTGCACTAAGCTTAGAAAACTGTTGCAGGCTGTGCATCACCAAAAAAAAAAACAAAAACCAAAAAACCCCTGGCCACAAAAGACAGTGCAACCTGAAATGCCAACCAAAGCCATTATTACCACAAAGGTATTGGTGTTAACCTCCTAATGGATAACCACTGTGCTAAAACCTTCTCCAGAGCAGAGATCTCCACAGTAAAGAAAAAAAAACTGTGGGAATTTCTTTGCCAGGAGCCATAAGATTCAAGCACAATGAAACCCAGTGTTGTCCAATAAACTTAAAGCAATACACCCATGAAAACTGAGATACAGCTCAAAAACTTTGCTTTATGCCAAGCTTGATCTGAACATCACTTGGACAGCAGCTGCTCTCAAGCAAGGACAAAATGTTCATGATTGACTGGCAGGAGATCACAGTGACAACCCGCAGGGAAAGCTACACAAAACACACCCACAATTACTTATTTGAAATAAAACTATCTTGTATCTAAAGGTTATAATTTTAAAACAGGAAAAGCACACACTGCATGCAGTACCTTTCTGTTTCCCAGAGGAAGTGTGTTTCTCAATGTGCTTGCTGATTTCTTTTGCAGCATCAAAGTTTTTGTTCTTTTTTAAGATATCTATGGCACATCTTGACCGTGCATCTGGAACAGTGGGATCAACCCCAAAGTTCAGGAGCATGATCACATCTTCTGTTTGTCCTAAAGCAATACATGAAAAAAAATTAGAGGAAGAATAATTCACATTGTTCAGCAGTTTTGTTCTGTTTTCTTTTTTATTTTTAATTACCTGGCACTATTTTGAGCGTAATTTTAACTTTAAAAAATCTAAATTCTTTCAGTGTTATAAGTTGACAGGGTGGAAATCGGTCAAAGGTTGGACTTGAAGATCTCAGAGGCCTTTTCCAAACTTAATGATTCTGTGATTTCATGATTTATAGTATTTATTTTATATAACTATAACAGATATACATAAATATGTTTAAAAGATACATATAAAGTTACATTTTATAACATTATATATAATACATAAAGACATAAATGTTAATAAATAAATACATATTAAAAATATGTACTCTCTACATAATAAATACCATATGAATATTACCAAATCAATTTTAAGCACCCAAAAGTCTGGTGTTACCTTGGCATTGATGTTTGCTTCCTCTTGCCACCTTGTGGGCAGAGTAAGAAATACAAGGAAAAAAGCCAAGGTAACATAAAATGAAATCCCACAGAAACTGTGAAGGAAAGCATTTAGTTTTCCTCCTCTGTCAAGGCACACTGCTATCCAGGCCTTAAATTTTCACCTATTTAAAAGAACAGGAGAGGCTTGACAACAAGTTATACATCTTAGTCAGCCAGGAATTTTGTGGTCCTTTAAAAATTTTGTACTGAACTATATTTACTTAGCTAAGGAATGTTCAACAACATGCTATTTTATCTGGTTTTAATTTACATCTGTGTTGGCTGAGTGACAGTAGAAAATCCTGAGAAATTACCTCACTGACCTGCAGAAAGGAACTCAATGGACCCATACCCCTTAGAGAACTTAATCAATAGTTGAAGAACAAAATTCAATAGAAGATTGTTTAATGCTGTCATATAACTAGAGATGAATTAAATGCCACAGAACAAGAAAGATATATTGAGAGAGTTAAGGAGTCAAAGGCCTATACACCCCAGAAAACTTGATTAATACACTGCAGGTGCAGTAAGGGAGCCACTTCATAGGCTTATATACCCCAGAAAACTTAACTGTAATTGTCTAACCAGGACAGCAAATGTAATAAAGCGTTGTTTAGCTGGATAAAACTTGGGTTATCCATTAAAAAAGAAGATAAATGAGATGTTCTGGTGGGAATTAAGAGGAACAAAACACCTACACCATAATACAATAAATTGGGCTGGCTTTTGGGACTGTCTACAAAAAAAAACATTGGATGTTATATTGTATAGAAATGTGTGAGAATTCTTGTTTCTTTGAACATGTCTATGGCAAATGAATTCCCAATATGTTCCTGATTCTGACTCAAAATTGTTATTAGGAATGTTCATCTCACAGTTTTTGCTGTTAGATTTAAAACTCTTTGTTTCAGGTCTCCAGGTGGTGTGATGTGATTTAAAGGGCACAATGAAATTTAAAAGGTAACTTCTATGATTCTAAAAACTGCAGCATACTTGTGAGAAAATCCTAACCAAAAAAACAAAGAGCAAAAATGTTTACAATTTAAAAAAGAATTATTGTAATGTTTAAGTATCAGTTGCCACTACAAGTCTACATTCAGATACTTTCTCATTTTATTCCTTAGCATGAAATAGAAAACACCAGGGTCTGAAATTTTCTTCCATTATAGATTTTTCCATATGAAAATGAACAATACACACACTAAAAAGAAGAAGAAAAGTATTTACTGCGTTTCTGTGAATATTCACTGGAAGAGGCCACAATATGCAGCAAGGTCTGTCCATCTCTGTCTTTCTGGTTGATCCTGTCCTTCAGCTCTGGCCTCGAAGTCAGTAACCAGCTGAAGAGATGGTTCTTTGCTGAAAAGATAAAAAAGCACACTTAAAGAAACAGATCCTGGGATTGTTTTCCCCTTTGGAGTGGCAAGATGCAAATCTAAGGCTGATCCATGACTCTATTACACACAAAGAAACTGTTGCTCCACACTGAGACGGCGGAAAGAAACACTGTACCTTTTTTGAAGCTGATATGCTCGGGTTACAAAAGACCCTTATCAATGACACTTCTGCTCCAAAATACAGAAAATAACAATTATATTAGGTTTCCACTACTATCAGGCATGGGTGTTCGAAGAGAGTGTTTAGAACACTTCTAAAAGAGTGCTTTATTGGCATGGGCAAGGTTATACCTAGATGATCTGACCTGAGCTGTTGGGACATATTTTTCTAATTCAAAAAAGGTCTAGCTGTCAGTTCTCTGATAAAAGCCAGCACTGATTTATTTCAGCTGCAGCTGTCACTCACTTGCTTTGATACACAGTCTGATAACAGCATGCAGAGGATACAGCCCGATGGACTCAGCCTTCGCCCCAATGGAAATCAGCCACTTGACTAACTCCGCGACTTCCTGCAGCTTCTCACCGCGACCATACAACTCAGATGTCTGGCAGCAAAGAGAACAGTTACAACTCATCATTTTTACATACACAAAAAGCATTTCTTTTTCAGTATTTTCATGACAAGAATCAGCAGTGCAACAACAACCAAGCCATAGCCACTGTAAAATGGAACTATTTATTTCATAGACTTCCACAGAATGCCTTGAGTTGGAAGGGACCTTAAATATCATCTTGTTTCAACACCCTGCCACAGGCAGGGACACCTTTCACCACACCAGGCTAGTCAGAACTCTCTTCAACCTCAAACACTTCCAGGGATCCCCAACTTCTCTGGGCAGCCCATTCCAGTGCTTCAGTACCCTCTGAGTAAATAATTTCTTCCTGATAGCTAATCTAAACCTACTGTCTTTCAGTCTGAATCCATTCCCCCTTGTCCTGTCACCATGTGCTCCTGTAAAAAATCACTGTCTTTCTTTTGGGCTCCCTTCTGGTACTGGAAGCCACAATTAGGGCATCACAAAGCCTTCTCTTTTCCAGGCTGACAAATTACAATTCTCTCAGCCTTTTCTCACAGGAGAGGTGCTCCATTCCTCTAATCATCCTGGTGGCCTCCTCTGGTGGACTCACTCCCAAAAAGCTGATGTCAGGAATAGTGTGACCTGTAGGACCAGGGTGTCAATTGTCCCTCTGTACTTGGCACTGGTGAGGCCACACCGCAAATCCAGCGTTCTGTTCTGGGTCACTCACTACAGGAAAAACATTGCAGTGCTGGAGTGTGTCCAGAAAAAGGCAATGGAGCTGGTGAAAGGTCCTGGAGCACAACTCTGATGAGGAGAGGCTGAAGGAACTGGGATTGTTTAGCCTGGAGAAAAGGAGGCTGAGGAGAGACCTCACTGCTCTTTACAGGTTCCTGAAAGAGGAGGCTGTAGCCAGTTGGGGGCTGGTCCCTTTCAACATCTCCCAGCCAAAAGAAGGAGAAGAAACCGCTTTAAATAGTTCCAGCAGAGGTTCAGACCAGATATTAGGAAAATAATATTGACTGAAAGAGTGGTCAGGCACTGGAATAAGTTACCCAAGGAGGTGCTGGAGTCACCATCTCTGTAAGAACTCAAGAGGCATCTGGATGTGGTACTTAGGTTTTAGGGGTGATTATGGCGGTGCTGGGTTGACCTTGAAGGTCTCTTTCAACCTTGATGATTCTGGGATTCTGAAAAAGCACACAACCTGAGCAAAAGCCAGCTGAACTTAAAAAGTATGTTCTAGCAAGGATTTAATGAACTTGAAGCACAGTCTGCAAGGGGTATAGCAATACAGGATACCCTGAAGGTGTGCAGTGGAAACTCAGAAATTCAGACAATATGCCAGAAGGATCAGGACATGAGGAGGTGGTCGGAAACAGTGTTCAGACAAAACTTCTCCATTTGTGCCAGTCATCTTTTTAAATAGCAGTCTTCACACATGCTTCCAACATTTACAAATAAATCCTTTTTTCTAATACCTCATGCCAAATTTTGACTGGCAAGAATTACTCTTTGAGCACAGTTATCAAATCAAAGTACAACAGATTACAGGGAGAATGTAGCAGCAGCAGGGGAAGTTTGAGCTGTCAGAAAGCCACATTTTCTAATTTTTGCAAAGGAGAATTGGTACTTAGGGATTTTTCATCTTGATTCTTTCAGTACAACAAACCCACTAGACCAGGTAAGATTGGTTGGGCCAATTCAATGAAAAAATGGCCATACTGTTTTGCAGAGCCTGCCCATTTTTCCTGTCTCAGTGAGGCATTTTGCTTTGCTGGAAGACACTTTGCTAAGACACTCTGCATGGGTCCTCTCCTGTGTTGCCACACATCATTGCCAGTGTGGAGTTACTGTGCTTGCACACCTGCCTAATGATACCCAACCAAGACATGCTTGCATACATCCAGTCACTAATTCTGCTATCTCTAAAAACAAGCCTGTGATGAGGTGTGACTTTATTTCCCTTGCATTACCCTCAGAATTACTCCTGCACACTCTGTCAGGTACCTAAATGAAATATAATTATGGAAAAACCACCAATTTGAAATTATTATGACCAAAGTACCACAAGGACCGTAACAGCCAAATGGCAAATTCTAGCATATTCCACCAATATGACTTAAACCTTTGTGAGAAACAGCAGAGCCTGACACTGAAAAAAAAAAACCTGGGAAGCACAAGAGAAAGTACACACGATCTGACAACAGAAAAGGCATCCTGCTCCTTCCAAGCCTGCAAACCTTAAGGAAACTAACAAACTGTCAGGCTGATGGATTTATTACAGGCCTGCAACCATGCTGCACAAACAAAGACTCTCACACTAAGTGTGTAAGTACTGTCTAAGCTCTGCAATAAACAGATTCATTTTGCTCTTAGCTTGTGAGTCTAGTATTCATACACCAACAAACTGTAACTTGCCAGCTAGTTACCAAGCAGAGGTACTGTGTAGCCTACAGCTAACATCTTCTAAAGTTCCTGACAAGACAGAAACTGCAAGAAATATAGAAATTCTTTACTGTATGGGTGGTAAGGCACTGGAACAGGTTGCCCAGAGAAGTTGTGGATGCCCCATTCCTGGCAGAGTTCAAAGCCAGGTTGGATGGGGCTTTGAGCAACCTGATCCTGTGTAAGTATTCCTGCCCACGGCAGGGGGCTGGAACTAGACAATCTTTAACATCCCTTCCAACCCACAGCATTCTAGGACTCTATGGTAATGCCCAGTGGAATTTCTTAATTTCTCACAAACATTGTGAGATGCCTTTAGAAAGCTGGTGTGTTACTGCTATGGAAACTGGTTTCTCCTGAGCTGCAGAGCTCGTGAACTCCCAGCAACAGCCTCCAACTACACCTTCATAATACTAATACACTTGGAAATACTAAATTTCATTCAGAAATATTACATTACACAAAGTCAAATTTTCAAACAAATAGATGATAAAATGGAATCATATAATGTCCATGTATTATTTTTCATTTATTTTTCTTGGTTCAAGATGGAAAATCTCTCACTAAAGTTATCAGGAAGAAAAGAAATAGATACAAGGTAAAAATAAAAATCATGAACTTACCTCAAAGAGATTCTTCAGAGATATCTGGCTAACTCTGAGATCATGGGGCAACTCTTTCTTCTCAGGCAACAACAACAGACAAGACTGAAAAAAACCCCAGACATTAATGCTCTTATATAAGCACACTCAAAACTTTGTTTTTCACTGCATCATCTGATCTTGTCAAAAAGCCAACACAGGCTAACAATATTTCAGATCTTTTTGTAATATCTGAACATATCTGAATATCTGTAACAACTGAATCTCCATTTCTAATTTTCAACTGAATAATGTAATATATAGTGGAGTGTAGGAAGTTACAAGCGATGAAAGTTTCCTCAGAAATAAAAACTATGTTAAAAAGGTTAGGCTCTAAAAGATTCTCCAATACTTTGAATACTTCCAGTGCTTGGAAGTAACCCTTTGCTTTAGGAATGGACCCTTGCATTGGGGACAAGACTGCCCAGCTAACACCAACATCCCAAGCAGAAAGCAAGAAATTAAATAATGTATCTTCTTCTGCTGCTTTCCTGTTTTCTCCATTTCTCTCAAAAACTTTGCCTTTCTCCTTGAAAACCCACTTAACTTCACCGAAGACAAGGGAAGGACTATGGATGCTATCTATCTGGACTTCTGTAAGGCCTTTGATACAGTGCTCCACAAGAGTCTTAGCTCTAAATTGAAGCGATACCAGTTCAATGAATGGGCTGTTGGATGGGTAGGGAATTGGCAGAATGGCTGCATCCAAAGAGCTGTAGTCAATGGCATAGTGTCCAAGTGGAAACCAGTGGTGAGTGGTGTCCCTCAAGTGCCTGGACCAGTACACTCACTGTCTTCATCAATGACACTGCTAGTGGGATTGTGGGCTGCCCTCAGTCGCTCAGGGAGTTTGCAGATGGCACCAAGCTGAGTGATGCAGTTGATAATGCTCAAGGGAAGGGATGACATCCAAAGGGACTCTGACAGGCTTGAGGAGCAGGCCCATGGGAACTGCAGGAAGTTCAACCAGGCCAAGTGCAAGGTCTTTCACCTGTGTCAGGGCAATACCCAGTATCAATACAGACTGAGGAAGGAGGACCTGTGGGATAATGATGGATGGAAAATAGGATAAAAGCCAGCAATGTGTGCTTGCAGCCCAGAAAACAAACAGTATCCTGAGCTGCAAGGAAAAGTAGCATGGTCAGTAAGTCAGTGACTCTACCTCTCTGCTCTGCTGAGAGTCTCTCTCTGCTGTAACCTGGAATGTTACGACCAGCTCCGGGGTCCCCCAGCACAAAAAAGACATGGACCTGCTGGAACGAGTCCAGAGGAGGGCCACAAAAATCATTAGTGGGATGGAGCAACTCTCCTGCGCTGAAAGGCTGAGAAAGTTGGGGTTATTCAGCCTAGAGGTTTCAGGGAAAACTTACTGAAATATGGTCAATATAAAAAGCGGGCTTAGAAAAAAGATTTTTTAACAAGGCCTTTGTGACAGGACCAGAGGCAAAAATTTTAACCTGACAGTATGTTCTCATTGGACAAAAGGAAAAAAAATTTTATGATACAGGTGGTGAGGCACTGGAACAGGCTGCCCAGCAAAGCTCTGAACACTGCATTCTTAAGAGCATTGAAGGTCTGGTTCATCCGGCATTTAAGCAATCTGACCTAGTGGAAGATGTCCCTGCCCAGTGTAGGGCTTGGATGGGGAATGTGGGGCTCCAGTGAGTCCACAGCTCCAGTGCAGGTCCTCCACAGGCTGTGGTTACTGTCAGAAGCCTGTTCCTTCATGGTCTCTCCACAAGCTACTCTGCCTAAGCAGAGTCTAGTAGGATACTCTGCCCTAAGTTGTGGTAAAACAGCTTGAACTTTATCTTATTTGTAAAAGTTATCAGTGATGGATAGAGAAGGGAGGGTCACACTGCTTGCAGTCTTGAAGAACGCTGAGACCAGCCTGACTCATCAATCCCAAAGTTAGACATGCTGAGGATGTGAAAAACAATGTTTCCTGACAGAAACTGCCACCAGTGACAAAGCAGCAAAGTTCCTAACAGCTGATACTACTGATAACTTATCTAAAGCTGCTAAGCTGACACAGCCAGCCTAGAAACATATGACTGACATACTTTACATATGACTGACATACTTTATACTATAAAAGTATGGTCACACTTTTTAAAAGCAGGGTGTTCTAACATACCCCTTTTTGTATGTGTACGGAGATTCCTCCCTTGAGTGGAGATGCCCCTCAAGGTTACTTCTGGAGGCTGAGCAAAAGAGGTTTGCTCATGGCCATTGGCATGGGTGAGTAGCATCAATCTCTACTAAATAACTATTCTGCAATCTTTAATACCAATGCTTCAATATTGCTTCAATAAATAGTGCACTATTACATAGTGTATATATTATTATATAATATTTACTAACTGTTATAACTATTTGTAGCATGCAGTAAATAATTCTGATTAAAGTATTTTAGTCTGATCATTATCATGAATTTAAATACGTTATTTATTTTATTCACATAGATATATTTGGTTTGCCATTCTTAATCCTGTGGGACAAAGGCTCAATTACATGTATATTATCCTTTAAACATAAACCATTCAGCAAGTCAGGGAGTAGGTTTGGATCCAACTGCATCTAGATGCCTCTCTGAGGAGTTCAGAAAGCAAGTGGGTCTGAACCTTATGACTCAACAGGAGGGTTTCCCTGACAAACCTCAACTGAAGCTTTCATTTTGCCTGCAACAGGCTGCAAAGGAGCCCCCTGCTCTGGGCCTGGAGCACCTCCTCCTCCTTCTCCACCCCAGGGGCCCACAGGGCTGTTTCTCTCACTCTTTCCCCCTCACTCTCTCAGGCAGGGTTTGGCCCTTTTGAAAAGACACTTTCTCTGAGGCACCACCACCTTGGCTGAGCCAGGCCCTAGAACAGGACTGTAGGAGCCAGCTGGAAGTGGCACAGCTTTGGCCACTCCTTATTCCTTACAGGGGATCTGCCAGCACCTCAACACCAACACCCCAGACAGGTGTAACTATGACAATGACCAATTTTTTCCACAGTTATTTGAGAGAGGATTAAAGTTATTTCAGATCATCCGCCTTCTGAATTTTCTAAATTATCTGGTTTTGTTCAACAACCCTGTATTTCCACTGAAATGCTCCTCTAATTGTGGGTCTTTCACAGACAGTTTCAAAAATCCAGCTTTTCATACAAAAGGAGAAGTAAAAAGGACCACAAATAAATTTGTATTTTTTTCCCCTCTAATTTGAGTATTACTGAACTGAATAGTGACTCTAGGTGTTACTATTAGAGAGACAACAGACAGCAGCAGGAGACAAGTAGGATTTCAGGTCCATTATATCCCTTTCAGAAATTATTTTTCACTAAAAGCATTTTTCCAAGTCTTAAAAATCATGACATCTGAATTAGGCAGTACTATACATTCAAGTTTGGCTTTTAAAGGTAACATGAGCTTATACTGAAGTGGTAAGACATGAATGCCCAAGATGCAGTGGGAGGTGACACGGTAACGCGGTGACACAGTGACACACTTACCCGCCACTTCCCTTTCTGGGCCAGCCTTTCTATCACTGCTTGCCAAATCAGTGCATTGAAACGTGCACTGAAAATATGATCATATGCAGGGTGGAAAGTTTGTGGCAAGAATCGTTCATCTGCAAGGATAAGCAATAGAGAAAACTATTTGGTACACGCAGCACTTCAAAGGTCCGAGTGTCCAACTAAATTACTTCATTGCACAGCAATAATTTTAGCACTGGTTAATACCCAGGGGATTGCCCAGTGGGGGATTAAGAAAAGCTGGTCACCCAACTGATTCAGCACCTAGTTTATCAGTGGCCAGACTTCATTAAACAAGCAGGAAAAAATCAACCCCTGCTCTCAAGAAACACCTCAAAACTCCAGGGCATTGCAAACCTCACGGCAATTCTTCCACTTACAGGTCAACCAGCTACTGACTCTGCAACACCTCATCAAAGACCTTAACATGGGGCTACAGGCTCAAGAAAAGGCAGCAGGGGCACAACAGGAAATCTCCTGGCATGCCTGTAGGTCCATCATACAAAGCACATTAAACAGACTAAAAAGCAAGTAGAGGGGGAGAGAATGAGGAGAGGGCAGGGAGACAGATGATGGACGTTGCTGGGAAAAACCTAGACAGTGCCACAGGAAGGCCACATTTCCTCTTCTCATTGCTGTCCACTACTAGCTGAGGGAAAGTCCTCCACACTGAAATACACTGCACTGTAAAAACATTTAAACAGCCCATCTTCTAATTATTTTCAATCTACCTGGCTTAAAGAAAAGGAGGGTGGCCTGGACAAAACCCACTTAAAGCCTCTGGCATCTAGAGCTCCAAATCTCCAATCTTGTCTTCCTGACTCTAAATTTTTATCTTTTCTAACTAGTCCATAATTGTTTTGAGATTGATGCTGTCTGCTGTATATAAACTGGACCAAGTTCACTAGTAGTTCATGCTACTAAGTCTCATCATCACTATTAAAAGCCTGATAGAAAAATTAAGGTCTTAATTTGAGTTTACCATTTACACTTATGAAGATTCCTGCTATGAACTCAGCAATTTGAGTTTGATCTGCAGAAGAATTCAAGAGAACAAGACCTTTGTGGAACATAGAAACTGCCTCACGAGACTTTGATAACATGATGAATGCATGGCCAGCTCTATAGTAAGCCTGAAAAAAAAAGGAAGAAAAAAGATATTGGAAAAATATTCAGAGATATTTACTGCCAAAAAAAAAAGTATTTTTTAAATTTTCTCATTATGTTATAAAAATGACATGTAGTACTATTTCTACAGCTTCTTAAACACAGATCCAAAAAAAAAAAAAAAAAAGTGAAATGAACTATTCTATTCTAATCCCTTGAAATTCACAGCATGTTACTGATATTATCACAGATACTAAAGGTGAAATTCTGAAATTCAAAGCTTGGAAAACAACTACAGGATGGAAAACATACTTTCAGCAGCTGTATGTTAACCTCCTCTGGACAAGAGTGGGCTGTCCAGAATATGTATTTATGTTTCCACATCATTGCATTTTGTAGCATTTCCCACAATACATATATTCTTCAGCCAATAGCACCTGAACATATTTATATTCACCCTGAATTAGATTGTACCAGCTCAGAGTCACAGTGGAGTTAATTTGTTCAAATCAGATAACTGGTATGTTGCAACACAATGCAAGTTAAATGGGCATTTTGATGTAATTTTACCATATCTAAATAAAAAAACCTACTACAGGCCCTGGGAGTCTTTAGTGTTTAGAACAGAAAACTATTTATTGCATATAAAAACCAATCTAAAAGTATGACTCCATATCATAAATACTGTACAGCTCCTGCTGATTCCTAACAGACGGCTATTTGAGCCAAGGTGTGCTTAATCAATGTGTATTTAATCACAAGCCAAGTGGAGTGTATTGTTCTGTTCACTGGAAATACAACATGACCTCGATCACCAAATATCACTCCCAGGAAGTGAAGGCTTATTAACATGTAACCCTTATTTGGGATATTGATAGTTTCATTTCTTGAAAGCATTGGTACCTCTCTCATTGGGACCCAGAGAGAGCCAGCATCTCCTGGTGCAAAAGGGAGCTGCTTCACATCATTAAAAATACTATTACAGCCATGAATCTGATGCTTATGAGTAGAATCAAACACTAATTCTGGGATTTTATGCTACATTTACTCATCATGCCCCAAAGCAAAAACACAATAAAAAAAGAAGATAATGACACCATTATTAAAAAAAAAAAAAAAAAAAAGCAAAAAAAGCAGGAAGGTATGCAAAAACTGCCAGCTTAAGCATCTGAATACCTTAACATACTCTGGATCCCACTGTAAGCTTTGGTGGGCTAAAACCACTGAATCCTTCCATTTGCCCAGGCAGAACAAGGCCGTTGATTTGTTGCACAGCAACACAGCTATGTCCCGGGAACACCTAAAGATATGGTTTTAGCATTACTGTTTATTCACTTGAAAAAGGATCACACTTTACATTTAGCAATATGAATAAATGAAAAAAAACTACACATATCACCCACCTGACAAAATCAGAGGTAAAAAATGTAGCTGTGGATAATAAATAAAATTTGAATATTGGCTGTAAAATGTCTTAGAGACATCCTAATGATACTTTAGCGATACCCATAGTGATGACCTGGTCTCTTCTGAAGCAGAAAGCCAAGCCACTGGAATAATGAAGTATGAGGATTTAGCAAGAGTTCAGACCACCTGGATACACCTGCATATGGCTCAGTGAAAGCCAGGAATGGAAGCTGTGTGATGGAAAGAGTACTAAACACATTCTGGTCACCAAAAAACACATTTTAGTGTATCACCACTTGGTGAAGTCAGCAGAAAAATCCACATTTAAAATAAGTAAGTGGCCAGTGTTAAATTAGGTCAACAGCAGTGTTAATATAGAGCAGTAATGAATATTTAATACTTAACGTAATACTCAACTATTTAATCATTAATAGCATTACCAGCTTATATTAACTGATGAAAAGCACTTAACATCTGGAAAGAAATACCCAAAGGAATCTTTGGCTGAAAATTTATTTTTAACAATTCTCAGAATACTGAGAATGACCAATAACAAGAACAAAGTAGCCTGCATAAATCATTTTAAAGATAACCAGATGATTCATGTAACAACACGCGAGGACATGGCAAAATCACAACAGGATTAATCCACAACATGTCAGCTTAGAAACAAAAGTAATTTAACAGAAGCCAGAGCAGTTTATGAAAAATTAATTTGAACATTAATTGCACCAATTTATTATTGATATTTATACAAAAATATTAATATTTAAGTCACTAATTATTCTCACATATATGTAAGGAACAGAATAACTATAAAACTAGTACACTAAAAAGTTTGAAAAAAGATACAAGAAAATAAAGTGTTAGGTCAAAAAATAGAGTTTTGAATTAACTGTTCAACTGTACATATTTGCATATTTCAGGTTTATGGTTTACATCTTATGGTTTACATCTCATAATTCAAGAATACTTACGGGATCCATTGCATTAAATAACCAAGAGTTTGTAGAGCTTCATCATAGTTTTTGATGGCCATAGAGTAATTTCCATTTTTAAAATCCTGGTTCCCAGCTTGCCTCTTCAACTGTGCATATGACATGGGATCCATGCTAAGGAAAAGAAAAAACAAAGAAAAAAGAAAAAAACAATCAAACAAAAGCACTGACTTATGAGACATTTCTTTCCCTAAATTTGACTTAAATGTTCATCTTAGTTTTTGCATATTTGGAAAGAAGAACAAAAGAGCACATCTTCTTTGTTCCCTGCAGTTGGGCTAGATAGTTTAGTTGGACTAAACAGAGATCTGGTGACAGGTTCATCTTTGCTGTTGATGCCTCCTCAACTTTTCATCTACTTTTCACTGAGCTTCAGCTAACCAGATCTACCACTGGCATGAATTTTTTTTTCAGTTTTTGTCCTCAGGTTTGAAAGTGTATCTTTTAAATTAAGATTCCAAATTATTTCAATGTGTAAAGTACATACACAATGCAGGAGGAAATACCTGAGAAAACAAACAGCATTTACATGCTTAAGAAATATATGAAGCTATGCATTTCAATTAATTAAACACAAAACTCATTTACTTGCTTTTTATTTATGAGGTTTTTGTCCAGGTCCTCTGTCTAGATACTCAACAATCCAGTGTATACAGACCTGCTTAGAAACTTAATTACTGCAAGAAAATATTGTAACATAGTATGGTAATAATGCTTGAGGACCTTGAATCAGACTTCTGACAGTTATTAAAATAAATACAGGAAGTAGCCAAAGAAACCAAAGGTTGAAACTAGCATCAACTGCAACTTACCAAAAAACTATTTCATCATTAGAATTTTAAAATCAAGGGTCATTAAACAAAATTAATCACATGGTCAAGCAGCTAGATGAAAAAAACAAAGGCAAGAGAAAAACCAGCTGCATGTGTGAGAATCAGCACATAAGCAGACAAGAGAAATATCCACTGCTAAAGTGCTCTGTAGAATCATTCTTCACAGACTGAGTTTATGATTAAAAGCTGTTTCCATTACCTGTAAAAACCTGTATGAACCTCACAAATCTCAGTGCCATTAAGTAAGATTAATTCACCAAATAGGAATGCACACATTTACTTATTATCCAGGTATTAACAAGCCTGTAGCAAAACCCATAAAATCTGCAACCTTCACAACCTGCTAACAATGTCAAGGTTTAGTCTAGCAAGGTTTAGTCTAGGCAGCTGAACACCACACAGACCTCAGCTCACTCCCCCACTCCCTGAATGGATGGGGGAGAGATTTAGGGGAAAAAAAGTAAAATTTGTGTGTTGACATAAAGACAGTTTAACAGGACAGGAAAAGAAGGCTGATACTACTAATAATAAACTTAGAATATACAGAACAATTAATGCACAATGCAATTGCTCACCACCCACTCACCAATGTCCAACCAGTTCCTGAGGAGTGGCCCCTGGCCAGTTTTCCGTCCTGATTTATATACATCACATTCTACGGTACAGAATATCAATTTGGCCAGTTCAGGTCAGCTGTCCTGGCTGTGTCCCCTCTCAGCTTCCTGTGCTCCCCTGCAGCTGACAGGGCAGCATCAGAAGCTGAAAAGTCCTTGACTTAGGGCAAACATGGCTCAGCAACTACTAAAACATCAGTATGTTATCAACATTATCTTCATAATAAATTCAACACACAGCACTGTACCAGCTACTGAGTAGGAAATTATCCCAGCTGAAAGCAGCACTAAAATATCTGCAAGATCTCTTGACAACAAAGCAAATAGATATTTTTAAGTATATGAAACACTACTGATGTATTTTCTCTGTAGAGCTCCTCATGAACCAGTGCTGTCTTGTGAGCACAGAGGTATGATGGGGCATGCTACGGATGGCGCTGTGCCTTTGCATTTATCCAAGCACAAAAAGTACTAGTCAGGCTCACGAGTGCACTAAACAGACAGGAGAGCATCAGCCCACAGCTCTGAGGAGGAAACTGCAGAAAAATCAGATGAAACCATAATGCTCTGATCTGCACTGCTTCAGACTGAGTGGGAAATGACCTGTCAGAAGTTATGTCCTAATTAAATAAAAACTCCGTGATGATGTCTGTAATCGAACCATCAGCTGGCTAATTCCAGGGAAGCACCAAGAACAGATGAAATTCTGGATAAAAAGTGAACTCAAGAAAAGGAGGTCCCATCTACTTGGGGAAGATACAACAACCAGTCATGCAAGAGGGGTAATTTTTACATTATCCCAGGCAAATTAAATCATCACTTCACCAAGAAATGTGCATAGAGTATATACTTTTAAAATACTACTTCTCCAAACAGCCAATCAAAAGTACTCATAACATATTCAGAAATTCTTTTACACTGCATGGTATGAGCATTATTAAGGTGAAAAAAAGAAAAAAAATAGAACAACAGAACAAAGATAAAAAACAAGTGCCAAAAGATGGTTCTACCTAATCTTTCGTGTTTCAGATTTCAACTCTTTATCATCAAAAAGTTTGGCAAATTATTTTCTCAAGAATACTGCTAAAATAGGTCAGCTACACAGAAGTTTTTTCAAGCAGGAATACACATGAACTGGTGGTTTTCCAAATAGTAGCTTAATTTCAGTTTTTTTCTTTTTTTAAAGAAATCTATGCTTCTAATTCAGTACGATATTTTTCCCCAGAATTATATTTTTATCTTTTCTTTTCTTTGTAATATGCTAAAAGTACAAGTACAAATGAAAGATATTACAAGAAATTTAAAAGATTGTTTTTTCCACAATACAGTGGAAGCAGCAACGAGCATTTTAAAAGGACTTTACAACGAATGCCGTGCTGAGAAATTTTGGAACTGTACTCCCCGTTTCAGATCAGAAGACAGCATGCCCTCCCCTGTCCAGGCAGCAGGAATTTTTACCAGAACACAAGTTTTCATCCTTTTCCAGAACTGGAGTTTCCCAGCCAAAACTTCAAACTGCAGATTGTTTAAATAACTGGGATGTCTGCTGTGGGATCAGCAACTAAACTCAAGTTTGTAGACCCGAGAGATACACTGGGCAGGCTGGTCTGAAATCCAAGCTAATGATCCAAAAGAATTGCTGTGCCGACTAGCACAGCATGTCTTGCTATTGCCCAACATCTTCCTGCAGCATAAACAATTTTAACTCAAAACCAATGGACTAATAGAGAGCCTATTATGTAAAGTCTACCAAGCGTGAGGAGCATTAAACAAAACTCTTGTCTATTACTCTGCCTTAACTGGCAGAGGTAAAAGCCACAGCTGTATCTGGATATAACTATAGCAAGATTTTTGGGGGTGAGTGCTGTGGGTTAACCCCAGTGGGAAGCTAAGTGTTGGCATTCTCCCACCCTCAATGGGGTGGGGAAAGAGAAAAGCAAGAAGTAAAACCAAAAAAATTTGTGGGTCAAGATAAAAATTGCTCAGTAACCAAAAGGGGCCTGGAAGAAGAGAGAAAGATAACAAAAGCTATGCAAGGGCAATCATTAACCACCTCCCTGACATGGAATAATGCCCATCCAGTTCCCAAGACAGGGAAGGATGATCTCCCTAAGTCCCTCCTCTCCATTGTCACTGCTGAGCATAATGCCACATGGCAGGGACTATCCCTTCAGTCAGTTTGGGTCACCTGCCCAGCTGTGCCCCCTCCCAACCTCTTGTGCATCCCAAGCCTATCCACTGGGAGGCCGAGGGAGGAACAGAGAAAGCTGTGTAAACTGCTCAGCAACACCTAAAACATTACTGCTCTATCAGCATTGTTTTACTCACAAATTTAAAGCACCATACTGGCTACTGTGAAGAAAATCAACTCCATCCCAGCCAGACACATGTTCCCCTCATGAAGGAGGGATTACTCCTAAATTATGGAGTCTATGAAACACATAAAGGTGTGAGAACACCCTAAGGTCTGGGAGACCCCTCCCAGTGCATTGTTCAGACCTTATCGTTCACAGAAAGGAAACAGAAGCAAAACAAACAAAAAATCGAACAGATAACATGGTCTACTGTGTTTAGTTTTTTAATGACTCCTGAGACCACCAGCAAAAACAAGACAGCAAAATGAAGCATGCTGGTTTTTACTCACAGAATTAAAACAAAAAAATTATACAGTTAAGTCAGAAATTATCTACTCCAAACCCAACTGCTGCCAGTGGTCAAAATTCCCATTTACGTTACGTGCCATCAACTCTTATGTTACTGTGCTGGTCAGTGTCCCACTGAACTGCTTCAGTCAGACTGCTGTTAAAAGCAGGGCAGCTTTGGAGTGGTTACAATGCTAAGTTTTGATTCCTCTCGCTTCAGAAGATAATTTTGAAAACACAAATGGAGGCTGCCCAGAAAAGCTATTTGTCACTATTGAAAAATGTTGTGTTCCTTACGCCAGCTATGGCTCTCAAGAGGCCAGCTTGTGCTTTCTGAACATCTGAAGCTGGCAGTGCTAAAAAATTTAGAAATCTGAGAGTGAACCCAAGCCATCAGTTTTTCTGTCTGCATCTGCTTTACACATTTTAAAAAGAGAAGCTGCATGACACTGTTAAATTCACAGAAAAAAAAAATAAAATAAAAGGTCTTCACAGACAAGCTTTTAATTATTTTTGATCCTGAAAGGTAAGCTTTAAGGATCCATCCCCATGGCAATACTCAGTGGTAGAATAATATTTTTATTCTCCAGACACAATAGATTTCCATAATGCAAGGAACAAATGAAGTATAGCAACCTTAGGAGCCCTGCATCTGAATTAAAAGAATGGTGACAAATAAGAATCCTCCTATTTTCAGGAAACCTGACTTCTAAAGACTGTGCTTTCCTCAGTCCTATTAAGCAGACAAACCATCCCTTGTTCCTCATTAACCCAAAGGCAGACATTCCAAACTGGCAATAGGTAGGGAGAGGAAAAGCCCAACAATGCATCTACACTGTGACTGAGTTACAACTAAATGCATTTCATCAGCATTCAAATAATTCATGTTTTCTCAACAGGAAACCTCAGGGCTCCATTAGCTCTCCTTCAACAAAAGCATGCTGGCTCCAAGAGCACGATGCCACCAAGAAAGAACTGTCAGGTCACCCCTTCTGCTACACCAGAGGGACCCCTGCAGCCACATGCCCACCACTGGCACGACCCCTGCAGGCAGCCCTGCAGTACCCAGCAAAAGGACACTGAATTCAGGTCTTCCAAATGACCTTCCTCATGATACAGACAGATGTGAATGTCAGGGCAGACCCAGTAAAAGAAGGACAAATACAGGCCAAGAAGGCTGTAAGTGGGCATTAAGTATGGCAGTGCTCTGCTTGCCAGCCAGTTTTACCTGTTTTCCTGACAGCAACAGCTACCAAAGACATATTTAGAGAACACAGTCTCCTTTCAATGTGTATAAGCCTAACTTTGACAGTGACAGCAGGGAAAAATTTACTTCTCTCAGTTTTCCACTGCATGCTGAAAAGTCAAATGAAAAATCTGGAAATCATCTGTACTTTTTAGAGAAGGCCCTGAAGAAACAGCAGAGACAAAAATGGACATCTTATAACTGACCAAGCTACAAGCAGACACATTTGTAAAACTCAGGTAGAAGAGAGGAAAGAAGCTGAGATTTAGACATGGACATCCTCATGGATCTGTTTAGTCTGAAAAAGGTCATAGTGTCATTTGTGACTATCTGAACAATACTTTAATTGAACATTCAGCCGGTATCTCATGAAGAGAGATATTGAAGAAGATGATGATGAACATGAAAATCTCATATTTAGCCCTTGTAAAATGTCAGCTCATGTTGGAGAAACTGGTCAACTCAAATGAAGAGACTCTAATACAGACAGCTTGTCATCAGACATCCCTTTCATTAGAGATATATTCAGCTAGATGGATAGAAACAGCCTTATCTAGAGAGAAGATTCTCACTCAGTTGAACAAAACAAGAACAAAAAAAATCTGTAAGAAGTCACTTTGCCAGATTTGTACTAGACCTTGGAAGTGCCAAAGACCCTTTGCTCCCAGTAAAAGCCAGCACCACTTGGAAAATACTGAATTAAATTCTAGAGCAGATTTGGATTAGATTAGGGCAAACAGAGCAGCACAGTGATCATTTCTTATAAGAATGTTGTCCTGAACTCAGCACAAATTGGACCAAAGGAAGTTTTTTACTGTTTCTGGGCTCTATAGCCAGTCAGCATCCTACACATCACAGTACTCCAAAGATAAAGACAGCATGCATCTCTGGAGCTGTTTGCCTCTAAAAAGACAAAGAAAACCATTTCCCAGGTAGGTGAATAGAGAGAACATTTTATTGGGTTGTTTCAGTCTGAACTGGAGACCTGCACACAACCTCCATCACTGGACATAAGCAACCCTCAACACCACTTACAGAATTTTGCTTCTCTAGATGCACTTCCTTCCTAAGTGTTCAGGTAGAAGCAGTACTAAGGAATTCAGGCTACTGTTCTGTAGTTTCACCAATGCAGTACCACACTGAATCAGCACACCCAGACAGCACAAAACATCTCTCACTATTGAGAAGGAATTCTCACCTGAGCTGAGCCTAGCAGGCAAGCACTATTTCCATATTTTGGAAGTCAGCTGTGTGACTTCTAAGTTCTGCCTGTGCTTTCAAAAGATGTTAAATGGCTGGGGTGAGAGAGCAGAGTGAGACAGAACATCCCAGGCTGCTCTTCATTTTATAACAGGCTTTTCCTTCAAAATGTGCTCTGTAATAAACTGATGATTGCAGGGCACAGACATTACAAGACAAACATCCTTATCAACATTTGGCAAATGCAGCCCAGGATGCAACTACAGATATCTCAAAGGCTTGTTAACACCTCAAATACCACATTCAAACCAGGTAGAGAAGATATGTACAACGTCTGAATGAAACAAGGGGTATTAGCAGAATACACACACAAGAGTCTGGGCTGGGGCCCTGTTCTGGGCAGAGCTGGCCTGAACGACCTCCCAGGGTCCTCCTTTTTCATATTACCACTGTATGTTGCTTTCTGTTTGTGCAAACTCTCAGAAAGGAATTGTTATTAATAACAAAGCTCAGACACCTGATGTCTCCAACTAAACTCACAGCTGACGCAGCTCAGTTCTTCTTCAGATGCAACACCACCAAACAGGACTACAAAAACCGCAGCCAAACCCAGACAGAAGTTCAGCCAGCCCTGCTGACAAGCAGAAATCCATGCAAAACCTCAAGAAGTGGACACTGAAATGTTACTAATCCTTAGAGCAGGGATTTGTAGTTCATTTGCACAAAGAAAGGTAGTAGGCAAGGAAGTGACATAGCAAGGAAAGGGATATCAGAAGCACATCACCAGGAACAAGACAATACCTTTCACAAAAAGAAATGGGTGCACACACACCAGGACACCAGCTCTGTACCTGCTTTAGACCCTGTGAAACCAGTTTCACACTCATGGACAAGGCAACAGAAACCTGACAGACCAATGTGACATTCTGTGGTATGGAATATCCCTTTGGACAGCCCAGGTTAGCTGCCCCAGCTCTGTCCCCTCCCAGCTTTCTGTGCCCTCACCCAGCCCCCCCTCTGGTGGGACAAGCTGAAAAATGCTTTACTTAGGATAAGCACTGCTTAGCAACAACAAAAACATCAGTGTTTTATCAACATTATTCTCATCCTAAATACAAAGCACAACACTGTACCAGCTACTAGGAAAAAAATTAACTCTATCCCAGCCAAAACCAGATGACACCTCAGAACATCCTTCCTCCTTTCCTTGCAAGCTGAACTCAGGCCAAGCACATGTGACTAGCCTTCCTTGAAGACTGCTTCACAGCTTGCAGCAGCAACAGGCCTGGCCTTGCTCCCCAGCACATCCTGTTTTGTTAAAGGAAACAAAACAGGCCTCTTTGCCTTCAGCTTCAAGTGATTCTCCCCTCTTTGTAACCTACCAGTAAAAAGCCATACCTAACAAAAAGGTACAGTTGAGCTGTGTCTGGAATTGCTTTTTCAAGAAACACACCTGTTTATACATACAAATACTTATGATTTCCAGCAAATTAAGAAAATACTTGCATTTCCCGTTTTATACACAAAAAAAATATGCAAAAGCATGTTCAATATTCTGTTTGCACAGTGTCATTACTGTGTCAACACAAAAACCACCAAAACCTCACAACAGTAGAAAAAGTTAATCTTTCTGTTTCTCTCTGAAATAACAACAATCTTGAAATCCCTAGTCTAGTTCAGCCATACAAGACCTAACTCAGTCCAAGAGGGAGTTGTTTACACTGCTGCAGTTGTTTGCTCAGCCTGGCAATGTTCCTGTTATCATTGTCCTGCTCTTCTTTGCACTGGTGTGGCCTCACCTTGAATATTACTGCCCAGTTTTGGCCACCACAAAATAAAAAATACATTAAGCTGTTAGAGAGCATCCAAAGGAGACCACGAGAGCGGTGAAGGGTCTGAACAGAAGCCTGTAAGGGAAGCGGCTGAGTAGTCACTTGGTTTGTTTGCCTGAAGGAGACTGAGGGGAGATCTCTTTGCACTCTGCAACTTCCTCATGAGGGAAAGAGGAGGGGCAGGCACTGATCTCTTCACTCTCGTGACCAGCGACAGGACTTGACGAAATGGACTGAAGCTGAATCAGGGAAGGTTTAGATTGGGTATTAGAAAGAGGCTCCCCAGGGAAGCACCAAGCCTGTCTGAGTTAAGCAGCACTTGTACAACGCTCTCAGGCACATGGTGTGACTGTGAGGGTGGGTGTCCTGTTCGGGGCCGGGACTTGGACTCAATGATCCTGGTAAGTCTCTTCCAACTCAGCATTTCCTATGATTCTACGACCGAGTAAGAAAAACGGCAACAAACAGCTTGAGTATAAACTCATTCCAGAGGGTACTGACTCTGGAAGGAGGAAAAAACAAACCGAAAAAACACCCCAGGACCAAAACACCAAGATCGCCCTAATATCAAGGTTTTCAAGCCTGCGCAGTTCTCAGCCAGTGCTTGACAAATTTATTTGTATGTTGGTAAAAAAATGCTGATAGGAAATACTCCCTCTGGCATATTTTCATGGGAAAGCAAAGCCTCTTCCCATTCGCAATAAATCTAAAGTTAATCCTCTGTAAATCTAAATTTACAAAAAATAAAAATAATAATAAAAAAAAATTTAAAAGCTGGTGAGAGATCCTTCTGCATTTATTCTTCTGCAGATCACACTGTGCTCAAACTCCTTTCCAGTTGAAAAAGTCTGTTTTGTTAAGCGACCACTCCACGACCTCGTACAAGAGTTTTGCTTTTCAGGGAACGCATCCAAAACCACTGAAGACAATGCTTCGCTCCGGGCTATGCTAAAGGAGTTCTCCCTCTTCTTTTCAAGCACGGACACGGCATCGCATCTCCCCCAGCTCCACAGCGCAAACCATACCAGGCCAACACACACTCCCAGATGCCTGGCCAGAGCAAGAATGCGCTCTTCTCCTTTTCCTTCAACCACCCCACACATTCCCTGGCAGGCTTCCCAACCAGCACAGCCACCCCCGCTGCCCAAACACCAAATCCCGCACCCAGGCTCCTCGTCGGGGCAGCCCGTCGCCCCTCCGGAACTGCTCCAACACGCAGGAAGCTCCCAGCAGCTCCACCGAGATGGGAAGCCACCCCCAAGAGGCCGCGGCTGCCCCCGCCTTGCACCAAGCACGGATGGAGCGGCGCAGGGGCGCGGGCAGCTCCCGCCGCACCCGGGCATCCCGCTCGGAGCGGCCCGCGGCCGACTGCCGAGCTCCCCGTACCGGGGACAAGGTACTGCGGGGGACAAGGTACTGAGGGGGACAAGGGATGGCCGAGGAAGCGCATCTACCCACCCACCTACCTGCCTGGCCGTGCCCCGCCGCCGCAGCCGGGGCGCTCCGCTTGTCGCCCTTAAACTCTCCGCCCCGCGTCCCGCCCCCGCCGCCCGCGTCACCGTGGGAGTGGGAATGGGGGAATAGAAACAAATCCAGAGCGCGGGGGGAATCGAAACGAGAGCGCCGCGCCCGTGAGGGATGTCCCCCTCCTGGTCCCGGCCCGCCGCGGGGAGTGTGGCGGGGGTGGGAGGTAGCGGCGCTCATCTCCCGGCTGGAACGTTCGGGAATGGCGCTGGAATGGCTCGGCTCTCCCTCCGCAGCGGGAAGCGTGTAGAGTGCCATTCTTTAAAATGACGTAGCGGTGCCTTCAGGATACTTGGAAAAGCAGCGTTCGTGCGGGCCGGGGGCAGCCCCGCGTCCTGAGGCGCCGCGCTGTCCCTCCGGCCTCTCACGGCAGCCCCCGCCCAGAGGAAGCTGTGGCTCCTGGCGAGGATCGCATGGGAATGCGGGCTTCTCCTCCTGCGATGCAACTCTTTGCTAATTTGTCGTTTCCCGTGAAAAGTGGATCGATAAGTCAAAGATGGATACTTCACAGGAGATGGTTCAATAATTCACCCCTCTGTGGAACACGTTTTCAATCGAGTTTTTCTCTGGTATTGAGTATTATCACCTGTACCTGTCCTCTATCCGGGCTGTCTGGGATAGAGTTAATTTCACTGCTAGCAGCCCCCACCGTGCTGTGCTTTGCTTTGGGAGCTAAAAAGTGTTAACAGCACACCAGTGCTTCAGCCACTCATCTCTCCAACATTCCTCCTGAAGCAGTAGGCTGAGGGTGGGCAAGATCTAGGGAAGGGACACAGCCAGGACAGCTGGCCTAAACTGGCCAAAAGGGAATTCCAGGACATGTGATGCCTATTCAAATATAAAAGCTAATAGAAAGGAGGAGGAAGGTGGGGCATTCATTATTTACATTTTCCAGGGCAAGCACTACACATGCCGAAGCCCTGCTTCCCAGGACATGGCCGGATGTTGCCTCCTGATGGGAAGTAGAGAACAATTTTTTTGAGCTTCTTACCTTTGCTTGAGCTTCTATTTTATTAAACTGCCTTTATGTTGATCCGTGAGGGTTTTTTCCATCTTAGTTCCTTCCTCCTTGGTCCTGCTGAGGAGGGGAGTGACAGAGCCGCTTGATGGCCTCTTGGTTTCCAGACAAGGTGAACCCACCTTGATGGTCCTTTTGATGCCCAGTATGGGGCATGAGACAAGAATTTTGTATGAAGTGTGCTGTAGCTACAGTGGCTATTCAGCATCAGGCTCCAATGCAGGTCACAGAGATTGTTGGCTGCACGGCTTACGTCTTTATTTAGTTAAGCTTGAGAACATGGTAATAAAAAAGGCTCTGTCCTTTCCCCTGGCATTTCTGTCCTTGCTCTTCTGGAGGAAGTATCTTGTGGTGAGCACGAGGAAATACATATCCCTGTCCATACCTGGGACTAATACAGATGGTTTTATTCTGCAGGCCTAGGAGATCCTTGTTCATCCTTACATGAGCTGTTTAATACTACTCATTAACACTGTTAGTATATTATGAGGTTTGTGGAATCCAGTGTCATCCTGATCTAGGAGAAGACAATTTTTGGATGAGATGATACTGAAATGTGCCCTTGGACAGCTGGTCCTGGGGTGGCAGGGTGTGTGGAAGGATTTGGGCAGGTTCCTGCAGCAGTTCTCATCTACCAAATCCTGGAAATTCACGCCTGAAGAGGCAGATTACCCTGGCAAATTGACATGCCACAAAGTGATAGAAAGGTGTCTTGCCTATCCCAGTGAAAACCAGCAGCTTCCAGTACTGTCCTGGGCCCTGGCCTGTGCCTATGGAGCCACAGTTGAGTACTCTCAGTGGTTGAGACAGGAATCCAAACAGCAGCTACAGCAATTGTTACTAGGAAAGAAGCACTGGATGAAACAAACAGTGGATCCATATTGTCAATTACTAAAGGAGGAGGAAGAAGAAGAAAGGTCTGATCAAGAAGCTGGTACTTTGACAAATTATTAAAAAAATGGGTGCTAATGTCTTTGCAAATGCCTCAGTCTGGAAGATGGGGTTTAGGCTCTTCACTAATGGTAGGAGAAGTGGGTCTTAATGTCTTCACTAATGCCTATGTCTGAAAGAACCAATTAGGTGTTGGAAGAATGGCTGTGGGTGTCTTTAGGAGAAGTGGGTGTTAATGTCTTCGAAATGGGTCTAATGTCTCTAGAATATCAAGCCCTGCGAGTTTATTACAGAACCCAGGCAGTTTGATCCAGCTTGAACTTCTGAACTTTAGGGCAATAGGAGAAATGGGTCTGTGACAAGTCTATTGCATATCCCAGACAGTCTGAGCTTCTGATGGGTCCACAGAACCCAGACAACCTGAACCTCCAAACTTCAGGGGAAAATGATGATACAAGTTCAAGGGGGGAATATGTCGTAGGTGTTTCAGAAAGGCTGTACTTCAGCCAGTGGGTAAAAGAAGAGGTCAACATGTCGTTGGGAGTTTAGGATTAAAGGACACTGCACCCTTCAATACCTCAAGAGGGAACCCAGGGAGTATGGCATGGTGGACTCTCTCCCTTTATTCAGATAAAGTTGCAGGACTCCTCTGTTTCCTTTGTGGACACTGGCTTCTCAGAGCATGCCTTTTCTGCACACAAATTTGAGAAAAGAGCCAGAGAATTCATAAATGAAGCAGAATCTACCCAGTCTCTGACTTCATCAGAATTTCGAGATACGTGGGAAGATCATAGCCACCGGATGAGCGGATTTCTGCCTGCTCCAGTGCTGGGATAACAGGGTAGGAGTCAACAGCTGGAGAGTAAGGAAATCCAACAGCTGGGATGTTTCACCAGAAACTGGAGAGTTGAGAGAGTGGAATAGAGTGAGCAATTTACAGTCTCTGGAGATGGTTCCTCTCAAGTGAGAGCAATGTATCAATTCAAGGAAGATCTTGTGAACTTGCCAGGAATGTGTTCCTACCACAGGCAAAGGCATCCAGTCTGAGAGAATTAGTGGTGATGGAAGTCATCTACAGTGATATAAACTATTATGAGGTCTCCAAAGATCCAATGATTGTCCTGTGCACACAGGTCATGAGGAATGTTATAGATACATGGTATAATATTGGCTTTTTGCAAGTATTAAGACGAATGCTATATGTATAATATTAAAATGGCTTTGCTGTAATAATCGATGTGTGTATGTTGAACTGTCTGCAACATTCAATGAACAGATGATGGGAACCCTGCTGATTATCAACACTCACCATCTGTGGAAAGAAGGAGCCAAGGCCCAAATTAAAAGGTGATAAGAAGAGGATTAAAACCACATGCCAAGAAACATGCATGCTCTAAAAAGGTGGACTCAAGGAGTGGCAATGCTAAACAGTTCCTGGAAAATGTAAACTAGTTAATAGAAAAATTTGGATACGCATAAAGTCTATGAATATGCATCAAGTTGATGCAATAGAAATGGTAAAATATATATAAAGAGTGTTTCCAAAGCACCAGGTATGCTCTTGGCAGAGTGCCAAACACCTGACCATTTTAACCCTTTGCTTTATTGTCTTTATCTTCTATTGTGTTTTTTTTTTATTAAACCTTTTAAAATTTACCAGAACAGTGAAAGTCATTTTTCACATGCAGGAAGTGCTCCAGCTTCATATTCTAACAGTTTAGCAGTAATGTATTGCCCAGATATCAACACCTCAATTTTTGGAATCAAGTCTTCTCAAAAACTTTGAAGACTGTCTCTGTACATCTTTAACCTTATGGGTATCACCTTGGCAATTAGACATGCCCCAAGAAATTAGTCTCTTCCTGCCCTGGTTGGAGGGAAAGGGAATCCCAGTCATGTGCTGCATGGCACACTGTTTTTTTATTGTGTGTCCAGGACAAGAAAAGGGAGGGCCAGGCTTACTGGACCATGTGGATTCGATTGCCTGGTGCATCAGACCCACAGAAGTAAAAAGCTTTGGTAGGCACTGGTGTACAGTGTACCCCCTGGTGCCATCAGGCTTCAGGCACACAGAACACATCTGGATCTCTTCAGTGACAGAGGGGTGCCAAGAATTGTCTGTGTTGGAGGCGGAGCAACCACTATGCATGTTAAAACCCTACTTCCCAGGAAGTGCCTGCATACTGCCTGCTGGGACATAGAAAACAAAACTTTTGTTTTCCTTTGCTTTTGCACTCAGCCTTTGTTCTTGCTTTATTAAACTGCCTTTGTCCTGACCCATGAAGGGTTTCTCCCACTTTATTCCCCCCTCCATTCCTGCTGAGGACAGATAGAGTGGTTTTGATGGTCACCTGGTGTCGACCCATCCCATTCTCATAAAAAAATAGATTTCTGCTAATCATCCATATTCTGCACTGAGTTTTCACATAAATTATTCTGCTACCCATTTAGGGACTAGAGAAACAAAGTAATACTAACCTTAGCACATACAGTTTTATATCACTTGGCTCCTAGTGGAGTGCATCAAAGTAATAGGTAAAGCCACTTTTAAAGAAAGTAATCAAAATCCAGCCACAATTGTTTTGTAGCTGCATCCACACTACAGGTGTATGTGGATGTGAGGTGGCTAAAAACAGTGTAATCCTGTTTCCTAAGTGACTTAAAGAAATCAAATCATGGGTGGGATTTTGGAGTTCTTATTCAGGCAAAAGTGCCTGAGTGAATCAACATGATATAAATGTTGAGAGAAATGAGTGGCTGATAGATACTAATATACCTGGAATTCTATGTGGCCTCCTGTAAGGCCCCAAAAAAACTTACTTGATGAGACTTTTAGAAGGGCTTATCGTTGTTCATGTACTCCTGAGTTGGGCATGTGAGAGAATGATGACAAGATACGCTCAAAAGATCAAAACAACAAAAAATACCCTATCAGCATCTTTAGAAAATCAGGGAACTTTAGCAGAAAGTTTAGAGCAACATTCAATCAACATGAAACATTTCCCAAAGCATTTACGTGGTCCATCCAACTTATCAAACTCTAAACCCATTCAGTTTTAAGTTAATCAAAAATTCCAAGAAGAGGAAATAAGAAGGAGAAAGAGAGAAAGACAGAAAAGGTATAGAAAGGGACACATACAGCTACCCACTACTGGGTTCCAGCAGTGTTCAGGTAGAAGTTCCAAGAGGAGATAGGGTCAAGACATATGGTTGCCTAAATACACCTTGGCCTTCCTGGGCCAGTCCCTCAAGTGGGACTTCTGCTCATTTGGTAACTAAGGAGCTCACTCAGGCTCCAGAGGTGGGTGTGGAGCCTTTGCTCTGGTGTGCCAGGGATTGGCTGCCACTGCCAGGCTGGGATACAGGCTCTAAGTCAGGGGGAGTGTGCAGGGCAGTGCACTGCCTCGCCAGGACAAGGCCTGACATGTCCCTTCCCCCATACACATGCGCCCCAAAATGTCTCAAGACATCAATCTTTCCAGTCTCTGGCATGTGCAAAAAAAAATGTGCATCATTGTTATTTAGGGATGTTTCAGTGCAGCACAGAGAAACCAAGGACCAACGCACTTTAATACCAATGCAGAAAGCAGAACTCATTGCTTTTTGACTCAGAAGGGACTCTGACCTAAACACTGGCATTAATCTGCTATGTCTGTTGGCATGCTATGGGTGTGTTTGTCAAAACAGTCATGAGACAGAAAACGAAACTTTTTTTTTTTAATAACTCAGCTGTGAAAATGAAACTTGGCAGCTTGCAAGCCTCTCTGGTGCGCAGCAGGGCGTTTCCTTCTCATCCAGCATGTCACATGTACTGCCAATGAATTACTGAGTCTGCAAATTATTGCATTTCCTGATCTGTATGAGTGGAGAAGCAGCTGAAACTGAAAGGGTGGACCTACTCAGGGAAGCAGTACTGTGTGTAAGCAGTAAGGAGTTAGGTATACTGGTTGATATGAGGTGCTATAAATGACACAAGCACTGGGAGGAAGTGCTGATGAAGCCCAGTAAGGCAAAAAATGATGTATGAAGTTGTTTATGCATAGCTCCTAAATCCCTTCCCTTGTGACTATAGAGTATAGGTGTCTGTATGGATACATTTCCAAGGGAAAGCATTTCTTCTGCATGGGAGATTGAGTAGTAGATCCCTCAAATTCCTTGTCACTCAACAAATGTACCTGCACAACAGAGCTCATGATGCAGGTACACCCATTGCATTGAAAGGATGGGTCTTTGCATAGTGCTACAATCTTTCTTTCTGTCCCTGCTTCTTTTTCAATGATGGGAAAACCTCACTTTGAGGGAAAGAACACCCTTCATAACACATCCAGGAAAGAGAATTGCAGTGCATGTCACAGGCCTTGAGTCATGTTGAGCTTGAGAGAGTTACTCCACCAAAAGCTCTTCCTCTCCTCAGTCAGTGTCTCCTGGCTCCAAGTACAGTGCCAAGCCTGTGTCAGATATTGCTGCATCTCATCACAGACCTGCACCTGGTGTGAGCAGAGTCAGCTCTGAACTTAAGGCACTGCATCTATTGCAGTGGCAACACGCTCCTGACACCAGCACAACTGGAACTGGGGAACAAGCATCATTCCCTCTCCTCTGAGGACAAACTACATCATACATCAGGGTCTGGGGCCACCAACCATCCTCAAGAGCTCTGACCAACCTCACCTGGGGCACCCTTCGGCCCATGTGATACCAAAAAGGTTAGTTCAATTTCTACTGTATCTGTGAGCTTTTAGTAGAAAGAGAGTGTGACTCTGAACTTTTAGCAGAGAAGACACTGTGTCTGCAGACCTTTAGCAGAGAAACAAGGCGTGAAGACATTATTCCCCATGCAAGGATGTTAGAAGATAAAGATGGGACATCTGGCTGAGGAACAGAGCTACAGCTAAAACAAGGACTAACTGTGGGAACTTGGGGAACATGACAAGGGTTTTTATGGTAATAGGCAAGTCATAATATGCATGTAGTGACTGTATATTAGCAACTTGATTGTAACAATCAGGGGGATGTTAGGAGAAGTGGTCCCCCATGCCTTCCAGGCACTTAAATAAATGACGCCCTCTTTAACACAAAAAATTGGTGCTAAGAAGTCTTATTCTGGTTTTTGGAGATTAGGTAACAGATGGGCCTGGCTATCACAGGGCTGAATCTGACCCCAGTTCCCCTCACCAAGCCTATTTCTGACCCATGCTGGCAACACACACATCCCAGCCTGGCCTCAGCCCATCCCCATCCCCATGGGGCTGCCTGGTGCCCTGAGCTGGGGGCTGTCCCTGGCTTCCTCTCATCCTGCCAGCTCCCTCACTGAAGGCAGTGGAATGGACCCTGGCTGGAGAAACCTCTGCTTGGCCTGTCTCCTGGGCATCTACATGTGTTCCCAACCCTTGGGAAGGAACTGGCCCTTGCTGCTCCCTGATTCCATACATGGAAAAACATTTATTTCCTGGTATAACTACCCCACACAATTCAGCTAGGCAACAAAAATATGCTGGCCATAAAAAATTATCTACAGCTATTACAGCTATGAGGGCAAAAGTTTGTGGTGTAGGTGTGGTTTTGTGGAAAGCTGTAGCTTCCACAAATGATGTGGAATTTATGATTATTTCAGGATGTTTAATTGACTTTAAAAGCCTATCTCCAACTGACGTAGTAATACTGGTGATGGACTCCTGTTTGACCTGGTTTATTTCTGAAGTCAAGAAACAGATTTCTGTTCCTGAGAAATCAGGTGCTTCATAATAATCGCTTTAAAAGAACACTAAATTAAACACACAATAATTAAAGGACAGTGAAACCAATGGCAAATACATGCCTTATTTGTTATTTTTCTGCTAGTTGCCCTAATGCTGAAATATCCCTTTACATCTCTCCTGTGTAATGCTTCTTGCATATTATCCTTTTCTGTTACTCCTCTTCATTAAAGCCTGACTGCTTAACCAGCATCATATATGCCAGTACACTTGTAAACCACCTGAAGGACTGCTTGTCCCCCATGAAGGAGTCTGTGTGATTGTACAGTTGTCAGTGATGAACACACAATTTCTGGTGCTCTTTCCAAGACAAAGCTTTTTGTTCCTCTTGTGTCTGCTACCAACACAGCCATTCTCCAGTGTGATTCTTTACCCACTTAAAATAGTTGTGGCACAGTATGTCCGGAGTGGGGACTGGAGTCCTGTGACAGTAAGCACTGTGTATCCTGTTAAGAAAGAAATATAAGCTGCTGTGCATGGTAAGACTACTCTAGCAATGTCTCTTAGCTAGGCTTTAACCCAGCTATTGATAGCAGCATTAAAACTGCACAAGCATAAAAGTCACTTAGTATCACAAAAATAGCTACCTTCCTTTGCTATTTTTATTTCTGGCTGCTAAACAATTTGGAATAACCCAGCCAGTTCAAGACTGCTTATATAAAGTGCAGTCACCCCTGTGGGAACAGTTTGAATGATCTTACAGAGCCAAGCAAGGGATGAAGAATGGGCAGGGAGAGCAGTAAGTGTGACCAGGGCAAAGAAACATGCTTCCTGTCACCTCAACCTATTTGTTTTGAAGGCAAAAGAGCTGAGCAAGGAGGAGTGGGGGCAAAAGAAGAAAGAGAAAAGTGGAGACGAGAGGGGATGATGAAGATTTAAGGAAAGGCACTTCTTGAGCCTCACTGGTGCAGGCTGGGGCTGACAAATCTCTCCAGTAGTGGTGCCTGAAGGAATCTGGAGAATGGGCACCCAACAGCTGGCAGCAGCAGAACAAACAAAAACACGAGGCTTGTGGACAGAGATGAGTCATCCTGAAAGAAGAAGAAACCTGAAATAATAATAAAACAAAGATACGCATGTTTTCACTCTTTTTGTTTTGAATTAAGGCATACATTTTTCCCAGTTCTTGTTCAGGTAAATTTTGGGTCAATAAGTTCAGACTCATGTCCTTGTTGCTTTTATGTTTTAATGGGGTGAAGACACCCATGTGTGGTTGTTACAAGCCACAGAAGGCAAGGGTAACCCAAGTTCTTGTTAATAGATCCCTTGGAGCAAATTGGAGTGAAAAAACCATTTAGAGTGAAACACTAAATGGTTGGTGTTTGTAAATATATATAGGTAGGGTTTATTATAGTACAATTTGGTTGCAAAGAAAACCAGATATGTAGCGATTTTGGTTGTTATTGTTATTATCTATAGTTATACAACAACATGGAAGCATTGCAATATGAATGTTCATCACCCAAGGACATGCACAAATGAAAAGAAAGAGAGAGAAAGGACAAGAGGGTACCTTGTAGGCCTGTAGTCCCAGGGGCAAGACTTGGTTGCTCCACAGTCTTGGTCGAAGTGGTGGTTGCAGACCAGATCCATTGGGTGGGGGCAGAAGTCCCAAAGGAATGGTGGGGAAAAATGCCCAGGAAAATAGGAGGAGGAGGAGGAGGAGGAGGAGGAGGAGGAGGAGGAGGAGGAGGAGGAGGAGAATTTAGCATGACAAAAGGCACCATCCAGTCTCCAAGGATTGTCTCCTAACTCAGCAGTCATTTACCCTTTGTCTTATCAGACCAGAGATTACCCATTACACACCCAAAAGCTCACCTCCTCCATTTCAGCTAAGCATCCTGGCTTCTCCACAAAGGGAATGTTTTGAGTCGTTATCCCTTAACAGTTCAGTCTTTCACAGTGGTGTGATATTCCAATGCCACCTCTCTGAGATCACTAAGACTGTATGAAGCCAATTGTGAAAATAACAGTAGCAGAGGGTTATCAGGTACTTTGGAGCATGAAGAGCAGTTTTAACCAACAAAGAACATGTCCATCTACAACACCAAGGACTGGGCAGGACTTTAGCAAGAGAGAGTGGCATTGAGCCTTACTTCACGGGGGAACAGACGTGGCAGTCTTGTTGACACAAAGGAAGATGATTATTCCTAGGAAGAGATGCCCAAAGGTCAGGAGATGTTTATGTATCAGAAAACTAGTCAAGACTCTGTGCAAGTTTACTAGGACAACTAATTCAAATACGTTCCAATCCAGATCTTAGCACTAGCATACTTCTGGCCATGCATCAGGAGAGATTGGCAGGATTTTCTGTGCTTTCTTTTTTGTAATGACTCCATGCCAAGTTTTAAGCAGGAGGTATTTGTTTTTAGTGACTACAGTGGGCACCCATCATGGGTTCAGGAGTGCAAACAGTTTTTACAAATTCCTCTTGTCCCCTTTTGTGATTCAAACTCTCAACCAGCCCATGACAGAGTCTACTAAAAAGGACACCTTCTGCCACCCAACCTCCAGGACCTTCCAATGTCCTGTGTCCTGTCCAATGTCCTGACCTTCCAGTGTCATCCCCTCCACCCCAGGGGTACAGCATGGATGACATGGTCATCCCTGCACAACTGAGCATCTGTGCAGGATGTTTCCTCCAGCTGTAGGAATGTTTGTTTGGTCTGTATCTAGACTTTTGTCTTGTTCTGGGGATGCTGACTGGAAATACTCTTCCTGAATTACATACTTGTTACCAAGCACTACACCCAACCCTCTCACTCACATAGGAAGTGCTGTAAAACATTGCTTATGTGTCCATTCCAATTTTTTTAAAAAAGAGCCTTATCTGAAAAAAGGCACATCTGTTTTACACAGTTACTATCATACCACTAGAAGAAGACAGTATAGCTGTGGTATACTCTGATCATCTTCAAAAATAGCAGGGATCTCTTTAATTTAGCATCTGAATACTACTTATTCAAAGGTCACAGAAAGATTTCCCCAGCTCTTTTAACTCCTACAGGCTTAGAAATGTTTCATTATATTTTTCATTATGGCACAAGCAGGAAACCAATTCTGAGTTACATGCTGCAAATAATATTATCTGAAACGCCCAGAAATTTCTGCAGAATATGACTCAGATTTTATGTGAATCTGGAAGTCATGCTGTTCTTACAGTTATGAAATAGAGTCCATATTGCAGTAAGGGATCTCCCTCTGTCTGGGTTTGTAGCTATTTGCTTTAGGCTTTTTTGTTATTGGAGTGTGGTGTCTCCACACAAGTTAAACACAAAAGTGAAAATTTGGCAGAGCTGATTGAAGTCCATGGTGCTTTTGTTACGCTTGATGTCAATTTAAAAGACATTAAATACCAGGAAAACAGTGGTGGTAAAATTTTTCCAGACCTTGCCCAGTAGCTGAATCATCTATGTCCTAAAATGTAATGTGACTTGTATGTTTTAGAGCATGCAGATCACTGACTGGCTGTGAAAAAGTATGTCTGGAAATAAAGTTTTGTTTTGCTTTGTTTTGTTTTTTTCTATTTATTTTACCTCAGAAGTTCAGTAAAATGGAGGTCTTTAGAGATTTCCTAGCTCAAGACTCAGATGTCCCTCAAGAGTTACTTCACCTGCTACAGGAAAGGCCAAAGTATTGAAACTCTGGCACATGTATTTTTTCCATTCTTGTAATGTATTGAAGTTAAAGAGCAAAATAAAAATTAATCTAAATTCAATCAATAAAATCAGTCAATAAAAATTTGATTAAAACACTGCCAGTATTTACTGGAAATGAAAACATTAGAAAACAATTTATTTTTTTTTCTCATAGTCAGTCATGCAATAAACATAGAACCATAGAAGAGCTCAGGTTGGAAGGGGCCTCTAAAGTTCACCTTGTCCAAGTTTTGGTGGGAAATGGAGCCTTGATTACATTATCTAGCACTGTTGCACCTTGGAAACCCCCGGTGATGGGGTGGTCTTCTGCAAGCTTGAGGAGGTTTTTCCACTGACTGGTTGTTCTAACTGTAAAAAAATTCTTTCTTATATCTCAAGATGAAGACACCTGTATATAATTTGGTTTTTTTTTTTCCTAAACTTTTTTCCCAGTAATATATGATAATTCTATATAGTTAGTATAGTACTTTTAAGTTCATCTTAAGCTTCCTCTAACACTATGCCAAAAAAACTGATATTTTGGAAGGTACAAAATCCCTGAGGAGAAAACAGTAACAGAGTACAATCAACGTTATGCGGAAGTATTACACCATCCAGACCTCACAATACTCACAAAAGTAACTCTTACATGCTGCAGAATACACAGTCACACAAGAAATAAGTTACAAAAATGAAGGAATAAAACAGTCCTTTTGTTTCATACTTCCTGATTGGTCCAAAAGATATTTTGTTTCAAAGGAAAATAAAAGTAGGCTATCAAAAAAACTACCATCATCATGAACAGTAGCTTGGAAAAATCTAAACACTGTGGAATGATGCTCTTACTGTAATGGGGGGAAAAGTTGGCATAAATTTGGTGTTGAAAATTCCATCTTTATACCATTTTAGGACCATGGAAAATGCTGCCTTCATAGTGACATGATTAATTTGCATAAACATTCTACTTGTGACAGTTTTTAATGCCAGACAAAGAGATAACAAGTAATGTTCTGGTACAGCTGCAAAGACAAATACAAGCTGTCTTGCCTGCAGCAATGTCCTCTCTAAGAATCAGGGCTTCATCTGCAGTCAAGTAAATACCATTTTTGCTATTACAAATGAAAGCCTGAAGGATTTACATCAGCTTGACAGGGGAGGTTTCATTGTCTGGGTTATGTTAGCTCAAGCTGATTCTGGTTGATTTTAGTAGTGACCATGCAGCAGTGGTCAGGTTTGGTTTAGGTTCCCTTTAGGTGATTGTGACAACAGGAAGTTATTTGCCGTTAACTGTGTTATCTGCTATCCTAGAACAAAATTAAAAGAACCAAAAATGGGATGGTCCCAAGCTGTGAGAACAAACCACAGTGGTCATTACAGGAAGAGAATCTTGTTAAACCAGTTCAGGTATAAAAGGAAGAATAGGAATTTGAATAGTTGAAAACCAATGGAGAGGAAGTTCCCATACACACATTGCATTAAGGGAACTCCACGTATGTAGTGCTCACCATTTTTTCACCTGTAAGACCTGGAGGGTAACAAAACTTCAGCTTGTACAGTATTTCTTTTTTATCTAGGAAATGCAACTATGAGTGTTTTATGGTCCATAGAAATAAATGGCCATATTCTAGGTAGAGAAGTGATATTATGGTTAACATACTGACAAAAAATAATTATTCCAAATTCTATCAGGCATGTCCTATAGGATCTTGCACAAATCATGCTGTTCATCTGAGTGCTCCAGGGCCATATCAAGTGGACTTAATAATAACTCCTTACCTGACAGGACTGCATACACAGGGTGTGATGAGGGGATGGTAAATACTTCAAAGTTATTTTCTCATCGTGAGCTTCCAGAACATGCTTTCTCCTTCAGAACTCATAAAAATGCACTATAAACTAGGGTGAAAAAAAATCCTTATTGGGGTAATATTGTCCAGCAGAAACTTCTCTTGCCTCATGCAAATGCCTGAGGGTTTGTATAATGGTATGTGACATGTAGTGTTGAGCAGCTGTTCTACTCATAGAAGCACGTTTTCACCAAACCCTGGACCATCAGTGACCAACTCAGAATAAAATTACTGTGGCTAAACAAGTGATCCTATGTCAGGTACTGTCCTGAATTATATATGGGATAATCTGATTCAGTGGAACATGAGTCTGAGACCTTTTTTTCTGTCATGGGATGGGGGGGGGGGAGGTTGTGTGTGGGGGTTAGGTAGGCACTGCATTAACTCAAAGCAGCTCCTTCTCTGCAAATAGGTTTTCTGCCAGTACTATTTCTACTGCTGTTGATATACAGCCAACCTTTGTTGCACAAATTTTATGTTAATGTTTTATTCTGCATCCTAAAGAAGCAAGAAATTCACTGCAAGAAGCGTGGGTCTGCATTCTGCAATGATAAGGGTTGAAAGAACTGCCTGGACACTCTGTGTGCCTGTCAAGACAAGCTGAAAAGAAGCAGAGGTCTGTGAATCAAGGTTATTTGTTTGCATTCTTTCAGTTATCTCTTTCTTGGCAACTGGAAACATTTTTGAGAAACTGTCATAAACTATGCTGAAGTTCAGCATTAAAAACTATAAGAAGGGTGAAAGATGCCATTTTCCACTAACATGCACACCATGGGAAATTATTCAAGGACAAACGAGAATACATTTCCAGATACAGGCATGTCACCTAAAAAAAATGCAGCTGTTTTTTACAAGGAATTCTATTAAAGTAGTAGTGTACTGGAATGCTGTTCAACTTGCTTCTCTTTAAAAACAAACAAAAAAATCAAACTTTTTTTGTTCAAGCAATCCTTATCTTTTAACCTCCTATTCTGCTTGAGCTGCAGTCTAAAACCCTAATAATCTTAAGCTTTCAAATTGATTTTATCAATCTTCAGTCCTTCAGTGTAGCAGATCTCTGCCTTTTTTACAGCCATGTCTCATGTTACAGGACATGGTTTTGGGTTCTAGTTTTGCACAGTAGACAGTGTTGTGCCAGCCAGGCTTTATTTGCATCCCCTGTGCTACAATCCCATCAATCCCATGCTCCAATTATTTCTTAAATCTTATTTACTATTTCTTAATACTCTCTTTTAACTGCTCAAGGCAAATAAAGCAATGTGGACTTTGAAGGGGTCAATAGCAACTTACAAATAAGTTTCAAATATATTTTCTGAGGTTCCTGATATATTTGAGTTGGAATAGTAAGCACATGCTGCAGGTAATGAGTGGCTAGGACTTCAAAATGGTATCAAGTATCATAGAATTGGAACAGTTTGGATTGGAAGGGAGCTTTAAAAATCATTTAGCCCAGTCTCCCCCTGCAATGAGCAGAGACATCTTCAGCTAGGCCAGGTTCCTCAGAGCCCCATTCAACCTGATCTTGAATGTTTATAGGGATGGGGCTGCCACCACCTCCCTGCACTGTTCCAGTGTTTTACCAACCTCATCATAAAAGACTTCTTTCTTATGTGTAAAATAATGTATTAGATTTATATTATCAGACCCAAAACTAGATAGATATTTGCATTTAAGAAAATAGATTTTCTAATTAGAAACAAAGCATTCAAAAATCCATATTGTTTACTGACACTTAGGCCACCTCTTCCCAGCACAAGAAAGATTTTGGTAAGATTGCAGCTCTTCTACTTGTTGATTTTGTTTTTTTTAATTAAATGATCCTCTGTGTCTCAAGGGAAAAAAACTCACTACACTTTTTTGATGACTGTGGGACTGTTTCAGTTTCATGTCTTTCTAAGAAACTAATTCTTGCCTTCTGAAATTTCATAGCATTGATTGCTAAATATATCAGCTTTCATCTCTGGCATCTTAAAAAGCATTAAGATTCCAACAGGCTCTATCCATTAATTTGTCACCACTTCTTTCGACCTAACACTACTTCTGAGCTCTGACACCAAAATACACTGGTTATATCGTCCTAAATTATTTAAAATTGAATCTACTTTGGTTTTGATATGCTTTAATAAAAACAAATTCATTTTTTAACACACTGTCACAGAAAACAATCCAAACTGGAATGGGTCAGAGCAAAGCTTGCAAGGTATGAGCAGGCAGGGCTGACCTCCAGTTGGAGCAGATGCAATGCAAATATGAAGTCTTTTGGTGGCTGCTTGCAGCCAGAGAAATAGACTTTTTCACACCAGCTTCTATACAGAAATTAGGATTTTGGCACAGACAACAAAAAATTTTAATCTTCATGAAAGTGACATCCAGTAAAATGAGCTGCATCTCTGTGATACAAATTATAATACAGATATAAGGAACTAATGTGAAGATTTTCCTACTGGCTGGTCCAGGGCAGATGCTGAGCACGGGAGAAAATGTCTTCTGTCCCAGATTGAATGCTGAGATCCAGCAGTTTCCTTCTCCCATTTCCAGCTGCTCTGGATGACACTTGTGGCTGTCTAAGGCCACTGAAAACAGATTCATCCTCTAAGTTCAGATCCTGGAGCAGCGCCAGATTCATCAGGTCTGAAGTTCAGTGCCCCCCATGTTCCTGGTGCTTCCCAGGACAGTACACAGTCAAGGTGATTGTACAGTAGGTCACCCTCTCTTTATCCCTATTAACCCTTTGCTCCCTGCTTCACTCATCCCAACAGCTCCTGAATCTTTTCCTGCAAGTCAAAACAAAAGTGCACCATGGCCAAGATAGTTGTCACTGCAACCTGAAGGTTCAGGAAGCCACAGACAAGGGAGGTGGTGGGGCAGGACTGCTGTCTTCCACCTAGGTATTTTTGCCAAGGTCAAAAATTGGGGAACCTGAAGTCAGCCTCAAAAGGGGCTTTTGTGGAGATCTGTCATGCTTGGGGGGCACTGCAGGCACCTGTACATATGGCACCTGTATGTATGTAGGTATGTACTTACAGAATTAGACAGAGTGAAAATTTGTAGCAACCATCCCAGACAGTGCTGAGGACAAGATGTCCTTGGAAGGCAAAGCACCTTATAGCAAGGTGAGAACAGTCCAGGTCTCACACACTTAGTCCTTAACACTCTCAGAAGTGGTTTTGCTTCTTGCTCTACATGTTCCTCAGAGAGACTGCATCTTCTTCCCACCCTTGGCCAGGATTGTCCTGTTTCAAGTGACACCTGTGGAGGGATACTTCTCAGGGTAAGTTTTTCTTTCCCCTTCTGCAAAATGAAAACTGCTTCGTTTATTGCAGCCAGCATTTTACAATTACTGTACAATTTCAAAGATGAAGACAGATGTTTATGAAGAGGATGAGAAGAAGCTGAAGTTATATTACACTAGATCAGGAGATGCCAGTTGTAGAGCATCTTCAAGTGGGATGATGTTCATTCCTTGGTGCTGCAGCTACAAGCAAGACATAAAAAACATGAATATACTCTGGTGTTTTACACAGCAATACACTTGCTACATCACACTCACAAGGCACTGCAGAGACACTGCCATCCTGGAGAAACTTTGCTTCTCTGAAACCCCACTCACAGCTTGCCTGAAAGCAGCAGTGGTTACTGTTAAAGAAATGCAGTGAAGAGCTGTTTTGCACCAGGAGATGCTGGACTGCTACCATCCCAGTACCATCTCTTATTCGAGATGGAAAAATGAAGGCAGAGACAGTATCTCTTATAAAACAATATATAAAAATAAAAGGAAGAGAGATAATCTTACCTCCCTATTGATACTGGGGGCCTTAAGTTGTGAAGCCTTGAATGGGCCTCCAGTGCAAGTACACTGCATCATACAGACCCTGTCTGCAGAAAGGGTTACCTCATTTTGGTCATTCAAGCTGTTCTAGGATTTTCTTGCATGAAAGAAAATCCATTAATTTCTGCTGTCAAACAGAAAGGATGTGCACATGAGAATTCCTTGCTGCATGGTATGAAGTAGGACAGCCAGCAACTTTCTCCTTAACAATGGGCTGAGGTTCTTCTGTGGGGACAAGGGTTTTGTGCAGGACAACACAGGCCCAAAGCCATGCTGGATGTTTAATTCATGTGTGTTCCACTGACTCCTTTGTCTGCAACCATTCTGGTCAGGACTACTGTGAGAGACCAACAGGTTTCATTGCATCATGGCTATGGTCTCTTCCTCTGCTGCAAGGAAGGGAACAACTTGCTGTCTCCTGTACACTGGTCATGCTCCATGAGTCCCAGAACAAACAATGCATGAGTTGTACAGAATCATAGAATCATTCAGGGCTGAAAAGACCTTTGAGATCTTCTAGTTCAACCTTTGACTGATCACCACTTTGTCAACCAGACCATGGCACCAAGTGCCACAACTAGTAGTTTCCTGAACACCACCAGGGATGTTGACCCCATCACCTCCCTGGGCAGTCCATTCCAGTACTTAACCACCCTATTTCCACTGGCAGAGAAAGCAAGAGCTCTGCTCAACAAGTGTCTCCAAACCTCAAGAGACCCCAAAGCTTGGAAGTAGCTGCCAAGTTTTAGCCATTGCACACTTAAGGATCTGCTTTATATTTTTGAGTAATTGCTGAGTAACAATGTATACTGCAATTTTGCAGAGACATATATCACAATGGATACAGGGACACACTGGAAAGGATCCTGTGATTGGAGACATACACACAGCCAGTGCAGTCCTGCTGCCATAGGCAGAGCTCAGCCTTGATGGATGCCACAGCGCTCACAGCAATTCACAGATCAGAGTGGGTCAGGTTGGAAGAGACCACACTGGGTCATCTGATCCAACCTCCCTGCTCAGGCACGGCCACCCTGGAGCACATGGCACATGACTGCATCCAGAGGGTGCTTGAATATCTCCAGTGAGGGAGACTCCACAAACTCTTCAGGAAATCTGTTCTGGTGCTCAGTCACCAGGAAAAAGATTTCCTCATATTCAGGTGGAATTTCCTGAGCATCAGTTTCTTCCATTCTCATCCTATTGCTTGGCCCCACCAAGAAGAACCTGGCTCCATCTCCTTGGCATCCACCCTTTAGGTATTTATTTATACACATTAATGAAGTCCAATCTCAGTCATCTCATCTCAAGGCTGAACAGGCCCAGCTTCCTCAGCCTGTCCTCATAAGAAAGATGCTTCAAACCCCCAGCCAACCTTGTTGCCCTCCCATGGACCTGCCCCAGGTGCTCCAAGTCTCTCTCGTACTGATGGGCCCGGAACTGGACACAGCACTCCCGATGTGGCCTCACCAGGGCTGAGTAGACCGGTAGGACCACCTCCTTCGACCTGCTGGCAGTGTACCCCAGGATTTCACTGGGTTTCTAGGCCGCAAGGGCCCTGCTGGCTCAGTCCCAGCCCGTTGTGTCCCGGGACACCCGGGTCGGATCCCCACGGATCCCTTGCGGGCCCTGGCGGCTCCCGGCCTGGCCTCCCCTCCCTCAGCGCCTTCGCGGCGCGGCCTCCCAGCCGCTAGGGGGCGCGCCCAGCCCCGGCGGCGCGCGCGCGCCCCGCTCCCCGCCCGGCCGCGGCGCGAGCGCGGCTCCTTCCCTCCCGCGCGGCGCCCATGGCCGGCGTCATCCGGCGGCTGGATGAAGCCGTGGTGAACCGCATCGCCGCCGGCGAGGTCATCCAGAGGCCGGCCAACGCCATCAAGGAGATGATCGAGAACTGGTAACGCCCGGTCCGCTCCTCCCGCAGCCCGGCCGCGCTGCGTAGGGCGGGGTGGATGAGGGGCTCTGCCGCGGCTGACCCCGCGTTCCGGCCCCGCGTCCCGGCCCCGGCGTGCAGCGAGGGGCGGGCGGGAGGTCGGGTGCCGAGGAGGGGCGAGATGTGCCCGTGCGGAACGCATGGGAGGCAGCTCCGCTTGGAAAGCCCCGTTCATGTTTGCGTTTGTGTTCCGGCTTGTTTTGTTATTGTTTGAGAAATTCATGAATTGTTTGCTTTCGGTCAAGTCCAGCCATTAACTCACCACTCCAAATCACCGCTAAGCCATGTCCCTAAGCACCACATCTTCAAGAATTTTAAATACCTCCGGGGTCAATGACTCAAACACTTCCTTGGGTAGCCTGTTCTCTGCTTGACCACCCTTTCTGTGAAATTATGCATCCTAGTATCCAGTTGAAACCTCTCCTGGCGCAAATCGAGGCCTTTTCCTCTTGACCCATCACTTGTTCCTTAGGGGAAGAGGCCAACCCCCACCTTGGTACATCCTCCTTTCAGGGAAGTGAGAGCAATAAGGTCTCCCCTGAGTCTCCTTTTCTCCAGGCTGAATATCCCGAGCTCCCTCAGTCTCTTCTCATCAGCCTTGTGCTCCAGACCCTTCATCAGCTCCTTTGCCCTTCTCTGGACAGGCTCCAGCACTTCAATGTCTCTCCTGTAGAGAGGGGCCCAAAACTGAACATGGGATTTGAGGTGTGGCCTCACCAGTGCCAAGTACAGGGGGTCTATCACTGCCCTGCTCCTGCTGGCCACACTATTGCTGATACAGGACAGGATGCCAATGGCCTTTTTGGCCACCTGGGTACAGCTGGCTCATGTTCTACTGCTGTTAGAGATGCAGCACCTCCAGATCCTTTTCCACATGGCAGCTTTCCAACCAGTCTTCCCTCAGCCTGTAGTGCTGCATGGGGTTGTGGTCACCCAAGGGCAGGACCTGGCACTTCATCTTGTTGACCTTCATACCATTCACCTCAGCCCATCAATCTAGCCTGTCCAGATCCCTCTGCAGAGCCTTCCTACCCTCCAGCAGATCAATGCTCCTGCCCAACTTGGTGTCACCTGCAAACTGAATAAGGCTGCACTCAATCCTCTCATCCAGATCATGGATAAAGGTATTAAACAGAACTCTGTGATTGAAATTGCTTTCTTGGTTTCTTGGTTTCTGTAGTTTGGATGCTAAATCTACGAGTATCCAGGTAGTAGTTAAAGAAGGTGGTCTGAAGTTCATCCAGGTTCAAGATAACGGCTGTGGTATCAGAGTAAGTAAACAAAGTTGACAGGTTTATGCTGCTGTTTAATACTACCTTTTAAAAATATTTCAATTTATAAGTGTGTCTGATCTTGAAAAAACTTGTAAAGTTACTGTTGCTTGTCCCTTTCACATAGAAAGAAGATCTGGACATTGTATGTGAGAGATTTACTACGAGTAAACTGCAAAAATTTGAAGATTTGGCTAGTATTTCTACATATGGTTTTAGGGGTGAGGTAAGCTATTCATCAAGGTTTTGAAACTGTTCATTGTTGTTATTCTGCTGTACTGAGCTGTACATAGTATCACAATTCCAGTACTCTGTGCAGAAGCTTCTGTTTTCTGAGAGAGTCTGCTATGCAAATACAGTTTAAAATACATTTCAGTGTCTTTCAAGATTAGGTGGATGCCTATAGGGAGGTTTATATTCTTCTTGTTTTCTGGAATAAGATTTTTTTTTTTTAAACTGAAACAAAGCCTGCCTTCTCAAATGATGGTTCAGGAATGTACAGGTGGAAGGTGAATCTTCGATGTCAGACATTTGTCTAAATACCACACTTAAAACTAAATGTGCAAAATGTACAGTGGTCTTCCTTTGTTTTTGCTGTTAGACAAAGTTAGTTTTGCTGACCCCTCAGATATGCTAGTTCTTCATACTCTCGTGGATTCTATATAAACTCTGGAAGTGCAGTCACGGATGAGTTTAGCTTTCCCCTCTGGATGAACAAGGTATATGTGTCCTGTGCTCAGATACATAGATCCTCACACGCTTGAGAGTAGAGATTGCTTGGGTCCTCTCCTTACACACTTTAAACATATTCATCTTCACAGCCAGTGGAGTCTGGTCCTGAGTCTGGTTTTGTCTGTGTAGAAATGTCCTTTGAGTTTTCCAGGAAAACCATTGTGACCTAATTTTGTAATATTACTTATAGTCAAGAGAAAGGCTTGGGCAGGAGTGTGAGAGTAACAGCTAAAACCTTCCAGCTGGCTTCTAGTTAACACAAAAAAGAAAAAGGCACAACTTTAATAATTTTGCAAATTTCTTTTAATTATGCTATATAGTTAACCACTTGCATCATCAGAAATAGAGAAATATTAGGGAAGCCAGAAGGATCTCCTGGATAAAATTACTGGAAGTTTAGTATTTTAGATACTAGAATTTGTTTAAGCTTTACTGACCTGCAATTTCCTTGTAAGGATTTTTATTTATTACTTGCAAGGGGTATATTGAAATTTAATGATGGTGTTTAAAGTGTGGACATGCCTCAGCATTCTTCAGAGCAAGGTTTACAAACATGCTTTCTCTTTTCCTAGGCCTTGGCTAGCATCAGTCATGTTGCCCATGTTACAGTAACAACTAAAACAGCCGATGCAAAGTGTGCATTCAGGTATGCTACCTATTGTCCAGATGACTTCTGCTGCATGCAATAGCAAACAGATGTATCAATTTCAGAGCTCCTGTTACAGAGGAGGGTGTGGTAAGGGCAGAAATCAAAAAGACTTGGAATGTGAGAAAATGTATTTTTTCAAATTATAAAGCTAAGCTGTAGCTTAATAATGTATTTTAAAATTGGTGGCGGTAGGGTGGGGAGACAGAAAATCGTGAAAGAACTTCTATTTCGGTAGCTAATGTAGGTTAAACATTTATCTTTTTCTCCATTTCAGGATAAAAAGTTGTATATATATATTACGGGCATCACATCTGGCAAATTTCACAAGTCTCAGCACAGGAACTTACAGCTTAGTTTGTTATCATATCTTTACGATACAATAGGGGCTTTATCCTATCCAAAAAGAGTTTTGAATATTCTTTTGAAAACTTCATCTAAATTACAAGCTTTTCCATTAATTTCTTAAATACTTTTAAAAAAAGGGAGTGGGAAAAAGGAGGTGTTCTGAATCTTGGTTTTTCAAAAGACTGTGTGACTATGGTCTTTCTTGCATTAAATACACAGGGTATGTTAGAGGGAAAGAAAAAGTCTGTCCTTTGAATTTATGCATCTCTATAACCTGCTGAAAGACCTACATGGGTCAGAAATCTCTTACACTCAAAATCGTGTTAGTGTCAAAGGAAACAGATCTTAGAGTAAAGTCAAGAATTTCTTGTTAGCATAACTGAAGTGTAAAGTCTAGTGGAAGAATTGATACTAGGCTGTGTCTAGCTATTAAAGAAAGAAAAAAATGCAGTAATCCTACCTTTAGAGGAGAAATCTCAGTAATACAATTTCAAAATGCATATGCCATGATCTGCCTCCTTTCCTCTGCTATTATTCTCTTTCCCCCACTGCCCCTCTGGCTCTTACAGTCAATGAGGACAGTTTTACTCCAGCAGAAAGGTGGAGAAAACCAATTCTCAGTGTCCCAAATTCTTTGGAGGGAGGAGTGTGACAATGACGGGATTTCTTTTGTTTTCATCCTTTGTTTTCACCTGTCCATGTCTGCCTTCCTGTAAATCTGGATGTCTTACAACTTCTTATTTTCTGCCTAGAGCTACTTACAGTGATGGGAAAATCAAAGCCCCTCCGAAGCCCTGTGCTGGAAACCAAGGAACTCAGATCACGGTGGGTTTTTGTGCCAGTTCTCTCTTGTTCCTTTTCTGTTCCCCTTTCACCAATTACACTGTAAGGTACATAACAGCATCATCTCTGAAGCTGCAGTTTGTTAGGTGAACCAAGGGAGTTAAGGAATAAATTGAATGTTGATTTTCCATAAACCAAAATATTCCCAGAAAATTTATATATAAAATAAAAATTAACATGATGGATTTAGATGAATTCTACAATATGAGAGAATTTTAAAAATTACTTTTAATTGTGAACCTTTTCTCTGTAGGTTGAAGATCTCTTTTACAATGTAAATACAAGGAGGAAGGCTCTAAAGAATCCAAATGAAGAATATGCAAAAATACTAGAAGTTGTTAGCAGGTAAACTCAAAAGGGAGGCTCCTAATTTTATATACTGCCATGGAGAGTACTGGGGTTTTTCAGAGGGACTGGCAACTCTGTGTTTGGTGTCATTTTGTTGTTGGTGGTGGTGATTTTGTTTGTTACATTTTTTTAAACTATTTGTTAGTGTGCAATGTCAGATAACAGTCCATCCAATTTGATGTGAAAAATCCAGATAGGAAGCAGTGTATTCTGTCTGTGGCTATTAATTATTTGTAAGAACTTGAGCAAAGAAATGGTGATGGACTTGGATGAGTGAACTCTAAATGTACCTGGGCTGAATAGAATTCATGTAAAAACTGCCCAGGAACATTGAGATTTGGCTGAGTACAGAAAAGTTGAATGGAAAATTAACATCCCCAAAAAGGAGTAATATCTCTTTAGCTACTGGTTGTTCCCTTCTTGGGCCATTTGGTTGTATCTTTTGCCACTGCTGTAGTCTCCCATAGTGTGCAGAGGTTTTGCAAGCAGGATCTGCACAATTTAAGCAAAATAATTGCTTTTCACTTTCAGAAGACACAAAAAGTAGCAAAGAGTTGCAAGACTGTATACCAAGGTTTAGTCTATTCCCCAAATAAACTATTTAAGAACCTTTACTGGGTTAGCCAGACTTCAGCCAGGAGGTAGAGGGTCAGATCCTGCTGCTCTGTTGAACAGGATGATCTGAAATCTTGCTGAGTTACAGCCCTCCAGCTCATTGGTTGTTATTTTTCTTTAGGACTTTTCTATTACTTGATTTTGGGTCTTTTTCCCTCTCAAATTTTTCAGTTCAGTCACAGCAGTCTGATCTTTGTCTGCATTTTTACCTTTCTCATCTTGCAAGGTTCTATGGTGTGTTTTTTCTCTCAATGCAGTAATTTCCCTCAAATTTTGAACCAAGATTATGCAGCTGTAGTGAATTAGATATCAGCCATGGGATCACAGGTAGCTGAACTGTCTGGGTAGGGGAAGTTAGAAGGGTGGGCCAGCCATTATTCAGATGCTTTTCCATAGTAATTGAGACTTGATTCTGTTATACTGAGGATGTTTTCATGGGGTTTTTAGTTAAACCTGTGCAGTGAAACTGAAAAAACAGGTCTGTAGAAGCTGATTTTTTTTTTTTTTGAGAAATAAGCTAAGCTAATCCTTGAATTTCTTATGGTTACAGTTGAGTTATAAATAGAACACACCTGGTTTGGGTTTTTTTAGCTGTTCAGTCTTCAAAAGCTCAGTTTGGCTCAAATTGGTGCCTAACAGGAAGTGAAATTGCTTGCCCCATTACTAGCTGATTTTCAGCAATTGGGGAAGCAATTACCTTTTCTTCCACATCCTGCAGACTTATATTGATCTGTTTTTCAGGTATGCCATCCATAACTCAGGCATCAGCTTTTCAGTTAAAAAGGTGTGTAGATAAAGTCTTTGTAACTTCACTGTGAGTCTGTATGTGTCTGTGTATATATACATAACGTGTATATCTGAAAATGCCAGAAAGTTTGCACTGTATCTTTTGTAACAGGAACAGCACAGAGACCCTTCCCTGATACTGAAATGAAGGGTATGTTGGTGCACTTTGGATAGAAAGCACATCATTTAGAAGTAAACAAGACAAAAATATATTTGTCAGGAGTTTGGAGGATTCTGTGTGGTCAGTGCTGTATTTGGTTTAGCTTCATGTGTTGTTTCAGCTTCTCTGAAGGGCCTGATTACCAAGTAAGAGAGGCAATAAGGAAGAGGCTGGGGTAGATTATCTTTGTTCTGTGCCATTCTTGATAATTATTTACTGAACTTGAGTGTGTTCCTCACTTTCCAAATTGGAATTACTAGCCTCAGTGCATCTGATGTGCTCTAGCTGATCTTGTGAACATGTGCCATTTACCATCCATTGCTCTTTTGATCATAAATATGTAAATAGGAATACAAAAATATAATGATACATTGTTCCCTGCATTTTTTTTTTAGAAATGTTACTGTTTAAAGTATTTTTAAAAGTTCCTCTAGAGAAGTGAATTGATTGATACTCAATCCTACTCTCTTTAGCAAGGTGACACCGTGTCAGATGTTAGAACCTTATCCAACGCCTCAACAGTGGACAACATTAGGGCCATCTTCGGAAATGCTGTTAGCAGGTACGTTTCCTTTTGATAGGAAGCTTTCCAGTGAGTCACCCTCCCTTTTCTCTTTAAAGACCGTGGCCTATGATAACTTTTCTTGTTTTCTTCATGGTTAATTTCAGAGAAGAGGCAGTACTGCAATTAGAGAGCTCTCACTTCTTTTCAGAATGTATGACTTTTTTTTTTGTGCACCTAAAGGGAGAGGAAAGTTACAAAGCTTTTCCTTTAATGCACTGAAAAGGAACCACCTGCTTGAAACTTCCTGTGTGCTCGTGTAAAAACAGCAAGCTGAACCTGTGTTCTCTACAAGTTCCTAGCTTCTTCCTGTACCATGAAAATTCTTCTTACTGTCTGCTACCTTAGAAATTTTGAAGCTACTGTTGTTTCTTCCTGAAATCTTATGGTTTCCTATTTTGACAAAAGCTACATTAGCTGAAGCTGTGGAAATCAGATAGAAAAAGTTAAAAAAACAAAAGATCATCCTTTGAAGATGTATCTGCCATTTTAGGAAAAAGTCTCTTTATGAGACTTTTAGGACTTTCAGCTGTGAAGAATTCATTGTATGAATTTGTCCCATGAACATTTGGGTGTCCCTTTGATTCTATTCTGTTATTGACTGAAGTCAAGCTTAACATTAAATGAATGTAACTTCTAATTCATGAAAACACCTTTAGGAAGCACAGAAAAATAGAGAAACTGCTAAGTAATGAGGTTTGCAGTGTTCTATGTATTTCATTGCTGTGCATTTGTTTATTTCTGCTATGGATACTCATTTGAAAAGAGTTTTTCCTTTGTATGGTTCGGGATAAATTGTCCATTTCAAAGTAAATGTTTTGATAATTTCTTTTCAAACAATAATATACCCAGTTCAAGATGGTGTTAAAAACTGAAGACAAATAAAAATGGCACTTGGTATATATCGAGGTTGAATTGGAAATAAGTAGCCCTTAAGTCTGTTCTGTGCTAACTTTAAAAGTTGGCATAATGGCTTCCTAGAGAGCTGTGCTCACAAACTACCAAAATGGATTTTCCTTGACTAATGCATTATGAAAATTATTAAAACTGTTATGAAAATAGTTAATGTTAGGATCTATGTGCATGAGCAAGAGAGGTTTTTACATTTTAATGACTTCTTAACAGACTACCAAGACATAATAGACTAGTAATAGTAGACAAAGTTGTCCAAGTAAAAATGTGTTTGTGCTTCCCTGGCTGCAGAAAATTTTGAAGTATTCTTGTTAATCACTGTCAATGACTTAAACAATGAAATTCGTATTAGAATTATCAGCAGATTATAATGCTGTGGATACTGTGATGTGTTACAGTACTAAAAAGATAATGGGGGTAATTTTACAGATTCCAACAATATTACCAGTTTACACTTAAGAAGAGGAAATTATGTAATTCAGGTTAAATAATTACTGTGACCCAGAAGTCAGTGTTTGAGCTCTCAAATAATTCTAATATTTTCATTAACTGTGATAGAAAATAAATCACTATATGAAGTAGTGAGACTTGAACAATAGGCCCTGAGCCAAAGTTGACCTTTAGATGAACCTTCCAACCATATGTTTTATGATATTTGTATCTACTCATTAGCAAAATACACATGATCATTAGCAAAATATGTAGTGTGATAAGAACATATTTATCTTCCCAAATTTAGAGGATGGACAAGGCCATGAAATCAGACTTCTGACCTTGTTTGGAGGTATACGGTCAAAGCCAACTCCCTTGGTTCCTCCTTTAACCCCGGCCAGGCTTTGGCTGGAACCCAAGAGGAGAATGAAACCAGATGTTTCCACATTAGAGTTATGTGAGCTTTTTTATTAAACAAAATAAAAGCTGGACACTCTCCCAGTGAAGGTGGAGTCTTCACCTACATGTGGACACACTGCGTGGGATTTCCCACTTACCAGGAGTGGCTGTCCAGTGCTTTGCTGTGGCTAGGGCTCCCCAGCTGATGTGTGAATCTGGGTGATGGTAAAGTGTTGGGGTCACTGATGATGTATCTTCTTAATCATTGTAGGCAATCTTTTTTAGTAATGATTAGGTTCATTACTTATATTATCCTTTTGTAATTCTTTGCTCTTTTGAACTACAGTTAATTACACTCATTCCTTAAAGCTTGTGTCTGTGTCTTTTGTGTTGACCCTGCCAACTGGCAAAACAGAATATCACTGCTTGTTAGTACTGTTCAAAATTTACATCAACAGAACTAATTTTTTGTTTGTGTTTCTGTTAAACTTAATAGGGAACTCATAGAAGTGGACTGTGAAGATGCAAATCTGGCCTTTAAAATGAAAGGTTACATCACAAATGCAAACTACTCTGTGAAGAAATGTATATTTTTACTCTTCATAAACCGTAAGTTTTAAAAAAAGGCAGCATCTTGTACATTCATATGTTGCTTACATAATCAGAAGAACAAAACTTTCTGAAGATCTACAAAGTGCATGAGCATTCTTAAAAACATTTTTAAGAATAAAAATTACAGTTAATTGTAAATCTTAAAGTGTTTTTAGATTTGCAATGTTCATCACACTTGGCACTGTATTTAGTGAAAAACAGCTAAGACTGGACTTAAAGAAACTTCAGAGTATCGAGGTTATGGCTGTGTCCTGCCACCTTGCATAGATTGGTCTCTCCATTCTCCAGCGAAACTGGCATGGGTTGCAACAAACCTTGACTATGAAATAATGAAAAGGTAGTCTGGTTATTTCAGTATTTGTGGGAAAAAATACTTTTAAATGTAAAACATGCTGAGAAAATACAGTCTATTCCTTGTTGTATATGAAGAATAAATACGTCTTGGAGGAAAATGGGTAAAACGGGTTCCCTTTGAAGACACAAAGCATGAAGATGTTTGTCTGAAGGAGTAGCTGGGCACTGTGCAGTGTGTTTTAGCTGGGCTCTTTGGAAACAGCGCTGTGTTCTGTGTTTCAGATCGGTTGGTAGAGTCAGCTGCTATGCGCAAAGCCATAGAAACTGTGTACGCTGCTTATTTGCCAAAAAGCACGCACCCATTCCTATACTTAAGGTAAAGTAATAGGAAGAAGTAGCCTTTTAATGCTTTCTTGTAGGATATAACTAGGGTGAGTAGGTTTAGAAGGACACTTCTGTTCCTCATGATAATGTTGAGCATTGTACTGAGGTAGTTCATCACCAGGCAGGAGCTAATTAAATTAACATTAAGGAAATCTTAAGAAGACAGACCTTAGTTTTAGAAGTAGGTAGTATCTGTAATTTCAGCTGAAGTCCTTTCCTATTAATTCATGAGACACTGCAAGTAAAAGATATTTCTAAAAGTGGGTTTTTGTAGTTGGACAGTGGAAGAGGTTGGTTTAAGCTTACCTGTATAAACTCATTTTGGTGAGTGATTTTGGATTATTTTTTAATTACCTAAACAAGTCTGACTATAATATAACTTTAGCAAGTTTCAGGATCTTGTTGACTTCTTTGTATGGAATAATGTCACCAAGCCTGACAAATTTTGTCAAATTTGAACCAATTTTTGCTTTCTCTGCTATCCATGGGTTATTTTAGGTTAACTTCTTTTAAAATGTTTTCCAGCCTGGAAATAGCCCCCCAGAATGTCGATGTGAATGTGCATCCTACAAAACACGAGGTCCATTTTCTTCATGAAGACAGTATTCTGGAGCGTGTGCAACAGCATGTAGAGAGCAAGTTACTGGGCTCTAATTCCTCAAGGATGTACTTCACTCAGGTGAGAACATCTATGGAGTGATGGCAGTTCTGCATTATTTTAATGATCAGGGATAATTTATTCTGTTCAATAGTAAAATCTTCGCAGATATGACACAAGTGTACTGGTATCTTTGGAACTTTGCTCTGTTTCAAGTCACTTTAATATATCAGTGTTAACAATATGGCAAAAGAGAGAAAAAGAAGTATGATAAGATTTTAAGTACATTTCTGTCAAGTACCTGATTAGTTGTCTTGATTTTATAAGTATGTTAGCCTTCACATGTGGTACATTGTTTTTTTTTATTCTGCCCTGATTTATGTGAAGATGATGTGATTGAGGAAACTGTTCTGTGTATTTGATAACACTTTGTATTTAATCTTACCAGAAAAATAGTCAGAAGATACTCTACTCTCTCTTTATGTAAAGCATAGCATAAGAATTACTAGAATTTTTATACAAACTAATTTTCCTGTGATTTTTCTACCTTAAAGATTTTTTCTTTTGAGACAAAGGAATGTTAGCTAATGATTTCAGCTGCCAAGATGATGACATTCACTCTATGTGGATAGCAAGTGCAAAGCTGGTGGCCTTTTAAGCAGCTGACACTCTGTTGCTAGGGGTTTCAAATTTGCCTCTGAGCAGTAAGGTACTGTGAGAAGTGTGATTAATCTTTCTGCTCCTTTTTTTCTTGTTCAATCTCTTCTCTTTGCTTCCTCATGTCTGAACGAAGACATTGCTTCCAGGGGCTGACTGCTCTTCCAGTGAGGTTGTAGCAGCAAACTCTTCTGTGGTTACCAAGGGAACCAGCGATAAAGTTTATGCGCATCAGATGGTCCGCACTGATTCCCGAGAGCAGAAATTGGATGCTTTTCTTCAGCCAGTGAACAACCCCCTAAGTGCAGGCCCAACTGAAGTGACAACAGAGGTTAATGCAGGACCTCCAGAGGGTGCAGACAGGCCCCAGGATGCTGAAATGGAAGAAGTCAGTGACCTGGTTGAAATGGCTGATGTTCAGGAGGATACAGGGGGGCTGAGCAAGAGTGGATGCTTGTCTTCTGAGACTGTACTTTCTCGGTTAGTCCCACCTTTCCTAAACTGGTGCAAGGCTACCTATTTGTTTCATGGCATAGCCCTGAAACTATAGAGTTTTCTGATCTCTTTGGACTTCTGCTTTTCCAGAAGGGAAAAATTCTCTAGATTAACTTTTCATGACATTTTATTGAGAAATTAAACCTAATCTGTGATCTGTAAATTATGTAACTTGTGATAAATTTAGTGACTGGAATATTGTTTCTGTGCTTACTGAAAGGCAGGAAGCAGCATAAATAATGGCATTAATTTAATGTTCTGACTCTTCCTGGAAGCCTTCCTTTTGTGAGGTGTAGAAACTACATCACTGAATTTGACAGGTGAATTTTACCCTAGTAAAGGCTAAAGTGCTATAAACTTTATAGCTCTTGCAGAAGCTGTTCTGAGGGAATCTGATTCCCTTTCCCCAGTATTACAGAAACATGGGCATGGAGAAGAAAATCATTAGAAATACAAACATTTTTGATGTATCCTTTAAAGCCCAATCTGCTTGGTGCTTAAGCAACGGCTGCCTGATGTGATTTGTATTAGAGTGTCACAATCTCTCTTAAAATTCTGAACTACCCTTTCCTAACAGATTATTCCTCAGAAGCAAAAATAAAACTGTCTTTCTGGGAAACTGCATTTCCTGTGTTAACATACAGCATGTGAATTGAGCATCTCATCTGTTGCTGTGTTTGGTCTAAGTGATAGGAGAATTGAACATAATTCGTTTTGTTTTGGTATGGCAGGAAGAGACCACGGGAACACATGGACGTGGAACTGGAGAAAGATGATACCAGAAAGGACATGACTGCTGCCTGCACCCCTAGAAGAAGAATTATCAACTTGACCAGTGTGTTGACTCTCCAGGAGGAAATTAGTAACCAGGCACATGCAAGTAAGCAAGACCTGTTTCTCAAAATTACTATTATTCCACCAACTAAATATGACTGTTTGAAATGGGAAAAGGTATTTAAAAGGAGGTCCAGTGAACTTACTGTGCTGCTAAGCAAGTTTTTAACAAAAGCTTTTGCTTTTCATTTTTATTTGTATCTGTCCCACTTACATGAAATGGTGAGACTTGTAAAATACTCTCTTTTTTGTTAAGAGTTGTTCTAGACAAAGGTAAAAGGTTTGTGATTCTTTCTAGGGTGTTTCCCTCTTAATTCAGTGTCTGAACGCAACTTACACTGACTCATACCCTTATTATTCACATGTCTAAATGCTAGGAATCTCACATCCTGGTGGTTTTGTTTGATTTATTTTGATTTTTCTGGTTGTAAGAATTTGGGATGCTCCACACAGACATCTGTAATAAATAACTTTTATATAAATTGATAAGAATCTTAAACTTTAGAAAGCATGAACTTTTACTTGTGCTCCAGTAAATGTTTTGCAGAAGACTGGTAATTCTGACCCAATCAAAGGGTTGTCTCTGAATCTCTCAAAATGCATGATAATACTTGTGAAGCTGCCTCAGGTTGTGTCTCATCGTCACATCTGTAAGAAGTTCCTAAAAGAGACTGGAAAGAGAGAAATCCTTTCTCAGTCTTTTATATTGGAAAGCATAACAGTGGAATTAGGGTAGCCTAGTGCTTTGTTCGTGCCATGACTGAAGTGCCAAACATCAGTAACAAAGCTGCTCCCATGTATGGCAACTAGTGAATTTTTTTTTTGTGGAATGCCTAAAATGAACTCTTTTATGAAATCTGACTTCTCATACCTTTCCCAGCCTTCTCACTCATATAAATATATATTTTGAATAAAGGTTACTTTGTGAGAGAAAAGTAAAGAAATTATGAAAAACATTATTATGGACCTGTTCTATCACACCTCTAGAATTCAGTTTGATAATACCCAGATTGTGTTGCAAAGCTGGTTTACACCTGCAGTTTTTGAAGTATGTATGTGCTCCTCACCAATCTCTTGTGGCTGGAAATTAATTTTGAAAGGCTATTCATACACAGGGACTTTACTTTTATTTTTTTCTAATTTGCACTTGTAGTTTAAATGTTAAATAACTATTCTCCTTTATGCTTTAATAGTATGAGTTTGCAGAAAGGTTATTAATATTTCAAAACTTGTGAATAATTGGTCATACAAGGATATAAGATGAAGCAGGGGTGTAGGAGTGACTGAACAGTAACCTGAGACTTTCATGCTAAAAATACACAAACCACTCAACCAAATAAATGAGGGCAGGGTTGCAACTATGAAATGACATTCTTTTGTTTCTTCCTCACCTCTCTGTTGTTTCAGAACTTCAGGAGATGCTACATGAGCACTCATTTGTTGGTTGTGTCAGTCCTCAGTGGGCTCTGGCCCAGTACCAGACCAAGCTGTACCTTCTCAATACAACAAAACTCAGGTAAAGGAGTTGTTAGACCTGTTGGCAGCTGAAATAAGTACCAATTGTGAAGCTAATTAGAAGAAGGAAGGAAATGACAGGGAAAACAACATTGTTCTCTTGTCTGTCTGTCTGAAAAGTCATGGGGCTAAAGATTAACATTAATCATTCAGAACAGTGGAAACAAGTCTGGCACACTTGGGAAAAGTTGCTGGAAATCAGTGTAATTAAAATGCCAACTACTGTGTTGTGTACTCACACTCAGTGGAAAGGGAAAGGCTTTCTCTTGCTTCATAATGATCTAGATAATCTATGATCATCATCATGATTCACTTCAGGATCATGGTATAAAGCAGAGGCTTCAGAAAAGTCCTGGAAAACATTGTATCCACTTGGGTTAAGTGTATCTGCAGGACATGATTATAACATTAAATTTGTAATTTTGCCTGTGCAGCCTTACAGGGCCAGCTACTTTAATTTTTCTAAGAATTCAGAGATTAGACTTAAGATAGACATCTATTAATTTCCCAGTTTATTTGCATTTCTTACAGTGCATATTCTTAAAGGAATAAAGAAGTTGAAATATAAATTATCAGTGATTAAACTGATAGCAGTTGGATACTTGAGTATGTAACAACCACATTTCTGCACCAGTGTGGCTGATGATGTCAGAAACCAAGAAACACATTTAATTGTAAATATCTAGACAATGCAGGTGAACCCTTAAACTCTTGAGTCAAAGTAAGATCCTTAGTAATAGGACTGGATATATATGTCTGATGTTCCTTACTTTCCCCTCTTAATTATGGTAATTTGTAGATATGCAATCCTGTCCATATAATTAATTTTTGTGCTTCAATTTAGCCAAGAACTCTTCTACCAGATACTTATTTATGACTTTGCAAACTTTGGAGTCTTAAGGTTGTCTGTAAGTATAATTTTACATTATATCCTATAGAAAAAGTTTTTTTAGAAAATGTATTTACAGTATGTCTGTCCTTTCAGATAAATGCATAGTTTTAGTTGCACATTCAGGTTGTCTTTTGTCCACTATAGGAATGTTGTTTTGTTTCTCAGTAAGAACAGAAAAGAAGCAAACTTAGTACTTTTGTAGCTGCTACTGTTAAATTGTCATCCTGGCTGCTTGTTATTAGTGTCAGTTGTAGTTATTTACCAAGTTTTGCTGTTGCTCATTGCATTGGGACAAATAATCACTTGGAACATACAGTCTGCAGAAATACGGTGTTGATTGCCAGTGTTTATCCTGTAAAATATCACAGTGCTCAGTGGGATTGTGGACTGCAGAGAAAGAAGAAAGAGATTCATACCTTTTTAGCTTGGTTATGATAAACAGAACTGTTAGTGCTGCAGGCCAGAAATAGTGTATTAGAATTAATTAGTATGTGAAGGAAGAAGTTACAGATTTACTATAGAGTGTGCTGATCATTAACCAAAGTTTTGCCTTCTTCATTTTTAGGAGCCAGCTCCTTTATATGAGCTTTCAATGCTTGCTTTAGAGGATCCTGAAAGTGGCTGGACAGAAGAAGATGGCCCAAAAGAAGGGCTTGCTGAATACATTGTAGAGTTTTTGAAAAAGAAGACTGAAATGTTGAAAGATTATTTCTCTCTTGAAATTGATGAGGTGACTGCAGCTATTACTTCTGACAGTAGATGAATGGTGGACTTGGCAATGTTAGGTTTATGGTTAGATTAGATCTTAAAGGTCTTTTCTAATCTAAATGATTCCGTAATTGTATATTTTGGTGACAGATAACTGCAGCAGCTTGCTTGCAGTGCTTACTATCACTAAGAACTAGTTCCAATAAGATTTTAGATAGCATAACCCTTTAATTTAAAACTCTCAGGACTTAGGCTGCCTTTAAGAAGGGTGCTACAGTCACAGGATGGGTTGGTTTGGCAGGGACTACAGTGGGTCATCTGTTCCAACCTCCTTGCTCAGGCAGGGTTGTCCTGGAGCACGTAGCATGGGATCATGTCCAGATAGTTCTTGAATATCTCCAGTGAGGGAGATATTCAAGAACCCCCTGCCTCTCTGGGCAATCCATAATTAAGTCATTGCTTCTATAACTAGAATGCAGATCTCTTAACCAGCAAGGTGTGCATCTTAACCAAGTCTTAAGTCAGACAGGGCTGCAGCACCACTGTGGCTCTCAGTGTGTCTTACTTTGCGTGGCTTAAGGCATCCCTTACTTTCTTTATACAAAAGTGAACAGCTTCATCAGGCTCAGGCACTTCATTTGGATGTTTGCCTGGGAAGTGGTATCTATGTAACCTGGAGCTAGAGGAGAAGGTTGAATTCAGCCACTCCCTGAGCTGAGTGGCTTAATACACACCTTGTGAAAGTAAACACCACCAATAAATCTCTTCGTGCAATGTCTGTCTGGCATTGGGCTTTAAAAACTTGTAAGGCTCACTGAGTTTGGTAAGAATCAGTCTTAAAATATGTAAGAGTTTTTGGTGCATTTGGTGCATTTACTGCAAGAAAGAACTTTTTTTTACTGAAGCAGCAGTGTTGCCTTGCAGGAAGGAAATCTTACTGGGTTACCACTTCTGATAGACAACTATGTCCCACCATTGGAAGGACTGCCTATGTTTATCCTGCGCTTGGCCACAGAGGTATAGTCTCTCAAATTTATTTTGTATTGATGCATAATTACTTTTTTTACTTTAAGTAATTCCAGTCTGCCTTTGCAGTCTTTGGTGCAGCTTAAATGTGCTGTTATGTTTTCCAGATGCTGTTCTGTGATTACTGATTAGTTATGCTTTGGTTTTGTATTCATAACTACTGACTGTCTGAGCATCTATTTTGACTTAAAAGCCTGCATTCCTACCCTGTTTTTCATTCTATACCTTTACTTTACCAGGACAAAAATGGCCAATACATTAATATAAATTTTCCATATTAAGAATATCTATGGAGTCTCTCTGCTACCCAGATTCTATAAAATTACTTTTTTTTTTTTTTTTTTTCAAACAGGTAAACTGGGATGAAGAAAAGGAGTGTTTTGAAAGCTTGAGTAAAGAACTAGCCATGTTCTACTCCATCAGAAAGCAGTATATAATAGAGGAATCTAACCCAACAAACTCTCAGGTATGAGAATACTGTAACTAGTCCTGTGACCAGATGACTAACAACATACAGGAAACTTCTGCTCTTTCAGATATGGACTTCTAATCCCAGCTCTTTCAGTGAACTGAATCAATTAGCAGTGTGGCAAGATTCTGAAAGTGTGTGGCTTAAATTTTCTGAAGTATTATAGGTATTGAGGGAACCTTTTAACTTTGGGCATTGCAGTGTACTTAATATTATTACAAGCCTTCTTGGCCTCTGAGTTAGGAATGTATTTTTTATGCTATATTTTTATAGAAGAATAAGGATGCATATAAATTAAAAGTACAACCTGATTGTGTCTAAATATCTGCCTAATTGATCAGCTAAGCTCACCCATTCTGCAAGTGACTTTACAGAGCTTAGAACTGACTGTATAGAATGAACTTTTCTAATACCAGCAGAATTTTACAATTGCTGTAGTCTTACATAGTAAAGTTTTTAAGGCATGCTCTCCTCTAGTTAAACAGAACCTCAGTTTGTTTGTCCTTGTTTTCCCGTATTTCAGAATGAAGATTCTGACTCTGGTTCAATAACATGGAAGTGGACTGTGGAACATGTGCTTTACAAAGCTTTTAGGACTCATCTTTTACCTCCTAAACACTTTGCAGAAGATGGCAACATTTTGCAGCTTGCTAACCTGCCTGACCTGTATAAAGTTTTTGAAAGATGTTGAGCAAGTAGTTATTAAAGACTGTTTTTTTTAAGATGGACACCTTCCATTTTCATTCATGTTACCTTGAGTTTTACTTAGTTGAAGATAAAACTGGAATCTTGATGGAGGAAAGAAAGAGGGGGTTTAGTACCCTACTAAACTGCTACCACCACAGTAAATTGTATATTTTCTTTTTGTTGATCAAAGTATAAAAAAAATCATTTTTGCTGTGTCTAAACCCAACGAAAATCCCTAAAATAAAATCGCCACTTAGACTCTGAGTTTCCCTATTAACCAATCTGCTAACAGAATACACTGCTACTGAAGAAAATATACTGGGTTTGTGATTGTGAAGTGATTGTGGAAGAAGACAGAGCTTAATTTAGTTGAAATGTGAATGCTTTAATTTCAGTTGTCTATGGAAATCTAGCTAGGTTACCTGCATTCTCTTGTTTTAAGCATGACAGCTGTCTGACAGTACTTGCAATGTGAGTGTACATGCAAAACACTTAAAATCATGTTACCGCAAGAGTTAGTCTTGCAGTATTTCAGAGCCCTTGCTGAAATAAGGCCAATCCTGTCCTTTTTAATCAAGGAGTCAGAGAATAAAAACAGGAATGTTCTGGCAGATAGTAAATGAGCATGCAGACAATAATATTCATTGTCTTGAATTTAATGAGTAGGGCTTGGGAGATCTACTTTCAAGGTTGTGTCCCCACAGGGAAAGTGTTTTTCTAAGTCCAAGAGACATCTAACATCCAAACCAAAAGGGAAAGCAAGCTTCATTTTTGCACTGTAAAGATTTCTGTTTCATTTGAAAGCAGCTGGTACAAGCAGAAGCATTAATCTTCTTGGACTGCCGAGGTCCCAAACCCTGCCTCTGAGAAATACTCATGAAGGGCAGCAGTTTGATATGAGTCTAGTCTTGTGATTTCAGCATACTGCTGTATCACTCTTCACATGTAATGCTTCATAAGTAAGTAAATTTGATATTTAACATTAAAAGCTCCCTCTCTGGAACATTTAAAAGAACCTGGACTCTGATATGTATATGTGAGAAATGTCTCTAGATCACCACAGGCGTGCTTATGTTATATGTTAAGTGTGGCAGCTGTCTGCTCTTATGTCATGTAACAAATGCCAGCTCCTCATCACAATGCTGTGTGGGTTCCTGAACCCCCACAAAACTAACCCCCCTCAAAACCATAACTGTATTCTGAGTTATGCTCATTTTCTTCTCATTTTTTGGTGTTTTTCTCCTTTTGGTATTTAATAGAAACCTTGATTACATAGTGCAAAGTTTCTGTCACAATATGAAAAATTCTCATAATAAAGCTCAAATAGGTTTTTTTTTTTTCTTCTAATCTGTATATAATTTCAGAGCATTAAGCAATCTGATACAGTTTAACTGATTTCCTTTGCATAAAAAAATCCAGGAAGTCTTTTTTGCAAAGTATACTTTGAAGTCAAGATTGCAATAAATCATCCATTAAAACATTCCTGTCACAGATACATAACAAGCAGGATTCCAACTTCCTTGGCAAACTATCCATGTATGAAAACATGGCATCTCAGTTAACTCACTGTGCAGAGCATCCAAGCCATGTACCACAGGAAGAAACATGCTTGTTTAGGAGAGGCTTGCAAAATCCCTACCTGACATCTACCAAATATAACTTCACATGTGGTACCAAAATACCCACCACCCCAAGGATTTCCTGTCACCAATGCATAAGGCTTGTTCAGCTTTGCAGTTTTTGTATTAATTCCCATTTTTCTAAGTACTGAACTGCAGGAGGAAGCAGTCATTGAGAATAGGTTGAATTTCTTAGATATTAGATATTAGTAGAGGAATTTCATATTGCAGATTGAAGATGTTCAAATAAAGTCATGAGTCATGCACCTACATGAAGTTCATAGGTTTAATGGAACTTTGACCTCCTATCTCAGATGTGTTTTTCTCACTGAATTTAATCGCAGAATCTTTAGGGTTGGATTTGGCATCTGGAGATGATCTGGTCCAACACCCCTGCCAAGGCAGGGTCACCTAAAGCAGGCTACTCAGGAGCACATCCAGGTGGGGTTGGAATGTTTCCAGAGAGGGAGACTCCATGAACTCCCTGGGCAGCCTGATCCAGTGCTCTGCCACCCTCAATGGAAAGTAGTTCTTCCTCCTGTTGAGGTGGAACTTCTGGTGTTTTAGTTTAGTCATTGCTCCTTGTCTTGTCGCTGGGCACAACCAAAAAGAGTCTGGCACCATCCTCTTGGCACCTGCCTTAGAGATATTTATCTGCTTTAATGAGATCCCCTCTCAGTCTTCTCTTCCCTAGACTAAACAGGCCCAGGGCCTGCAGTCACTCCTCATAAGAGATGCTCCACATCCTTGGTTAGGAATGTTCCAACACTGATAATGACAGCTTGAATTTCTCTTTCTTCTGATAGTTTATTCTTACCTGCATCCTCTGAAACAGATCTTGCCTAGTCTGAAACGATGTAAGGGATAACCTTGGTCCTGGTTTATATTTTCATTCAGCAATTAGAGAAGAGAACTTTAGGAAGAGTATACTGAAGCCAATGCGAGAAAGAAGTGATGTGCCATTATCACTAACATAGCCTCCCTACAGGCAAACAGTACTGTAACACATTTTGCACAAAATCTATGCAAACCAGAGTCCTTATTGCCCTGAATATACAGGAGTGGTAAATGCAGATTTTTCCAATGACAAAGCGATGAAATATCATAATGCATTTCTTGTGTTTTAACATTTTTATTTTAGAAAGTGAACATATCCATTAAAAAAAAATGCATGGAGTTAAAAAAAGTAAACATAAACTAATGGCAAATTGCAATAACATAAAATAATTTTATCTAGTGAGACCCAACAATTATTAAATATACTTCCACCACAGAGAAGTTTTACTTCATTATATTACCAGTCTCTTGATTAGGTACACAAGACAACACTTTCCAGTAATTACCTAGTCATTAGAAGATCAACTTCAGGAATCACTGAATAATAAAATACATTGTGGACAAATACTTTCATACCACCTGGGAGGCAACCTAATATACATATGTCAACAAGGTACATCTTCATGAGGTATTACAGTACATGGGAACCATTCCCTTTACTTTCTAACAAGTATATACTGCTGTCAGCAGCTCTACCAGCAAGTCAGCCACAGACTCTGTTGCCAGTTTCCACACTGCAACTTTCTGCAGATTTTCTTTCTGCAACAGATCACATAAATTAGGATGAATGAAAATGGGAGTAAAGAAAACAGATACTATAAACAGGGAGGCTGAAAAGAAAAGGTGTTCACTCTTCCAGGTGAGCACTAGAAGGCTTCAAATCAGAAATTTCAGCTTCTCAAGAACATTTAATACCTCCCCTAACTTGAGCTTTGCTGTGAGTAGTGAAGTGAAAGCATGGGGCTTTCACTTTAATTCCAGAAGTAAATTAAGTAATTTCCAAAATAGGGAAATAATCTCATATTTAAACAAAGTACACTACAAAAATCTTAAAATGAGGCTGCTCCAGTGTAACCCGTTTGTAGTATTGAACAGACTGAGAATATCTAAGCAGGCTTGCCCATGAAATCTTGAGGCATACTTGTCCTAGATTTGAACCAAAGAAAACCTCTTCCTAGGATTATGTGCTTTCATCTCCAAAGAAGTATATCTCTCTCCTGCCAAGAAAAGCAGCTTTTACACATTTGGTCCACCAATGTCCTTTCCAGGACAACCAGAAAATAAATGTAGAGGAGCCCAACTCCAGACTCTCAAGAGCTTGGCAGGATTCCTTCTTGAACGCTGTTATGAGAGACAGAGTGAGTTCAAAAATTATGAACTCTTAAGAGTTAACACACCATTTAATTTGTTTGGAAAGGAACCATGAAGAAAAAACCCTATCTTTAGCAATATTCAGGTTTTACACAAAGGAACTTACCTGCTTTTTCTTATTTGCTATATAATTGGCTTTTCACTGTCTTGCTTTTCTTCAGAGTCCTCATCAGAACCTGAAAAGGAAGACAAGAACGCTGTAGATTAGTTGAGGAGAGTTAAAAGATACAAAAGTGTTTAGTTTTTTTGGAAAAATTAATCTGAATGCCTTTCATTTCTGGGAATAGCGTATCTGCCACATTTTGAAGCTCAAATTATACAGAAACTGAATAAATTTACTCTTTCCAGCCTGATTTTCCACTTGCTACCTCCAGAATTGACTTGGTTAACTCAATTTGTCCAGAATTGACTTGGTTACTTGGTTACCAAAATTCCAACAGAGCTCATTTTAAACATCACCTCCTAGAAGCAAAGATTTTAGCAATGTTGCCATGTCAGCAGAAAGGTTTATTCCCTGCTGTATGATCACAGGGGATAGTTTATCTCTAAATATTTGTCAGATCAATATGTATGCCAAAATGACCAAAAATTGCTCTCTTAGAACAATTTACACTTTGTCTTCTCAGAAAGAAATGCAGATTTTTGAAGAAAAAATTTAATTATTAGCTATTTTTACATTATCCAATATCTATATTTCACTTGGTTCACTCGGTGACTACCAGTGTGTCTTAGCCCAAATATATTAATCTGACTGCTTCTTTTGCGTCTCATACCCATAAAGGGTGCTTAAAAAATACTTGGCAGTCAGGGCAAACCTGGAGAAAGCTGAAACTAATGGCACACCTACAGTCAACACGTGCATGCTGACACACAACACCTCACTGCACAAACAACACTGACCCAGCCACAATGTCTAGAAAAACATGGTAGCTCCACTTACACTTCCTCTCACACTCTGTACTCTGTTGCTAAAAAAACCTCACAAAACCCAGGCTGAACAGCTGAGCCCAGTACAATACTTCCATTATTCCTCAAAGCAGACCCATAGTTTTAGCTAGAATTCATTGTCACTCTGAATCATTGGTTATACTCGACACTAATGCTCTGTGACCCCTAGATGGAGCTCGAAGTCATTCACTGAGCTGAGATGCTATATTAAAAGGTAAAGTATCACCAACACGTGTAACTCTGTAATGCAAGACAGACAAACTTACCTGTAGTAACTAGAAAGTATTATTTTAATTATATGGCAATATACAGCATAGCTTTGCAAAGGAGGTTTATACTTTAAGGGAAAAACACTGATATAGGATTTTGGGGTTCCCAGTGCATTCTCAGGTGACTCAAATTGATTCAATCCATTAAGAAATTACTTATTTCCTTGAAATGCTGGAGACACATTTTTGAATCTTGCAGTATTTACATTTATTTTTGATTTAATCAGCTCATATCTCAACTAGACAAAGCACATGATATGCAGAGTTAAGATGCACTTAACATTACCCACTGATTTGATTTACCCAGATAGGTGAGCCTTTTTATAGATAGAAGGCTTTTTCTTTTGGTTATGAGGAAAGAAAAAAAGCTCTGATTGAAATTTCAGTTTGACTTATAGAAGTTTCAGATTCAGTGTCTATCCTAAGAAAGTATAAAGCTCCATGTTTAGGTTAGATTCAATAGTGCTATTGCTGGGAAGTGAGAGATCACAGAACATTTCAAGCTGGAAGGGACCCATAAGGATCATTGATAGCAGAAGCAAACCATAACTGTCTCCTTTCAGTTGTGGTGCCACTTTATTTCAGGTTTACCTTGATTTTAGTCAGAATATATACTAATCATGTGTATTGTAACTCATCTGATAGGTAGTAATGAAACTGAATTACTGAACAAAAAAGAATCTTGCATTTCAGGATGATAAACACAATTTTCATTTAAAAACAAAAACGTATTTTTTCCCTTCCCCTCTTGAAAGGTGTGAAATATGCAGGAGTGTAAAGTGAATATGAAAATCTTTTTCTAAGCAAACTACCTGCTACAGACTCAGGAGGAGAATAGAACTGCCCATCAGAGAGGACTCCTGGGTGAAGAAGAGCTGCTCGTTCTGAAGCATCCTGTGCTATCAAAAATCCTAAAAAACAAACAAACAAACAAACCAAACCAAAAATAATTCCTCGATGCTGGCACATAAAATCTTAAAGATCAAATACTGATGAAGAATCTTGAAGACTGATGTATTATATTGGCATTCCTAACCAGTTATTTCTTTAAATAAATATATTTTAAAAATGCATCAATAATCAATTTATATCTTCTATTTAAATGCTGGCAACTAAGGTGACATACTCCAGCAAAACAGAGATATTGCACACACGAATTAAGGAATCTTTCCTTCTACCATGTGCACTTACATGGTTAGGTTGCCATATTCATCAATATTCACTGCCTAACTAAGACTTCTGAAATATATTTTTAATGATCAGTGAGATGCCATGCACAACCAAATGAATTATTTTCTCTCTTTGCTACTATGACCCTTCACTAATGGCCTGCTTTTTTTACTTTCACCTGTCTGTCTCAACATACTCACTTTCTGCAACCTTCATGAACTATTTGCATGTGTATGTATGGAATATTTTGTCTATGAATATTCAATATGAGAAAATGCAAGTTTCTGAACTGGTTATATTTCTTGTCTATTGTGATAACTCTGTGATGCAGCTGTATTTTCTCATCTGCTCATAAGATAAAAAACGTTACTCCAGGTTTCTTTTTCTCCAAGCAAACTCTACTGTTCTCATTTAACCAACTTCTTGCTCAGACCAGTTAAAAAGAAGAGGGAAGGGATCAAAGTACAAAGACTGAATTTAGAGCACAAAAAGTGGAGGCATCCATGCCCATGTAAAGTTTTTTGATTTACTTAACAGATAAACATGCCTTTCCAAGAGTTTCAGACTGTATTTCAGGTAATGATGCATAAATAACAGGTTAGCTGTATAATTACTCTCCTGCTGTTGAAACTCACAAACATCTGTAAGTTTTCTTTCCCTCACCACTCAAGCAGTATTCTCTTTCAACCGAAACAGTGGATTTCTTCCATTTAGCTGAATATATTGAGTGTCAGATGACCTGGTGCCTCATCTCAAAGGTTGAAATTCATACTTGTTCTGGTCTCATTCTGCCTAGGCATGAAACAGACTGTCCACAACACTTCTTTGCTTTTCCCTTTCCACCTCAAAAGAAGAGTTAGTGACATTTAATTAGTTATTGTGCCTACTCTTCCTAAAAGAGAAGCCAGATACTTTATAGACCCGAAAAATAAAGTTTTACAGGCCCAAATCAGTTAAATTTTCATATCTCAAGCATACAAAGTTAAACGCATTCTCAAGTGCTTGACAAATTGATCTGGCCCTTCTAACTTTTAACTTTGCCCCCGTAAGTTAATTAAAACCTGACTTTTTTGAAGGCATATGTTCCTTTACCAAAGAGGAAAAAATCATGCCATTTGATATAATTTCAGAAGCTTAAAGAAGCATTCTTATGCCAGTTAAAACAGGATCAAATGTTGCCAACTGCAGTGATTGATGGGAAATATCACAAGCTTACTATTTTCTTCTTCAGCTTCTTGTGGTAACACTTTAAAGTCCAGGAACCAAGTTTCAATCCAGGCAAGTATGAAGGATATGATGGGCAGCACATAGCCAAAAGCACCCTGTGAGAACAGCTAGAAGAAAAGAAAACATTACAAAAATTACTCTGAAGAATCTTGCTTTTAAGAAAAAAAAAAAAAGTAAAACAAAATATTTGATTACAATATATACCTGTGAAATAATTACTTTTGCTAATAAAAAGGCACTGGTCACTGCTGTTGTAAACTGAAAAAGACAGACAGAAAAACTAATAAATGGATTTAGTTTTTTATTTCTGCCATTATCTATTAGTTGCAACTTTAAATATTTACTGTCAACAGCAAGATCACATAGATTAATAAAATGTAACAAGCATGATACAATTAACTTAAAGTGCTATTAAAATAACCTTATAAAAGATAACTTTTATTACAAACACCTCCATTGATTTCCACATAGCAGATAATGTTTGTGTAGAAACTAAACTGCCTGAGTTATGTAAATTGTGATCTTACTGTATAATGAAGATAGTGTACTTTATTCATCAAGTCCCTTAAAAAAAACCCAACTATTTATGTATTTTGGGAAAAAAGCAAACAGCACTTGTTCTAAATGCTTTTCACTACCATCCAAATAAAAATATCCATTTTAAACAACAAAACATCCTTGTGGGAGTAAATTGGAATAAATATTTTAATTCATGAAGCGGTATTTTGAAAAATGTATTTTTTTTTGAAGACTTGATACTCCCTGATATATTTTAAAGAATTACCATGCTGGATAAAATATCTAAAAATCCCCAAAATCTGAAAAAGCAATGAACAAGTACTGTTCATATAAGCAAGGCCTCTATATCTTCTAGTGCATTTGGGTCCAGCAATTCTTAGAAAAACTGCAGAACCAACTTCTGTCAATCACAGGTAGGATGTTAAGATTCAAGGCTTTGGCAAAACCCTCAGTGAAGCTTTATGTATCTAAATACTTGCTACCATGATGGGCTCACTCTCACCACCTCACAAACAAAGGCATCAAGGTGGAGGATTAAGAAATACTCTAGAGCTACACAACTAAGAGCAAGGACTTTTAAGAGGCATGCATTTAAATATAAGCACAATCAGAGCAGTGTCTACCATTATTTATGTGTTTGTGCCATGCTAGTAACACATTCTACAAAAATCCTGAGATGTAGTCTCAAAGTATTAAGCAAACTGCATGCTACTCACTTGAAGAAAGTTACACATGAACATGTTCTACATACACCTACCACAGTGTAAAGAAAAAAAAAAAAGTCTGATTTACAAAGCACTAAGCCAGCAATACACCTATTGTATTACAACCTATAGTATTGATGAAGCATACATTTTTCACCAAATTTTGCATTCTTTGTCATCCACACTGTACAGCTGCATTAAAGATATTGGCTCCAAAACCTGCTGTGGTTGCCTACAGTTCTTGAGAGCTTCCTTTTTAAGAAGGGATGCATATTCAGCCTTTCTTAATGGAGCATGAAGCAATGCAGGTGCTAGTGTTCAATGGGTGGCACCTAAAACTTTTTAAAGTAAGAATGTGGGACTTAATGGACACCTGGATCTCTGGCACAATAATGTTAATTCTTGTTTTTGAAGAAGGTTCACTATTACAAATGCAAATACATTTCCAACATTAATTAACAAGTCTCAGAGGTAACAAGCAGTTATGACTAGCCATACATACTGGAAAAATAAATCTTCAATTTGTATTAACATGATACCTAATAAGAACCACACCCACTCTGCTATTAAAATCTTGCCTTTAGGCTGAAAATCTTCCAGAAAACAAGTTTTTAATTTGTTACTGTACAACAAATTTTTATATATACACCATCAAGATGATTCTTAACATACAAGTGTTAAGAGGCATCTAAACTTTTGTCTGCTTGATCCATTCTAGGAAAAACTCCATTATGCTTGGCTACTACTCACAGCTATTGCCCACCAATGGCGCAGTCTGCACATTGCATATGCAAGTATTAACACCTTAAACCGAAAGACTGCCAGTAGCTATAGAGAGAGGAAAAAATATTGGTTGGTTAATTCAGAACACAGAAGAACCACAATATTCTCAGCTCACTGAAAAAAATAACTACTTGCAAAAAAACAGGACAGTCTAAGTTCTGTTACCAAGAAACAAATTTGAATGTGTCCTTATAAAACAGAAATAGAATGTAATTCCTCATTTGTAAAGCAAATGGCAACATCCACACGTCTCCACAGGCTCAAATATGCAAGCATGTGCCACTCCACAAACAAATTAGAAACATAAGAAAGCTATACAAAGTGTGCTCATGATCATTTTACCTGACTGGAATCTAAATAGTTAAATCTGGATGCAGTTAATCCAGCAAATACCTTGCACATCACTGTGCATCTTATTGATCTTAGCGGTGTGCTACTATACTTCTAGTATTTTGTGAAATATTAACATTGCAACAATCAATTATTCTTTATGTAGCTGCCTACAATAGCAGATCTGGCAGTAGAGGAAGGAAAGTTATGGTATTTGTAGGCCAAAAAATTAAATCAATAGCAGACAGACAAGATCTCTGAATCAGGCTTTAATTTCCCTGTTTATTTTTTGATAGTAGATTGTCTCAAACTTGTTTTAAATGATGTGTTCAGAACTGAAAAAGTGTGAAACAAATGCTTAAAAATGAAGATAAATCAAAGACAGCCATGGCCAGAAGTACGATAAACCCATTTAATCTTATGCAAACTTATTGTATAAACAGAGGAAATCCTATAAAAACCCACAGATAATTCTGCAAAATTTAAAGTTCTAGTCCCTTCCCAGGGAATACAATATCATTAAAGTCCATTATTTTGCATTACATGTTCTTAAGCCTTGGTTCACCTACAGGGTAAAGTAATTTCCAGAGCATAAACATTTACAGATAACACTTTTTGCCTTCTGCAATATGGTATATCATGGAGAACCTACCAGCAAAACAATGAGAAAGGGAGAAGGAGCATAGTTTGATGGCTTATAAAATTTTTGAATCTAGTACGTAAGTTCATTTGACACAGCAAATGTCTGATGCAGAAGGATGGGTTTTTATACCAGTTTCAAAGATGGATTCTGGATATGGTCATCAGCATAAGATGGCTGATACCAAACCATCTCTGCAAGGCAAACAAGATCTGGTAGGTCAAAAATCTTGCCCTTTAGAAGAACTGTAAAGAAACAGCTTTTACTTGGGCTGTGCAGTGCAAAATGCATTGCAACTACAGAGCTACAGCTTTGCTTAAAGAAAAACTTTCCTAATGCAATAGAGTTCCTCTTATGTGCTTAAGGTACTTATACATAGTAAAGGAGAATCATACTTCATGTCAGCTCTTTTTACTTTTTGAGTTAAAACACAGAACTCTGAAAAACCTGCCCTGTGCAGGCCACCCTGGGAACAAGTCTCTCCTCACTGCAGCTACCTTCTGCCCAAAGAAGGACAAAAACTTCAGTTTAATCAAAATTATTTTAGAGCTAGAGATGACCTTATGTCACATCAAAGTCACATTCTTCACTGGGTTTTCCATCTGCTTTTCCATGCACACCAAAGTTAAAGATGCAAATTGATTAGCCCTAAGTATTTCTATCCACAGGCTCCATGAGCCTGCTGCCAGAGCAGGTCTGGGCAACCCCTAGATGGGTGAAACTTTCCCCTTCTGGTCTAAATAATCAAAAGATCAACCCTTTCACAAGACTGAAGCTAGGAACATCTGTGAAAGGAGGAATGAGAAAACTATACTTTTGCTGCTCCTTTTTCTTTTTTTGAGAACACTTACAAATATATCAAAATATGAAGAAGAGTAGTCATAATGTAGAACTTCTTTCTCTAAGGTAGTCTCAATGCCTCCTTTCACCTACAAAGAAACAACAACACATACAGCTTCAGAAAACAAAATACGCACAAATACGAAGAGTAAAACTAATAATTCCCTGCTGCTATACAAAAAGATCATTAAACTAAAAACAGAAGAGAAGTCTGTCAAGAATGATAATGTCAAAACTACTGTTGTTTTTCAAGTTTACATAGACTTTTCTGAGTGAAAACATTTAGGATTATCATCTGATCTAGGCAAGCTACATTTCAGGCTGTCCTAAAACAAAAGCAAACAAGTTATTGAGGGAGGAATAAATGATTAAATGTTAAGCTCTGTTACACAAACTCACAAAACAGTTTACCTCTTATGAGGAGGATCAAACCAGCTGATCAAAAAGCCAACCATAACCCAGCTCTAGTTAGTCATGTGTTAGCAAATAGGAAACAGAACAGAAACTGAATTCATACTTCAGATCTCTTCCTTATCAGCCCTCACATGATTTGTTAAGAAAGCTGAGCCAGAAAGATACACAGTAAAAAATACAAAAGCTGCAACTATTAATCTCGCACAAATAACCAATATTCAAGTTTAATTCTTCCATTTGCTGATGAGATTCAAAATTACATCTTCCTTAGCCACCGTGTTTCTTTCCAGTGGAAGGATTCTACTGTTCAAACTGACCTTCTAAGAAAATAATTTAAGGTGTATTGGCTCAGAGAATGAGAGGAGTATCTATCTTATCAGAAAATGAAAAACCTCAGTGTCCATCTCCTATTGTCTTTAATATTAAATTATTAAAGCCATAATTAGGAACTGCTTGAAATAGTTATGTAAAACAACACCAACAGAAGGTTTTAATATTGAGTTTGACTACTGTCATCTTTTTAAGGGAAGGAGCTACCAAAGAACACCAACAACATATGCTCACTATCTCAAAGCAATACAATTCTACACACTTCCATACTTTTTCAACTATACTGCTGGACAGTGTTTTCCTTAGACTAGTAACTCCAACTCAGAATTTCTTCTATTTCTTCTCCTCTCCCTCCCCTCTATGGCTACCTAACAAACCACTTTCTAAATACAGTTTTCCCTTGGTTGCTCTGCTGCATCAAGTATGATTATCTGTTTCCAGCATAAATAAGGAAGATCAACTTCTCCCACTGCAAGCTGTTCATCACTGTGTGGCTGTGTGAGCACCATGTTAACATAAGGACAAACAGAGAACTATGGAAGCCTTGATTTTTCCTCAAAATGCCATGGAACTATTCCCTGAAGCATTTAACGATAAATTACACTACACCTAAGGAAACTGGATAATGGCAACAAAGTGAAAACAATGTTTACAGGAACTCTCATAGCAATTCTGACCCTTTATTTATGCACCAATTACAGTCCTAACACAATACTACTTGACTTCCCAGCAAACAAAGCAATTAAAAGAAAAACAGAACAAAAAACCTAAGCACATGTCAGATCCCAGATATCAAATTTTAGCTTCTAATATCATTGGCTTTTAATGACAAAATCCTTGTTTTTATTCTTGCTGACATGTAGCAGTACAGGACACCAGTTCATAATATGTTGTCCTGAAAATAGAGCTCTTTACAAGTGCTGTGATCTTGAGGTCCCTTAATGCTGTAGCATTCAAAATTAAACAACATGGTATCATGAATTGGTAGCATTTTCTATTCAGTCTTCAATATTCTAAGAGCACTCAAGTGAAAATCTGTACTCTGAAACTTCAACACTCTTGTTGAAGATATCTTGTTGAGATAAACCCACTCCACTCCTCTTGGCAGTGCAAGCTGTTGAGAAACTGGCCTAAAAAAGAACTGCATCAGAACACTATGCTACAACCATATTTCCACCTAGAGAGAAAACAGAAAGTCTAGTCCCAAAATTACATCATTCCGGCAAGCAAAATCTGCTTTCTCAAATTAAATCAGAAAGAGTATTTTTCATTGTATCGATTAAATGTTACATATTAAAATATTAAACAGACAGCTCCTGAAGTGTCATAATGTAAATTAATAACCAAGGTTATTCATATAGTAAAGAAATGCTGATAAAAAATATTTACTCAAGAACTTCCTTTCTCAAAAAGGAATTCCTCCTTAGTATGTCCTTTCTTAAATGCAAACTAGATTATAGCTTAAAACCCAGCTCAAGAACTAGGATGCTACTTATGAAATAACAAATGAGCTATCCTGTTGCATTCTTTTAGGAAAAAAAATTTATGAGATAAAGCAAATTTTAGGAGAACAGTCTCATTTTCCAGATTACAAACACTGGAGTTAAAAGGTGGCAACTGTGGGAGTTTGTGTTGCTTAAATGTACCCTGCCATCCATAATGTATAACACACCAAGTTTACATCAAAGAAAATACATCAGAACAAAAGAAAGTTTTGGCCATAAAAAGGGACTAACAATTCAGTGAAATATCACTGACTTAAAGTTACTCAGAAGGCAGAGCCTTGAATCCTGTTAAAATTCACACTTCTTACTAAATTCAAAGACATACACTAACATTTTTGTTTATTTGATACAGCCTGAAGACTGTACTGGATTTCCAATGTTTTTTTCAGCATGGTTCACAGACTACAGGAATATCTAAAGGTTTCATAATAAGATAAACATGTATGCTAATGAATAAAAGTAGATGCAGTTGAGTAGGTACTGTATTCATGGAAGCTTAAAGTAATAAGCTGCTAAAACTTAAAGAGATACAAATAACATAATTTTGGATAGAAAGGAGCAACTCTAACCATCTCTGAAGTGAATAAGTACTTAATATAGCATCTAAGGGTAGGTACTGAAATGACAACTTACATTTAATTCTATTATCCACAGTAAGGTTATGAATAAGAGATCAAATGTAACAAACAAACAGAAAGTCCTTCTGACATCTGATATGCCTTTCTTCTCCCTGCCTTCATATGACTCAATCCTTGCCATCAGCTGCGTTGGGTTGATGGAGTGGACATCCCGCAAGGAAGGACAAGATTCCACACTGCTACTGTGAGCATTTTCTGTATCAGCTGGGACCCGATTCATCCTGCGTTTGTTTAGAGTGGTCTTCTCCCAGTTTCACCATCACTAGAAGGCTGATCCATACAGGAAGAATTTCTAAACAAACAAATAAAAAATTAGTCACCAAACCTCCATAATTCCAAGAGATATTTTCACCTTACAATGTCAGTTCTCTTTTTGCTAAATTGATGACTAAGAGAATTAGGCAAGTAAGCCCTCAAAATTGTTTCTAACACACTCAAGTTCCTCTTCATCTCAGAGGATTTATGAAGCAAGAGAATTAATGTTCAATTAGGCCATTTGAAATAAAAGAGCACTGCCTAGATTTAGAAGGATTGTTTCTCCATGCTGTTAGAGCGAGGTCATTGAATAGAATGAATAAAAAGAATGATGTTATGCATCTCTTAAGATTTCAATAGTGATTTAAATGCTCTCAATAAATAGGAAGACAACATAAAGGACCTTCCACATACACTTCCTGAAAAATGGTAGTGTTAGCTAATAGCACATCCAGAGCTGACAGTAACAAAAGATTAAAAGTCCATTAAAATCCCTGAACAGTGTAGTAATCATTCTATAAAGCATATACACTGATATTTGCTCTGTAGATTCAGCTGCTATAGCAACTTACATTTCCAGACAGTTTCTCCATGAAAAAAGTTTGTGTAACTAGTGGTTAAAGGTAATGCAATTACCCTAAGTCTCTTCTGACTAGAAGGCTTTTAAAAAATTTTTCAGGCTGAATTTTCTATAAAACTGGAGCAGTTTGATGGATGATTCCCCCAAATCCTCCATAAGAATATTTTTCCAATTAAAGCTTCTAGAAAGGGTGGACTCAGAAGGTCACAAAAGTTTAATGGAAACACATAGAAAATTTAATTTTATTCAAAATGCTCAGATGATTAAGCTATATATCCTGCAGTACAAACCACATCAGACAAGTTTTTGTAACACCAAGGGGAACAGCTTCTTGAAATTCAAGAACAGAAGTTTGCCTCCTCCTGGGTGGATTGTGTTTCAGTAAATGGCTAGAGATAGAGAAATTCTTCCCACTCCTGTCTTTCAACAGCATTTCAACTCCAAGGATGCAAGAACACCATCAGTCAAAGCCCAACAGGCTTTGTGTTACAGGGGCCCTGTAACATACCACTAAGCAAACACAAGGGAGGATACAAGGACACAGGGGAAAAGTAAAGGTGGTGCTGGGAGCTGCCAGAGCACACACATCCCAGCTGAGGAAGACACAGGCCAGTCAGGGATGATCAATGCCTAAGGTCAAGTCACACAGAACAGCCTTTAGGGAACTCAAAGCACCAGGCAAGGGTGGACAAGCACAATGCACTTCTAAATCTTCTTTGTTTCCACAGCAGCTGCCTAAAACATGGCTAGCAAAGGGCTGTAGAGGAGGAAGACATACGTGGTGTGTGTTTGGTCAGGTGCCTTGAGCACCACAGTGAACTTTGGGCCACCTGAACCCGAGGGCGTGAGCACAATCGCTGCACTCCAGTGCTGTAAACAGCACTTGCTTTGTACTGACAAACCCTCACACTAACAGCAGCCCATATTAAAACATTTGGGGTGAGACATAAACCTCAAGGCCATCAGCGGCCATACTTAAAAATAAAAAAAAAAAAAGACAAGTAACACCTGAACCTCCAAAGAAATTTCCATCTACATTGGCAAAAATATTTATTTTGATGTGGCTCTCAGTGCAAATTATATAGAAAGCTGTTACTTCCAGTCTGGATTACTACTAAATAGAGCACAGTATGGGAATGCAATTAGTACAGCCAGTGAACTGTTTCAGAATGTGCTAGTTCAGCATCCATTTGTGGGGCCCTCTGCAAAGAGAAAAGCATGGTCATAAATGCACTGGCTACCAGTTCGTGTTCAAGCATGACTCAAAACGTCAGATACAGCTTATAAATTCCATGTACTCTGAAATCCTTGCTACTGACAGACTGTTTTTTGCCTCAAAGACCTCTAGACGGGATACATAGAGCAAAGGAATTTGTCCCTAGTCTTGTTCTTCCTGCTGACTGTCAGATCCATGTTTGGTACATGGCAGGGCCTGTCTTGTCAAACTAAACTAGCATCAAAATGTTGTGATTCTTTAACTGAACAGACATAGTTGCTTTCTGCAACAGCTCTGAAAACTGAATTAATCACTAAGTGTGTGCTAGAGGATTGTTTCCCAAAGTTTCTTTCATTAATTAAAATAAAAAGTTCCTTTATACCTGAACTACATAATCAGTCATTTCATCACACCAACATTCTCAGATGGTTTCAGGTGGGTGCACAAAAAAAAAATCTTAAATCCTTTTTGGCAGCTGTCTTATAGGCACGTGGGGACTATTAAAATGCAACATTTCCCTTTTAGTGTTGTACAGTGACTTGGCCAGACACTTTCATACCCATCTCAGCATTACCAGCAACAATATTTCTCCTCCCTTGCACTTCCAAAGCACCAATCATGCCCTGGCTCTCCTGCCTATGGCAAGTTTGCAGTGGGAGCGAGCTCTGCTCTCCCCATGGCTCCATTTCTCCAGGGGTTCTTGCTTGTGCAAAACAGCCTGTGCTTGGAAAGGTTCCAGGCTTGCAGCCCCATGAGGAGCTGCCACTTTTCAGCACTCCATCTGGGCAATACAAGCACCAGGCAGGCACAGGAGTGCTTTTCATGCAGCCCTGGCCATGTGGAGGAACAAGCTTAGGAAGGCAAAAAAGGTGTGTCATTAAGATGTGTCATACTTTTGAAAATACCACACAATTCCTTTGCATGTGACTGTTACTATCCTTATTCTTGCTCTTCAGGAAGCAGGAACTTCTTGGCCTTAATTCATGCTGCCACATTATTTGTGTTTTTGCATCCAAAGTGACACATGATGTTGGTTACTTTCTTTATAAAAACCAAAATAATTTAGAATCAGAGAAAAAAAAAAAATTATAAACCAGGTGTGAGAATGTTTGGGGTTTGGGTGTTTGAAAGCCAAATGCTAATTCAGCCAGAAAAAAAATCAGTCTCAAATAAAAAGAGAAAGTCATTCTTACAACTTTTGAGTTTTTGTTTTTTTTCCTAGAAAGAGCCTTCTTTGTGCACCAGTCAGTTATCAACTTTTCTATTTCTGGTAAAGGTTAATACATTTTAGATAATTTTCAGGGTGTTTTTACAATATCAGTAACATATTTTCAAGACTGTTGTATCATCTGTGGCTTGACACAGTGTCTGCCTCTGATTTGAAGGAGGCTGGGTTCACCTGGCACAACTTCTTTTGGCTCCAGGCAGTTCCATTGTTTGGGTTATTTTATATGGCAGGGTTCAGGAAGGATGTGCGGTCAAAACAAACATGTCCTATGAAGAAGTGATGTTTAGAGATCAGCACGTTCATTTTCTGTAGAGCCTGGGTGCAGGACACCCATCAGGAAGATAAACAGTCCATAATTCAGAATATTCCAAGAAACTCTATGGGCAAACTTGCCTGGAGAGGTGGAGCTCATAGCAAATGTGTGGGACACAAATTGTGCCATTAATTCCTTGCCACAAGAGACACACTTGTCTCTTGACACAGAAATCTGCTTTCCTCATGCAGTCCCACTAGCAAATGGTTCTCCACAAGATGCAGCATTTGCAAATGTTCTGTAGCTCTCTGACTTTCTTTTGCCAGACTTCAAGTGATAGTTTTTCAAGCTAAACTGAGGATTGAATTAGCCTGTGTCACCCTGAAAACTCAGCTTCTGAGCTTGCTGACATGGTTTTCTAAAGACTTTCCCAAGACAGTAACTGTAAACATATATATGTGTACATTCTTTCTGTTACACGTCTTGTGATGGATATCTCTCATGGCCAGTGCAGTGAGAAAGTGTTATCCTGACCATCCAACCCCTGGCCATGGTCAGAAGCCTATAAATCCTGGGAGGAAAAATAAACTCTTCTTTTCACCACACCTTGACCCGTGTCCGTGTCATCTATTCATCTTCAGCGGCAACAAGCCTGCTCTTGGCTACACCTGCACATTGTGATAATGCTTGTGAACATCTGTTCTGAAAGAGTCAGAAAAATAAAATCCTGTTTCCACTACATCTCTTGTGTTACTTGTTTTTGAAAGTGTTTTCAAAGCTAAAAAAATCCCTGGCATTTCAGCAAATAACAGTCTTATTGTTATTTGACTCATCATGACTGCAGAACAGAATAGAGTATTCAGCTGAAAAGGACAGAAAACAGTCACCTTATCCAACTGCCTCACCACTTCAGGGCTGACCAAAAGTTTAAGTATGGCATTAGGGCCAATGCCCAAATGCCTCTTAAATGCTGATAGGCTTGGAGCATCAAACCCTTCTCAAAGAAAACTCTTCCATGGTTTGACAACACTCTTGATAAGGAATGCTTCCTCATGTGAAGTCTGAACCTGCCTTTATGGATGCAGCTTTCAGCCATTCGCACATGCCTTGGTACTGGGTACTACCTCTCCACCATCTCAGGAAGCTGCAGACAACAGTGTGGTCACCCCTCAGCCTTCTTCTCTCCTCAGCTGCTTCTCACAGGGCATTACTTCTAGCTCTTCAGCTTCAGTGCCCTCCTCTTGAACACATTTAAGGACCTTCACATCCCTTTTAATTTTGGGGCCCAGAAATGCACAGAGTACTCAAAATGAAGTGGCAGCAGTGCTAAATAGAGTGGGATGATCACTCCTTTTGACCAGCTGGTTGTGCTGTATTTGAAGGTTTGCCACTGCTGACTTTGAGCCTGCTGTCAGCCAGCATCTCCAGACCCATTTCTGTGGTGCTGCTCCCTAGCCACTCCTCTTCAAATTTGTACTTGTGGAAGGCACAGAGTCTGGCATTTGTTCTTGTTCAGTTTCAAGCTATTGATGATCAGCACTCCAATCCATCCATTCCCCTCTGCAAGGCCTCTTGTCCCTTGATAGTCAACAGCACCTCCCACTTTAGCACCATCAGCAAACTTGCTAACAGTGAATTTGACTCCTGCCTCCAGATCACTGAGAAAAACTTTGAACAGAACTAGCCTCGGGATTGAGCCCTGAGGAACACCACTGGTGACCGGTCTCCAGCCAGGTGTAGCCCCATTCCCTATGGCCCTTTGAGCCCTGCTCTTCAGCCAGTTCTTCCAGCACACCATCTGCCTGCTCACTTCACAGTCAGACATCTTCAGAAGGATGTGGGACGTACAGTATCAAATGCCTTAATAAAATACAGGAAAACGATATTCACCACTTTCCCTTCATATCCTAGGCAGGTGAAATGGCAGAATCCACAAGTTTATTGAAGTGTCAAAACATTTGAGAGGGAAATAAAAGTTCTGAAATAAGAATCCACATTTGTATATTTGTGATATACCTTCTTCTTGCTTCCCCTGATTTCAAAAGATGTAAGATTTTTATGTTTTGGTTTTTTGTTTTCTTCATAACTGCACATATTCACTCATCCACCACTAAAATATTTAGCTAAGTAAGTTTATTATGCTGACCTATTCAAAGTCATAGACAACAGTGGCATATTTTTCCTGGAATGAAAGCCCCCAAAGTTTGTATCTATTTAAATGAAAGGTGTGGTTTGCTTTTTTTGCCTTTTTTATTAACCACTTAATTATTATGGCTATAACTCAAACTTCCAGAGAATTAAATTCTCAAACTTTCTGGTGAAATACAGATTTTACACTTATTAATAGTATTAGCTAGTATAATAAGTGAAAAGCAAAGGAATTAAAATTATCAAGATTAGGACTGCAGTCCTTCCCTCAAAGTCTAATAAGGACTTAAGTAATACATAGCGGGAGCTTGCCCATGATCTCAAGCTACATTTACAATTAATATCATTTTCATTCATACTGACAGAAGCAGATGGCACACACTGTGTGTGTCAATTTTACACATGTCTTAGACATGCAACATGAGAATGCTACTTCTCTTTTCTACCATTATTCTACCCCTATTCTTCCAGTTTATTGTCCCTGGTTTAAACTATTTTTGTTTACTATATCTCTGTATCATAAATGAGCAGCAGCACCATATATGATACGTTTTTCTTACCAATAAAAAACCAAACCACACAGCAGAATTTAACTGAGAAGAGATAACAGATGTGATTTAAAAAAAAAAGGCTTAAAAGGCTTACTCAAAAGCTATCAGCAGCTCAGCAAAATCGAAGTGTCACATGGAGGCTATTTGGAAAAGGCAAGCCAATTTAGGCTAAAGTATCAGAGAAGTTTGCATAAAGTAACTAAGCACATAATGTAACATTGTGTCACAGCTGCTGTTGCAACATACTGAACACCTAGGATACTTATTTTATGCGTCCTGACAACGCCAAATAGGGCCCAAAAATTCCTAACATAAACAGCTTTTCTGTGAATGTTAAAAAAATAACATGAAAATATTTCTTCTTCCCAATGAGTAAAATAGGCTGACATGGCCAATATAGTGGCCAAGATGGTCAAGTACTGTGAAAACTATGGGTAGTAGAAAACCTGACACTGAAAAAACAGAGATTTTCACTCATAGCAAAAAGAAAAAAAAAGCCAACAAGACAAAACAACAAGACAAAAAAGCCCCAACATTTCCTTGCTAAAACCCTTCCTCATAGGGAGACAAATAAAACATGCCAGTTTCTCACCAAATGAGTTATTTTCTGATTAAAGGGCTGACATTGCTGCTTATACTACATGGCACAAATTTCTCACAAGAACAGTTCATACATACACTATGGTATGTAACATAACATTCAAATTTTGAAGTTATACTTAAAGACAGTTTCAGACAATTTTAGCATACCTAAAGAAAAACGGTCTTGAACCTCTTTTTTCTGTCACCATCATGAAGCCCAACTTCACTCTTTACCTAGGCATAGACACAAATTGCCCTAGCAAACACGTGGACAGAATATACAATTATCTGTAAAGACTCCTTACTGGAAGCCCAAGAAACTGACAATTTCTGTATGAAGCTGTATTAACCTGCAGGAGTGTTAGAATTCTCTCAGTGTGTTTTCTGACAGTACCAGCACACACCCAGATTTAGAGCCAACACAGATAAAACTAATTCCTATGAAGATGAAGTAATGCTGATTATAAATCAGGGGGAAAAAAATCCCAAACAGCTGGAAACTGCCTCCAAAGCTGACCTGCACACATTTTTCACAATTTTCCACTATAAATGAAGGAAACCCACTCTGCTGACACACTCTGTTCCTCTTCTGTTTATATAACTGCAAGAACTAATTTTCCTGAAATCTGCTTGTAGCGGATACATTACTAGTGACCTCCTGATAGTCACTGCTCCTGCAGGGCACTTAAATCTCTTCCAAGCTGCACTCATTCTGTCTCTAGCAGTAACACATCATTGCCTCAGAAACATTTTAATGTTTTAAAGCCTTTAAAAACATGGTCTGAAGTACTGTTCTGTTCAAAACAAATGTGCCTGAGTGAATACGAAGGGATATTTAAAAAGAAAAACAACCAACAAACCAAAGCACCACCACCAAAAGAACCCCACACCTGGGCCAGACACTTTAATCAAAGTAAGACTGAAAAATTCAAACTCATGCACATCCACAAAATTCCCCGAACATAAGCAGAAGATACTGCAGAGTGCTTGGCAATATCCTAGCTTTTCAATTAGGCAACACAGCAGGAATTACAAGTTACAAATATGTAACACATTTAAAGACTGGGAAAGTTTCCCACTGGAGGGGCAGGGCAAGATTTACCAGCACACAGAAGAGAGCTCCTTACAAAGAATTTGGCTTTATCTGAGTGTTCAGAACTAGACTAGCTCTGCTTCACCCTGAAGTAGCAGCTCCTACCATGGGTAACTTGTCCATGTAAAAACAAAACCAAAACAACAAACCCTCAGTTTCCCTGAGAAAAATGTTTCCCCAATTTCCTATGCTCCAATGGTGACCTAGCAAAAGTAACAGGACAATTGCACACATTTATACTGAATAATATTTCTCTCAGACCATTGTAAGGAGGTTAAAAAGAGAGAAAAAAAAATAGTAAATACAGTTTTTAGGTTAGTAGAATATCTGAGAAAACAGCAGTGTCACCTTTCTCCATCCCAAGAGTAAGGCTCATAGATTCAGAAAGTCAAATTGAAATGTTCCAACCTTGGACTAGTTTTGCCTGAAGCTGAAGAATCCCTGCTACTGAGACATATCCTGCAAAACACTATTGTCCTTTTCCAAACACTTCATTTCTTATTCTACAAGAGCTGAGAAAAATAGCAGAGTAAACAGATCGTAAATTTGGCATCAGAATTATCATAATCATAAATCAGAATCCTTCCTTTCATCTCCATCATTTCCTCCCCTCTGGACTCCTTCTTAACAGCATATCTCAGACTTTTACATTCAAAATTAGCTCAAACCAGAATGAATGGCCCATACAGGGATCAAACCTGCGCCCTGGCATTATTAGAACCATGCTTTGAACAACTGAGCTAACATGCAACTCTATTCTATTTTAAGAAAATACTAAAAGCTAACAAAAAGGAAGCATCATGACATGTTCCAAATGTCTGCCTCAGATCTCAGCAGCAGTCAACATACTTAAGCATTGCAACTACAAAACTGAATTCTGTGCATGTTATCACTATCAGGTCCTTCGAACACAGAGAGAGTTATAGAACTGGAAATGTATCATCCCATTTACAGCCTATACATTCCAGCTGATAGTAGTCACTTCATAGAATCAGAAAATGCTATGGATTGGAATGGACATTGAAGATCATTCAATCCCAACTCTTATTTAATTAATTATCAAAACTAAAGTTTTCTTAAAAATAAAATAACCCTTTCTTTTTGTTTAAATGTTCTGGACTAATCTTGCCAAAGACCTGAAACTACATCAGAATTTTAAGGTTTAATACAGTCAGCTCACCACAGCTATAACACATGTATGTAGTATTTTTGTATGTTTTATGTATACGTACACATACAGTCACAAGCAATACCTGTATGCAACAAAAGATATAAAGAAAAAATAAGATGCTAATGATTTCTTGCAAAAGCAGGGAGGGAAAGGTCAGCATAAAAGGGAAGTGATACAAAAATAAGGGAAAGACAGTTAAAAAACCTCCAACGAATCTGGTACAAACTCTTCTTCACATCTGCTACCCGCTCTCTGAAACTGACGTTGTAGCCCACCCAACATCAGCTCACAGAAATCAAGATTTCATAGCAAACTTTCTCCATTAAACACCAAATAAGCAATAAGGGCTTAACTCATTCAGCTTCTCAGAGTTAATTCTGGGTCAAAAAAAAATTTAGATATCAAAAGCTGTTTTATCTGTTTTATCACATCTGCATTTCTCTAAGTATAAAACACAATTTTTTAAAGATGCCAAACAGCTTAATGATTGCCTCAAACATCAAGCATGACACTGGTTTATAACACTGACTACTCCTACAAGTTTATTTGGGTTTTTTCCCAAATCAACAACAAAAACATGTCCCAAGGCTGCTAGCCAGATACTACTTGGACAAGAAAAGCTATTCTTTTGCTAGCACAGAATTGTGGGACTCTCCCTGAAATAGCTCAGGCATTTAATGCATTAGTGAGAAACACTTAGGATTCTGTCACTCCCTCAAAAACTATTCCACAAAATGGTGCAGAAATTTATTCCAGGCGAACAACCCCTAAAAATTTGTCAGAGTTCTTAAAGAAAAGAGCATTTCAAGAAACTGACATTCATTTCAGAACAGGATAAACTTTTGTAAGATTTTTTTTCACTCTTAACTCCTTTTTTACAGCTCTTGAAGGTGCTTCAAAACAAAAGGAAGTTTCAAGTTTTACAGTCTCTCTATTTTTCTTCTTAGAGGACATTGTAAGAAAACAATTACCTAGTCCAAGCAGCAACAAGTTCTAGAAAGACTTACAGCTCTTCAAAAGAGAATACTAATTTTAACACACCTTCACATAATTTATCTAATTTTTCTGTCAGCGCAAGATTGAAATTAACTCCTGAGGTCTGAAGTGATGCTATTTTAGGGCTTCAGCTGATAACTGAGTAAGCTGAACTTAATATGAAAAGCATAATGTCATTAGAAGAGATCCAGCTGGTTCTTTTTCATTCTAAGATAATTTTTTTCAACTTTTCATTTTTAATTCTACTCCTAGATGAATTTAAGACAGCAAGGCAGAGAGGTAATGTACAAATTGTCTTTTAACACAGTTGCTAACGATTCCAAATTAAGAACAGATATTTAGCACATACAGTTAAATTAGAGAATGTTTAACAAGCAACAAATCTGTGATCCTTCAAAATGACTCATCTGAGTTCCTGGATGCTGTTGCCTAACCATGAGAAATCAGTCCGTGTTATCACAAGTGTGATTTACCATTACCATGTCATCGATACCTTCTGCAAAATCGCTGTTAATATTGCTTATGCTGACTTAATTCACTGAGAGAAATCCATTAGTCGTGCTTTCTAGAAATTGTTTGGGCTAGTAAAACATTTTAACAAAGATGTTTTAATAACTGTACATTAAGCTAGGATGCTCTTTTAAAGATTAGTATGTTAAAGTCTAAATCCGTTCTTTCTCATGAATAAAGGCCTAGAACAATTGTGCTAAACTCACTTTGAAAAAATAATGGCTAAACACTTGAGAATTTGTGAAAATTAGACCACATTGCATCAAGACAACTACACTCAGGCCCAAATGCACCAAAAAGAATGCCTAATCCATCTGAACTGAGTTTACTATTTCACAAATTCCAGCGTGGTTAAAAGGTCATATATGCCTTTCTCAACATACCAAGTCTATAGAAAGCAACATTCATCCTAAAAAATGATGAATAACACATGAAAAACAAACAAAAAAATACTTTAAATGATGGATTTGTGCCACAACAAGAGGATCAGTGGTGCATTTTATGAAAAGTATCTCTCCCTGAACACCATCAACAAATAAACAAACCTTAAATCACTTTGCATCTGGCCTACTTAAAACTGCAAAGCTGATGAAAAACATCTACTAAAAATAGTAGCACCACTATGGACTTATAAATAGAAATGAGCCTTCTCAAAATGTTGGATTCACTAATAATGCCCCAAAACACTACGATTTCCAGCACAAAATGACAACTTTCACAGCAATTAATATTCAACACCATAGAAATAATATGTAGATATTATGTAAACCAGAATGACAAATGTGCACAGTAAAAAGCATTGACAACTTTGTGCAAAGTACAGTGACGGTCTTATGCCTTTAAGCATACTAACACAATTTAAAAACAAACAAACAAACAAACAAAGAAACTTTAAGCAAGTTTAGTATTTGTGGTGAATATTTTCCAGGTTAAAGTTGACAACTGTGTCTACTTACACCTGACTACAGCGAATTGGGAACTGCTGAGTGTTAGCACTCCATCAATGAGTAACTTGAACTGCTGCTGGAGACCAGATGCTCAGGGTTTAACCAGCTCTCCCTGCAGACGTACCGGCGACAACCTCAACACAGATCAAAAACGCTGCACCTCAGCAATGAATGACCCACTTTAAATTCGGAGGCTGAACACAGGCAGTGCCTCTCCGAAGCTGCCTAAATTCAGCCCGACGCTAAAATTAACATTTTCCCGCTATGGAACCCGGGGGTTCACAGGGCCCGGCTCGCTCACACCGTTACCAGCAGAACAAACAGGTCGCCGTATCTCCATGAGGATGGATTTTCTGGGATAGGCTCGCAAAGAGAGGGGAAAAGCAAACCTCCGGCCCCACCAGCAAAAGGAGAGGCGCCGGGTATGTGGGAGAGGTGGCCCTGCCCGCTGAGCATCCCCGAGCGCCGTAGGCGCCTCCTTCCCCGAGAGATACCCCCTTCCCGGAGAGAGATCCCCTTCCAGAAACAGACCCCCGCTCCGCCCGCCTCCCGCACGTGATCGCCTTCTTCCTCCTCCTTCCTCCTCTTCCTCTCCCGGCCCCACCTCGCCCCAGCCGGGTCAGAGGGCTGCGTACCGAGGGGGGACAAACCCGCGCCCTCCCCGGAGAAAGCGGCGGCACCGGCACGGGAGGAAGTGGGGAAAGGGAAGGGAGGGAAGGGAAGAGAAAGGAAGGGAGGACCGGACCGGGCCACACCGGCGGTCCCACCGCCCCTCTGCCAGCAACACGCCCCGCATCCCTGTCGGCCTGTTCCCCCTGCGCTCCCCTGGCCCCCCGCTCCGGGCGAGGCGGCAGCGAGCTCACCCCGGCGCGCCGCTCCGGCCCCTCAGACGGCCCCGCCGCACCGGGCAGCGCCGCAGGCCGCGGGGACGGGCGGGGCGGGGCCCGGCCGCAGGGGGCGGGCCCGGCCCGGCCTCCCCTCCCTCACGGAGCGGGGATGCGGCGGGCCCGGCCTCCCCTCCCTCACGGAGCGGGGATGCGGCGGGCCCGGCCTCCCCTCCCTCACGGAGCGGGGATGCGGCCCGCACCGCCACCCCGCTCGCCCCCGCTGTTGCGGGGCTCCGGGCACAGGCGGCGCTGGGGGCTGAGCCCAGGCCGAGGCAGCGGGGGCGGCCCATAGATAAGGTTCTTGTCTTTGAACTCCAACACTCCCAAGCTTTACTGGAGCCGTCGGAACGAGCAGAGGGACTGGTTGGCTGTCGTTCGCCCGGATTCCACTTGTGTTTTGTCATAGCGCAGTCCTTATCTTTGCATGGATTAGCACCAGAAAATCACAGAATTATAAGCTGGAAGGATCATCGAGTCCAACTCCCGGCCCTGCACAGGACACCCCAAGAGTCACACCATGTGCCCAAGAGCGTTGTCAAATGCCTCTTGAACTCTGTCAGGCTGGTGCTGTGACCACTTCCTTGGAGAGCCTGTTCCAGTACCCAGCCCCAGAATCTGGGTAAAGAACCTTTTTCTTATACCCAGCCTAAGCTTCCTCTAACAAAACGTCAGGTCATTCCCTTGGGTCATGCCTCTGGTCACCACAGAGAAGGGATCTAGGCAGATTGATGTCATTGTGAAAATACAATAGAAAATCAATCAACCAGCCACTGTAGGAAGGCATCCATTCCTTGGGGAAGCATGGTCTCCAAACTTGCTGAAGCCCAGAGCTTGTCAAATGCTTATATACGTCATAAAGTCTTCAGTTCAGTGCTGCAGGCCTCTTTTAATCCAACTCTTTTAATAAGAAACGGGTGTAGCAGGGAAACAGAGGAAGAAAGGTGAAATATAGGTCCAGGAAATATCAAGATAAAGGTCACTCACTCCACCCTGCCTTCCTCACTCCACTAGAGCCCAACGTTTTCAGGGATATCTGTGCAGAGTAGCTGCAGCACGGTGGTACTGGAGTGCTCAACCTGGAGTTAGAACACTACAGGAAACAAGTACTCTCTAAGAATTTATTATTAAAAAAGACATAATGGTAAATGATAGCTGAGCTATGAAAATGAATGATGAATTGCTTAATCTTTGTTCCACAAACCCAGAATTCACAAGAAAATGTCCTTTTCAGGATTACCTCTCATTAATGGGAAGGAAGAGGAATTTCTGTAGGTGTGAAGAATACCTTACAAGATGCAAGATTTTATTTTTTTGGCTAATCATTTTTTCTTAATCTAACTTTGTAAATACAATCACTTTTATGCTTTTTACTCATGTTTGTTTATTTTGACTATGTTTGTTTTGTTTTGTTGTGCTTTTTGCAGTTATTGTACTAAAGAGCACCTCAAGCTTTCAGCGAGGTAACTGTTTTTACAAATTACTGTTATTTTTCATGCAAAGGGAAAGAGAAAGATTGGATCTCAGTTGGCAGTCTGTATTTGAATTACCTGTCACCAAATAGGATTGATACAAGATGTTTAACACATTGCAAAGCAAAGGGAGCAATCCTCTGTCAAAGCATGTTTTGAAATAAATATAGCTTGGAATAAAATGTGGTTGAAATTTATTGAATTGAACAAATTAGGAGCATAATTTGTGATAACATGTGAACAGCCACTGTTATTTAGGCCTCATCTGTAGTTCTGAAATGATATGAAAAGATGAGTGTCATGTCTTGAAAATATAGCAAATAAATAGAGGCTAGATTTCAGACAACTGAAGCCTGTGCAGGTTGTGTGTAACCATTAACATCGTGAGGAAAGCAGAACCCTCAGCATTCCTGCATATTCCTGACTGAATGATTTATTGTAATCCAATAAAAAAAACGTTCTATATTTGATAGTTATAGCTAGCTGAGGCTCAGTTCTCAATAAAATGTGGCTATCAGATCTGATAGCCACATATGCTCACAGAACCAGCCAGCTTGCTGGTTAATGGGAAAAGGGGGATCTGAATGAAAGAAAAGGCAATTAGATTGTAGCTCTTCCATTTATATCATACATCATAATAGACACAGGATTAAAAGAACAAAAAAATTCCCAAACCTAATTTCCTTGAAACCTAGGTGTTACAGAAATTTTTGACATCGAGCTCTTATCTCCATTAGATAGGTTTATTGGCACAAATCAATTATGATACCTGGTAGCTCCAGCCAAGTGCCTGAAAAGAGGGACCATGGAAAAAGAAATCCCTGGGAAAATACACCCTTAAAATGGAAGCTCCCCATCTGTCATGTAGCAGTTTGGAGCAGCAGCCATGTTAGGGGCTGTGGTATTGTCATCCTTTGTTACATTTTTTACCAAGTGATTGCTATGTGGTCATTTTTACATCCTCTTAGGTTGGTTTCAGTGGGGGGGTTCAGCCAGTTCTGTAGCCCATGTAATAGTGTTGTTATAGTTCACATGCCACAATTTAGGGGCTGTCCACTCTGGCTACTAATTTTTAAATAATAATGAAGCTTCCAGCTTTGTCTGTTCTAACTATTATTAGTGTTCAGATTGTTAGCTCCAGGTTTCACCATAATACATCTGTGAAATATACAACATAGCCACAGAGTTCAGCTAAAGTTCTATTCACAGCATAACAATTCTAGCTACTTATGTCAAGCTGATGCTTTGCTACTTTCAAATAATATAAAATTTTCGGCATCAGAAGTAAAGTACCCCTGAAATTAATAGAAAAAAACACTTTTTAAAAGTAATTTGTATCTGCTTGTACAATTTGACTCTCTCCTCAGTCTTCTTGTCCTCTTGACAGCCCTTCTAGAATGCTGGTGAGACCTGGGAGAGGTGGAATATTAGGAAAAGAAGCCATTGGCTTTAAGGGAAAGGCATGACAGAACTATGGAAGGGAGGGGGAAAAGGGATTCTGGGTCAAATCTAGCAGGGATGAGAAATATCTATCTTCAGATAAAGAACTGGTATTTTAAGACCTGTCAGATAAATGTTTGAGTCTCTGCCTCCTTCTGCATGGCCTATCTCCTCTCTGCTAGCTTTGTCAAAATACTGTCTTACAGAATCTCCCTGGGGAGAAAAAAAAAGTGTTTGTTCTGCTTTTCCTGTTCTACAGGCTGTATAGAGGGGATCCTGGTGGGTGAAGAACTGTTTCAGTTCCTACTGCAATGGCATCACATCTTGCATTAATCAAGGAAATTCAAGTTGGGTTTGTTGAGAAGGCTTTATTAAGCTGTACTAAACCCTGCCAGTAATTAAAGTGCTTAGCACAGTATGTTAAGGCTACATTTTCTAATCTACTGAGAATTTCAAGAGTCAAAATATATCATTGTGTATCACAGAGTATTATTGCTGGGTGCCCTAATTTCAGATCATATTAGTGAGCTAAACAGCAGCTTAATTTTGGGAGCTGATAATCTTCTGCTTTTGGATAGGGAATTGAGAGGTTTGGGGATTTACAGCCAAGTAACCACCCAGGACATGACTTCAGACAGTTTAAATTATGTAGAAGTTGGCTTTGAAAGTCCTTCTGAAGAAATTTACACAGGTAATCTTGTGTTTGTAATGCTGTCCAAAGAGAGGACATGTAGCAGTGCAGACTTGAAAAAAATGAGCTGAGCATGTGTGGTAGCCAGGCAGGTCCATTGATCCCTGGGATGGTCCTATTGGGACCTGGGATGCCATGACCTTCCCAGAGACAGGTCTCCTGGGAGACAGATTTCTAGAGGTCTCAGGCTGTCTTCTGGCTACCAGGTAACCTCAGCAAGGGGCAGCCTGTGGCAACAAGTGATCAGCTCAGTGATTTTCATCTCAGTGGTTTCAGCTCTGCTTGAGAGGTTATCCCAGGCCAATTCAGAGACAGAGAGGCAGAAGTGTTGTATGGTGATTCCAAAGAGGTAGCCTTTATTGTCCAGCAGCTCTGCAAATGGTGGCCAGGAACAATAGCTCCTTCCTGAACTGGGAAGAAGCTGAGGTTTTTATGGGGGAAGGCAAGAGTGGTACCAAGGGGGAAAACAATGGGTTACAAATAATCAACATAGGCATCAAGGCATGGTGGGATAGCTGGAGCCCTCACCATGGGAGGATAGTCCTATCTTAGGGGTATCTCTCCAGGAGAGGGTTTAGATAAGCTTATCACAGCTCATTCAAGGGACATTCCTCCAGGATAAAGCTGTGGCAAGCTTATCTGCCTCCACAAGAATGGACTAATGGACTATCTTTTCCAGTCTGTGCAGAGGTATTTCCTTAACTATCAGTGGATCTGAACACAGGGAAGGACAGACAAGGTTAGGTCATGTAAGGAAGGACTCTGCAGTTTCTTCAATACTGCTGTTGTGGTTTAGCTCCAGCTGGCAACTACCTACCACCCAGCTGCTTCTTCACTAGCCCCTCCAAACCAGTGAGATGGGGAGGAAAACTGGAAAAATGGAAAGCCCATGGGCTGAGACAAGGACAGTTTAATAACAGGAACAAGGAAAAGGATAAATGAAAAGCTAGAGAAAACACTGATGCTCAATTCAGTTGCTCACCATCTGCTGACCAATGCCCAGCCCATCATCAAGCAGAAATCAGCAGCTGCCAGCCAACTCCCCTGAGTTTAAATATTGACTATGATGTTCTATAGTATAGAATATCCCTTTGGCCAGTTCAGGTCATCTGTCCTGGCCATGCTCCCCCCTTGGCTTCTTGTGCACCTGAGATACTGAAAAGTCCTTGACTCAGGATAAGCACTGCTTGGCAACAACCAAAACATCAGTCTGTTGTCAACATTATTCTCATACTGAATCCAAACCACAGCTACAAAGAAAAAAATTAACTCTACCCCAGCCAAAACCACCACAACTTTCTTAGCAGAGGCATATCTCTCTGTCCTGATGGTGAAGTTCAAATGTGAACAACTGAGTTTCACGTGCAGGTAATGGAGTGCCTGCTCCACCTTCTAAAGGAGTGGAGCAGGTTGTGCCTAGGTTTCGGACAGCATTCCACTTAAATTGTTACCTTGGTCTGTGTTCACGTGTACCTATTACAGGGCATTAAGGAAAGACTGCCTGTAATCTTCTGGAGCAAGAAAAATGGAAAGAGAAGCACAGTAACAGTACTCATAATCTACATCTGAAACCCTTCCCCATTTGGTTTTCCTCTGCTTATGTTTAAGTCTGTGTTTTTCAGTCTTTAGCTCTGCTGCCTCTGTAAAAATGTGTGTCAATAATAGGTTCTTTGGCAGAATAAGTAGCTAGCAACCAATATAGGTTAATATTTCAGTGTTGTCCTGAATATGCTTATTTTTAGGTTTATATTCTTTCTTTCTGGAGAAAAGCCATCAGGGTTCATTTTGAAGATGAGTACTTCTTTGAGGCTGAAGGAAATGTAATTTTCTATTCAAAAATGCTATTGGTACTTGACAGATAATAAGTAAAATCTTATAAAGCCACATGATGTAAATTACTTTCTAAAGACTCCTCAGCCTTCTACTGTGGCAGGAATAGGGAAAGAGGAATGCCAAATGGAGGCAAATGCACCTGGGAGCTTATTAATGCTGTTCTTTGGAAAAGGATGTGTCAGTCTGCAATACATGTGGAGGAGAGTTTGGGAAGGAGCAAGAAGGCTTTCTCATCACTTGGCTTTTCCAGCAGATGGCCTGTGATATAGAGCTTTCTAAAACTGTGCTAGTGCTGAAATGTGGGTGATTGTTTCAGAGTGATCCCTTACCCAGGCAGTGAGGAGGTCTAAAGGCAGAGTGTCTCCCTTGAGGCAGGTCACAGGACTCTGCTCTGGCTTTAGGACATCAGCTAATTGTTCTCACAGCACCTACTGCTGTAAGGTAGTAAGTGTGGGCAGTGCAACAGTTATCTCTAGCATGACTCGTTACATCAGTAGCTGGATGTAAGGTGAGCCACTTTATGATACAAGTGTCTCAAGTATTTCTTCCTGTCCTTTCAGGCTGTGGTAAACAGCCAAAATGAGTATGTTGGTTCCTGCAACAGAATACATGCACACATTCCAGTAGTTACATCTAGTGCCTAAAGATAGACACTAAGATGTGCAAAGTCATTACTCCCCCAGATCTCCTTTGAAATCAAAGGAACTGCTTAAATACATGTCAGGATGAGATGGAGTTTCATATTCCTGTGCATGAGTAGTTCTCAAACCTCAAGCTGCAAACCCGCAGCCAATGACATCCCTGGCTAGCTGAGCAAATACCTCAGCTTCTCTAGCTCATAAGCCCTTAATGTCTATTTCTCCTGCAAGAACAGTGAAGTAGGTTGCACTGCAGGTGATTCCCAAATAGATAATAGATTGTTTCCCAAATAGATAATATGGATAGGATGTGATTAAGTATTTCAAAAATAGGACAGGAAGAAAAAAAATCACTTGACTAAGAAATTACAAGGGAAGTTTACAATTAGAATTGTCACATAGCTATCCCACTCCAGTGTTAAAGCTATTGTTGATTCTTTCTTCCATTACATGGTTCAGTTTAAGTGAATGAACCCCCAGTGCAGGAAATTTAAGCTCACCCTGCTGCAAGAAAATGATGAAGTGAAATCAGCAGCCAAGCTACAAACATTTGTCAGGTATTGAAATAAAACACATTATTTTTAAGAGTTGGCTTAGTTGGCTTTTTTTTTTTTTTTTTTTTTTTTTTTTTTAGGATAATGTGATGGTGTTAGTGCAAGCAGTATTGCTGTTTAATATTCACTGCAGCAGCTGATCAGTGCTGTTCAATGTATTTCATAACAACCATAGTAACCATATTAACAGGCTGACATGCTGCTTCTGAAGGCATTATTTTTGTTCCATGAAATTAGCTAACTCCCTCCTACATGTATTTTATCAAATGATAAAAGTATCCAAATTTCTGACATGCACATGAATCATTATTTTATGATCCTATGCTCTAAAGAGAACTTCTCTGTCCCTGGAAAAGGAACAGTCCCAAAATCCTGCTATCTCTGATGGTAGTGGGAACTTTATTAGACTGTAACTCACAGCAGTTCACTAGTGAGCTCAGTGACAGAAATGTTCTTCTCTGAGCTCTTGCCTGTCATCAACACAAGACAAAATCTGTCTTAAAGATAAGAGCTTATTCACTTGGGAAGACGAAAGAAATGCTTGTACTTTACTTTTAAACAAAAGACCATTTTGAATTTTTTGGCTTTTGGAAAGTCATTTGAGCACACAGAATGCTTCTGGGCCATTTATGAGCAAATTTCTTACTTTTATGCCATTCAAACTTACATTTATCTCTCTGCAAACTCTCTTTTCCATCTCTACTGCCTTATCTTTCTAATGAATATTAGTATTTTTGAATAATTTCCCCTTATCAGTTCCTCCCTGCCCCATCTACAGATGACCTGTTCAATATATAAAAATGAATTTTTCAGATTGTGCTTCTTTTTTGTTTCATAACAAGTTCCTTAGTCTCAGGAAAAGTGCTTTCACTCACAGTTAAAGACTGTGAGTTTAATGAGAGCAAAAAATAAGCAATTTCAGACATTAAATGACTTTTTTTACAGTTTATTTTCGCTAGAAATGATGATAAACCTGTAGCTAAAACTGTCTTTCCTGAAAAACTTCTATTTGCAATCCTTATATACATCAATAATTGCCCCGTTTTTAGCTATATTTTTATGTATAAACACCTATATATTCTTTATTTTCTTGTATTTTTTTAATGTATTTCTGTGTTTAACTGTCCATGGTTTCTACCTAAACAAATTTCTTAATGTGTGGAAATGTATCTACTAATGTTAACCTTAGGAATATGTTCATATGCTTGTAGGACCAAATAAACATCTGGTAGTTTCATGAAGCTTTAAAAGGGAGACATTATTTCTGCCATTCATGTGACAGAATCTACTGAAACTAAAATATTTAATTGAAAAATGAGAAGTAAAAATTAGGAAAAGAAAAAAACTCCTACCACCCTTGACTAGAGATTTTAAGTGTGACCCTTTGTTTCATTTTATTCTGCTAGAAGAGGAAACTTGTCTAGATTACTGTACAGAACTGCACTGTAGGCAAGACAACATTTTCACCAAACTGGATTGTATTTATATAAACCAGGATCTATTTATAATGCTCATTCTGCAAAGCCTGAGCCAGCAGACCAACAAAGTATCATTGCAACCTTCAGATTTGCAGCTACGGTGTTATCAGTACAACCATCATCACCTCAGTAGAGAGTCAATGCCTCTCAAATTTTAGATTTAGGTGGCTAATGATGCAGTACTAACAAAACCCCAACTGTTTCATGAATAAATTGCATATGTGTAAAGTTCTCAGCCTCCAGTTATGTTCAAAAACATTTTCTGAACATAAATATACTGAAGAAAGGAAATAAGGTGTAAAGCAGAGACAGGTATAGAAAGGTTGAAAATGCTGACATGTTGCTTCACCAAAAGTATGACTTTGAAGGGTGTGTTGGCAATTGGCGTTCGAAACCATCTAAAGTGGTGCTGAAGTATCTGCTCTCCAGTCTTTTCATCCTAAATTGTTTTAGAATGAGTAGGTTCCTCTAGCCCTTCTTTCCTCTCCTCTCTTCCTCCTCACTGTTTTGCTTTAAAGGTGACCTAATAGGAACACCACTACTATAAAATACATTGCTCCTGTCTGAATGACAAATGTTTTTTCTGAAAAAAACCCAAACAAGGGTGGGGAATTCTGAGTGTGTGGATGAAAAAAATACTAAATCATGCAAATTAAAAACGGGACAAAGAAAATTATACAAGTGGCAAGAAAAGTGGAAATTTGAAATTACTAAACTATGTCCTTTTTATTTAGTTTTTTTTCCCATGCTTTAGCACATGGTCACATAGATTGGTATCAGATTTTAAAATATCTACAGGCCTTTCTGCCAAAACAATATGCATACAACCACCAGAATAAACTGCAGTATCCATCTTTTGATTTTCTGTGAACAAATTTTTGGAAGGTTGTGCGTTCTGCTCTTTTAACTCACTCCTATCTGAAAGACCTCATGTACGCTTCCACCTCCTGTTTTGATCCTCCATGGCATTTTCTTGTGCAATTCTTATGCAGTTTAGATTTGTTTTCTAAAATAATATACATGGACTTCATTGATATATCAGATGCATCAGATGGATCTTGTTATGTGATCCATACTCCAAAAGGAGATGCTCTTTTTGAAGCTACCATTCAGGAGCTGCACCTATTTCTTCAGATCAATCCCTTGTAAAGAGCCATCTGGCTTGAGTGGGATATAAAGCACATAAACTGTTTTTGGCTGGGATAGAGTTAATTTTTATCTTAGTAGCTGGTACAGCGCTGCGGTTTGGATTCAGCGTGACAGCAATGCTGATCTGCACGCTGATTTTTTAGGTGTTGCCGAGCAGAGCTTACACTGAGCCGAGGGCTTTTCCAGCTGTGCCAGGGAGCAGGTGGGAGGGAGCACGGCCAGCACAGCTGGCCCGAGCTGGCCAAAGGGCTATCCCACAGCACATAGCGTCATTGCCGGGAGCCGCAGGCTTCCAGGCCTGTCCCGGGAAAGGCTCGGGCAGCCAGCCCCCTCTCCTGGGCAGCCCGGCGTGCTGCACCTCCCGCCTCCGCAGCCCAGGGGCCACAGAGGGATTTCGGGCTCGGCGCTGCCCCGCACTGTCCTCGCCGTGCGCCGGGACACGCAGCACTGTACCAGCTAAGATGTAAAATTAACTCTATCCCAGGCAAAACCAGGTTATGTGCTTTATGAGCACATGATTTACCAAAACATGGATATGATCTAGTCTCAGTATCCAACCACAACGGACAAAGACTCTTTAATCGATTAGGGTTACAGAGTGTATGCTTATTGGCAGCGCTGAGCAGATGTGCAGGGTCACCCCTTAATACACACAGCCCCGAATACAGGCGATTACAAACTTTTTATTTACTGAGATATTGAATACAAGTACATATTCATAACCCAGTTACCACCCGCTCCCCGCTTCCTATGCTAATTAAGAAAAAGCGATTAAGAATGCGCAGTTTGTTCCTTGAAATGAGTCGGTGGTCTCGTTATGGGGAGTGGTCATAAAAGGGAGGAAGGGATACGGCTCTTCCTCCTTCTGACCTTTCTACCTTTACAATGCAAAGTGACAAATGAACCCCTGGCCATGTTCCTAGTTTCATGTTTCCAATTGGTTTCTGGTTTGCAATTGTCTTATGCTCTTGAAATTCCTTACAAGATTCCTCGTTTCTCATTACAAGCCCAGCTGAACAAACATAAGGCTGACAGACAATTAGTTATTGGCTAATGATTAGCTCCTAGTTCTAGTAGTGCCTCTCTATTAAATTCAACAAGGATTATTTTTTTTTATTAGATTTAACAAAAATTAATTTTAATTAAGGCCTTAGCTTTCCTAATATATTTAACTCTTTCAAGTTTATGATTCACACATATAAAGCAAGCAAAAGGTATCCTGGAAAGGATGAAAGTCAGAAATTAATTTATGCAGAAGCTGGATGCTGGAGGTGAGATGCCGATGCGTAAGAACAGCACACACAGACAAAAGGCCTTCAGATGTGTGGAATATCTTGTCAGTGTTTGATTAGTTGTCACCCAGATGAAAGACTGTGCTCCTCTTGCTCTTAGAGTTCAGTCTAGCAATCCCAAAACATTGAGCTATAAAGAGAAGGAGAAAGAAATCCATGAAAATTTAAAAAAATATTGTCTGACCCACAACAGCTGTATTTGAGCAAAAACCTCTTGTAGAGACTTTAAAAAAAGACCAGGAAATATTACTTCTGGGTTTTTGTCCGGGAGTGTTTCCAGGAAACAACACACTACACGGGAAACTCTAAGTGTTACGCATCCATCTTTTTGTTAGGGGAGGCATTTTCATCATTTGTGTCACAGTGGACTGCAATTTTCAGAAAACAGGGCTGCATGGAATTGGTCAAATTCACATGTGTTACAGACATTAAAGAATTCTTAAGTTAGCGAAAAATTGCATTTCACAATAATTTGTACTCATGCAGATTAATTTGGATAAAGAAATGAACTAAAGAGTCATTGAGAGCATAATCTTTCTTCACATATGTATTAGTGAAAGATGTTTTGTATGTGATTGTAGAGACTACATTTTATTCCTTTTTATGTTATGGTTATATTCCACCGTATTTTATTTGTAATAAATAGTTCTGCAATTTTAAAATCATGCAGATTTTCATAGTGATGCATTTTATATTTTTTACTGGCACATATTGGTAGTAATACAAGTGAGAGAACACTATTTATATAGAAACTGCATAGACACAAGAATGGAAATGAAAGATGTGAAAGAGGTAATTAAATCATTAATTCAAAAATTTAACCTTAGCTTTAGATAATGAAGCTTTTCTATAGCTTAAGAAAATCTTGATAATAATTTTTAACCAAGAATTTTTAAACCTGATGAATTAAATTCCTAGAAGAAACGACTTTCATTTTAAAGAGACTGTAAACATAGTGTTGACAGCTTGAGATGCTTTATGTTAAAGCTAATTATTTCAGTTGCAAAGTCATGTGCTTGGAAGAGCTACTTAAAAAGGAAGAGAGGCTGCTCTTCTATGCTGTATCAAATTCTGCTCTGTACTACAGAAATGGGGAAGGAAATGCTCATTTTTTTCTGTCTGTTATGGAAACCAAAAACTATCCTCATTATAGCGGAAAATCCTATCAGTTGGGTAAAGAGTGTAGAGCAGTGTAGGCAGCTGTGGGCTGCAACCTTTGTCATTGACTGTGGGAGCTGGATTTGATTTTTGAGGTATGTTTTGACTGATAGTTAATTTGGGAAACACAGCTGATTCCCTTTCCAGCACACAGCAGAAACTCTTGAATTGTCATCTCAACATGATTTTGTGAGTATTAAACTCACAAAACTGCATCTCTTGTGGGGACAGGCTTTGATTTTGCACTTGTACCTTATTAATGATTGGAGGTATTCCTGGAGTTGTGGCTTCATTCACAACAGCCTCTTTTGCTCAGGAATACCTCATCAAATTTCTCTTGAAGCCCTCCTGTCTTGGGCAGGGTCACATCCTACCACACACCTGTAGGCCAGGGAAGATGTGATTGGCATGGCATTCACAGAGCAAGGGCTGATGGAAAAGATTTCTTCATCCTGGGTTCAGTGACTCCTTTCCTCTTGTTTGCATTAGGTTTATGATGTAATTGTGCATTTCCTAAGTGTGCTCACATTCACATTCTTCACTGCTGGGAATTACCGACTTGTTCTCTTTCTGTGATTGTCCTTGAGGGGAAGAAACATGCAAGCAATTAATGGATGGTTGTTCAGCTCCAAGCCAGCACCTGGCTTTGACAACTTAAGCCTTTCCCACACCAGGCAGCAGCTCTGCCAAAAGCTGGGGTCTGAGCACTTGTGTCAGCAGATACAGGTGTTGCCTGTAAGAGTGGTGAGCACCTGGGTGTGTTGCTACCAAGCCTACAGTGTCATTCATCCTCGGCTCATTTCAGGTCTTGGGAAGCTTTGGAAAACATCCTCTCCTCTGTTTTTTTAATCACTGTATTGGCAGAAAACATTGCTAGAACCTTATCCAAAGATACAGGATTTAAAAACCACTATGCTCAGCTGATTAAGATACAAAGTTATTTGTGTTTGAGGGTGGTAGCTAGATGTCAAGAGGACTGGAATAGGGACTCTCAAGGGTGGATTTTTCTTGGAACAATAATTTAACAAGTGAGGCATTTGCTGAAGAGAAGAATACTTAGCTTACTCTTGTACCAAATAAAATAATAAATTTGAAAGATACATATGAAGACTGAAAAGTTAATAGATCACACTTTATGCAGCTCTGGGACAGAGACTGAGAGGCAGGGGCAGAAAGGTGGTTCAAGATGATTAATGTAAAAAGGGGTTTAGACAAATGGAACATGAACAAATGGAATATGAATAGCTCCATATATGAATAGTAAATAAGTAATACTTAGATACTGTCTTTTATCCCCTTTTATGCAGAAGTTGCATTCAGCTGTAATTAATTTTTAAGAATCTTTAAGTATCTTACTGATTCTTATAGCAAGAATATGTGAGGGTCTATGAATGAAAAGCTGCAGAAATGTGCATACAATTCCTCTGGTAAATGCTTTTGTAAATATCCATAGATGTATTCCCATCTGGAGGTGGTAAAGAGCTTAAATCTGCAGCCAGCAGCAATAGACCACATTCTGAGCACCATGTTACAGCCTTCAAAGAGATCTCAATTTCCAAAGGAGAAATTCTCAGACAAAGTTTGTTTTAAAAGTATTATCTGCCTACTCTCTATGTAAAAGAACTAGAGCTGATTTTTTTTATTTTCTTCCCAGCCCTTGAGATCTAAGCCTAGATGATTTTTTATTATTTTTTATTTATTTTTATTTATTTTTTTTTCTGGCACAATACAGGGAATGGGTGCAGTTTTGCTCTGGTTAAAGCTACTGTTTGTCCTTAGTGAGATGAATCAGGGCGAATACAGGGAATCTATCAGGGCCAAAGTAAATTCACTCAGTGCTCCTTCAACCTAAGCCATAAATGTAACCCAAACCATTCCTCTTCTTAATTTGAAGATATACATTTAGCAGTAATTAGAGAATTTTTATTTCTTGAACTGGTGGCGAAGTATGAACTAATTTCCTTGTATTCTGAATTATATTAGTTAATCTGAAAATCAGTGAGAACAACTCACTTGGCATGGACATGGCAGTGCTGTTGCTTTTTGAAGGGGAACCAGACTGCCTCAGGTTCTCTGATTATTCTGATATAAGAATGAAAGCATCACAGCAGTGCATTAAATTTGTTATCTGTGCCCTAAATTCACAAGGCTAACAGATACAGCTGAGGTACTGTTTAAGGATGGCGAGGCTGCCAGAAGTACAAATAATAAAGCAACAAAGCAGTAGAGGAAAAATGATAGTGTGGGTAAATGGAAATGTATCAGAAACTTTTCTATTTAGTAGGAACCTTAGTAAAGAGGAGTTCAGCTCAGTGTGTTCCATCAGACAGGCACCATACAGAAAGATAATCAGGAAAGAAAGTTTTAAAACAGATGGGCAAGCCATAAAATGAGGTTTTATTGAATTATGACAGTGTTTTTGTAGGTTCTTCTGCTTGAGGAAAAAACCCCAAAACAGTAAGAACTTGAAAATTTTTGTTTTTATTGTTTGAAATCCTGTGTATTGGTCACTAGGAAAGAGTTACGGTAAGCCTGAACTTTTCACATCTCATTCACAAGTGATGGGACAGGATAGAAAGCTAATGTTTCAGTTGTGGCTTGGTTCTACTCTATTGTGTTTTATTATAATTACCTTGGTTTGGGAGTGAAATTACTGATGAAGTGGTGCATGATTCCCATGTCAACATAAAACCTCTACAAACAAGGATTTGGTTGCTAAAATACACACATCACAACATCCTATCCTATCATTTACATCTGACAAGACAAATCCAGTATTTTGGTTGGCCATCAAATAAAAAAGAATAGCCAAGTTTCCAATAACTTCACTTTCCAAAGTTTAAACGAGACTTCAAAAGCTATAGAAATGCAATACAGGATTAAGAAGTCCTATACATACAATATCAAATCTTTCAAAAAAGAAGAACTGTGAGTGCAGTTGCTTATTATACTGGCTGACATAAGCTTCTGCAAATTGCTTGGGATTTGTTACGAAGACTTTAAAATTAATCTTTTCCATCTGTTCTTTCTCTGGGTTATTTTGGAGTGAATTTAAAGAACTACTTCCACAGTATATCATGGTCACAACACATAGTTAATATTTGGAATAGGGATTTCTACTATAAAGCTATGTTTAAAGTCACAGGAACATTGATTTCCCTAAATAGGCATCCAAAATAATGCTAGGACTCAGAGTGACTGAAGAATCACATGGATAATCCTGTCTAAATAATAGTCTGAGGAAAGAAACATTCACTTGGTCAATAGTCACAGGAGGCTGAACATTGTCTGCCTTTTCAATGCAGATTTCAAGCCTGGGAAAGGACTGAATTTTTCTTCACAGAGGCATACTTGAGCAAAACAGGATCCCATCCACGGAAATACCCATCCTGCGAAAAATGATCATCTATCCCGCAAAAATTAGGAGGCTGCACATCCTGTGGTAAGAACAGGATAGTTATTACAGGTTAGTTATTAGCTAGCCAAGATGCTGACACTATGCAAAACACTCTCACTACAGTAAGTGAGATTAGTTAAGTATGGCTGTGGATTAGTTAAGTACATGTTTTCCTCATGCTGACTTGATTACCCAAGAGATCAGGGATACCAGACCTTTTCTTCAGCTTCTTTTTAGGGTAGAAATGTGATTGAGGTGGGGTCTCAAGAGACTACCTCCATACCCTCACAAAATGTCCAGAGTAGAAGTGGCAGGTGGACACAAATTTTGCTTAGTTTATGGAGAATGAACTTTGCTCCACCTGTCTGGAGGACTTCTACAAGCAAAGTGACAAAAAATATTATCAGAAGGTGGTGGGATCCTGAAAAAACCCAACACGTTCTAGTCTACCATGGTTTGTTTTTAAAGGATATGTATACAAAGAAAGAGTTGTATTCCCTGTCTGCTGCTCTTAGGCCCAGGACCATCATCTTCAAGCTGCTGGTATGTAGCTGCTCAGTTCCATGATAAACTTGCTCAGCCTCAGCCTTCTTCTTGTCCTCTGTCATCTCCAAATATAATGTTGAAGCAAATTGTTATTTTTCTTTTGAGACACCAGATGCAAATCCAGGCATGAAGCCAACTTTATGTATTCTTGAACAGAAACAATAAGAAAGACTTTCTGGGATGAGTAAGTGCCGAGTCCAAAGGGCAGATATGCTTTCAGCTCCATTTATTCTATGCTCACACAAGCCTCATCACAGACTACAAAACTTTTTTAAAAAAAATAATTGGAAAGTAAGATTAAGCCAAACTGCAGGTTGTTGGACTATCAGCACAGAGAAGCAAGTGGTTATCAAAACACTATTTTCCAAGTTAATGTCAGCAGCCATCATCTTTAGCCAGTCATGTCTATCACAACATTAAGAGCATCATCATGTAGAGTGGAGGGTGATATCTCTTCCCTCTGGGTGGAGGAGCAGCCAGGCCCAGCAAATGGCCCTTGGGCTGCTGAGTTCACTCCACCCTGCAGCACTATATCAGTGAATAAATATCAGACATGGAGGAAAGGGAATGGAGAGCTTTATTTGCTGTGGGCTGTGAGGAAAATTTTTCTCTGTAAGAGAAGTCCCAAGGGCCAGATGAGAGCTAGACACTGCTGATACAAGCTTCTCTGAAGAAATGTAGTGCTTGGAGTGTTTTTAATAAATTCCTGCTGGTTTGAACTGCTTATTGCTGAAACTGATGGTGATAAAACAGCCTTTACTGAAGAATGTAGCAATCAAAATAAGGCCTTTCATCTTTCTGTTCCAGCCTGGAACTTTCTAGTGGGAATTTCCTATTGCATTTCCCAACCATCATTTATTTGTCCTTCTGTCACATGCATCAGGGTGGTTGCTAGAATTTAGGGGCATGGAGATATCTGTGGGTGTTGAAGGGGTTGAAACAGATGTTCCTTGCTGTGGCTGTGTCTGCTAAAAGATAAGTGTCTAGAACAGAAGGCAAGAAAACAAAGTTATCTACAAAACTCTAGCACTGACAGTTCTCAATTCTGTCTGTTGCCAAAACTGGAGTTGTGCTCCAGTATAAGTCTGGATGAGAAGGGGGTTAGACAACGAACATGGATTTGCAGATGAATAAACTGGTGACCAAGTGGTTGGGGAGTACTGGTTAACAATGGGATAGTGACCATCTCTGCATGGCCAGTGACAGGCTGAGAAGGCAGTAGGTGCTGCAGTCTTGTGAGGGTTTGGTGGGCACCAGTGTTGCTAGTAATAACCATTAGAGACATGCAGAGTCCCTGTTGCAACAGCAGAACTTGTTTTGATAATGATTTGAAAGAGCTTTTTGCTCCCTACATTGCTGACCCCTCTCACTAAACCAAAAGGTTTAGTTCTGAGGTTCTCCTGGCCTACATCTTTGCCAGCACTTTACTGTCTGATTTATTCAGTTTGGCCTCAGAAGAGAAGTATGCATGGAGAACCAGAAGGAAATATAAATTGTGATATAATCTGTGAGTTCACTTAGTAGGAAAAAAAATACTGATTAGTTTTGATGCACACAAAGTCAAATGACTGGAAGAGCATCCAATAACAATCTATAGACACTTGCATCATTGCTGTGTTCTGTTCTAGAAGTAAATGAAGTATGACTAGTGAGGCAATTGGCATGCCCCCTGTAAAAAAAAGAAGTGAAATTTGGGGAGGTTATCTAGGCTGCTCAAACTTGTTGCAGCTTGGCTTCTACCAAGACATGATCACAAACTTATATCTTGAAGGACCTTGAACTAAATATTAATACCATCATTGCAATAACACTCAAAAAGCAAGGTGTTTGGGTTTCTTTCCATCCTGGAAGATCTACTGGCACACACAGCTGAACCAACCAGACAAAAAAGCACAAACCCATGAGCAGGGCATATTCCACATTAGATGTACTCAAGTAACTAGGGTAACACTGAATGCAGTACTTGCTTTGATTTTGTATCACGAGCACTGGGAAAGCATATTTGGCAGGGTCTTTTGATGTATTTGAGCTTGGATAGAATCTGTTGGGAAACTGAACCTTATTTATCATCCTGAAATTCAACTGTCCTTTGCACATTAACATTACTACAAAGACCCATTTAAGCAACTAAAAACAATGTTTATTTGTGATGAATGATTAAACTAACTGAAGAGACACTTGTCAGACTATTTGCTATTTCTCACTTGCAAAACTTTGGCAGATGTGTTGAGCTCCAAATAGAAATTGTATCTACAGATCAGTGACTCTGATGAAGTTCTAGTCAGTCTGGAGTGGTTTTATGTTCACAAACGTGGCTAAGACACTCTGGGGCTGACCGTGTCCTTTCTGGAGCAGACAGCTCTGCTCTATCTCTGGGCAGGTTCTTCAGTCACTTAGCAAGAGGACAGACCTGCAAGAACAATTTTGTGCCTCCCCAAGGTCTTCCAGATCTGTCTGAGGTCTGGCAACTCCTTTATGAAAGGATTAAGGGGAAGAACAAGGTTTAGGAGTCCAAAAGGAGATCAAGGATATCAGCATCTCTGTTTCAGCAGCAAAGTCAGTAGCATCAGTTGTCCTTGAATGAAGACAACATTTTATTATTTGGAGAGTTTCAGAGGCCCTCCAGTGATTGATTGAAGCAAGCCTATGACTAGTTTTAGGCTCATTGAGTTTGTTTTTGACCCTTAAGGTCCAATGTGAGAATGTTGGCTCCTAAGCAACTCTATCAAGGAGTGCCTATGATGAATATTGAGGAATTAAATCCTTCCAAGTCTTTTTCTTGTTACATCTCTGGTGCTGAAGAATCTGAATTACTTACCTCTGTCAGCCACTTCTGACTAGATTTTAGAGACAGACACATTCAGATTTGTCTGTATTTTCATAACATGGCTGTATTTAAGAAGTTCTCAGGGTACCTGATTATTTGATAAAAGTTGATCAAACCATGTAATTTTCTTCCAGGGTCTCCTGTGCTTCATTCATATGCCTAAATAAATTTTGGCAAAGTGCAGATATAAGGGATCTGAATTCTTATGTGGAGTTTCACTTTTGTCACTAAATCCTGCCCAACTGCTGAAGGTTTGGAGCCATTTCTACAGATACTGCTTTCTGTGCCTTCCAGGCCAAAGATGCTGAAATTGTTCACTGCCTCCACAATTTGTTCCCTTTCTTGAATGTCTTACATCTTTGTGGTTGGGAAAGGAAACTGAGTTTTCCTCTTTGCTCAAGAAACCCTTGGGGTACATACTGCTGTCACACCTGAAGTTTGTTGGAACACATTTTCGATTTCTCCTAGCTGAAAAGGACTTAATCAGTTTTGTATATGCAACTATTTTAAATGCAAATTTGTTCTCTGTCTTTTTTACAAAGGCATGTTCTACAGAACCTCAAATCCTTTCATTGATCTTCAAATCTTCATTTCAGAAGAATGAAATGTACAAATATATGTAACTATATGATAAAGTCAGGGACTATAAACATGGGAACTGTAAGACTGAGAGCAACAGGGTTTTACCTCTAGGCTTTTGAAATAAGGGTTTTGGTGTTATGTATCTGGACAATATGCTTACAACTTCCATGAAGAGTAATTAACCAGACACTTTGTTTGTAAATGTTAGCCCTTTCTAGATTAATCGTGCTTCATCCCGTCATTTGCTATGGAGGAAACCAAAACAAAATATCACAATGAGCACATAGGGTCTTGTTACAATGATTAGGCATAAAATAAATCTATTTGTTTTCCAGTGGTCAAAGTGGGATTGGAAACTTTATATTGGTTGTGGCCAAAAAATATTTCTGAGAGGACTTTAGGTCACAAAGGGAGACTATGTACTCACATGGTCAGTATGGCCCATGTATACAGCACACTGGGCAATAGAAGCTTATTACAAATTCTAAGCTAATTACAAATTCTCATGCTTAAATGTATTAATATTTTTCAGTTTCATAATATTTAAAAAATAAATGTAATTGAGGATTTTGAAGTAATTTTTCTTGCTAAACGGAACATAATAATACAACATTATGGGACTAATATAAAAGGGTTCTTTAACATTACAAAACCAGTAAGAATTATCCTGATATTTTGCTAAACCTTTACAACTTTTTATATAATTATATATAAATTTTTATATAATTACATGCAGAAATAAGAAAAGTGTTAAATGGGTTCATAGATGATACCTCTGAAATTGACCCATTAAAATAAGTGCCATGTTTGACAGACAGCAGCAGCCTGAGCTGCTTCTGCCTGAGTTAGACATAAATCAGTACACCAGACAATTGCTGGGGAATTTTCTGAAATGACTCACTGGGAGAGCAGGGTGTTGAAGGATGAGGTCGGAAGACAGACAGCAGAGTCATCACTAAATTTGAATCAAAAGGCAGATAAAATCCATGAAATTGCTGGTCTTCAAAAATAGTTGTTAACCCAGACTATAGAATAATTTGTTTTAATTAGAATAAGCAGCTCCATTTTCCCTGGAGTCAGCAACATGAACTGTCAGGCCAGGATTTTCGACCATATTCTGGCATAAACTAAAGGGAGACTTGAAACTTACTCAAGTGAAGTTAAAATCCTAAATAAAGGAACCATTAATGTTGCTGATTAATTAAGATTTTTTTTTAAGATCTGAATTTAATATCTTTATTTACATATTTAGGTACATTCTGTGGACTGGCTATTGAACTTTGACATCTTTGATCAGTCTTTACTAAGGAAGTGATTACTCAGACAGATTCCATGAAGTAGATGTCAAAGCCAGTGGTCTAACAAAACTGCTTTTCTAACAAAATATTTTAAAAGGGTGTTCAGAAACTTACTTGGATAGTCTTGTAATCAGTGGCATGATAAAAAGTGCTTATTTCATGCACTGAACTTGCCATGTGTTCTTTGCTTCTGGAAGGCACTTTTATTCAAAGTGTTCTCATAATAACAAAACCCTTGTAATTTGAAAAAAATAAGTACTGTTACTGCAAAGAATCAGGGGTAACAAGAGATTCAGATTTGAAGAATACTACCACTGTTAGGAAGGGAACTAACAAAGTTGAAAGAACAGACAAGTTTAGATGAATTATAGCTTGTAACCATCAGAAGCTGAAAGACCAAGCAGCACAATATATGGATGAACATGGATTTGGTTTCTTTATGATCATCATGGGAACAGCCCATATTAAGTTCTTGGTGCAGAAAATGGAGAGAAAATGGAGAGAAAATATTAGAGATGAATCAAGGGAGTGTGCAAGGCTTTTCCAGCCTGCAGATGCTGCCAAGCCAAGCCTGCCATGAAGACACAGGACTGTGTTAATGGCAAGCAACATAAATCATGGAAAGGAGCATGAGAAGCAGAACACAAGCCCTTCCAAAGCCACTGGGAAAATGTCAATAAATGTCCCAGCAATAATGCTTTGTTGCACGTGTTTACCTCCAATAATGGTCTTGGTGACAATTGACCTACCCAGCAGCCGTTCTCCAGGAAAATGTATCCTGCAACATATGTCATACCACACAGTGAAGACTGTTTGTGAAGGACATATGGCTGTAAAATTTTATTTTTTTACCTCTTGGCTACTGTGGTGGGGAAAGAAGTTTGTTACAGACCATAGAGACCTACCGTTACTGAGCTTTACTGCACCAAGACTCCCCACTGGTTATGTTTTTCACTCTAAAAGCTCATTTCCTCTGCTGAGCGTCCTTGCAGCTTGCTCTGCTTGCTGCTAGTGATTTCCTCTAGTCATGGTGGTTGGGGCGGCCCTTGTAGCAGTCTATGTCAGTCAGTGATCTCCTTAAAGAGGGTGCAGTGGCATATAGGGTCCACACGGAGTCCTTGCCACATAAAAATGAAGGTTTACTAAAAGGAGTCTTTTCCTTTCTTAAAAAACCCTCTTTGCCCAATGTTTTGCTAATCTATGGCTTTAGCCTCTAATTAGGGTGGCTGTTCACTCTGGGCATGTTGTGCACAGTGGATGTGCCTATGGTTTTCCCCACAGGGTAATAAATACCCAAGTTTCCCCGCTTTTAGGAACCCAATGATTTTCAAGAGAAATATCTCAAAATACATTAACTAGGGACACAAATTAGGTCTATATAGGACTGCCCACTGGTCCTATCAGTTCTCCAAAGATTCCTCTGTGAGCCATCCAGGCAAAGATGGAGACAGTGGCCAAACACCCTGAACTCTCAGAGGGAAGCTGCTCTTGTCCCCAGCCATCAGCCAGACCTCTGCAAGGCAAAGCTGGCAGTTCTGAGAACTACATGCTGCTGATGGATGCAAAGAGTTTAAAAATATACAATTATGCCTTTATTTTTTCAAAATTTACAACAGCCACCACCAAGCTAAATTTCAGGTCATAGGAGTAACAGCATGTCACTGCATGTTAATGGAACAGGAATTTTGCCTTTTATAACCTTAGGGGAAATTTTCAAAGAAAACTAACCTGTATTATCTGAAGTCCATGTGTTTTTCTGTCTGCTGTTTCTAGGAGCCATATGATAGCCAACCATAATCTTTCACAAGTTGTCTTTCTTTACTGAGTATTATCATGGCACATTCAGTGGATATTTTCACTGTATGAAACTGCACTCTGCTTTTCAGTCCTCCCCAAAATCTCAGTGCTGCTTTAAAGTACAGTCATAGGTTATGAAAGAAAGTTTTCCTAGTCCCCTGTTTGTATATTTTGAATCTGATGTCCATACATGGGACTCTTAAATACACATCTGCAAACACATATACACTCATTTTTACATATGTATGCGAATCTATATGCAGACATACACACATTAACTTGTATACGAAGTAAAACATATCAGAGATCCTTTATCTCTCCCTGCTAAGTATGCAGTCGCAGAAAATGGCCACATAGGTAATTGCATTGGGAGTAAAGAAGAGCAAAACCATTCCTTCTGCACAGCAGAAGGAAAAGTAAACCCTTCAATGTAAATGTAAATGTAAATGTAAAACCTTAAATGTAAATCTTTGTGTTATGATCTTTACTTATAAATTCAGACACCCTAATGGTTACTATGATTTTCCTTTTGGGAGGTTGGGGAGGGGGTGCATGTATTTAGAGACTTAAAAGACTAATCTTAGAAATGCTTATTGTCTTAGTGACCAGTGTGGCTGCTTTTTTTGCTGTGTTTTTTGTTTTTGTAGAACCTAAAAATAATTTAATTGGTTTGTGTTAGCAAGAAATGCTTGGGTTTTCTTCTGTGCTGCCATGTGGCGTAGTCTGGGATGTGGGTTTTTAATGGCCTGAATAGTTTGTGCTTTGTCCCCACAGTATCATCAACACCACATGCTCCAATGTACCCTCATGTTTGTACAAGGAAATAAAACCTCCAGGCACTGCAGCCTTTCTTTTAATAACTGTTCCACCTGCCAGACCTGAGTCAAAGATAGACTATACAGCTTTCTAGTGTTGTATAGTGCATGGGCAGAAAGCAGAGTTTAAAAACAACTGGGGTTGTTCACATGTGATTGGGTACTTGCCATATCCTTTGTGATTCTGTTTTTTATTAATATTCCAAGACTCCTCACACTGAACCTCAGAGGTATTCCCTTTACATGTTAAAAAAAAAAAATAATTGAAAGTCATTCAGCTGGGGAACAAGGCTCCCAGTGTCTCAGTTTAAACAGGTTTATGGACAAAAAGAACTGTGTGACCTTGGTGCTGAGTTAGAATTCATTGTAAAAAATGATCCTGAGAAACTGAACTGCAGTTGCTTGTTTGTCTGGAAAACTTTCTAAACTTATTGCAGCAGTAGTGGAAATTATATACTTGATGCTATAGGTCCCTAAATCAGCCAACCTCTTGGACCTGGGAAGGAAGAAAGGAAAGGATGGGGAGGAAAAAGGAGAGATCACTCACCCAGTAGTCATAAATTGCCTGGCATTTTTATTCTGTTTAGTGTGAATCATCCTGTAGTACAACGTCAAAGTCTGGAGGATAAGGCTGCTTGTGTCTTATCCCAGAATATGTGAAGACCTTTGTGCTATGCTACTGGTTTATGTTTCTTTTGATCAAGCCAGACAGTGCTTCATGTTTTAGTCTGTAAAATTCTGGCTTCCAGACTTGCTCAAGGAGCAGATTTCAGTTCAGGAAGGAAAGTGGGCAGTGTGACAGAGCCAGTTGCCTTACTCAGCTCACTTAGTATGTCAGGGCACTGTAGAAAGGTCATCTCTTGCAGATAATGGAAGATTGACAAAAACTCATCTCTTCATCTGTATTGTCTTTATATATGTTATAGTCAATTTGGTTCCACAGAGTTTCTGATCAGAAACGGTTAATGAAAATGAGAGTAACTTTTTGCTTTCAGTTGGTGAAGCTTCCTTCCCCATCTAGATCACAGTAAAACTTCCCTTACACAAAAGGTTGGCTGCTGTCTGGCACTCTTAAAAGCCTGTGACTTACGCAGTTAAAGTTTTATGTCAAGATTCATGCACTTACAGGCTTACATTACACTCCAAATGAAAAGGCAGCAAGGCTTTTATTATGGTTGGTCCAACTGCTCTATGTTTGCTTGCTCTGATATCAAGTTCCTTTCATGTTTTACCACTACAACCAGAAGAGTTCTAGTCATAACTTTTCAAGGGGCATTTTAAATCATGTTCCACTGATTTTATTTACTCATGTAATAAGTATTACTAATTTAATAATTATTTAATGAGTATTATTTAAGAAATAAAAATTAATATTTTATTTGTGTACAGGTTGGTGAATTATTTAAAATGCTTTCTTACCATGAGATTGTTCTTAACTTAGTTAAGGGTTGTCCTTAACTAGTTAACTTAGGGATAACTTAATTATCCCTATAAAAAATCTGAAGTCATTACTCTTTAAATGAAAATGGTAATTATGTCAAATGAAGGATAGAAAAAGTAACCCAGTCTCTATCTCGTTTGAATGTGGTAAAACACAGATTTATATCTAAGTGCTCAGGAGTGCAAGGAAGATTTTGCTTTCCTGTTTGTGTGTCACTCTCATCTGTTCCCAGAGAAGAGGCACAGCTACGGAGCTCCACTACTGTCTCCATGGCCAGACCATTTCTGCTACGAAAAAAATCATAGAATGATTAAGGTTGGAAAAGACCTCCAAGGTAATTGAGCCTAGCCTTTGATCAAACACCACCAGTCCAACTAAACCAAAGCACTAAGTGCCATGTCCAGTCATTTCTTGAACACTTCCAAGGGTAGTGACTCCACCATCTCCCTGGATAGCCTGTTGCAATGCTTGACCACCCTTTCTGTGAATTCCTTCTGGTCACCAACATGAACCTGCCCTGATGCAGCTTGAGACTGTCCCTTTGTCCTGTCACTGATTGCCTGAGAGAAGAGGCTGATCCTCATTGTGTTACAACCTCCTTTCAGGCAGTTGTAGAGTGGTAAGGTCTCTCCTAAGCCTCCTCTTTTCCTGATATGATTTACAATGTAGACCCTTCCTAAGTCTTATTGCCCTTCTCTGGACATGTTCCAGCACTTCAATGTCTTTCTTGTAATGAGGGACCCAGGACTGAGCACAGGATTTGAAGCACAGCCTCGCCAATCCCAAGTACAGTGGAACAATCACTGCCCTGGTCCCACTGGCCACTCTATTTTTTATGCAGGCCAGGTGTTGCTGGCCTTCTTTACCAGCTGGGAACACACTGCCTTATTTTCAGTCATTGACCAGCAACCCCAGGTCCTTTACTGCTGGACCTCTTTCCAGTCAGTGGATGTGGATATTTTACAAACTCTCCACTTAGCCTCCTGCATTTCCTTATTTCCCTGCAAAATGGTTGCTTTGCTGTACTCTACCCAACACCTTAAAAGCTCCTCTAATAACAATCTTAATCAAAGCACATTTGTCTTCTAAATCAGTCATTCACTGGTATCCATGCTGAGTTTTCTCTGTGCTTACCCTAAGTTTTGCCGTAGGGTTTTTTTTTTTTTTGGTATGTATACAGTAACTGCAAGCAGACACAGGGTTGGCAAGGTACAGAAGAGCTAAAGGAAACATTACTCTACCACGATAAGACATGAACTATGGATCTGACTCAGGGACCAAACTTGAGTGAATGTTAGAATGTGGCTAGGAACTGCAGTACAAAAGCCACCATAACCAGCCAGTTAATGCCACTAGATGATGAAAACCATGCTAATTACATGCTTGTATTTGCCTTTACAGCCATAGGAAATTTGTGGTAAAGCACAAACTGAAAAGCCAGCACAAAAACATCATCAATATCTCCAAACATGTGTCAGATTTTTACAAAAGCATAAATAACTCATTTTTCAAAACTTTTTTTTTTTTTTTTTTCTTAAATCCACTTTGCTGGCCTAAAGAATAGGAAGTCCAAAAGCTGTGGCTGATAAGTAAGTCTGTGAGCAGCCCTTAACATGCAATCCCTATTGTCCTGCCCTACAAGGAGATGGGGAGCTGCTGTCAGAGCTGCTAATAGGGACCAAATGTCCCCTAAAAGTGCAGCCCAGGGCACCTTCTTCAAGCCCTGCTGAGACATGAAGAGCATCAATATCCCAGGACACTTCAGCAGGAGCAGAAGGAAAGGGCAGCTGTCCTGGAGGCAGCCCTGGAAGCAGGAGCTTGCCTGCTCAGCCCATCAAGGCAGAGTGCTAAGGCATGGCACAATATATTTATGTTGTCCTGAAACCTTGACTAATCCTCCAAAGTTTCTGAAGTCAGAGCACCTGGCAGGATTAGCCAGCAAGAAGAAGGGCTACATACCGCTTCTTACAACAAATTCTTTATGACTTTACAGCTACACTGTCAGCTACATAATGGTTTCAAGGGAAGAAACAGAAGAAGTGTGTAGATTTTGCTACACACCCTGGGCTTTATCTGCAGCTTATTTTAGGGGTAGTCTTTGGCCATTTGCCTAGAGGCCCGTCCTTTTCAATAAATTAGGCAAAGTTTGGGACATATTTATAACTTTTCTTGAGATCCCCAACTTGATGTGAGCTCTGTGGTTTCAGATGTCCCTTGGGAAAATGGTGCAGCCAGAGTGGGAGGTGGTGAAGGTTGTCCTGCACTTGCTCTATTCCCTGTCAGCCCTGTCTTTATGGATCCTAAGGAGTTGTTGCAGTGAGCAGGAAAACTCCCTAAAATACCAGTGGTTTTTGCGGACAGACTGTTACCTTTACAGCAGACTGGGATCCTTCTCATAACATATTAGGATGCTTTTATAGGACCTGTCTCCCTTCAGCTATCTGGGCTGGAAGTTGTTTTGTTACTGTGAGTTTGAAGCTTGGGTGTGAAGGCTGTGACCAGTGGCCCAAGGGATTCCCTGGGCTGCAGCCACAGCAGCAACCATTTGTTTTCTTTTGACAGCCTGTGGAGGCCCTGAAGGCAGCTCAAATCCACCAGTTGACTACAAGCTGCAAACCACAACCCCTCTCCTCTGTTTTGGAGTGTATACCTCTAAATACAGGTACAGGAATATCAGTCCTGGGGGGCCTAGCTGTGCTTTTCCAACTGTTCTCCAGCATTTCACTGGCTTTTTAGTTACTCAGGATTTGCCTGCAGGAGTTTGCTCCTTCATTTTGGCATCCTTAGAACTCCAGCTGCAGACTTCCCCTCTGGGGTTACTTAAAGGGTGAGGTTTTCAAAGGGCTGGGAGGTCTTCTGTAATCCCGTTTAAAGTAACTTGGGGAGCATAAAAGGTCTGCAGAAAATACATTGTCCCTCTCTACGACTGTCAAGAAAGTGTGAATGAACCAGGTTAGGAAATCACAGAAAGGATGTTTCTAATCCCTAAAGGCACCCTATGAGGGTGCTGTTTTCATGTCCAAAAGCACTTCCCAAAAAGTACAGCTAGAAGGAATTTTAGATAAAATCGAGGTAGAAGAAGGAGATTTCTTCACATTTTTCTGTGTAAAATATTAGACCCCAATAGTCCATTCTGTCATCCCAATACTTTCAGGCAGAGAAAGACTGATCAAATTGATAACACAGAGTTCATCACCACACTAGTGCCAAAACCTGATTTTTTACCAAAACATGCAGGGAAAGTCCTGAAGCTCCAAGAAGAGGTGGATAACTACCACATTCTTGGATAGATGCTATAAACAAAGAAATCCCTTTTCCCATTCCCCAGTTTTGAGTAGATTCCAACCTTATTGAAGACAAACAATAACCAAAAACCCCAACCATATGCTTCACATATAAAGATGGTCTGTAAAGCCCCAAACTTATTTATGGATATGGTCAGACATCATGGATCCTACCACAACTGATGTCTGGCCTCTCAATCTCTGTGAAGATTGGGGATTTTCCATAGGCTGCCTGTTAGACAGTAATCTCCAAATTCAGCAGTCCAAAACCTGGCTCAGCAACTGCTTGCCTGCTCTACTTAGCCTAAATAACCAGGCTGGAAGGATAGTTGTTATTGCCCTGTGGTGTCTAGTACGATGTCTTTTCAACCTGCCCCATGATAAATTTACATAGAGGGCCTCAGCTGTGATGAACGTCAACTTTTACTCTCAAACTCTTAACAAAACTGTTGGAGAGATCTGAAGGGACCTGAATACCCTAAATAAATGGTGGCTGTCCCAGGCTCAGTCTGCTGCTGCATACTAAAGTTAAGCCCTACCAAGGTCAGTAGAATGTGCATCCTGCAGGGATGTGGCCTAGGCCTCACTGAGGGGTTAAGCATGCCGATTTCAGCAGGAAAAGAGAAAAAAGGCGGTTGCTTATTGCTTGGGGCTTTGTTATAAACAGGTATGTCTGAAAACCATTTTCTAGCAGTGCACAGCTACAAACACAATATTATTTCTAGAAACCACCCATGGCCTCAGTGCTGAAAGATGCAGAGAGGCCTCAGCACTAGGAACATCAAGTTCTCTTGTTCCAGACTGCGGTTTCCTTACACCTTTCCATTTTGGCATAAGTTTGCAAAGCCACTCTCCATTTTTAATATTTAAAGGTTAGCTGACGCACCAAGCATATTCTTGGGAAATGGTGTAGCTGCAGCTCCAATGGGCATAGCTGAAAGCGGGAAAAGTAACGTGGCTGTGTATCTTAAACAAATGGGGAGACAAGCTGCATGAGCCAGGAAATACATTTTTGCCTTGCCTAGGGAGTAAGTCTTACTTTCTGCTTCAAACTATAAAGATGATGGCTAAAATTAGATGATTCATGTTGATTCACTACAGGTTTAAAAACAAAAAAGTCTCTCTGACCAAATTTTTTAGTGGGCAGGAGAGCCTTTTTTGTTAGAAACAAAAAAAAAATCCAAAAGGCAGAAAGCACAACACACATACACGTTCACACATGCTTAAAAGTTACTGTTTTTCACCCTGGAAAATGTGGTTTCCGTAATTGAGGGTTGTAAAAAAGAAAAAAACCTTTTAAAGCATCCCACTAGATTAGTCATTCCAGGGTGGGTCAGTCTTATCATATCACGTGATGTCCAGTAATGGTGATGCAATAAAACAGATGCTGTCTGAATTTCGTGCCACCAGTCAGCAGCAAAACTATGCAAATCAAACCACTAGTCCTTTTCTAGAAATTCCAAAACATCTCCTCTCTTCCAGGCTCTGTGCTTATTAGCCTCTGCCTTCCCAGACAAACTAAATACATGATAATTTCTTCTTCAGCAGCACATGACAAGAATGAGTTCCAGACTACTGGGAATACAGCTCAGAGGAAATTCTTGTTGTATACAGAGGGATACTGTACCTTCTTGGAAAAAGAGGCGGGAAAAAATAATATTTCCATAAATTGATTACAGTCTGGTATTCTGTATGCTTTTATACTATATATATAAATACTTATATTGTCTGGCAAGAAGTACTGTACATAAAATCTCATCCTGAAACAGGATCAACCCACTTAAATCTTTCAAGACCCTGTACCAATGGTGAAAGTTTTTACAGCATGAAAGGATGATGACAAAATGACCAATACCGTTTCATTTCATATATTTCTCATCAAACTGATATGTGGATACAGAAAAAGGAAAGGTAATGTGCTGTACTGTCAAAATTAATGGCTAATTTATTTTAAAAGAACTCTATTATAAAGTAGAGTATGTGGCTTTGAGTGACTAGCTATAAACAACTTCTCTCCAAAAAATGAGGGAAAGCCCAATAAAAGTGCTACACACAAGATTTTATTGCCACAAAGTGAGATAGCATTAGGAACACACAGGGAAGTACAAGGGTGCAATCAGAATGACTGGCAGCAAGCACAGCAGTGCATATAAATCATATTGGCTGAATAAATGATAAGGTATGATTTTTATATTGAATCTGGTTTTACTTGAAGAAATGGTGATATTTCTACTAGAACATGTAGCCTGGAAGTTACTTATGACTGGACCTTTCTTCATTCTGTAGGTAAAAACAACAAATACACAGCAACACTGTCATCCCCCTTGAAACATTTCATTTAGATAAATGTCCTGCCAAGTTTTCTACCTTAAAAGTAAAGTTCTCTAAAAATCTCTGAAGCTACTTTGGGTATGTAAGTGAACCTTAGTGAGAATTTCCCCAGTGGGACAATGCACTCCATTTTCAATTATGTTTCTAAAATTTGTAGATATGACTTTTATAGATAAAGAAGAGGTACCAGAGATCAATTTAATTGTGTAATAAATTCCTGAAGAATGAAAAGCAGAATTTTCAAAATGTGAACCCAGCTCTAGTGAAAAGACAGGATGTGATGGCAGTGGCTACATGGCAACTGCATCTGGGCAAAGAACACATTACCACTGGCTTGATCAGAAGATCAGAACTGACCAGTGTACCCAAAGAAGAGACAACCAGGGTCAATAGGTGCCTTCCTAAATTAAGCTCCAGAAAGGTATGTTGCCATGGACACCAGAAGTTTGCTCAGCCACTGTGGTATGTGCACATCAGAGAAGTTGAACAGACAGCTGTGGCAGAATCAAATCATCCCAGGGCTTACCCTTTGTGCTCTCTTTGCAATGGTGGCCCTGTGAGGCTGAGGTATCAGAAGCTTGCTGTGAGACAGAGGTGTCCACTCCAGCATCCACTGAAGCCAGCATGTTGCCTTTGGGAAACAATTCAGATGTTTTGAGAGGTCTCTAAGTGCTGGCCCAGGAGTGGGGCTTGGGACTTACCCTGGAAAAGGCCTGGAGTAAAAGTTCAGCAGTGGCTGATGAAATTGAGACTGAGGAAATAAAGTGGCCTCAGTAAGAGGAATGGGGATACTTCTGGAAGGTTTTCAGTGGAGTAATGAACTGAATTTGATTTGCAATCAAATTTGAATCAGATTTGAATCTGATTTGCAACAGAATGGCATCAAAATGAACTTAAGGAATAAGAGTTGGTGAAGAAAACTGCAAAAAAACCATTACTTTTCAAAGGATAACACCTTTTTTAGCATTGACATTTTTCCAGATTGAATATTCAAAAAGCTTCAGCATGGCTTGAAAAGACCCACAATGCTGCCAGTTATACCCTGTCTTTGGTTTTCATGCTCAATCCCTTCTGCACCAGCACAACAATGTTGTGTGAAGGCTGAGTCTGAGTTAGTTACAGCCTTGAGGTGTTTAGGAAGTAATGTATAGACTAGATGCTCAAGAAAGAGCTGCCAGTATTGGGTCTTCTTGGCCAATAACTCAACCCAAAAAATCTTCTTCCATGTCTGCAACCATGGTGGTCCCAGATCCTGCATACAATAGACTCCCCATCCCCTGTGTGATTCATGATGCTCTAGCATGGCAACTTGGAGCAACTGAGCAGAAAACAGCATTTTTCTGAGCTAGAATTGAGGATGCAAATGGCATTTGAAACTGGAAGAGCAGGAACTGGGACCTGTCAAATGAAAATGGAAAGAGAATTGAAATATAAAGAAAATTTCCTTCAAAACATGAACTTTGTACTGAATATTTCAATACAGCCTATGTATTGAAATAACATATGTAACAAATATGTAACAAATTGAAGTGCCATTGCAGTCAGAAATGGATATGCAATCTTTATGCATTTACAGGAGTGTGGAAGGCTTAAAAGTGCTGTAGTATTATAGTCTATGGCCTTTATTGGAGACAGCCAAGACATGCAATGGTATGATGTTTAATTTGGGAACACATTTTCTGGTTTTTTTACTTTTTTACTTATGTTTTATTTGGGAGAAATAGTCTAGTCACATTAAACATTTATGTCTTGTGAATTTACTCAAGTGAATTGTATGAAACAATACAGAACAGGGGATCACACATTCTGCTTGGAACAGGCATTAGCATGAGAGTTCTGAAACAAATTGCAGGAGTGTGGCAAATGAACTGTGCTGCAGAAATATGTTTTTTTCTTTTTACTAGCAGAAATGCTGTGTATTTAAGCAAGGGCCAATTTACATGTACTCTAAGGTTTTGCTTTCTGACTGCAAGACTGAATACGATGAAGGGATAATTCTGGATAAATTTATTTTAAATGCCATCATGTCAAAATGGTTAAAGAATTTATCAGCTTCTGAACTGACCATGTAACGAGTGGGGTCAGCAATGGCAACACTGGTTTTAGTAATTCCCCTGCCTGCAACACTTTGGGTGCAAAGAAGTGGAGAAGTTCTGGAGAAGTTGTGGAATATAGAAACATTCTGCTAGGCAATTTGGCAGAAAACAATAGTATTGCATGGAAATAAAAAGTTTTTCTAGGCTTAAAAATAGCCAGCATTAAAAAGGTGATACTGCACAGGTGTGTCACTTGCTCCTCTACTTTATGGGTCATGCCTTCCCCATGTCTCACATCATCATTACTGCTCAATGCTCTGGGGAAGGGCGTCTCAAGGAGGGCTAGCAGAGACCTATGGAGCCTCCCTGTTGACCTAAAGAATTATATTTAAGATTGAAATGTCTCTGGGGAGTGCTAACAGACCACGATCATGATAGTAGAACAGCACATGTGGATCTAACGTTGAGAAGAAAAGATTTCAAGGAGACAGAAATAAAGACAAGTTCCATTAGCCATTTGCTAAAAGTGACTCGTCCTTGTTTTCCACTCTAAGAGCTGTGGACTTGGACAGACAACAGAGGAAACCTTCCCTTCCCAGAAATTTTAACCAAGCTGAATGAATTTCTGTGAGAGAACTGAAGTGGCTGACAGTGATGGGAAAGATAATCAATGCTAGGGTGAATGCTTTGCTTCACTGACTCAGACATTGCTCAGTTAATGTTACATTCAGTACTTGCAAGATTCCAGCACAACCCTTGTGGCTTTCCCCACTGGTTTTCTTCACTGAATATCAATTCCTGGTAGGGCTGAAGTGGAAACAGGGGAAGAGAGGCAAGCACCATCAGATAAAAGTAATATGGACCCCCACAACTGCTTGAGCTTGTGCTCCTTGATAAAGTACTGCAAAAGACTATAAACTAGGCATGAAGAAATTCAAGCTGGAAAGTGGGGATGTCTAACTGTTAGAGGAAGGGGATCTTGCAATACCCTATTCATAGGAGCAGCAGGAGGCAAAACAACATGATTATTTTTAAGATGGAGCAACCCTGTGCTTGTGAAAGGGAAGTGTAGTAATACAAGGACCTGACCTTTGTGGTCCAAAAAGTCCTAGTGCTCTCTTGATTAATAGGAAAGGTGAATTTCAGAAAGCTGCTTATTCATAAAGAGAAAAACAAACAAATTTCCCTTTATTTAGTAGGTGATTATAATAGATTCATGTAACGTGAGTGAGGAAACACTAGTAGCTTTAAATACTCCCCCAAATATGGAGTACTCCCCCAAAACAAGGAATGCTGCTGCTTCATCTTTTAAATTTGACTTGTGGTTAGTGAAGCCCTGGGAATATTTTCTTTGTCTAATTAAGTATCATTTATAACCAAATGTTTGATGAGAAGTGTCATGTTTCTGGGCTCTTTGTTTTTTACAAAAAATCCCAGCAACAAAACCTTTCAAAAGCAGATGTGCTACACTTATCTGCTGTTGGGTAAACAAGTCTTGGATTCTGAGGTTTGGGATTTCGTGACCTGCTTGTGCCACAACAGATACCAGTCTAAGACACGTCATGAGGTTTCAGTTTGGCTCATAGACACATACAAAATCCACAAATGTTAAAAATGTGACTGCTAGAGCACGTACCCTTGTCTCTTATACTGCCAGCCCTGGCTCAATTTAAGAAGGGCTGCAACAACCTCCCCCTATTTCTGTGTGAGTGTTCAACCAAACCTCTTCCATGTCTGGTGGACCTTTCCCTGAGGGTGGTCTGCAGCTGCTGGGCTGAAATTGGTGATATGTTACTTATTGTCAGGGCACATTTTTGGAAATTCAATTTATTTCCAATATGAAATACCAGTCAAGATGGTCCTTCTACAGAAGGCCTAACTGGCTGCTGTTCACCACAGCTATTAATTACCTTTCTCTGCTTTTTGTTGCCCATCAAGCCAATTTAATTTCCCTTAGTCATAGATTCTGTGGGCAAAGAAAAATCAGTAGGTGTCATACATCTTGAACATAATACATATGTTAGAGAAAAATAACATAAGTTAGAGAAACATGGTCAAGACAAGTGGAAGATTCTGGGGCGGGGCAAAGTTTCTAGAAAACCACATAATCTGTGGCGTCAAAAGGGATGCAGTGAGCAGAATTTAACAGGGATTTAATCTGAGTCTGATACAATGCAGTATTTCCAGGTCTGACCCAAGGATAGAATAAGGTATTGTACTAAATGTGCAAATGACACCAAACTGGGGAGAAGTGCAAGGTTAAACCTCAAAGAAATCTTGCCATATTGGAAACACATAATGGGAACAAAACGAAATGAAACATTTTTCAATGGGGACAAGTGTGGGGCGTGCAGACACTGAGCAGGCAGCACACCAGTAGGAGAGGACCTACAAGCTGAACACAAGTCAACAGAATTGTAGAGCTGCAAGAAAAGCAAAAACTGGGCTCCATAGAGGATGGGCAATAAGACACACGGATAGAAAAGCCCCAGCACTGTGCTACAGCACAGCCACAGCTGAAACTGTGTAGCTGGGGGGGTTGTACATTGAGAAGGACATAACTGCTTGGAAAGAGTACAGAGAAGAGTGATGACAAAGAGCATGAGCCTGGAAAATAGAGCCTTGGGAGAAAGATTGGATTTATTTATGGATTTTTTGTGAAGAAGGAATGGCTAATCAGGGGCATCACAGGTTCCCAAACCAAGAAAAACTGCTGATAAGGTGAAGAGAACAATCATTTTTCATGCCCATAGGGTAAGAAAAATGTCTACGGGTTGAACATCAGCTAGGGCACTCCTAGGAGCATGGGAAGCAAAGAATGAGGTAAATGACCAGAGGAAAAATATTTTGGAGACTGCTAGGAGCAGTCTGGTTAAATGTTGATCAGGAATGATGCAGCTAGAGCTGACCCAGTCATGGGACAGCAGAGATGAGTTAGACAGCCCGCTGAGGTGGAAATCACTGACCTGGTAAGACAACAGTTGGAAATATGGGTGACGGCTCAAAGCTATTTAAAAAATGAGCTCATGCCACTTCAAAGAAACTACAGCTTCACAGCTCTTTTTCATGGCTGCCTGGAAATTCTTATACTCTGGGGAGATGGGGCTGTGTGATGCCACTTGAGAGCAACTGACAGAAAGCATGGTTTAATGCTTGGCAATAAAAAGTTTTATTGTCTGGTTTAGTCACTCTCCTCTCACCATTGCAACATCGCCAGGACATTAATCTCACGACTATTAGCTTGCAGTATTTCACCTTAAGATAGAGAGAAACAATGAAATACAGACATGAGTTTATTTCGGATTGGTTTACATTGCAGAGTACATGCAAATTAAGGCACATATGCAAAAAGGCACTGAACTGAAATGCTTCTTAAGTAACTTCAGGGGCTGCCACGAAGCATTAATACCGCTTTGGGTATGTTCAGTGTGCCTGAGTTCCTTTAAGGCACCATTCAGGTTTCTCATAAAAATTGCAGGACCTTGGGGGTTACAGGGAAAAAAGGTTCAGGATCAAGATCCTGTGGTCCACTGACCCAGGTAATCAAAGCTAAAGCTGCTCACAGCAACTCTTTGTGAGCTATTGTTCCCAAAGGTTTTGTTAGACAGGGCTCTCCTCTCACATTGTGAAAGAACCAAGAGAGCGGCATTTTCATAAGCCCAGAAAGGCATCTTTTTGGCCATTTTTATGTGAAAAATTATATGTGACATGTAGTGAAACAATGTTCCAAAAAAGCAAATGTGCACAATGATATAACACAGTGCAAGTTCTTTCTATCAAACAGCTTTTGATAATGACTTGGGACAAAAAACAGTGTCAAAAAGCTGTGGAGAGTTGATGTGAAAAATAACACATCAATAACTTCTGGTTAAAAATACTCTGATGCTACATATACCCACTATTCTTTTATTCTATTTTGATGGTTTTACATATGAGATGTTTTTCTGAGGACTGGAATTGTGCCTTTGTTGAAAATTTATTATGAATATTTACTCATCAGGGTTTACAAGGAGTACCTTTGAAGTCTGACCTCCATAATGACTATAAAAAGTCCTGAAAAGACAGAATCCAATCTGAGTGTTATCAAAAGCTGCACAAAGATACAGCAACATGGAAGGATTGAGGTTAATCACAGTATTATACAGCCTCATGGACTTCCTCATCCATTATACCAGAGCAGGCTGCTACAACAGAGGTGAAAGAGGTTTCCTCAGTGGTATTAGCTTCAGTGTCAGCAAAATCAGCAAATTACATCCTGCAGGGGAAGGTATTGCTGAAGTGGTCAAGATACTAAAGATGTAACAGATTTACAGAGCTGCATAAGCAGGTTTTTACATAAGATTTCTGGACCGAGAAGATGTGCAAATCTGTGGAATGCTTTCATTGCAACCAGATGGTACACAAGAGGGGAAATATCAAGTGTGAAACCATAAAGAGAAGGAGGTCAAATATCAGCCACTGAGGTGGTAGCATCTGGATGTTTAGTAAGCCTGTGTGGGAAGAAATTCAGAAGTCTGTTTGAGGCAGTATTTAATTTTCAATTTAAAGAAGTTCATAGATGATGGAAAAAACCCATTCACTTCTTGCACGAGCAAAATCAAGCAAGTTTTTTGTTGTCTAAACAACAGTTTCTTTAATGAATAGCAAGTTCTATATTCAAGTGTTGAAATTTTCCATCTCTTTGATGATTAACAGAATGAGGCTGATAAGTCTCTCTTTCAGCTCCATAATGCACTCCTAGACCTCAACGTGGTGGCCTCTTTTTCCCTCAATTCTTTCAGAACAGTGAAACCAGAAAATTATGTTCACTGTAGTGTCAGCACCAAGTTTGGTGTATTTAAAACTGCTAATGGAAAGAAACCTTATTTCACAGGGCTCTGTAAGAAGAAGTTTGGGGTGATGTGAATAATTTTGCTTGGGCATTTATTATGCCAGTTTACATTGCTGCTAACAGTAATAATCCCTTGACTGTCCTCACTCAATGCTTGGAACTTGAGGACATTTTCATGTATTACATGACAATTTCTTTTGACTTTATTCTCCAAACATCAAGGCATGATGAAAATTGTTTCATCAGCCTGAAATTTGTCAGTCATTAATCTGAATTTGAGACCTACAAAAACTGGAAAAGTGATGACTTTTGAAGTGATGAAGACTGCATAGTCTTCCAGGCATATCTGGCACACTTCTATTTCATGTAACTTTTTGAACTTGCTGCAGTGCAATTCCTTTGGGGAGATCCTTATGTATGAGAGACTTATTTTTTCTTTCTTTTCTTTTATTTTGGAATAATAATAAAAAAAATATTTGCAAAGAGTTGTGTCTGGTTTACAAATGGGATGTTAAACCAGCAATCATTTGCGTAATTTGCCACTGTAGATTTGGGAAGCCAGAAAAGAGTCTGAGTCAGCCAGGTCTCTGAGGTCCCAAACTGCATTTATGTTCCTAAAGTCATGCTGAGCTCAAAAGAAATTTAGCTGCCTGAATAATTTTTCTTGATTTTGTTGGTAAAATCTCCAGACAATTTTTTAAAAATTGTGTTCTAGATAATGGAAGAACTACGAACCCATCTTTTTATATTAGCACATAAAACCATCTGCAGATAACACGCTAGTAATTATTTGGGTAGCGGTAACACTATCAGACAATAAATCCTTTGTCGCAATTTCAGTTAAAATATTCCCCTTTTCCTAACCAATGCAAATGGAATTTTAAAAATAAATAAATAGACCTCTGAGGGAGAGTTTTAATGCCTTGGTTGGATATGCTACATTTCTCAATAGGAATCTGAAGGTGAAGCCCTTCCCTGTAATGGATGGAAACAGAGACACAACGAACAGAACGATGGAAAGAGACAAGCTTCTCTAAGTAACTGGGAAGAAAAGGGTGCAGGGAGGAAATATTTTGTTGTCTTAAAGTTGGTTTGAAGCAGTTTTTGAAAATGTTTTATGCTTTAATAATATGGCTGGGGGAGTGGGGAGTTTTTGCCTAGAATAAAACTGGAAGAATGATTCACCGCATGTCTGCAACTGTTCCTTGATCCCAGTTAAGTTTGACACCACTAACACCTATGAGTCAGCGGAGGCTCTTTGGGATGTGCTTTGCCTGCCCTGTTTTCAGACTGTTGCAGTAGGATCTTTACCCAAGGCTGGAAACTGGCTCCCAGCATTGCCTGTGTCAGTTTTTCCTACCCACTATCAAATTCCAGCCTCCACCAAGAGAAGGGATCTATTACTATAGCCAATGATCTCTGCACTACTGCTGTACTAGTCTATACTTTACTGTCTACGTCCAGGACCTCAATACTGTTTGTCATCTCTCTGTAGCCAAGATAACAGATGTTCCCATAGGGACTTTGGGGCACAGTGTTGAAGATGAACATCTGGAGTGGTCAACATAGCATAAAAAAGGACAGCTGTCGTAACCTGCAGACATGCCATGGGAAGGTTTTGTGTGTCATGCCTGGAGGCTCTTTTATTCTCCTTTAGTATTCATGTGCTCTGTGCTTAAGTTTAAAAAACAGTTCTTTTTCTAAAGTGATATGATGTAATTTGGGGATTTGACAAAGTAGAAAATAAGGGAGCTCTTCCATGTATGATGCTATGTTACAATCACATCTTATATGTCTTTGTCTTGTTTGGTTCCAAGATGGCTCAATCTCTGAGCTGCTTCAGCTTTCTATCTGGACTTGGCCTACAACCCCTTAGACAACTGTTGCCACATTTAAATTTTTGGCTAATGGACAGACATCTATCTTCTGGAGCCATTTTCCAAAAAATGTCATGAGTAAATGGTAATGGGAATACTTGGAAGCACATTTGATTGTTGTGCTAGCTACATTTATGCAGAATTAGAATATTTTACAGTAGTTCTCATGATTTCTTCTAGTTGAATACCTACACCTGTTTTGGGTTTTTTTGAGGGTGAGACAGAGCGGTTAATGGGCCTCTCACTAAACAGTATTATCTATACTGCATAGAATGTACTGCTGGATGATCTGCAAAACAAAATAATCAAAATAATTTCTGGGATCCATTTTTCTCTAGGTTTAAGTACCAGCCACCACCTACAATAAAAAAAATGTTTTATATATATATGGCACATGGTCTTCTTCTTGAAAGAGAGATGCTAGAGAATAATATTACCAAGTAATTCAATATATGTAGAAGCAATATTTACCAATAGGCACAGCAAGTCAGCAACAGGTCTGGAACAGAGGACATGGTTTTTATGAGAAAGCAAGTATGGATTCATCTTACAGATTTCATTTCAAGGCACTCATTTTAATGTGAACTTATAGGCAGTGTTAATGAACAGTCCAGATAAGAAAGTTTTCAAATAAATCCTCCTGTCTGTAGCACTTGCTCTGTAGGTATTGATTCTAGGTATTGATTTTAATTCTTAGAGTAAGACCAGCTTTGGGAATACAGAGTTAGGTGTTTAAGCATTTGGCAAATGCTTAAAGAACGCAGCAAAGCTCTTCAGGGAAAAGGTTATCTTTTAAAGTTTTCACTTTGCAAAGTCTTGTGAGTAGTTTTCCATTCTAGTCGGTCTGGGTAAGCAATATCTGTCAGTGATCTCACCTGGAAAAGCAATGATTAAGGGGTTAGTTAACATCCATGTCATATAAAATCATTGCTGTTGGCAATCACAAGTTTCTAGTGCAGATGAATGGTTTTGTTTCTCAGCTGTTTGCTTTGGACTGATTTACCATGATGCAGTTCATTTACACCTGATGCTTTTCCTGAAGTGGAAGACAGCACAGGATTCAGGTCACAGCTGGGTACGGCAGGCAACATCTTTCCATGGTACATCACGTCCATCTGCCGGGAACCAAAACATTCATCTGCTGAAAGTTTCGTAGATTTGTCATATTGGGTTTTGTTTGTAAAGCCTGTTACAGGGTTTTAATTATTTATCTTGGTCTCTGGCTCTTCCTGTGGCATTTGTTTTACAGTCATGGTCAGAGTTGCATTCCTGTTCACTGATAAAGGATAGTTTTCTTGTAGAGACAAGGAAAAATTCCACTGGCACTGGGCTTTCTGGCTTTCCTGAAGGTACAGAGTAACTGTTGCATCTGACTTCAGCTATACAGAAATGCTTAAGCTGCTGTTTCTTTGATTTACTATTGACTGAACAAAAACAGTGCCTCTAGAACAGATTATTTATTTTAAAAAAAGTCAGCACAAACCCCCTATGTTTTTGAAATGCTTATGTAAAGGATTTTTCTTTTTCTTTTTTGTGTTTTAATTGACTTCAAAATTTACAATCTCAAAGGCTGACATTGAACACATCCTGTCCTGCCTGAGTTTACAGTGCCCTTGAACTTCCATCAGCTCTTAAAAAATGAGGGGAAAGTACATCAGCTCCTACAGTCACGCTCTCTTTCATTCAACAACTCAAACAAAATTTTTTTTAAAAATGACAAATGCATTGCTATTTAAAATATAGATATAAAACTTAATTCAATTTTTTCTGCTCACCACTTGTAGATTTAACACTCTTAACTTAAATTCTCTTTACAATCTCCTGGAATTCTAACTCTAAAAGGTTAAATCTTTACCAAAGCATGGTCTTACAAGAAAAATTGAAGTCAAATTTAAAAAAAAAATTGTTCCTGTACTGCAGTCTGGGATTCTTGTACTTCTTCAAGCCCAGTCTCCCATCACTCTACTCTTCTAGGGCTTTGAAAGAAAAAGATTGAAGCACACCAATCACAGCTAGTACTTTGGGAAAACCTTTAAGGTAACTTCGATAGTGTTGTAATTGTTGTTCTCTGAGGTTGTACTATGCAATAATTAATTTGCAGGAAGTTTTGGATGTCTCAGTGTTAAAATATTGGTTTTGTTATAGCAGAAGACCTCATATGATTGCTAAATTTGCAGAACAAAAAGATTTGACGAACTGGTTTGTTTTCAAAGGGTATGTAAAAATAAAGTTTAATATGATCAAAAAGTTATTTGAGAGGAATTAAAAAATACTCTTGCCCAAAAAAATACACTTAAAAGCTGATGGCAAGGTCAATATTTAAAGTTCTTATTCTTTAACTTAGCAGAGTCTTTTCAGTACAAACAAAGATACCCTATAATTAGCCATCGCCTCAGACTATCCCGTTGGATTTTCCCTCTCATAATTCTGAAGAACGATTGTAAGTCTTCATGAAGGAAGGCAATATTTTAATATGACAAAAATGATATAAGAATGATGGAGGTGAAACACTTATTCCATTAGAGGGTCCTATATTTTAAAAATAAATGGCCTTTTAAATGACGCACAAGAATTTCATTTCAGACTGGTCTTGTGAAATGCAGTGGCTTTGTCTCTGTCGTGGTTTGGGTTGGAGGCATTTTGGTAAATAATAAGTTGTTTTAGTTCTTGTCCAATTATTCCTTCAGATGCAGTCTAATCTAAGGTTCCTTCTGGGGCAACAATAATATCACAGTAAGTGCTCTGTCCTCAGTGCAGAAGGAAATGGATTTTAGGAAAAGACATTCAGCTACACCTAACTTTTGCTGTCAGCTGACCTGCAACTATTTTTCCATCCAAGTGGGCCATTAAAAGGACTTCTAATTCAGTACTTCATCAGTAAATGAATCTCCTTATAATCCTGTTGACAGGTGCAGTTCTTGAAGGCATCCCCAGCAGCCTGGGTAAATTCATGTCATTGCCAGCCCTTTGTGGCCAGGTTACAGACCAGAGAGGACAGGAAAAAGCAACCCTTCACAGGGTCATTAGAAAGTGCACGCTGTCAGGGATGCTCAGCACTTCCCTTTTATTTCAAAAAGACATATTAATGGTGGTGCTGACACTGGAGACACTTCCTGCAAGGACCTGTATCGTTCTTCCCATCTGGTACAGGCTTTCTGACTCTGGGATGAGAAATAGCCAAAGGCTTCACTGCAATTCTTTTATTGCTATCTGCAACCATAGCACAAAACTGCACAAATATTGTTGCTGCACTGAGGAGTTTAAAAAGAAAATGTTGGAAATATACTTTAGAAAATGTGTCTGTTTTGTACACAGGGACAAAAATTCACAGGCATGAGACTAAAGGTGCTCTTGGTTGCTTGCCTCAAGATGACTGATCTGCCCTGGCCAGAAAAGTTAGGGCTAGAGTTTATTGCCTTGTATTGTACAGTATGGAAACTTCTTGAGTTGTTGAAGGAAGTGAAAATTAAATTTGAAGAGAATTCTTGATTTCTCTAATTTTATACCCAGGTGGTTTACTTAGTTCAGAGGTAGGTGAGTGCTTTACTTCAGCTAGAGCAAAATATTTCCATATTAAATGATTGGTTATGAATTCAGAATGTGAACTTACATCAGCCACTGAAGTTATGTTTGGAGAAACCATTTAGGTTTAAAACTAAAATTTACCAAGTCACTTTTCCAAGTCAGTGTTCTCTATACTCCCAGGATTTATACCAGTTTTTTTTTTTTTTTAAAGTTATCCATCAATTTTTATTATTTTAATAAAAAACCAATCACAGCTTTTACAGCTTTGATTTAGCCAATGCTCTCAGGTGATTGAGGAAATTCTGTAGAGACACTAAGAAGTGTAGCAGTTCATGCCTATATATCAATCTTGGCACTATGTTTCTGTTTGTCACTACAGCAGTAAAAGGCTTTTCTCAGTCTAAACCATAAACTTTTCTGCCTCACTGCATCCAAAATTGGATTATTTGCTGCAGAAAGTTGAAATTTCAGTTCTAGAGGATGTTGCTCAGTCTAAATGACAGTGAAAACAAGTCAAGTAAATTGAAATTATTTTCCTCTGTCTTCAGAAGGTGATTGACTCTGATGACTGCATTTGTGTTTTGTGATATTTCAAAAATATCATTTGAATTTCAGACATGACTTTTTTACCAGTGGTTCTAGAAATGTAGCTGGTGCTGTTTAAGTTTTTTCCAGGATAGAATTATTCATAAAGATCCTCCAAGAAGAGACCATAAATTACTCCTCATTTTACAGCCTGTCTACTGGTTTACCACGCTATGTCTGGGGACTTCATCTATTGCAGATGCCTCTTCATTCTTTTATGTGACAAAATAAGGTTCCCTCCTGTAATAGATCAACATTTCATTCCCAAATTTGCTTGAAAATTAGACAGCTTTGTTTCAAAGGGAAAACAGCAAATATTGTAAAATACTGATGAAAATACAAAAAAGTCTTCAAATCTTCGGTTTTTTTAGCAATTAATTTGCCATATTCTCCATTCTTTCTACTACCCCTTTAAACACATTTGAGGGACATTTAGAAGGAGACTAAGGTGTAGGAATCAATAGCCCAGACTTTGTAAACATCTGCATGTGAGACAGCAAGGGTGACAGAGACCAACATTTTGACACCCAAATACCCTTGGAGTCAGGAAGAGGAAGGTGCTTCCCAGGATTTTGAGCCCTAGGAGCTTTTGGTGCATACCAGAAGCAGCAGTCTCCTTGAGTGTCTGAGATCAAGAGCTACCTGTGAGAGAAATTGGCATCACTGACCCACCAAAATGGTGATGTCCTGTCTGAGCTGGCACATACAGCAGGCAAAGAAGGATGGTTGCTGTCCCTGAAGTCTGGTTATAGATTAGATTCAGCCAGGATCTCCCAGGTGCTTAGGGAAAGGTCAGAAAGCAACAGCTGAGATTTGCAGCAAAGCAGATGCTGCCTGGATGTAAGGGGTGGGGTGGGGGGGAAATCCACTGTGTGAGTGGTGCAGCCCTGAGAGAGAGAAAGCTTCATCCTTGGAGACGCATTCTTTGGAGAAGCTAAAGACACAGCCCTGAGCAACTGGGATTCCTTTTGGAGTTAGCCCTGGAGTGAGCAAAGCTTGACTTGAGGGCCACCAGCAGCCACTTCCAGCCTCAGCTATCCTGTGGGAAAATGACTTTCATGTAAGACACACAGGCAGGGTAGATGTGCAAAGACTGAAAAAACATACTCATGCCCTTCAGAGAGATAAGGTGAGGAAGAGAAATGGCTTCAGAAGAAAGTTTTAGAATAGAAATCTTGTTCAGATACTTTGGTTATAGAAAACAGTCTGTATAGTTCTCTCAAGGATGCACTTTTTGCAACATACAATGAGAAACCAGTTGTCTCTTGAAAAGATTTAGTTCAAATCCTTAAGTCAGCAGCAAGCTGTCAATAGTTAGTACTGAGCAGCTGAAAACTGTTGGATATTCTGGAAGGCTCTTTGGAAGAACTCTTCCAGTTCATTATGATATTGTGGGTTTCATTTTTATTTAAGAGAAAGTTCTTGTTAGAAAACATTCACTGAGTCTGTAACAATGATACCATAATAAGTTTAAGTGGGTGCAATTTTTTAAAATCCGCAAAAATGTACTACCTTTTTTCTCTGAAAAATGTTTCCAAAAGTAGATTTGTCTTTACTTTTACTTTGCATGCTGTCTCACAGAGAAAAAAAAGTTATTGTAGTGAAATAGGAAGACATAAATCTATTTTTAAGTCGATTGATGAACATTTTAAGGCTGAAAATATTTTGAAAAGACAGTCAATCCTCTCCCAAACTATAGTATAAACAAAGCTGCCACAGTCTTCAAATCTCACATAAGGCTAGGCTTTATGAATGTCAGTGGAGGCTTTCTAGTCCTCTACTAGAAATGAAAACATAAATTATCAATTTTCTGAATTTAAAGTCCCACCTAGAAAGGAAGACAATGCTTGGTAAAATCATGACTTAAATGCAAATTGAACACGACTTTATGAAAAACTTCACAAGTAATGACTTTTTACACTACTTAGGTTTAAAATTCCTCAGAAACAGTGGTTAAAATGTTTTAAGTGCTAAATTACAAGTTAGCTTTCCAAACTAAATCAACTGGATGGTACAGGAGATTGCAAATCAAAGTTTGCATCTTTTCCTTGAGACACTGGTCCAAAGCCTGTTGAAGTTAACTGGAATCTTTCAAGTGAATTCACTCTGGCCTTGGAAGATAAACATTATGTAAAAACTTTTGCCTTTATAAACCTTCTACTCCCATGAAGGATATGCAAACAAAGGGGAACCTAAAAATTGGATAAAACTTCTGAGTGCTGTGTCTGAGAGGCAGTCGTGATATGGGCTAAATATTCCATTTCAGGACTGGAATAAAAACAAAAGTTCACAAAATCTGCAGACAAGCATGGACAGCCCCCCCCCGCTGCTATATGCATGGTCCCCCCTTCCAGGCTGTAGATTTTACAGGGGCACTGGGTCATCCTTTGCAAGGACAAAGGCCTTCCTTGGGTCTGCCCCAAGCTTCCTGCAGCCCCCTCACTCCTACAATTAACATATCTGTAGGAGATAACTGTGATGTGCCCAGGGTTAACCTTCTCTTATTGGTACCTCTAGGTATCTGTGTGCTGAGTTTCACCTATTTGCTTGTCATATTTGCACTGCTAAGCCTGATTCCAATATTTCCAAGTCCTTAAAGTATAGTCCTACATCTTACCATGGAACCGGACATTCTTATCTTCACCTCATTCAGCCACCTGCAATGTGCTTTGAAGTCAAAAGGCTACCTGAAATTAAGATATTTTTGGTGCTCACCTGTCTTGTAGGTACTGGTATCATATGACAATCAGCCAGATTTCCAATTTTTTTCTTTTTGCATCGACACAGGTCAATTTCCCACAGGCAAAATCCCAAAGCATAAAGGGAAGCAGGACAGAAGCTTTGGAGATACCAGATGCTGCTGCTGGGAGCAGGGCAGACAGGCAGGAGTGGGGTTTATTACTTTTGGGAGATGTCCTCCCCATCCACAGCCCAGGCACTGAAACCCTCACCTCTTGATCAGCACTTTGTATTTACACAGCATTTTACATTGGTGTGGAGCAGGGTTGAGTGCACTTTGGGTGGCAAGGTCAGAACTGGTGAAGAATTTGCATTAACTCCTCCCAAAACTTCTGCACTTGCTAATCACCACAACCCCATAGTGCTGAAAAGCACATTAAATTGTTAAATATTTTTGCAGGACTGGAGGCTTCCAGACCCCATGCTGGGCATCTGAATCCTTTAATGGAAAAATTGCAAGTTTAAGACTGTGCTCCTGTCTGCTCCTGTAACAGCGAGATGGTTTCCCAATAGATTTCTGGGGATTTAGATCAAATTCAGTGGCAGTCTTGGTAATGGATGCTCTAATGTAGTTCAATAGTTTTTGAAAACCTCTGCTGTGAAATGGCTAGCTACAGCACTGAAACACTCCTGATCTTGCTTCTTTCATAAGAAACACTTGTGGCAGCAAAGCCTGAGACCTCCCTGCCACCTGCTGCTGAGCTGGCTGCAACTTGGACCCTGTGAAAAGCTTCTCTCCTCTTTCTTAATACAAAATTGCTGGTTTGTTTCCTTTTGCCCACCTAGTTCTGAAGTTCAAAGCCAGGTTTAGAGTGCAATGGCACAAGGGTCACTCAGAGCAAAATTTTGGTATAATACCATTCAATTATAATGCATGATCTCTAAATATGAAATACAATTCTTAGCTCAATCCAAGGTTTATTGTTTTGTTATCGTAGTTAACATTGCAGTTTGGTACCTCAGCCGCAATGAAAGTATGTTTATGGTAAAATGCCCTTCCCCAGTTTCCTAATTTACCCACTCCTAAAGCCCAGATCTTTACAGACTAATGCTTTTGTGCAGATCTGGACAAAAACTGTCAGTGTAAAGCAACCTACATGATGAAAAATATGTAATTTACAGCCTGAAACTAAATTCGTGTTGCTTGAAACAACTATTTTCTAGCTTAGCTGTTGGAGAGGCGGAGGTGCTAAACTAACTACAGCCTAGTTTTGCCCATTATAAGAGGTTAAGAGATGAGACAGACACAAGAGTAATGTGGAAAAGTGGGGCTGTAACTTTACTGGAACTAGAAAGCTGGCCATAGTCAAGATGCTCTCTGGGCTAATGCCTCTTAGAAGTTTCCTGTCCTTGGATAGAATACCAAATCTAGATTAAAAGCTCCTCCTTGCTTCAGGAACACAGCCAGAGAGATTAGGGTAGGTGTCAGGACCTACTCCCAGTTCATCATGTTGCTCGAGGGAGCCACGTGGCAAATGCTCTTCTGCTGCAGAGCAAGATCCAGAGATCTGGGTAGAGATTGGGCCTTGGCAGTGAGTCCTGGCCTAAATATTAGCTACCTGCCAGTCATGCTTTTTGGACTGGCTTTTCAGGAAGATAAAAGCACCCAAAGCACCAAAGAAAAATCTACACTCATTGACACTGGGCACATGGTCAGAGGAATGCTGTCTGGGCAAAATACAAAAGGCAGCAATAAAACATCCTGCTGCTGTGAAGCTTTCCCATCCAGCCTCATGGAAACCAGCCTAAAGCCAGAGAACCCTGTCTGTGAAGGAGGTGGAAAATTTCACACAGTGAAAAAACTTGAACCTTTGTGAAGAATCTGGGCTCACCCTCCCAAGCGCTGCAATAGGTGATAACCCTGCACACAGCATGGGACCTCATCTCGTCCTGCTGGTGTGGACCATGGGATGTCTAGCAGCATCTTCAGCACCCCACTTCCCTAGCCAAGCCAAAGGAAAGGAAAATCCCTTTGGGAAACTTGCCTTTGGCATATAGGAATATCTGAACGTGAGTTGCAAAGAAACAACTGCCCATCCACTGGCAATCTAACATGCTGTAATTTTTAGGGGCTTTAACCCACTCTTATTACATTTCAGAGCGTTTTCCTTGACATTTGGATGTTTGGGGCTGGAGAAACAGCCTCAGTGGATGATATTTGGCACTTCCTGGATTTTCCACACAAGGTAAGCCAACAAGCCTGAAGCAGCTGGGGCTGGCCAAGTCCTCTTCCCTGTTGTGCAGACTCATGATGTGCCAAGGAACCTCCACAAGTCAAGGCCCAAAGGTGAGAAGGCAGTGAGGAGAAATGAGACTTTGGCTTCCCACTTCACATCACTTCAAATGACTTTTAACATCCAGGAGGAAAAAATACAGTGAAAATCTCTCCCTGCACGTGCAGGAGGGTGAACACGAGACCTTTCTACTGAAGCTCCAGCATGTGTTGGTCTTTTATTTGGATGCAACTCTTCTTCCACCCCCTCACCACTGCTGATGAATACCCCCAAATTTGTCCCAGAAGCCTGTCATACCTGGGCATGTGGAAAAGGACAACTGTCTGCTGTGGAAACAGCAGCAGATTGGCTTGTGGTTACCGATCCTGTCTGCGGCTGAGGGCTTGCTGATGGGGAAGCCTACATCCAGCCTTTAGCGATGCTCCTGCCTTCCAGAGGTGGCTGGCAGAAGTTGCTGATGTCTTTGGCTGCCCTGAGTGTCCCTCATTCAAGGTCCTGCATGGAATTCCTTCCTCTGCCAAGTGGTTTAAAAAAAAAAAAAAAAAAAAGAAAAAAAAAGAAGCAAAAAATAATTAGACTTACACTTAAAAAAAGAGTTTGGAAAATATGTTTCTTAAAATCAACCCCCATTTAAAAAAATTAGTTCAAGATGTTGTCACTTCCTGAGCCAGGAGACACTGGGAGCACAATGCAGGAAGCTTGTCCAGCCCCTGCACTGCTGTCGGACAGGGACAAGTTATTATAGTGTGGGTGTGATTAAAAAAGGTTCTGAGCACCCAGACAAAATTTTCCTTTGTCCCTGTGCAGTATGTGTGTAACCCAGTCTGTCACCTGCACTGACCAGGGGATGGAAACAAAGTTGAAGAGTTTTACCTCTATGAAGTCATTTGTTTCAGACAAATTGCAAACAGCAACACAGATCCATCTGTGGTGAAGACTATTTCTGCCATGTTGTCAGTGGGATGTTGCTAAACAGAGCTGCCACAGACTCTCTTCACCCCACAGGCCACCCTCAGGAGATCAGACTGTCAGGGAGAGATGCAGTAGGATGCTGATGCCAAACAATCACAGAACCACAGAATGGTTTTAGTTTGGAGGGGACATTAAAGATCATCTCATTCCAACCCCCCTACCTTGGGCAGGACATCTTCCATTAGACCAGGTTGCTCAAAGTCCCATCCAACCTGGCCTTGGACACTTCCAGGGATGGGGTATCCACAGCTCTCTGGCAACAGGTGCCAGTCTCCCACCACCCTCACAGTAAAGGTTTTGTTCCCAATATCTGATCAAAATCTACCCTTGCCCTAATGCAGGAGGACCATGAGTCAGCTATGAGTGACATAGGAATAATTAAATCATTTAAGTGAGCAAGAACTGTGCTCTGTGTGTCTGTGCTGGTGTTTGTTAGGGTATGATACACACACCAAAAGCACTGAGGCATAAAGATGCCTGTTAAATGTTATTCTGTTATCACTGTGTCTGCTCCATGCAATTACATTCACAATTCATTTCTGAACTGGGAGAGGAGAGGAGGAATAGCTTTTTTCTCTTTAGCACTTCAGGACCAGATCCAAATCTCTTGAACATCAATGGGCACCTTCCCAATGCTTTCATTAGGTTTCAGCACATAGCCTAGCTGCAGTAGAACAAATGGAGATTATTATTTAGGCAGATAAACCTTCCATCACCTTTAACTAGCAGTAAATTTCAGTGTGACAGAGACATAACGCATATTTGGGAGTCAATACATTGCTTGCTAACTCTCTAACAATACTGGGAGATACGCTTTTTTGGAACTGAACATTTCAAAGAGATATAAACTGGAATCTGCAGTGCATAAGCTGTTGCTTCCAGAAGCCCCTAATTTTCTTCTCTTTCTTTTTTTGCTCCTGATTTCCTTAGCTTCAGCTTCTCCTTTCTTTGATTTATCCTACAGTCTTCACTTCAGTGAGGCAATGCTCAGTGTACAGAACACGAAGTCCAAGTTGAGTTTCTTCTTTTTAAGGCGGCTCTAACTTGACCTTTCTCCATTTTTTTAGCTTTTCAGCTTTTTCCAACATCTTGTAAGTTAAAATATATGGTATTGTAGTGTTGAATAAAAGTCTATAAGACACAAGAAAAAATTGAAAATTTCATTTTCAATGTATATTATACTAGACAGAACCACTGACAGTAGTATGCTAATGGCTGGATGCAATAATCTGAAAGGTTTTTTCCCAGGCTAAATTATTCTCTGAGTCTATGAATAAGTTTAGTAAGTGTATCATTTAATATGATTCTGTAATTGTTTATATCTGCAATTAGAATTTACAGATTTTTTTCTCAGTATTATCTGCATATATTTCTGAAGAATAACAAAAATGAAATTTAAAGGGTCTAAAACATACCCTGAGGTAAATTTCATATATAGAATATTATAGCATTGAAGATGGATCTCCCCGGATTGTCTGCAGAAAGCACTTTATTTCCTTTGATTGATGTTATCAAAGTCTTGACTCTAATATTTGAAAGTCAATGCCAGAACTCATGTTTCAAGAAAATTTACTGGCAATTGAAATATAAATTTTTTTGGGGTTTCTTTAAGGGGTTGAACATTTAATAAACCAGTCTTTGATAATAACTTTAAAGTGCTTGAATGTGAATTTAAGAAACTGAATTGTGAAAGTTGAGTTGGTTTCATTTTAAAGTTTTTAAAAAAGATTATTTCCTGTAAATTAAGATCTATACCTGTACACTGACAAGATTTAATTTAATAAAGTGGTTTGAACAAACAGAAGTATTTTTCCCCTCTCACTTAAAGATAATACACTGCAGAGATTAGCAAACACATGTTATTTGCTTCCTCAGATTTTGGTAGAAGAGAAAATATTTGTGTTCTCATCAAAATAATAGAAGTTCCATTTTATCATCAGCTGTAGGAGTATTTGATCCATATTTAAGTAAATTAAAATCATGGCTACAGACTTACGGGTCTGAATTTCAGATCCGTTGATAACAATAATAATACCCCAATAAATCAATTATGTAATAAAGGAGGATAAAAAAATCTAGTAAATTAATCACTTCATGATATTTTAACTAAAGGAAAATTCATAGCAACTTTTGTTGAAATTTGCAGTATATGGCAATAATGCTTGCAACAACAAAGATTAAGAAACCTGAATCTATGACTTTGGGTTTTGTTTTTTGTTTTACAGATACTGAGCTTAAAACTTCCTTATGAACTGAAATATATTGTTTATTTTCATTAGAGAGATATGAAATGAGTCATTAAGTCTTTGACCTAAATGCCTTTTTGCTTGCGTATGTTATCTCCAAAAGAAAGAACAAAGTGTTATTAGGCTACAGGTTATTTTTCAATGTGAGGGTTACGTTCAAAATTAAAAAAAAACCCCACATTTTTACTTGGTTATATATATTTGTTACCTAGTGCTGCTCTGCCCTCTTTTATATGTCCATTTCTCACATCAAAATAGGATTCACTCCTGTCCAAAGTTTTTTCCTAAATTCAAAATATAAGGAAAGAAGGTCAGAAAACAAGAGGTTAACCGTAACTTCTAACAATATAAATCCATTCAAGCCATAAATAGCAAGGTGATTTGGTTTCTTAATGCTTACCATGACTTTAAAATGAGTAGTAAGGAATCTCCAGTGCTGGAAAATTGAAGATTATTAAGGGTAATGAATACCAGCCAGAACTTAGATGTTAAAAACTGGGGCATAAAGCAGGCCAGAGCTGTGCTGGCTCTGAAGAAGTAAAGGTTAGGAGCAAGACTCACTGAGTTTATGCCAGAGAAATTCTCATTTGAACAAAACATTCCACGAAATCCACTGTACCTTGTCTGTGTTCCAGCAGCTTTCACAAAGGCCAGGCATCACAGTGGGACATTTTCCTGCTCTCTTCACTCAGCCTAGTGTTGAGCATTTCAGACTTTCAGTTCAGACTGAGATGTTGGATGTTGGGTGACACAATGGCAAAAAAATGGACAGTCATTGCCTGGGAAGGTAAAGCTTGATAAGGAGTTGATGGCCTTGGGTTAACCCTTGGTCTTGACTTTGAAAATACCCATTTGCAGTCCTCCAGTGAGGGTTTGGGTCCTGTTTCGAGTTCATTTACCTTGAATGGATGAGGAACTTGGTGTCATAATGTTCTGGAGTTAGCGCAGCATTACACTCTGGAATTTCACAGTAGATTATCCCAGTTTTGCCCAGTTGTGGTCACATCTCCTCTTGGAATCCTTGCAAAACTCTGTGTGGCCTAAATTTGAGTCCTCCCAAGGAATTTCATCCAAGTGGAACTGGCTATCCAGATTATTATCAGAGTATGCCACAATCTACACTGAATGGAAACCTCAATCAACAGGGACCTCTTGGAGCTGCACATATGCCTGTAAGTGCACTACAGCTTGGGAGGCCAAACCTTTTCTGTTCATCATGTCAGGACGACCACGAGCAACATCACAGAGCCCGTGAGTGATGCTGACAAGCACTGAGGTGAGCATGAATAAAGAAAATCCAATTTGTGCTGAGCACCAACACCGAGCCCTGGCCTTATGAAATGCACTTACTGGCAGAAGGCTGCTGTTTGCTTCCGCTTTCTATTTCGCTGGAGCCAACTCTTTAATCTCAGCGAGTGCCACCCCTGAGCAGTCTGGCATGTGCACTCTGGGGGCTGCTGAGATCCCAGCAGCCTCCTGCCAGGAGTTCATTAGTTACAAGAACAGGAGCGCTGCCTGTGTGCTGTGCCAGCGTGTGGCTTCCAGGTCTTTGACGGTGTGTGTTTATGCAACTGCAGACAGTGCTGGCGTCTGCTGCGCCTTGCAGGGTGACAAGGAAATGACAGTAAATCCAAGAGTGTGCTCATTCATTGCTTACGTGAAAATATCCTGCCTTCATCATGCCAGAGAGGAGCCAATGTCAGCGCTCAGAGCTCTGAGGTCACTTCCCCCATATCATGTCACATGTCTCTGGGGTACTTGCATGGACAGACCAGCAAAGTTGACAGGATCCATATTTTGTTTCAGAGGCAGTTGACCATCACCCTGCTGCTGAGGTCAGTGGAAAGGGAGACAAGACTGAGCCAGGCTGAGCCATGGAGCTCTCTGATACAGCCCTTGGAGATGCCCAGCTCCAGAAGGGTTGCTTTCCTGGATTTCATAGCCAGAAAATAGTATGCAAGAGTCAGTGACTTGCTTGGTGCCAGCCAGAGCAGATCTACTGATGCCGTGGACTGGCACTGTTTCGCACTGCACAAATATCTGGTGCAAGGTTTTTCGCTCCTCCTGACTGCTAATTCCAACTGAAATGCAAACCCATTTTAAGACAGTTTAAAAATGTAAAATTAGTTCTTAGTTTCTTATCTGCTAGCATCAAATCTGGCCAAGGCAGCTATCTGTAATTTTAGAGTATATCAAGAAGATTTATAGATCTCATGGAAAGACTCTTTTCCATCTCCCTGGCGATTTAGCCTTCCACTTGCTTTTTAACTTCAGTCCATCTTTAGATCCTATGGAAACAACACTAAAGCTAAATGCAGAACTAAAATGAGCTCACATCATCTGGAAAAACATCTTTCTTGGAGAGGCCATATTTAACTTAAACCTCTACCAGGGTAGCAAGAGTTTATACAGTGTTAAAGGGTTAGAGTTAAAGGGTTTATACAGTGATACAGAGAATTATACTCTCTGATAACCTTGTCAGGGCTTGCCACAAAGGAACATCAAAATAGAAATGAGTTTCATGAGCAGACATCAACCCTTTTTAATGTTAGACTGAAACAAAGGGATTGAGGTATAGGAACAGGAGAAGATGAATAGGTATGAAAAAGCTTAATATAATGATTACAGAAGCGATGAAAACTTGCAAACATGGTGTTATAACCATTGCATGTAAAATGAAGAGTAAATAACCACAGCAATAGCAACCAATATTTTTATGATGTGGCAATCATATATGTTATCCTTCCATTGTCCATATATGAATGACATTCAACTGAATATAATAAACCATTAAGAATGAGAGGTGAAGTGTTCTCAATTGCCATCTGAAAAGGGATCAAACATTTCAGTACCAAAGAGGAAACATTTATAATATGCCTTTGAGTTCAAAAAATGGAAGCAGCAGGATGGAGTAACTGGAAAAACAAAGTGGTATGAGAGAGCTTGGGGCAGAGGCCAGCCACAGGGCAGATAGAGGAGGAAAGACTTTTGACAGAAAAGTATAAGCCTAAACTGCAATGAGTGGCAGCTCTGTCCTGCAGCTACTGCAGATAACTTGAAATAAAATACTAGGAGCTATAGAGAGAACTGGCCAGTGCTCTTTTGACACTAATTCTCCTTCTTGGAGTTTTTCAGTTTTCCATTAAGAAATTTCACAAGAGGTATTAAAAAAATGCAACAAACACTAAAAAAAAAAAAGAGCCCAGATCATTGTCATACTGGACCTGGAACCAAAGATATATGATAGACTCTGTCATGATGCTTCTTCTTGCCCTGCTGCAGATTACAGAGCTGAGCTACTGAGCATTGCAGTCTGAGTCTTGAATTGTTTATTGGGATGTCTGCTTTCCTGTCATACTTGCCAGAAAAGTGTGGCTGAATGTCTGATCTGAAGCAGAATAATTTACTTCTGTTATCTGATGCTGTGCAAAGGGTGAGACTAATCTTTCATTGTCTGCTAGCAAAATAAAAAAAATGGATTCTCTGAGTATATCTCCCACTGTCCTTGACTCCATAGTTGCACAAACTTGCTGGAAGTTTAGGCTTTCAGCCTTCTAAAAGACTAGATGGTACAGTAGTCCAGATGTTCTTCACAGAAGGCTTCATTACAAGGATAGTGCCATTACAGCCAATGAACAAGAACTTGTAGGCATTCTTCAGTGCCCTTTCTGCAATGCAGTTGGCCAATTATGCAACTTCAGCAAGTATGGTGATGGAACTTGGTGGTTTTATGCAGTAGAGGTTCCTGCTGACTGGAAGGAAGACAGTGTTGTTCCAGTTTACAAGGGCATGAGGGAGACTTTGGGAAACTACAGACCTGTTAGCCCAGTCTTGATGCCTGGGAAAATTACACAGAACATCATACTGGGTGCTACTGATAGGCCTTTAGAGGACAAAGCAATCATCAGTGGGTTCATGGGATAAAGGGAAGTCCTGTATAATTTATTTAATATTCTTCTAGCATAAAGTCACCCACCTATTGGATGAGGGGAAGGCAGTGGAAAATGTTTTTCTGCACTTCAGTTTATTAAGGATTTTGATTTTGTCCCTCACAACATTCCTCTAGACAAGCTGTCCGACTATGCAGTGAGCAGGTACATGGTTCAGTGGGTGAAGAATTGAGTGAAGAGCAGGGCTCAAAAGGTTGTAGGGAATCTGTCTGGAGGCCAGTCACCAGCACTTTTCCCCAGGGCTCACTTCTAGGGACAGTTCTGTTCAATACATTGGAGACTGCAGTAGGAAGTTGATGCTGATGATGCTAAACTGGAATATACTGTTGACTCTCTTAAGGGACAAGAGGCCTTGTGGAGGGATCTGGATAGTTTGAAGCACTGAGCAATCATCAGTGGCATGAAACTGAACAAGAACAAATGCTGGGATGGAGAAGTACTTTCCACAAGTATGAATTGGGAGTGGCATGGCTGGAAAGCAGCCCCACAGGAAGGGGTCTGAGGCTGCAGGCTGACAGCATGCTCAGCACAAGTCACCAGTGGCAAACCTATCTTAGGATGCATCAAATACACCACAACCATCTGGTCAAAAGGTGGTTGTATCCTGTACAGCAGGTTGCAAATCCTGCTGTATTTAGCACATACAGATGACCTGCAGGGTCATCTTGAGTATTGTGGGTCCCAAAATTTAACAAGGATGTGAAGGTCCTTGAATGTGTCAGAGGGGGACAAAAAAATGGTGAAAGAGCTGGATGCCACATCCTCTGAGGAGCAGCTGAGGACAGGGGCTTAATCTAGTTTGGAGAGAAGGAGGCTGAGGCACCTCACAGAGCTGCTCTCTGCAGCTTCATGACAAGAGGAAGTGTAGAGGGTACCCAGCGCCAGCATGCATGGGAATAGCTAAAAAGCTGCTTCCAACAGAACGGATATAACTGGAAACAGGATTTTAATTTATGTTTCTGACTCTCTTTCAGGACAGGTGCTCACAAGCAGTATCACAGTGTGCAGGTGTAGCCAGGAACAGGTTAATGCAATCCTCAATTTAGCTTGAAAAACCATCACTTGAAGTCTGGCAAAGTCAGAGCCAGAATTTTGCAAATCCCCTACATCTTGTGGAGAGCCATTTCCTAGTGGGACTGCATGAGGAAAGTGGATTTCTGTCTCACTTGTGGCAAGAAGTTAATGGCACAATTTGTATCCAACACAGTTGCTATGAGCTCTACCTCTCCAGACAAGTTTGCCCATAGAGTTTCTTGAAATATTATGAATTATGGGCTGTTTATCTTCCTGGTGAGTGTCCTTCACCCAGGATCTCTCTGGAGAGAGTGAACATGACGGTCTGTAAACACCATTCCTTCATAGGACATGTTTGTTTTGACCACACATCCTTCCTGAACCCTGCCGTATAGAATAGCCCAAACAATGGAACTGCCTGGAGCCAAAAGAAGTTGTGCCAGGTGAACCCAGCCTCCTTCAAATCAGAGGCAGACACTGTGTCAAGCCACAGATGATACAGCAGTCTTGAAAATATGTAACTGATATTGAAAACCACTCTGAAAATTATCTAAAATGTATTAACCTTTACCAGAAACAGGAAAGCAGATAAATGATTGATGCAAAAAGAAGGCTCGTTCTAGGAAAAGAAACCTCAAAAGTTTTAAGAATGTGACTTTCTCTGTTTGGTAATGCATTTTTTATGTATGAATTTGTATTTTGGCATTCAAAAAATCCAACCCGCAAACATTCCTACTTTATTTTTATTAGTTTTTCTTTTTCTCTGTTTTTAAATTATTTTGATTTTTAGCCTTTGAGGAGGAAGAACAATAACCAAAGTCATGTATTACTTTGGATGTAAAAGTTGAAACAATTTTGATTTATGAATACAGGGGAGCAGTCCCTGTTTCCTGAAAAGCGGGAATAAGGATTGGATACAGTCACAGAGAAAAGGATTGTCCAAATTATGACACACCTTGATAACACATGAACCACACTTGTTGCCTTCCAAAACTTTCTCTGCTGTCATTCTTGAGTAGTGATGCATGAAAAGCACTCCTGTGCCTGCCTGGTGCTTGTATTGCCCACATGGAGTGCTGAAAAGTGGCAGCTCCTCATGGGGCTGCAAGCCTAGAACCTTTCCAAGCACAGGCTGTTTTGCACAAGCAAGAACCCCTGGAGAAATGGAGCCATGGGGAGAGCAGAGCTCGCTCCCTCTCAAGGTTTGTAATGGGCCAGAGAGAGCCAGGGCACGTGTGGTGGCTTGGAAGCACAAGTGCAGCAGGCAGGAACAGAGTTGGAAAGGCCCAGAGAAGCCCTGGCAAAGGGCTTTGCTCAGTGACACACAGAACAAGAAACAACTCTGGGGGCCACCCTTGGAGCCTAGGAAGCTGTCTTTCCCCAGATGTGGGGTATGAGGGTCACCTTCGTGGGGCATGAGCAGCAGGCAGCAACCTGGCCAAAAGGGAGGGACCCTACAAGCCCTGAGCAGTGGTCATGCTTGATGCTGCAGAGGAAGGCCAGAAAGCCATGGAAAACGGCGCCAATCTGTCCCACAGGAAAATTCCTTCCTTATCTCAGCACCAGTACAGGCTATTCTCTAGGCATGTGTCTAAGACCTGTTTTGTTGTCTCACAGATTGGTCAACACTTCCCAGATGTCTAAAACCTATTATCCCTCAGCCTGGAGCTGTCTCAGGGCCTTATGAAGGTGGCCATACTCGAATGGATGCTGAACTAGCACATCCTGAACCAATTAACTCTGGCTGTACTAATTACATTTCCATACTGTGCTGTATTTAGCAATAATCCAGACTGGATGTAACAACTTCCTATACAATTGGCACTGAGAGCCACATCAAAATAAAAAAATAGTCACATCTTTTGGTCGCTGTAGGTGGAAATTTTTTTGAAGCACAAGTGAGACTTCACTTTTTATTTTTACTTTAGTTTTTAACTATGGCCATTGATGGCCTGATCTGAGGTTTATGTCTCATCCCAAATGTTTTAATATGGGCTGCTGTTATGTAGCAGGGCACTTTAGTGTGAGGGTTTTCAGTACAAAGCAAGTGCTGTTTACAGCACTGGAGTGCAGCAATTGTGCTCATGCCCTCGGGTTCAGGTGGCCCAAAGTTCACTGTGGTGCTCAAGGCACCTGACCAAACACACACCACGTATGTCTTCCTCCTCTACAGCCCTTTGCCAGCCATGTTTTAGGCAGCTGCTATAGAAATAAAGTAGGAAGTTTTAGTGATGTATTGTGCTTGGCCATCCTTGCCTGGTGCTTTTGGCTGGCAGGGACATGTTTCACCATCGAGGCAATATCCAACATTTCCTCCTGCTGTTGAAAAAGATCCTCTGAAGGGAGAGATTTTGTTAGTGAGCAACACATCTGACATCATGCTAGAGCTGCTCTAATATAGGCAACATTGAGCCCCAGGCTTTGAAGCACAATAACTCTTTGCTTCCAGTGGCTTAGCTTTTGAGATTGCCTGTTTCACAAGGCCAGCTCAGGTGGCTCAGTGATGGGAGAGGCAGCAGGTGTACGGGAACTTGTCCTGCCTTGCTTCATTCTGGACTTTGTCCTCTGATTAGTACTCCTAATGTTTCCCATGGGGACCATCAGTCTTTTTCGCCCACATCTGTAAGAGTGAGACTGTTGGAACAAATAATCCTAAGGACAATATCATTTTGGCAGTATGAGCTAGCACAAGGAGGAAATTAAATGGAAGGGTGTTGGGCGCTTTCAAGGTCCAAATTCAGCAGCTCTGTTAAGCAAACTTTTCTTGGAATTGAAAGAACAGGGTCGTAAGTGCCGACTGTTTACTTCCACTGGCTAGAGATTATTTCACGCCTAATCTATTCACTTCAGTGGGAGGTGCAGATGTTTGGTACTTCCCCGAAGCAAGCATGAAAGGTCAAATCCATCCAAGGCCTCCTTCCTTCTGCAGGGCACCCAAGAGCAAGCACTGGTCCCTGCATGGCCATCAGGCACTGAGTGAACATTGTCTGGGTGAGCAAACCCCACGAGAGCTCTGTCAGACTGGTCAGGTCTTTCAGGGATTTGTATTGCCCAAAAAGAAATGCTGATTTTTAGGAGACTTTAAACTTGAATTTGGGTTCCATAATTAATGTCCTCTCTATAAATTCATAAAACAAGCTGAAAAGGGGCAGGCAAACATGGTTCATCTTCTTCCTTTTTTCCTCCCTCACTCCTGCTTCTTTTCTCTGGGGTGTGAAAAATACCACTCTGCTGGCATACTTTAATTCTGCTTTATCTCATTTCTTTTGTCACCTTGCTCTATTATTGCTATTTTTCTCCCCTTCTCACCTACATGAAACATGAACTTAACAGATTTCTGAATGAGATTTCCAGTCTAGGATGTCCCAGCAGTCTGGAAACAGGGTAAAATGTCTTCTGTTTGGGTGAGATTTCTCCCATGGTAAGCGACACTGCCTGCTGCTCACAGCCTCCTTTGTGTTCAAGCAGGCACATTTGACAAAAGAAAGGATTCAGAACAGATCCTGTGCTGGCATAAAACATCACATTTCTTTGGAAATCTGCAGAGTACTGAGCCAACACACAAGTAAAGACACCCCATTCCTCTGACAGGACTGGGTCTGCAGGAAGAGGCAATGTCTTTAATTAGCTGAATTGGTATGGTTGCAAAAGTAGCCAGCTTTAGGCAAGAGCTCCTCTTCCTCTTCAAGCCTACAACTGAAGCAGCTTCTTTCAAAGCTGAATGCCAGCTGAGAGGGATTGTTCACAGTTTAGTCCTTCTGACAAGCTGCATTATTTATTTACTTTAAAGCAGGAATTATAAGGCCAAAAAACTTTATATTAAAGCTGCATATTGCTTTGTAGGTACAATGTTCATTCCATGAAGAATCTTTGGAGCTTTCTACATACCATTTCTTTAATTCAAAAGTCAATATTTCTGAAAATAACTTCTACATCATTTCTGTAAAAGAATGCTGGGAGAAAACATCTTGTTTTCTGTCTCTCTCTCTCTCTCTCTCTCTCTCTCTATGAAGCAATTGCTCAAGAATGAATTATGGTCATGCATACAGGATTTAGTACAGGATCTTACTTTAATAAAGGAAAAGCAATGTGGGCTGCCCAGCATAGGGCAATACATAGTTCACCATCTCCTTTGGAGAGATGTGGTGTATTTCCAGCGGTTAAGTATCTACAGACTCCGCAGAGACCAGAGTTTTAACACTCTCATCATAGTTGGTAGTCACTTGGACCACTAATAAGGGTATCTCCACTGTCACTCATCATTACTTTCAGCATTTCCACCTCCTGTGCTCTTGCCAGTGCAAACTGCTGCCAACATCAAGAATATCCTTCTTTATACAAGTCACCGATTATGGGGTATTGCAGCAATGAACAAGGGTTAATGGCACCAAGTCTATGGTAAAAAAACCCCAAACTCAATGTCCATATGAAAAATTGCCCCATCAAATTAACAGAAGCAACTCTCATACAAGAAAAAAGGAAACAGGTGAAGAAAGAACATAAAAAATTAATTTCAAAATGGCATGGCAATGGAAAGATAGGAAGGACTTTTCTCACAACTTTAAAAGGCTTATAGGACAGCGGAGAAGACCTGCCTGCTGTGTGTGAGGGTACAGCGAGGTTCCTGACAGACCTGAAGAATGAAGATAGGACAGTGGGGACAGGCTGAAGGGCACTGTCTGGCCACACAGGGGCTGTCACAGACTGCTGGATTGGGGCAGGAGCCATGAGCACATACCCCCGCCAGACAGGCTGGGACAGCAGTGGCAGAGGTGATGGGAGCGGGCATGCATTCTCCGTGGAAAACAAAACTGAGTCACCAGCCCGGCCTGAAGGATAATTTTAGTGCAGAGGGTGAAACTCAACCCTCTCCTTCAGCGTGACATGGGCTGCTACGTAGAGCTGGCAACTCAGCTGCTGCTGTTTCAGGAACGTCAAAGCTGTTTATCAGCCCTGAGCAAGCGTGGGAAAAACCTTGGCGGGGAGCAGGGCGAGCCCAGCAGGTTTTCCTTTCATTTCCTCTCCTTCCTTTTTGCTCACGAGCCCCTTTGCCTGGCGTCATGGAAGCCTGAGCAGAGCCAAATTAATAGTGATGGCTGGGTGTTGAGGGCACAATCAACACCCCTGCACATGGAGCGAGCGCACAGGGGCACACAGGGTAAGCCCAGACGCGTAACATACACATGTAATTTTACTCCATGTTGTAAGGCAGGGGCTGGGAACCCTCCATGACATTGGTGCTACTGCCACAATGCCACCAGGCCTCTGAAAGCCCCACTGGTGGAGGCAATGGTGTTGGCCCAAAGTTATCACAATCAGGAAGGCAAGAGCAGGTGGAAAGCAGAATTGTTGTCCCTACCTTGCAGGGTGGGAAAGAAAGGAGTCTGAAGTAGATTCCTATGGATGTAGTAGTGAGAAGATTAATTCTTTAGTCTTTAAGGGCAGCAGGCAGCACTCTTTTAAAATCACACACATTCTTGTAGATAAACACACAGGTTTATCAGTTTGCATCAGACATGCACTCACGCCTGCAAAATGTGCAGTGCTGGGCTATTTATCTTTGTTTCAAACAAAATACCATACTGCAGCTATGTGCATCACTTCATTTAGGATGCAGTTTTGGGTTCTATGGTGAAACAGCCATACCAAACCACATGGATTTTTACCTTGGAGTATGTTGAATTAGCAGGCACTGGAAGTGTTTGGAAATTTACAGCAACATATTCAGAGCAGCATCTTGTCCTACATTTCTGACCATTTTCTGGGACTACTGACTAGATCCTTATTTTTTTTCCTCTCCCTTTACAAAGCAGCAAGTGCTCAGGATTGTTTAAAAACTTTTCCAAGCTTACTTCATTTGTTCCTATGCCTAAGTGCAGATGTGAAGATTAAATCTGTGTCTGAGTTCATGCCATACATGCAGCCTTCTGGAAAGACTGTGACCTCCAGATCTTTATAGTCAGAGACTGCTGTCCACTTGTGTGGGTGCCCTTTTGAAATCTTTATTCTTTACAGCTAGGGAGTAAGTTACTGATGATCTTGTGATGTGCCTTTCTGTCATGTGGGAACATCCTGCAGTTTGCCTCCAGCATCAGTTTGTGGCCAAGGATGCAGGATGTGATACAACAGACATGCCAAGACCTCTCATCAACTATTACTGGGGTATTTTGGGACAGCAGCAACTGCACATGAACCAACTCTGGTCTCTCTGTTGGACACCTGCATGTAGTTCAGTGTATGCTGCACACATATGGCTGGCACTGCCCTTGCCCTTGAGATAGAACTGCTGGCAAAATAAATAGGTCAAATCCAACTCAGATTCATCAGGTATTTAGATGCTCCTACTGAAATACATGCAAGCAAGTGTTGCAAACGCTGTTTGGAAGTGAACTTCACTGATGTTAGGAAGTAACGGGTGGTGGGAAAAGAGATGCAAGATTGCAAGGAGTAAGTGGAAGCACTAAAATGCAATTAACTTCAAGGTGAGAAATACACTGATTTTGTAATGTCCCAAGATAAGAATATCATACTGTCTAGAGATTCCTTGACTAAAATTGACTTTGACAATGGATTATTGTGCTTCTACCTATGTTATTCATGAAAGTTGGCATTCCCTTGTATATGGCAGCACTTCCATGGTGTGCAGCAAGGCTTGAGGCAGCAAAATCTGTCCCTAATACTAGAATTAAGCAAACTGTTAAAATAGGAACTGAACCAAATGCCCAGATCTCCTCCCCAAACTCAAACAAAACCTTTATTTGAGGTTCAGGAATATTTGGTTAACTTTAAATTAAACAATGTTGTGTTTCTACACATCCTGCTTTCAGCAAAGACTCCAAGCAGAAACACAAAAATATGGCAGGCACATCTATGTTTGCACTATTTCTGGCCCAGCTGAAACCAGGAAACACTGGAAATCACACAAAATTGCCTCACAGACTATCCAGCTACCAGGTTTTGCTGCTGTAACCCCACAGAGTACAATATAACTCATGTTCATACCGATTTATTATTAATTTTTTACCAAATAACCGTGACAAACAAGTTTCCCAGACTATCGGACATATGAACCCCCCATTTTTATTCAATTGTGGCAGCATACTATATAGGTACCTTATATTCCTTTTATGTTCCTTCTCATTGAGTCACCGGCATAGCTGCCTGAAGACAAAATGTCTCTTGTGGTATGCAACGACAAACCAAAGCACATCATAACAGAGATAACAAACCAGGCATTCGCAGGTTGTGCTTCATATTTGGTTTGTGGCTAATTCGAAATACGTAATCCTAACTTTTGCTGCTTGATATCTCTTTTGACAACTCTCTGCATCGGATTTGTAGAGCATAAATATGAAGACAACCCTCATTGTTTTAGAGGAATATATTTAACCATATAACACTTCTCTATAAGTCAGGGCAAAATTTTGAAAGCACTTTTGTGTACCAGAGTTTTGCAAATTCATATTTAAAGGAACATTTAATGTTATTGCTAGAAACTTTATCACTGTCAGCAAAACATAATACAGACACCCTGATTACCCAGCTATCTGCTTGACCGCAACAAAGCCATCCCAAACGATTCAGTACCACAGCTTCATGCTTGCTAGCCAGATTTATTATATTTTCCAGATTCTAACAAGACACATATTAAGAAATGCATGTTAATCATTGTCCTAATGAGAACAATATGCAGTTAGCATTTAGAGTGTCACACAAAAAATACAGAAGGCAAGTACAGAATAAGTGCACTCTAAATTCAAGGAAACCAAATCCTTCTTTCCACTAGTGTGTTTCAGTGAAATGGCCCTCTCCAAGAGAAATTTTTAATCAACTAGCTAAATTTTAACTGGTATGTATATGTGCTTTCATTAGGCATGGGGCAAAGTAAAATGCCATTATGACCACAAAGAATGTGAAAGAAAAACAACCACTCTCCCACTTGCTTGCGTACAAAATGCTATGCGTATATCAAGCACTAAAAGCCTGCCCAGTATCTCTCCTCTGGAGACACCAAACTTCCCAGTGTTTACATCTGTTTACAGCCAGATGATTTCTGGAGCTAACATGTGTTAAGAAGACAAGAATCTGTCTTTAAATTTATTTGCAAGTAATGAAATGCATACCTTACAGAATAAACCAGTTAATGCCATTTGGTAAAAGTGCAAAACCCATCACACTTCTGAGAGTCTCAAAGGTGCATGAAGGTTTGGTTTGAACTTTCTAAAGCAAAATATGTGCACTTGCTGAACTTTTTTTGGTTATGTGGAGATAAGAAGATTGAGATGCTGATGAAAAAGCAATTAAAACAGGTATCAATGGAGTGGGTGCAAAAAAAAGCAAGATTGTCATGTCTGCTTAGACTGCAGTGCCTCGCTGCCACACTGCACAGAGAAGATCTAAAACCCATGCCTCCTGTTCTTCTCTCCAGCCTTTCTACACAGGTCACAGGCTCTGTCTTTCTCTCCATCCTGACCACCAGGCACTGTGTGAATGCTGATTCAGCCTTTACTAACTATGCACAAAGAACAGCTTCTCTTTTTTCAAACCTCTCTGTAATTATAAAGGTGTTACCACACCCTGAGTAAAGACTGTTTGAAGTAGTAACAAAACATTAAAGCCATTTAGAGTGCAGTACTGTTTAATCCCTTTGCATAGGTTAAAACTAGTTTGGCCATGAAGAGTGAGTGCTGAAGTAAAATGTGACTGAAAATTGTCTTAACACACCCTACTGGACACCTTTTCCAAAAGGAAGATGCATAAAAACTTTGGCTTACTTCTTTTTGAAGGTGTACCTCTCCCTCCTTCCCTTCCTTTCACACCATTCTCCGAAGAAACAGAAAAGTATTTTTTGCATGTCAGCAAGCATTAAATGAATAAAGCTACTCCAGTTTCTTTTCAGAAAAACAAAACTTAGCTCAAAAATTGACTACCAGCTTCCTGAAGAGTAGAAAAAAACCAAAACCCCAACGAAAACAGAACACAAAGCAAAAATAAAACCCAAACAACAAATGTACATAATTTTGATGCATATCATTTAAAATGTTATTTTTCACTTAGGGATAAAGTTTTATGGAGGACATCTTTCCCCTGAAGTCTCCAAAAGTAGCAACAATAATGACAACAAAATTCAGCTTTTTCTTCTAGGCAGTACCATTGCTGCTATCTGCTTTGTCTTCTTGGAAAAATAAATAATGAAATCTTTGCAAAAGGAAAATCAACCTTAAATAAATAGTACCTATAAATATTATCTTAATGGTAACTATATAATACTGCAAATGCATCACTGAGCAGAATAATGTGATTGAAAGATACCTTTTGTTTTATGTATTTTACTCAGTTATATGCTTATGTTCTCTCTCAAGTGAAAACTTAAGAATTCCAAAAAGAGCAACAATTAGCTTGAAAAATCAGCTTAGAAGTCAACAACTGACTACTAATAACCATCCTCTTGGCTAATACGCGTCTGCCCAGGGCAGCCAGTGTCTGTAATCAGCATTCATCTTTCATCCTCGTCAGCTGGGCTGCCTGGCAGGTGCTGGGTGGGGTGAACACGGAGGGGTCTGTGATGCCTGGATGGATGTCGAAGAAGCGAGTGGAGGTTGTCACGCTGTAGTTCTTGGTGTAGGTTTCCTGTACTGGGTAACAGTCTTTGACGGTGTAAACGCCGACCCAGGATTCCACTGCAACCAACCAGAAATGTGACTAATTTAGGTGACAAGACAAGATGAATGGGTCATGATGATGTCAGTCTCTTTTAACTCACTGCTTCTGTTTAACAATGTCTATTCAGATTCTCATTATCATTTTATTATTTTAAAATTCCTACTCTTTTCAAACACTTCTAGCGGTTCATTATCTCAAGACTACACTCAGTGCCTCCAGGTATGTGATGTAGCATGTCTGTCCCTTTTTAACTTCAGTTTAATTCCACAGTGTGCTAATCTCAGAGGTGTTCCCTCTCTCTCTTTCCCCCTTACTCTCTGTCATCACCTCTATCCACTATGCTATTTAGGAAGTGGCAGTAATACCATTGAAGTGGTTTCCTTTGAATACACTTCACTTTTATCTCTCTCTTATTAACCTCACAGACACCTTCTGTGTTCATCCTTTACCCCTTCAATCACACTCCATCCCATTGTTTTATGCACTTCAGACCTCTTGACAGCAGAAACTCATGATATTAAAATTGCCTACTGTGATCATAAATCAGCTCCTCACAGAGGAATGCCCGTGACAAATTTTTCTAGTCCCAAGGGCACTCATTTTCTCCCACCCAGCAGCAATCAAACACATGTGTTTTTAGTACTTTTTAGTTTTGTGTCATAGCCTGTATCACAACCACATTACCAGAAATAAATAAATGGTGACATGAAACACATATTCTGTATCCAAAGAAAGAGTGGCAGGTTAAACAATATTTGAATATACCTCTTTTGAGCATGCTACTTTACCAAAACCATTCTGACCTCAATTAATATGGTTTTGAGTACAAAGAAAAGGAGGCAACCTTTTACCAAACAAGTCTTCTCTCCTCTAAAACTTTTGTAATTGTAAAATAAATATAATTTTTACAATCCAAACCAATACTAACTGAAAGGTATATAGGCAGACATGTAACTTTCAGACATTATGTTTATGAGTGATCATATAGAAAAGCACTGGAGATACAAAATAATACAGGATAAAAATCACCCATCATTAATTTAATGTATCTGGATATAATGTTCCACAAAAATTCAAAAAATATCAGATCTGAAAAAAAATTATTATTGGAGTGAGTGATAATTTGCTTCTTGCAATATATCAGAGGATGTATCAACCCAGTTACAGAGGCTTAATGATCTTATCCTTCATTCTCTACTTAATTTGTTCTACTTTTATTCAAGAAAGAAATATTTTCCTCTGGCTAAATGCTCAAGTTCGTAACCAGCCTCTATATATTAGATGCCCATAACCATAAGTATTGCATTAGCTGAATAGTCCCATAAATTTCACTGAGGCTTTAAAATTATTTTTATAGTTTTCTGGGTCATCAATAAACCACAGATGAAACTGAAGCCAAAGTACTAATAAATTTCTATGCATTCAAAATCTAACATACTAAACGCTGGAAAATTCAGCCTTCTTTCTTCTATCATGCAAGTATTCAGCTGCCAAGTGCAGAACTAAGCCTTGTGAGCAGATATTTTTTTGCCAGTATAGAGCACAACAAAATTTAGGCACTTATTAAGGATTTCAGTGGCTGCAGAATCATGTGTAGACAAACACTGACACCTGATTTGTTTCTGTTAGACTCTAGTTCCAGTGTGCCCCTAATGATAGTACCAATTCTTCTCTAGATAAATTTTGATACAGGCTGCCAGATTCAGACATGAAATGATGCTGTTCCATGCCAAACTCTGTATGATACCAAATACAACAAAATCGAGTCCCCTGAACATATTTAATCCTGCTGAGATATGAAATTTTCCTAAAAAACCTCATTGTTATTAAAATGATATTCTGTGCACAGGATATTTTCATTACTTCTTCCAGAGAACTTTATAGAAATATGGAAACTTGGGGTGAAACACAAATAATTTTATTTTTCCTTGTGCAGCAGAGACATTGGTTATTATTAAAATAAAACAAAAGCATGCACATACATTTCCTGGCTGGTTTTCTGTCAGACCATTCCTGTACCATAACTTCATCTCCAGGTCCCCCAATGTAGTACTGATCTTCATAAGTTGAATTGGCAGGAATATCATATGGATCCCATGGCTCTGTCAGAGCAATCTTTGAACAAAGCTTTGTAACTTGTTCAATCTGAAACATCACCGCATCTTTGTAGAGCAATATATATTCAAAGAACCTGAAACATTAAGAAAAAGCAATTAACATATATAGTCTTTTTCTGTCCTAAGCAACGAACACTGCTGATATGTAAGCTTGCCTTTGACTTCTCAGTATAAGAACATTTCCACTTGCATTAAACTTCGCCAAACTTTGAGTAACGCTAACCCATTGGGCTGAAATTTCCCATGCTGAAAGTTTCTCTCAGCTGATTCATTCCAAAATAAATAAATCAGGCTGAACTGGTTCAGCCATTTCTGAGAACAACAGAACAACTTTTCTGAGAACAACTGAGAGAAAAACATGTTATTATTCCTAGTTTGTTGTTGTTTTTTTTTTTTTTCTCTAATAGCTGTTTTATTAAAATGCTCCACTGCCTCCACGTTTTGGAGAAAGGAAAAATCTTGGCAGGGGAAAAGTTTTTATTAAAAGTTGCTCAGATTTGGCTAAGCTATAAGCCTTTGAAAAAAATCTGCTTGCACAGGCTGGATAGATTCACTTCTCCATGAATGTGGTAGAGCCTTCCTCTGTGCTGGTGAGATACGGTATCTGCCATCCTCACAGATGTTTCTCCATGGCAACACACACAGCTTAAGTGGGACATGGTGGTGAAGGGGGAAATACATGGTCCCAAGTGCAGAACTGAGAGGGTCCCCCTCCATAAGGCACAGCTTCTCTATGGAAGCCACCAGACCCCCAAGATGTAGTGAAAAGAAAAAGCAGAGGAGCAAAATAGTAAGGCAGAGATAAGAAGCAGTGTGGAGCTCAGAGTTTGAGAGATTGGAAGGTGAAGTCACTGGCATGGATAGTTAATAAGGACTTAAAACAAATCTTCTAGCGAGTATGAAGTGACCAAAGCCATGCTCTGAGAGAGGTGATAAACATTTATATGGACACTTTAATCTAGTTTCTTTGTACAGTGGTCTGGTCTACCACCAGTACTGTGACATTGCTTCTTCTATACCTTCAAAAAGGAGGTCCTTGCCTTTTAACTGGGCACAAAACCAGAGAGAAACAGAAAATCAAAATTATCAGAAGTATCAGCTGATCTTGAATACTCAGCTGGCAATAGCAGAAACTTGACTTCTCCAGGGTACTTTGCATTGCCAATCAGATGAGAAGCTCAAAGCACATCTCAAATCATCATCATGCACGCTCTGCATCTTTTGCAAAGAACTTACAGGGGTCACTTTCTAAACCCTCCAAAACTCTGCATTCATTATTAGAAGCTTCCCTTGAATATCTCAGCTCAAATATTTGGCTACAGGCTACTGCTATGCAGAGAAAAGGAAGGGAACAGCTTCATCTTTCCATCTGTAATTCCTTTCTTCATTCATAATGCTGCCTCCACTTGCAAAAAAAAATAAAAATGGCTTGGGTGCCTTTGGACACAGAAAGCTTCTACTTCACAAATCTGATGCTATTTCCTAACACTATGCATCCTGTGCCATCAGAAGGATGGGAAGCTAGTAGAAATTATTGCATAATTCATGTAATTGAAGAGATGATGCTCAAAAGCAAGAGCAGACACTTCTCTATTTCCCAACTCCTGCATGTTTCTCTTTGCAGTCCTCACATTCTTTTGGGGAGGATGCAAAGTTTACATAAAATAGGGTTGAAACAAAAACAATTTACAGTTTTAATTTTTGCACTACACAATTCCACCAGACAGCAATAACTTCACCCACCAGTGACACTGTGGCATTTAAAGGTTGCATAATAAGAAGTGTCTCAGCATGGTTAAAAGCATCTGAGCAACATTCTCATCACTTCCTGAGAGCATCGTTTATCCTGCATGCATGGAAACACAGTCAGGCTAAATGGCCTTAACCAAACTGAACAGTGATGGAGAATATAAAACGGGACAAGGAAGCTGACCTGATGTAAAATGGAGCCCATCTCTTACTCACAACCTTGCAAAACATGGAAGGCAGCTTGTCCTGCTTTCCAAGTAGGAAAACTGGGAACTTCCTCCACACTGACAAGACTCATGCAAAGAGGCTGACAAACTGCAAAGCTACATATGACCCTGCCCACAGTAAATCATTCTGCCCGTATCTTAAAATATTCCTGCTTCTGCCATGACTTTCACCAACTTTCACTAACCTTGCCTGCCATTTCCTTAGTCAAAGGCAAGGTTTCTACAGTCATGATGTGCTACTGAAGAATTCAGTATCTTTTTAAACTCTTTTCTTACATAAACCCAACCTGAGATCACATATGGACATACATAACTTTTATATCACATTTGGTTCAGAGAACATACAAGAACACTAAAATACATTTATTTATGTGTTTTCAATGAGAGTCTAATGACCCAACTACTCATCAGGTGGCTGCCCAGCAGCTCCCATGACAGTGGGATGGGAAATGCCTTACAGAGGAATCTATCATCATGTTTAAGACATCTGAGTGATCATACAGTGATTTTGTAAACAAACACAAAATCCCCAATGTATTAGAAAAGCATTACAAACTACTAGGAATAAAAATTAAACTGTTACATTTCTTTTTAAAATCCTCACTTAAAACTCAATTCACACAGAAATTTTACTCACATTTTTAGCAATCCTACAGACAACAAGATAGGCATTATGAAATACTAAAGTAAATAAAAATAAGGAAAATCCAAACAAATCAAACTCAGCATCAATCATCTCTCTGGCAGCCATTCTGCAGAATAAGAGGCTCCACCACTGACATTTTGGTTCTGAATCTATGTGTAGGAGACACTAGTCCTACACCTTGATGTGCCGCTGGGATGAACTCTGCCTCTGTGGTGGCAGGCACACAAGGGGAGATCTGCAGAAAACATCATTCTTCTCACTGAGCATGACAGCCCTGGGTAAGCAGGGGCAAGATTTACACTGTTCTTGTTCAACCCAGATGTGCCTCACATCCAAGGTTAATAGAGAATTGCTCTGTGTCTTGGAAACAGTCAGCACAGAAACCTAAGATTACACAGGATCTGAGTTTAATGGCATATGAAAGGTGAATGGTTAAGTTGCTGTTTTATAAAGAGAAGTATTTACCAGCCAAAATTAACAGCAAATTGTGCACAAATATAAAAACGATAATTAAAAAAAAAAAAAAAAAAGAGAAATATTTTCCTCTTTTTGTTTTTAACCAGCCAAATCCTGAGTATAGTGCCTCTATTTGTTTTAGGTGCCTGAGATTTCATTGGCTTCTTGAGGGGAAGCACAAAGTCCTGAAAATAGGTCTTGGCAAAGAAACAGCAGAGGAAATTATTTTTAATTAGTTTGTTTTTTCAGAATAATGTAACATATTTGCAGCCTGTGCCCACCTCTAATATTATTTTTATACTAATTTAATTACTTAAAATGTAACTTCAAGAAATCCCCAACCTAAAACCAAGTGCCCCAGCTAGGCCTCTAATTAGGCACCTTGAAACAGATTTGAAGCAGTTACTTGGATAATTATCCTATTTGCCTGACTCAGATTATTTCCTTTCATTTCCTATCCTATTCTCTTCCACCCTACCGTGTTCAATGCCTCACTCCCTTGCACACTATGGAACTCTCTCATGATCCTTAATACTCCCTTTGTCTGTGCCTGAAAATGGATAAATTCCAGCATATAAAGAGACACATATTTTTGCTCCCTTGCTTTAAAGAATTTCTTAACTCTGGACCATATCCTGCACAAATAATTCCATTGATTTTGCTGGAAGCAATCATGTCAGATAGGTGGGATACAGGCTGGGTTCAGTACTTTCTTCTCCCAAGCTAAGGAAAGTATTTTTCTGAAAAAGAGACCAAGAGAGTTAAATGCAAAGCCAGAATACCATGACCACACATCAAGGTGAAGCACAAGGTGAAGTACTAAGGATGTACTGCAAGGGGTGGGTGTGCATCCAAATACTGTCCTACCTCTGAAATTCCTCGTGAAATCTAGAGAGATAGCTAGAGGTTCCTCTCAGGACATAGCCCAGCTAACATAAAGACACACTCCTGGACCCTCACAAAGGCTGAACTAATAAACTTGTCTTCTGAATGGGTGATTTTTTGCATGTTAATAATGCAGTTTGTAACAATGAACTATTTTTCAACATTTGTCCGAAAAAAAAATATCATTAATGTTAACATCATGCTACCGACTCCTTTTCAGGTGCTCATTCTGCATCCTATGCTGGGTCCTTCCCAGTCCTGAAACCTGCTAGCCTGCCCATCACCTAACACATCTGCCTGACTCCCAGGGTTTACTTCTGCACTTCCAAGGGCTTCCTTGTGAGAGCCAAACCAAGAAGAAAGGAGCTGCTTGCTGTTGAACCGCCTTTGTAGTGACTCAGAAGAGCAGAGGTGCTCTTAGTGGCCTGGCAAGACCCTTGTGATGTATTGAAGAATATCAGACAAAGTCATTTGCTAGAGAGAAGTAAAATAATGGTTTGGGATTGAGACTGGGTAACAGAAACTCTTTCTGTGCTAAATCTGTCTCTGCATCATTTTGCTCATCATTGTGGCTTTGGACAATCAACTTACAGTAACAGAGCCTTAGAATGCTGTTTATTATTTTCCTTTGATTGCTGCAGCACTAGTGAGACACAAATCTGTGATTACAAACCAGTTGTGTGAGGCATTGTATTAACAAAGAACAAAACCACAAATCCTTCCTCAAACAAACACTGAAACAATGGTAAAACAGACTTTACTGCAAAGGTGTACTGGGGTTTCATGAACCTAGGGCTTTAACCTGTTGATTCAGATTTCCCACCTGTAGCTATTGTAACCTTAAAGCCCTCACTCATGTGAACCAGGACTTACATTAACTAGTAGTATAAAGCTAGTGAAAAACAAAAGCAAAATTTTATGTATTATTTCTATCTGAGATACTGTATTACTCAGCAGGAAACAGTATTTAACTATTTAACATGCTATTTAACATCTCAAGCTGAGGTCACTGCAATGATTTCCAAACTAACTTTACTTTCACTTTTGTGATTAAATGAATGCTTGAAGCACCTGTCTGCTTCTGTGGTACTACCTAATTCTTTGACAGTTCATTTTATAAAAAGATACTTTTAAACATTTTAAGAATCTAACCCCATATCTAACTATAAGAAATTTCACTACAAATAAACATCCCAATCAAATTATATGTTCTAGTGTGCATGGATAGGTACATCCATATATTTAATTCCTGAGGTATCTTGTCCCATCTTGATAAAATACCCCACAATGATACCACTCTTTTTTACTGAAGATGGACTGGGAGAATGGGAACCTTTAATTGAAGTGTAACTACATAACCCCATGTTCTCAGGTCCTCAGATCAAGGGAGCAAAGCTGCAAAGCAGACATGCAGACAGTTGATAAACACTCATCAGGTCAAGAACATTCATCTGCTTTTAGAAGGATCTGGCAAGCTCATTTCAAAAGGGAGAAGTATATTTCTGGGAACTCCTTTCCTCTTTCCCATGAAGTTTTCGGTAATTTCAGACTTGTGTTTTTCTTCTGGTATATCAGACCTCAACAACAACAGTAATTTACCATATTTGATCTCACATGTTTGGCAGTGGTGCAGGAATATGGTATATTGTACAAATACAGGACTGTGCAAATACATGTGACAGTAAATGTAATGTGATATTGTGTAAAAGCAATATTTTTTAGTCTGACTTAAATCACTCACAGATTGTAAAGGCTTTGGTTTTTGTTTTTTTTTTTAAATTTTAAAGGAGATCAGGCCCCTTGTATCAGGTATCTAATTAATAAGGTATATGAGGAACTTTGACCAGACTACCAGTCAGAAACTTCAGTTTCTGAAACAGAGTATTAGCTAATTTAAGTCCTGTTAATTATGCAGTTTGTGTACAAAGAAAACCTTAAATACAGGAATCAAAAGCTGAAAAGTCAAAACTACACCAGCTAAAGAATGACATACATTTGTGACTTCAATTATGAAACTCAATAAAAAATTATGCAATTTGTTATTATTTTAATTGTTTTCCCATAAATTAGATTAGTTATTTTGGCAAACACTAAGGGAAAATCAGCTCTTCAGCAAGAAGCTTGCTTCCCCTGATGTCCCTTTTTGGCTATTTGACATTTCTTAATAATCCACCAAGTCACACCCCTGAGAATAATGCATTGCAATTGAAGTTGAAATTCAGAAAAACAATTAAGCATTTTGTTTAAGGGAGTTGTGTTTTGCAAGAGGCTAAAAGATGCACTGCCCTTAATAGAGAGCATCTGTGTGTTTCCATAAGTAACAGTATATTTATAATTGGAGCCCTCAGTAGACAATAATGCAGCTCAAAAGGAAAGGAATGGAAGATGTGGCCAGCATACCATAATGCTTTCCAATGAATCAATGGAATCACCTCCTAGGGAATATGGTATATACTAGCAGAACCACATGGTATCAAAATATACTTGAGGTCAGAGATTATTTTCCTGTTATGGGTTTGTAAAAATGTCTAGTACAGTGACGCTTCCATGAGTAAGTTAATAATAATAAAAGTTACTGGAAAATCACAGCAGGGCTTAGAGGAGACCAAAAAGAGTGAGGAAGGCCAGGACTCACCTCTTAGTATATACAAAAGACCTTAGGCAAGATGAAATAATAAAAAGGGAAATAACAGAGGTACATCATAATTTATTCATTACATTTCTCACCCTCTTTGTCCTATATGCAGAAGGGCAGTAAATAACTCTACTGGAAGAGTCAATGCTTAAAACTGAGACATAGAAATGCTCTTTTGAGAGTGCAATTATTTTAAGGCACTCTGTGAGCTTGTAAAGATGTAAGAAATAGGAAGCAGAAATTTAATATGTAGAGAGAGCCAGAAAAAACATGGTTACAATGACTGAGATCATCTCAAAAAGGAAAGAAAAAAACCATACCCAAACATAAAAGACATACCTGTGTTCCTGTTTTTAATTTCACCTCTAGAGACCAGCCAGGAGCCTGAAGCTTGTGCCACAAGTCCTGGCAGGATCTGGGCAGGGCCAGGAGCAATGCTGGCCAAGCCCCACTAGCATGTGTAAATGGAGCCACAGGGAGCAGTAGAGACCAAGACAGGCCAAGAGGGTGTGGGGTGGCTTTTCCCGTGCAAGGGTTTTCAGCAAGGGGGCTGAACCTCTGCCAGCTTGCCCAGGTAGCAACTGAATCCACCAGCAGAAAGGCACGGCCTCCCTAAAGCTCTGCAGCTGCTACAACTGATGCAGCTGCCCAGACAGAGCTCTGGTGGACCCAGGTGTCACCTGCAGTGTGTGCCCTGCTTGGATGGTGGCAGTGAGCATCCTTGTGAGAGCTGAGGCCAGGTACAGGAACACCTCTGCTTAGTGACAAAGCTGCGGGAGCAGGTGAGTAGGCTGAGGAGTACCAGGGATTGCAATGACCCCTAAACTACATTTGAAGTGGAAAAGTTAAAATCAGGCTTGCTAGAGGTAAGCCTGGGGGTGGCACACCAGTGTTTGAGGGATGGTGTGCTATCAAGGTCGTTTGGTCTGCTCACTCAGTGGAGGAAGGGTATGAGGGTATGGAGGAGATCTACACAACAGCAGAGACACAAGGGTTATTGATGTGTTAGAAACCACAGAAGAGCTTGAGAACAGTCACAAAGGACTTCTTCCCCTCACAAAACAGGAGGCAGTATCAACAGCCTGACTGAAATGCATCTACACTGATGCACACAGCAGAGACAGCTGGAACAGGAGTTGGAAGCCATTCTGCAGCAGGAAAATAGTGATACAGTTTGAAAGACGTCAGGATGACTTGCAAAGCTGGAATGTTGTAAAGAATGGCTGCAAATGACTCAGAAGAGATAGGAAAGAGAGGTGGTGGAGCAGCCCTGTGTGTTAGGGAGTATTTAATTTGTCTGGAGACTAGTGATGGTGACAACAGGGCTGAGAGCAACATGGATAAGAGTTGGGGGAAGACTAGCAAGGCAGATGTCATGTTACAGACCACTCAATCAGGATGAAGGGGCAGACAAAATATTCCACAAACAAGCAGCAGGGAGAAGACTCGTAATCACTTGCTCTTGTTCTCATGGGGGACTTCAACTTGCCAGATGTTTGCTGGAAATACAACACAGCAGAGAGGAAACAGTCTAGGAGGTGACTGAAATGTGTGGAAGATAACTTCCTGGCACAGCTCATGAGGGAGACAGCTAGGAAAGGTAGCCCTCTGGAAATGTTATTCATGAAAGTGACAAGCTCTTCGGTGATGTGATAGCTGGAGGCCAACTTGGGCACAGTGATCACAAAATGACAGAGTTTTAAATTACCAGAGAAGTAAGAAGAGGGATGTCAGCAGAACTTTTTTGACTTCTGAAGGGCAAACTTCGGCCTATTCAGGATGAGGAACAGGCCAAAATACTTAATGCCTTCTTTGCCTCAGTCTTTAATGTAAGACCTGTTGCTTTCTGGCTACCCAACACCCTGAGCTGAAAGGCAAAGACAAGAAGCCTCTATAATCCACAGGGAAATGGTCAGTGACTTGGTACACCACTTGTATTTGTGACACACAAAAGTCCATGGGGCTGGATGGGATCCACCCAAGAGCATTGAGGGAGCGCAGAGATTTGCTCACTGAGACACTTTCCATCATTTCCCAGCACTCTTGGCTCACTCAGGAGGTCACAGCTGGCTGTAAGTTAGAAAATGTGATGTTCATCTGCAAGAAGGGCAAGGAGGAGGATACAGGGAACTGGCTTGTCAGGCAAATGTCAGTGCTGTGAAAGGTCATGGAGCAGATCACCTTGAGTGGCATTATGAAGTATGTGCAGAATTGGGTCCAACCCACAGGGGTTTATGAAAGGCAGATACTGCTTGGCCAACCCAATCTCCTATGACAAGGTGACCCCACTCAGTGGATAAGAGAAAGGATGCTAAAGCATTCCTTGGTTTTAGTAAAGTCTATCCACAGCATTATCCTGAAGGAACTGGCTGCCCATGGTTTGCATGGGTGCACTGTTCACTGGGTTAAACACTGTCTGGGACCAAAGAGTAGTGGCAGAGTTAAATCCAGCTGGAGGCCAGTTATGAGTGGTGTTTGGAAGGGCTCAGTCTTGGGGCTAGTCCTGTTTAATATCTCTATCCATGAACTGGATGAGGGGATCAAGTGCACCCTCAATAAATCTGCAAATAACACCAAGTTGGGCAGGAGTGTTGCTGATCTGCTGGAGGGCACAATTGCTCTACAGAGGGATCTGCACAGGCTGGATCAACGGGCTGAAGCTAATGGTATGAGGTCAACAAGGGCAGGAGCTGGGTCCTGCACTTACTTGGGTCACAACAACCAAGTCACAGGGAGCACTTCAGGCTGGGGGAAGAATGGCTGGAAAGCTGCCCAGTGGAAAAGAGGTTGCTGGATGTCAGCCAGCTGAACACGAGCCAGGGGCGTGACCAAGAAGGCCACTGGCATCCTGGCCTGTATCAGCAAGTGTGACCAGGGCAGTGATTGCATCCTTGTACCCAGCCCTGGTGAGGTTGCACCTAAAACAGTGTTCAGCTCTGGGTCCCTCACTACAAGAAGGACACTGAGGTGCTGGAGCACCTGAGGATCAGAGAAGGGCAATGGAGCTGGGGAAGGGTCTGGACCACAAGTCTGATGAGGGGTGGCTAAGGGAGTTATAGCTGTTTAGCCTGGAGAAAAAGATGCTCAGGGGAGACCTTATTGCTCTCTACAACTACCCGACTTGACATGGTAGCCAGGTGGGTGCCAGTCTCTTATCTCAAGGAACGAATTATAAGACAAGAGAATATGGCCTGAAGTTGTGCCAGGAGAAGTTTAGATTAAGTATCTTCATATATTTATATAAGAAATTTCTTAAATATTTTAAATTTCTTCAAGCATTGTAACAGACCCAGCAGGGTGGCTGAGTCATGATCCCAGGAGGTACTAAAAAGACCTGAGGATGTGGTGCTTAGGGACATGGTTTAGTGGTGGCCTTTGTTTGGACTCAATGACCCTAAAAGTCATTTGCAACATAAATAATTTAATGATTCTAATTGTCAGATTTATCTGGAGTTTTTATACCTTTCTCTTAACCAGGGAGACAGGATAATAAACTGGATGTTAGCTCTGCCCCCTATGAAAGTATCTATTTTACACATCAGACAGACATAGTAGAATAAGGCTCCTTAAGTACAAATAACTAAATTAAAACACTCTCCCTCTTCCAGACGCGTATTTTAGAATAAAATAATAATAACATATAAAAACATTTCTTCAGCTAGAACTGGATACTGCAGCTTTTTACACACCTTCTGCTTATAAACAGAGGAGGATCTTCATATAAAGAGGGATTACAAGCATTTCAGGAGCCCTATAATGATCTTCATTGAGATTGTAAATCACATCATGCATATACTTGGCCAGTTAGTTGGTTTTCAGTATGCACTCCTGCAGAAAAAGTAATCATGAAGCAGTCTGAGGAACAGATTGCCCTTTGGAACAGATGGGGAGGAGGTCCCTATTCTGATAGAGTGAACTTTTCTTTCATGATGGAATATTCCTTGGAAAAATTTGTGAGGATATGCGCTTGTACCAGATTGCTGTCCCAAGATGTAATGTTTTCCACCTTCCATCTGCAATGATTTCCTTAAGAGGGATGATTCAGGTCTTTCTGATACCTATCCAATATAAAAAATTAAAAAAAAAGTGTCGGTTTTCAAGGGAGTTTGGAAGTCAGGCCAGATAATCAGATGCAACCGTTAAAAAGCTAAGTACTCTTCAACTTTCCAACCTCCATCCAAAGATCTGAGTATAGCTTATTGTTAAATAAACTTTGTGAAAGATGGACATTCACTTCATTGGAAATATAAGCAAGCTGAAATCATGGCACTGAACTACATTCTTCCTCTCCATCTCCAATGTAAAAATAACTTCATTTCAACCAGAAGTCTTTGTGCAGGTCCTTTTCTTCTTCCTTCAGCAGCTATCAATCAAAAGTAATATTGCTAGGTGAGTGCATAAGTTAATGACTGGATTCAAATACAGTGTGTCTGTGTGTTAAAATACTGGGTGGAACTGACTGAAAGCGTAATAAAGCGGAAATGTAATAAAACAGATTTATAGAAAATAAGGGAATGTCTGTGTGAAAGAAAACAATTAGGGAAGATGTTAATTGCTACATGGTTGTAAAGGAAATGGCATTTTGAACACATATCCACTGAGAAGTGGTGCAGTGCACAGTACTGATTTAGAAAGTGAAGTTTACAGTTCTGGGTCCATTAGGGAGGTTATTTATTCAGCTCTGCTTAGTCCTGATGAGACCAGAATGCTGATATTGCTCCTGGTTTTGGATGCCTCACTTAAGAGAACAGATAAACAGATAGGACACAGTCCAGTGAACAGCAAGGACAGTGGGATGTTTAAGAAACAGGACCTATGAAGAAACCAAGCATGTTTAGTCTACAGCAGCAAGCCTGAGGTATGATGATAAGATGGTCAGCATATCAAATGCTAAAAATGAATACCAACTTTTCTCCATGTCACTTGAAGCAAGGAGGGCTTACTTAGGAGATACTCTGAAAATGTCTGTGTCTTCTTACAGTCCAGCTTTTACAAGAACTGGTAAGAAAATCAGGGATCAGGGACAACTCATGTAAAGCTTTTCTTCTCCAGGATGGAGGAACAAGTTATATGGCAACCTGAAGACCTTCCCAGCCTTACACGTTAGTGACTGGAGAATACTGATGTCTGCTGGTCTTTTTTTGGTAACAGACTAGCTCAAACAAGAAGTCCTGATATTATAAGACCTGGATTCTTGACACTGCTTCCTTCCTAAAGATGCTGAACAATCTTTGGGGATGACTTCCTGAGACCTCCCAAACTCAATTGTAGCACTCTCTGAGGAGTCTCAGCAGAGGGCTCCATCTCATTTCACATGAGAATTTGAGAGATGGTGCCATCTCTTGCACATTGATGACCTTCATCTGTTTGCCTGCACAATTAACTCTAGTTACAACATCTCACTGTTTTCAGTGCCTGAATGAATTAAAGACAAATACTGTCTAAAATCAGGACTGGTGATGTAGGAGTCAAATGAAACATGTTCAGCATTCACAGGGAATAATTAAAAGGTTGAACTATCTGTAAAATTTGCTCTTCACAGAACTATTTTTCTTTGGTCCTCTTTTGAGTTATTGTGCTTTTTCTTATGACAACAACTTTTCCACTTTTGGGGAACAGGGAGCTGCTTTCAGCAGTCACCACATGCCTACTGCTTGTAGGAATCCTCCATAAGCAATAACCATGATACAGCACAAGAAACTGGCCTAAATCAATTAAAAATCAATTGGGTTGAAAATACATAATTAGTAGATGAAAATTAATTTCAAAACCTTTATCTTCAAGTTATTGGGCACACATCAGTGTGATTGATACAGAATTATTTCACAGGTTATCTATTAGTCCATCACAGAAACAACAATTGCTGAAGACACTGCAATCAGCTAAAGAAAGCATGATTAAGCATACATTTCTATTTTTAAGAATGCTTATAGCTATTTCAGTTGCATTAACCCCCTGACACATTTATTTTTCATTCAAGGACAGTTCTAAGAAGCAGTAGCAAAGAGGGTAGGACCTGTAAATAATATTGGTATAAATATACTACGCTGGCACAGCTGAAAGTTTTCCATTACTCAGGAAAAGGTCACTAGACCTATTGAACATGTTTAGACTACCCATGCTGCTTGAAACATGACAAAAATAGCTTTACCATTTAGCATCTGACACAAATACAAACTGAACTCTTTAGCTAACTGGTATGCTTACCTAATTTTGGGGTGTTTTCCTGACATGGAGCCCGGTGTCCTACATACACTCACAGTGAGCCATACTTTTCTTTGAGCTTTGCCTAATCATATGAATTTAGAACTTTTGTGCATGCTGAAAGTCTTTTCCTTTACTGTTCCTATAATCATAACAGAAATTAACATAACTCTTGTTTTTAAAAGAGAAAATTCCTTTATAATTATTTCAAAATTACACGGTCTCATATTATCATATTACATTTTTTTGCTGTTCTAATCACATAATTTAATATATTTAATGGGCAAAATTTTCAAAACTGACCAGTGATCTTTACCAGCTTCCTATTTTGGGCATTCAACATGAAGAAACTTAAAAAAGGGCAGCATTCAGTATTTTCTAAAATTCAGTGTGTCATTGCAAAATTGAGGTGCGCAATTCTACTCGACACTTTTTCTTTGTATTCAAAGGCTGCATAAGAAACTCCTGAATTCTCTCCCCAAAGAAACAGATAAGCAGAAGTCACTTTCTGCCCATCAGATTTTCATCTCTCATGTTTACAATTGTCCAGAGACAATTGTGGAAATTGTGGAAATTGTTCTTTCCACATCATAAGAGCAGACCCTCATGTAACTCCTGCTGTTTGCAATTTCCATCCATCAGCTATGTAATTAGAGAAAAATACGGCTCTACAACCCCTTTTCCAAAAGTATACATTAACCTGACCCGAAGTCTTGTGAAATCAGCCAGAAAATTTCACTGACTTTTACAGATGCTACAACAGGTGTTTTACTTAGAAGAAAAAATAAGCTGAAAAAAGTTTTAAACCTAACATGGCTATCAACTCATCTCAAATGGGCAACATAAAGAGATGCTGAAGGGTAAGCATAACATTTTATGCAGTTTCAACTACACAAAAATATATTTTCACAAATTTTAGCCAACTTTTGCATATTCTGGGATTTGTGATATTTCTTTTTCTTTTCCCTTATAGTATTCTGGGCCTTGTTTTTAGGTAAAGCATTAACATCTTTATATCCTTAAGTGCAAAAACCTAAATTATATGAAGCATCTTTTTGTCATAAAAGCTCTCCTTTGGGAAAGTTTTTTATGTAGTCTCTTGCTGGAGCTAACTGGACAAAAATCCTACAACTGTGAGAGTATGGGAACAGAAAAATTAATTTGCTTATGAGAAATCTTTGGAGCATTTTCATTTATTCATTTGTTTTCTGTTGTATTGCTCAGCATACTTGATCTCCCACATTCTCTGCATTGCATTAACCATGCAGTTGGACTCATCAAGGGAATAGGAAAGTGGTTTCTGAGGGAGGGTGGTGCTACTGAAGCAACCAGGGGGAGAGAGGATGAAAAAAGCCTGCACCAACCAAGCCTCATCTTGTTACTGCCTGCCCCAGTGCTCTGCACTGCAGGTGCACCTCAAAGGCATTGTACCTGGAGGTTGCTATGATCACATCTCACAAAAGTTAATTTATACATGTGCTACTTCAGTACAAACAGTTTGGGCTAATGATTTGAGCTGACTTCATTCCTTACATTTGATGCTTGTTCATACACTGTACTAAGATCCTGGTAAACATCACATACATATTATAATGATGAGATGTTCTTTTACTTTTCATAATATTTCAAGGGGTATTAAAAAAAATACAAAAATTATCTATGAAAATAATCTATGGAGTTTTACAGCCTAAAACAGCATTCACATATTTGGGGTATGTGGAAGGAAATCCAAAGAACCAAACAGTGTTTCAGATGTATTAGACTTCCAAAACACAACATGGCTTGACCCACCATGGATCCCTCTACCAGGCTCCAGCTAAGAAGTTTTAGTACCTACATTTTTGAGGTGGTGCCTTGAGTATCATCAAACTGCACATTACTTTGATTTGGCTTGACTATGCTAGCAGAAGTTATGTGACAGACTGGGTACTCTGGACCTCTAGAGACCAACTGTTTTCTTCTTCAGAGGACTAGATGACTTATTTTAGGAATTTAGGAACTTACAATAACCTGGCAATGAGGTATATATCTTGAGAAGTCACCTACTCTTACACTCGGCAAAGCTAACAAGAAATGTATGTAACTATGTCAATGAACAAAGAATACACATAAATGTATTGAGAATCAATATCTTCATGCTTACATTTGTTTTAGAGATAGCCAGAGCAGAAGTTAAAAAAATTAGCAACTTTTTATCTTCTGCTGTGTTGAAGCAATTATGTGGTCTCGTACACTTTCCCTCTTCAATACCAAGGGGATAAAATAGAGTATCTCTACTCTCCTACCCTTATCCCCTTTTACTCTCCCTAATTCTTTTTTTTTCACTTATAAAAAAAAGAAAATACCTCACCTTCACACTTTATCAAGCTCATTACCTGAATTTGTGCTTTCCTCTGTTTTCTGAAAGAGACAGGGTTACAAACTGGTCTGGCTTTGCAAATCCAGTGTGGTTTTCGGTACTTAAAACGGTACATGGAATGTCCAAATAAGCACAGAATCACAGAACGCTTTGGATTGGAGGGGACCTTTAAGATAATATAGTTCCAGCTTTCTGCCAGAGGCAAGGACATCTTCCACTAGACCAGGCTGCTCCAAGTCCACAGGTACTCTCACAGATAAGAAAAAGAAATTAATTCCTTGTACAGAAGATGTAAGTTAAGAAATCTGGATCTAATTAAATAGTGATACCTTAATTTGGAAACTAATTCTACTAAGAATTCCTCAATCTGTACAGAATTCTGCTCTACAATAAGCATCCTCTGAGAATTACCAGAACGGCACAGCATGAGTAAACTTTCCAGTGCTGGCTGCCTAAAAGTATGGCAGAATCATAAGTTTCCTGGCAAGAAAAGTGTCTGAATATGATAAAACCACAGATGCAAATAGTATTAGAAGATAGTGAAAGAATGAAAAATGAAATCTTTCTTCATTGTGTTCACTGGGTGGACTCTGGGCTCCCCTGAGTGTTTAAAAACCTTTAGCACTACCATGAACAAAACTGCCTTCAAAAACCCTGGGGAAAATCTGGCCATTCCCCCTCAGGAACATTAATTTCTGAAACAACAGGTATCCATACAAACAGTAGGTTTCCATACAGACAGACTACTTAAGGAGAAATTTCCAGCTGTTTAGCAGCTATACAGGTGTCACACCAGCTTTTCTGTGTAGGGTTTCACCAAAATAAATGGCAAATCACGGCACATTTTTAGAAGCCCTCCTATCTATTGATAGAGCCATCTGATTTTCAGATGAAGCAGCAAGCATGAATTCCCACCAAGAACTGACAGGAGGAAAGCAAATTAAGGCTTGCTAAGCATAAAAGTACCAGAACTGACAGGGTGGTGAGGGATGGGTAACATCAGAGACCAAAACCTCAGCGGAAAGTTGTATTAGTGGTTTATCTTCCTACTTTATACCACTTTTTTTTTTTTTTTTTTTTTTTTTTACTGCTGTTGGTGCCACGTTCTGAATAAAGAGAATAGAACAAACACAGAGATTTTTGTTCTTTATGTTGCTGATAAGAAGGGTTACATTATGTGGAGGTGTTTTGGGAGCCTTTTCATTTTACTCCTTTAAAGCCTTAAGAAAATGCACATTAGAAAATGGTTTGCTCCAAACAACCTGAAAAATTAGTTACAGACAAACTTTTTTAGTTACATCACAAAACTTTTCTTTCTAAAGCAGTTGACCATGTGTTTTGAACATACACTCTGAAGTATGAAATAATATTTGGCAACAGCTATAAAGGAATGTATTTTGAAGAGCACATTACTGGACAAGAAGTCAATCATTAAGGGTCAGTGAAGCTGTTTTTGGAGTGATTTACTTGTGAATTATTCAACTGACCAAAAAGTAAATATGCAGAGTATTATTACAATGTTATTTTTTAACTTAAATAAAGAAGTAAGTAACCTTAACATGAGATGTTGCAATACATGTGGTAATATTGGTCTTCTGCATTGTTTGCTATATCACATTATCATATTGCATTATGAAGTGTCCTCAGGAAAAAACAATACATATAGAAAATAAGATAACTAGTAAGTAGACAATATCACTTTCCATTTGAGAAGGGCATATAAGTTTAATGAACTTAAAGATAAACCACTTCTTCGATGCTTCATAGTAAAAATAATTTGAACTGCAATGAAGAGATTGCTTTTGTTTATAATTTAGGGAGAAGTTAGAGCAAAGAAAGTTAAGCTAGATCAAAGAATATTAAACTAGAGCAAAGAAAGTTTCAGTCTTCTAATATCCAGATGAAGACAGCAACTGAAATTTTTACTACTCTTTTAGAACTCCATAAATCTAATGTGCTCTTACACCTGTAGCTATTAGATCACTCTTTGGGGACAGTCAGGTTGAATCAGACAGTTATGCAGTCCTACATGTATTTCTATCAAACTTTAAAATGGGTTTTTTTAGTTACAAAAAAAAAAAAAAAAGAAAAGAAAAGAAAATAAAATGCAGATAGAGCCCCAGAATCAACATAATTTGGTATCTCTCAATGATATCTGATAATCTAAATCTTCCTCACTGACGGAATCTTACAGGTTATTTTTGTAAGACAAGAAATGAATAATGTCCCAAGACCACTCACTTTCATATGCAAAAGAAATAAGCTATACACATACAGTGTGGTATCAGCGCACATATTACCATGAATTTTCAACACTCCTTCAATACAGCAGTGTACACCATGGACCCCCAGCCACAAGGCTGACTGACTGAGGTAATTTCCAACCCACGCATCTAGCCTCTTCTGTTCCTCCTGCGTGGACAGAAAGGCAGCAACCCAGAGGGATCCAAATTTCAGACAATCATTAAACCAACAAGGAGCTATTCAGTGGGGAAGGGCAGAAGGCTGGATGGAAGTTCCCTCTGGGCTGGATTTAGCCCACAAAACATAGTCTGGATGATGCCAGAATGGAAGGTTAAATTTCATAAGGAATGAAAGGGATAAAATAAGCTTTCATGGAATGAATAGCTACGTAGCTCCCCAGACATATGAACTCTTAGTAGCCAAAGACTGAAAAATTGTAGTAACTACAGTGTGAGCACTGTACAAGAAGAAAATGCCTGCCAAATTCATGTTCTGATGCCAGAAATTTTTAAAATCATGAAAACACATAAACAAAAATCTGAGAAAGTATAAATACGGCCATTGCTAAGTTATGGGAACAACACTATTGACTGTAGGAAAGTTGCTAATAAAATTCTCACAGCAAAAATAAGAATTGCAGAAGTTACCTTATATTTTTGTTGTTTTGTGATACATGGGAAGCATCTTTTAATAATTGACTGGGACACAAAGTCAAATGTCTGCACATAAACTTCAAAACAATGATTAAACTGATTCCCAAATAAATGTTAGCCAGGGATCTTTACTAATGAAACATGAAAAAAAAGTGCGTGAGTTCACATGAAAACAAATGATTCCCTCTTTCTTATTACCACCTGTTATAAATTAGGTTTTGGACAAGGACATTTATGCTGCTGTTGGAAACCCCAAATTTACTCTTGGGTATGAAAATATAAGAGGTACCAGCTTCAGAAATTATCACAGTACTTAAAACAAAGACTATCTCACATGTTGAATCATCCGTGCTTTCACACATGGGAACAAATTCTTGGCAGAAAATCCTGTCCTTGGCTCATGACTCTCAGGTATGGCTGAGTGACCATAATACAGGCAAAGAAGCATCCTCCAGGATCCTCAGGACAACACAAAATTTCTCCTGTAGAATCTAAGATCTCTAGTCAACATACATATATCTCCTCTGGGGCCATGAAAGTGAAGCAGTAAACAAGAACAACTGAAAGGGCTGCTTGGCAGAGGTGAGGAGAAGTTTCACTGGCCACTGGTACCATAACGTTATGCAATGCTGTGCTGGGCATAATGCTCCTTATTCTAGGAGAGCCAAAATATTGCACAAAGTGGCCCTGTTTTACCCAGACATCATTCCCTCCCCAGCACATCAGACACTATACCATGCCTTAAAAACACTCTGGAGGAGAAAATAATTTCCCCTTTGAGTAAAGAAGAGCAACAGGTAAAAATACTTCATGAGAGAGAACTCATCAAGTTGCTGAGCATGGGATTCCTTGCAAATCTACAGCTAAGGCCAAAATGAAAGTCATCTGAAGACAGGGTTGAAACTGATCAAGATGACTTTCAGGAGTTGGATTGTTGCTGCTGCAGCTACACAGATTCACAGCTGGATGACCTCAAGTCTGAATAGCTCAGTATTATTTATTATGCCATGTCATGGTTAGCCACCAGTTAGTTTATAGCAAAATGGAGAGGATAGAAGGATATCTGAACCATACCTTTCAATTTTGAATCAATTAATGACTCGGCATACTAAAAAAGGCATAATAAGGTACCATTTCACTGACCTGTCTGGGAAAACGTCATCCAGTTGAAAACTTGTCCCATGCAGCTAATAAATGGATAAACCCATCAATATGCAATGCAAATCAGGTCTCTTATCTTGAAAAGGAAACTTTTTTTTTTATCTCACAGAAGCCCCATATTAGAAAATTCTGGTTTAACATTTGGAGGAGATACTTTTTCAGATGAATGGCCTTTGGTCCTGTGAGAATAGGTGTGATGCTGTCAGTTGTGACATCCCAATTGCGTCAGGCCTCAAGCTTAATGGAGCCCAAATTAAGATTATGAATATAAAGATGTCTTTCACTGTGTTTGTTTAGCTGTGCAGTCATGTCACCATCAGCTGTCTGTGACCACAGAACACTGAATCTCTTTCTATTCACATCCACTTTAAATCTCTACCAAAAAAACAAAACAAAACAAAAAACCCCCACCAAAACAAAACAAAAAAAACCCCTTTGAATAAAATTCATGGTGATTTATCTTTGAAAAACACTGGTCCAAGTTATAGAGCTATAAGCATATTATATTTTCAATGCAGTCCTGGTTTTGCCTTAAGTTTTTGTGATAATGTCCAACAGCAGAAAATGAGCCATATGTTTCAAAACAAATACACATTATTCCAAAAAAGTTCAAACAGACAAGCAAGAGATGGTAAGAGGGAAGAAAGAAGTAATTCCCTGAATTTAAAGGGTTCAGATGGATAAAAGGCTTAAGCCAATATACACTAGTATCAAGTAGGACATGGTCTTAGTGACTACCATTTAACGTCTTTTAGATAAAACTTCTTAATGAGAACATCTGTTTTTTAATAACATCCAGTAAGCAATATCTGTAACTCATGTGGTAGTTACGACCCCAGTGAGTGTCTGCCGTGGTTTTTAACTACATCAACCAGAGCACTAGTGAATTATCCATTTGGGGTCACTGGACACTTTATCTACATTTTTCTCTAGCTTTAAAGGGCTTTGTGGATCCTGCTATTTTGAATTTAAGAGCCAGTTAATTTTGTTCAGTTTGGATGTGTGCTATGTTTTGGTATTACATGAAATGGCTCCAGAGCACTTAGCATAAACAATGGTTTCAAGAACACTACACTAAACAGAACAGCCATCTCAAAGCAATGGATTTGCTTTCTTCATACCCAGGTGTTTTTTTCTGGGTTTTTTTTTTTTTTTTCACAACAAAGATGCTGTTGTTCAAGGAAGCATAGCACACAAGACAGAAAAAGCTTTACTAAGCTAACAGATCCCAACTTCCTCTAACAGAGTCCACTTGTTTGTGACTGCTGCAGTTTGATGGCTGAAGAATTTCAACTGCCTCCCCTGAGCAGTGTTTTAATCTCTTCCCAACCAGTCCACCTGTAACAACAAAAGCAACAAACTCCAGTGCCTTCCTGAACTGTATAGCCTGGCCGACTTCCAACAAGATCAAGAACTTGGGAAAGGTAATTGCTGCTGCCTGTGGGCAGAGACAAACAGAATGAACAGTTGGAGTGAGACGAAGATTCTCCACCATGCAGCCATCATGGATCACAGTTCACTCCTTGTACAGTGCTCTTCTCCAGGAACCAGCTGGATGTCTCTCCTTGGCAGGGAGCATCACTGAGGGACTCAGTAAAATGACTTGTAAATGGGCTTATGATGGAAATGTAGGAGTTAAGGCTTGTACAGCCAACTGCCACACCCCATCACACAACTCTCACTAGAACAACTGAGGCTTGCTTCAGGCTATTGCCTGGCATCTATCTGTCAATGTGCATCCATGACAGCAGCTTTCCAAAGCCTCTTTTCCAAACTCATAGTCATAAGCAGCAGCAGATACTTGAAAGAACTTGACACCTATAGGAGGAAAGTAAATGCAGGAGGTCCTTCCCTCGGTTCTTGTTCTCAGAAGTGAGTTATATACACAGCAGCTTATTAAGAATTTTAGGTCCCAAGAACTCAGGTTACATTTAAAGAAACTGCTGAAAATTCATTTCTGCTTCATTGCAAATTAAGGGTTTCACAAGTCTGCACAGTCTACATAATCTTAAAAAATGGAACTTGGATTCCATATTCCTTGGGCAACTTGGCCAATTCTGAAAATTTTACCCGTGATAGTCTTTCATTCCCCAGAACATTAAACTCCAGAAACCACTCCCAAAACCAAGTCTGGGAAACAAATTTGCAGTTGCTCAGGGTAGCTCAATACTTAGCCTATTGAGTCACCACAATGACCACAGAACGGATGGATTATATGATTTTAATAAGTCAGACACCACTGTTTTTTCCTTTACAATCACACATCCTAAAACAACTAAAAAGTAGTTGAGATAAGTCAGACACGTGTGCCCACACTCTGTTTATTTTGAAAAGTCATCACTTCTTCTTCAGATGAATGTTGTTATATTTGCACCTGACCTTATGCTGCTTCTCTTCAGTCATGGGCAGGGATTGACACACACAGGCAAAGAGCCTGCCAGAATAAGAGACTTATTTCTCTAAACATAGCTTTGTCACTCCTCTATCACACCAGCAGTTTGTGTTGCCAGCTGAGGAGTTTATCCTCCCCTTAACTGTACCTATCTTTTTCAAATATGATTGAACTAAAGGAATTTAACAATATGCAGTTCTGTTTTTAAATTAACACTGATAGTGTACCTCCTGATTGTTTTTCTGCTGTGCAGCTACAGTTTTTAAGACACTAACCCTAACAGCTGCAAAAACACAAGCATCTCAATGTTCTGAGTACTGTACAACAGGCCAAGGAAATGACTGTTAAATTACACGGATAGAAGAAAGAAAAAAAAAAGCATTTGTTTCCTCCTACCGACTTTCTTGACCACGCTAATTTTTTTTTTCCTTTCCACCACCACCACATTTCTCATAGGACAACCTGTTATTGGCCCTTCCCTGAAAATCATTCTGTGGAAAATAGTATGGAAGATAAGTGTGAAACTCTGTGAACACAACATGTGGCAAGTAATACTCTCAAGCACCACCTGTACTATTTCTGCTCCTCATTTCACGCTTTTCTTTCTTCATAACTAAGCACTAACACCTGTTGAGTGGCTTCAGCAGTGCCAAAGAGTACACCCTTTGCTCTGTTTCTCCAAGAAAAAGAAAGGTGATGGATAACATGAAGTTCTGGCCACAACACAGTCAGTAGGATTTTTTGTTTGGACTTTTTTTTTTGTGCCAGGATTTCTCACAATTTGCAGAGATGTCATACTCAAATCTACACCATTTGAAGCTACCTTAAAAAAAACTCCCCAACTGCAAACCATGCTGGTCACTGTTACCTATTTTGTGAAGTGTCCGGAGAAAAATGCCAATAGAGAGTTGAACGTGAGGAATGTTTAACATCCAGAGAGCACAGAAGGAAGAAACTTCACCTAGCAGGCAATAAAGAATTCAAAAATACGTTCTGTGTTTAACAGCATGAACACAGCTTTGCCTCAAGAGCTCTAGGGAGCTGTTTCAAGTGCTACCCTTTCACATTATATATGGAATGACCTAGTCCAAATGGGAAACATCACAATATATTCAATGCTTGTTTTCTTTTCTCCTCTTCTGCTACCAGTATCAGCTGAGCATTACACATAACTTGAAGATTGTCCCTGCCCATCTTGTCTATCCCCAAAAATTTGATCCTGAAGCAGAAAGAAGTAGCAGGGCAAGGCATGCTGGAGAAAACAAAAGAAACAGAGTGTAGCTAAGGCTGGGTCTGTAAAAGCAATGAAAAGAAGTGAGAAAGAAAGCCCAGAAATTAATCCAACTGGAATAGGTTCTCCTTGAAAAATCTCAGCCTAGGATCACTGTTGGTAGTTTTTACACTCTGAGCCAGAGTGTGGAAGCCAATTGTGTGACCTAGAGAAACACACACCCAACAAGCTGGTTGAAACCATGAAACTATGACTTCTCTGATGAACTGGGTCTGTTGGTTGTCTGGCAAGCAAGGTCTGTGCCCAGATGGCAGGTGACACAGTGCAGCTGTACAGCCTTTACCAATGTGGTCACTGCATCTCAGGTGATCTTGAACCAACCGATGGGCAAAGAAGCGATGTTAACGAAGCAGCAACTGGTTGTTTACCTTATGGCTACTTTTCTGGAATTGAGGTAGGTATGTTTTATGGGCTGATGTAGGTATGAAAATGCCACATAGCAGAATACATGATTTTGAAACATATATCTCCATTAAAATCTTAAAGTTTCATGTTTTCCTGCGGCTATGAGCCTGCAAGCCATTCCACACAGGAAAATCTTTGTGTCCTTGATTAACCTCAGCCAATAACTCAAACAGGGCTGTGTCTGATTAAGGTCCACATTTGCAAGCTTCAGAAAATGCTTTGTAGAAAAATGTGGTTGTTGGCCAGCCCTGATTGCTGCACATAAGTTACATCTGATAGGAGCAAAATGTGAGAATTTAAACTGAAATTTCCTTAGAGACCAGGGCAGCACTATTTTTCTTGTTGATTTTGTACTCGTTGCCTCGGCATAATTACCCCTTTCTTGTCAATGTCAAAACAGGGTGGAGGAGAGGTTATTTTTCAAAAGACAGGATAAATCCCTTTGCCTCTAACTTCTGAAGGCTTCAGTTTACGACTCAATGTGTCCACAGTTAAATGAAGTTGTGATCACAATTCTAGACCTGATCCTACACATACTGAAACCAATGGGATACTTTCTGTTTACTTAAATGGAAGCTGGGTCATGCCCTGAGCAGACATTACTGCACATAAAAAAAAACCCCTCTCCAGTTTTGGATGGCAGAAAGCATGGACCTGGAAACATTAAAGACCCCTGAGGTCAGAAATTGTCTACAACAAAAATACAAGAAAAACCAACAAGCACACCTGTCTGACTGTTTCTAGCCCTATCAACCCAGACAAAACTGTACCAAGAGCAGGTATTTATCAAAAATGTAATAAGTTAAGATTTTGGCAAAAGACAAAACGTGGCCCAGAGTCTAAAATGTAGCATAATTACTAAATCTTAAAGTTTTCAAATAAAATTAACATAAGCTTGAAAAAATGAATGCAGCACAACCTATAAGCTAGAAAAGACTTGCATCAGGCTTTGTAGCAGTTTTATGCTTGTCAAACATGAAAGTCAACCTAGGATTTGCAGAAGAAGGGAAGCCTGAGCACGTCATGGCCAGTGTTAGACTCTGTGATCTATGTCAGCAGACCACCAGTAAACACCTGTATGTTGTTTTTAATTCTTCATATGGTCCCTATGCAAAAACAGTAATGAAAAAAGCTTACAGTGAGGGAAAGATAAGCCTGAAAACGAAACCAGAACAGTTCTAAGAGCGTCAGGGGATTTGGAGGGAAAGGATCACAGAAGAGCATATGCTTTGGGAGGATTAAAACAATTACTACACGATGTTGGTATGAAATTGATTGTCAGGAAAAAAAGCCAGCAGCAAAAAAAGAATATTGATCTTTTAACAGGAGAGACCATTAGTTTGGATGATACAGCATTTGTGGGCTGGTCTTTACCTTGTCTTACACATCCCCAGGATGGACACACTATTATTTGAACAATCCATCGGTAGGAGAGGCAGAAGTACGGGCAGACCTGCTACCCTCACACTGGCAGGTATGTTTTGACATGTTGTCTGAAAGTGATTGACGCTCAGCAGCCAGAAATGTCTCACTCAGGAAGGCCTCTCTAGGCTGATCAGTTCTTCCACACAACCTGAGCATGGCAGGCTGAGGAGGAAAGAAGAGGCTCTTCTTTAGTTAGCTTTTTTCTACATTTATTTTTCAGTAAATCAAGAAACAGACAATGACACGGGATTTTTTGGGATACTTATGGGCTTAACAGATACACCCTGTGTAAAGGAAGAACGGGAAGGTCCTGCAGGGCTGTGCAATGGGAATGAATACATTGTACCACAGGTAATGGATGCATCCTGACACCAGGCACTTCCTTAAGGCCAAGCACTGACAAGGACCAAGAAGGGCCAGAGAACTTGTAACTCAAATTTGTCTGCAAATTACTGAGCTAGAACCTCCTCCCTTACCCCATAACGTTATTCACATATTTGAGTATAACCTCTTAATTATAACTCATGATACCCGTTATTCTTCACATATTTGGATTCACTTCCAATTCCATTTAAACAGCAAAAGAGCTGGGGGGAAGGGGGGGGGGGAATATCTCTGAAAATACAAAGCTGACACTATTGATTATAAATCTCCCGACATATATATACATATATCTACACGGAGGATGGACGCAAGCCCTGTTGGTGACAGGTTTCCTAGCGGCTGCTGTTCCCAGGACGCCGGTGCCTCGACTCCGCCGTCCCCGCGCTCCCCCCACTCACGCAGGGGAGGCGCCGCCCGCAACGCGGGGCCCGAAGGACGGAGACCCCCCCCCCCCCCCCTTCCCGGCTTCGCATCACCCCACACACCCCGGGAGGCGCCTCCGGGCTCTGTGCCGACCCTCACCGCCCCGCCCGGCCCAGCCGCAGGTCCCGCCGCCACCTACTTCTTGCAGGGGATGAGCGCCTTCCTCTCCTCCAGGATGCGGAGGCGCTGGTTGGGGCCGTCGTAGGAGACGGCGGCCCGCGTGTTGCGGCCCGAGCTGTGGTCGTAGAACACGGTGCGCCCTTCCCACTGCCGCGGCGCCTGGCACGGCTCGGCCCCCGCCGCCGCTCCACCGCGCAGCAGGAGCACGCCCAGCAGCAGGAGCAGCCGCAGCGGCGGCCCCGGCCCCGGGCGCAGCTGCCGCCCGGCCGCCGGCCGCGCCATGCTCCGCTCCGCGCTCCCTCGGCGCACGGCCGCCCCGCACGGCGCGCAGGCGGGCGGGCAGGCTGTGCCGGGGGGCGGGGGCGGCCCGCCTCCAAACCCGCATCGCCGCGGCGGCGAGAGGCGGCGGCCGCCACAGCGCCCGGACGCCAGCGGGGCGTGAGGCGGCACGGCGACAGGGGCCGGGACACTCGGCCTCCCTCGCCGCAGCCGGGAGGGTCTGGGCGCCCTGGCCGTGCCCGCTGCTCCGCGAGGGCCGCCCAGAGGGCCAGCTGCGAGCTCCAAACCCCGGGCACTCCGCGCTGGCTTGGGGAGGGAGGGGGTACGCGAACAGGAGCGATCTGCTGGGACAAACTGCTTTCATGTTGCCCTCGAGGGGGACATTTCAGTGCGTCCCCACGGACAGAGAGTGTCACCAAGCATTTCTTCACCACATGCATTCCTTCATCTCCCACTGCCCTCTTAGGTGTATCTGCTGTTGTTTCCTGCCTGCTCTGGTTGTGCTTTCCTCACCCACTGAGGGAAGGGGAGGCCCGTGCCCCACAGATGCTCCGTCTCTGCAGCTCTGCTGCATCTGCAGGGACTAACACCGGTGGCACCACGGTACCTGGCCGGGCAGGTACCTCTGAGCTACGCTGGGGCTTTCTCAGGTAACTGGGATAACCCGGCATTGAGTTAATCTTCTTATCTCAGCGGGTCCCTCACAGACGGGGGAGCGGCATTTCCCACAGTGAAGAACGGGCCCGGAGGTCTTTCCGTGCAAGGGCGAGCCGAGCTGGGCTGTGAGGGAGCCCTTTCCCCCGCGCGGGCCCGCCACACCAGGGGCGCGCGGCCGGGGATCACCAAGGAAAGGAAGATAACAAAACAGCTTGGGAAAACATCTGAAACCCCTTCTTCCACTCGTGTGCAGACACGACGGGTGGGGGGCAGGAGCGGGGCGGAGGGCTCACTGCCCGCACAGCAGCGCCGCGCTGCCCCGGCCCCGCCGCCCGCTCCCGGCTCGGCTCGGCCGCCGCCGCTTCCCCTGTCCCGAGCAAACCGGGCCACCAGCCACCCCCCGCCTGTCCGCCGTCCGCTTCCCGCCTCTCCCCGTCCGTGCCGAGCTCATGGAGGGAATTCTGCAACCCCCTGGAGGCGTCGGGAACAGCCGCCGGTGCTCCCTCAAGCCCGCAAAAAGTTTCTTCTCCCTTGAGAAAACGCGGTGTATAAAGTTGAGCCTCACGGGAAGAAGCCGCGGCTCCTACCGTCGCCCTCCCTCTCCCCACGCCGGAGCGCAGAGCCTCCCGGCAGAACCGTGTGGTTTGTGTTTCCTGCCCTCCGCCCCCCTTCCACCTGAAGGAATTTATGACACAGATGAAAACTGAAACGGAGCTGGAGCGGCGGCCGAGAGACGCAGTGATGTCGCCGGGGGATTAAACGGGGTGGAGGTGATGTCACCGTGCCTGCACAGCAAAACGCACACATACACGCACACCCCCCACCCCCCGGAGGAGCGGGGCTGCCAAGGGAGCGCGATCGGCCCCACGTCACTCGTGCCACTGGTATAAATGCGGTCCCGCGATGTCCATGGCTGTCGGCGCGGCGGCTCCCGCCACTTGACTGCAGCAGGGCTCCGGGAGGCAGCGCCGCTCCGCGCCCTTCGGCCGCCGGGACCCGCGGGGCGGCGGCGGGCGGCGGCGGACAAGGAGGAGAAGGAGGAGGAAGAGGATGCTGCGCGCCTTGGTGGCGGTGTCCCTGTGGCTGCGGGTGAGCCCGCGGGCGCAGGGCGCGCCGTGCGAGGCGGTGCGCATCCCCATGTGCCGCTCCATGCCCTGGAATATCACCCGCATGCCCAACCACCTCCACCACAGCACCCAGGAAAACGCCGTCCTCGCTATCGAACAGTTCGAGGAGCTGGTGGCCACCGGCTGCAGCCCGGTCCTGCCCTTCTTCCTCTGCGCCATGTACGCCCCCATCTGCACCCTGGAGTTCCTCTACGACCCCATCAAGCCGTGCCGCTCCGTGTGCCAGCGCGCCCGCGACGGCTGCGAGCCCATCATGCGCCGCTACAACCACAGCTGGCCCGAGAGCCTGGCTTGCGACGACCTCCCCGTCTACGACCGCGGCGTCTGCATCTCCCCGGAGGCCATCGTCACCGACGTGCCGGAGGGTGAGAACCCCGGGGGCAGCGAGAGGTGGGAGGGAGGACTCCCTCCACCCCCGCGGGACGCCCCAGGGTGGGACAAGGGGGCTGCGGGACCCCCACGCTCCAGTCCTGGAGCCTCTTCCGACAGTTTTCTCTCCCTGACGCACCTCTGTTTGCAGATGTGAAGTGGACGGACTTCACACAGGGCTTTATGGTGCCGGACAGACCCCTGGAGCCTGACTGCAGGAGCCGCGGCCAGGGTGAGCCTCGGATGACCCCCCGCCTCCACCTCCCCGCAGATAGGGTCCCTCTGACACCCCTCAACCTTTCTCCTTTCTCTTCCTTTGAAGAGCGGTGCAGGTGCAAAAAGACAAAGCCTACGCTGTCAACCTACTTGGCCAAGAACTACAGCTACAGTAAGTGCATGGGGGAAACACTTCACTTTGCCGGTCCCGCACCCTCCTTGTGTCCCTGCAAGTTAGGCAGCTCTGTGTGCGTGGTGAAGCCACACCAGGCCCCATCCAGCAAGTCTGGCATGAGAAGACTTCTCCAACACAGCCTTTCCAAGTGGGTGTGACTGGGGGATACCTAGCTGTCCTCTTCCAAAATCCAGCTGTAGCACACACCATGTGCAGGCAGTAGTAGTGCACAGAGGATGGTGTGTTTCTGCCAAAAGCAGTAAAATGTCAGTAATGTGCCCCCTTCTGCTCTGCAGAAAGTTGGTTACTGCTGCAAAGGTCACTCTAGTAAAGGCAATTACGTCTGATGTGAGCGTGACGACTTGGCCAGCTCCTGTTTTCGTCCAGCAGGTAGAATAAACAGGGGGTTGCTACCCAAATAAAACCTGTAGATGTGAACCAGCTGCAGCAAAGTAAAAAGTTTTTAGAAATTTATATATACTTTTACTTATTAGCTAGAGTTCTGTCCCATGCAGAATTGTCAGAAATTAACTGAATTCGGTGACAATTTGCACCATCTGGCTGAATAGATGGCTGATAGTTTTATTACATGTTGGGTGACATACTGGCAATAAAAACAATATTCTGATGGTGTGAATCAGGAAGAATTCTAATTAAGATTAGATAAATGCCAGATTGAACCTATTGTCAATACAAAGCCCCTATTAACTATGAATTTAATATGCAGTATTGCTTCATTTTGCACTTTGTGGGCATTTTCTCAGATGGCAGATTTTTTTTCCAGTCATTTATACAGTTCTTCTGCAGTAGGGTTATAATATAATCCAATTCCTATTTGCTTGACATCAAATGAAAGTAAGTTGGTAGCTATTTGCTTATTTGTTAGCATGTTTGGTGGGAATAATCAAGTTGAACCTCTAGCTTAGGTAATTGTACAATTTTTTTGTTCATTACAACATTCTGGTGCATTTACACAACGTATTGTTTTTATATAATTCCTTGATCTGCATCTCTACAACACAGAGATCTGTTTAGGTGGAACAATGAGCTTCTACAGTTTCCTGAAATGTATGAAAAAGTAGTGATATCAAATGACTGTTCCAAAATGAAAAACAGGTGTTAGCCGTGTCAGTTCTGATTTGAGTGTTCCTTGAGTGAAACATGTATGTTGGGATCCAAAATTTAATTCCATTGAATTTGTGAAATCAAGATTTTGTTTTTGAGATGTAAATTTCCATTCAACTCCCTCTGAGATAAATAGACCTACTTATATTGAAAATGAACTGAGGGATGAGATTTAATGAGTTGAAAATCAATCAATCAATCATTTTTTTTCTGAAAACCCTTTAAGACATACAGTCAAATTGTACTTTTAGCTATCAGAACCAATCAGACTTGAAAATGGACTATGAGTCTCCAAATTCCCTGCATGTTTTGTGTCTGTTATACATGTCCTGATAAAGGTAGCACATAAACCCCAGACCACATTAAAAGTGCTGGTCTCCTGTTTTCTACGTGTGAAGTTTATTTCAGATTTTATGAGGTTCATGTGAAGGCTTTTGACCCAGTGGCTGGCAGGGTCCCACAGGGGCAGGCTGATCACCCTGTGCTCTATACAGTTCACATGCTTCTTCAACTGAAGAATGTTCAGACAGTAGAACCCTCTCTATTTTTACATTCCCTAGAGACAAAATCTTTTATGTGAAAATCATACTTTATTGGACCTGGTATTTCTCACAAGAGAGAAGAGATGAAATGATGGACTGGTAGGTAATGCCAGGGTTTGTAGGTACAAAGTTAAGCAGGGATCATTTCAGAGCAATCTGCAGCGTTTCACCTTCTTGCATCAGTGCAGACATGCAGCTTTCCTCAATGAAAGGTAAAAATACAAATGCTTGTGTATTCAGAGTCAGAAGAACCTGTTTCAGTGTCTCATTTATATAAGCATCTCACTATTGGTAGAGAATACAAAGGCAAAAGATGAAAAAAGTATAGCTCAAGTAAATCATGGCAATCCTAAGCCTCTTAGTTTTTTTTGACTGTTCTTTCTAGCCTTCCTTTGTTTCTTATATTTAAGAAAAGACTTTATTTCCTGGTTTAAATCTACAGGAAGTGATTTGATTATTGAAAAGACTGAATTCATGACAACTGTCTGTGAGGTAAATTATTCATTACTTAATTGGAAATAGCCAGATGCAGCTGGAGAATGGGTTAGATTTATGCAAAGTCTTGTTCAAGTCTGAGTTGAAGGATCTGTTTGTGTGTGTGATTCCAGGCGAGGCTGGTTGGCCTGATGTGGCCAAGATTTAAGCACATGTTTAATTCCACTGTTGTCAACAGTCCTACTGAAAACCAAATCAAGATCAGGCCTCTCTTATTCTAAGCCACTGTTCGTGCCCACACAGGCAGAAGTAGTTCTAGTTTCAAAACCAAAACAACAGCTTCCAATTCAATATTTTTATTTAATTTTGTGATGTGTTTAAATTTCTAAGCGTTTATTGTTCTCACTGCTCTATTTTTCTATTTGCAGTCATTCACGCTAAAGTAAAAAGCGTTGAAAGAGGGAACTGCAATGAGATAACGACTGTGGTTGAAGTCAAAGACATACTCAAGTCTTCAACGCCAATTCCTCTGTCCCAAGTGCCTCTTCTTACAAATTCCTCCTGCCAGTGCCCGCCTCTTCAACCAAAGCAGGATGTTCTCATCATGTGCTATGAGTGGCGCTCAAGGTGAGCAGTGATGATGTGGTGCAAAGAAGTGTTAGAGCTGACTGTGATAGATGGGAAGGAGGACCAGCAGAGCTTTCTTCCCCATCATAGGCTTGTTTTGCTGACAGTTTTTGTTAGGATAACTCATACATACACATATGTGTTTCCATTATCTTCACATCTGACTTTATCCACTTCATCAGCCTCAGCTCTGTGCCATAATGTAGTATTTACAAAATTTGGCTCATGCAAAGAGGATAATAAAATTTGGTGGCATTAGGTGCTGCCAGCATCTTGATAAGGCATTATGCAGCAGTTCAGTCACCCCCAGCTTGGGAGTGTTTTTCCAGGACCACTTTCCATAGGGATGAGCTGCTTTGTGTGCAGCAAGCCCAACAGTGGCTGTAGATGATGGTCTGTGTTGGCAGGACCATGTGGAAGGCATCGTTCTGTCTCACCAAGGGAGTGGGCAAGAGATGATACGCATCTTCTGTCAGCAGAGCTGCTGGAGTCAAAGCCAGGCCTTCTCTACTGGCCTGTCCATACTTTGGACCAGTGCCATCAATGAGATGTTTCTCATCCCACAGCTGCACTGGGACCAGCCAAAGCTGCAGCCATTGGAGCTCAAGCTCCCGGATGGCAGATGAAAAGTAAATACTCTCAGAGCAGCTTGCCAGTCCTGCTGTATGATTAAAAGAACAAAACAAAACAAAACAAAACTAACTTTACCAGACCTTTCATCTGGCAGTCGGCCTAGCCCCAGACATGGAAGGAAATCCAGCATGCTGGTTTGGAGGGAAAGGAGTGATGAATCACAGCTCCCTTTTCTCCAGGGTTCCTTGAGGCAGAAGGGGGACGTCCCATCCCCATTAGCACCCCAAGTGCACCAGTAGATGCCAGCAGAGCAGGTGGTGGTGTTTTAGGTTCAGTGTAGGCCTATGTGTTGTGGTTTGGAGACAAGGCTGTCTGTAAAATGTGCAGGCTGGTTTTGCATACTGTGAAGTTACTTTTAATTGGTCACACACACTTGTAAGGACCACGGAACATTCACATGTGGGACGTGATGGGCCATGTCCATATTTTTAATGAGTTTTATGTTGATATTTTCAGAGCATTTTATAGGTGTTTCTAAAATTTTTCATCTGACATCTTATGGCTTTAACTTGTTTTTTGGTGAGCTAGCAAACACAGTATTTTATTATGACACCCCTCCAGGTCTGGAAGTATTTCACAAATGTTAATGTAGAGCCCTTTATTTGTGTTAGTCATTTTAGGGATACAAGCTCTGACTCATGTAGAAAGATTATGACCAGAATGGCGATGGAGGAGCTCTGGATTGCAGAGGATCCTCTGGAGGCTGTTAGGAAAGGGAGATTTCATAAGTCAAAGATCACAATCGGCATCTCCATTATTATGGAAAAACACGCAATTCACTAAATATCTTGTGATGGTTTTTAAAGGTCATTGAGGTTTTTAATTTCATATAGTGTACTAAAATGGATTTGAAAAAGAAACATAAACTATTATATGTGCTTCCTGTTGAACTCAGTGGCAGGCAAACAGAAGGTTTTGAGTTACAGCAGTTTTTTTAAAATGACAGAGCCAGAATCTGCAGAAGCTGTACCTCCTCTGCAGTCAATGGCAAAATACCTATTGCCTATTGTTAGGGATAGAGCCTCACTGGATAATTGACCTGTACCAAAGCTGTGCCAGATGTACCCCATGTTGTGGTTTCATTCATGGCAGTGTGGCCTTGGCATCAATCCTGTACGTTTGTCCTCTAATTTGTCTTTGGAAAGAAAAGGAAATGTATGACATACTGATCCTGATTCTCCAGGGTTTCCATTCATGTTGAGCCTTTTATGTTTGGTCAAACTGGATGCACATTGGGACTGTGAGAGGCAGCATTTTGTACTGCGTTTGAGCTGCTAAGAGCAGCAACACTATTCATGGAAACTGGAGGTCAGGCCCTGCTACACTGTTTAACCTTCACCAGCCAGAACAGTACTGTGTGATGTTGTGTGCATTTATAACAATGTCTTTCCAGCCAACACTGATGTCTAAGTAATAACCCCCAGAATTTTAGTGAAATTTATATTAGGGCATATTAAGGTCTGGTATCTCAACCAACCAAATAAAAGAAAACCAAGAAGTTGTCTCTAGGTTGGGACGTGGAAGGTGTCATGTCAGACTGCTTTAGAATAAGCTGTTTTATTTAATATTTAATAGTCACATTATTGTTTTATTCATTTCATAACGCCTAGACTCAATGTTTTCATGCAGGAGCTAGCCAGATTTCACTGGTAGGTAAGTATGGCAAGTATCACTAACCATATGTCTTCCAAACTCACCTCATTAAGGAGTTAGATGTAGGAAACACATATTTCCATCCTCATGTATTTACAGGTAGAAATGGATACAATTGTAAGTGATCATATAATTATATTAGTGTTTTTTCAGCTAAGCTGTATTAGCTGGTGCATGTGGAACAGCTTCTTTTCTAAAGTCAGAAGTAAAATTTATCAGTTTAATCTACTCTTCACACAAAGACGCACAGAAACATATGGTATCCCGTCATCCCATACATAAAACCTTTCAGTACCAGTACCTGTGGGTGCATTTCCACCCCAGTCTGTGTTAAATCATCTGGAATGGAATCTCAGGAATTAAAATCAGAAATATCTGTAACTTGTTTGTATTTCTTAATTTTCAGGTTGATGCTTCTTGATGGATGTCTAGTTGAAAAATGGAAGGACCAACTAAACAGAAGATTTAAGGTAAATGCAACCAAAGAATGCTGATGTTCTTGTTAAAAAGTTATACGCCTTTGTTTTACTTCAGCATTAACTTTGATGACTTCCAGATATGTGTAACTCCTCTGGGTATCATAATTTTTACTTGAATATTTTCAGCCCTTGTAGTTACCCAAGTATAAGTGAAAATTTGCATACTTTAATCTTGTGTTTTAGAGTCTCTAAAATTTTATTTTGATTAAATTTTATCCTGTGGGATGATCTTTTTGTGAACTCTGGTTTCTTACAATTATATCTCTAGGAATTTCTTTCATATCCTTGTTACCACAAGGAGCAATGAAATGGAAGTGAAGGTGATATGCAGATGAGTACATAGCCCACATTAGATAAAATCCTCTGCACTGGATTAATTTTTTTTGCTGCATTAAAGATTGCAGGCTGGAGACACACACTTCTCACCAGATACTCCCTACTAAGACCCACCCAAAGGATTGGGCATTATCCGTCTGGATTCAGGAAACACTGGAAGGGAAAGTCTTTAGTATAGAGACATAGGTGGCAGGCACAGCAGATGCCCCTGCTTTTTGGGGCTTCAGCATAGCACTTTATATCACTCTCTACTTGTAAACTCCTCTTTTTAATGGAAAGAAAAGATGGCTTGTGAGAAGGTCTGATTCTTCCTCCTGCTTTTAGAGATGGAAGAAAGGTATTTTTGGAATTCAGAAAGGTTTTCGGAGCATTAAGGACATACATGCGTGTTTAAGGACATATATATGTATGTTTTAATTATGAGTTGATTGGCAATTGATAGAGAGGAGGAAAAGAGATGTAGGAATCCATAAGCAGAAGCTTTTGTATTACAGACCAACTTCTTGCAGGAAATTGCATTCAGTGCTTCTCTCATACACTCTTCACTTACTCGTAGGAAACCTATGTGTGGAAAAGAAAACATGCTTTAAATCTTTAAAAAATAAATACATGGCAATTGCAGAGGATGCCATGTGGGATTTAGAAGAATATTGACATATGACTTGGATTCTTGAAATCCTTTAGCTGTCAACTTAATGGCTTGTTGCTGGCACACAGTGTGTTTTAGTCACCTCCTCACACTGTTTTGTCGTTTCTAATTGTGTCTTGAATCATATTTGGGCATTAGTTTTCAGATAGTCAAATAGATGCATGACGGCCAAACAAAATACCCTTCAAAGCACATGTCATTTCCTCTCACATTAATAGTTTCAGTAACTAGCTCCTCATTTAAGCATGTTTGGGTGGGACAAAACTAAATTTCTGCTGATTGTTTTGGTTTTATAAAGATGCATAAAATGACTCTGACCACACAAAGTCGGTATGGAGCTAGGTACCACTGTGGCTTAATTTTAATACCCATCATTCATCTCTGAAGATTTGCATCCAAATTTTATCTTGAGTTACCACTTAAAATGGATGTTTTGAGCTGTCTGTCAGCCACAGAAGACAGTTGTTAACATAACCACAACATGGCTGGTCTTTTCTCTAGCCAGGACAAAGAGTCTGAGCTGCAACAAAATCAGTGCAGCGATACTGAATAGGAAAGCTGGAGAGCACTTCTCTTGCTGTGATCACTGGTAAATCCCCTGCCTTTAGGAGTTTCAGAAGGGAAAGATAATAGTGGGGAGAGCTGAGACCCTTTCTGGGTTCCACTACCTACCTTGTTTTCCTTAAAATAGGTATTTCTGTTCCTAGAAGTGAAAGTCCACAGTCTCTGTTGCTATTTTATGGATCCCTCCACGTTTTGGAGAGCTGACCAGTTAAACTTACTGTAAAAACCTGTTTTGTAATTCCTGCACTATTTGATTTGAAAATCTGACAGCTGTTGTCTTCGGTAGGCTCATTGATTTTCAAAATTTCTTGCTGAATAAAGTTAGAGGTGCATTATTCAAACCATTCCATTGCAACTCTCAACACTGTGATTTCACTGTGATCATCACTATTGTCTGTCCACAACATAAGCTGGTTCATGCCCAGTCCTCTCCACCCCAAGGAAAAGCAGAACTAGAAAGTAAATACCAGCTCCCCCTGTAGCTGGATGCTTAAGTATACATTGTGAAAGGATAATTTGATTCCTGTAGACTTTTCTGAGGAAAAGTTGAGTAGCACCTTCAGCAAGATAGCAAAGAAAGGCCTTGCAAAGGAGTTCCAATGTGCTGATCCTGACTTTTTGATGTCATGATGCTAGCTCCTCTCTATTTCTGAAAAGGCACTCACATGCAGCATGCACATGAGATGGGAAATTGTCATTTCCATCCACTGGTGTTGTGGAAATTTCCTCTAACTTAGAACTTGTTCTCCCTGCAAATAGCCATAACTTGCTGACATCAATGGCCTTGAAATACAGAGCATGAAACTATCAAAGGCAGCACTAGCATCAGTGGTTCAAGATGTCATTAAGATGTAATTATTTATGATTATGTTCTTCCCTAACTCATCCTCTTTGTTTTCTGCATTTCTACAGAGGTGGGAACAGAGACTCCAAGAGCAAAAGCGGCGAACTGCGCGCAGTAAGAACCAGAATTCAGGACGCAGTGGTCAGAGTGGAGCCCTGAAACCACAAACCAAGAACACCAATCCACTGATCAGTGGCCCCAAAAAGGCCAATAAAATAAGAAATGGCCAGAAAGAAATCAACCCAAAAAAAGTATGAGTGTGAAATTCCCAAAAGGAAGGACTTTCCATGCACGACAAGGGTCACAATCTGGCTTGGTCAGCATGTTTTATTAATCTGGAACTCATTGACTTAAAAAATCCTGTCAGTTTCTACATAGACCTTTTTGCTGCACTTTACTGTTACAAGGTTTGCTTATCCTTTCAAGTCACTGCAAGCCATAGAGCATAGGTTTGCACTTATTTGAGGTAGGCATATTCCAGCTGACTGAGCTTTATCTTTGGGCTCTGATTTCCCATCTAGATAGAGGTAGCCTTGGCTGCCAGAGGTTTTGACTCCTTGTACCAGTTGCCTAGTCTGCTTCCTTGCCAGATGCTGGAGAGCTGCATGGAGTTTCTCCTCAGCTGGTGTAGCATTAGTCTGTGAGTTAATCTGTGAATTCGTTGAGAGCTCACTAGACTCAGCAGCTGAGCAGCAGCAGAAGGATGGTAACCTCTGGCAGATATCTCAGGCAGCAATGACTGCAGCTGCTGGAGCTGAACCTATCTTCTGTTTGGAATCACAACCCTTGTTCAGAATGTTCAAAACCATTAAGCATTACCATTAAGCATTTGGGTATGCATTATGTGATTATTTTTATTTGTGTGCCGAAAATATTCTTACAGTGATAGTATTTGATTTTGTGGATTTGTGTAGTAAAAATGCATACAAAGCAGACATTTAATTTTTTATTGTACTTCAGGCTGGCTTCTGTTGTTCTAATTTCAAATATATTTAAACATCTAATTGAAAAATCCATATTGTTTTGAAAGGACAGATTAAAGTGAACAGATCTGTAGACTTCTTAAAAGTAACACATTTGCTGTAATATAGCTTAGCTATGAAAACTGGAATAGAAGCTTTATTCTAAAGATAACTGACAGCTACTGTACAGTATTAAGGAGAAGACAGGGCTTCAAATGGCTCAGTAATCTTTTGGATAACTTTTTATCATTTGATACCATATTTCTAACCTTTCTCTGATTAAATAAAAAAATAAATAAATAAATAAATAAATCAGCCTTGTCCTTATTAATGCGCTTCTCAAAGCAACTGGCTGTCTGCAGTTTTTCTTATCAGAAAGTAACATTTATCCTGAAAAGGGTGACAGAAAAGCAGATGCTTTTATTTATGCAGTGAGTTTACTGACTTAACATTTTCTCTGTGAGGTATTAGAACAACAAAGGTGATACAAATCTAATCTACATAACTCCAAGATGGCATTTATGCTATTCCTTCCAAGGGGTACTTGGATGAGGCAGCATAGATAACACATTCTGATTTCAATTCCATGTAACACACAAGTAGAGCACCAACATTAAGATCAGAAGAGCTTGTGATAGATGCCTGAAAGACCTTCAGGATTTCCTGCAGGAAGACTAAGGACTAGATTGGTCAATCCTGGTAAAATGAAGATTTTTATAATAGAGAAGTTCTACGTCAGATAAGTAGATTATCATAAGGAGTAAGAAATGGTCATGTCACTATGTTGATCTTTACCGTGACAAGAATTCCAATGAAATTTGCATGTGTGAAATTCACAATAGATTACACTGATGTTGGTAGCAGCAGTTATATACTTGGTAATTTGAGGCATAGATGTCAAGTTACAATGTTTAAAAGAAACAGACCAATGTGTTACAAGAAAATGGAATAATAGCATATAGAATAGTTCAGGGGGGGGAAAAAACCAACCTAAATGGTCGTTGTTGAGCTTTGAGCAGCTGCTTAAAATATACAAAGGTCAGCAGTTGGGTGTAGCCCTACTGGTAATTTTGGGCAGGTGCAGTACTTTGTTGATGTGGAACACCTGCAGAATTAGATCTAAAATTCATTCCAGGTGCCAGGAATGCTGAGCATATATAGCAGCATCTATTGACTTCACTAGAAATGATGTGTATTTGACGTGTCTAAAAAAACACTACAAACTTAGGTGCTTAAATACAGCCTGTAGGTGGAACCTTAATCATGTTCAGTGAAATGGAAAAACTGAAATGGAAATCAAAGAAGACGGAATTTCACTTGCAGGTGACTAGTTTAGATTAGTGTGAAAATGCTGACTTAAGTAAGCATGGTCTAAAAGATCAGCGTGATTGGAAAATTTCTAATATAGTTTTATGTACTGTGTAGCAGGAATTCTTAAGCTTTAATTACTTATTGATCCAAATTTAAAGTACCCCAATAAATGTATATATGGTTGGCCATTAAAGAATGAGTGACAGTCACATCAATGTGATGTTGAAGTAATAAATACTGAAGTCATGATATATCCCTTAAAGAAATTATATTGTGCACACAGTCAAATGTGGTGTTTGTTAAATGAAACTTTTGGAACAGCTAGCTAGACTGCACAGTAACATCACATGCTCTTTTACAACTGTTAAAATCAAACTTTTATTCCTTTTGTCAGAGTAAAAAACATACAGATTATTTTCTCCAGAGAATTGTCACCATTCCTTCTCCAAATTGCTGTCATTAGATTGACTATTCCAGGATGCTGGAATAGATGTGGATGCATCCAGCCAGGTGTTTCCAAACTCCTTAACATTTTTATACTTTATGCTGACTAACTTTCAATCTGTTATGGTAAAAATATGGGCTAAGGAAAGGCAATGCAACAAAAAGCAGGGGATATCATAATACAAAGAACAGACATGTAAGGGATAAATTACTAAGGTAGTATGTTTTTCCTAACTAATTTTTTCCTATATTTTAAGAAGCTGTGTGTCAATCCAATTCAGCACTAATGCAAGTAATTTCATTTTGAAAATCCTCTACAATTATTAACTCCTGTGACATCAACTGCCAGATGAATCCAGACCCAGAACATTTGCACCCTCCAGCGTCCCTTCCCTTCCTGTGAAATAGGTTTTGGAGCAGTTGAGGGCTATTTGAACAGGCAAATTCCTCCCCAAAGGGTCCAGTCCCCACATCTGGTCCCTGGTATGTGGCAAAAAGGTGAGACACACCTCTTCTCATGCACATCCATGGCCAAGTGTAGCCATTGCTGTGCTGGTGCAATCCAGCACCGGAGTAATGAAACTCATTTCAGCAAAGGGGGACAAATAGTTTGCTGATGGACAAATGTAATTACTGTAACTACTTAAAGATGAAAAATTAACAGGCCAAGTTCTTGAAGTGTTAAATAGGTTTTTTCTCAGTGTTGCAGCTGCCTTCTTACTGAGGGGCTTGGCATTTTTAAAATATAAAATAAAAATTGCCTGGAACACCAAACATAAGCTTCTAGTGAGCTTCTAACTACCTCCCACACACATGTGCCCAGTTTAGTTAGAAGTGCCATTCAGTATTTTCGCTGAATGTTCTAACCTCTGTTCCAAAAGAATGAAACCTGAAAAAATATTTACTCTAATTGTGAATGATTGGCACCATTTTAGAAGCTCACTGTAAACACAAATCAGAACTCTTTTATGAAACACATTTTTAAAAATCCCATAAACTCCCCTCCAACAAGACCTGAATGACCCGGTCACTTCAATTCAGTGTTGCAACTTTCATCCAGTCAGTGCATATGACTGAGAAATACTTCCTAAGCAAATAAAAAGAAGATTTTCCTATCCAAAATACTCAAACAGCTCTTAAATTCTTTTATCCAGGATTGTAACCTAGATTCCAAATGAATGAAACCTGAAAAAATATTTACTCCAATTATGCACAACTGACACATGCTTTTTGGTTGAGCTTAGCAGTTGAATGTAAATGCACATCTGAAAACATTTCCCCAACCAGTTTTTTCTGGTAAACTACATCAGCTACAATTAATTTTGTAAATAAATGTAATCCATCAGTATGGGTCAACAAACATTCAAAATAATGTTTCCATTTATAAATATCCCCACCCCCAAAAAACTTGCAAGTCATTAATTTCTACAGAGGTGCATTACCTCTGATTAGAGCTAGCCAAGGTTTCTAGAAAAATTGCAGTGAATTTCAACTGCTGACACTTTATTTCATGTAACATCTCTAAAATGAAACAACAGCCTTATTGGAATGTAAAACAACATTTCAAACTTGCTTGTTGTATATGCAGTAAATTTGAGGGCTTTCAGGTGATGTATTAATATTAGATTGGTTCCTGCTGCTGCCACAATGCTTGCAGACAAAGCACTATGGAAATGAGCATAAAGCAAGGGAGACCAACACTCCCTTTCTCTAGATGGGGATATTAAGATTAAGCCACAAAAGTACCTTAAATAAGTACCTTAAATAAGGCAGTTTACATCCAGATAGAGGTTTAATGGTTGTATCAGAGTAACCAAGATATGTCCCAAAGAAAACACCCTAAGTATTTTGATTTGTTGTGGTTACAGTGTGATGAAAACTTGTTTTAGTTTGCAGATACTCAGAGAACTTCCATATGTATTCTCTGAGTAAGGTAATCAGAAAGCTGATAATTTGCTCATGAAGAGCTGTGGATAAACTGAACAGATACTTGCAAGGTCTGACTTGCCAGTGTAGCTCATTCAGCAGTCAGAGCAAAGGAAAAACAGTGCAGCAGTACAGAGCCACAAGCTGATTGACTCCATCTTCTTGGCAGGGAAAAAAAGCTTTTTCTCTACTTGTCTTATTTTTTCATGTAGTAATTCAGTACAAAAACTTGGTACAATCAGACATACTTATTCTTCTAAAACAGTATTTTGAGATTTATAACCATCTTGTTTATCATTCTAAACTGAAACAGATCTTTAATATAGTCTTTAGTGTCAAGTTATGATTTCATTAAAGTTCCTAAACAAGGAAATATGTGGTCTGTGGTACAAATAAACATGCCCTGTGTTTACATTTCTCTCCTGCTGGGACAAAAATCAGAAGAATAATTATGTTATCTTTTGTTAGTCTTGGAAGAATTATAATCAAATCTTTGCACCACCTAATTCTATGATGAACTACAAGATGTTTTCTAAATAAACAGTCGTAAAGGCCACATTCTCTTGTGAACTGGCATTTAGATATGAGATAAATTGACAGAGTCAGACTTTCTGTAAGTTTTATATGCAGCAGTTTTGTCTAAATTTAATTGCAGGAAGATTTTAATCTGTGAGACTCCATGGAGTTTATGTTGGAACAGTGTCCTCCTGCCTCTATAAATCAAATGATTGCTGATCCCACCAGAAATGTTCAAATTCTTAAAAATTGTCTCCATATCTATGTCACAGTAATATAATTTTCAAAGAAGAGTGGATGACAGTACAAAGAACGTGTGCAATACCTATGGGGTGAGTTAAACTTTTAAGAGTTGAAACAATATCTTAAAATACTGGCAGTATTTTCATTGCCATTCTTTCAAATTCATATTTTGATAACTGTACAAAAGTCTGTTTCTCAAAGATATAAAAGCTTTGCAAATCTGAATCTTTTCATCTTCTGAATAAAACAGTTATGTTTGATGTTTTAAGATGTATCTATTAAATTTCTCCTTTCCAAAGCTGCTAGAAGACTTTAAGATAAAGAACATATTTAGGAGAAGAAGATCAGCATTAATAAATGAAATTTTCCCGCATTTCAGTTTGAGTTTGGGTACTTAGGCACCATGAAGAAAAAACTGTCATAGTTTTTTTAATATCTACGCCTAATATTTCAATGGAATCTACTGGATCGCTTTAACCAAGCACAAAGCAGGGATTGTAATTGACACACATTAATATGGAACCCCAAATAGACAAAAATCCTTCAACATCCAATAATTAAATCAAACTGACAAAAATGTTATGTTGTTTAAAAATGATGTGGTGCAATATGAAGGATAGCAGTTAAGCAAGAGCAGTAACTCAGTATGCAACATTTTACCATGCTTAAATAGGCAGAGGCAGAGCTACGGTACCCCCACTGAAAACTTAAATTTCCCAGACCAGAGCAATAAGTTCTTCACAGTATTCATAACCCCTATATGATACTTATTGAGCTCTTTGATTGTGAACTTCCACCAGACATGTTACGGACTCTTAATAAGACATGAAAGCATTTTCCTGTTTTCAACATTTCTGCTCCTGTCAAAAAATAAACCCACCTAAACTTTCCACTTTGTATTTGTCCCACTGGATGAGAAGCCGTTAACACCAGCAAAGATCTTAGGAAATGAGCTGAATTGATGTATGTGAAATTGCTCTACTCAATAAATCTACTGTTTTCTATAGCTGCTTCTTGGTTTAAAGTACAGCATGCCAGGACCCAAAAGACCTAGAGTGCTTAAATAATGCCAGGAAGAACACTTTTAATGAGCTTTTGGAAGTAAAAAAGAAGCCAAAGAACATACAGCAGAAAGTATCTTTCTCAGAACTCACCTCACTGAGGCGACATGAATTCTCTGCTAATTACAACCTCCTACAAGCTAGCGAACCTCAAGCTGAGTTTGTGGCAGTAAAGCAGCTGTAGGTGAAAATGGGCCACCAGGAGAATGCTCAGTCCAACTTCTGCAGGAGGAATGTCTATGATAACAAATGCCCCATCACAACAGAAATATTTGTCAGGAAGTTCTTTATTGAAGCTAGTTGTAGTAAATACATTAGGAACAATAAAGAAAGTATGAGAAGGATTTCATTCTTTCTAGACTTCACACTTAAAATCAACAGTGTAACTGAATTACTTTAAGTGAATGCCATTCTTTAAAATCTCAACCTTCAACAGACTCAAAAAGTGAGAATACATCAGCTACAGAATAATATTTGTGCTCTTCATGAAGGCCAGCCAAGTTAGACTGTACAGGATATGAACTCGCTAGTTTGGCAAGGAGGTACATGTTGAGAATAGATGTTACGTAAGAGCTTGTTTTATATTTTACTTCCTCTGATATATTTGAATTGAGTAAATGGACTGGGAAGGACCCTTTAGTTTATTATTCTACTTGTGACAGTAATCATTAGAAGATATTTAGGAAAAGGATAAATAAACAATGCAAATGTTTTTCAGGGCCCTGACAGAGCCAACAGACCTTAATAGCCCAGAGTGGTCTCACCAGGGATGTACACATATACAGTTGGCCAGTGGGCCCAGGAGCCCCATTAGGCTCACATTTGGAACTGCAGAACTTGATCTACATCACAGAGGATGTGCCATTAATAGTGTTTTAATCACCTTCCTTGACCCTTGTTCTTCCTTATTCTTTTAAAGGTAGCTATACACAAAACACTTTAGAATCCTGGAACCAATGGAAAGGCATAAATCTGTTAAAATGATAAAAGAAAAAGCATCTACTAAGCATACATAAAGAAACCATTACGGATGTCAAACTCCTAGCAGGCACTACTTGTTACATTGATAAGTTTTGCAATATGGAAGAGCTGATAACAAAAGTGGCCTACTAAAATTGGATGAAGTGTGAAGAAAAAGTAAGTAGTAGTCATCTAGTCTTAAAAATAGTGTTTAGGTAGACAAATACATCTAATTACGTGAATATAAATTTTCATAGACTGTATCTTAATTGTTTAGTCTGCATCCAGCTCTCCAAACGCAAACTGAATGCTTCTCTCTGCGTGTTCTACATTAGATGATCCATGAACAGCATTAGACAAAATATCGTGTGCAAACTGAGCCCGAATTGATTCAGGACAGGTCTTCTTTGCCTCTTCTGGATCAGCTGGGCCCATTAGGTTCCTCCACTCTTCCACAGCATTTTCCTTTGATAAGACCATTATCACTGATGGACCCCTGTAAAATCAATATAAAGGAACTCTTACACTATTCTGAGATTTCTGAGATGCAGACTTAGCTTTAATGTCAGAGGTACCATGAAGGGTTATTTTTGAACTATGAACTATCTTAATTTTATTAAGCTGCCTAAGTATTAAAATTTGTTTCTGCATGTTTTTTTTAAGGAAAAAAATCTCATATTTGAAAGCCAAAGAGATTACAATAATCAGATATTTGTATTTGGACTTCTTGTCCAAAAGACATTCTCACCCAATAATTTCTGAAGCTAGGCAATACACACTGTTATTATCAGCTATATTAACAATATTATGAGGAAGATATTTGTCCAGCATGAAGAGAAAAAGGATTCCATTGGAAAGCAGTTCCTTTTTAGGGAAATAAAATCCAAAATGAAATGACCCATAAGTTTGAAAAGGATTGTAAATCTGCCTTTTAAAGGAAGAGTATTCTGTGCTAGAAGCCACTAAACTTGCCAGCAAGAGTGACAGGTTGTAAAATCCTTGCACCAGTTATGGTGTAGCATTTTTTGTTGGCATTGTAGAAGGTGTGGTGTCTACTTACATATCTCAGTACTGTAAACCAATACACTTACTCTGTCATACAGTTCACCAGCTCATCAAAAAAGGGTTTTCCTTGGTGATCCTTGTAAATCTGTGCAGCCATTTCACGAGTTAAAGCTTGTTCTTTTATCTTCGAGATGTTAAATCCAGCCTCTTTAACTTTATTCATAATTTCATCTAGGAGAATAACAAACAAGATCATTTTTGATTGAAATTTAGATGCATTATTTAGATGCAAAAAATACAAACCCCATACACCTAAACTTTAAAAGTTTCAAAAAATACTGGATGCTTTTTTTAAAAAAAATCACCAATAGTTAATAGAATTCTTTTTTCAATATCAAACCAAATATGGACAACATAAGAAACACTTCAACAGTCCTCTAAAATAGGCAGAAACCATTGTCACTGCATTATCCGTCTTGATGCACATATCAAACCCAGATTTTAATAAACTGTGCCAGTAGCATTCACTGTTATTTCTCACATTGAACAGAATGTGGACTGGAGTTGTAATGCTGTATCAAACATCAGCTGGCTGGCCAAAATCAATCTGGATTGGCACAAGAGGGACAGATAGACTCACAAAAGCCAGTGATGAATCATTATTAGAAAGACTACTGAAATTTGTTAGGATAGACTAGAATAATGTTAAGTGGGGGGTCTAGGTAGTTTTTAAAAAATTGGCAGCAAACATCCTTAGGGCAAGATTCTGAATTGCACATAATGCTCTTTTTACTTTGATTTTTTTTCTTCTTATTCCCTTAGACTAAGTAAATTAAACCAAGGGTGGGAATGCATCTAACCGAGCAATGATCCCTTTTGAGTCAGTAGAGATACCTGTCTGAAGTAAGTAATGCAAGTTTGGCCATCTCTCCTTTGACTAATAAAGATGCTGGGCAGGTAGTCTGCAGAAGTGCCTGGCCCTTAAACAGTTTCACTTAGCTAGAAGCTCTCTTTCTTCAATTAACCACTGTTGTAGTGAGGAAGGACTTATAGGCAGTTTAAGCAAAATAATTGTCACATTTGATATCTCAATCTGAATTATGCAAGGCGTGTAAAAGCATTTTTCTGCACAAAAAAAGTATTTCAGAGAACCAGAAGGACGCATTTGATGTGATTTACTGCAGTGTGCATTGCTCATCTTTTGTAGAAATGATGACACCACTAGATATAGCCCCTACTTTCTAAATGCCTTACCTTTATGAGTCTTAGCAGCTTCAGGTTTGATTAATGCAAGGGTTTGTTCCTCAGGGAAGAAGAACTCTAGTTCCTTCTGAGCATCACTGAGTGAAGAGCTGCCGTGCAGCTGATTGATAGGTATGTTTTCAAACGCATACTGTGCACGCAAACTAAGAGTCATTCAAAGAACAAAGTTACTGAAAAGCAAAGCCATTTTGAACTCTATAATTAACCATAGCCCAGGGAATATAAATTAGTGTTGATCTGGAAGTCTGAAATATGAACACACTCCCTCCCAACATTTGGGTTGTTATATTTCCAAGAAAATTTCTTAATGAAATGGCACTTCTGTCAAAAGCAGGTAAGATGATACCATTGCAGTTTTCTAGAGCAATGTCATAAGCAGCTAGAACTAAAGTGTCTGTTTATAAAATATGTAGAAGAAAATTAGTCACAAATAAAATATTCTACTGATGAAAAGGTTTTGATAAGCTACAAGAAAATCTTAGTGGTATTTCAAGAAAAATAATGGTGGTATTTCAAGAACCACCCCCTCATTATTAAAAATAAGTATTACCAACATTTTTTCTCTGACTCAAGAGTTCCTCTTTCACTTCATTGCATTTTTAAAAACTCAGCTTTTAATTCTGTTTAGCAGCCATTATATCTCAAAAAATGCTGCAGTTTCTATGTGTAATACACTACTACTTGCAAGAAAAGCTTAAAAAACTGCAGAAATGCATATGTGTTTCCAGATGATGGCACCATAGTAACACTAGTTGGAATGTGGAATGAGATGAGGAATAAAAAAGTAAGTTGGAAGCTGTGAATGATGGCTTACTTCTGTGACTATTACCTCTCTGGATTTTCCTTAGCCTTTTCAAGAGTTTTTGGACCTAGTAAATTCCTCCAGTGTGATACAGCATTTTCTCGTGTTAGAGCCAATACAAGAGTTGGACCACTGTACATGGGGAAAAGTAGCATTAAAAAAAAAAATTAAAAAAATTAAGCTCTTGTAACTTTTAAAAAGTATTTTGATTATATATAGCCCAGACTAGGAGAATGAGCCCCAGTACTGGAAGATCTTAAAACTGATCTGATTGTTTAAACAGGTATAGGCTGATAAAACCTTATGGGGCTTAAACATGAATTTAAATTGCAAAGTTACTGTGTTTTGTCACAATGGCAAGACGGAGAAAGACTGATCATGCCCTAGCTATGTCCCAACTTCATATGAAGGGAATATCCAAACATGATTTATTTCTCCTCCCCAAGCTATCCAGTACACAGCCTGGTTGAAGATTTCAGAGCTCTCTTACAGGCAATCTAAATGCAGCCTTTTCAGAGCAGACCTAAACTGTTTTCACTCAAATAAATGGACTTGGCTGCTGACACATGATACATACAGCAATATGGAGTAGCTAGTAACTTTTAAAAGCTTGATTTTATGTGTTTAATTGGATATTATTCCATTATCTGCAGTTATCTGTTCCTGTTCTGTCTTTTAGTGAACTTTTAGACAAGAGTATCTTGCAGCCATGTATTATCCAGGAAGTGTTCAATACCAGCAACTAATACCTGAGCAACTTATTCAGGTGGAAGGTGTCCCTGCCCGTTGAAGATGTCCCTGCCCATGGCAGGGTGTTTGAACTAGATGGGCACTAATGATCCCTCCTGACCCAAACCATTCTGTGAAACTATGATTCAATAATTATTTCATATGAAAATTTTAGTCTTGTCTGACTCTACATGGATTCTATATATTTATATTCTCCTTTTTCATTCAGCGTACCTGGTCATTTGCTCTAGAAGGGCTGGGAAGTAGTCTTGATCTACATGCTCGCTGTAAAATGCACGTACTTGTTCCTCAGACAGAATTATTTCCTTCTGCATTGCTATTTGGAAACCATCATCCTTTATCCTTTGCATGATGGAATCTGTTAAATATATTGAAATAATGCTAAATTGACATCCATTCATTAATTTCCATACTTGTAGAGAAATGACATGGACTTTTCAATGAGAATGTTAAATTTTTATGGATGAATTTGTTTCCCAGCTAAAGAACAAGAAACTAATTTAAAGGAACTGCTAGGAGGAATAACTATTTGCCTGGACACTCAGAAAACTGATCCTCATTGTCTTAAGGCTTTCTCTTGCTTAAAAACCTCAGCATGAATTCCTGACTGGGAAATATGATACATGTTCCTACCAGCAAACAAGGTCTAAGGAATTTGAATAGGTGAAATGTTTATTTAACTAAATATTGCAAGACCACATGGGTAAGTAAGCAGCATTTGGCACAAGTCAAAATTACCTCAAAAATTAATGTGTAATTACCTAAACATGAACTGCAGAACTGCTGCTCTAAGCAACATGCTAGACAACCATAAGGAAAATAAATTCACAAGGAAAGATCAAAATTTCAGTCTTTCAGCTCTCTGCACATAAGTTTGCTCAAATACAGGGATTCTCAAGTTCGAAATAAAAATACTATCTGAAATCTAGGAAGAAATGTAAATATATGACTGAGAAGAAAAGTAAACTTGTTTGGATGAAGCTTCATGTAATGGGGTGGATTTTTAAATTTAATCTGTAAAAATGCTGTCTGTTTAGAACTCCACTTGAGCAGCACTGCCTCATGCAACTTAGAACATCTTGGATTGGATGTTTTAGTCCTTGCCATTGATCTATCTTGAACCTGCTATTCAAGAATATTGGCAACTTCATTACGGTGAGAAATCTAGTCCCCTATACTACATTTCAAAATATGAGATTCTCTGAGAGGTCTTCTAGAAATATTCCATCTACAGAATTTCTTGAAAAATTAACCAAAGGAACAAAATATCATTGACATTTGCATTCTCAATATATGAAAAACATTAACCTTGTAACTTCATTCCAGACAAAGATTACTGCTGGCCTAATGCTGGAGAGACAGTATAACATAAAACCATTTCATTAATTGAGTTAGAGTTTAAAATTCAAAATTCAAAATATGAGAATATTTATATACCCTTGATAGAAAATACAGTAATTAACACTTACCTCGCTTTTCCTTCAGGAGAGTAGGTCTAATTATGGCCAAAGTCCTTTCAGCATGTTCTGCATTTATATGAAAATTTGGGAAAAAGAAGGCGAGTTGTCTGCTGGCATCTTCAACACTGTCCTGCACATCACATAAATTTACCAGACTCTCAGTTTCTGTGACTGCTGGCACCCTGATGAAACATGAAGCCATATAGTATTTAAGTGACTGCTTAGTGTTACCAAACTGACTTTTTGAAGATGTACTTTCTTAAAATTTAGTGAAACATAAAAATAGAATGCAAAACTAAGTTTTATTCTAGTTTTAAATTCAGATTCATGAGTAAAGTAACATTTCTGAGAAGAGAATTATTAATCTTCTCAAGAAGTGCCTGATCATGTGCTCTGAAGGAGAAATCTCAGCCAGGCCGCTTCAACAATTCCCCTCTAGCTTATCCAAAATAGTTTTTCTGTTTCATGAGATGGAATTACTATTGACAAGTGTACAGTGTATAATGAATGATCAATAGAAGTCTTGTGCTTAATTCATTTACAGCATGATCATAAAAATTATAGCACTACAGAGTTGTTCAGTGTTGTACAGAGACACTTCTCATTGTTTCTTGCCTGTTTGTTTAGTTGTGTAAATAAAGTCCCTCCTGGCCACTTGTAGAAAATGCAGTATTCCCTAGCTGTACTAAATTAATGCAGAAGGGGATGCAGCAGGCATCGACAAAAATGTCAATTACTATAGCAAATTATTTTTCAGACAAAGTATTTAAACTGATGTTGCATTTAAGTAAATGTCTTGTCTAAATATAAAACTTGTTCCAGTATATGAACTTTTTTGAACACTCTGTTGTCTGAGGCTGTGTATACAACTATCATCCTTAAAATTCTCTACAAACCCTTGGCACAGAAGGAAACCACACATTTCAAGATACCATGGTTGTGAATAGCTAATCCTTACAAATATTCTTCTATCTTGAAACAGGGTGAGGACATGAACCCCAGTACCCTTCCCCTCCTCTGCTGGATTTTACAGTGCTCCTGGGGAGAAGAACATTCCTTGGGTGTGCCCTTGTCTGGCCTGGGCCATATCTACAGCTTCTCAAGAAACAAAGGGGTAAACATGGGAAAGAGTGCAACCTTCAATTGGCAGTGCAGGCAGTCCCCTGGCATGGGTGAAGTAGAACTGCAAGGACTACATCAGCTTTGAAGTGTATCATTATTCTGAGAACCCATTGAAGGTGAGTTCAAAGAGATCAATGACCTTGGCTTGCCATCTTTAACTAGGAAACAAGAAATTTCTGAATTCCCATGAGAACTGGGGCTGCATCTCTAGTGGTGGTCCTGTGAAGGACTAGGTGATGAACTCTCCCTGCTCCCTGAACCTGCACCATGGCACATCTGTGTCTGTAGGAACGTGCCTTGGTTTATGGTGAGCTTTGAACACTGACTGAATCACAGGAACACATTTCACTGGTACTTACTTGGCTGGCTCCTCAGGCTCACCAGACTCACTTGTTTTGTGTAGTTCTTTCCATTGAGGAATAGCATCAGTTGCTTCTAGTCTACTGATTATCAAAACATGGCATGGTCCACTCATCATGAATTTAACAAATGCGTCAAAGTCAGGCTGAAAAACATAATTTTTCCCCTTATGAATTGCAGGAACTCTTGAGTTTATCATCAGAAATGAGACAATTATGCTTCTAAAGTAACTCATGCATTCCTGTTCCAAACTGACACATTCCTCAGAACTCTAATAGATTGTTTAGAATGTTTTTTGATCAATCATTTGAGACAACATTATCAAATGTTTAAAAAATGTAAATTGATATAAAGAAAGTCACATAACTACTTTAAACAAGTACTAGATGTTCTTCCAGGTTAAAATGCAAATGATAAGAATGAAGAAAATTATCTAGAAGTTCAATGTGATCTGCTAGGCTTGTAGTACAGCATGTAGTGTGACATAAAAAACTGCAATACAATTCCGTGAATAATTTTTGAAACTAAAAGTTGTGTAGCTGGCTATAAATATAGAACTCTGAACTTTTTGCAAGAAAATTGTAGGCTTTCCCCTCATTCTCTTTGCTACGTGATTTTCAATTCAGTTTCAACTTTTAATCCTATAAAATTACATTTATGTCAGAAAAATAAACTCGCAGCTAGTGGTGTGAGTTTTTAATTTCTTTTTTGTATATCATCTTTTTCTTGGGGATATCTATTCTCCCTTTAAATATTTGACTAAATCCTTACCAGTCAGCATCATGATAGTTATTTCCTTTAGTAATACAAGGATGAAATATTCACATATATGCTTTCAATTCTTTGCTTTTCTCTTTCAATTATCTTCATATCTATGAATGTTCTTAACCCATTTCCCAAGATGAACAAACTTGAAAAAAAATGTTCAGTATGGTGCATAAAAGATGTCTTTATACTGTGGTGGCTTCAAAAGTACTCTTGCTTATGTAAGAAGAACTACATGTAGCTGCTAATTTTGGCTATCCTGGACCTTTTTCCTGGAGCTTCATCATTAAAAAGAAATAATTTTTGATTCAAGTTTAATCTGAAGGTCTATCACCTTGAGTCTCCATTCCCTTGTAAAAGGCAGACTCTAGGAATTCAGCAAGATTGTGGAGTATTAAATCAGGAAAAACTGCGCACTGGGCAGTTCCCAAAGGAATCAATATGTTTTAATTAAATTATTTTTCAGCTTAAAATTAAAGAATGCCAAATAATTGGTCTCTCAACATGCATAGGGCTCTCTGGAACCATATAGTTCATAGCAGTTTTATTATTCTTCTGTCCTATTGTTGGCAGGGTTCTGCTATGGTGTAATACTGGTGTTTTCTGCTCTCCATGAGATTTGAAAAGTCACGGAAGTCAGGTGAAGTCACAGATGACTGAAAAAAAGGGAAACATTGTATACATCTTTTAAAAGGGTAGAAAGGAGGGCCCCACGAACTATTGGCCCATCAGCCTCACCGCTGTGCCTGGGAAGATAACGGAACAGATCCTCCTAGAAGCTGTGCTAAGGCTCATGGAGGAAAAGGAAGTGATTTGGGTCTGCCAGCTTCACCAAGGGCAAGTCCTGCCTGACCAGCCCAGCCTTCTACAATAGAGTGACTTCATTGTGGACAAGGGAGGAGCTGCAGATGTCATTTGTCTGGGCTTCTGAAAAGCCCTTGACATAGTACTCCACAACATCCTTCTCTCTGAAGTGGAAAAAAATGGTTTTGTTTGCTGTTCGGTAGATAAGGAGTTGGTTGGACAGCTGCATCCAGAGGGTGTTGGTCACAGGCTCAGAGTCCCAATGGACATCAGTGACAAGGGGTGTCCCCCTGGGCTCATACTGGGGACAAGTGCTGTTTAGTCCTTCATTAATGACTTAGGTGAAGGGATTGAGTGCACCCTCAGCAGGTTTGCAGATGACACCAAGCTGACACACCCAAAGGATGCCATCCAGAGGAACCTGCACAAGGAGGGGGCCCATGAGCATTAACAAGACCAAGCACAAGGTGCTGCACCTGGGTCAGGACAACCCCTGGTACCAGCACAGGCTGGGGGATGAACAGATGGAGAACAGCCCTGGGGAGAAGGACTTGGAAGTGCTGGTGAATGAGAGGTTGGACATGACCCAGCTGTGTGCACTCACAGTCCAGAAAGCCAAACGTGTCCTGGGCTGCATCCAGAGCAGCGTGGCCAGCGGGGTGAGGGAAGGAACTCTGCCCTTCTGCTCTGCTCTGTTCTGGTGAGACCCCACCTGCAGTGCTGCATCAGCTCTGGGATCCCAGCACAGGAAGGACATAAAACTGTTGGAGAGAGTCTGGAGGAGGCCACCAAGATGATCAGAGGGATGGAGCATCTCTCCCATGAGGAAAGGCTGAGAGAATTGAGATTGTTCAGCCTGGAAAAGAGAAGGCTTCAGGGTGACCTAATTTCAGCCTTCCAGTATACTTGATAAAAAGCCTAGAAGAAAGATGGAGAGGAACTATTTACAAGGGCATGTAGTGATAGGACAAGGGAGGATGGCTTTACATTGAAATAGAGTAGATTTAGATCAGAAGAAATCCTTTACTGTGAAGGTGGTAAGGAATAGGAATAGGTTGCCCAGAGAAGTTGCAGATGTCTTATCCTTGGAGCCCTGTTAAGACCAGGCTGGATGGAGCTCTGAGCAACTGGTTCTAGTGGAAGGTGTCCCTGCCCTTGGAACCAGACGATCTTTAAGGTCCCTTCCAACCCATGCCATTCTGTGATTCTGTGATTCTATGATATATCAATCATTGTATGCTTTGATTGTCTTTGTTCTTCCCAGGTCTACCACTACACTTAACTAGTCTCAAATCTGGCTGCTCTTCCCATGAAGATTAGTTACTTTTTACCTTTGTTTCAAAACTGCCTCTGTCTAATCTACAATCCCAGCTTTGCTAAAACCAAGCTCTTAATGGTTTCTTACAGTATCTCCCTGTTATTTCCTTTTTAAACCATAGTGCAGCCATCTAGTGATTACTATCAATTTTCTTTAATCTCTCTGACTTTAGCAGGAACCATCTCATCTCATCCTTATTCATTTGGAATGCAACAGGAGCACCTTTCCACCTTCTCCTTCAGCTTAGGCAAACTCTTCCATTGCTTCCTCTAATAATATCAAACTATTTGTCTGCAAATAATTCCAGCCTCTATCTTACACATATAGGTATAAATATTTGCTAAGCAACTTCATTTTTTGTCTCAGATCCTTCTGAAGAGTTAATTTTAGCTACCTCTCTAGTGGAAAATATGTCCATATCCAGATAGTAGTTTGCTAGACCACTGCCATTTAATGGTGGATGGCCTAATTTAATTATTTTCTTGAACTTTATATCTGCCTTTAGCTATTTTTGTCCTCTAATATAGGAAAAGGCACAAAAAAATAGATTTTGTCTGAGATGCTTTCCCTTTCTACCTGTGCACATGTTTATTCCCAGAACTACCCCATGATAATATCTGGAAAGAAATAAAAAATTATATAATTATAAGTTAATAAAAATAAGTGATGTAATATCACTTATTTTATGGCTAGAAAAATTATATGTCAAACAGATATACACTGTCACATAGATGCCATTAGATTTTGGGTTCATTCTGCATTTCAGCACCTAATAGCCAAGATTAAGTAATTGCAGAAATAATCTATACAGCACTATGATTTTCTTTCCCACAAAGGTCACTGGGCCTGCCATAACATGTTTAAAAATCAGTGTAATTTTATTTTGATAAATAGTGGTATAAATTTAGCTTCATGTCTAAGGATCATGTACATTTAGATAACAGAAAGAAGAACAAAATCTTTTAGTATTTAATTGGAGGTCAGTTTAATTTGGTTGGACTATTAAATTGCTACATAGTGATATTTGTATGAGTCAGTGAAAGAAAAGGGAGAGAGAATATCTCTTTATTTATGTACTAAATCTACATTAATTCAGTTATTCAATATATTAAAATTTACCATACAGAGATTTGCAAGAACATCTGGTAACAAGTATGTGTTTTACCTGTTCCTTTAATTTAGGTTTTTAATTCATTTTTACCTCATCTTTATTCCGGGCATAAAATACTCTGATTTGCTCTTCTGTAAGCATTCTCTCCTCTGCTGCTTTAATGTCAAATCCTGCATCTCTAATCTGCAATTATTTGGTTATTAGTCACAGGCATTTGAAAATGGATACATACAAAATCATATGTTATTGTATATTTAAAGATTGATTGATTTTGGAAGCTATCTTAAATTTAAAATTCTCAATATTCAAAATATTACTGCTATCTTTGACTAAACTGAACTTCCAGTCTTTCAAAGCACTTCACTAAATTCAGGATTACAATACCTCTAAGTTAATGTTTGAGAAAAAATGTAGTGCAGTTCAATGTATGTAGGGCATTCATTCAGTAGTTAATAATCCCTTTGATTTCACATTGAATAAACTCCTTTGGATCACTGTGAGTGGTTAACATGCAACTTATGTTGCAAGATATTATAAACTGCATTGTAACCATGGTAGTGCACTTGTTAACAATTGTATTAGGCTAAACTACTTGGCTTTAGGAACAGCAAATAAAGAAAAATGAAATTCACTTTATGATTTTCTGTTTTAAACTAGGCTACTGCACTAAATGCAAGCATTTGTGAGTGATGCACACATGTGACTTACAGCAAAGTTCACATGGGTATGAAGTTTATACCATATACTGATATTTCAACAGCACAGCCAGTAATCCAGCCCCAGTACTGATGATACACCAAGCACTGTGCTCTTTTAAAGCCCCTTTAAGGGCTCTTTTAAGGCTGAGTGTTGTCAGCCTTTTCCCAACAAGGCTGACTGTGGAACCACTGCTGTAAAACACATCTCATGAGCCAAGTAGCAGATGCTCCAGTGATTTTGATTTTCTTTTTTTTTGGGTTTTATTTTTTTCCTTTAATTTCCTTCCTGTCCAGCTAAGGTAGAGTAATTGCACAAACAACAAATAGCACTTTGATTCCCTTTTCTGCAAAGATCATTGTCCCTGTCATAACACTTTTTAAATTTCTTTTAATTTGGTCTTGATATATATTGTTATAAGGCTTTTTTTTTTTTTTTGGTAAAAAAAGCAATATGAATCAATGTCTAACCTCCCCTGGCATAGAATATTAAAGCAATAGTATAAATTTGAATATAATATTATTTCAGGTAAAAATTATTGTGATTTTATCATCCTTAGCAGAGAAGCTTTATCAGCTTCTATTTTAACGTCTAGGCATAAATTAGGATCTACTTAACCTTACATTTTGCTATTATGCCTCTTAAATAAGTAGAATTAATGAATAGTTTAAAATTCTCTCTACCTTTTTCTTAATTTCTTCTACACGTCCCGCTAAGACATCATCAGGTTTTATAATTCCAACAGAATAAGTGAGTACTTCTGAAAAAGGAAAAAAATAATGTCCTAAGTAATACATTCATCAAAATAAATGGAATCATCTTTACTGGACCTGAAATTTACAGTTAAGCATTTGACTGTAACTCAATCAGATCCCAAAAACTGTAGAAGAATTTAAAATAATGATAATGGAAATAGCAGACTACTACTTGTTACCAATACTAGAAACACTTAAGCAACTGCATGTGTTAAGGAAAATATTGCTGCCTAATTTTACTGTATTACATGTCTGAGAGAGCCCCTAACCTGAAGCTGAACCTGAGATAAAGCTCTGTTTTCTGATTTTCTCTCATGTTTAGGTTTTGGGGATTAGTGTGAAGTCTGTAGATAATTGCTAAATGATAATACTGTACTTCTAGGTCTCACAGCGTTTATGAGAAAAAAAAAAATATAGGCTAAAGCTGAGGTCAGAAATATGTAAGTTGAACCTTACAATTAAAAAAACTCCAAAACACAAAGAGGAAGGAAAAGGGATGCCATGACTGTGATCTAATGCCTCTCACAAGGCAAAAAAAAAAAAAAAAAAAAAAAAAAGCAAGATCATGAAGGAGAGGATGGAGGAATTTGTTCAATCTCAGGGTTGTAGAATGGCATTCTATGCATAGATGAAGCCATAGGAACATTCAGTAGCCACAGATAACAACAACAACAAACAAATAGAGAATGTGTAGGTCTCAGCTAATGACAGAACTCAGATAAATCACAGACAGGACTTTTAAACAGGATGGTGCTTATTTTTCAATCTTTTTGGAAGCTTATCCTGCTACTGTGGATTTATGTTCTTCTTTAAATATGTTATTAAATCTGGTCAAAGAGTAATCTGACATAGAAAGCATGCCATTGCTTCACAGATTCACTCTTCCAATCGTCTCAGGTTGGCTCCATCTTAGTATTCCACCTCAACAGAGGTACACAGCTCACATAGGGACTGTGTAGAAGTGACTTTCAGGCCTTAACTTTACACAGGAAAATTCCCTGGCACGTATCACTTCTGTCTAAAGTGTGAAGGTTCCCAGTGTGGGGGTGAAAATACTGATGATGACAGTCCAATACATTAACTCCTTACAGAGGAAAGCTCAGTTGTAGCATTTCATTAACACAACCAAAGGGAGGTCTATTAATGCTAGACATAGAAAATTATTAATCAAAAGACATTTGTTCTCTTTCCTTCAGCTAACATTTCTAAAACAAATCAAGTGTATTTACCCTCCTCTACAGCCTCCTCAGCAGACCCTTCTGATGAACCTTCTTCTGGAAAAACGAGTTCTTCTACCTAAGGTAATTGCAAATGGAATGAAAGTACATCACTAGTGCAAAAGTAAAGTCACCAAACACAGCTGTCATATCTTTGCAACACATTTATCTTAATGTAAGAATGGATTTTCTACCCTGGAAAACAAGTAGTTCTAAGAAAGACCTTTGATCAGTCTGATTTTCCTTAACTGAGTTTCAGTTTGTTAAAATGCACTTTTTACTCTAAGTGGAGCTCTTTCATCTCCATTTTAACAAAACAAGCAATAAGGCATGGTTATTTCCCATGTTTTTGTTTCATATGATGCAGTTCCTAAGTTATATATTAAAGACACTTAGCCATGAAAGAAAAAAAGATTAATAAAGCATTTATGAGCTAGTGGCATTTTTGTCTGTCTCTCCATTTCTTACATTGCTAGGCTGATTTGTTAAGTTTTTATAAAGTACCGTAATGGAAATTTGGGGGTTTTGAGGAGAACAAGCAACAAGGTAGGATTAACTTCTGCTGCTGTGAATTCCAGCTGTGGGATCTTTCACAGTGCAGGCTATTGAGGTCAGACTGAGCTGTCCTTATGTCCTCATGTTACCTGGAAATCAGGAGTCAGAGGTGATAGAACAAACTTGTTGAATGGCCTTTGTTTTTTGTAGCAAATTGGATTCATTAGGTAGAGAGCAATCCCCAAGGCTTTGTGAAACTGATGTAGTGAAAGGTGAGACTGTCTGTGGCAAGAGGGGTGGGACTAGATGATCTTTAAAAGTGTCTTAGAACCCAGATAATTTTTTACTTGATTTCTTAAAAAAACCACGCCATATATATTACTTTATTGTTAGGACAAAAATACGAAAAATGAAATATTATCTAAACATTATCATAGACATTTAGAGAAACAGTGTAATAAAAATACACATTTATGCATAAGTATCTGGCTTGTGAGTACCTCAGCACGCTCCTTTTCTCCAGCTGCAATTTCCCTCTCTTCTTGCACTAGCTCTGTTACTGTCTTAATGATGAGAGGAGCATTTACACCTTTCACCATGGCAAGAATTTTACCATGCTGTTGAAGAGAAGATAATACTCTCAGTGAGTTTTCATCATTTAACTTACTTGAATTTTTGAAACATGTAACATCTTGCAATTTTTTTCCAGCTACAGGATCATTTCCTATGCCCACTGAAGGGGATATCAAAGCTACTACTGCCTCTGTTATTTCAGAATGAAACTTTTGCACATTTAATTCCTTGCTTCCTTTACCAAATTTCCCATGTTTATTTCTAGGCTCAATACTCATGATACATTTGGAAACAAATGCAAATATGGACTTTCACTTGTTCTTAATTTCTGTAGCATGGAGTTTTCTGTCTTTTTTTTTTTGTGTGCATGTGTGACTTCAGTGCATTATCTGCCACATTCAGGTGCACAGTAGAGAAGCTAATGGTGACCAAAAATACTGTCAACCTGTCTAGGTAGCATTCAGATTCAAACCTGAAAATGTCCTGAAAGTATCATTATCTTTGGTCCCTGCTTATGGAAATTCAAATCCTGTCACCCTCTAGTTAAAACAACCCCCACCTCTTAAGTGAGCAGTGCTCTACAGCTGTGTCCTAGGAGAACCAGCTTTCTGTGTCCATCAGTGAGAGATAATAAATATATGATTAATTGCTATAATTTTCCTCAGGTTTGAAAACACAATTTTATTTATTATCTTAAAAATCTTTTAATGCCAGGAAATATAAAATCTCTTTCCGCAATGAAAAGTGTGCATAAAATAAACATTTCAGTGTAACCACATGTAGGCACTTTATGTTAGGCAAACCTGGAAAACTTACCTGGATTTCTCACTAACTACCAAAGCAGTGACTACCACAATTCTTCTGTGGCTGCATGTGGAACAGGTGCACAACAAAAATGTGCTCTAGAACCACCAGATTCAGGCATGGAAAACAGCTCAAGCAAACAACATCAAATAATACCATCCTACATACTGTAAAATGTAGATAGGATTTATAAAGTTTCACATCTATTTTAAAATCTGTTGAAAAGTTAAGGCAGAAATAGGCAGCACATTAAAAGGAACTGATGTGATGTACTTACAACACAAAAAAGAAACACAGGTTCACAGCTCCTCCTAAATGGTTTCAGAGTTTCAATGCCATCAGCTTCTGCCTGATGTCAGACAAAGAGGATTATTTGCTTACATAAGTGTTTATGCATATGCATGTATAAAGGAAAGCTTTTTACTCATAGGAAAACCCCACTCTTACATACTTTGGTGTTGGAAACTCAAACTGCAGTCCTAAATGCAACTATCAGTCCTTATAGTGATGAAGAAAGAACTTGTTTTGTATCATGTTTTGGTAACATGATACTGTCCTCCCTTTGTATATAATCAATTAATCATGGAAAAAGATCTTCTCTTGATACAATTTTCACATGTAGGTTATAATAACATATGTAAATGAAGAAGTAGCCCATGTAGTCTTGATGGAAGAGATTACTCAGTGTCTTAATTTTTTGTGAAATGTGGTCAACTGTATGAAAGCACGTGAGATAACCTTGGAACATAACTGCTAGTGTAAACAAATATTTTTAATACTACAGTTTTGTGATTTTTTTTAATTTCCTCCTTTTTTGTTCTCTTAAAAACGAAACACCAGGTAACATTTACAAAAAAGATGCAACAAGTTTCTAGAGATGTAAGAATTTTAAATGCAATGGTCCATAATGCAGAGACCTAAAACTAAAAGTCTTATAATCTGGCTTTTGAATATTTCTGCAATCTCATCAAGGAAAACAAAAGTTTTGGAATATTTGCTATTTTTTTTTATTATAACTTCTTACATATCTATTACCATTTCTAATCTACTTCTATACAAAGTCTTATGAGGACATATGCAGTGAAAGCAAGCAGGCCAAAATTATGACAACTCATTATAAGGACAGTGAAATGAAAGCTCTGCATATGCAGATCAGAAGATATAATTAAATCAAAATGTAAATATAGTCACACACAGGATCTGTGTCCTTACCGCAGCAAAATGCAGCATATTGTCGTCACTAAAGTCAATCCTTAGTTTTCTGATTAAATTCAGCACAGCTTTGCAAGGACCACACCAAGCTCGGTAGACATCTATTACTAAAATGTAATAGTTTAGAATTAGAAACAAATGACTTGAGGCACTTGTAAAATGAGGCATTTATGTTTAGGTTGAAACAGCACTGGGAAGGCATTCATACGGATTTTTCAGTCCTCTTCTAGTCAGTGAATGTATCATGAATACGTCAATGGATTCAGTGGATACATTAGTGCATACTTACTCTTTAATTTCAATTACTTTTGATGTTGGAAATCTACTTCAGAATACTATATAGGATGATTAATCCAAATAGAAATTTTTCTCTCATATTCCTTTTCCTTTTATTTTCTTTTCTTCTTTTCCCACTGTTGATTTTCATTCTTATCTAGACCTTTATTCTACAGGATTTTCACCTCCCTGAGCCTCTGCCTATTGCTGTCCCTCTGTAGATATGGTCCCATTACAGATTCATTCCTTTTACCAAAAAACAGTTCCTAGGAGATATAGGAGACATAGCTGTTGGGCTAAGTGAACTGAAAACTGGGAATAATGCATGCCATAGAACATGCTCTGTAGAATACTGCAGTAATTATTTAGTCTGTGCAAGATTTTACACACAGAAGCACCCAGCACCCTACCATGGAGAATACCATATTGGAAAGGTATTTTCTAAACATTGGTATATAGCAGAATATAAAAATAAAATTTAGATAAATATGATTTTGATGAGTATTTATCATATAAGATACTGTATATTCCTAATTGTAATACATGATCTTAGAAGTCTTTTCCAACTGAATGAATTTAATGATTCAATGACTCTATGATATACCTTTATAAATATATATTAATATAGCCTTTCTTTAAAAGATATGGTACTAGTCTTCTAGAGTATCTATTAAAGATAAAATATAAATATGAAAACCTGCACATATGTTCATGAAAGATTAAAAAGAAAATATCAGCTCTTAGTACCTACTATACCCTTTATCTGCAGCATTTCATCCCACTGGTCTTGAGTGGTTATTACGGTCTGAAACAACATTAATTAACATTTTAACATTCTAAAAAGGCATAAAAAACCCATCTATTTCCCTCTAAAATTGTTCAAGTAATTAGGATTCATACCTGGAGCTGGATTTCTTTCTTCTTACCTGCCATTTCCCTGTGATTATAGGAATAATATTAAAATTCAAAGCACTTTCAAAGTTTTCTAAAAGACCATGTGACATACAGAACTGATTTTTATGGTTCTCATAAGTATAACTGCCTTCTGATTTCCTTAGCAATTAACTCAACTGAAGCCCCTACAATGACAGTAGTTAATACTCCACTTTGGAATTCTGTGGAGAAATATGCAACTTGTTTGCAAAACCTAGGTGGCACAAGAAACAGAAGGTAACTTAATATCTTAATCTGTTAGGGTGTTCAAAACTTGTGACCTCAACAGTCTTTCGAGCTTATAATCACTCTGCTCAGAACAGCCACAGGCACTTCGGTGAGATGACAGCTGCTCTAACACCAGACCATTTCAGAAAAATATTGATTAAAGAACTTCAGCTCTAATAACATCAAATCAGTCTTCCTGTCTGCTGGGATACATAAAAAGTAGTGACATACTTGTGCCCCATAACTAAATTCCCAAACTGAATCCTGACACATTCATCATTCTGTCATTAATAAATAATGTCCTTCATATATTTATGATAGACAATTAACTGTGAACTGGACAGAACAACGATCTCAGTTAAGATACGTATGTGGATGGAGTTTGACTTCAGCATGGACATCTTGAGTTTCTAGAGTTTTTGGTTAAGATGATGGTCTTTACCTCAGGGAAAATTATATTGCCCCCATGAATGTGACCTCTTCTGGCACTGTTATTTGAGAAGTCAACCAGCAATATGTCCAGGGTTTGAGCTATCCTGACACATTCACCAAAGCCCTTCCCTTCAGATCACAGATTGAGGCATAAAAGCTAATATGAGTGCTCTTACCCTCATGATTGTTTCACATTTCATGTAAAAATATTATTAAAGATTAAAATTTTAAATGCAGGCTTTCTTCAAGTCCTTTAAACCAGGTGGTGGTACAAAGCACAGCATTAATTCCTGTCCTTTAAAGACTCTAAGGAGATGATGCTGACTACTGACACTAGAGGCAACTGGCAGATGGAAATACGTAATATTAGTAGGAAATCATCATCAAAATAACCTATCTTTCATTGTTACCTTCTGTCACTGAGCAATGACAATCAATTCTTTGCAAGATCGGTTCTGCAAAACATAAACCAATACATGAAAATGGTCTGTGCATCCCAAACATTCTACACATGCTCCCCAAATAAAAATATGCAGTCATACACACTCAGATGGCAAAGCAAAGCACTGCAGAACAGACTTGTGATGCTGTAAGGAAATATACAAATATGCACATTAGTCTGGCATAGTAGCTGTACGTGACAGACATGTGAAAGCTAAGTGTGAAATCTATACTTTTGAATAAAATTTTCATGCAACATTTTCTCTAATGCAGCCAGTACTATACTGATTAAACCTGAACAAACAAGCATGTTTTCTCCGTTGTCTATGATATGGGCAGAATGCTTCTCTAACCTTGACAAAAGGCATTTTTCTATCCACACTTCACCATGGATGTGCAAACTCTGCATGTCTTACTGCACTCCTTACAACCAAAACAACTTCCTTGAACTAGACAGACATAAAAACAGACCTGGGTGAACACTCAGACTGTCAAACTGATATTCAAATATGCACAGTCTCTGCAGATAGCCATTCAATGTCTTAGCACAAACCCTCATCACATGAAGATACCCAAGAACATGTGAGATTTTGACATGCTGCTGTTTTGGGTATGTGCATACAGACACGTAACACTCTGAGCATAAGCTCTTGTGTGTGACAGTGGATCCTCCTGAGTTCCTAGGTGGCACTCTGGTGGATCATCTGCCCACACACACACAGAGACACCAACAGAGAAACACATGTGACTGAACAAATGCACAGACACTCAGGCCAGTTCAGGGCCAGCAGGGCTCTACCCCAGGTGTCGTAAGCAGGAAGAGCTCCCAGACACTCGTGTACCCCGTGGTTTGACACACACCCTCCCCAGTAAGCACACCACAGCACAGTGGCTTGGCTACCACTCAGCCCTGAGGTGGCAGTCCCCTCAGGAGCACACAGGGCCCCCAGCCCCCTTACGCCTGTCCTGGAGTAGCCGCTGGCCTGGGGACGCTCTGTGGCCGCCCAACTGCCGCCCTCAACGGCCCTAACGGCCTCCCCACCCTTTATCCGGCACAGCCCCGTCTCCGCTCCATCCCCAAGGGCCATTGTCCCCCCATCACCCTATTTTATCAGTCTGGGGTTGACATTGCACAGACAGCTGAGAGGGAAACGGAGAGGGAGCTGGGGAGCGAAATGTTGGGAGGAAGCGTCACCATTTCCTGTTTTCTTTACCTGAGGGAGAGTCAGCCTTGTTGGAGTCTGAGACACAGAGTGTGTGCCCTTTTTTCTGATACTTAGTTCTAAGATCCAGAAAAACACTGAATTTCATACAATATGAAATTTATGAGCATGTTTTCATGGTGACACATGAAAACAACTGTTAAAGTTAGATAGAAAAGCTAAAAGTGTGAGTGTGTAGATTAAAAAGTTTTTTAAGTGACTATGTGAGAAAGTTAAAGTTTAGAGTTTCAAACAGTTTAGAAAGCAGAAGACAAGTTGGAAGATTTAGACTGTTGCTTCTTTTCCTTCTTTCTTCTTCATGTTCTTCTCCTTCTCCTACTATTACTTTTGGGTAATAGTAGGTGATTGGTTAGAAAATGCCGCAGCGCAGCACACAGGTGATGGGTCATTGGGTCATTAAGAAAAATAATACACGTGTCTATTGTTAATTGGATAAGAATAAGTATAAAGATAAAAGAATTGCATTGTTCAGGGCCATTTTTTGCTTTCAAAGCCAAAGTGAACCACAAAGTGAGCCACAAGGCCATTCTGTACCATCAGAAGAAAATGAACCAGATTGCAGTGAATTGAACTTGCGCAGAAAATTTGGAAAGACCTGCCAAGTTTTGTGATAACATCCTAATAAACAGGAGAAGCAAGATCCTAACAGACTTTGGAGTTTTTGCCCTGACCCGGAGGACTGTGATAAGCAGGAGTCCCCATGAAGGAGTATCCCAAAGGAGCTCAGCTCAGAGGAGACTGAGAAATCCAGGAGTGGGAAAAAAGTACAGAAGTGCAGCAGAATCAGAAAAAGAAAAAAGAAACAAAAATTTTTAAAAAAGTCACTAACCTATCCTTTTAACATGTGAGAAAATTATCCTTGGCACCTAATTAGTGATCTGCCTTCACTCTGTCTGGCTTGCAAATTGTGAGACAATGGACACTAGAAGAGGAAGCTTTTAGTGGCAGTCCTGGTGACCAAAAGAGGTCACCAAATAGTGAATAGCCCCTGTAGGCTATTCAAAAAGCCAAATAACAGTGACTGCCCATGCTCATACTCTATCAGTGCAGGTCTGTCATCACACCGGTGCAGAACAATGTTATCATTTTAAAGATGCACATTTGCATCTCAGCAGGCCCCAAAAAGTCACAGAAGATGAAGGCAAAACTTATTTATACACATAGAAAGCACAATTAGTCCGGAGTACAATGGGGCTATTTTAATGTATTAGCTCTTACAGGCATGGCAACTGGTGGGAATTTCTTTGTGAAGGTAAAGGCTTGAGAATGTTCACAAATCAAATGCTGGTGTCTCTAAACTGCACACATTTCACATATGCATGCTGTTACAGAACTATAAATTGTCCATGCATCAGATTTGTTTTTGAAACCCTGCCCAGGCATACTGTGTGCTGTCATGTATGTCTACCACATATTAAGAAAATTTAGTTTCAGTGACTTTCTTGTAGCTTTTCTTGAGCATTCCAGTACTGCTCACCAAAGCATGACTTGCAAATCCCCAAAGGAAAAGTTACTTTTATTTAATGAAAATAGTATGAAGAAAAAAGTAGGGAAAACAAGCTCTTAGAGGCACTAGAATAGACATTCTTCTTCACAGTTAAATCTTCACAAGTTGAAGTATGTTCATTCTGCAGTAGTGGGAATGAGGCAACGTTTCCACAGAGTTGCAGCAGTTTTCAATGCTGAGATTGTGCTATGTCCTAACAGCTTGGATTAGATCAACTAGGTGGCAAGAGAGATTTTCTATTCAGATAGGAAATAATGCATTTATATGGCAAACATAAATTAATTCCTACATTTTTTACTGGAAAACCCTAACTTTGGAACTAGTACAAGCTCTGAATTGGCCTGCTTGGGAGTGGGGGAGTGCCATTGAATAATCTTGATTTGCTTGCATGAAGTAGGAAAACCACTTTTGAAACCTTCATAGACATACAAAATTGGAAAGAACTACAAAATATGAGGTATTTAACCCAACAGCCATGTGGAAGTTAAAGACTAGGCTATGTTTTTGGGGTTTCCTTCACACTTCACTGCTAACTTTTTTATCCAAACCACTTTCTTCATGAACAGCCACTTTTTTATATATTACAAAAAACTCCCCAAAAAAGTCTTGAAAAGACTAGAATGAGGTAATGCTCTTGTAACAAATGTTAAAAGGCTGACACAGCCTATTCTTTAACTGCTCTGTTGGAATGAATTATATGTATGATTTGGATATCACAAAATACTTAATGTAAAGGGATTTGGTATATCAAAATGCTGAAAAATAAAAAAAAGATTATCCTTCTTGAGGTTAGAGAGTAAAGTTCTATAAAATTTTTAATGAATTTAATGATGACATACTTAGCTTATGTAGACCAATAGTATCCATGGTCATTATAAAAGCCATCCAGAGAGAAGGGGTTAGGAGTTTACGAGGTTTTTCCCTGAATCAAAATGATTCAAGTTTTTTATAATGTATATGAAAAGTATAATGAAAATATGCAATGTTTAAACCACAATGGGTTCATGATGAGTGATTGCATAATTTTCCTGAGTAACTTTTAAACTATTTCACTCCATTTTGTGCATACCACTTAATTTCAGGTCTGCTCTTTGTCATGAACTGTTAATGTCCAGAGTGACCTAGTTCCAAATAACTAACATTCTTTACAAACTAATGGAAAGCATTTGTACACCCTTTTGAGACTTGTAACCCTTGAGACAAAACTAGAGATGCATTTTTCCTGCCAGTCAGTCTTTCTATGTGCCCTATTATATTCTCAGAAGCCAGTGTGTATGTAGTTCTGATGACTGCCTGCTTGTAAACAGAGTGGGGGCCTTGACCACGTTAATTTATAAACTTTTGTAGTCTCTTCTGTGACTCTATAGTCCACATGCATACTGGTGCTGCAGTATATTCAGTCTATGCCCTCTGCAAGTTAGATTTCCTGCATGTGTCCTGGTGTTCCTCCTGCCTCTCTACCTGGATTCACTCTAGGACTGCCCATAATGAGAGAACATCTGACCTTCCCAGCTGTTCTGCAGAGCTGTTCTTAGCCTGGCAGTGTGGCAGCCACTGTAGCTTGAAAGCCTTGTAAGTGTGTATTGGCTTTTTCTGCATGAGCCATAAGTATGCCATGGATCTGATAGCAGTGCAACAGCTTTCTGATTTCTGGTATTTTTCTGTAAAACAGAAAGCAAGCATGTGAAACGGTGGACAATTTAATTTCTTGAAATCAAAGATAGCTGTTATGTTTTAGAAAGTGCAAACCTGAAGAACGTGATTTGTGCTGCTGCAAGTGCAGATCTCTGTCCAATAGCTGCTGGTGGGAAAATTCTGTGCAGTAGAACTGTTTTGGTAAACAAAGTAAGAGCATAAAATAAAAAAAATGAAAAATTTCCTGTAAGAACTTAATGTGACATACCAGCTTGTGTGGTCTCAGGGTGAGGTGACCCAAAAACCAGGCAGTTTGCTTCTGAACTTCTGAGTGGCAGCCCAAGACCACAACAAGTTCCAGTTGTGGAGGTTTGAGGAGCAATTAGTTTTGCCCATAAGTGATGACTGACACAAAGGATTTGACAGCTTGTTTTTCAGGAGTTACCCAGCTTTGTCAGTGGTAAGTGCATTCCCCTAATTTGCCCTGCAGACAACAGGAATGGTAGCCCTAAAGGAAGTTACCAACACATAAACTTTTGCAGAGTTTGTACCACAACAGAGGTTCATGAATGTTAGTGTGTATATATATATATATATATATATATATGAATAAATAAATAAATAAATAAATAAATAAATAAATATAATGAACAGATGAAAAGGACCTGAGATAATTTAGTGATTAAGATGTCTTTAGAAATAAAGGCATTAATCCTCCTGAGTAATATGGCTATTACTTCTGGGACTTGACTCCCTAGAGCAAGAAAAATCAAGGATTTTTTATTTTACCTTACTGGAGAATCTCAACATTATGTGACTAACAGCATGGGTAAGAATTGTGGATGTACACATGATACTTTTTTTTTTTTTATTTTTAATTACAGCCTTTGTTAAAATTTTGAGTTTGGTAATTTGAGTATTAATATTTTCATGTATTATTTTTTTGTTATTCCTTGTCTGTATATGGATTCATCTTTTGAATGTATGAAACAAATTTGACACTTTATATACTGATTTATAGAATATTAGAGTGTAACTTTGGGAACATCCTTTGTAGCTACAGTATGTGCAAACCCGTGAGCACAAGAGTTAAGTGAGACAGAATGAGTGGTTCCCAACAGCTCAAGAAACTGGTAACTCTGATTTGCATCATACCTGAGCCACCTGAAAACAGACTAATAGCTTGGTCTCTGGCAGTATCAAATGCACTGATTCATCAGATTCACATACAGTTTTCCACTAGCGATGTGTACAAAGAGAGATAGAAAAGACTGGTCTTTGCAATGGGATCTAGAAAGTGTAAGAAAATGAAGAAAAGTATCTTCTTGTATACTGAAAAGCAAAACCCATGATTTCAAGTAACAAAGGTGGAGTGCACAAAAATATTTTTGACCAAAGTTAGCTGGTAAAGATACAACAGTGGTTTCTATTTTTATACCTAAAGATCTCCAGACGCCCAGTTTAAGAACTTCCAGAATAGTTAAGATGGCTCAGCTGAACTCAGAACTCTACATTTTAGGGATCTTCAACTAGTAAAATTTTCTTGTTTTGACAGGGAGAACTTCCACAGCGAAAATCTGAACATGTGAAAAACGTGACTGAAATATGTGAAAAGCTTGACTATATTCATGGTAGTAATTTCCAGCAGGACGGAAAAAAGAGAAAACATTCATCCTGATACTTGAAGGTGAGAACCAAAATTTGCTTGAGGAAAGATTTAGGGGATTAGAGAATACTAGACCTGAAAATATGATGGAAAATTATGTGAATACTTGAATTGTGATGTATTCCAAGCAGAATAAGCTGTTACACTCCAGTCAGGGGACAAACTACTGTCTGCACAGCTGTATTGGGTAAGAAATTTTGTAGCAAGAGAAGTATTGTTCTTTGCTGAGACAGGAGCTGAAATTAGACACAGTAAAAGAGCCACTAAAAGCTTTGCCAGAGGCTAGTTGAGGTAAGTTTTTATGGACATAATGAATAAAATAATCAAGCAATTGGAGCACAATTTGGCTTCTGCAAGTTTGTTTTGGTTTTGTATTTAAATTCCCTAGTAATTGGCACTACATGGTCATTTAGAAGAAAAAGTAGGATAATGAGTGGTCTATAAAGAAAAAGAGTGCACAAGGAGGAGGCAGTTGAACAGATGACATTGAGAAGGCTAAATATTAAAAGAAAATTTTGTTAAAATGTTCTAAGCCTAAAGAATATGTCAAAGGAGTTTAAACTTTTCAAGTTGCATTCATTCAAGCTTCTGCAGAAAAAAAATGACATTTAGTTCTTCCTTTTATTGACTCTTTCAGGTTCTGATCCAATTCATGCAAGTAAAAAAGGCTATAAATTTCTAAACAATTTGTTGTATATCTGTTCAAAGTTAATAAAATTATTAGGGCTAGAAAATAGTTCTTGATACAGTGTCTTCAGTCATCACACCATTTAGCCAACAGAAGACTTCAAAAATAAACCCAAATCCTTAGAAGATTGCTGGTTAGAAATGGTGAGTACTGGTGTGACTGGTTCAGAAACATTTTAAATGTTGGATCTTGTTTCTGGTACCATTTTCATATCCAAGGGTTTGTGCTGGTTTAACTTGTTTAATGGATGCAGAATTTATCTGCATGTAGCAGAGCTGCAAAGGCTGGCAAAAGCCAAGCTTTGCACCTGGCACAGGCCAGCCTTTTTGCTGAGGAGATAGTTTTGAGGGATAAATATCATGTGCCTCCCCAATATATGACAGAAGCGTGAGATGAACCACAAATGATCACTTCTGTCATAGGTTCCCGTGGATGGGAAAAGAAAATCAGACTTTTGGTCATGTAGTGAGTGTTCATAGGTCAAAAAAAGTGGTCATTGGGACAGAGTGCAATAGTCACTTGTGAGCAGGAATAGGAAGTTTTTGTGCTGCTGGTGATGTATTTTTAATCTATAGATGAAGGTCCTCCTGGAAGAGGATGATATAGAGCAAGCCTGTGGCTAGATGACTCATCCTATTTGTGAGCTAAAGCTTGGGTTTCTCCCAGTGTTTCCAGGACAGTGTGTGCTAGAGGATCAGAAATCACCTCTGAGTCATCTCAAAACCAGATTTGTCTCTGCTGTTGTGGTTTCCTTCCTGTGCCCCTGCTGTAATCAGCTCATGAGTACGCTTCATGTGCATAGGGGGTGTTCCTGGCTGCAAACATCCCTCCTGTGCACAACTCCAGTGCCAAACACCCTGCAAGTCCCATGGCATCATCACAGAGGCTGGAGGTATAACAAACTTGTTTCCCTTGCACAGGTCTTGGACATAAAGACAGATATGAAATACCTATATATCCAAGTGAATTATCCTCACTGATCAATTTAATGCACTTCAAGACCAAATCAAATGAATTTCACTCTGCTGCTGAACTGAAAGTTTATAGTCTTCTCTCTTTCCATGCATATTTTAGTTCTAGAGCTCTGTGTGTTACTGATAACAGAGTATGTAAATATATAAATGCACTTATAATGCCACCATACCTATCTGGGAGACTTTTGCTAATAATTTTTTGAAAACTATTCCTTCTCCTCTTCTACATGTTCAAAACCTCTCTCATCTTGCTAGCAGCTATTTGATCCTTAAATGAGAGAGGTTCTATCTTTATTTCAATTATGGAAATAATTATTATAGGTTATAAAATAATAATCTTGTAAGTGAAGGGTTTTTCAGATATTAGTTTCAGTGCTTTCCTCTGTAAAACAATACAATAGTCTTGTACATGTTTCCACATTCAGTATTTCATATCTACTCAACAGGTCTATTTTTTTATAGGGGTAGCTATAAATCTTCCTTCACTTTCAACCTGGAACAAAAAGATAAAATTAGTCTTAAAATCTCATTGCACACAGTTTTCACCTGTATTTGTTCAATGCTCTCAGTTATGTCCAGTTAATATATCTCATAAGTACTCAATAAGCTTTCATTCACTAAACCTCAGAAATGTAAGACTTCTGCACGTCTCCTCCTAATTTCACCACTTTGCCTGAAATTTTCAGCATCAGAAACACACAAAGAAGCAGAGAATGACTTTAGTTACATTTGGCAGAAGTGCATTTTTCTCTTGTATAAAATTTGTGACAGCTGTTTATTTTTAATGCAATTCAAGTGTTGTTTACAACACAATGCAGTCATCAACACACCCAGAGTTTTAACGAACACACTTTATGAAGTCAAAAAATTTTTCTTCTGCATCTCAAACTCACTTGCCATTTTCACATTAAAATATAAATGCTGTATTCTGAAATAGTTACAATACAAAACTTCATCTCTAGGCCCAGTATCCTATCACATCACTCAGCTTCAATTGTTTTGTTTCCCTGTGTGATCCACTTTAGACAAGGGTAGTGGTAGCAACCTGATGGGTTCAACACACCTTAATCCTAGAAAGTTGTTACAAAGAGAATATTTGATATTAAAAACATCTGCCTAAGGAAGAATTTGGATTACAGAAATTTGTCTTTGTTGGATGCTTCCCCCTGACTTGGCCATTTAGCAAGACTGAAACATTCCATACAATATTTAAAATATTTTACCTGTGTATGTGTAGGAAACCTAGCAGTAAAACATAGCCATAGCAGCAAGTTACAGTCATACTGAGAGAAAACATCCAGAGATGTCTGCCCAAGCCAAGTGGAAGTTCTCAGATTTTCTTGTTTTCCTTTTAATATCTGTCCAACATCCATTCTGAATCATTGAACTCTGGTTGCATTTATACTACTGAATTGAACCACGTGCAAGAATATTCCCTGGTGTCAGACCTGCTTAGTAAACCTGCAAGCTCTTACAATCATCTCTAAATGTGGTGAGAGGTCTCAGAAAAGTATTTATCCCTGACAGACAGCACTTTTCATAAACATCTGCTCATGATGTGAAAGTTGACAGTGCTCTAGGGGCCCTGCTGTTTATTCCTACAGATATGGCCATGCTTGCTTTAACATGGTGCTCTGGCAATGTCTTAGTAAGCCTCAGTCTGTGCTCCAGGTTCTGCTGGACATACTAATGTCATGGTATAAAAACACCTTTCTGGCTTTGACCTTGAGTTGAAGAAGGGCATGGTGATAGGAGGATGTCTGCCTTTCTTCTAGCCAAAGAGGGTCTGAAACAAGAGTAAGAATACTTAATCTCCATCTGGGACTCCTTGGGGACCACAGGTGTTCTAAATATCATGTCCTGTTTTCTCAAGACATAGAAAATGACAAAGGTGATGTTCAGAGGAGCACAGAGTTGAAACCTCAGTCATCTGTGGCAAGCGAAAGTCGGTCTCCAGTAGGTCTTCAAATCTGAGGTTGGAAGGAGAGCATCCCAAGTACACAGTCTCCAAGCTTCTCTTTTGATTTTTACTTTGTGTCACTCTTCTCCAGTAGCATTATGCCAAGAACAACCCCCAAGAACAACCCAGCGGCCTTTCTCTCATGTGCTGATGTCCTGCTCAGACCATCCTGCTCAACAATAGAATCTGGCCTGGGGCTTCCTCCAGTATAGGAAAATTGAGGTTTATACCTTAAATTTTCTCATGGGAGAGAGGGACCTGAATGCTGAGAAGACTTAGAGACAGGTGCCTTTTTATGTGAGGCAAGATATTCAGAGGCAGAATGTGCTGTAGCAGACAGGAGGATGGAAGGGGGGAAGTCAGCAGCTCCTCCTCAACAGAGAGTCTCCTATGGCAACAGCAGCAGAGAAAATAGCATCAACCATTGCTTGCCTGCTGGCAAACAGCCCTGGGCCCCACTGGGACCTGTGCTCCCTATCGTGCTTGGCACCCTGATGGCAAGCCCTTTAAAGTGGGTGCAGCTGCCAGCTGAGGTTGACTTTGGCAGTGGCATGTGGAATGTGTGTGGGTTCATGCTACCCCTGAGGCAGGGACTTTCATAGCCTGTCCCTTCTTCATTTGCATGTGGGGCTTCCAGGGCTCTGCCACACTCTGACACCACCACAGACCACATCCTTGGTCATAAAAGGCAGAAACAGATGAAGACATCGCAAAATAAGGGGTGCAGCCTGTCTTCACCTGTAGAGAAAAGCCCAGGAATGCCCACCTGTCATGTGCTGTGCTGAACATCAGCTCCTGGGTGGAGGAGATGCAGGTACAGATCTGCACCTTGAGAAGGACTGTGTGTAAAAGATCTGCCAAGGGGGAGAATCAAGCCAAATAATTTCCAAAAGGTGAAGGCAAAGTGGTTGCAAGGCTTTGATGGTTGGGTGCAGTGATTTATGTGAGCACTGTGGTGAGCTAGCCCTAGCCCTAGCCCTGTACCAAGTGCATCATCGCGGTTGTGCAGCTGAAAAGTGGCCTGCTGCACCCTGAACTGCAGTGATTAGTCACCAATTTCTTGTGTCTCCACTTTTTTACATGGCTCTGCATACAGAGGAAACATAATTTTTGTGGCATAGACAGCTAGAACAGCAGCATTTTATGCTCGCTTTTGCTTATATTTGCCAAGTTCTACTACAGTTTAATTTAAGAGGGCCTGGAAACATCCAACACTGGAATCTCATACGATATGGTAATGATGTAAACCCTATATTGCACATTTAAAAAAGGCAGATTATTCTGTTTCCCTGGCAAGCAGCATATCCTTGGCTAAAACTGAGTGAAGATTAATCGTGAAACCTGTAGTGTAATATAAATGTAGTACTATTAATACAGAGAAAGGTTGTATATGATATTTATGTGCATGTGTACACAAACAGAATGCAAACTTACAGAAAGGATGCCATATTATTTTTAAACATTTGAACTTAATTCAGCAAATCACTGTTAAATTTTCAGCGTTTTGCACCTATGTCATGTTTTTTCTTTCTTGGAGTTGATTTTTGAGTTTTATTTCATTTTTATTTTATTTATTTATTGAGTATTTAATTTCCTCCATCTTGTCTTTTGTTGTTTTGTTTTAGTGAAATAATTTATCCTGCAGTTTTCACTAGTATGTTCTTTGATAGGATTAGGGAAATAAAATGTATACACTTTGAAGTAGCTGCTAAAACATTGTCTCTTGCAAATAAAAGGATAAACTTTCCAACAAATGCTACAAATCCTACAATAGAAGAAATTTTGAATTTCATAATGTAGCATATACCTTTAAGAACAATATCCTGGACAACTCAGTTTCATATTTCAAGCTATGTGCATATCAAATGACAAAAGTAATTATCTTGAACTTCTTACATAAATTAAATAGAATCTTTTGCAATCCATTTGATTAATTACAAATAGTGCCGCTTGCAAATTTTCTTTGCGTGGAATCCATCAATCATTTTTGGATAATCAAGATTTTCATCAGCCTAATTTTTAACAGATGAAGTAGCTACATGTCTTAAATGAGCCTGTTATGTTTCAGAATGGAGATAGATATGTTTTGATCACCTGCTGCCACAACAGCTGTCAGGGTTGCTAGAGATGCTTGGAGCACCTTGCGGCAGGTGCAAAGGTGACTTTTGGGGGCAGCTTTATGAGTATGGTGCTTATTAGCACGGCAAGCTCACCACAAAGTTTATCTGTATCACCATTTAAACCTCATAAGGGCATGCTTGGAAAACATATCTTTTTCTTGGCCCTGAAAAGTGGTGCATAAATTCTAGAAGTGTCAGATTGAGTAAGCTGTCTATGAGCTAAGCAGAGTTGTGTCATCCACAGCAAGAAAGTTTTTGCACCTAGAAATATATTGATGGATAGTCTTTTCCTTTAAATGATACATTTATGTTTCTGCTATATATTCAGACCTGAACTCCTCAAAATACTTTCAAGCCAATCTGAGATTTTATTCTTTTGAGGCTTCCACAGCACTGGCCACCCTGACTTTGTTTTATTTCTGTGGGGAGGAAGGTGAGAAGATTTATTCCACATATGCTGCCCAGAATGTTGAAAATTTCTAAACAAAAATAACACATTAAAAAATGAAATTCAAAGTTTTGGCTCTGACTGAAGTAGTTCATCCTCTTTGTACTTTTTTTTTTTTTTTTTAAATTGTGAAAGTTCTAAACAGTAAAACAGAGGAGTTATGTGATGTGGTTAATGCCAGAGTCTTGTGGTTATGAATCATTTTAGTAGCTTTAAAAAATTGATATAATCTATCCTGAGCTGCTTGTCAATTGTGTTAATAACTCAGCAGAACTGGATCCTGGCGAGAAATATGAATGGTGGAGGAATGGAGAGAGGAAATGGTGACAGCTGACAGAATGGTAGCAAGTTTGTACTAAAACTTCACACTTGCTTTCTCCTACTGTTCTGGAGTGATAGACATGTAATGTCACATAAACACCCAAGCAGCAGTGCAGCTATCAGTGCTTCTCCCTTCCTGTGGATTCTTTCTTTAGAGATTCTTTGTCCTCAAAATAAGAACCAGCTGGAAAAAAGGAGAAATAAACTGTTGAGTTTTTGAGAATCTAGGTGGATTATTCAGATACATCTCAGGTATTTGTCTTTTTTTTTTTTAATATTAGGTATTTAATTAACATGCACTTTGGAATAATCTCCTTAATGCTACTTTCTCTTGAGCATCTTCGTTCTGTGATGCTTTTGTCTGTCATATTCACATTTTCCTACAAGAGTAGGAATTTTGTTCTGTAACAATTAAGAAAACACTTGTATAATATTTAATTTGTTATTATATTATTTAATAAAACTAGACTGCAGGCAAGTTGCCAATGCAAATGTGGTGTTGATATTTCCCATTAATCTGTCTATTTCCAGATTATCATGACTATATTACTTTAAATAGAAAGTAATTTTTTTTTTTATTTTTCTTTTTTTTTTTTGGTGGGGGTGTCACGGGGAGGGTGATTTTTTTGTTGTATTTTTGAGATTCAGTTTTATCATCATCCTAATTTCCGAATCTGCTTAACTGAGTGGAATGTCCTGAGTTTATTCTCCAGAGCTGAATGCATCATGGAAACCTGTACTGGCGTCAGAAAACCAGCAAGTGGCATTAACTGCATTGGAAGAGACTGGGAAAGGGTGAGCGAAGAGCCAGCAGCTCTGGCAGCTGAAAATGGGCATCCCACAAGAGCACACAGGTTGTGAGTAGTGGTGCAACAGCAGTTTGATAATACCTGTGGATGCAACCCCCTTCTATGGCAAATTTGAAGTTACCCTTCAAATAAAAGCCACCAGGGGTCAAAATTTAGATGTCTCAATATTAAGGCTTGAAGAAATTATTATTTTTTTGTTTTCTAAGGGAATGTCTCTCTACATATATGTATTTTTCAGATGATAAAACAGTGATTTTGAGAATAACTGTAAAACCAAAATAAAATAATGAAGTGTGGCTACCATGTAACCCCATACATTTCTCGTCCTTCCTTTTTCTGTCCTCAAAAGGAACTTCTTTACAAATGTTGTTTAAAAAGGTGCCACAGAGTGGCAGTCTCTGTTTTTGTGCAGGAAATGTTTCTTCCTTTCTCCCTTTTATTCCCAGACTGAGTGTATGTTAAATTTTGCTTTTCTTACTTTCTAGTGCTCTTTATCTTTTGAGTTTGGATTGCATTTTTATCATCCTTTTGTATCTTTCAGGTTCTAGAATCCATGCTGCCACTCTGAATTTCAAGCTGGATAGTTTTGATTCATGTATGTGTATTTTTGTCTTCTGAAGTTTTGTTTTGAGTCAAAGTTCAGTTATAACTGAAAGAAGGGTTTGCTTTTTTAAAAAAAATGCTCTATAGCCCATATTTAACTATAGGTTCTGGCTTGCTTTTAAATCTTTATTCATGACTCATTCAAATGCTTATTTTACTAGTAACTTCTTTCTGCTTAACCAGGCTTTCTGTCATCAATCATACTGCCTGTTCAGCCAGAAGAGAAAAATGCAAAGAATGATAATATTACAGTAGCACTGATGTGCATTTCCAGAGCTTTAATAGGATAAGTGTCAGCACTGATGCACTTCAACATCATCCATTGCAATAATACTGAGAAGAGGAAGAAGACAGCGAAGCTGGTTGACATTTCAGTATATATCTTATGCATGATCAAATTAGCATTTGCTCCCAATTGAAGGCAGGAGTATATAAAGGAGAGGATTATGCAAAGTGAGGATTACTACTCTAAACACAGCACTTACTAATGTAAAGCTATGAATGGAGGACTACCTTTCTGTGAGAAAGGACAGAAAGGCTGATGCAGACATGAGAATTCACTGTGTAGCTTTCTAGCTGACTAACTTACCATTTGGAAGGAGAAATGGGGAGGGAAAAATAAATGCTTAAAGCATCTCAGTGAAGCAACTCAATTACAACTCATCTCAAATTCTCATCTCCTTGGTTTTGCTGACTACTTTTATTTTTAAATATACCGACTTATTTCAAGCATATCCTGACTCTACCTGCTATGCAACTTGGTTGTTGTGATTAGTGATCAATACTGAGGAACTTGAGACCAAATTCCATCTCTTCACCAGCTTCAGTGTTATGTGAATAACATAATTTATCACTTCTGCATAGCTCCTTTCAAAGACCTCGGGATTTATCAGGATTTCACTGTCTCCACTGTAGCTCGCTTTCTGTAAGTAATTCTAAAAGCATATAAAAAAGTATAATGAGGCAATGAATAGCAAATTGTAAAGCACTGGAAATTAGATCAGTTAGGCAATTTACAATAATTTGTGTGATGTGAAGGGCAGTGTTTGATCTGGGAGTGTCAGAGGGGTGGCCTCTCAGTTTGGCTGTTAAAGCCAAGAATGATGGAGATTGGGGGGGCTCCAGAAGTTAGACAGAATAAGGCAAATGTCTGGGCTCTCTCTGTGGTGGTAATGACAGATTGGTGAGTTCAGATGTTAATTCTCCTCTTTATCTGAAGCACCTACTTTTGAGAGGGCTGGACTGCCTGCTGAAAGTACCCATCTCTTCAAGATAAGTGGCTTAAACTACACAGATATCTTTTGGGTGGCCACGGCAGCAGTGAGTGACTTTGTGACGAACGGGAAGTTTAAACAGTGGAAAAACAGGGAGAGATAACACCAACCACAGAGTGATTCACTACAGCTGAATGGAAAAAAGGTTTTTTAACCTTCTCTAATCTTTTTTAAAAAACAGTCTGTTAAATGTTATGCACTGGTGATCTTTTTCACAGTGTGCTTTCTGTCCAGTAGATTACTTGACATATTTGGTTTGCGGTAGCTCCGCTGGTATGAAGGATATTCTCTATTCTGGGTGGGGTTTTTGTGGTGGCTGTGAGGGATAATGAAACATAAACTGTTCTGAGGCCAACTCAGCTCATGGTGAAGAACCTTACAGCCCTTCTTTAGAACCAAGATGTTGGAAGCATAGAAACCATCCAGGCAAGTTTGAGAATGCCACTTGGTACTTAGGCTACGGAAGAAACACATTTGAAATTTTGACATAATTATGTCAAAAAGGCTTCTGGTGGTGTCACATTTTGAGTCATCTAACGTAAATGATTATGGTATCAAACATACAAAACAGTAATTGGAAAACATCTCTGAGTGACTTAATAAGCTATAAAGTTTCAGAATGTGGTGCTCTCCATGTTGTGATAGCTATTGTCTATGCACATACAACATTCTGCACAATAAAACTAGTGTGACACTTAGCATGACAATGCTGAGGACTTTTTAAAATTTGTGACATTGCAGGAAAAACTACTTAAAAAAACAGAAGTCAAGTCAAAATAAAGAAATATTTATGTGGTTGGGTTCCCAGTTCCTACATTGCTTGTCACCTTTTTAATCAAAAAACAAGTGTCATTAGAGTCTTAAAAGAAAGGCAGCTGGACTACAGATAAATCCAGAAATCTTACACACACCCTGCTGCAGGTTTGCTGCAGGGCAACAAGATATTTCTTCACCTATGAAATTAGTGTGCTGTATGATCTTGTGCTAACTTTCATCATCAGCAGTGGATCAGACTGTTAGCACCACTTCTGCCTTACTTCCAGCAGAGTTTATACTGATAGAAATGAAATGCTTTAAAATACAGCTGTGAACTTGTAATTTACATCAATATTACCAAACTGCTCACGTTTTCCTTAGAAAAACTGTGAGGACCTCTTGCCTTTTCCAGTCTCAGGGCACGAATATTGTAACAAATAGCCCCAAAAATTTTGACATCTCTTGTGGTCACCACTGCGTGTTGTTTCAATGCACAGTCACCTGGGGCTGATGCAAATCCTCTTTTGCTTGTCACATGAAGATTATATCAGTCCAAAGCAAGAGGCTCACCTGCAGAATGTGCATTTGGAGGTGATTGTTGATGTGGTCTGGTGGCATAATCTAGACCATTTTAGGATGTCTAAGAATGCTGCCAGGGATGCGCAGCAGTTCCATTCTTCCTGACTGCTGTCACTTCTTTCCCTGTAATAAGAAAACAATCAACCATCACTGCCACAAGTAAGTCCATAGCTGTAGGCTTCTGCATATGAAAACATGAAGCTAAAGCCAAAGACTGACAGGGTTACTTGGTGAAACTCTGGCTTTTTAGTTCCCACTGAGAATTTAATGCTAGATAGTTCTCTGTAGCTCTCAGAAAGTTCTGAAATAATTCTTTTTTCGTGAGGAAAATTGGGATTTTGTTCTTGCCAGCAGACTGTATCAATGTCTTAGTGATATAAGCGCTGTTAGTAGTTTGTGCCATTTAGTCTCTGCTGGCAGCAGCACTCTTATCATGCAGACCTGCTGATCACTTCCTTCCTGCAGAGGACATGAGGTCCAACACAACCAGCTTGCACCTGTGTTTTAGACATAGAGAGAAACAGTCTTGCAAAATGTCTGCCTTCCCTGAACATTCAGTGGGGAGTGGTTGGTGTACTAGCACACCATGGGTAAAGCTTCTCCAAGCTCAGTTACAGGCACCAGGCAATTAATTTATTGACATCTCCCTCCTTCCTCTTACTTCTTTCCAGATAAATTTATCATTTCTGAGACACACCGTCTTCATATGTAGAGAATCTTTGGTGGCTCCTGGCATTTCCATGGAAGGGAAGTGGAGCCTAAACATTAGACAGGAAAAAGTAGGTGTGTCAGAACAGGACATGGGTCATTCCTTGTCCCTTCTTCCCATTGCTGGAACAGAACAATCATGCAGCAAGAGCTGCTTGGCCCTTGGTTCATAGTGAGCCAGTCTGGAGCTGTGCAAGGCAGAGCACTGTGATAGCAGGACTGCACATATCCATACCTAATAGTGTTAGTCCTCCTCAATATCATTTGGAAACAAACAACTCTCATAATGGAGTTACACAACACAAGAGAGTTTGGCAAGAGAAGAGGGGGAGTTCTCTACAGCTCTGATAGATGGTGATAAGTGAAATTAATACAGTAAAGAAGTCTGCACTGTTAATTCCTTTAAGAATCCTGGAAATTATTTTTCTGTGCATTTTTACGGTGCCCACTGGTTTATCTGAGGACATGTAGTAGCAGAGCCCCTTTAAGAGCAATAAATCAGAGAGACAGGATGTTTTCATGGTATCGTGGTGTGGTACACTTACTCTTCAGTTTGGAGGTTAATGAGTTCTTTCCTCTGAAAGCTAATACAGATTTCATAAGGCATTCCCCAGCGCAGCTAACATGGCAGTTTAATGATTGTCAAACTGGGGGCTTGCATCATTGTCAGGTCTATTTGAGATATTCTGCCAGTGCCTCTTCTAAACCTTTGTAGAAAGGGTTTCTCAGGCTCCCACATGGATTAAGAGTATATTTCAACTCCTTGAAGTCTTATCATAATTTTTTATATGCATTCACATATTTTTCTGACTGGCTAGAATCCATCTCATTTAATTCTCTGAAAGTGTGTTTTGTGGGTTCTGCTAGCTGCTTATACACCCATATACCCACTGCCCTTCCTCCCAGGAACATGAGCCCAGCTATGTTCCACTGGCCAGCTGGCAGCATCTCGTGAAATGCTCCTACTGCAAGGATATTTCTCACTAGAAAACAAAGGCAGGGGCTTACCCTTAGCAGGAAGGAATGGGGGATGTTTTCTTCTGGTTTTACAGGAAGAGCTGATGATCCAAAACTTGCTGGATTGCAGCCATGTGTAGATTTTATAGATGGGAAGCCCTGTGGACCCTCTTCTAGCTTACAAACTCAGCAAAACACTCCAAGCTCTAGCTTACCTAGCTGTGTGCCAGAAGGGTGTTTATAAATTCCAAGGATTGTGGCTTTGCAGCCTGGTGACTGGCATAACCAGTAGCTGTTGAGTGCTTGAATCAGACCACCTCCTTACTCATCCCTGGCTCCTCAGGTTGTTTCTGCACCACAATCCCCCAGAGTCAGAGGCACCCCAGGCACAGGACTGTGCTCCACATCTGGAATACAGAGTGATGCTGCTGGGGAGGAAATGCCTCCTTGCCACCTGAGCTGTAGCCCTATCTGATGGATGCTCAGGGAAACGTCAGCACATGGAGACTCTTCAGTGTCTGTTTCCTGCAGACTTCTTTACTGGATTAATTTCACTTAACCTGCTGGCTGCTTTGATCAGATCCCTGCTGGCTCATGAGGTGTGGGTGTGCAGGAACAAAGGTGAGCTGACAGCTTTCTCCCAGGAGCAATTTCATGAGGAGCTCACCACTGCAGAAGTAGGTGTAGAGGATGTATTGCTTTCCTATTAGATTATTATTCTGTCTGATCAGACAAGATCTGATTAAAAAGATTTTATTCTGTCTGATAATGAGAGGAGAGCATTCCTTTTTAATTGAATTCCTTTTCAAGCTCCGTGAGCGCTAGTAGGAGAAAAATTCTAGAAGAAAACTAATGGAATTTGTTATCTATATGCTTAATAATAGACATATTCTGATTTCAGAGGTGATTTCAGAGGGCAATTCCATTCCTGCAAGGGCAATCCATGGTTTTGGTCTACCAAGGCTCTCCTAAAAATGACTTTCATATGTCCCTTGCATTTCATCTTTCAACCACCTCTATTTGCCAGATAGCAATTGTTGTCTATTTTTGATCCCTCAGATTTTGTTAGCATACTTCAGAGACACATTTTAAACTGTCTCTTTTCTCCTTTTTTTCCTTTTTATCTATTTCTCTCTTGCTCTCTCTTAACTTCTTTGTTATTTTAAATAATAAACAAGTAGATAGTTATGAGTTACACAATTCCTTCTTTCCCATTCTCCCTTCACTGTTTTATCTTGACTTTTAATGAACTAACTTTGGCAACTGAACAGTTTCTCTTTTGTAAAACCTAGGATTTCATTTTTGTTGTCTCAATTTTGCAGACGTCTTTGTTTCTTCCTCTATGTGATTCTAATCTTGCCCTAATGTTTCACATGCAGATACTGCTGTTATGAGATTATTTTGTTATTCTCATTCTCATATTTATATAGGGGAATCCACCATCAAGGCTGTTCAGGTATTTCAACAAAAAGCCCCTGCTTTGACACAAAGATTGTCTTGTGAGTCAGAGGGCTGTGTCCACTCCATGTATACGATATGGATCTTAGAACAAAGCTTTTGAGTTGAGATGGTTGCATGGTGGGAACCTTCTTAAACTGCAGATGACACATCTGTGGTCAGACATCTGTTTGAGCAAGAGCTTTTGTTAACCAAATAAGCTCTAAAGCTGTATAAATCTGGAAAGGGAATGAAATCACACTGTAACTTTGGTTTAAGGCAATGGTTCTCAAACTTTATACTCTCCAGCTTCCTCCTGCCAGAACTTGGCTGGCAACAAATCAAATAAGTCAAGCATTAGGGTAATCAGTAACAGACTAGCTCAAGTCTAGAAACCTGGAAAAGTTACACTGAACCTTCTGATTCTCAGTAAGTTAGTTTTCCTACCCACAAACAAAAAAAAAAACAGTATTTCACCAAACAGATGAGAAGGAAAGGAAAACAGACAATGAGGAGATGAACAATGTGCCCTATGATACCAAACCACTCAACTTTAAAGGGGGTAAGAAGTATTTACAAAGGGGTCTTCATTCAGGTATTCTGAAGAACCACATGCTAAATTCATGTTTTCAGCTGGGATACTGAAACTTTCAGGAGGAAAGTTATTTTCCTTCTTAGTAGCTAATGCAGTACTGAGTTTTGAATTTGGGATGAAAATAATATTGATAACACACTGATATTTTGGCTGTTGATGAGCAGTGCTTACCCTAAGTCAAGGATTTCTCAGTGTCTCACTCTTCCAGGTGCACAAGGAGCTGGGAGGGAGCATGGCCAGGACAGCTGGCCTGAAATGGCTAAAGGGACATTCCACAGCATAGACTGCCATACTCAGTATGTAGATAAACAGGAGAGAATTGGCTGGAAGCCCTCTGATTGCTGCTGGGGGACAGGCTGGGCACTGATCAGCAGGTGGTGAGCAATTGTGTTGTGCATTGCTTGTTTTCCTTGGGTTTTATTTCTCTCTCTCCCTCTCTCTCTCCTTTTCATCAAAATTATTATTTTTATAATCATAATTAGTATTATTAGTACCATTATTATATTTTACTTCATTTTAATTATTAAACTGTGTTTATCCCAACCCACAAGTCTTGCCTTTTTTCTAATTCAGCTCCTCATCCCACGGATAGGGAAGGGGAGGAAGGTGAGTAAGTGGCTTGGTTGCCAGCTGGGGCTACACCACACACACACAGTAAGTCATTAGATGTGATCATCTGCTATAAAGCAAAAGGTGGAACACAGGCATATTTTGTTCATCAGACTAAAATTTTAAGAACTCTTAACTAATCCAGTTGCAACTTCTGATGATGTTATGCCTCTCAGGGACTTAGAGGGTAAAATGTCAAGGGAAGGGGGAAATTTGAGGCTAAAAGGACAGGCAGTTTTCATGTGGCATTTGTCTGAAAATTTATTTCTCCTTTGAAAGGTTCTATGGGCTAGGGGGAAAGAAAAGTGCCTTTTTACAGGGAGGAACGTTTTTAGGGTAACTGTAGAAGGTAGCAGTAGGGCTAAAGCAGAGAAGTTCCTGGTGAGTTATGTATGCTGCACAGCCTCGTTTATGGGACAGGCACCACCAGCCTGTGCCCTGGCATTTTGTGTTTTCACAGCAGAGTGAAAGGACAGTGAGAGAGACACCAGGAGCAGGAGATGAGTCCATGAGTCATCTTGGTGTTCCTCGTTGTGGAAAAACCTCTTTCCAAATTTGTTTCCCCATTTCCTCCATCCAGGATAGGTGGGCAGTCACCTGCTTAGGTTAAGTTTTGGAAAGGTGGCTGGAATGATAATGCCAATGGAAGCACAAAATGTGGAGCTTGTGAAAATTTCCCTTTTCTTCCAGCTTTTTTCCAGTAGGAAGTCTTGTCACCTGCTGGTTTCCATATTGCAACATTTCAGAAGGGGTTTCCACAGATAGAAGATATGAAAATGAGAGGGAGAATTGCTACTAAAAGTGGACTTATTAGAAAATGAGACTGAAGGATGTTTAAAAATTTTTGTCTTTGAGTAAACTGTGGTGGTGTGTTAATGTAAGATGCATCACTGGATTTGATAGTTCTGCCAAGCAGTGTAAGGAAATAAAGCGGCATGTATTTTATGCTATATTTTGATATAATAGAAAGGTTCTTCCTTTTCATAGTGTTTTTTAGAATATTGAGACAGTTGCTCAACAGATTTATTTCCATGGAGTTTTAGAGCTTACAAGGTGTTTTATGCAGCAGTACTGTATCTCAGAAAGCACAGATCAGACTTTCCAAATATTTGTGAGAAGTCATGAATGAAAGAATCATCACGCAAGTCAATGTCTTCTAGTCTATCTTCTGCAGCCTTCTTTTCTCTGACACATTTGTTGTCTCTGTCCTTGCCTGCCAGGACATAAAAGCAGACAGCTGTTGCTAGCACTCCCCTCTTTCTAGGACTAAGGCAATGAGAATCCCCGTTACATCTTTCCTTGTCAGAAAGAAAATTACTTCATCTGGAGCCCAGATTTCCCCTCTTCTTTTGAGTGCAAGTCTGCTTGTGCATTTCTACATGTACCTTGGTGCTCCTGCGTGGTTTTCCATAAATGATTGTACACATCTCCTTGAAGCAGTAGAGCTCCTGCAGGCAGGGATTCTATCTGTCCCAAGAGAGTCAGAACAGAAGAGAGCAACTCTTTCATCATGTACAAGATCAACATCCTCTTCCGGAGTGATGACTCTTGTCCTCTGACTGTCAATCTTATCAGAAAATTGTTGGTTGATGAGCAAGATGTTTCTGCACAATTTGTGTGACATCCTTTGTGTGACAACACATGGTCTTGACTTACCATGAATTTAATATGTGGGTCCTCATTGACAGCTGAACACAGTGTTGCAAAGAAGGCATGAAGAAATTGTAGAGGGTTTTTTTTGGCTAGTCTTTTGTAGCTTTGATATTTTTTGAAGTTATTTTTTCCATGATTTCTCATGTCTTAGTTTTGTCTGGTATTTATTCTCTGTGCAACAATCATTGCAACAAATGCTGCCCCCTGTAAATTTTTTGCAATGTTTCCACCCATGTGCTTATGGATAAAGCAATTTTCAGTCTCTTTCATAATTTCACCCATAATTTCACTGTAGTTCTGCTCTGTATGCCAAATAGCTGCTCTGTGGTGGCACACAATGCCCCAAACTAGAATGTATGTGATAAGAGGCAAGGACTGTAGAGTGGATTCATGTTCAGGGTTGACACAGGAAAAAAAAAAAAAAAAAAAAAAAAAAAAAAAGAGAGACAGATAGTTCTGACAGTATCTGTTAGGGTTAAGAGTGTCATGGTTTGAGTGAAGAAGAAGACAAAAAAAAAGGAGTGGAAGTGTTCCTTTGTTTCCTCCTAATGCATCTAATCCTTCTGCTTGTTTGCATAAGGGCACGTCAATCTGACAACAGCATCAATATGAATTTTCTCTGTAGCAGGCACAAGGAAGAGATGGAACAGAAGGAAGATATGAATTAAAACCAGATATGTCACTTGTGCATCACCCTCTGCACTGTTGAAAAGGATATGCTCAGGTAAGGTGGGAACAGGCCACCTGTAGCAGCAGGGCAGCTGCGGCAGCAGTGAGCACACTCATTTGTATGGTGAGAACCACATGTAGCTTTCCATCAAACTAACTTAGGAAGTCAGGGATACAAGTGGGATTTTGGTTTTGGTCTCCTTGCCTGCTCTGTTCATGCAGAACTTCATGAAGAGAACAAAACTGGAAGATATTTGATATTATTTGCTCCAGAACGTTTGAGGATGTTCCCAGTCTTCGTTGGATAACATTAAAAATTAATGGGGTGACTAAATAGTTTACAATTTTACATGATCTTTTGATGTGAAAGCAATTATTAATGTCTATAATTATCTCCAGAATTACTTGGGTTCTGCAAATGGCATTCAAATCAACATTTTTAACTGTTTTCCAGAGGGTGTCATTCTATAATTCATAGTAAGGAATGGTACCCTACAATCTGAGCTCACTATTATTGTCCTTTCAGAATTTATTTCTTAGCCCATCCTTCTGAAGACTGATCATTTTTTATTTTAACCAGTTTTTAAAGTGCTTTTAAAGCTCTCAGCTGGGGACTGGGTATTGAATAGAGCTTATCTCCATCACTTTAATGTGAGTCTTAGATGTAACAGCACTGAGATCAATGCTTAATCCATTATCCTCTGAATTAGGAGGACCATCTCACGATCTACACCTCTGCTCTCCCACTGTCTGCCTACATAGCCTACATACAGTGCCCACAGCCACTGTGGGGCAGAGTGGGAAAGAGAGAAAGCCTTGATGCTGTGCAAGTTCAGTGCATCCCACCCAGAACTGCTGCTGCCCCGTGGCACCCAGGCAGGGCAAGTAGAACAGTCCCAGTGACAGACAGCAGCCAGTGGCTACCAGACAGCTGTGATGGGCAACAGAGCCTCAGCATCACACCAGAAAGTCAACTCAGTGTGTCTGGGTTATTTCAGCAAGGTAAAAAATGTCAGGCAGCATGAAAGCAATGCTGTCATGACATGATTGGCTCACATGGCTGAGGACATGCATGTAATTTCCCTTTTTCTCCCCTAGACTTGCACAACATTATGGTAGCCTGATCATCAGCAGACTCACAAGCAGGGTCAGAAGACTCTGATCTTTACCAGGTAGGTCACCTTAGAAACATTGGTCAGTGAGAATAGGCAGTGACACAAGACATTTCTTCAAGGAACAGATATTTTATTTAGCCCCAGGAGTACAGTAAGGGAAAAACAGTGTACTTGTTGCACCACCTCCAGCTTTGTCAGTTTTTCTAAAGACTTTGGAAAATCCAACTTTAAAATCTGTCCCTTTGCACTTCATCTCTGCAATATTGAGCTCTGGCTCTAGCTGAAAATCATGGACTGATCAATCTACTGTTTGAATAGGAGTGGACATGGTAATTCTAGAGGAGGCCATCAGATGAGGATTTTCAGATTTCGAGTCTTGCTGCTGTATCCCTGACACCTTACATTTTTTAAAAGAGACAGAAAGGTTCCTGAAACCATCAAGAGTTTTCAACCAAGTTTTTTAATGGAAATGTCAAGGCAAAATCATCTATTCAGGATTGACAGAGTAAGTGTAAGTCCTTTCATTAAAAGAAATGCCATCAATCTGAGGTATTAGCAGCATTACTTTATAAGTGTACTTTATTATCCTCCCAAATAAAGCTTTAATCAGTTTGAATCTAGGGATCATAGCACTTTCTGTAACAAAGATTGCCAGACTAAAATTTATGGGAACTTAAAGGGCTGTGAGGGAGGAAGTGTAGCCTTGTGTGACTCCTAGGAGTCTGGGGTGGGAGAAATCTGGCCCCAAGCTGCTGGGATTCAGCAAATGACAATGGGGCCTTCAACAGAAGGGTTACAGACTTTATGCACTGAGCAGAGCAGGAAGAATGAATCATTAAAATAACTTTTAAATCATGAAGATAAAACAGAGATTCCCAAAACGGATGTGATTCCCAAAGAATATAATCTATCTAATGGAGAAAAGATATACTTTAAAACAAGTTTGTATACAAGCATATGCTGAACTGATTAAGCACTGTTCAGTAACTTTAGTCTAGTTTTGTTTTATTACATGCATAAATGGAAAAAATATGGCATCTGATAATAAATCAACAGAGAACTGAAAGTGACCAAACATCAAAGGTTTTTGAAGGCTCATAAAATATTTCCCTGTCCTGGAGAGGGTCTGATCCTTCCCCTTGACTGAATTCCAGGTCCAGTTATGGAAGCGCAGCAACACTTTTGCCTACAATGGGTCTAAGAGATAACAAAAACAGATCCAGTCCTGATGGGAGAGTGACATAAGGCAGAAATTTTGAATCCTGTTCAGCTCTCATTCACTCTAAATATATAATTATCACAATTTAGAGCTCCTTGTGCCTTTGGCATGACACAAGTAAAGGTGAAGTTGTGATAATGATTAGTTTTCATATAATTTAATTTAATATATACTTTATATAAATTATACAAAAGGAGATTGGACCAGATGGCCCACTGTGGTCTCTTCCAATCTGACCCATTCTGTGATCCTGTGAATACTTCTCATTTGAATAGAGCTTATGTCCTTGCTGTCTAAATTCACTAGTACAAATATCCTGTAAAGGAATTTCTTTCTTCCATCTCTTCCCTTCAGTGTCACAATTGTCAGAAGACGTTAGACCTTCAGAGAAGACAACTTATTGGCCACAGTGGGTTGTGGTTACTGAGACACTTTGAAGAAAAAAAATACAAAGGAATGCATACCTGTGCTGTAATTACTGGAGAAGAACATAAGGAAAATATTAATGAAGCTTCAGGGCATGACTCTTAGGTCAAGACTAGAGTAAGACTCAAGTATGTCTTCTTTCTAGAGAGAAGATAAAAAAAGAGTAGCTTGTGAAAAAGGAATTTTAGTGGCCTGCAAAAGCCAAACAATGCTGTAGACCTATAGAGACATGCCATGAACTCACCAGTCTTCCTAGCTCTGGAAAATCACAACACAGTTTTGTTTTTCTAAACAGCCAGTATTGACACGCTGCAGCTGGACTTCCTGGTAGTTCACGGTTCAGTGGGCTATTCCTGCTATGAAGCACAACATATCCAGGCAGCACATTGTTGTTAAGGCTAAAAAAACCTCATTGTATAGGAGTAGTTTATGGTCTTTATCAAGGTCATAGTTTTGGATATAATATACTCTGAATATATGATGAGGCACGAAGCAGACTAACGTTACCAAGATGAAGAAGAAGCTCTTCGCCTGAGCCCTGAATTCCACATGGGAGTTAATGTCAGGCCAGTATTTCACAGCTACTCTGTAGATCACAGTCAGCTGGATTCCGGTGAGCACGGCACACACAGCCACCAGAACCCCAACCAGGCAGTAGTTTGCGATCACCATGTGAGCCTCCTGCAGCTCCGTGTGGAATTGGAAGCACTCGGAGGAGCGGTACGTCTTCGAGGTGCCGTAGTAGGAGAGGAGAACGGGCGTGATGACCAGCGCTCCCAGCAGCCAGACAGCCCCCGCCCAGGCCGCCGTGTAGCACTTCCGAAACTCCAGCCGGAGGAGGCGGGCGATGATGATGGCCACGTAAAAGGCGAAGGTGGCGTACATGTGCAGGTAGATGATGGCGCTCGCCAGCCTGCACGCAAACCTCCCGAATTTCCACACCCCCGAGATGTAGTAGCTGAGGCGGAAGGGGATGCTGAGGAGCATGAAGCTGTGCAGCACCAGGAGGCTGGTGATCGTAATGGTCATCACGGACTGGGATCTCCTTTGAAGCAACAGCTGGGCCATCATGATGACCCCCAGGGTGCCACCAGCCAGGTTGATGATGTACAGGACAATCAGAACAGTGTGGAGCTTCTCTGAAGAGTCCAGCACTGTGTCATTGGAGGAATGGTTCTGTTGGGTTATGCAGCTGTTAAGCATCCTCATATGCTCCTCTTTTAAAGGTTACTGAAAAGGAAAAATGGGAGTGAAACATTTTCTTTGGTATTTCCTTCATTGTTAACTGGAATATAACAGATTCCTAAAGAGACACTACTGAATTGCATCTGAAATTATGTTATCCCATGTATTTTACAGCCTTATAACTGTTGTGATCCTGCATATTACAGCAATAGCCCATGCCTCTCAGGGTTGAAACTACATTTTGCATAATTATGAATGAGATTTTGATTGACTAAACTTCATTCTAGGATTTTTTTCAATTATTTGCCTCTAGATATAGCCATTTGTAATAACGAAGACACTGTTTGTGCATATTTTATCTGCATTCATATTATAAAGCTAAAACTGAAGGTGGGAAAATACTGAAATATGAAGATGTACCTATCATGTGTGGATACTCTATGATGACACCCGATCCATCTTTTTAACATCTTGCTGGATGGGTGCAAAATACACATAAGGTCGCAACAGTTTGTTTCTAGATACTTGGAGAAAATTGAAAGTAAAAGTTTGCAGAGGAAAATTCAATCATTTCTTGCTTCATCTGCAAGTATTTTTGTTACAGAATTTCACCTGAACTGATCTATTATGAAAAGTGATGAAAAGATATAAATTATTTAGGAACGATCTTCTGAGAGGTATAATTCATTTGGCACTTGTTACATAGCCATATACAGCTGCATTCTTATTTAGACAACTCAAAATGCAGACTTGTATAAAGATTTCTGTACAAATATATGGGGACAGCTCACAGGGTAGATAGATGCTTTGCTAATGAAATTTATCCTTACCTTAGAAAGAGTTTTGAAAGGACAAACTAAGAGCTGAAAAATCATCTCTTAAAAAAGCAGTGCCTTTTCTGTCTGATTTGAAGTTTGAAATCAGTAAATTTGTAAACAATTGAAAACTTGTAAACTTGAAATCAGTAAACTTGTTTTAGCCGTCAATTATTAGTTCTTTGTACTCATCTGTAAAGTGATAGACTGCACGCAACTGTAAAACATTTTCAGAGAAACTTCTTATTTATGAAGCATCAGACAAAACATCTTTAGAAAGACAAGATCGGTATAAACCTTTCTGTTCACCTCCTTTTAAAATTCTTTTAAACATTTTAAATAGCATTCTTTAAAGCATTTAAACGTTTAAAATTTTTTACCTGCCTAATATTCCCAAGAAAAGCACAAGAAATTTCCAAGAAACTTTGTTACATGAAAAGTTTTACCAACTAATTAATTTTCCGACGTATATTGTTAATATTTCAAATTTGGAAAATGTACAACTTTTAGTTCTAGACAGCATAATTACAGCTTAATGGCAACATTTTATATCCCTTTGAAATAGATTATGATTTTTTTTCTATTTATGGCAATGAAATATTTGAATTTTACCTTACAATCTCTTCTTTTTGTGACTTCACCCTGAAATATGTCATTCCATGCAGCTGTAGCATGTGGCATACATAAGCAGAGTGGAAAAAACAGCCTTTGACCTGTTTGACCAAGAAGACCTAGGGTTTTCTCAGCCCACACACAGGAAGGAACAAGCCTTCCTTTTGCTTCACTGCGATAGCAATCTCATATGTGCGAAGTCGAATGCTCTTTTCATCATGCAGGGAGAGCCACAGAGAAGTTGCTGAGCTGCCAGAGACCATCATTGTGCTGGGACATGTAGAACACATCAGGTCAGGACTGCCTCTGACCACAGTTTGGTCAGTCTCAAAGTTCAGGTGGGCAAGGATTCCCTGAGCCCTACAGCTACCACAAGGTACCAGGTTTTGCTGCTAAACAAGTGAGAAGTGCCACTGATCAAGGAAAGAAATGTGCACCTGAGCAAAGGATTTTTTCCTTATACATCCACTTTCCCCCTGAATTTTATTATTGTTTAATAATTAATCTAAATGTTCCAGAATAATGTTGTTTAGCAGAGTTAATGGGGGATTTCACCATGTTACTGTATTGTCAAGAATTCAGAAATTTCTCACTGTTTAAATATTACACTTAAAACAAACTGCAGACATATATGAAAAGCAACTTAAGAGCTGTTGGCTGCCACCAAAACTGCTGAAGATCAGAAACTGAACTTCTCCACTGATGTTTTCATTCTTCTCAGTCTCTTTTTCTTTGAAACATTCCTTAGAAGTTGTATGTTAATGCTGTTCAGTGTGCTAACATTGTATCTTCATGTTCTTCTGTTAAATAAAATAAATTTAAAAATCACTCAAGTCAGCCCTGTAATCTAGGTTTAGTTTTTAGGTTAGTTTGTTATTTGAGTACAAGAGGAAATTAGCACATAGCTTGCCTTGACCAGCTGTGAGAATAAAGATTGAAGGAGAAATGCATCTATACACAGCAGAAATCCAGGTCAAGACTAGAATTACAGAGTTTAAGGAAGGAAAAGACTCGGCATATCTGGTTTAACAGCGGGGTAAACAGAAGACAAAGAAGAAGAAGAGTGAAGGTTTCGGTTACTGAGAAGAAAAAACGAAACAGAAGTAGCAGTTGAGAGAAGAGAAACAAGGCCTGTTGAATGTTTGGAGATGGGATGGATCTCTGTGGAAGTGTCAGAACACGTGGAGCCACGCATGGGTGTAGCAGACTTCCTCTAAGCAGGGAGTAGGTCCATGGTAGAACTCTAACTTCTCCATTTCATGTCTGCATGATTTCCTCTGTTTCCCACGTCAGTCTAAAAAAATATGGTCTTTTCTGGTCAAGCAACCAAGGTTTCATTTTTGATTTCAAGAGCTTCTTTCTGTCTTTGAACAGACATAAAACTGTCCTGTCTTTTGTGACTGGATAGATTTTCAGTTTTAGATACTTCTAGGGTAATAACTGCTGACAATTTAAATAATTTAATAATATTAATCCTCTATTGTTAGCTGCTTACAGGAACTGAGCTATGCATAGGCCATAAACAATGGTAAAATAGGGAATACCTGTGTTATGCTTTAATACACTGCTTTTTCTGGGACTACAGGTGAAATCACAGTTCTTGCTGTCTCATTCCTGCCTTGTCAGACATGAATCACAGGTACTGGATTGTAAGAAAATCATACTCCATAGTTAGGGAACATGCAGGATAATCCCTTTGATTTGCCAATCTCTCCCACCCCATGCATCATGAATAATTTACTAACTTCAGCCACTAAATGGTGAACAAGTTTAGCAGAACTTTTCAGATTCTCAGACTACTTTTCTAATTAGTTGATTGCAGATTTACTGAGAGATTTCTTAGGCATTGTCAGGATGGAAGAGGCTGTCTGGCTTCTCTGTTTATTAGAAATCATAATATATAGTTGCCTTAGTCATACCTATTTAGTATGCCTCAAAAGTAGACATTATGCTTTATGTAAATAGAAGTAATATATAATGGATTTCTGTGAAGGAATTTGGCAGATCGTATCACAGGCAGGTTATGACTTACCTTTTAAAACAAAGCTGTTATTTATTTGGTTTGGTGCAAAGAGAAGAGGTTTATTATTATAAATTCAGGAATTTGTTGTTGTTATCCTGTTTTGGTATATTCCAGTTTAGAAAGTAGAAGATTTATTAGTTTTGTCTCACTATTTGGTCTAATTGACCTCCAACACCTGTAGTGGCAAGTAAAGGTCTCGTTGCTTTAGTTTACTCCAGAAAATTGATATTACTGTCTATATCAATAGACAGTAATATAAATAGAGTACATATAGATATGATATCTATATCCATTTTAATTTGGAACAGCTGCAGAAAACCACATGTAAGTCAAGGATCTGGCACCAACAGCATAAATTTTTCCTTATCCCAGATTCTTTCCTTTCTGCTTGACCATGGTACTACTCAGTGTACTTTTCAAACTTCCTATTGTTTTGCTTTTTTCAGAAGTCTGTGTTTCAAAGAATAGCCCCACATAATGCTACCATACCTGGTTCCTCAGGTTCTGCTTGATAAATAAGGTCATAGCCACAGCATCTGAATTCTTTCCTGATACTTATACACAGAATCAACAAGCCTCTTCATGGATCTTTAGATCCCTGAAACTAATTTTTGCTTGACACAGAGCTGGCTAAATCTTTAATAAACTAAAAAGCAATTAGAAAGGAAGCACATAAACCTATTAACTCATGCAGGAAAGCAAGATAGCAGTTTTCAGCGAGTTACAGGAAGCATGGAGGGTGCCCAAAACACAAAGGTGGTGCTTTCAAGGTAGGGTGAAGAGGTTGGTCTGGTGAGAACCCACCTGGAATACTGTGTCCACTCTCTGGGGCCCCAACATAAGAAGGATGTGAAGATGATTGAGCAGGTCCAGAGGAGGCCACAAAATGATCAGAGGGGTGGAACACCTCTCCTATGAAAACTGGCTGAGAGAGTTGGGGCTGTTCATCCCAGAGAAGAGAATTCTCAGGGAACACCTTAGAGCACTTTCCAGTACATAAAGGGGATGTACAGGAAAGATGGAGAGGGGCTTTTCACAAGGGCAGGTGGGGGTAGGATAAGGATAATGGTAATGGCGTTGAAGTGAAAAAGGAGAGATTTAGATTAGATAGGAGGAGCAACACCCTTTTCTGTGGGGGTGGTGAGGCACTGGCCAGGTAACACAGAGAAGCTGTGGATGCCCCATCCCTGGAAGTATTCAAGACTTGGATGGAGGAGCCTTTAAGTGACGTAGTCTAGTTGAAGGTGTTCCTGCTCATGGCAGGTGTGTTAGGACTTGGTGATATTTGAGATCCCTTCCACACCAAGGCCTTCTATGATTTTATGTTTTGGTTTTGAATTTAGGTTGTTTTCACAAATTCTCATTGATCTTAAACTCTCCAAGATCTTACAACTGTGTGTTTGTGACCACATTTCACAAAAAGGAGCCTTATCTTTACTGAGGAAAGTTTCTCATTTTTCTGAAAGAAAAGCAAGTGCTTATGTTCTGAGTGGAGTTGCAGAGAGAGCACTAGAAGACAAGGATGAGGACCCTAAATACTAAAACCAATTACATTTATCAGTAAATTAGTTTATACTTTAGATGAGTCTAGTATCTAGAAGGCCATCATCCCAATTTCATCAAAATACACATCCATAAAAGTCAGTTATTCAAAAATAAGAAAATAAGAGGATTTTGAACTATTGAGAATTTGAAGTATCTGATATCAGCTCCATAGGAATGAAACCTGTGAGCAAAATGGAAAAAAAAGAATTAGCATTTATCCTTGTGAGTGTTGGGTGGGAGTGGGAATGAATATCAATAGTGCGAGTTCTAAGATACAAAGGGAATTAAATATATTAAGTATGAGTACAAAACAGAACAGCTAGAGCACTTCCAAAAGATAGTGATAATGTTTCATTCTGTTCTCAGTGGTATAAAATGGACTGGTTGTGATAGGAGAAAGTTTTTTTAGTTCCTATCACTAAAAAGAGAACTGAATACAAAAACCACACTGCAAGTTATCAGACTTTTCTAATTTAATTTCCTGTGAGATATTTCAAGATGCCTAAAGAAGCAAGTGAATCTGAAATTTGGAGACCTTGGCTGGTGGATGCCACCACAGAAATTGCTTCCTTTAAGTCTGTGGCAGACAAGACAGGGTTAGTCACACAAACAGAGGAAATGCCAAAGCTGAGGCCATTAGGCACTGGACAGAACCCTGTATTTACAAAAACTGATGCTCTCACCTGTAGAGAGCCTTGTCCATAGGATGACTGCCATTTGCAGAAGAAAATACAGCAGAGAAAAAATCAGGTCTGCAGCACTCAGCGACAGAAGTGGCTTAAAGCATTGTGCAGACAGGAATAATCTTGAGGGATTTAAAAAGAGATGCTCACCATATATTTAAAGTATATTTCCTCCCAGTCCCTGCCTTGGAAATGTTTCTGTTGGCTCCTTCAATTACACCAGTAGCAGCCAGGAATGAACCTCTGTGCTGGCAAGTTCATCATCCATGGTTCCAGCAGAACAGTGTAATTTCTGCTGCCTTTTTTGCTAGTTGGGAGATCTCTATGCTTCCATTATGCACACTGTTTACAGGAATGAAATGCAATGAATGCCACATGTATGTCTGTTTATAGCCCATACTCTCAGCACATGGCAAAGAGAATATATGCAACCAAGAAAAATGCTCTCATGATAAAATGATCATGATCCTAAGTGCCATCAAACTGTCTACATAGATTCATTCAATAGCTTTCACTGTTTCTTTGTTTCCTCAGTTCAAGGATTTGAGCAATTACTGTAATTGTAAGAATATTTCTACTCTAGAGCATGGATGGGCAATGTAGATAATTAACATATTTTAACCTAACTCTGTGAAAATGGAATATGTGATAGGTTCCAACTGAACTGTTTATCAGAGTCCTGTTAAATTTATCTTTCCATTATGACAAAAATAGGTTGTAGAACAAAAGAACAGGATGGAGGGGAATGTTTAAAATGGAGTGAATAACTTAATTGTTTTTTATTCAACCACCAGTAGCTCCTAGAAATGAAAGACATGAGAAGCCATTTATTTATTTATTTATTTATCCCAAGATTGAGAGAGAAGAGTTTGCCTTAAGTATAATCAATAATAATTTGACCAAAAGTGTAGATGAAAATGAGGAAGTTTACCTATACATTTCAAATCTCATAGACCTGTGTGCTTCAATTGTACATTCTCAATGTACAAAATAGCAGAAATAATTTTAGTAGAAATAAGCATTTTTAAACACATTATATTTAGCTATAAACTTAAAGGCCTCATTAATCAAAAATTTCAAAATTTGGTTCCTTTACATGAGAAGAGGTAAATTCTTAAAAATAAATCCAGGGATTATGTTCTCAGTTCAAAGGAGGATACTGAAAGGGCCAATTAATTTTCTTCTTACTTTTTTTTTTTCATTAAGTATGCTATTAGGCAAGACTGTCAAAACATTGTTAGCCAGCATAAACCAGTTGCTACCCATGAGAGGATAAAGATTAATTAATTCAAAAGTTGTTTTTTAAATCCTCCTGATATTTCAAAATCCTCTTGATTAAAAAATGAATAAATAACAGGTTTTTCCTATTTGAGTATTAGGAATTTTTTTGCTTTACATGTTCAAATTTAACAATTTGAATAAAAATGAGATTGTATTAAAATCTAATTTTATTTTCAAAACTAAAGGTATTTGGTACAACTCAAACCACAAGTTTAAGGAATTTTATAGTCTTTTAACTCCTTCCTTAAAAATGTGGCTTGAATTCTGGCTGGTAGCTAAGCTCAGCCCTCACTCATTTCCCCAGAGCGATGGGGATGAGAACTGGAAGGGCAAAAGAGAGAGGAAAACTTTTGGGTCAAGATAAAGGCAGTTTAATTAGTGGAGAGGGTTAAAGAGAAACATTAATTAAGCAATGCAAAAGCAGTCATTACTAACCACCAGAAAATGATGCCAAATCAGTCTCTGAGCAACAGCGACTTTGGTAAAGCTGCCCCTTCCCAGTTTTGCTGCTGAGTGTGTTGTTCTGTGGTATGGAAGATTCTTTTGGAGACTCTTTTGAAGATTCCTTTTTTCAGATCAGCTGTCCCAGCTGCATCCCCTCCCCACCTCCTGCCCACCCTCAGCCCATGGGCTAGAGGAGCAGACTCAGAAAAGAAAGAAGGTGTTGGTGCCATGAAGTCCTGGCTCAGCAAGGGCTACACCACTGGTCTGTTATCAACACTGTTTTGCCACTAATCGAAAACACAGCACCATATGGGCAGCTATGGAAAAAAATTGCTCCATCCCAGACAGAGCCAGCACAGGAAAAGAAAAATAAAGTTGTGAAGAAAACTCTTTAAATATTCTGGATATGTAGCAATATATAAATAATTTCAAAATGAAAGTTTTTGTTTGGAAAAAAAATTTAAAAGTAAGTTACAAAGCTTGTCTGGAATATGGATTAATCCAGGAAAAAAAATCTTTCTAGGTTAAACCTTCCTCTGAATGAAGCAGTAATAAGCACCATACTTAATATTTTCCTAAAAGCATCCATCTCTGGTAGCAAAAACTCTCACTTGACAGAAGAAGACAGGGACAGAGTGGGGTATGTTAAAAAGAGTTTGATCACTGGAAGATGGGGCATATCAGGTGAGCAAGGGTGTGAGGGTCAAACATGGCACTGAAACACTTCCAAAGAGCTGCCAGGAGTAGCTGGCAGTCAGAGAGCAAAGCTCCCCAGTGCTGGGTCTGGCATCCTGCAGCATCCTAACCATGAGCTGTGTAACAGGACAGAGCTTTGTGGGTAACATTGAGTGGGAAGACGCAGTAACGTGCTGGAAGCTGGGGCTGCTGTTCAGAGGGACCTCAGCAGGTCCCTCTGGGGGGAATGGTGGTCAGTCTCCCCCCTGCTGTAATTTAGCCTTTAATTAATTGTGCCCTGGGGCAGCAAGCTGTGTTGTAGTTGGTAAGATATGCTTTGTAAATAAGAAGAAAAATAAGATTATGGAACCCCTCATGTGTTGTTTGTCAGATCACTTTATTCTTTCTTAATAAGGGCTTTGGGTACAACAAGTAAAGTTTGGATTATGAGCACCTAGGGGAAGCAGGAGGGCAGCACCAGTCTCTTCTCTCTGGTGCCCAGCTATAGGGCCAAAGGGAATGGCTTTAAGCTGTCAGAAGTTCAGTCTGGTTATTAGGAAAAAGTCCTTTGCCCACAGAGTGGTTGAGCACTGGAACAGACTTTCCAGGAAACGGTCATTCCTGAGCTTGCCAGAGTTCAGGAAACATTTGGACAATGCTCTCAGGCACACGGTGTGATCCTTGGGGTTTCCCTGTGCAGGACCAGGAGCTGGACTTTGTACCCTGTGAGTCCTTTCCAGCTCAGGATATTCTGTGGTTTGTCCTGGAGCTGTGGTAGAGGAGGTTTAAGTTGCATTAAAGTTAGAAAAGGCTCTTCATCCAGAGGGTGGTGGTTGGGCGCTGGAACATGATCCCCACAGAAGTGGTCAGAGCCCCAAGCCTGACAGAGTTTAAGAAGCATTTGTACACCACTCTCAGGTACACGGTGCAATTCTTTGGGTGTCCAGTGTAGGGGCAAGAGTTGGACTTGATGATCCTTGAGGGACCCTTCCAACTCAGTGCATTCTGTTGAATCTGTGATTCTGTGGCATTCATAACAATTTGAGTGTAGCTGTAGGCCAGGAGGCCCAGAGAAGGTGTTTGGATTCTCCATCCTTAAACATTTTTGAAACACAGCTAGACTCAGCCCTGGGTAAACTCATCTAACCTTGAGTTTAGCTGTGCTTTGAGCAGAGGATAGGGCTGGATGATCTTGAGAGATCTCTTACTATCCATTTCTGGCTGTGCTTTAAACTCATCTCAACACTACAGAGGTGAATCTTACTTCCACATCTTTACTTTTTGTTCCAAAGTTTTTGAAGGTTCAAGTTACTAAATTTGGTTACTAAATGTAGTTACTAACTGGCAGCAATTACTAATGAGGAACATTTTGTAACACAAATTTAAATTATCATTTGCTCCTACACATGTCCTGACCTCCAGAACAAGATTTTGTCCTTGCTATTATTTTATCATCTCAGGATTTTACTGTTCTAGCAAAAATACCCCTTGACATTAAACTACATGAAACCACCTTGGTCCAAGATAATTATTACTTCTGTCATTTTTACTTCACAAGTACTGCAGTGGTTTCATACTCCTACACGTTTTTGTAAAAGGTGTTGTTATGGTGATACATTTCACATGCTGTATTTCTTCGTATGACTTTGCTACCACTCTTTTGTGTTCCCTGTGTAGTTAAATATGCTCAGGAGTGACCAGTTTGGGGTATTTAATCAAGAAACAGATGAGATATTTTTTGCAGATTCTATTTTGTCACAGCTTGGCTTTTTTGATTTCTCTGTGAATTAACTGCCTTGTCGTGTGCTTTATTTTCTTCTAATTTTGCAGCTTCCTGTACTTCACATTCATTGGGGTGTTAAGTTTGGCAGTGGTGTTTTCCGTCCTTGTTTACTATCCACACACCACTGCTGCATTACAAAGAGCTCTAACTCTTCAAAAGAATGAGAGAAGGCTCAGTCTTTCAAGCTGCTTAGTCGACTGAACATTAATACTGTTCAGTGAAACAGGTATGAGATCAGATTTACAGTCTCCTGTCAGTGGCAGACAGAATGAGAACTCCATTTTCAAATGTGGTTATTTTTCATTTTGTTATTTGTGACTGAGTTTCCAGGCTGATTATTGTTGGGACAAAGTAAAGTGCACAAAAGTGTGCAACTTCCATTCAGCAGCCCTGAAAGGAGCATATTCTTGAATATCAGAGGGGTGCTACAGTAAATTGCCTCTTTATTTATATAACAGAGCATACAGAGGAGATAACGGCAGAGTTAATGAGACTCTGCATCTATACGGGTTACATTAGTAATGAGAAACAGCTCCACTAATTAACTCTGCTCCCTAATGAAATTAGATTCATGCTGTAAAAGACTTCTACAATAAAGTCAATACAAACCTGAAGTATATCAGTTTCTAACTCCTTCATTACGGTAGGGTGACATAAACAATATCATGATTTTATATTGGCATGGGACGGTACGCATTGTTGGTAGGCTGAGCTTGTTCCAGTTCCCACAGAAAACCCCAATATCTTCCTTTCCTCATCCCTTCCTTTCCTGCACACACGCAGACTATTAAATCAGTGAACTATTATTTCTGTTTCTAAGTTAATTTTGAAAAAAACTTGATACACAAGTTTGCCCATGTAAATCCATTAAAAGCAATAGAAGCTCAAATTGTAAGCTTGAATTTTCTTCCCAAGTGGTGAGCTGAGTTCTTAGCAAACTTCAGAAAGCATATTCCCACTGACTAGTCATACAAATTATCATCTGCTTGACACTGGTTGAGCATCTCTTTAACATGCTGTTTGGATGCTCTGCTAGTTCTTTCCTTCTACAGTATCCTGGTTTTCCATGCTCAAAGCTGAGCAGAGACCACAAATACTTTTGTTCTTGCATTATCTGAGTAATGAATTAAGTTCCATCACGATCCTGCAACATAAAAGGGTCTTCAAAAGCGAGAGAGATGTCTAGAAGCTGTTGAACCACCTCAGCTGCTTTTTTCTTTGTCATAAGCGGATGGAAAACACAAAATTTGGTGATGCATTCCTCATGCATCATTATTCACTTCAAGCTGCCCAGACACATGGGCTGCATATTGACGGTCAATTTAATCCATGCTAAGTTCTCCTTGTTCAGAACAGACCACTCAGGAAGCCATTCCAAGTAGTGCCTTCTCTCCTCTTGGCTACACTACACAGAAGGATTTGAAGTGCTCACCAGTATCTCTGGTGATGTTTGCATACTTAGACAATACATGTTTCGTGGCACAGATTATATCATATGTATCCTCGATGCTCACGTAAAGGAGACTCCTCTTCTGTTTGCCTGCTCTCAATCAACTTCTCAGTGTGTCCACATTGTAGAATGTAGAATGTAGAATATAGAATTTCATACCTGAGGCAAATAGTAAGCAGTTTATTAGAAGTAATTCTGTGTATGTAAATGGGGAAAGCACTGATATAAACATTGAGACTTAAAAAACCAGAAAGAGTGTGTTCTCCATACTTACTTTCTAAGCAGATAGTATTCATGGCTCAACTTTGACTTGGGATTCTGTCTTTCTTGTCTTTATTCCAGCAACAGTTGCACAATACTCTCTATTTGGGATAATGTACATGGAGAATTTCTTATTCATTTTGTACAGTTGTTCTCTAAATTTAAGTTGAAATTCCTGGGGCAACTTCAGGAACTCAGCAATTAGAGAGAAATCTGATTCAACTCCCTCTGTTTATGTACAACTGCTCTTGCACCAATTTCTGACATACGTTACAGACATATTGTGAAACCACACATTTGGCAAACTGAATAAATTTTCAATCATTCCTCAGAATGTCTTCCAGTAATTTTGCAAAATGACAGAAAATAGTAGGAATGTATTATGCAAAATATACAACCTCTATCTTTTTGAACTTGTTGGTGTTGGTTTAAAAGATAACAGGAAGAACTCTTTTCATTTTACTTCCCAGACTGTTTAATACCCCTCAGTATATTACAGAGCACACTATATATTACATTTTCTAAAATAAAGACTCTTCTGAGGGCAACTTTGTAAAACGTACAGATGTTTTTAATCTTTTGTTCTGTTGGATTGATATTTGACCTGACCTTCCCTACTAGAACAGTAGTGATAAAAGGTGACATTTTGTGAAATGCTGGAAACCATTAGGTATTCCAGGTGATGACCAAATAGAGAATGTGGTCCAGGGGTCTAATAAAATGACTATTATTTTCTGAAAGAACAGCAAATTGCCAATTTTTTATTTTTTTAATATCCACTTCACAGGTTCATTATATTATATACAGATTGTCTGCTGTTCAGGTTTAAACTTCTGAAGGCCAGTTTGCTGTAAAGGGAGTTTAATTCTTGTAAGTTGAATTGAACTTACATGCTGCTTTTGCCTATGTGAAACCGTGATGTTATTTCTAGTGTACAGACACATTTCATGTCTTGAGAGGATTCTCATTCAGCTGCTCCTTCTGTAGCAGAGGACAGGGACTGTGCTCTGTCTCCATGTATGTGGAACTTACATCCATTTGTGTTTCTCTCCATGCAGCCTCCAGACAGGTGAGACTTTCCAAGGGTATGATTGAAGGATGTCCATCACATTTTCCCGTTAATGCAGAGATCTGTGAGGTCTTGCTCCACTGAGGAAAAGTACTGGGAAGACAAAGCCCTACGTGCAATTCTTACATGTTGTCGTCAGAGATCATGGTGCCATCACTCCATGTGCCTCCCCACCTCAACCAGTGGCTGGTTGCTGTGTTTCTCCATGCTGCAGAACTCTGAAGCAGATCAGGGGCTATGAGCTCTTTTCCATGAGCCTTCCTCTCAGTGTGTGTTCCCCGTGGAGCACAAGCCAGGGTCTTGCTTCCTACAGGTTCAGTAAAACATTTGAAGATGCTATCAAATTTATCTGCCAACATCTCTCTTGCCTCTATTGTTGGCATTGGGCATGTCCCTTCCTGGCTATGACCCTGCTATGGGTGGGGGTGCCTCTGGAGCTGGTAACTGAGCCCCAGATGGTTGTGCATTACCCTTCCCAGCTATGGGACTGGCATAATTTCCAGTAGGAAGACCTGAGTCATGTGAGCCTACTTGTCCAAAATTCAACAAAGGCAAACGCAGGGTCCTGCACCTGGGGAAAAATGACCCCCTGCACTAGCACAGGCTGGGGGTCAGTCTTATGGAAAGCAGCTCTGCAGAAAAAGACCTGGAGGTCCTGGGTGTCCATGAGGCTACAGTGCCCTTGTGGCCAAGATGGACAGTGGGGTTCATTAGGAAGAGCTTTTCCAGCAGGTCAAGGGAGGTGATCCTGCTCCTCTATTCAGCTCTGGTTAGGCCACATCTGGAGTGCTTTGTCCAGTTCTGGGCTTCTGGGCACAAGGGAGACATGGAACTCCTGGAACAGATCTGGTGAAGGGCTACAGAGATGAGCACCTCTACAGTTCTGCTAGAGCCTCTCCCTTAGCAGGCCAGGCTGAGAGATCTGGACCTGTTCAGCCCAAGAAATAGTGTCTTAAAGGGGTCCTCATCAATGCCTATCTGTCTGAAGGGAGGGTGACAATAGGATGGAGCCAGGCTCTTCTCAGTGGTGCCAAGCACAAGGACATGGGGCAATGGGCAGAAACAGGTGCACAGGAAATTCCATCTGAATATGAAGAGGAACTTCTTTACTGGGCTGTGACCATGCACTGGAACAGGTTACCCAGAGAGGCTGTGGAGTGTCTTACTGCAGATATCAAGAACCATCTAGATGCAATCCTGTGTTATGTCCTCTAGGGTGCTTGAGCAGGGGGGCTGGAACTGATGACCCACTGTGGTCCTTTCCTACCTTACACAGTCTTTGATTTTGTGATTCTGAGCCCCGGTCACATGTGACTGACACACAATTCCCTTAGGGTACAGAGCTGATGAGCAAAACCAGCCTGGCATTCACAAACTGGAGGCATTACTGGGAATGAGGGAAGTAACAGGTTGAGGGTGAAAGCAGCCAGATGGCATGTCTGCTGCCTCACCAGAGCAAAGATATTACTAATATTATTACTTATTATTATTATTACTATATTAAAAATATTACTAATAGTCAAACTTCAGGGAATGGACACTGTGTATTATCTTTATTGGTTTTTCTCTTTTCAGCAAAACATTTGGTTTATTAAGCAGCTGTTTGCAAGTGAGGAAAATTACATCACTGAGTGTCAGAAAGTTTAGTTTGATTTTCTGAAATTTTTGTCTGGGAAGTCAAGCTGCTGTTTTATTAATGACCCCTTGACTTTTGAAACCAACCCTTGCTTCCAATCAAGTCTTAGCCATAGGGTTTACTTACAGGGAAAATGCATGCCAAGTCCTATTTCTCTGAAAACAGCAGAAATGAGTGACTTTATGGATCAGAAATGTCCAATTCTGCAATCCTGTTGAGTCTTTTGTTCAGGACCTGCTGCCTCTGCTGCCTTCAGGGTTTTTCATTCCCATCTCTGTCTATCCCTGGAGAAAGCATCTAGTGCCTGAAAGCCTGAAACCCCTTTCTTGACCTGCAGCTGTGGAAGTTCCTCAACCAGTACTTTTAGTCTAAGGCACCCTGGTTATTGGGAATACATGGAAATGGAAATGGAAATGGAAATGTCAAGTGACACAGACTGTGGAAAATTGCCTGGAAAGAAAAGATCTGTGTCCTAAGGGGAATTAGACAAGTAAAATTCCAGTCTGATAAAAGCCTCAGATCAAGATTGCTGCAAAATGCAGTCTTGCTGTATTTGTCCTTGCCTTGACTTTATTTTCGATGATTCCCTGGTGAGCTGGAGAGGGAACTGATGCAGCTGAGAGACATTCAGCAGGCAAATTCCAGCCATATGGAAAGAGTGATGCAGGAGTGGGAACAAAGAGTGTCTGAGAGCAAGTTTGATCCCATCAGTGAGAAAACCACTTTTTAGCAACTTTAAGGATTAAATAAATAACCTGAGATGAAGGCCAGAGACACAGTCACCTTACCTTGTTGCTCTGTGGCAGAAGTATGCTGGTATTCTGTTCTCCTCATTCCCACTCCTATTCTTCAGATTCTATCCCCATTATGTCCTTCTGTAATAGTGTGTTTGTGTTCATGGTTGTTTCCTAGTCTAGTACTATCCTCTGTCATCCAGTCAGCAAAAAAGAGTCTCCTTCAGGCTTGTGGTGCCTCTGACCAAGCAGATGATTGTAGCTGGAAATTCCCTTCCTCTGTTGTGGCCAATTCCTGGCAGAGTTAAGAGAGTTCATTCTCTCAGGGCAGGAGAAGGCTTTCTCTGCCAGACACTGACTCTCACAAAGCAAAACAAGTGGCAGATATAAAGTTTGCATAGACAGTCCCATAAAAATCCTGACTTGTAGCTGGATAACATCACCAACTTAAATAATGGAATTATTGGACCCCCTAATTTGCTTATTATCACACTGAGTTAGTATTAACATCATTAGCATCAATTTTTATTCTGAGAAAAAAGCCACTACTATTTTTTTTTTGTGGTGCTATGATGCAGGCTACTGTGAAAGTGTGTATTTTTACAAGAATTAAATTACTTGTGATTTTAGCACATGGATGAACAAGATTAGTTGGGCTGTATAGCCAGGAAGTACTGTTTGTAAAATCATGGTTTATGTTTAATTTTAAATTCACATATAAAATAATTTAAATTTATGTGCATTTTTTTGTAGGAGGGACCTTACTTTCTCAGCACATAGTCATTTTGTTTGTTAATAACTTTATTATAGTAGAAGGGTTATAATATAATGTTACAAAGCTACGCAGTGCCTACGGAATGCATGCAAGGCATTTTCTTAAACCCACCACATTTCTATGGGAGGAAACAAAAATGTTATGCCAATTTCCATCCTCTCTAACCACAAGGAGAATATGATTTGTTTGTGTGGCTTTAAAACAAATGTGGATCATAGCAGTTTATTGCTTTCTTAATGACACACAGATAACTAGCAGTGAACTGCACATTCAAGTTGACTCCTTCCATGTTTTGAAAGTCTCTGTAGCAGCTGTCACCCTTTTTACTGTGATCTTTTAGGAACAAATGCCTTCTTGGACAGATTTTTCTCAGATACACACACACACTGAAAACACATTTCTTTCTTAACAGATGTGGTCCAGGCAGTTTGCCAAGGGTGAGCCATGAGAGCTGCCCAACACCTCACCTATGTTATGAGTTTCAGTGATTTCCACCTTTTGATGTTGTGTAGCATGACTCATACTCTGACCTGAAAATACCTTCTTATGATCAAACATCCTGATAAACATCCTGATAGATTTTGAAGCAAGAAGGAAGATAAGGTAGAAAGACTGTTGAAGAGATGGGATCCCATAAAGTGACCATTTTGGTGGGACCAAAAACAATGAGCATAGCAATAAGATTTCACAGGTACAACAAGATCAACCAACAGTTATTTTATTGCTGTCTGATGTGCAAGATATGTTGAAAGTGAAGCAGAAAGGAATGGAAAGGTTCACAAGGCTGAAAAGGTGGATTTCAACAGCATCATGAGGAGACACTCATGGAAATTGATCAGCTGATAACCTCTAATTAGTTAAATGATTAAATTATTATCCCACTAACTCTAGATGAAAAAATGTGGCCTTATGCAGATGGAAAAAGAAAGATACATTAGCCATTGATGTCTTGGAGTAGAGGATTTGGAGATTTATATTATTTTTTGTGGATAGATGTAAAGCAGATGAGTTATGAAAGCCTCAATATCTTTCAAATAAATATTTTACCAAATTTTTCATCTTTTTTAGTGGAATTTATTTCTGTCTTCAGAGACAGCAACTGACTATATCTCACTGAGTTATAATATACTTTTTAGCTACACTACGTCTATTAGCTTTTTCCATCCCTCCTTTCCAAGCAGTAACATTTTCATTCCTTCTACCAGGACAGGGTATAAAATTTATAGAATTACTTTTTAGCTAAAGATACTGTGAGTAACTGCTTATAAACTTCATAAATGCACAAAATCAACATAGGATTTTAAAAAAAAAGCATTGCTACCTTGGGTACCTAAAATATTTATTTTTGAAGAGAAGACAAATGCTGTCTGAATGATCTAAGAAAAAATTGTCCTGACTATAAAATAGTTTAATTGAACAATTTTGTGAATAATAATACAAAATTGAACAATTTTGTGAATGAATTGAATTTGCAATGTCCATTTCAGTAACAGCATATAATTTCTTTTAGATATATTTTCATAATGTGAAAAAGAAAAAAAATCTGCTGCAGTGATACCATCTCAAAAGGTGATTTTGAGAAAATATTTTAAGAAATAACTATCACTGGTTTAGTTTTAAATAGCTGGTTTAATTGTTCAATTCACTTAGAAAGTTATGCTTCTCTTAACATTAAAGAAATAGACTGACTCAGGAAGAACAATATCTTCCCTGATATTTTATGAAAGCTTGTGGGAAATAAATAAGAAATGTATGGGAAAATGATATAGAACTTTAAGTTTCAAAAATCTGCACCTTAGTCCATAAAAACCAGCTTCTTTATTTGTGTTTCTACACTGCAATTCTCAAGTCTCCTCCTAGTGCCTTTAACTTCACAAATCATGATGTAAAAACAGTAAGACAGAAGAGCCCATGACCTTTCTTCCCTCTTCTCCCGGTCCATCCACAGCCCACTGGGTAGCACCACGAGGAAATTGCTGAGGTCACCTTCCTGTTTACCAGCTGAGAGCCTGTAGGCAGTTTGTTCCTTACTTCAGGAAGCTGATGTGCACAGCCCTGTGCGAGTGTGTTGTGCCAATGGCACACCCACACTTGCTGGGGAGGGAGTTTGCCATGGCTGTCCACCACTGTCCTATCCCAGGTCCTGCACATGCTGCAGGAGGCTGATGCTAGCAGCAAGGCAGCCTCCTGTGGAGCATCCCCACATTTTGCTTGAAGAAGCGGCTTCCACTCAGCATGAATGACAGCAGGTCCAGACAGCTCAGGGCAGTCAGGCTCAAAAAAACCTCATTGTAGCTTTCTAACTGGTCAAAATCACTCACATGCTGTATGTAGTAGGCCCTGAAGAGGTGATAAGGAAGGAACCAAATTATGATGACCCAGATGAAAATCAAGTTTTTCACCTGGGCCCAGAATTCTTGGTGTGAACAGAGGGAGGTGGAAAATTTTCTCGCCACTTTTACCAGGATAAAAATCTGCAAGCCCAAGAGGACACAAGAAATGAGGGCAACAGCTACAATTATGGCGTAGTTCAGGGCTTTCACACTCTGGTGCTGTAGTTCTTTGTGGAACTTGAAGCACGTTGTACTATTGTATAAGCCTGAGCGTCCATACTCAAAGTAGAAGAGCGGCACCCCAAAGACCATGACGAAGACCCACACGGCAGCGCTTGCCGCAATGGCATGCAGCTTCCTGTAAAACTCCACCTTGTCCTTCCACTGGAAGAAGATGAGCCACCGGATCACCAGCGTGATGACATAAAACACGAAGGTCAGGTACATGTGGATGTGCACCATGGCACTCACCATTTTGCAAAATGGCATTTCAAATACCCACTTCTTTTTGACGTAGTAGTGGAGGCGGAAGGGCACCGTGAGGAGGAGGAGGCTGTGCACAACAACCAGGTTAATGATGGCTGTGGTGGTCACAGACAGAGTGTTCATCTTGAGCAGCATGAAGGACATCGTGATGGACCCAATTCCACCTCCAGCAAAGGCAACTGAGTAGACAGTGACCAGTATGGCACTCATGGTGCTGCTGTGAACGAAGGCAGAAGAGGAGTCACTGCTGTTCCTGATCCCTTCAGTCATGTTCATGAAATCCTCCTGGTACATATTCTGGAAATGAAGGAATACAGAAAGACTAAAATAAGGTAGGAATGAGATGGTCTACCTAAAAAGCCAGAATAGCTGCCCACCTGGCTCTTGCTCAAGGAATAATCCTGAAATCTCACAGATGGCATCAGTAGCTGTAACCTGCACTTTTATCCAAACATCCTCCAGCCTCGGGGGAAATGGATGAGAAGGTTGGGCAAACAACTGCTCTAGTCCTTAAGACATTTCCAGCCATACTCCTAAAAACAAGCATGAATCCATAATATATGGGGAGAAATGATCCTTAGAAAATTACATCATTGTGGTGGTTTTGTGCTGTGTTATTTTTTCTCCTCTCTTCTGAGCATCTGCATGTTTTTACAGTGAAGATCAGAGATACTGTTTTCATTCTGCTACTCATTCATCAATTTGTTTATTTGCAACACAAATCTGTCCTTCCTAGGGCCAGACAACAACCATATGTTGTTCTATCTAAGATACAAATTCTGTTTGCTACTCTGAGAGCTGAGTTTTGAACACATTACAATCAACTTCTTCTCCATGGACAGTTTCTCTGAACAAGGGATTAAACACCATGTAAACCCAGACTCCATGGAAATCCTTCTTAGATCCTGCCAGGCCAAGAAGCGTGGGCAGTACTGTCCTGGTTCTCAGGGCCATTTCATATCTTACATGTAGTAACTGAGTGTTATGAAATGGGCTGCTAGAAAACATTAGGAAAGGACATCCTAGGTGAGTGTAAATCATCCTGTCTGACCCAAGCAGAAACTAGATGCAAGTCAATAGCAAGCATAAAAGATATGCTATACATTTTTAATATATTACTCTCTAAAAGAGAGATTAAAAATAATTCTTATAAATCTAAATGCAGCTCCTGTTAGTATTTTAAGTACTACAAGATCACATAGGAGGGGAAGAGTTCAGGTAGGGTGTTATCCTAAAGCATATCTGCATCTGTAAAAATGTCCAGGGAATGTTCACATTTCAGTTACAGAAAAGAACTAGGGAAAACTGAACAGTGTTGGGCTCTGTACTATCACAGTTATACTGCTACCGCTACCTGAAAAGTAATTTAAAACTGACTCTAGTAAGAGTCCATTCTAGCAGTGAATCCACAACACAAGAAGGAGTTTTCTCCCAAGTTTTTGTGATTTTTCATTTAATACTCAACGCTTTTCACTTCAGGAAGTAGTTCCTCAATTTCTTTGTATGAATGGTGTTTCAACTTTAATTTTTTTTAGGTAACAGGAACTACCAAGAGTTGGGAGGGGGAAAACTTTTTTAGCAGTCCACTCATTTTATAGGAAAGAGAAAATGCTGCAAACAGAAAATGCTTATATACTGGTTTTGCTCATAGTGGGGAATGAATATCTGTTATTCATCTCAGGTGTTTTGTGCTGTTTCTTAGAAATATTTCTAAACACTTACCCTCAAAGTAATCAAGGTCTCTTCATACATTGAAAAGTTATTCTCTAGCTATTCCAATGCATCAGAGATGCCAGATATCTTATTATAATCAGCATAAATATAAGTGCCATATCTCAAAGTGATGTGTTGGTTGCTGGCATTACTGACCTTTTGTATTTGATCTTGTATTTCAGAGTTATGTGGACAACTGATTCCAGTACATTAAGAGAATTACAATGGGTTGCACTGAAGGAGCTTTTTATCAAAGACACTGAAAATTGGCACACTGCAGCTCTTGCATCAGAAATGGTGCAAGTTCCTTCCAGTTCTGTTTTCGTTTCTGAGACAATTTCATCCTTACAACCATGCAGGTCAGAAGGGATTAGCAAGGGCTCTTCATCAGTTTTTCCAAGTTGTTGAAGAACTTAAGTTTGAAAAGATGTCTCTAAAAACAGGCATTACCACATTGTTTTGATTTAAAAAACATATTTAAAGTTTAAAACTTTTAAAAGTGTCACATGGGGGGAAAGGCAACGCACTGGAAATGTGGCTTGGTGTGAGCAGACGCAGCAGCAAGGCTACACTTGGGATCTCCTCTTGATGTCACTCTTCGGAGGCCAGTGAAACTTGAACTGAAGGCAGTAAGAACAGATAGGCAGAAGTAAGATAACCTGACTTCTAGGCATCAAGAGACCTATTTCTGTCTGCAAATAGGTGACTGAGTCACTGAAATTTCGATTTCTGCAGAATTCTCCAGTCATCATTAAATCCCTGCATAGTAAGATTCTGCAGGATATATAATTTTCATTAATCTTCAAAAAAAAACCAACAAGCAGCTGTGATAGCAGATTATCAGCTCCCCAGCAGTACAGGCACCCCACTGGAATATCATTGTGTGATGAATACAGAGTGTAACGTAACACAGAGCACGTTTCACAGAGGAAATGTTGCTTTCTGGTGAAATGAGGTTTCCTATCGTACTGACATTCACCATGCTATAACCTACTGACCTGAAATGCTACCTACAAGTCCTTTTGCCAGAATTTAGCAGGAGACACGTGGGAAAAGAATTAATATGAACCTTACAAGACACAGCTGTTCTCGTTTCTGTGCCTTCCCACCCCCTCTAGCAGCTACCAGTCCAGTGATACTGCTCAAGTCTTAGAGCCAGGTTTGGTCTTCCTCTGTGTTGAGCCTCTCATGACTTGGCTGAACTTCTGCCGGACATGAGCCTGAAGCAGCCACAAGGCATGAGTGGGCACCGCTTCATCTGGATGCCACAGCAGCTGCTGGGGGCTGGGGGACAATTGCAAAAATAGCTATTTCAGTCTGACAAAGGAGGTAGGTTGCCAGCAGGCCAGAGGCTAGTTTCTTTCAGAAATGTGATCAGCAAAAAGATTCTTGTGCATTCAAGATTTGTCAGTTGTCAGTGTGGATAATGCCATCACACTCATTTCATGTGACTGACTGTGCAGCACCGTCTGTGGGACTTGCCTGGACTGCTCTCTTCAGGACAGAAAAAGTCATAATGCTCAGTCTCTGTCTGTGTTCAAGGCCAGGCTGGATGGGGATTTGAGCAACCTGGTCTAGTGGAATGTATCCCTTCCCACAGCATGGCTGCTGGAACTAGATGATCTTGAAGGCCTCTTTCATCCCACATCATTGCGTGATTCTATGATTTATGAAAACAGTTTATCTGTGTCAAAATTTTCCAGGTAGGAAATATTAATTCCAACATTCAGGAACTTGTTTTTCTTTTATCTTACTGCTATTTATCTTACTATTATAAAAAAAAAAAAAAAAGGTAAGAAAGAAAAAAAGATTAATCATACTTCTGGACAGAATTTGTACAACCTCAGCTTCCAGGCATTTGATGTGCTTCTGCCTCTGTCTTCAGATTTGAAAACCTTCTGTCAAATTTAGACTTCCCCCATAGATACCTGATATGAGACAGAAGATCCCAGCCATACCTGTGGCTCCTCAGTGAACTGCCATTACACTTGTACTTGGTTCTTAGATGAAGAACTTTGCATTTGGCAGGGGTAAAATGCTTATTCTACTTCGTGCCTGATTTAGCAATCCAGACCAGCCTGTCACTGGCTTGTTCCCTTCATTGCATGCTATTTTCCATGAGTCACCATTATGTTACATCAACATTATATCAACTTATTAAAAAAAAACACCTCATTTGTCAGGAATTATGACACTCTTACAATCTCTGTCAAACAGTGAGCTCTACTCTGTATAACAAGCATTTGCAAAATTTATCCCCCCATACATGTCTGCTGAGAGACTGGCAGGCTTCACGCAGATTTTCATGTGTTCTGACAGTTGGGTTCTGCAGAAGAAGCATTTGCTGTCTGCATGCACCCAACTGAGAAGTTTCATTTGAATTTGGAGGAGAAAAATGTTCAACTCAAATGAAAGATTTCTATTTTCGACAGGCTTAAAAATTGAAAAATGAGTGTTCGACAGAACTGACATTCCTTCACTGAACTAGACTAGGTTGGAGGAAGTGCAAGATACAAATAATTTTTAAGAAAATTGTGTTTAAAATCTGCATCTGTTTCACAGAATTCTCATTTAGTCTCAAAGATGTTTTCTGTTGAGGGCATTGTAATTGCATTTAATTTTGTTCTAATTCCATGCTGTGTTATGGTAATGCAGGCTATACCACTAGAATAATTGCAGAACTTCTTTCATTTCCAAATAAACACACACCGCTGAAGTCTGAAGTATAAAAACCTGCTTAATGAAAAACACTAAAAATAAAATAATACTAAATATCAAGCACATTTTTACATTTAGACATTGACTTTTTTGAAACAAGTTTTCATGATTCCCCTAATTCATTTGGTATCTTAACAGCCCATGTCTCGCAGGCTGTGTCAACATTATACTGATATTTTGTGGTTTCAATTTAGCCCATTGAAGAACAAATGGGACAGAAGAGCATGTTGAGTTAGTCCCTCTTTCATTTGAGATTGTCACTATTTTTACACAAAAAATTGGAAACCATGAAGTGTTCCTAAAAAGGATTATTTACCTCCTTAGCTGTATCTTAACAGAGAGAACAAGCCCTTCTTGTCCTTATAGAGACTGGGTGATATCAAACACACACAAAAAGATAGATGAAAACAAAAAGCACTGCCTCCCAGTTTTAGAAGAGAGGGTAAAACTACAGGATAGCAATATAGAAAAGAATGAAACAATGTTCTTCCTTACTAGGAAATTGCCAAACACCCTGAGAAAACATTTGTGCAGAAAATGGGTTCAAAATAAAACAAATTGATGACTGAATGCTTTCCCCCCCTGCCCTAAACTTTCAAACATTCTTTTAAAAACTTTGCAAACCAAGGCTTTTTTTTTTAATCTGTGTATACTTACAGATTAAGAGTTTATCTCCACTATTCAAGTGTTGCTTACTTGGTTCTTCATTCTATGAAAGCTCTAAGAATAAAAAGCAAAAGACCTGATACTTTAAAGAGTCATTGCCTTACTTCCTTCTTTGAGCTTATTTCAAAACAATAACCCTGTGCTGTGTGAGGGTAGGGCTGCCCATGGGCACACAACCTTGGAAAGACTTTCAGTTGCATCACAGCATCCCTTACCTTGCAGCTGCTTCTTAGCCATCAGAGGTCTTCTAAGCCTCCCATTTCTGAACAGTGCTTTATACTACTGCCTAAAATGATAAACTATACACACAGAAGTGAGCCTCACAGTTTACCAAGACACATGTTTGGAAGGGTTGTTCCCCAGAGTGGAGAGGATGATTTGAAAGTGTGTTTTGAGAAAACAAGGCAGAACAAGAGGAAAATATGATCTAGATTGACTAAGTGTGGGTTTGGATGTGGTCAGAGACACCGAAGTGTAAGGGATGAAATAAAGCTCCCTCTACAGCCCAGCACCACTTCTCAGCTCTGCTTTCTGCCAAGATATTAGCTCAGTGTCTGGATCTCAGGACGTGATGCCATCTCTACAGCTGCACAGTGCTAGTAGAGGGAAACTAGGAGATTTAATTAAAAAGTGATTAGCCATGCCAGTGTCAAAGGCTCATTGAGCAATGATGGTTGCTGTGAGGTGTATGTGTGGTAAAGGTTGTCTTATTGTGGGACTGAGTCTCATGCAAGGTCAGTTTTGCCCTCCTGCTGGCTTAACATGCTTCTGTCAGAACAAATGGTTATATTTGAGTATAGTAGCTTTGAAAGCAACAGTATAGACATACAACTTATAAGTGTAATCTCACATGAGAACGTTTTAACTGACTGCATCCTGTTGCTTCACATTTGGTTAAAAAGCACAAGGGAAGTCCTGCTCTGCACTACTTCACAACAGACTGGTATGTGATGGAAACTGTCTTTTTGCATTTTGCAATTTTAGCAGTGGCTGACAGCTAAAGAACTGTTTAGATAATATTAAAAGGTGATCATACTACTAATGCTTGGCTCTTCTCTAGTACTTTTCTGCAAGCTGGTCTCAAAGCTCTGTTGAAAGTCATACAGATAAAAAGCTGAAAACTCCATAGCAGAGCCAGAACTAAAGCTAAGATATCCTTGAATCAAGACTTGTGCACTCTCAAATTAGTAATTTTGTCTTGGCTTCTTCTAGGTCTTGTTTTAGAATGAATACATCCCAGCGGAAAGAAAGCTAAAGTCCTTTTAAAACCTTCAGGTATCATCTGTATGTGGGTTTTTAAATTATACAATATTTTTGATACATAAAATAAGCTAACACATAGTTAAACAAGTTAAAACATAAGTAATGTTTTAATGTTGTATATTGATGTGTATTTTTGATGCAATATAGTAATTACATAACGTACAAGTTATTTAATTTTGCCGATAAAAAAACAATGCTGTTTTCTCAAGCAGTCAAAACAAATAAGAGTTTTTCAGGCTGACTTTTTCCCACATGTTTGTAGTTGGAAAATCTTCAGGTCTTTAATCCAGGATTAAACCAAATAATGAAATACTGGAGTATTATCTGGGATAGACACCCTCATTGCCCTTGTTGGTCTTTAATTTGTTGTTAGCATAAAGATCTAGGTAGGTATAGAATGCTTAGTATACATGTCATGAGGTGACTTTACCTTTAAGGTAGTTGTGAGAGCTAAGGAAGTTGAAGTTGCTGGGGACTGAAAGGAGTCCCTTCTCCTGACCAATTATTGGTCATTACTGGGAATTGACAGCAATTTCAACCATTGAAAAGGGAGATCAACTTGTGAACCCTACCTTAAGATGTAAAGTCAGGGGGCTTTAGTTCTCTTTGTTTTCCTGGCTGTGAAAGGTAACAGAGCTCCGGCCTCCCGCTCTCTGCCCGGCCATGTGGGCGGGCGGGGGCTGGGCTGGGCCTGCCGTGGCTCCCGGCCGGGAGATGGGGCCTGCGGAAAGTTTTCCCCGGGCTCTGGCCGGGCCGGGCCGGTCTCTGGCTCAGCTGCAGTGACGGAGTTCACTGGGGACTGCCGAGTAAAGAAGGAGAAAAAGCTCTGGACCTGCGGCGAGCTGAGACAGCAACTACACTCTCCAGAGCAGCCATGAGGAATTTTCTATCGCAGACGGCTCCAGCTCCTGCACCAGCAGAGGTCACAGAGCCATCTACAAAAGCCTGGGCAAGTTTTTAAACTTTTCATTTCTCAGGTGAGACTTGCAGATTAATCCTTTTATCCAGAGAGAGAAAAAGAGAGTGATCAACATGTTAAGAGACTTTATAAAACTATCAAGGACAGTAAAGAAAAGAATTAAGTTTCAGAAAAAATAGAAAATAAGAAGATGCTTTTATGAGCTGAAATACCTTTCTGTTAAGACTATGGAAATGGACAATAAGGTCTTGAAAACACTCCTTTAATTCATGACAGTATATAGGGAGGAATAGAGTGTTCAAAGTGTAAATTTTGAGTAAAAAGTAGAGTAATTATAGTACAGTGAAGTGCTGGAAGATTTGAAGCCTTGGGGGGAAATGAGAAAACTGTTTTCTAGTGAAGCTCACAGAGACAGATGAAGAAGACTTTTGCCTTTGAATAACTCATCCTTAAAATGTCATCCCTAAACTCATGGCCCATACACACCTCAGAGTGATGTGAAATGGGAGGAGTGAACTCTGATAACAGCAGTTCTGGGAAACTAACATCAGGGCAATAGAAAACTATAACAAAAGTAGTTTTCTTGTGAGAAACTCCATAAATTAACAGAAAGAGACTTCAGTTTCTCTACAAAGACTGGCGAAAAGACTGTAGCAGGAATTGGGACTGTTTTAACCATCAAAGTTCCAAAGTTTTTGTCTCTGTTGTCATGTGAGCAAAGGAATAGTGAGTAGATGGGGGATAAAAAAGGTTTTTTCTGGAAGTTTATTCTGGTGTTCTTATTATTGTAGTTTTTTAATAAACTTTCTTTATTCCTTTTAAGTTTTATGCCTGTTTTGCTCTTGTTCTAATCCATATCTCACAGCAAGAAATAAGTAATTTTTTTAGTTACTGGTTTAAAACCACGACAATACATCATTGCAATTAATTTTCCCTGATACATTGATGCAATTTTGCCCAGGATTTACCTACAACATGTACAATGGATTCCAGACTGGTATGTTTAGATTTTCAGCTGTAATGTGGTTATTTTAGAGTATTACTGATTTTAAACACGGGTACTAGAAATGCATGAATTTTACAAGTTTTGAGTAATTGCTGGTAGTCTTAGCAATACCCTAAACATCTAGAAGTGTGATGGTGTGTTTTCATGGTATTGTTGTATCACATGGATTCCAACCATCATCTAGTTTGAGTTTGCATTACAGCAACAGTTTCAAGGGCCAAGGTTGTTTAATAGTAGATGAGAATCTGGGCCAGATTTCAAGGACTGCTTGTCCTGAGTCTGATTAGCATCAAGATACCTCTGCTCTGGATTGTGGAAGGTCCTTGAGGAAAGAGAACCGTGCCCTTTATGCTCAAGCACAATACACACTGTTAGTGATTTTTCAGCTGTTCCAAATGTAAAGTTGTGCACAGAATAACCATGGCAACACAGGTGTTTTGTTTGCCTACATTTATTTTGCCAGGACTCAAGGATTTGGAGTGCTAATTCAGCAGTGGACTGTACAAGGTGGCAGGAGCTATGCAAGTGTGGTGGTTGGGTCTTCTAGAAAAATACTCTTCTCCTTCACTTATTTAAGTGTGACAAAGCAAAAAATAAGACCGACCTGGACACCTTAAATTGTCTGCAGGTAACCTAGCTCTTAGTTGTGGGTAAAGCTTGAGTGATGGTCCTGACAACACTAAAGTGATGTGGATTGTGTAGAATCAGGGAGGACATAATTCATAATAATTTGTACTCCTTACAAAAGCTGGCTTTTTGATCTGCTCAGAGTTCCTCCTAGTGCCAGCTGTGGGCCTGGGGCTAGTGTGTAAGACTGCCTAATCAGTTATTTAGTTGTAATGGTGACAGGTTATTTGCAGTTTATTATTAAGTAAAAGATCAGCTGCTAATAAGAAGAACTGAAAGGCAATATAAAATTAGAAAAACTTTTAGCTGTTACTAACAAAATCATAGTTTTGACTCATATTTCTAGTGTGCTTTACTATTTCAAGCACCTGAATAGAAAGATATTAATTACCTACAAAAGGAAAAAAAATTCAGTATCAGCCAAAAAACATTTTGTAGATAATAAGTTTCTTAAAATATCTCTGTCTGGGTTCTGGATCAGTTGTGATTTGTCGCTGTCACCCAGGCAGTGCAAGGTGTCCCGTAAGTGAGAATTACTGCCTGTGACACATCTGAAAGAACATTTTGGAAAAGTACAGGGAGTAAAATGTGGCTTGAAATTCCTTGTTTCACATGCCTTTGCATAGCAGAGCCATAAATTTAAGCTCCTCTGAAAAGTGGAAATGCATCTGGTGTCCTACTCCTGGTTTTTTACTTGTTTTGGGGGAAAAAAATAACTTTGCAAGTTATTATCCTTGTGCATCATTTCTTAAATTTGCTTAAATGTACTTGAGGAAAAGTGGCGTGGAGAAAGTCTGTTTCTCCTTCAGCCTATCTCACTACCTTTTCCTTCTACAGAAATGCCAAATTGCACCATGCTGAAGCTTAGCACATCAGTAAAAACCTTCTCAAATTTCTGCTCAGGTCTTACCAGTATCCACATCTTTCAGAAAAGTACTGAAAACAAACCAAAACTTAAGTTCACAACAAAATCTGCAGTATTTCTCCTTTGATAGTGTGGGAGGGATCCCAGATCTAGAAACCAACTGTTCTAATACTAATAACACTGGAAATTTGTCCAACTTCTGCCATACCTTCACTTTTCTATTGGACTTTGCTTTGGCCTCAGTGCTGGTCGCCAAGGGCAGGAGGAGGAATCAGAAAATCGTACAAAAATCATACAAAAGGTGTCTGTTCAGTCTCCAGCCTAAATGGACTTTCTGAGAAGGTGTCTTACTTATATTTAACTGCACACTTCTAATAGTATATCACCAACTTAAATATTACCTCTTTTTTGAAGGATTTTACTAGCTTGTATCTGTTGCAAGCCAGTAAGTTTTTCAGGGGATGTGCCTTTCATCAGGAATCCAGCACAGCAATTCACTCATTATGAGAGCTTGTTCTTACCAGGGTGAAAAAAAAAAGGAAGGAGGAGCTGATTGACAAGGAGATGTATTACATGTACCATAAAGATGACACCAGACTGCAGAGAAAGAAATCATATATGCAGCATCAATTCTATAAGCATATATACCTCTTCAAGAAAAAAATTCTTTCTCTTCATCTTGAAAAGACAGTGCTCATCCTAAAATATTTTTGAACTTTGTACTTAACCTCACTAATTGCCTGCTGGGTTAGGCAGAATGCTATAAGGAAGAATATATTTTTAAGAAGGATTTCAACACAAGTCTATTGCTACTCACCCTCAAAATGTGTACTGCAACTACTAATACTGTTTTATTCCCAGATTGCTTATTTCATCTGATTTCTGACTGCAGACTCTATCAAACTCTATCATCAGGTGCATGGAAAAATAATTTTACCAAAGATCACTTTCATGATGAATATACATATACAGATATTTATGAAACTTAGAATGCTAGAATGCGTTGACTGAGGAGCAAACCTCCCTGCATTAGTCTAAGCTCCTACTGCCTAGGAGCAGTACAGAAAGTAAAGCTTCCTGCCAACACTGATTGATAATGAAAATTACTTCTTACCTTAGCATAAATGCAATTAAATTCATGATGTGTCTGCTACAGTTGGGTTAGAGAAGAATTCAGGTTCCTACTGTCATTTCAGAAAGGAGGAATTTACTGCAAGGGAATTTTTCCACACTGCATTCTCAAAGCACACTGGTTTGCAAGAGCCTTTCCTTGATCAGCACAGCTACACTGCATATGAGAGCGAGGTGCTGTGGGCACAAAGTGCTCTGTTACATCAAATTGTTTGGGCTGAAATGGTTCACTTTGCTGTTAAATCTGGAAGTTTCCATTCTGAAAAAATTATAAGCAATGATAACTTTTTGATATAAATGATAACTTTAGCTGCATAAGAGATCTTCAGTGCATATACCAAAGTGTGAAACCAATTGTGCTGTCAATAAGCTCATTATTGATGTATTTTTAAAAGCTTTTGCCTATTTGGAGTTCAGTTGAAATATTTAAGAGGGCAGCTAGACAGCCCTGCCATAGGTGCAGAAGCACAGTAAGTGCTGCTGTTCTGGGCTGTGGAAGAATGCCCTCACCTGTCCTTTGTCCCAGTGTCCTCCAAATATGTTTTCTCTTAGCTTCTCCCCATTTCATTGACACAGGTGTCCACAGAAAATCTTGGGCCATGCTGCTTGTGGCCTTAATGATGTTTTGCCAGTCCAAATATTCTTCAGTTTTGGAGTGCCCTGTGCTGTGGTGTTGCACTGGGTCCTGTACTTGGCTGATCTTTGGACCTCTCTGCAGAAAAATAGATCTGAAAACAATAAGTTATGAAATAGCTTCCCTTTCTAACGTCCTTCTTTTCATTTCATCCAGGCTATTTAATGTTCCATACATATTCTTTACTACTGGAAAGAGTAAGAAGCCAATATTTTATGTCATTATTCACTGTAGCTCTAATGAAGCAGTAGCTGAAGACAGACTGACAGGACTTTATGATACTATGAGCCCTACATGATAGATGAAAAGGTAAAATAAAACTAATCCGCATGTAGTCAGTGAAGCGTGGTGTAGAGAAGGTACAAATAGCATCAATGTGAGCTGGTACAGAATTAATTTTGTAGGATGTGTACAAACCCTGATGGGTTTCCATGGCCAGGTTTTGGTAGTGGGGGAGGCTACAGGGGTGGCTTCTCTGAGAAGCTGGCAGAAGCTGCCTCTGTCAGAGCCAATGCCAGCCAGCTCCAGGATGGATGTACCACTAGCCAAGACTGGACCAGTTGGAAATGATGATAGTGCCTCTGTGATAACATATTGAAGAAAAAGAAGGAGAAAAAAGGGAAGAAAAGTTATTATGGCAGTTGTACTTGCAGCCAGAAAAGAGTGGGGTGGGAACATGCGAGAAGAGCAGCTCCAAGGTCAGTGGAGAAGGAGGGGCAGGGGGTGATCCAGGCGCAGGAGCTGAGATTCCTCTGCAGCCCATGGTAAAGTCTATGGTGAAGCAGCTGTGCCCTTGCAGCCCATGGAGGATCACAGGGATGCAGAGACCCACCTGCAGACTGTAGAGGAGACCCATGCTGGAGCAGGTCAATGCCCAAAAGAGGCTGTGAACCTGTGGGAGGCCTGTGCTGGAACAGGCTCCTGGCAGGGAGCTGCAGACCCATGGAGAGAGGAGCCCACACCAGAGCAGGTTTCCTTCTAGGGCTTGTGACTGCTTGGGGAATCCATGCTGGAGCAGGAAGGACTGCATCCCAGCCAAGAATGACCTGTGTTGGTGAAGAGCTGCTGTCTATGGGATGGACTCACACTGGAGAAATTCACAGAGTGCCATCTCCCAGGGGAGAGATGCCACATCAGAGCAGGGAAAGAAACAATGTATGATGAACTGACCACACCACCTTGCCCCATCTTCCTCTGACACTAGACTGAAGGAGGAAGTAGAGCTGAGAAGGAGGGTGTTTTTAAGGTCTGCTTTTACTTCTCATTATCTTGCTGATTTTGTCAGTAATAAATTCAGTTAATATCCCCAAGATGAGTCTGTACTGCTCATGACTGTATTTGGTGAATCATCTCTCCTGGTCCTTATCTCAACCCATGAACCCTTTTTTATATTTTCTCTCCCCTGTTCAGTTGCAGAGGGAAGTGACAGAGAGGTTTTGGTGGGTACCTGGCATGGTGGGCATCTGTGAAGGTATGAGCTCTGGTCCCAAAACAAAACAGTGACAGGTGGGCAGTGACCTGACCTTTATCTTCTGAACAAGATAGGTTAGACTGGCCACAGTAACATGTCTCTTTAGCTCCATTGGTTCTGGTTCTCAAGTTAGCACATTAAGCACTAATTCAAGTACATCTTCACAGAAAGGATTTCCCCAAAATAGCTTTCCTGTTGATATCGGTAATAGTAAGAATTTGTGGAGTTTAAGAAAATAAAGCACACAGTTAATGTGTTTAATTGTGCAACTGAGATGAAAATGAGAAGCAACAGCTCACTGAGTAGCAATTTCCACTGCTGCCTTTTTCTCTCTGCACCATCAAATCAGGATCATCAATGAAAGTGATTCAATGATTTCTATAGCCCTCATGGTGAGAGAGCTCACCATTTACTACTAAGTACCTCTAACACAGTAAGTGCAGATAAAGCAATGCCTGTTTTGTATCCACTCCAGATTTTCCTTATGTCTCATATTTTGGTTAAAACTTTTCCCCTCTTATTTTAACTTAAAAGATTTTACTGTCTTCAGTGAGTTTACAATAAGATAATAAATTCTGCATCAAAAGCTATCTCCACTTAGTTTTCAGATTTTTTCCCCTATCCATGCTAGTGGGTGTCTGACCTCATTCCATTCCCACACCTAAGATTATCCTTGCATGAACTTAATTTCAGCTGTGCCACAGAGATCAGTTCCAGGCTAGGAAGAAGTTCATTAAATTGGTGAGAGGTTCTAGCATTGCATTACACTTTTTCTGAAGTTTTTTTCCCCTGGACTTTTTTGTTTCAGATTCAGAAGCAGCCTGCACATGGTTTCTTTAGGTTTCTTTAGACACCATTCTTTCTAATGGTGTCTTTCTGTACAGTATTGGATATAGAAGTAATGCATGTTGCCCTGAGAGCCTGAGGTATTGTGTGCAATTTAGAACACAATGCTGTGTAGAAATATCTAAGCTAGTGTTAAAAAGGTAGTTGGTGATAAATCTGTGTTGGAGTGACATTCCCTCATCAAATTTATCCCTGTTTTCCAGGCTTAGAGGCTTCTGCACTTCAATTAGCTCCTCCAGAGCCAGTTTTGGTACCTCTGCATGACTTTGCAGAAAGTAACAGGCGTATCTCAGTCTGGGTGGATTGTGACTGTTGAATCTTAAAAACATCCAGGCTGGCAGGCACCTTGAGAGATTTTACTGTCAAACCTCCTGTTGAAAGCAGGGCTATACACACAGGTATCCAGGGTCTCATCAAACTGAGCTTTGAATATTTCCAGCAGGGGAAATTAAGCTTCTCTGAATTTTTCTATGTCTGTCTTGGACAGGGAAGACAGAAATTGGACACCACATCCCAGGTGGGGCTGAACAGGTAGTAAATGGGGTGGAATAATCACACTCCTGACTTGCCTGCTGTAGTCCTTGACCTGCTGGTCTGGGCTCTTGTTGCTGCGGCCCATGATGAGGTTTCATTTCATTGCTGAGCTGTGTGAGTGCCTGAGAGCATCAGGGATGGTGTCTAAATGTGCCAAACTGAAGGCAGATCTGGCAACCTTTTATGGGGGTGACTTGAGATGATCAGCATCCGAGCTGATTCTGAAAAATTTACTCATCATGAAAAATATCAGAGCCAATGAAGAATGAGTAGAATCATTATGGAAATTTTCTCCTCATTCTTTGTTCAAAGATTAATTGCAAAAACCTATACAACACTTTCTTCTTTTAATGAATTTCAGAAAGGATTATGAAAGTGTGAATGCTATTGTTAAAGGAGACGAGAAGCCCTTTCTGCAATAATAATATACCAAAATATACTTTTAACTACCACTTTACTTCCACTGATTTAATAAAATATGACATTCACAACTGCTGCAGTGGACTAAGAACCTAAAGTACTTTTAACTTCTCTCCTGTAATGTTTCCCCCCAGCTCTGCTGAAATCTTATCTCCCACGAGGAGCCATTAAGCTCCTTACAGATCTGCAGCCTTCTCTTTTGAGTTTAATACTATTTCCCTCCTCCTGGTCTGCCCCCAGTACCTCAGTAGCTCTGCTGAGGACCTTTGCAGCACTTACCCAGCCCCTCTCCAACAGCATAGCAGGACACTTGCCTCGCTCCGTGGGACTCCTGGACTTTACAGAGAAGTGCTGCTGAGGAACTGCTACTGCAGCCCAGCTCTGTCTGCTTCCTGAAGTGCTAGCCATTGCTCATCAACCACAAACAGCTGACAGACAGGCTTGGACCAATTGTAATCTTCTCACTTATCAGGGTCATTGGTGAAGATGTGTTATGTTCTCTTCATTATATGTTAAATACTTCCAGTTATTGTGAAATGTATTTTCTTGTAAGTGGCTACACGTGAAAGAGAGAGCTACAGGTGAAAGAAAGAGGACTAATTGTAATGAAAGTGAATATAATACATGGGAGTATGTGTTTGAGGTTATATATAGACATAGGTATTTCTCTCCTGTGGTATGAAGGCCACTCAGCCTCTTGGCAGGACTTTCTCAGTTCAGATAATACTAAGAGATCTGACAATTTTCCTCAAGATACAGTGATAAAATATCTGTAGCATCCCTGAAGCCGGGCATCCTGAAAGGCTGAAAGTGTTCTGATACTTCTGAAATGCTTCTAGCTCTTTATCAAACAGTAGTCTTCCAGAGAGATGTAAGCATCCACTCTGCATATGCTTTTTGTATACTGCAGTTGTTTTATAATTGAAAAGTACTGACTCAAACTTTTTATAAATGAAGAGAATAAAGCATGTGAAAAGAAGATGTGGGGTGAATTTTCTATGAAATATCATGATCATCTTTATAAAACACTGCTGGCTTTATTCTTCATTGTATCTATTTCATACATCTGCTACCAGAAATCTGTCATCGCAACACAGGTATCCTCAAAGCTGCAATTATTCCTTGACCCCATTTAATTTCAAAATGTCATTCTCTATCAGTGGCATAGCAGAATAGCTGCAAAGCCTGGCCATGCAACAAGTAGCAAGGTAGGACAAACTCATATTTCAAAATCTTGGTGTTGCATTCCCAGGAGCTCAGTATGAATAATAAAAGTGTTCAGAATAAGGATGCTCTCTTTCTTCCAAATTAAGGGCATATGCTTAGGGACTTTTAAATCCAAAAGCTCATTAAATGTTCTGTCCTATCCCCATGTTAAGATTCCACAAGATAAAAAGCAATAGTTGATGTAGAAAATAGAATACTTTCCCTAGCAATGTCTAACTGCTCTTTTCAAGGTTCAATAAATAAACTGTTTTTCCAATAACCAGTTAAGCTTAGAAATACTCTTTTAGTGATTTAAAAATTACAGCAAAATCAATGTTAATAAGATATAATAATATCTTTCCTCAAATAAGAAGTACAGCAATATTTTCCATTGCACCCAAATACAAAAATTATAAACAGCGCTGAATTTGTTTCATCTGTGTAATAGCCTGCTAGTCCAATATTACATGGTATGAAAGGCATGAAAGACTTAAGACATTTTCTTCAAAGTTTCTTAACAAGTCTGCTACTGAGTCAGAATTAGACTACTTTTCAGCCAATGTGTCTCATGCTTTAACCTATAAGCTATATTTTGCCTTCAATAACTGGAAGGAAGGTTTAAAAAAAAAGAAATTCTCACATTGGCTTGTGAAACTCAGTAACTCTTGTCTCAAGCAAAAAAAAGCTATGGGTTTTTAAGAAGCTACTCATCCTCAGCAGTTAAATGGAGCATTAAATATTCCTGAGAATTTGATTTTTGAGAAACAAAGCTTGCACTTTCAATGAGAATGTAGCTCTATCATTTTTTTTATTTTTAATTTTTTTTTTTTCAAGACATCTATTTGCATAGTCCTAGGATATAGATATGGATTTCTGGAGGGCATCTGTGTTAGCCAGGCACTCAAAGCAGGGCTGGCTTATGTGAGGTTTCTCAGTGCCAGGACTAGTGGAGTTTGAATAACTCAAAAAATGGAGGTCACATCATCTGCAGGCTCTAGTCCCAAAGTTTGACTGCTCTCATACTGTAGTTTTCTTCCCTAACATCTAACTGGAATTTCCCATGCTGCAGTTTTATATCCACTGCATCTTGTCCCATATCAAGTCACCTCTGAGAACTATACTCATCTTTATTTTTCTGTTGCTTCTTATGAATTAGGTGCAGAGAGATAAGATCTACCTGTGCTTTGGGAACTGCAGCCCAGGATGTGGTTGGCCTATTTTTTATTTTTTTTTAATTTTATTTTTTTAAATGTCCAATTTTGACACAGACAGAGGGATCCAGTGTGTGCTTAAAAAATTCCCAGGTCACACCAAATTAAGTGGTGTGAATGACACTCCTGAATGATGGGAAGCCATCCTGACCTACCTGGACAGTCTGGAGAAGTGGGCCCATGAGAATCTCATGAGGTTTAACAAGACCAAGCACAGGGTGCTGCACCTGGGTCAGGACAACCCCTGGTATCAGCACAGGCTGGGGGATGAACAGATGGAGAACAGCCCTGGGGAGAAGGACCTGGAAGTGCTGGTGAATGAGAGGCTGGACATGACCCAGCTGTGTGCACTCACAGTCCAGAAAGCCAAACGTGTCCTGGGCTGCATCCAGAGCAGCGTGGCCAGCGGGGTGAGGGAAGGAACTCTGCCCCTCTGCTCTGCTCTGGCTGCTGAGACCCCGCTTGGAGTCCTGCATCAGCTCTGGGGTTTCCAGCAGAGAAGAAAGGACACAGACCTGTTGGAGTGAATCCAAAGAGATATAGCACCTCCTTTATGGGGAAAAGCCAAGAGATTTGGAATTGTTCAGCCTGGAAAAGAGAAGGCTTTATTGAGAGACCTAATTGCCTACTTTCAGTACCTGAAGGGAGCTTACCAGAAAGAAAAAGAGGGACTTTTAAAAGAACAAGTAGTGCCAGGAGAAGGGCCAGTGGCTTTTAATGGAAAGAGGGAAGGTGTAGATTAGATATTAGGAAAAAATCGATTACTGTGAGAGTGGTGAAGCAGTGGAACAGGCTTCCCAGAGAAGTTATGAGTGTCCCATCCCTGAAAGTGTTTAAGACCATTTTAGACAGAGTTCTGAGCAAACTGGTCTGGTGAAACGTGTCTGTGGCAGGGAGGTTGGAACTAGATGATCCGCGGGGTCACTCTCCAATCTAGGCCATTCCATGATCATGATTCTGTGATTCCTGGTTGCCAGATGGGCCCTGGTGAGTGTGTAGAGAAGGCTGTTGTTGGGCATGGAACCTCACTGCCAAGTCCACTCTTTGTGTCACAAAAGCTGGCAGCCCTGCTGCAACCAAGGCTACGTACCTGTAGACACAGACATGTCCACACTTCCTCCAGAGTAAAATATCCCTCAGGTAAGCAGTAAAAGATACAGCACTTAAATCGACAGCTGCTGTTCATCTGTGTGATTTTGGGAGTAATTTTTTACCATGCCACGGTTCCATGCCAATAACTCACACTAAAAACCAGCCTTCAACTGCCTCCTCAGTCTTTACAAGGAAAACTGCCTGATTCTACCGTCACTTCCAGAGAAAAGCAGCAGAACTGTACAAAGTTTCCCATTAACTACAGATCCATGAAGAGAGAGGAAAAAGTTAGAACAAGTGTGCAACCACTATAACATTTAACTTTTGTGGCATTTCTTTGGTGTCAAGACACACATTGACACATTTTTGTCACAAAGACACAAATGTGTCAACAAGACACATTTAGTGTCCAGTTCTTTTGTGTTCAAATAGTCTTACAACACAGCAGGGGGAGGATTAAGTATAAAGTATATCAATGGAGCAAAATGGGACAGAAAAGGGGTATGGGGTCAGGTGTGAAGACAAAGTCATTGTCATTAGAAGAACAGACCTGCAACTCCTGATCTATCAGTCTTTTCTTCTCTTTCTTGCTCCTTCCTAATCTTATTCTTTCAGATGAGGAACATTTGATTCTTTTTCAGCTCAACAGCAACAATACTTGAAGGGTCAAAAGCATATGAGCATGATAAGGCATTCTTCTAACTCCTAGTTGGTTGTAGAAAGTTTTCATAATCAAAGCTTGGAATTTGCCAATTGAGTTATCATGGCCTTTGTCTAGAACCCAGAAACTGCACATTAACAAACCACAAGTTCAACCCAATATCTGTTTGATGTGCTATGCCACAGGCTGCAAACCCCTTTCAATCTCCTGTGATTAATGTCTGTCTCACTGTGAAGAAGAAAGCACAAGCAGCACCAAAGTGCTTGAGCCAGTCTTCAGCTAGGTGTTGTTTCCTACTCTGTGCTGCAGCACTTCTCTGTGAGGATTACTTCTGCATCTGATGAAAATGGGAGTTGTAAGCATATATCCATGGTGTTTTTCTGAGAGCAGATCAGAAGACCTGAGAATTCTATTTGAGCAATGAAGAGGAGAGTCAATAAGACTTTAAAGGACAGAAGCAGCCATGGCCCTTTGTGGCTTTAATCAATCCAGGAATGTTTTGTGAATGAGAAATACAGAACAGTCTAGACTGAGGAAGGCCTCAAGGAGACTGAAAAGCTGCAGTATCAAGATGTTAACCCAATTTATAAGAGAGATGTCTTAAGGAATTAGTACAAATTTTCTCCCTGTTCATAGACATTACCAGTTGTGTTCAGCACAGTCACACTTGTTTGCATCGTCTTTTTACTATTTTCTTGAATGTTTTTCCCTTGGAATCAAAGTTTAGTGGATTATGTGCAGATTATTTGAACATTGAAAAGACTATTGTACTTCTAGAGAAAAGCCAATAAATTCCCTTCTTAGAGGAAAAAAGGTTATTGATTCCTGTTAAAACAGAGCACAGTTGATTTTAGCTGACCTTTACTAGACAGAGGAAGGGTGGATTTGTTTTAAAAATATTTCTTGTATCTTCCACAAGACAGAAGAGCAACATGCAGTGGTCAAAAGCAACTGCTCGAGTTATCCACCATGGCAATGAATTCTCTGGAGGGCTTATCATAGAATCTATGATTTCTATGATAGAAATCATAGAAAGACTTGGGTTGGAGGGGACCTTAAATATCAGGAAGGGATCTTTCCCATAGCATAGGATGGCACATTTTTTGTTCCAATGTCTGAAGGACTAAGTTTGTTTGCTGTGCTAGGAGTGAAATAGAAAGCAACCTTCTGCTATTGCAGTAGCCAGGTTTGGGAGCAAGTTTGTCTATGGGCAGAGAGCTGGTTTTGAGGCAACAACAATCTAATTCTGCCATTTGCGTTTTCCAGTGCTGCTAATCAGGGAAACCTGGTCAAAGTCTTTCGTCAGAAAGAAAAGGGAAGCAGCTTAGACATAAGAAGGGTAGATCAGATATTAGAAGCAGTGAAACCTCTGAAAGCAAAAGATATATTCTGAAAATTTACAACATGTCAGCTTCTTTCTTGAAGAAGTGTGTGACTTAATTTTGCAAAGAAAACTGTAAATTTAAGAAACTCCAAAGCTTTGTCTGTTAATCTTTTGTCTGTCTCTTCAACTGGAAAAAGCACAGAAGGCTTGTTCTGCTGGGAGGGTTACCAGTCTTAAGCATTGGAACATGGGCCTGGGAACTCTTTGTGTTGAAAAGATAATCCAGGAAAGACATAAAAATATCCTTCTTTATTCCAATTCAGATGTTAACGTGTGGTTTTCATGGTTGCCAAATCTAGCCTAAAAAAAAAAAACCAAAAAATAAACAAACAAAAAAACCCCAAGGGAAATTCAAGTCTTTCCACCAACATGGAAGAGAAGTGAAAGTACTTTAAGCACTGTGTCTACTAAAAACAAAATGTAGGAGTCCACTGTCTGAGCATTCATGGCAGACATCCTTTTCTGAGTAGACATGGATATAGCACTGTAGGATTTTTTTAAAATACCATTGAATAAACAATGGAATTGAATTTTGAAAGGTCATGATGCAGTGTCAAAGAAGTGATGAAGTCAGATTTAGAGTTTTTTTACCCATACACAAATGAGAAACCTCTTCATAAACGAAATTTAAATGACCACTCAGCTGCAGAAATGGGACAGACATCTGTACCACACAACAGTTGAAACCCTTGCTTTTTTTTCAAGTGGGGCCCTCTGCATGTGGTAACCACAAGACTTCACCTTCCTCCAGAGGATGGGAGGGCTGTCCTGTGTGGGATTGCAAGTGGCAGCTCAGTACTTTCACAGAGTGAAGTATGTGGTCTGTGAGTCTATGAGCCAGAGTTGTCTCAAAGAAAGAAGACAGCCATAACATGTAAAGGAGCACAAGCAGAAAAAGGAATTAGAAGTCAGGAATGTGAAACCACTGAGACTGCAAAATCAGACATACAAATTCAGGGAATAGGGAAATTTGAGTAGTGCAAAGCCAGCTATCTCTTGTCTAGTTCTTTCTTAGAGCCGTGTTCTTCCATTTGGGAGACACCATTTCCAATTTTCTAAGTGCTGGGAGAATGCAGAGAGATGGGGAGTGCTGGCACTACAGCTGCCAGCAAGCTGCTAGGGTTAGCCATATCTGTCTGGGATGCTCAGCCTGAAGACTCTGCCTCCCTTTTTTGCATCAGTCTGTTTTGGTAAAATCTTTAGGAGAGCCAGTGAACGGTGTGACCAGGCTGGTACTTTCCATCAAGTCAGCTGAGCACTAAATCTAAACATATTTCACCTGAGCTACAGCTCCTAAAACTGCAGTCCTTGTGGATGTGCTTGTGGACTGGGGCTCAGCAGGAGAGCTCCTAGTGCTGATGGTATTTCATGCATTGCTGAGTTGACCACTGCCTGACAGAGCTGGCAGTCTAACGTGGCTATTAAGACAATGCCTCTTCAAGGAAATATTTGTTACTGTTTTGAATTGAGCCAAGACAATATCCTCCTAATTACATAGGCCTCTTCTCTCACCTCCACCGCTACTGCTTCAGTCACTGCCCCTCTGTACCACCCTGCTAATGGGAAAGATGTCTTTAGGCTTCACTCCCACTTCCTCTCTAATTAAAACATGGCTTCTTCCTGAAATGCTGGATGCCATTCCCATCTCTAGGGCTTCTTGGAAACAGATAAAAAGCCAAAAGTGTCTTATCTTAGGTAGCTATATTTTGTTGCCTCCCTACTCTTGTACATGCATGTATTCATGTACATACACAAACACAGCAATAGCCTCGTTTTTACAGACTTGTTTCATAGTCCATAGCTGAACATTGTTGAATAGGGGTTTTAGATGTCTGAACTAAAAATAACTGCTCCCTGCTAAAACATCACACACCTACACAGCACAAACTGAGTGCAAATTGCCATGGGAGCCAGCTCTCTGGTTCCCATTTTGCAGTCACGGCAGTGGACTTCAAAAGAAGTCTTCAGTGCTCTACACTAACCCATCCCTAGGAGCTGATGCAGAGACCCAGAATGTCTCTAAAATGCAAACAGGCACCAAAACAAACTCAGAATGAATCTAAAACAGCTTCAGTAGCAACAGCGAGATCATTCTTCCATTTAAAATTAAAGTGAGAAATTAATTTGGGGACTAGTGGAAATAATGCCAGCTCCAGCTGGTCAGACATGGATTGCAGCAATCATTTGATCCAGGTTATTGAATCTCATACATTAGCATGTAGCACCGCATCTAACTTTAGCATCTGTAGCTCCTCAGAGACTGTCTCTAAAAAGTGACAGCCTAGCTGGGCTGCTCAAAACAGACCTCAGCATCAGCATGGCAAATGAAGCTGTCATGAGCCAGCAGCTTGCTGTATCAACCACTTCAAACACAGATGGATCGCAGGTTTTGTTGAAAAAATTGAAAGTTTTGATACTGTATTCATCTCCTATAGAAACACATGTTTTAATCAATAAATTCTTCCATTTATTTAATTTAGTTTCTTTTGGGATGTTTCTGTGCTTAATTTAATAGAACTGTATAGCATAAGATATCATCTGCTGGTCAGCAAGAGCTCTGAGGAGGTTAGTTGCATGATCCTGCTTGTAGACTATGCCTGTGTAAAAATATATCTGGCTTCACAAGGATGCATCACTTCTAATCACTCCCTTCATCTTTATGTGCATTATGTTGCAGATACCATCCTGTCTTTCCTGCTGTTCCTCACACAGTTAATCCTTCTGTGACTCAGATTACTTTTTGGTGAACCTACTGTGATGCATACTAGAAATCTGAGGACTTGTGAGGTCAAAAAATAGTTTTCAGTTTCCACTGAGACTGTCTCAAGGGAGGAGAAAAATGCCCTCTTAAGCTTTTAGCATATAGTCCATTTGCTCATTAAAGCACTTGACTGACTGACCCTGAAGTACTGGCACACTGAATTTTCTGCTTGGTAAAAGTTAGCAAGGAGTAAGCCAACATTATTTTAAGTCTCTGCTGTGTTGCTATTGAATGTTGATAGTTTTTTCAAGGCCCTAGGTGCATGAGTAAAGAAAGTCCAGGGCATGTATTTGGTAGCAGGAGCTTGTAATTGAGTAGATTAATTATTTGATTGGCATGATATAAGGCCCAATTTCAAAAGCACACAATTAACTTTGAGCACTATTATTCCCATTCAAACTGGTCATTATTCCTTTGCCTAAGTGCTTTCTTGAACTGGGTCCTGAATGTGAAGCAGCCCTGTGTTACAAAATTGATTGCTCTAGCTCCAGCAATCTGTGCTCCAGCAGCCTGGCTGCTTGGCTACAAAACCAAAGAGGGAAATTATATACACCCTTTGCAACCAGAATTAATAATGCCAGCAATGGGACAGGTAACTGGGAGAATGACCATCAGGAAAAAGATATTTCAAAGCAAAGCTGAAAAATAACAATCCCAAGTCAACAATTTTTACACCTGTCTGGGGTGCATGGAGAGTCCAGGATCTGTGAGCTGCTAAAGGGGGAGACCCCTAAGAGCAAATCCCTGCAGGTGGGGCTGGGAGCTGTGGTGGAGTGTGAAGAGCAGCTCTGCCTGCCCTGCTCAACCTGCACTGCACACAATTCACCCCCTTCTGCCCCCTCCATGGGGGAAGATACTCCTCCATCAAGGACACTGGAAATTTAACCTACTTGCACCAAACCCACAAGTGCAAAGGCCACACCTGCGGTCTGTCATTGCAGGGGTGGTAGCAGGGATTTTTCAATTGAGAGCAAAACTGATTCTTCTTGGAGAAGTACAAAGGCAAGATGCTGAGCAGTGTTTGTTAATTAAGGAACTATTATTTTGCACCACCTCACTGTACCCAAGGGCTTGGGGGGTTTGATATCACCCCTAACACAACTGGGACCATGCTTGGAAAATAATTCATCATCAGTAAGGCTGACTGGCCTCTAGTTCTAGATGTTACTTTTTACTCCATGTTTTTCTTAGTTTTTAATTTGCTATGGGTGTTTTTTTCTGTTTTAGGTGCAGGGTCCAGCTTTTTGGGTGAAGTGTAAGTCTAGTTGACAGAATGGTGTGAAAGTGTAGAAGAGTTTCTGGAATATTTTTTGTGCCCTTTTGCTACATTTGTCCCTCTCCTTGCTTGTCTGATAGGGATGAATTTTGGTGAAAGGTGGTGTAGGGTACAAACATGTCTCAAGGTCCAGAGGGACCTTCACTTCCTCCCCTCCACAGTGCAAATATTTAGTGGGTAGTACAGAAAACAAACTTGTAAAAATCAAAGTTTGTTTCTCGGCCTGGATGGCCATACTGGAAAGATTTAAGGTTCATAAAGCAGCTTAAATCAAGCAATTTTTAGAGAGAGGAGAAGTGGGATGTCATTATCTTTAGGATTAAAGTGTGAGTGTCTAGATTAGCTGGGATTATCCTGCATTTTAGAGGTGCCATGTGAAACCTTCTTTATCTTTGTTCTCATCTTGTTATGTTCTTTAAAAAATTCAGTAAAAATAAAAATTATTTTTTATGTAAGAGGTTTCAATGCTGCCAGACTGAGGCACTCACCTTTCCTCTGCCACCCTGTGTACACCCCCTACCTTTTGCCCCTCACCCTGTAAATACATTTGCTCATTTGGAGCAAGTGGGGGGAGGATTTTGGTTTTATGCCCAGCTGCAGAGCCCCCAGTCCTGCCCATAGACCCTAACAGGGCATCCTGCATCCATAGCAGTGGCCACGCAGTTGCAGCACTGAGAAGGGCAGCTGTCCCAAATCTCTGCCACAGTTTAGATCTGTCATCCTTGCTTTGAATGCCAGAGGAAGAGTTCAATCAGTTTGCTGTATAAATAGGGTGGGTGAGCTATCCATAGGAAATACCTCCAAAAATTCTCTCCCTTCAGACTGCTTTGTCCTTGCAAGTCTGTGCAGAATTCTAGCAGAGCTTTCTGTGCTTGGGATCAAGGTGGGGAAAAAATATAATTGTTTCTCAACCCTCAAAGTTGAGCAGGAGTTGAGTGAGTGAGCTGCTGCAGCCTCCTCCCTTGCAGCATCCCTTGTGGCCTGGGGTGTAGTCCTGTGCCTGTGGCAACCTCCTAGCCAAAGCCTGAATGGGGACTGTTCTTTCTGGCAGAGTCTCCTATATTCTGTAGGATGGCCTCAAGCCTATTTATGCCAGAATGTCATCTCAAAAAATGGGAATAGGGGTAAATTCAACAGTTGCAGTACCAAAGTGAAAACTAGACTTACTGTGGCTTAAGAACAAGAAAAAGAGCCAAAAGGTTTTGTGTTTGTATTTTCCAGTTTTATGGCAGTAAGTGTTATGAAATAAATTGCATTGCTTTATTAGAGTTTGGAATGGGATTGGTTTTGTACCAGCCCGTCTCAACATCTGAAAAAATCTGGTATTACAAATATATGAGACAACCCACTGTGAAGTCTGTCAGACATGAAAAATTTGGGAGAGCAAATTATGTAGTCCACCTGAGCATCTCATTCCAGCTCTGCAGGAGATGAGACATGACATAGTGTTTTCTGTAAAACAACAGATTTTTCTGTGCAATGTTTTTGTAGGAAGATACAGCTTTCAGATGTGACCTCATCCACAGAGTGCAAGGAAAGATCTCAGCAAGATGGGTTCCAAACTTCTTGAAGAAAACAAGCAGATTCTCAGTAAAAACCAGCATTTCGAAAGGTGAGTGCAACCTGAGCAAATTCTCTCTTTATTCTGTCTTCTAGAGCAAGCAGAAAGCAGATAACACTAAACTGGAAGATCTGTCAACGCCTTTGAGGGCAGACAAGTTCTGCAGAGAGACCTCAATAAATCAGAGATGGGCAATCACCAGCCGTATGAAGTTTAACAAGGGTGAGTGCTGGATTCTGCACCTGGGATGGGGCAGCCCTGGCTGTGTGCACTGGGGAATGAGAGGCTGAAGAGCTGTGCTGTGGAAAGGATCCTGGGGGTTCTGGTCCATGGCAAGCAGAACATGAGTCATCAGTGTCCTGGCAGCCAGGAGGGCCAAGTGTGTCCTGCCTTCATCAGGGACAGCATCACCAGCTGGGCAAGGGAGGGGATTGTCCTGCTCTGCTCTGAGCTGGGGCTGCCTCACCTCGAGTGCTGGGGGCAGGTTTGGGTGACACAATACAGAGAAAAACATTAGGCTGTCCTAAGGAGGTCCACAAGGGTGATGAAGGGTCTGGAGGGGAACCATATGAAGTGGCTGAGGTTGCTTGGTGAGAGAGAAAGAAGGGAGAAGAGAAGGGAGAAGAGAAGGGAGAAGAGAAGGGAGAAGAGAGAAGGGAGAAGAGAGAAGAGAAGAGAGAAGAGAAGAGAGAAGGGAGAGGAGAAGTGAGAAGGGAAGTGGGAAGGGAAGTGGGAAGGGAAGGGGGAAGGAAAGGGGGAAGGGGAAGGGGAAGGGGAAGAGGGAGAGGGAAGGGGAAGGGGAAGGGGAAGAGGGAGAGGGAAGGGGAAGGGGAAGAGGGAGAGGGAGAGGGAGAGGAGAAAAGACCTCATTGCAGTCTACAGTATCCTCATGAGGGGAAGAAGAGGGGCAGATAGAGTGACCAGTGACAGGACCCGAGGGAATGGCCTGAAGCTGTTTTTTCACAAAGTGGTTGGGCACTGGAACAGGCTCCCCAGGGAATGATCACAGCACCAGCCTGACAGAGTTTAAGAAGCATTTGGACAGTGCGCTCAGGCACAGGGTGTCACTCTTGGGGTGTCCTGCATGGGGTCAGGGCTGGATTCAATGGTCCTGATGATATCTTCCAACCCAGCATTTTCTAGAATTCTGTGATTCTAAGATCCTATGAAGCAACTTCAGAGTGTTTAGCATAATAAGGTTCTGAGGCAGACATTTTTGTGTATAAGGCAGGTCCAAGCAGAAGTACAGGCACTTCCCACACCACTCAAATCTCACCAGGAAAACACAATTTCTTTCTGAGCTTTTGTCAGCTTCCTTCTTGTTCAGCTAAAATAAATGGGAGATAAGGTACTTCCTTATATATTTGGTGAAGCTATTTCTTGGCCAATTCAAGCAATGAAAAAGTACAGAAAAATGTGAATGCAATAAAATGTTTTAGAAAGTTCACCAAACCACTCATTGGTCAAAAATAGGACTAAGGTGGTGTTATATTAGAGGGCTTGATCCAGTTATTTTATCATCATCTCATGTAACAAAAAGCATGGAGGAGCAGGAATGAAATGGAAAAGATATGGTGAAATTTGGATTACTGTTTTAATGCTCTTGCTCCTGCCTTGCCTGTTTTCATCCAACCAGAGCAGTGGCCCAAGATGTAAGCCTTCACCTGACACTCTGATTCTGTAGGTTTCAGAATTACCTGTGTCCCCAGGGACCAAGATGGAACAGAACGATGCTGCAAGCTTCACTTCTCCAACAGGCGAGAAAGAATTGGATAAGCAGGCAGAGGAGGTAGGATGGAGACATCTAATAGGTCATTGGCCAAGGACCCCAGACCCTCTTGTAATACCTGCAGCTGATTCAAGGTGAAAATGGGAGCAAATCATTTATACTGTCTTGGTCTCACTGCAGTTGGCAGAATCAAAATTCCTTTTACCCTCTGTTTCATGTGCTTTTGGGCAGAGAAGGGGGCAGAGCATGCATACAATCACACACAAACATATTTATTGACAGCAGCATGTCTAAAGAAAACTGGTGAGACCAGGCAATATTCTGCTTTAGCTAATTGCAAAAAAGGAATGTACTTACATTCCTTACTTTCCAAATTCTGTGAATTTCCTGACAATTAAAAACAACTGGAAAATAATGCCAAATACATTTTAAAATATTTAAGGATTTACCTTGAGAACAGCCATCATCTTTCCAGTGTTCTTAAGTGACACCTATTGTTACCTTAATTTTTCAGGCATGCTTTGTGGAAAGCATAACTAAAATGGCTGTTCCTGCAAAGACAATTAGAAATTTTTACAATTTTGTGCAAGTTGATTTCATGACTAGGCTTCAGAAGGGAACTTTCTGTCATTTCTTCTAAAAAAATGCACAGATCTAACAAATCAAAAATCCTTGTATAAAGACAATGGAGGGAAATCCCTACTCTTCACTGCATTTTTTGTTTTTAAAAACATGTATTTTTAAAAATTTTTCATGAGATATATTTTATTTCAATTTTTAGATTTCTGTATTCCTTGAAAATCTTCTCAAGCAGCAACGTGTTCTGTGTTCAGAGGACATAAAAAATTTGCAGGCAAGTGGACAAATTATAACTTACCCTGCCATTAATGATTTGGAAAATTCTGTAGCACACACATTTTGCACATTTTTACTTGTCCTGACACCCCTTTTTCTCAAGGGTTGGTTAACATGAGCAAGAGCGTTTTTCTGGGGAAGAATGCAGGTAGAAGACACACTGGCTGGTAATAAAAACAGAACTAACCTGTGGTATGCAGGGTCCTCAACCAGGGATAGCATTTGGTGTTTGTAAACTCCCACTAGGTGTTTTACATGCATATGGAAAAATACAGTTCCTAATTTATAAGCTTTTCAGTTTATACAGAAGCACAGGAACGCCAGAGACTAGAGTTGCTGCTATTGGTAAAAACAAGCAGGAGGATGTTTCCTCTTGTTCAGCTGACTCTTCCTCTGGTTTCTATGTATAAGTATGTATAAGTATGCAGTAAGGAATGGGTTGCAGGCTGAATTTATGAGCACACACATACACACATTTCCTCCATTTTCTTGTTTGTAAAACAAACCCAAATAAGTGGCATGGGAAGGATTTGATTTGGGTTTTGTTTTGGTTTGGTTTGGTTTTTTTTTTTTTCTGAAAGGAATAAAACCAAGTAGCATAATTAACATTAGGAGTTTCTATAGTTAGGAATTGAGACATGCAAAACTTGAATCAAGACTTGTGTTTGGTCTCCCATCTCACTAACCCTGTGTCTCTCTTGTGTCCACCCTCACCCACTGCTAACACTTTTTATTCACAGGTGTGCTTGCAGGAGCCATTCAGAAGATTGAAAGAAAAGAATGAGAAACTTATAAAGGTATGAAAGTGGTCTTGTGAAGAAAGAAATAGGTATGATACGTGATGAAAGAGTTTGAGGGTCAACCATAAATTATTAAAAATAGATTGTAAGTTTGGATTTGCCCTGGATCAATGAAGATCATGTCAGGGCAGCTCTGTGATGTGCAACTCTGTCCAGACAGTGGCACAGGAAAGATTTTGCTGGCTATCACTGGCATGACAAAATTTTCCAGTGCTGTCTCTGAGCGCAAGGATGTCTTGAGAACTGCAGATTCAGGTTTGTGGCTTACTGAGTCTTTGGGGATTCTTCTAATGCTGATCAAGGTGGGTCCCAAATTATTTGGTCCCAAGGCACGCAGTTATCCACAAAGAGATTTACAGAGTCCACCTTTCTTTCACAAATATCAGCTGGCAACTGAAGAGTTTTCAAATGTATGTTTTCCTAATTTCCTATTTTGTGGACACAACTGTGACTTCCTTACAAGAGGCTTTCTTCTTGTGTTTTACCATAGGGAAAAATACAAGCATGAGGGTAGCTAGAACCTTGGCTTCTCCCTCCAGTGGAAGGTGTCTTGAGTTTCTGAACACACATCTGGGATTTAAATTAGCCTTCTAGAACTAAAATCTTCAATATTCCTTCAACCATCATAAGATTTTCAAAAAGTGCAGTGCTGAAAAAACAGAGTGTTTTGACTTTCAAATTAATTTTCCTGCCTCACCTCCCTCCCCTTGACTGGCAGATTGCTTCTTTTTCTGCAGTAGGAACAGTTGATCTTTTTCCCAACAAAACAGTTAAATGCAAACACTTGTCATAACAAAATCTACAGCAAAGTTTTGAAATGGTGCATATGTCTGTGATTTCATGCAAATCTACAGAAAAGCAACACTTTTATATAGGAAAGGCCTCCATAAACCAAGCCATCTGGATTTATGAGTCAGCAGAGTCATTAGATCACAGAATATTTCAGGTGGGAAGGTATTGGGGGTTGGGTTTGTGTTTGGTCTGACCTCCCACTCAAAGCTCAGAGATACAGCATTCAAGGCTGCATCCAGCTGGGCTGTAAAAACCCCAGGGACAGAGTTTTTCCATCCTCCTGGCCACTCCGTGACCTTGCCAGAGTTCATTGACATGCATCAGGTACCATGGGGAATGTCTAAAATGGTCTAAAATGTGCCAAGGGGAGGAAGAGAACCCCTTCCCTTGGCTGTGCTTCTGCCCAAAGGGGTGGGAGGTGCTGCCCTTCTTTGCTGCCAGGGCACCCTGGGGGCTCACACTCAGCTCCTGTCCCACCAACCTCCAGGCCTTTCCTGCACTTCCCAACCCCTGAGGATGTTTTTCTGCTCAGGGTGTTCTGCCTCCACAAGCTGCTGAGCCCCGTGCAGTGTTTGCAGTGGCAGAAGAGCCAGGAGTTTGGTTGATGAGTGGCATCTTGTCCAAGTCCATGCCTGCACAGGCAGCTGTCCCCCCACCACCATGCCCTCGGTGTTGGCTCACACAAGCAGGGCTAAGCAGGGCTGCAGGTGACTCTGCAGCACCACTGGTCCCCAGTGAGCTGCCTGACACACCAGTCTGACACGTAGCACAGGCGCTGCAGAGCATTAGCTCCTGCTGCTGATGAAAAAACGCCTTCCCAGTGGTCACAAGCAGCTTGCCTCTCTGCATCCTCTGGGTCTGATAAAAGTTATAGCCACCCTCAAAGCATTTATCTCAGCATGGACACCAGCTTCAGCTTCTGCCTCCTGTCCTGCTGCTTTTTTTTACCAAACAGATAGGAATTGTATTTCTGTAAGATTTTTCCATCACTGCTGAGACCAACTACAATTTCTGGAGCTAGACAGACTGTCAAACACATGGTGTGATCACATAATCCTTTTTTTGATAAATGTTTGATGGAAATAAAGCACTAGTTTGAAGCTTTTTAGTAGTGTCTTTACATTGAAAATGTAACCAAAAGTAGCTTTAAAATTAAAACTTTTCCCTTAACAAGTTATGCTTTTTGTTGTTTTTTAGGAAAAAAACAGACTATCGGAAGCAAGAGAATTAGTCCTACAACAGGAAAAAATCTTAAAGGTATGACATCTTATTGCATATAACAGTATGTTCTCTTTCTTCATTTAGACCATCACCATTCTAGAATGTTTTTGCAAAGGTAATTACCAGAGCATCAAATAGAGATGCAAGAGGGTCAAATCTAGCACAGGAAAGAGTGTGGAGAGTAGGCCTGTCATTAGTCTCCAGGATACAAAAATAATGCAACACAGAATAGTTTTGGGTTAGAAGTTCTTCAGACCATTGTCTGCAAACCAGCAGGAGTGTTTTTAAAAGAACTAACCTTGTATTATTGGGAACATAAGTCATCCAGAAAGTTACTGCAATATAAAACTAATACCAGGAGGGCAGATTCCTGTAGATTTCTATCAGACCAAATTTGGGAGAGCAGGATATAATATCTGCAAGGGCAGCACCAGTGCTGATCTCATGCTAATAAGCTCTGACTTGACTTTTATTGCACACCAGACCAATGGACTAATACTAAAATTGTTTGCTTTTCCTTTGAACTTTTAAGGACATTAAGATAAAACTAGACAACTTGCACAAGCACTTCAAGCGCTCTGAACTACTTGGGTCGTAAGTATTAGCAATGCCCTCTATCCTGTATTTCTTTTTTATAGTGTACAGAATGTTTCCACATCTGCCATACATGAAGCACATGCTATTGATTGTAAGTTAATATGGTTTATGCAGCATCAAACAAGCACCTCATATTTATGTAGAACAGCTTCTTTTTCTGTCACATAATCACCCAAACACAGAAATGTAAATGACATTTAGATTTGGAAATCTCCGTCTCATTTTTTAGCATATTCCAGGAGTAGGTTTTCTTTTACTCAGTAGACCAAAGTTGTAGGGCATACTCTGGGTATTAATTTCAATTCTCTTTCCTAATAACCTGTAAGATGTTCACGGCATAACTTTGCAGAGAACAAAAGAAGCAAAAGCAGCAGCCAGAACAGCGGCGGCAAAGCCTGCAGCTACATGCTTATTTTCAGAGCAAGTGCTCTCTCTTCATGGAGAGAGTTCAAGTGACACTTAAACCATGCTCCCCCTTCACCTCACTACTAGACTGTAGTGTCCTTTAAGTAACAAGGTTACCCAGGGTTTTTGAATTCCAAAACACCATGTTTAAGAACAGAGCCCAGCACTGGGCTTCTCCCTCTGACTCTCCCCTTTCCCAGCTGCACTGCAATGCAGAAATCCTCCAACTCCAGAAAACAAGAGCGGTTAAGTATTCCTTCTAGCAATCACTCCCAAATTAAGCTCCAAGTACAATGTGCCAGCAGGAACTATGAGCCCAGTTTAAAAGATCCTCTTTCAGATCTCTAAAGTGGTTTGAGATTCAATTTTGTGCTCTGTGTTCTGCAGAGAGGAGCTGTACAATGATATTATGTATGCACCGCATTAACTGTAAGAACAGAGGCTGAATTATAATACAAAGTTTAAAACAACAAGCATTTTGAAGTAAATCTACTGCTTGCAATAGTACAGCTACCCCCACACCTGAGGGGCACTACTATTTTAATTACTGTGGTGCTTCCACCAGGCAAAGTCATCAGAGAAGACAATACCAGATCTTACCTTGCTACCATGGTAGCACATTTGATGGTAGAAACCCAGTAATAATAATACTTTCCTGCAATAAAACAATATAAATAGTGTTAGCTCTATGCTGTTGATATGTTCTCTTACCACTGTGTGGCAACTTCAGGATTGCTTAGTTTTGTCTGTTATCCAAGTTTGGAAGAACCCATGAATTCAGTTGTTCCATACAGTAATTCCTATGAAAGTGGACCAAGTGAAAAGGGTTCCCAAATTAGGTGCTTACAAACACATGAGAAGGTACAATATCCCACCACAAGAGGTTTGAGGCTCTCTGTAGGAGGTTGGGATGTATAGCATAGCAACCCTGAAATGATCATGACAGAAATAATTCTCTTTCTTTTTGCTAACAGGAAAAAGTCAAAGGAGTTGCAGATTCCAATAGAAACCTTGGGAGCAGAAAGCAGGCAAAGGGAGGAGAAGATGAAAAAGAATACACAAGATAAAAGGCATGTGCTTTGGTGGAAGAGGGAGTTTGAGCAGCCTGGCAGTAAAAGCTGTCAAGAAACAAAACCCTGATCTTGTTAAGACAGTCAAGTGATATCAGTGCTTGGCCACAAAATTCAGTGTGTGTCTCTCTTTGTCCTTGCTGTTACTCCTGAAGGCTAAATGCATTTTGGGAATCCTTATTTGTTCTCCAGTACTGAGGGTGCTGCTGGAGACAAATGCTTTTTGAAAGCTGTTCCCAGCTCTTGAGGACCTTGCTTCTGTCCAGTCAAAGCAAAGTAAAGAGAGGTTCAAAATGAAACATAACAACATGTACTTTTAGAGAAGAAACAAAAACAAGTTCAGTCTAGTAAGATCAGATTTAAGATTAAAGGAATTTGGAAGGAGGGAGAAATTAAATATTTCTTACAAAGCTCTCAAAGTAACTGCTTGGCTTTGCCATCGATTTAGTCTTTACCTTGTATGCTGCTGCTGTGAGATACTTTTTAATGCAATTGCCTTTGTAATGGGAAGCACTTATAAACTCTTCTCCACAACCAAGGCATCTGTTAGGTTGCAGCTCCTCCTCATGCTGCAGCTTTATCGTTTTCGTTAATGAGCACTTGCAACGAGCCGAGTTAGATGAAATCTCTGTTGGCGTTTCTTTTCCTCCACAGACAAGAAAGAGAGGTCTACAACTCCCCCAGCTCTCCCACCCAGAAGATAGCTGTGGTGAAACAGGTGAAAGACGACTGCACTGCCCTCCTTACACACCCACTTGTAGGGCATACTCCATCTTGCTTTGTTTCAAGCTGGAAACCTCCTTGTTTCATTAGATTAATTTTTGAGTTTTTCAGCCCCAGTGGTTCCTTGTATCACTCAGTTCCTGTGTCTCAGGGTCTCCACTCCTTGCTCAGTTTTGTTAGTGTGCAAACCCTTATAAATTGTTCAGTGTTTGTTGTCCTAGAAGTTAGAAAAGTGACTTTCAAAGTGATTCATGTCTTTTTTTCACTTTCTAGACCCAGAAATCCAGCTACCTAAAAAACTTCTGCTTCTTTCTTGGGTAAGTAGAATTTTCTCTTTGCATGCACACTTAGTTACATCCCTGGAGCACCATGGAGGTAAGATTGTTCTGACTAGTGCTGGAACACCATGGGAGAAACAGTGAAAGTGAAAAGGAGAAATGTGCTGCAAGTGTAGAGTGTAGTGTATGCAAACTTAGTGGATCAGCAGATTGAAGTAATCGGGGTGCAAACACTGCTCTGGCCTCAGGTACATTTCCTTATGAATCTGCCCACCTGTCACCTCTGAGAAAGCAGCAATTATGTGCATGCTGGCAAATGTCTCCTTCTTGCCTCCTCCTGAAGAAGAAAGGGAGGAAGGCAGCAAGTTTAACCACCTGCTTTTCTCCTCCTGGGTGGTCCATTATCAACCTTTCATTAATCCATTTCTCTGCCATACTCCCCTCACCAGATGGATGCTGGGGGGTTGCTGGTGGACTTTCACCTGCCTGGACCAAAGTAATGTGGACTCCCAGAGCCTTGGGGCCAGTGATGGCATTTCTCTATTTCCCTAGTTTTGGCTGTAGGTTTGAGGAAGATGAGCTATTTATGAGTGAATTCTTCAGTTTGTCACTTTGTGGTGAGGGAACAGCTGTTTCTGAAGTTATTTATAGATTATCTGGTGAAGGCTGGTGGTGTGACAGTCACCAACCATTGCTCATTTTCTTTGTCCCTTTCCACTAGCACTGCAGGAATGTCTCCCAAGACACATTGTCCTTTCTACTATAGCCTTGTAGTGCCTTTGTAAAAGGAAAGTAACCTTCAGTTTGCTTCTGTATGGAAGGAAGCTGTAAGATGGATCTTGAAGTTCCTTCCAGAGAAGAGAGAAGCATTTTTTCACTGTTGCACAGCCAAGCACAATTAGCAAGTGCTTATGGCTTTTTTTTTAATTTGTGAAGCTTCATTTCCATTTAAATTCGAGCATTTTCACATTAGGAAGATGTTCCTGCCAACATGGAGCATTCACCTGTGGGAATGGTATTCCAAAAGGAGCACATAAAAGCATGGCAGGGTTTGTCAGAACAAAACAATGGAGAAGTGGTGTGGACCAAGAGCACTGACAGGAATAACAATGTCCTCAGGCAAATTTGTTCCCTTCAGGCTTCAGTTGCCCACCTGTAAAGTGATGATAGCATTCAGTTTCTCTGCTCTGTGTCCTTATGTGTTTACACCACAAAGTCTTTGGTGGCAAGAGCCATTGTTAAGCGTTAGACTATTGCCAAGGAAGGACTCAATGTTGCCAGCAAGAGGAAGGAAAGATTCTGCTTTGACCAGGGCAAAAAATAGCAAAAGATTATATGTTCTGATACTTTTTAATATTAATAGAGTTTTTTTACAGTGTCTGTGGTTTTTTTTGGGGTTTTTTTGGGTGCATTTATCCTTCTCTCTTGTTGCAGGAACTCCGTGTGGCTGCTTGTCAGGTACCTACTGTCCTGTGTCTGCTTGTGCTTAACACTTCTCTTGGTTTATAATCACCTTCCTGATCCTACCTGGGCATACCAGCTGGACATACTAGACAGTATCTGCCATCAGCCATGGACACACTAAGCATAGAATATTTTACACTCCAAGCTGGATTTCTGTAGGTTTGCCATATTGCTCTGGGAAGACCAGCACTTCAAAATAAAGCATCCAAAAATGAAAAAAAACCACATGATAATATCTGTCTTTTCTGTGAGAAATTAATTAGCTCCCCAGAGGAGTGAGCATGCTCGAGTAGGTCTGAGATACAACAATTGCTTCAACATCCACATTCCAATCTACTCCCCAAATCCCTGAATGTCCTGTCCCCATCGCCATAGGCATGAGTATAGCAAATCTGTAATTAAATCTAAATAGGATCTTCTGTTAATGCAAATGGAAATGACCCCATTATCAGTAGGGCAGCGACAGCTGATAGGAGCTGAAACTTTGTCTTAAAAATGCCTGGTGGCCAACTCGGGCCCAGTCAGCTCTGTGGATCTGTGTGTCAGTCAGCCACCTCTCTGCCAAATGACAGAAGTCCTGCAAGTGGTCTCTCTTGTGCACACAGAGCAATACTGTTGCACACCCATAGTGAGACCCTCCTGAGGAATATGGGGTTTCCCCTTTTGGTCACAGCACAGGGATTGCCTGCAGGCTGTGTCAGGCCCAGCTTTACCTTGGAGGAACCTGTCATGCACAGAGCACTAGTCTGACAGTGTGTAGATTTCAAACATCCTGAACAGGCAGAGATGATCAGTATGACTTCTGTGTGCTTTACTGAGCAGTCAAGTCTCCGTCACTCACCTCAGCATATGAGAAACCTGGACTGAGCTCTCACTGGCCCCACAGAACAGCTCTTTGTGGATGCCTGAGAAGGATTCTGTGCAACCTGAATTCTGGGCTTGGCAGTCCTAAGAGCCCCCCATGTCCTCGTTTTCTACCTTCCAGAAGGGCACTCTGCTCCCTCTGTCCTGAATAGTTTTTGGAAGTAGGCTGTCTGTGATCATGATGGAAACCACGCTACCTCACACTGTCACACCTGATTGCTGTAGGACACCCAGATTGCTTGCCCCAGTTGCAAATTTCTGTGCTTCATCTCTGAAAGGAGACCAGGATTGTTTCCACACAGAGTCCATGCCTACATCTGAGATTAAAAAATGTGTGTCTGTGCTTTGTGTGTCTGTTATCTGCATTTCTAAGTCATGCAGACATCGTGTTTTTTCCTGGGTCTTCCAAATTCACTGCCCATTGGCCCCGCCTGTTTTTTGCTGATCATGTAGCAATGAACTAGAGCTGCAGAAAAGCAAAATATCTCAGAATTTTTTTTTAACTTCCTTCTCATGTTATCTTCTGCTCTGGATATTTTTTCTCTTTTTCAAAGACTGGGAAGAGCATGAAAACCACTCTCTTACGACACAGTATCTCACAAGTCTGTCTTGTCATATGCCCAATTGCTTTTCATGGTAAAGGCAAAGCAATGCATGAATGCATCACCTGATGGAGAAAGGAGCTTAAACAGTCAAAGCTGGGAAAGCAAACCTATGTGAAACATCTATGACTGAGCAAAAGTGTGCTGATCAAAGCACTGTAGCAAAATGTCCTGTTTCTATGTAGAAAATGGGTTTTTCAAGTTAGAAAAAGAAAATTCACAAAAACTATGAAGAGGAGATGATACAGTTGAGGGATGCCCTCCTTATGAGACAGAAGATTTGTAGATATTCATAGAAAAAAGCCTTGGCATACTACAAACAAGTGTGAAAACCTTGTGTAGTATGAAAACCATCCTGATGTGGGATGTTACATGGTACAGCTCCAGCTGCTGCCTGTTTTCCTGCATCCAGCTCAGGGCATCCTTCTAACACTGGCACTCCACATCCAGCTCCTCACACTGCTTGTGAGGCTGGGCCCATGTAGCCTGGGGAAAAATTTGGAAGTCTGCTCCAAGCTGAACATCTCTGCTTATTGTTCTTTGTCCATTTAAAAAAAAAAAAAGAAGAAAAATCCTAAGCCATCTCCATTATTCCTTGTAATTGCCATAACATACAGGTTGTGCTCCTTGTGACAGAAGCCTTTTTAGCAGAAAAAAGTGTGGTGGGGAGTGATTTTTTATTACTGTTGTTCAGCTCTGTGAGTGCAAATTTTTGTGGACATCTTGACCACAGAGCTTAAAACGCGGGATAAAGCAGTGTGCCACTTGATGGTGGCACAAAAGAAAAAAAGCCTGATTGGGCAGCCCAGTTTACAGCCATGCCTGGTGGAGGGAGTGGGGAGCTGCTGCAGGGAGGGCATGTGAGGGCAAGAGGTGTTACAGACAGACCAGTACCTGTTTGCTGCATAAAGCCAAAGCAATTTCCCTGCCTTGTCAGCTGTCAGCTCCTCCTCTTCTCCCCTCACTCTAGGCAGGAGGAAGGGCACTTTCAGCCCCCTGGAGATGTGCAAGAGGGAGCCTTGCAGGGAGCTGTAGTGGAAGTGATGGCAAAGGTGCTGCTGAGAGCAGCCTGCAGCCTGTCAAACCCCAGCATCCAGCCATGGATGCATTACCGAATACATCCTGTGAAAGACTTAAAAAGGCAGACAATATCATTCCTTATCTGTTTGCTTCCTTTGCACATGCTAAATTTTGCTTTTTTAGTTGCTACTCAGTTTATATGCCTGAGGCGTATTGTGTTCAGTGAGGTTTGATTGTGGAATTGTGATGTCGAGTTTGCCACAGATTTCTGTCTGTGGTTTTCCCCAGTTGGGTTTATCTGACCAGTATCTCCTCTGGTAGGACTGTATTAAATCATGACATTTGAAAAGAAAGTTAATGAATTTCCACGTTGGCACTTCACTCCTCTCCCCACTAATTTCAGGAGGGAAAGTGTCCGAGTTTTGATTTTATGCAATTGTTTTTCATGCAGTTTTTTGTACCTTGAGCTGAGGAAAGGCACTGTTTTGTGTGCAGCTCAGCCACATGTCCCTCCTCATCCTCCACAGAGCAGAGGGAAGCCTCGGGACAGGACAGTAGGTCCCTCCATCAGACCCATCAAGTTGGTGGCTTAGAGTGATCTTTCTGCAACTAATCAAAGTTTTCTTGCATCTGTCTTGATTTACTAGATCTTCCAGGAATGCTTAATTGACTGCAACATGGAGAGCTGTCACTTTATATATTATCACTTTAATGCTGGATGGGGTTTTCAGGTGAGCTCCTTCTGGCATAAGCCTGCTTCCATTCAGAAGCTTTATTTTGAGGGCTCTGCAGCATCACCTGTGTGTTCAGCATGCTCTGGGGTTTTGGCATCACTGACGTTTTTATTTCCATTCTAAGCTTTTTTTCTCCTTTCCACTTCTTCCCCACTCAGGTGGGGAAAAGATGTTTGCTGAAATCTGACCACGGTCTCTTGAGGAGCTATGTGGTCATTTTGGTTCAGACTGACTTGCTTGAGATATCCTTCAAAATTTTTGTAGCTGTTTCTCTCTGAATCAGGAAAAGCTGTTTAGGGGGTGTGGGGGTTTATAACTTTGAAACACAATAGTGTTGAATACTCACAGTCTGTCCTGCAAGTGCCTGGAGGAAATGAAGAAAAGGTGCAGGTATAACTGGGCACACTGCAAAACAGGGCAACCTTTCCTGCATGCAGAGGTACATCTGGCCATTTATGCTCTCTGGGACACCCTTTCTTCACTGTTGCACTCTGATTCTGAGGCAGCTTGCTGTTGCTCTAGACTGATTTAAAAAACTTCCAATGCATTGAAATTCATCACCCTAGGCAAGTAAATGCGTAGCTCATATGCTTGCATAACCTGTTCCCCAGCACAACACTGCCTCACCAAATAACAGCCTTGATATTCTGCATCCCACAAAGGACTGAGTGATGTGGATGCAAAAAGTTTAGGTGGATGCACATCTGAGAGCCTGAATAAGTACTTGCAAGAGAAATTTCTTGAAGGTGACCGAATAGGCGAACTGCATTAGGCTCAGGAAATCCTCTGAGTGGAAAATAGGTGAAGGTGGGGATAGCACTCAGGGGATGTGCCATATATATCTTTGTCCTTTTCTTAATTTTCCCTAGATGTTTGACTGTGGACACCATTCTTAGAGATTTTTCATATTAGTTGTATTTATCAACGTGGTCCTAATGAATTTCCCTTTGACCCCAAAATATTCAGGTCCCAGAGAAAACATAAATAGAAGTATATGTGTGGGATGGGGGTCAATAGGACAAATCAAGAAAAGTGAAAATCTCTTAAAATTAAAGTGATTTGAGCCTGCCTAGCCCCACTGGTCTGAAAGGGAAGAATAGGGTCTGACAGTGGCTTTATGTAATGAGAACAATCACAAGGGATGGAGCACCAAACAGGAGTGTACAAGCCACTCTCTGGAAGAGAAAATAAATCCTCAGAATCAACAAAGGTCCAGAGCAGGGCCTGCAACAACTGCAAGGATGCAACAGTAGGACACTGTGCTCGACCTTACTGGGAGGTGCTGCTTGTCAGCCCCAAGAGGGCTTTGGGAAGCCCTTTCCTGACCTCTGAGAGTGACTCACACACACTGCCAGGGGTACCTGTGTAACCAGTGGTAGTCTTACCACTGGTAGTTTTGCTTGACCTTGGAGCACTAGTGGAAACCAAGGTGTCCCTCAGGACAGCAGGATGGTCAGCAAATGAGTCTGCTGTCAGGTCATCTGCCTGGCATTTCCATTTATTGTGGTGTGTCTGAGCAGATGTGCTGACATTGACATCTGTTCTCTGTAGCGGTGCCTGCACACCAGTCCTTCCCGGGAGAACGGGCAGCAGCGACCCCTCGGCTCTTGTACAGACACACTCCTTGGGCAGATAGCTGGGCAGGCTCAGCTATCGCCAGAGAGAGGAGGGAGAGAGAGGATGGCTCCCAAGCTAGTCCTTGATCACAGTGGGCCACAGGTCTAGGTGTTTGCGGGCATCATCTGAGTTACCAGAGGCTACAAGGGTTAACGCCAGTGATTTCCATATCAAAGGGCTTTCTGAATAAGTACCAGAACAGACAATTCCCTCTTGAGTGTTCTGGGTGGTTTTTTTTGGGTTTTTTTGTGTTTTTTTTTTTTGGTGGTTTTTTTCTCCTTTCCAGAGGGAGTAATAGCATAATCCTTTAAAAGAAACCTTGATAAGGCAAAAATTTGGCTCTGGATTGAGGCTCATAACATAACCATAGATGGACAACCTTAAGCAAGCAAGAAACATGTAGGCTCAGAAAAAGAAGAAGATTAAATAATTTCTTTCTTTCTCATGGTGAAAAGTGCCCAATGTCTTCTAAAATAACTTATATATCCATTGTGCATTAATGTATTGGTTAAAAGTCGAAGAACTATGCTTTAAAGTCTGAGCCACACCATCTGGTTGTCTCCCTGCTCAGTGCCCTAAGCATATGGCCAGAGAGAGCATATTTCCTTTTCCCTTCTCTCCTGTCTCCTTTTTTATTCTGCCTAGCCTCATTACCTTAGATTTCCTTACACTGAATTTATATGCATAAACCATTCATTTGCCTTCTCTCTTAATATAGCTGCACGATTCTGAACATCATTTAGGTTGGACTGGCAACTCCACATTTTGCCTTGTCAGAAAAATTATTCACATTAATGCCTATTCATTCCGGTAAATCATGATATACAGGGAAGAAAATTGGTCCTAAGGATGTTCTTTGTGTCACATTACTGCCTTTTTTTTTCACCAAAGACTGTTTTCTTGTCAATTCACTCTTCTGTTTTCAAACTCCCATGTTCAGAGAAATTGTGGTGATAAGGTAAAGCTGTTATCTGCTGATATAAATGGCTTTGGGTATTCATGTGCTATAGATTTTTTTTTACTAGATACCTCTTCACTTGAGTGAAACTCCTTGAATAAGACTGCTTTCATGCTAAATAACTTGAAAAGCACACTGAAGAGCATATTTTTTGCTAAAACTCCATTAGTTATGTTGGCCTTAAGGTGTGGATCCCTAGTGGGAGTATTTCTCTGTCTTATGTATATATATTAACTTTAGCAAGAAGATATGGCTTCACCTATCTTTGCCTCTAGGCAGTCTGACTGCAGTGTTTTTCTGTCTGTAGAAAACACCTCAAGCTGCAAAGAAATGAAGGTCCAGCTTTCTGATTTTTGTAATGGTTGTAGTGAAGAAAATATTGCGAGCACTGTGCAACATGCACTTCTATTGGACCTCTTCCCTGAACTTCTTATATTCAAATACCTCACCTAGCATCAGATTTGGTTAATATTTCTCCCTCCCTTGAGCCATTCAATCTAGGTTTGTGTCCAAACCTTGAGGCATCACAGCCTCAAGGTATTTTTCCAATGTAGGTCTGCTGGGCATTGCTCATGACTGTTTGCACACACACTGCAGAATTAATGCCCACAGAGACATATCAGTGCAATGTTACTACCAGAATACTGGGTTTCTGTGGAAAGCAGTTGATTTTCAAGGGGACAGCTAGGTCCTGCATAACCATCTCTCCAGCAGAAATTGAATTCTCAGTTGTCTTTCTATATGTGATTCTTGAGGGAAACAAAAAGGCCTTTTTTTGTGTAGCTCATTGTAGCCTTTAGTACCATGATTTGTCCAAAGTCAGGGGTGGAACTGAGATAATTGTTTTTGCTTCCAGGGAGTTGCTGTGGTGTTATCTCAGTTTTAGTGCTAACCAACACAGCCCACAAAAATCAAGTGTGCAGAGAAAGAGACGTGCCAATGTCCTTAACAGAACTTCTTAATAAAAGGATGTTTAGCCTTGGTTGACTCATCCAGATGCAGCAAGGTTTCACAAAATAGCAAATACACCAGCATATGGTAGGGACTTGATGTTTTCATTTGAGTTCTACTGGTGACACAATCCGACAGCAGAGATTTGGAAGAGAAATAAACCACCCCAGCATGGAAAGAAACTACAGTACAACTGCTCAGTAGGAACACTATGGAGACAGCCTACTACTTTCAGGAATGAGAGCAATTTTGCTGCCTTTCACCAGCAGAGTAGGGAAAGCTGAATGCTGCTGGGAAAATATGGACAGTAGTACATAATACATGTGAAGTGTTTTGCACAGAGTATAGAACAAAATGACCAGCATATCAGCAAGGAATATTTTACCTCCCTGATATGGGAAATGCTGTGTTAAGTACAACTATTACAATTGATTATTTGAAGGAAAGATGGTGTTTAGCTCTGGGCTTTGGCTTGACACTTGAGGTATGTCTAGAGTTTTTCCTAGCTCTGCCATGGGGGTCTAGGGCCATGGGGGAAGCATTTAGTAGCTGCCAGATTCAGTTTCAAATCTATAAAATTCAGACCCAAATTATTTGTTCTGCTCTATCTTTTGAAGTGGGCAGGTTTTTCAAAGCCCAGTATGCACTGGTCCACAAAAGAATCAATGTGTATTTGAGCTGTGCCCAACATGACTGCACCCCAGCAGAGGAATGTCTGTCTGTAGAGAAGGAGAATGACCTCTTTAGGTCACTTCACTCCACCAGCCACCCAGGGATAGAAAAATGCTTGCTGGGGACTATCCTCACTCCTTGAGCATCCCAGTGAGCAAGTGAGGTTCCAACAAAAGACCAAAGCCATGAAAAACACAGCAGACGTGAAATGCCTTCACTTCAGTCAATTTTGTAAATTGCTGCTCCTTCGGTGGCCCTGATAAATATCTTTCTTTTTATGTTGAAAAATTATTAACTGGTGTGAGTTGCCATGGATGCGGCACTTGGTTTATTGCAGACTGTGCCTCTTACTGTGCTGGACCTCATTCTCAGCACTCTCCTGGGCTTATAAATATTGAGTAAATTGGCCCACTTTTTTCTTGGAAGTCACAGGCAAAATTGCCACTAATTTAAAGGTGTAGGCTCAGGCCCATTATATTCTGTTACTTTTTTTATAACATCGATCACCTCTGTTCTGGCAGACCCTTGATTCTGCCTAGCAAGTCAGGCTTCCACTCAGGTACAAATAAATCTAAAAAAACAATAAAAGAAAAACCAAACATTTCCCTCTATAAGCCAACACAGGAGGCTGTTTGGTTTGGGAATGGTTTTGCTTGGGACTCCATGGTGAGTGTTCTCTTGAGTACACAATAAACTGTAGAAACTGTAGAGAAACTGCCTCTGCATTGCAGCAAGGTATTTGAAGAAATCAAAGTGATCTGCATATAGTATGTTGTTTAGCTGCAGTAGTTTTCCAGCTGGCCACAGTGTCAGGGACTAAGTGGATGGTGCTGACAGATAAACATTTGAGAATTGCTTGGACTGACTATAGCTGCAATTACTGTAATGAGATGAAATTTGTCTTTGGCCTTCTCAGAAGTTATTTCCAAAAAAATGGATAGTGATAGGGTCTAAATCTTCAAAGCCAGTTGGCAATATTGCTAAAAATGTACTATGGAAATTTCCTTGTACTCAGTTGTTTGTTCTTCCTCTGCTCTAAACCATTATCTTTCTTTTCAGGGGAAGGAATACTGCAGAGGCACAGACGTCAATACAAATAATTTTTTTCTCTACAGTTTAATCTTTAGCATTTCTTCAGTGATTATAAAAAAAACCCTGAAACCCAACAACAAACAAACAAGATTCTCAACATTTAAGGGCCACTCTTGAATTTGAATTTTCTGACCATCAGATTTTAATCTTCCTCTTTATCCACCTGTTTAATTCAAGCCATGCAAGGACATCTTGGATTGCCATGGAGCAGAGTCTCAGCAGGGCAGGACCTACTCTGCAAGATGATCTACATTCATAGAGCCTGGGGCAGTTTTCATGCAGGCTTGGTCCTTTGTATTTTGTAAGGTGATTTTTGGTACCTGCAGTGGTAAAAGCTTCCCAATGAATTTCCTTGTTTTTTCAAAATCTTTGAAGCTGTCTACAGTTGGTGCTCCCATCCTGTTTAAGTGACTTGCATGTCAAGACAAGAGATGTCTAAAGCAGAGAAAAAGGATAATGTAGTGACTTGTCCAAAGTTGCTTTAAATAGTATTATTTTAATAACTATCCATTATTATTATTAGCTATTCTATGCTGACAACTTTCATTTGTTTTAAACAAAGAGAAGACAACATGGAATTTCAATTCTCCATCCTTAGGACTTGTTACATCCCTCTCACTCACCCCAGTGTTGGTAACCCTGATTCAGGACAGCATAAGTCAAGAGAGAACTAGATCCACAGCTACCTTCCCTGAATGGACAGACAGCCCAGTTCCCTACTGGGATGGTCAGAAGAAGAAACTGTTTGGTTTTCCAGGCTGATTAAACTGCTCTCCCTTCCCTCCCTGCTTCCTGCACCCATTTTACACTCTCAGCCCGGAGGGTACCTATGTGTCCCAAGATTCAACCCGTCTCAGCTGGCACAAAGAAATAACCAGGAATGAGACAAAAGTTGGCTGAGAGGACCTGAGATAAGAATACATTGTATGCAGGGCCAGCATGCAATTCTCAAAGGTTAGGTATAGGTTTGTCTTTTGTCTGCAGTCACACAGGTTGTGGCCTTGCTTCGTAATATTGCCCTGCTAAAATCATGGCTGTCCTAATACTGGGATATTTATGTTTCATCTGAGTGAGCACCAGCAAGTGCCTATGCCCTGTCCCATCCTATGCCCTGCAGAGTGTCTCAGGTCCAGCAGGATGCCCTTCACAAGAGCCAGGATATGAGTTCTGGACTCATGGCTTCATGCAATTAGAGACTTAACCCTCAAGATCCTCCTAATTCTTTTTTTTCCCCCAGACACAGTGCCCATGCAAAGGCATGTTTCCAACTGGCAGTCAGTTCTCTGGGACAGAGAGAAACAGAGAGACTAGGTCTCTCTCAGGTCTGCTCCTTGCTTCTTGGCCTGCTCAAGCAAAAAATAAATCATCTTGCAAACTGAGAGGTTTTTATCCTGTACTGACTGAAGTTTTTCAATAGTGGTAGAAAATCAGGGCAAAGGGGAAGCAAATTCGGGAAGAGAACAGCAACAACACACAAAGGATGTTCTCAATATTTGTAGACTACTGGACACAGGGTGATTGGAAATAATGTAGGGCAAGTGCCACTTGATGAAATATTGTATGGGTTTGACTTTAAATAAGATTTCATAAATCTTGGCTTTGAGAAGGGAAAGAAGAGTAGGAGAATGAATCATCCCGAGCAATTTCAGGGTAGTTTACACAGTCTGACACTTTATGTCAAGCCACCCAGTTCTCCTATTTTTAGTACAACTAGAGATGGGTCCGAAATGTGAGGATTAGAGGTAATACTTCCCAGCATTTGCAGATCTTTGGATAGAGATTTTTGGCTCAACTGCCAGCAAAGATTTGTAGAGATTGGAAGAAAAATTTTTTTCAAAGTTTCAGGTTGCATTGGGTTTCAAGGCTTTGGTTCAGGAATGTTTTGGCAAATCAAAGCCAGAAGTATCTGAATGGTGAGAACAAAGGAAACAAAGGTTTCAACCTGGTGATAGGTTTGCTGTTATTCAGTACAATGCTTTATCATGATTGAAGCTAGCATATGAAGTCCAAGGTAAAAGAAACTACTAGCAGTACACTGTTACTCTTATTTCAAAATTAAGCTATACAACAGCTACAGCTAGTAACACTGAAATTTTGGAAGAACAGAACAATTGTAATATCAGTTTGTTAGACACAACTTGATTTTAGTTCTTTAAAGGTTCAGGTGCTAAAATTCTTATCACTTTTTCTTATATTTACTTATATTTGGAGGGGAATTTTAAATATATCAGGCAATATTGATTCTTCCATCAGTAAGCAAATATCATGGATGATAACTATGGCTGTTGTATCTATGAGGGGAAAATATTTTACCTGTAAAAATGAAAAATCCGTATGCAAAGACTAATTCTTGAAGAAAGAAGTTTTGCTTCTTTCCCACTTCAGAATTTATATGGGCTTGTTTTTCCCTGGTTTATTTCGTGTTTTGTATTGCTCTGATGGATGATTTTTGACAGCGTAAAACAAAGGCTGGTGTTCCCGACATTAAGGCAATTTGTGTCAGCCAAAGGTTCTGCCTAGTGGTGTTTTCTGTTCCACTTGCTGTGCCAAGGTGGCACAGCACAAGCACCATCCCCTGCAAGGTGCTCACCCTTTCAAGCTTTTCCCAGGTACCCAATATTTCATGTTAGCCGTGGAAAGCCAAGCTGCAGGGAGCAGTACAAGCACAGGGCAACAGCTGCTTCTGGAGCCCATGAGCCCAAATGACTGGCTTTCCTCTCCATGTTACACTAGAAAAGGTGACATTATGGGGCAGGAAAATCTTGTGGTATTTCTTGAGAAAACAATTAAAAAAGTGATTGTTTTCTGCAAGGCTTTCATTCAAATAATTTTGCGGCCATTTCGAATAAAACCAAAGCTGCTCTAATATTGACTTGATTAGATGATTTCACTTCAATGAAACTATACCCTTACCAAGCACATGTGTCAGAGCTGCTTATGTTCATGCCCACAAAGTGAAGAAAAACTTCAAATTAATTTCAGCTAATGCATTACAAGTTAAAAAAATTGCATGTGTGAAATAAGAGAGAAAAAACCAAAAGCTGGGGAAAGCTACTTTAAATTCCAGTTTCTGCTTTTGAGAGTCACAGGATCTTGTACATTCATGTGTCTGAAAGAGCAGAGACCTATTTTCTACAGTATTTTGGCTTTGGATGGTTAAGAGAGGGGAGGGATTATTTTGTTTTGGGGGAAGGAATCTATTTTCTGGCAGACTGTGAGGCACAGGAGATTTCAACAAGAATTTGCCAGTTAACAACCAATAGACATAAGAGCCTTTCTAGCACACAGAGGAAAGGTAGATGAAAGGAACATCTTCTTCACTGCATTATTCATCCATTGTTAGACAGTTGAGTTTCCCATTGAACAGGCAGTACTGGATTTATATGGGGTGCTGTAGTGCATGTAAAAAAAATGAAATATTTTAAGAATATATATATATATATATATATATATATATATATACTTTTTTTTTTTTTTTTTTTTTAAAAATTAACATCTTCTAGGGCAATTTTTCAGCAGTACACTGGAACTCTCAAATGCTCTTTCTGCCAAGCTGCTTTCCATCTGGGTGGCCCTTGGGATTCATGAGGAGAAGGTGATTCATGAGAGTAGAAGGAGCTGCTTCCTTCTCTGACACCAAGCACAGGCCCTTTTCTAGCCTAGGCTACAGGCACCAGTAACACTGTCATCCACCCCTAGCACCTCCTCCCTTGACATGCCACACTGTCCAACTACTTGCTCACCTCAATGTCTCCCTATGATTAATCCAGTTGAAAATTGAACGAGCTGTGCTGAGGATACATTTCCCGGGGGACACCTCCTACAAGGCAGCACAGAAAAATTTGTGCTAGAATTGACTCCCTGCTTTTTTACACTGCCCCAAGGCTACACCCCAGCAAACTTCTCACAAAAGCAATAGCTAACCTTTGTTTCATACTGTAAAATTCTCCCCTTTGGTAAGTGACAGCACAGCCCTCATATTCTGACAGACACTTCAACTGGTAGAGAACTCTAGAACAAAAACAATAATTGTGCCTTAGAGATACAAGGGTTTCATATGGGGCTCAGAGGAGTTTCATGGTCTCTGTCAAGTGGTAAATGATACCCATGTGGACAGTGCTGCCTGCTCTGAAGGACACATCTGCTCCACCTGACCTGGAGGCCAGAACCTGTTTGCTGGAGCAATTGCAGTCAGCTTAAACAGTAGGAGACCACATAGTCTGATAATAATACTGTAATAATTACTGTAATTATTACTAGTTTTTCTCCAGCCAAACAATGAGAATTTAACTGATTTCTGTCCTTCAGCATCTACTATGAGAGGTTTGGTACCTTTGACAGCAATAGTCTGTCTATTCTTTAGCCGTATTTACCAGTCAAAACATATTGAGAATGATGATATTTAAAACCAATCTTGTAAAACGAACATGATATGTCCAAATCTAAAGTACAAGTATTTTATGGAGTGTTTGCAATCTAAATTCCTGAAATGGAATCTGCTGGCTTCTTTTGCTGCCCCACAAGATGACTCTACTATAACCATAAGGCTTGGCCAGTAAAAAGCAGCAGGGCATATTACTTGTCACTATATATAGGAAAGCCCATGCACAAGCAATTCTGTGGCTGGGGCTTGGCATGCTGAAATAAGTCAGGATAATACAAGGTTGTGGTTCCCTCAGTAACTATATTTCAGTCACAGTACATGTACACAATAAGACATAAAAGTTACCATGGCATACTGTGATACAAAATGTTATGCATGCCCAAGGGCCTTTGAGTTATGGTTTTTGCAGGAGTTAATTTGGTGCTGTTAGTGGAGTGATTCTTTTAAAGATGCAGTCAAGGTAACATTTTACATTTAATTTCCCCATTGCCGTTCTCTTTGGCCTTGTCAGCTGTAAGAAGAAATCAATGGTGCATAAATCTCTGCTCATGTAACTAGGTAGAAGCACTGGAAGATGCACAGTAGGAAGGGCACAGACATGACTGCATCTACTTCAAACTTCGTGAGGCTTGACAGTGTGCTGCATTAAGGATTTCTGTTTCCTTTCCAGATCCTTAACCACAACCAGTAGGAAGGAACCAGTAGAGACTCATGTCTCAATATAGAGACATATTGTTACAAGTTACTTATTCACTACATCTAGTAATGGTCTTTTGTTGTTTGACCACATCACTGGTTCACCTTCAAACAGTTTCTCTCCAGAGCTCTTCACTCTCTAGCTAGATATTTTCCATACACAAATACAGAAATTCTCTTCAGGTACTGTTATTCATGATATGGCTTAACAAAGTGTTCCCTCTAGGGGTTTCTGTTGGAAAAAAAAATAGCTAACAATAAAGCATGAGGGAAGTAATATAACAAGCATTGTAGTCCCACATTTGGGATGCCACAGATTGGTTTCTCACTAAGTGGCAGAACTCTTCTTATTATTCCCTCCCTCCTTCCCACTTGACTGTAACTCCAACAGTAAGCAGAATTAGGAAAATCGAGCATTGTTTGTGAGAATGTGTATCAATAGCTTTGGAAGTCTTTCTTAATTTAGTCCTTCTGATTATCAGTTATTTTATACACGACAGATGCACCCGCAGTAGTGACCCAGACATGAGCACATTTCTCAAAAAAAGCAAGTTTCATTAGCAGAGACACAACAGATGTTCTGTGAAATTTAGACGTTGAAAAGCAACCGGAATTTGTTGGTAAAGCTCGCGTTTCCAAGTGATAGAAGAGGATAGCAAAGCTCCTATCTCTACTGTACAATCCTTCATCTGTCGCTAACCCCGACGGCTGGCGTTTTACATATTGCATTTCATGTGCTGAGCCAAACAGCAGTGGGTATGAGTTACTCACAGCACTCCCAATTCCAGGCAAGCAATAGCTGAAACCCAGAGATTTCATTAAACTAAAGAGGGAAGCCTGGCTTTTCGTAGTCTTCACGTGGGAGAAAATATCGTGGCCTAGTTAAACAGCTGCAATTATATTTCCATTTGTGATTGTGAAGAAGCATGAGGTTTTGTTTCCAAAAAGGAACAAGTTCACACAGATCTACTGGGAGCTGGAAGCACTTGATGTCTTTGGAAAATAGGTCATTACTATGTTTGTGCCTAATTTGAGGTAGTTAAATCTCTAGCACTGCCCTGATTGCCACAGAAAATAGTGTGTGGCAGAGAGGTGAGATTTTTGAGAATACAGACTAGGTATCCAGCCTTATTGTGCTTTCCACTGAATACTGATAGAGAGAAAGACTGTTCTGCCTTTTATTCTGCTGTGTATCTATTTATGCATTCCTCTTACAGAAGCACCTAAGAATTTCTGCATCCATATTTGAGGAGATAATCTTTGCTGTGTTTCTGCTCTGGACACTATCACAGCCACAGAGAAGGGGGACATTTGTTTTTGTAATGACTATTTTATTACTTCCTTGCTCTCCTCTGTGCCTCTCCTAGGAAATCATACCCTTGTTATATGAGGTGGCAGGCCACAGGTGATGTAGCACTTTTTCCATGGGTTCACCCTCACCTCTCCTTCTCAGAAGAACCATTCCTCTGCAACCACATCCCTCCTCTGTCAGCTCCTGCCTGCTCAGCTTCAGGGATTCCTATTACACAGCAAAACCAAGCCAGTGATTTACATGAGGGACAGAAAGTCCAGAAATCCATGCAGTGGTACAGCATTTCTGAACCAGAGCCTCTGGCTGAACAGGGGAGAAGGGCAATGAAGATTGCAAATCTTTAGCCATCTGTCCATATCCACCTGAGTGTGAGATGAGGACAAGCCCCCTCCTTAACTACCCACTTGCTGAATGTCTGCACTGGAGCCAGAGAACAAGGCAGCCTTCTGGCAGCTCTGATGGCCTTTCATCCATCCCAGGTCAGCAGGAATTCCAGCAATGTGCTGGCTCGGTCACTTCAAACAGCTCCATCCCACCTTACAGAAGTACATCGAACACTATGACAGAGTAAGGGATACTTTCAAGATAGCAGAGGTACTTTCCCTGTCATGGGGAAAGCATGATCACAGTGTGAAGAAGCTGCTCCCCTGCCCACTGTGCTCAGTGGAAGCCCGGGTGAGGCATTCAGTAGTCTGTGGGGTTAAGAGGCTATGAATTATCTGCATCCAGACAGATGAGCTCTGCAATCCAGCCTCACTAATACCTTCAACAGCAGGTGTGTGAACCCAATCAGAGTTTGTGCACCTCGTTTGCTCATGAGCAATGATGGAAGGGAGGCTGGGAGGCAGCAGACCGAAGAGTTCACCTTTGCCATCAGTGTCTAATGCTGCACTGGCTGCCTGTGTTTGCTTTAAGCTCATGTAGCTGCTATACTGACTGGTAGAACTCTGTATATTTGCATTATTTTGGATTGGGAAATTGTTTTGGAACAAATAAGTCCAATGCCCTGTGGGTTTTCATACAGTGGTGTTTTTCCATAGTAAATTATATTTTGCTCAGTAGAATCTGAGCCAAGAAAAAAATGGTTAGCACCAACTTCATTTATCACTGAATATGTGGCCAGAAGCTAAAAGTAGCCAACCAACACAAGTTAAAAAATACTATAAAATGCAAAATTGCCTATTTCATGCAGGTTGCTTGGTGGGAAATGTTCTCTCTGGGTCCCTGGAGACATGTAAAACTAGCATGATGAGCGTGAGGCAGTGCCAAGTGAAGGATGAGGACCCACAGGAGAGACCCAAAACCTGAGCAAAAAGACAATTTGCATGTAGTTTCTCCAAGACATCAGGGCACAACCACATAAAATAGTAAGATGCTTGCTAGGAAATCGTGGCACAATGTCAAATGCTCCCTGCGTGCGACACTTTTTCTACTAGTCCATCCATCCATCCATCCATCCATCCATCCATCCATCCATCCATCCATCATGCTGTCTCCAGACATGTAGTAAAATTTCTATTTTGCCTGCAATTCACCCCTTCAACCCTGTGACCAGCCACCAGTGGCACTGACCTAAATGGGACAGACAGGTGCATTATAGAAGAAGATGATTTCAGAGCACCAAAGCAAATATTCATCCTGGAATTCAGAAGCATTTTGGAAAGGTATGTCAAAATGGGACTGGAAACGCTGTGGGTATCTCCATACAGTGGCCAGTTGCTTCTCCAGAGGCTGCAGCAGGCAGGGTGCTGGCAGTCCTGAAGTGAGTTAGGTGAAAGACAGTTGAGTGATCTCTGCTTCACAGTGTGGTTGATAGAGCTGTGAGTATAAACCTTCAAGTCAGAGACACAGTTTCTGTCAGCCTTTCAACACATAAGAGGAAAAGGGTTCAAGGATATAGGAGATAAAAACAGTGAAAGTAACATAATATTCAAGAGCTCACCACAGCTAGAAGAAAACAGAGAGAGCTGTTTGCTGTCATCCCTCATTAAAATGCAAAGCAATGTCTTTGTGGACTCTGTAAACATGACTATTCCTTCTTTTCTCCTTGTGATCTTCAAACAGATATAAAACTCAGGTATATCAGCTTCCAGAGGGGATACAACCAATACAAAGAATTTTTTCAAGAAACATAAAAAAATATATCTTCAGCATATGTCTTTATGTAATGGAAGTTGGGATGCAAAAAGGGGGGGAATTTAGCTCAAGCATATCCTGCCCATTTTGGAGAATACCATGGTTTAAAAATTGCCTGAGTACTGTGCAAAAGAGCACTAAAAGGATTCCACATCATATTTCTTCACCAGCAAACATGCAGCAGCCGAGTCTTTAGGGACTTTTCCTGCTGTTTTAATCTTTCCTGAAAAGCTTGTTATTCTTCAGTTGAGAAATATTCCAGGAGATGTTCCTCCAGGTACACTGCTCACTCTTACCACTCTGCCTTCTGCAGAGTTTGCAATGGGTGATGAGCACCCCTGTCACTGCAGCTTTAATACAACACCCCTTTTGATCTGCTTATCTAATGATGCCCCATGCAGGGGCAAAAGGGTCTTCATTTCCTTTAGTCTCACACCTTTTCTCACCTTCTGCTCTGGGTGCTGCTCTGCTGTGCTTTGATTGGTATTTTCCTCCCGGTTTGCAGCAGTTTTAATGAGAATGCCCTTTGTAAACTCTGAGAACCACGGACACTCCCATTGCTCCTAGAAAGACAGCTGAAAGATTGAGCCAGCTTTGGAAAATGTAGTGTCACCTTCTACTTTCAGCATCAGTGACACCATTTAGGAACAGAGCATGACATGTATCCAACCAAGTGGAAGTGGGATGGAGCAAAAATGAGAAATTAATGTAACACATATGGTTTTATTTTCCCTCTAAATCATGTTCAATTTAGGCCATAATGATTTATTCTAAAAGCACATTTAACTCCAGTTTAGTTCTATATAACAGAACAGATGGGGGAAATCCACAAAGCTGTACTATTCTACATAAATAAGAATGATTGCATTCATATCCTGATGTTTTTTTTCCTTTTTCTCATCTCCATCCATCTTTAGGTATTTCATTTTTATGCTCAAAATAAAATAAATTCACAAATAATTTATGGTCTGAATTTATGTGGTGTTATTTGAGGAAGAGGGGTGAGTTTTCAAATTAGCAGGTAGCCATTGCTGTGCAAGGGCAACTTTTCTGCTGTCCCCTCTTCCTCCTCTTGTCCTGTATTTGTACAGGAATACCATTGTTGGTATAGGGCCTACATTGTTTCGAGTTCTGCTTGCAAAGAACGCACCGATCGCTGGAGAGAGAGGGATTACGTGTATTCCCACAGCTGTGCTGGCACAAGTGGAGATGCTGGTGCATCAACATTGGAGCTACCAAAACAAAGGCAAACAAGGCTGTATTGTTTCAATTCCATTATGGAAAACAAGAGAGAATGTTTTTCTTTTCCACTCATGAAGCAGGAGAAAAGCAATATGACCACAGTTTTTTAATAGCCAGTAGGGGAAATCAGCATCTTAAAGAATTACTAGGAAAAGAAAAATCTCCCCTTGAAAAATTAAGACTACTGCAAATACCCTAAGGCTTCCTGTTGCTTTTATTCCCGTTTGCCAGGCTTGCTTCCCAGGCCCACAGCCTCCAGCCAAAGCAGGGGCTGACAGCAATTGCCTTTGCCACACTGGTCAGAGCTGAGGATGGATTGCCAGCCCAGCACAAGAACTGCTCTGAGCCAGCAGCCCACTCTGGCCATTTCCACCAAAGAATTTTACAGCCCTGGAAATTATTCTGGACTGGCAAATGACATTATTTTTATGGGCCATTGGCTCATTGCAGCACTTTGCTCCATCCACTTTAGCATAATATGTCCTTTTATGCACTATTTTAGCACCCTGTTATCTCAGCTCCATACAGAAGCATCCTGCCATAGCTCTGTCTCCTACAATGTGGGCAATATGACTTGAGAGCACTGTGCATTAGCCTCAGCACTGCTCACCAGGGATTGGGAGGCCAAAGACCATCATTGCCCAGGGCAGGGACTGTTCATGGACCTCTGCAAGGGCTTTGCCTCCTCCTTGTATGTATATATATATTTATATATAATATATGATATATAACTAGCCCAGTCATTGAATTTAAAAATTCAATTCAGATATCTTTAGACCTATTTGAAGTTTGTCACTGAGAACATCAGGAACTCAGAGAAGACAATAGCTTTCTAGAGGTCTATCTTTCAGAAAGTGCAAAAATTAAAATTTAATTAAAATTAAAATTTTAAAATTAATTAGAACTAAAACTAAAATTAAGTATCCCTCTGACACTCTCACTCCTGCTCTGGCAATAGGTCAAACACTATAAGACATGAACCCCCATTGGTGGCTGTTCATTAGCCACGCTTCCAGGGCTATGCCAGCCCTTATTCTCCTGAAAAATGCATAGATATAGTTGGTAACTCTTTCCAAAAGTCCATAAGCAAATTAGAAGCCCAAAAGTCCTATTTTAGAAGACCAGGAGTTCTTTTTCCAGAAGTTCATTTATTAATCCCAAATAATCAGCATTTCAGAAGTGTAAAGGTGAAAGACAATGTTGGATGCTTTTTTTAATTAGAAAGATTAATACCATTGAAACCAATAAAAATTCAGCTGGATTTATTGATATTCTAGCCATGGACCTGAGCTCAGGAGGTGAGAGCTCACTTCTAATTAATTAATTAATTGATCACTTGTTATAATGAGTCTTCTAATTATTCAGAGGTCTTTCTGCATTTTTTTACTTGGTATTTTCAGACCTGGCCCTGCTGGCTTTTACCTCCATCTGCTTCCTCAGCATGACTTGATCTCAATTCCAATCTACTTTGTTATCTCTGTTACCTCTTTGTCTTTGCCTTTCACTGTTCTGCTCATAATTATCCATCTTCCCTTCTCTCCCCACACTAATTTCCCAAACAGCAAGACCTGACCTGTTTTTGGGCTGCCTCTGTTGCTGCCGGGCCATCTTGAGGCACATCTTGCTGCCAGCTTCACAGGTTTCTATGCAGACAAAAATGTCACCTTAGTTCATAAGTTTCTGGTTTCAGACAATTACAGGAGTTGGTAAACATATTCTGTGTACAAACAGGTCTTAAAATAGGAAAAAAAACAAAAGCCCAAGGTGGGCATTTTAGCTAGTGGCTCTTTTGAGAAAAGCAGTTAGATTCTAGTGTGGCAGATTCTGCTGTGCACCATGGTGGCACTGACATCCCTAGGACAAGTCACTGAGAAACAAATGCCACAGAGCACTTCATTCTGCCATAAAACTGCTCAAAGTTTAGTTTTTCATATACATTAAAAAATATTTCTAAAAAATTCATATTAATTCATTTAATTAATATTAATTTAATTTCATATACATTAAGAAAATTATATTTTTTTTGTACAACTGCACAAGGCACATATCTTCTATAAAAGAAAGGCTAGCAAAGTAGAAGTAATAATGAGTTTTGTTTTTGACTTCCACTAGTGTTTTTCCTCTTGGATTTCTGGCCTGTAAGATGGGCTCCTGGAAAAAATAATGTGTGCAAACAATAAGGAAAGTGCAGAGATTAATTCAGTATTCAAAGACTTCTATTTGTGAAGTTTTTTATATGGAATTCAAAATATCACATTCATTTTTTAGTGGAAAAACTTAAAATAAAAAAGAACTGTGTACGTATCAATCTTGAGTACCAAGGGAATTGTCCTGTGTTTTTCTGTCCCTTGTGTATTCCATTTCCACCATTCAGATTTGTTCACAAACTTCCTTAGCCATCAGAAATGAAAACTGTTAGGAATTCAAAACTCTCTTTCCTGTCAAACATCTGCATAGAGCTTTGTTCAGCTTCAAAGCTAAAGCCAACTGTGTTTAATATCTGAATTTGCCTCTGAACCAGCAGCAGCAGCAACTGACAGTAATAAAACCCTACAGGAAATAAACTTGGAGTAGAGCATATGTGAGCCAGGTCTTGGGTAGATCTATGTTAAAAGCCAGGATAAAAGGCAAAGCCAAGAGGACTTTGCATCAGCAGGTTAAAGCGTGGTTGCCAATTGCTTGCTGGAATTAAAGGATCTTAGAGAGCTGCTCTATTCATCCTCCTCACACAGTCACACAGAGACTGCTAGGCTTTAAGTCAGCCAAGGGTCTTATATTCCTAGCTATTTTGGTGCATTCTGAAATTGTCTCTATTCTTAATACTCTGTAGTCATTAAATTACAACCAGCTGTGTCCTGTCACTGACTTTTTTTTGCAAACTGTTTTTAAAATGTAGTGCTTGCAGTTCATAGATGTTTGGCTATCTGAGAGCTGAATAATAAAACAGCATATAACAGAGCAGAGGGCAACACATGATCTTGTCCTGTAGTATTTTGCAGTTGATATGAAATGCAATCAAAACATTGAAGGGTCTGGACACTGAGGAAAACTGATCATGAAAGAAGTTGGAGGCATGAAGGAAGTTAAAGCACAAACTGGCTTTGCTTAAGTGAACAGGAGTGATATTTTGACATGTCATTTAACATTTCCCATATGGCTTCAACTAGAGTTTATTTGAAACCTTTCAAAACTTTTTCCTTGTGTGCAAAATGACCCTTTACAACAAAGGAGAAATAAAAAATAAAAACCCACCATAAACCATTTGGCCATTAAAGCCATTTTAATTAAACAATTGAACTGGCCTGTGTGTCTCCCAGGTGGGAAAGTCTGGGATGCTGCTTTTAAACAGCAGCTGCTGGCAGAGATGTGTTTGCTGCAAGCAAGAGGTGAGATTAACCCCCCTGCTCAGACCTATCCCTGGGCTTCAGGGGAGATCACTCAGTTCTGACCACATGAATCTCCTTTCTGGTATGTGGTACACGACCACATGAAGATAAAGATTTTTAAAAATAACATCTGATGCTGAGGCTGTCAAAGTGTTTGTGCACAGAGCTCGGGCTGCTATGCAGGAGCATGATTTTGTAGCAGTCGGGAGCTCTGTGCTTTTTGAAGGTATGGGTCAGAAAGGGTATGGCATGCTCAACAATCAAAACCAAACAACTGCCTTTGAAAGCCAGGAGCCCGAATATGTGAAAATCCTAAAGTCTGACTATTTCCTTTCTTCTTCTAGACCAAGTTTCCACCCAAAGTTCAGGCTGCAGAACAGTGTTATTTGCTGTGTGTCACCATATGGCTCCCTGAGCACTGGAAACTGGTGGGAGCTGTGTACAGCACAGATATTGACTGGCACCTATCAGAAATCACTGAGAGCAGGACAAAAAAATAAAAATAAAAAAGGAGGGGGGGAAAATAAAACAAATTAAAACATGAGAAATTGGGATACTTCTGCAAATAAGTGACCAAAGAAACTAGAATTTCGTACAAAGAGATATTTGCAATGAGTAAACAAATAAGTTGTTCTTCATCCCAAGTGACCTTCATCTGCCTTGCAGCTAATTGCAGCCTTAATTAGCCCTTGAAAAGCACCCAGATTTGCTGAAGAGAGGTGTTCCCAAAGGGCAGGGCAATGTGAAGAAAGGTCTTTTGCTGTAGGCTTGCCATGATCCAACAGTGCTGTTCAAGGGCACTGTGGGCTGGCATTTCAAAGGTCTTTCCTTTCCATTGCTGTGTGCTTGAAGTCAGGGGTTTCTATTCAAGGAACAAAGGCAGAGCTAAATCCACCACAGACAAAAACCCAAGGGGAGGAGGAGTGGTTTCTACCATCTTGCAAAGAAAATTGATTTTTTTTTTTTGAAGACCAAGGTGCAAAAGGCATGGAGGACTGCTGCTATTTTGCCATAGAAATACTGCACCTATGTGGCTTTTGGTAGGCATTCATGTTTGCCTTGATGCATGTGTCAGAGGCAGGTTGACATGCTCAGGGTTCTTTCACAGTCATTTCTGCAGCACTTTTTGGGGTCCAACTTGATTCAATTGCCCAGCACTGCTGAATAGCACCTGACAAACAATGCTTTATTTTCCTCCTTTTGATTTTGTTTTTTGTTTGGGTTTTTTTTCTTGTTTTGTTGTTTTGTTTTTTTTTAAGTTATTCCATGCCAAAATAAAAATATATAGCCCACTGAAGAGCAGGGAATGTTCTAAATCCCAGTGGGGTAGCAAGCAGAACAGATATTTTCTTCTTTTACAAATTGTCTAATTTTCAAGCAACTGTTGCTGCCAAGCAGTTCAGCAAATAGACTGAGGCAGTTTGGGTTGGAAAAAAAAGAAAGACAATGACTAAGATCCCCTACATTCCTTGTTTTCAGCAAAAAAAAAAACCCAAAGAGTATGCTTCTTCAGAAAACAGAAGCTGAGGGAGGAGCATCAGTGGTTTTGTGGTTTTTTGTTTGGTTTTATTTAAAGATTTTAAAATGTGAATGGGACACGATATAGCCCATGTTATAAACACTTTTAGCAGTAAAAAAATCACAAGATCCTCAAACAAGATGAATTGTAAGGGAAAAAGAAAATACATGCATACACATGTAACCATGAAGTATCAGTTCACCCAGGTTCTAATGAGTGGGTGAAACAGGAGCTGTAAAACAACTGTATTGTGTGATAAATCGACTTGGCCATGGCCGAGTCCTTTCCAGTGTCAGAGGCTTCCCTAATGTTGATATTCACTCAGTTTTTTCCTTTGGTGAGTCACGACTTGGCGTGTTTCCTTCTCACTCCTCCACAGGCGCAGCAGCAGCAGAAGCATGTCCCTGGCTGGCTAAGCTCAGGGTGGGCTCAGTGCCAGTGGCAAGCGTGGCTCCCTGGCCAGGCTGTGGGCAGAGGACCTCTTCCAGGGGGAATTCTTTCAGCAGCTGGGGCTCAACTGGCGGGGCCCAAAGGGCTGATGTCTCTCTCCCTTCTTTGCAGGCATAGCCCAAACTCCCTTGCTTAGAGTGGGGTACTGATGCCACTGAACCAGTGTCAGACTGGTTACAGGGTACCCCAGAATGGGATTTCAGTGAACTTTGTTCTGAATTACTTCAGTGCCGGAGCTGCTGCCACTTCCATTGAAATATTATTAGCCCGTTGCAGGACATGATCCTGAACAGCATCCTCTCTAACAGGGATGGAAGTGCTTCCCTCTGCACTAGTATATGCAGAGTTTTGGAGGTTCTGGACTGCTTTTGTAATTTTTTTGCTTTTATGAATGGCTTTCAGGACTAATTTTATACATTACATTGACTCATGTCTGGGTGTTAAGGAATGTGTTTCTGCTTGGGAACAGGGGAATAAGAAAACAAGTGTCTGAAACCCCATCAACCTCTGAACCTCTGAGAGCACGTTATTGGCAGCCCCAGTCCAATCGTCATGTGGATGTCAGGCTAATTTGCTAGGCATGGATCCATGGCATTCTGGCAATGTTCCAGGGTTATGGTACTCTGTGGGGGTTATAGTTTTGCACTTTATGCTTGACTCCTGATATTTACACTTTCCTTATTCCTCTTAGCTCAGTAAAGTTGCAGTGGCATGGAGTAATACTTGAAAGAGTAGCCGGAGACAAGGTGCTAGTGCCAGAGCTTTACAGTCAAGAATTTTGACACAGAGGGGTGGCAAGTTGCAGAACCCTCACCCCCAATTCATATAAGGCTGCTCTTGCTTGAATATAGTAATATAAGGACAAGTGATATGCAAAAATACTTGGCATCCTTCCCTCACACCCACTGATACCCCAAGTCTGCTCCTGCCCTTCCTGATCCCACAGCAGGAGGAGATGGGCTTTGGTGGTGGGGGATGGTGCGGCTGGGAATTTGGTGCACTGTGCAGAGCTGTGTGTGGAATGGAGGAAAGGAGCACAAGGTTAGTATCTAAGAAACCTTTGCATTACTTGGTGATTTTGTGCTTTGTATTCAGATCCAGCTGACCAAAACTTGCTGATTTTGAGAAGGCTGTGTCTATCAGCCATGGCTGCTTCTGACGATACTGCTTACCTGTTGGCACAGTTCTTGTGAGCAGCTGGGCTCCTTTGGACCCCAGGACAGACAACAAGAAGCAGAAGGTACTGAAAGCAAAGATGGGCCTCCATCATTTGAAGGCTTTTCGGCTGCAATGACTTTCTCAGGATTTTTAAAGGAATGACACTTAAAGATGAGATTTTATGCAATGTCTAAGTCAGTAAGAGTAACATCAAAAGAAGTAAAAATATTTCTTCTGGGGATGCTTCTTATAAATACAGAATAATCAGATGATGGAGGCAAGATACAGCCCATGGGTGAATGGGTCTGAGCCATTGATAGCAGTTCCTGTATCCCTACAAGACAGAATAATGTAACTGAGAGCCAGAAGAAGCTGAGCAGTGGGGACAGACAGCAAAGGCCTCTGGAATTTATTACTGCCTAGTTTACTGCAAAAAAATTGCAATCTTGCACAAATGCAAATAAGAGGCAGGCAGCTCAGCATAAGCTGTGGAAAGAATGGAAGGCAGGCAGGGTATTAAACATAAGATGAGAAATGTTGATAATTTATTATTATGGCTTTAAGAGAAATATACAACTTTTATGATGTGATTTTAATTAGAAAGTCAGGAGAGAAAAGTAATTCTAAAAATATTGCCCATAGATTTGTACTAGAAATCACTGAAATGCAGCCACAAAACCAGCGTGGGGCTGCTAAGGATGTTTGTGTTGGTATTGATAATATATTTGGAGAGAACAAGCAAACCTGAAAGTGCTGGCCCACCCTCATTACCCTTTAGGATCAGACACTTGATCACCTGAGGATGATCCCCATTGCCCTGTGCAGTGGTTACGTACACCAGGTGAAATGAGATGTGATATCCACTATGGTGTGGAAAGCACAGGTCATCTCACCGAACACTTGGCAGGATTTACTCACAGCCTGCCTGCATTTCCTGGTGCAGGGAAAAAGCTGAAGCCCTGTATGCTCTGCCTATATCCCAAAAACTGAGAATCTAAAGCAGCCATAGGAATTTCTGAGACATCACTTTCTAGCTAGGTTCTTCCTTTGGTGTGGTCCCTGCATTGCTCAGCTTCCTCCACCGGGTCCTCCATGTCAGGAGCAGTCCAAAGGAGCATTAAATCTCCTTTGCAGTTCAGGTGTTAAGGCTCTAGGTCCCCCAAGGAAAAATTCTGTGTTCTGCTGATATCCCCCACATATCCCCCAGCACAGCTTTGATGCACTCACTGAGTCCCTGAAATCTCATTATGTGACAAGGATATCCACCACCAGAGAGTTTCTCAGAGGACGTAGAAGTAAATGACTTTTCTGACAGTTTCATAGGCTGACAGCCTCCACAGCCTGTGAAAAGTCAGAGACATCTGCAGAATAGTATTTTTGTTACACCTTTCTTTTCAGTGTTCCCATCTGTGGTGCCTTTACTGGGCAGAAGATCTGAGCATCTTGGACAAGAGCCTACTTGATCATTCCTTTGTGCATCCTCCTCATACACCAGGCAGGAAGGACTGCTCACTTTTCTCCAAGGAACACTTCAGGACATCATACGGACTCAGTTTGTTTCTCCTCAGGGTATTCTGACCTTTTAAAGAAAAGGAATTCAGAATGCAGCTGGATTGTAAGAATTACTCTGATTCTCTTCACCACTTCTGTTTGCTAACAATGGGTTGCCTGTTTTTAGATAAACAATAATTTAGGATAATAGTGAACATAGACATGTGTGATTGGTTCCAAAGCATGAATGCCCAAGTGGTGTGCTGTTAACACTGGGACCACAGGCACAGAGTAGATGAATAGTAGTAAGAGCTACTAACAGCTGAAATGTGATCCTAGACGCATTCTCCTACTAACAGGAAAATTATAAGGTCTGTCATGATTCAGGATCAAAAGAGAAGGATTTGCTGTTGTATTTTAGCCATGAGCAAGGGCAACTTTTTCTCATGGTGATTCCAACATGCAGAGCTTTCCTGTAGGAATATATCCTGTTCTTCAAGGGCTGTTTTGCTCTGGAGAAGATAAGCTTGGCAGAAGGTAGTCTTCTGTTTGTTTCCAGTGTTTCATTGAAGATAATAGTAACTTTTCAGGAGAAGACGAAATCCTGCTGATGATTTTCCCCTCACTAAAAAGCCATGCCAACTCATAGGTTGCTTTTGGACAGGCTTTTCCAGCTGCATTTGGGTCTTGTTTGAGATCTGGAGTTCCAGTCTCCCTTTCAGCTGCAGTACAATGTTGAGCAAGGAAAGGAGTTGTCTTGCGGGAGTGCTGCCTGCCAGACTGAGCCCACGGGGAGTGAAGGATATCCTTTCAGTGCAGCTTCTGAGGAGCAGAGTCCAACAGAGCAGCCTGTCTCAAACACTTGTGGTAGGATAAAACCACGGGCTGAGCTCCCCTTTCCTGAGGGCTGTGTGCTCTATGGGTATCAGTAGGGTGAGCGCTCGTGCCGACAGCCTGCCACTCAAACTGCAAACACACGCACTCCAGGGTCACCAAGTCACTTATAGGAAGTGAACCAGAATAAACAGCCTCTTTAACGGGCTTTATCTTCTAGCAGAACGCTGCAGCTTTGCTCTCCAAGGGAAGTTGTCTGTGGTGGGGAGCCTGGGGATTTATCTGGCTGTGGTTCAGCTGACTTACACGCTTGGTCTCCTCTCCCACATCTGCTTCCTCTTCCACCTCACGCTTGGCACCTTCTCCTTCTGGCAGGCGAGCACAGGGGTTCTGAGAGAGCCAGTTCCCTGCTCTCTGGGTTCAGGTAAAGACTGTACTGGTGATGTTATCCTAGACTTTTTTTTCCCAGCATTTTCCTCCTGGGCAATTAACTTTTTAAGGTGGCTTGCACTTCCATGAGGTACTGGAAACTCCCTGCCAGGATTGTTGTATGCAGCATATCCCAGATTTTAACTGGGATTTTTTTCTTTGCAAAAACTAGGCGTGCTGTGGTCCTGGGGTTTGCAGAGGGGGGTGGGCTGTTACATTTGCCCCTGCCCCATGGGTGACAACAGTGTAGTGCTGCTCAGGCCAACACCGAGAGCACAATGACTTGTCTCGTGCAGGGCCATCTGACAGGAAAGGAAACAGGCCGTTTTCTTACTTCCCACTCACTAAAACAAAGGATTGTTCACAAGGTCTCACGCTGTTTCCCAAACTCTGTTTCTCCATGGACAACTGCCACAGTGCAGCATGTACCGATAGCATCAAAGTTTTCCTTGGAAACCCTCCAAAGGATTCAGCTCAGTGGACCACACAATTATTCACACACTGTTTGGGAATGATCTGCCTGAATCAACTAGACTGTTTTTGCTTTTTTCCATTCTGTGACACTAACCTAACACATCTCTCCACTACCAGAATGCAGTTAGCATTTTTCATCTCTTTAGCAGCCAAATTTTATTCTTTGGGCTTTGTCTGTGCATTGAATGGCCAAGACAGTTGGTGTTCAGCCTGGAGAAGAGAAGGCTCTGGGGGGAGCTTAGAGCAGCCTTCCAATACCTGAATGGGGCCTACAATAGAGCTGGAGAGGGACTTTCTCTAAAGGCATGTAGTGAGAGAACAAGGGCGGGGTGGGGGGATGACTTTAAACTGATAGTAGGTTTAGATTGGATGTTAGAAATTCATTACTGTGACAGTGCTGACACACTGGAACAGGTTGCCCAGACAAAGTTGTGGTTGACTCATCCCTGACAATGTTCCAGACCAAGCTGGATGAGGCTTTGAGCAACCTGGTCTAGTGGAAAATCACTTTTCCATGCTGGGGCTGTTGGAAATAGATGCTCTCTGAGGTCCCTTCCAATCCAAACCAGTCTATGATCTATGATTACTAGGCATACCTGCACCCACCCACACACCTGCACCCCCTGTAATAACACCAGCCTCGTCCTTCAGTATTAACCTCTCTTATTCTCATTTTCAAAATATACTTAACAGTTACATGTGCCTGAGCAAGAAGAGAACATTTAGAGAGATGAAAGTCCAAGCACTTCAAGACTTGATGCAGGTCCGATCATACAAACACAGAGATGGGACAGAAACACCCAGTGGCTAAAAACAGTACCCTGAAAATAGACTTTGAGACATCCTTGTTTCAAGTTGCAACAAACCTCTCTATGGTGCTTCCTAACCCTGAACTTTAGACTCATGAAAAGCTGGGAGAAAAATTGCATGAATGTGGGATGGCTTGCTGGGTAAGCACCTTATTGTGCTTTTCTGCAGAGATTATTATTTGAAACCTCCCTGAAGAACTTATCTTGATGTTGTGGGGCCCATAATGGGGATTCAACCTTTACAGTATCCTGTTGAGGAGTGTTTTTTTGGCTCTATCCCTAACATATTGGTCTGTGATTTCACCCCTTTCTGCATGTAATTCACAGGGCAGCATCTGCTGAATAACAAGCAGGAATTCTGCTTTCCTGGCTGGCCTCAGGCTGTAATGTAGGAGGCTTCATTGTCCAGTATACTGACAACCTGCTCTTTCACATGCTCCTGCTGTAACACAAATGTCTGCACATTTTCTATTGCTGCATGATTTTATCTTGATGGGTGTGCTATTGGGATAATGCATTTGTCTTGCAATATCTTTATTTGACACTTTGGATATTTACTTTTGCCGGCAAGCACGAGGTCAGAAAAATGGTTTGGATGTCTCCTGTTTGGCTAAGAGGTTGCAAAGCTTCAGACTGGGTCATTTGCTCTCTCACAGTCTGCCCACCAAGTGCTAAGCAGCAGTGGCTGCTGGAGGGGACAGTCACTGGGGACAGTATAGCACTGTGTAGTCATGCTGGGACGTGCCACTCCGATAAGTCTGGAGGGCAGTTCCACAGGGCTTTTCCTTAGGAAACGGCTGAAATACTATTTATGTACATGGGAAGGAAAAAGAGCCTGAAAGTGGTGCTCCTTCCAAAGTTCTGAGCTTTTTCTTACCAAGCTTTACTCCATCTTGGTTTGCACTCCATTAAAAATAACTCTATTTCCATTATGATAAAGACCTCATGGCTAAATATGCTAAAACAATTCTGATTGCAGTTCAAATCACAGCATGAGTGGCTCAGAAAAGCTGTTTGTTGGGAAAGGGTTATTCTGTTATGGACAACTTATGTAATAAAGATGTCTCTTCAAGGAGTACCTGTAGCAGAAGGAAATCAAAAGCAGCACCTTGTGAGCCTTGGGTACAGTCCTGGATTGGAGCTTATAGAAGAATATCTTTACATTCATACAGCCTGAATACACTGCAATTTAAGTGTGCCCTGGGATGCAACTATCATTGTTTGTGTTTCTAAAAGTATTTGTTAGCAAAATGAAGCAGAAGCGTCAGACTCGAGCTCTGGGAGCTGCCATGCTGCCACTGCCTTATTTTGTGGCCTTGGGCAAGTTCTGTAATTACACTGGGACCTTGTTTCCCAGCCCTGAAACTCATACAATAAACATCCCCCCGCTCACACTAGTTTTCTGTTACACTTAAGGCCAGCCACTAACTCTGCCTGTCTCCTTTGTGGCTTCAGCATTAATTTTGGTGAAGTTGTTCATTGTGATAAGGGTTCCTGTGGATAAGGGCAGCAGTCAGGTCTGAAGTGACCGGCCAGCACTTGGAGATGTGTGAGGGAAAGACACTGTGTCATTGCAAACAACTAATTACATTATTATTAAGTTATTGCTGCTTCCCACTGAAAGGATCAGTATTCAGAGCCTGATGCATTCTCACAAGAAATCAATGGGATACAGCATTTGCATTCATTTTTCGGAGCTCAGTAGATCCTCAGCCAAGACAGTGAATGACTTAAAATCCTATTTAAAACATGGTTTACTGATTATACAGGAATATATGTGAAGCACAGCTTGAAATTTTTGGAAAATTTATATATTTTTTAAAAACAAATCTGTTATTTTTCTCAAATTAAGCAATAAAAGCTTATAGCTGTGGGGTAATTTTTGAATAGCTTAAATACTGTGCACTTTACTTCTCTGCAAACTGATCAGTGGCCTCTTTAGGATGCAATGAGCATTTTTCTCAATTATATTCTCAATCTTACTCTCTTTTTCTTCTTTCCTTTGACTCCTGTGGAAATAAGCTGCTCTAGACAACACCACAGTCTGCACATATTTTGTCATTTCTGTATTAACACACAGGACACAGATTAACAGTTTGGTTATTCTTCAAAGATTATCTCAGTATTGAATAGTTGTTACTATTTCAGCTGCCCTGCAAAAGGAACACCAAGTTCTCAAATAAACAGGAGAGCTGCTGAATTTTAGTCTAGCACTGGTACATGCCACTATGTATTTCTTTCCCTTTCTATTTCAGCTGCATAATTCCCTCTAAGTATGTTCCATAACCCAGTGACTGCCACAGTATGCTGCTGAGCTAAGTGAGCAGTGCTCCAGAAATGACAAACTCCAGGACTGTAGAAACTTATTGCTAAACTAAGGTGACCAAGAGCTAGAATTTTGGAGGTATAGGACCAGTAAAGCACTGCTCCTTCCCCCAAAGCGTTCTGTAGGTTTGCCATTTTATTCTAAAGAGGGTGCTAAGGGGAAGATGCTGGGTAAAGGAGTGGTATCATCTGTTGTAGCATTTTATTTTAAAAAATATCAAAACCAAAAGTATCTCTCTGGTGCTCCAGCTATGCTAATTATTGTAATGTGACCACAAATTGGCAAACAGCACACATTTGGTAAAGTAGCACGGCTGGAGGAAACTGTGCTGATGTGTTGCTGCTTTGCAGTTGATTCTCCCTGGGAAGAAAGTAAACAGAGACAAAATAGAGTGCTGTATTTTATTCATATTCCAAGCAGCTGCATTCTTCCAGGGCTAGAGTTTCTCAGATCCTCATGAACCATTCTGGAGATCATAACTGGCATAATATGAGATTTGGACAAGCTGATGTAGAAATTTATAACACTTCTTTAGTTGGGATACGGGCAATTATTTTTTTGTGGACTGTTAGTGCTTGCAAACAAGGGAAACCCTGAAAACACTGGAGACCAAAAGGTAGAGATGATCTTTAAGACAGAACAGTGGATTAGTCTCCCCTAGCTTTTCAGCTCTGTGTGACATGAAACCTGCTATTTCTCCATGCATTTTTGCTTAGAGAAGATATCCCACTAATCCTTCAGGATCAAATAAGCAATAGAGAATTTCAGACAATTTCCTAAAGACAAACCTGAAAATAGATGTTAAGAAGGTGCATTTCTTTCTGTTCCACTCCCTAAGATGATGGATGAGTAATGCCAGTTTGTGTTTTGGTAGTGCATATGTTTGTGTTTGTTCATTTAAAGAAAACAAGACTTAAATTTTAATGCAAAATAAGTTAAAAGGCAAAGAGTGGAAAAGCAGATAGCCCTCTGTTTTGGTGCCCAGAGCAAACCTTGAACTCATGTTGAGGGAAACCTCCTGGTCAGCAGCCAGGAACTTATTATTCTAACAGGTTTATTATCATGTTTGTTCTACAGTGAAAGATGGTATGAAAACATGAGTCACCCAGGGACATTGTGCTTTGCTGGAACAAAGCAAGAACATTCTCAAGAGGGCTTCTAGTTGTGCAATCCAGCACTCTGCACTTATCCAAGCATTAACAAAGGAAAAAATTCCAGTACTCATAAATTTGTCACAGCTTATATGAGATGTGCAGTGACACCAGACCAAAATCTGCTCCTGTGTGAAGATGAGACACCTGGAAAAATACCCCTCTCTCCCAATGGAGCAACTCTGGATTTACATGAGAGCAAATCAGCACCAAATTCAGCCTTTTGTGTTTGTGTTGAGTTCTATCTTGTTCTTGTTTTTAAGGAACAAAAGAGAACTATATTAGGTTCTGTCTGAACTTCAGTCCCCAAACTAGTCTATTGCAAAAAAGGCTGCTCCACTCTCAGGACATATGACTGGCACTTTGCTAGAAAATTGCAAGCAACTTTTGAAAATGCAGGCCTCTAAAGTAATTTATTGAATTCTTGTTGAGGTTATTAAATGAAAATGCATTTTCTTTGAGATGGAAATCCTGGCCCTGCTAAAGTCAATGACAAGATTTCTACTGGGTTAGTGGGAGCCTGGGTTCCTTCATCCATATTTTAACTGCATCACAGTCTCCAGGGGAAACAATGAACCTTCAGGGAAAGATTATATTTTCCTTAAATTTTGCCTTTTGGAGTGATTCTTGCCCTCTTCAGCTAGCAGAAAATCTGAGCATAGATCTCACTTGTGGCTTATGCTCTTACCTAAGGAAATTGTAGAAAGAATAGGGCAGAAATCCCTTCCCACTGCTTAATAAGCAGTTTTGATTTCAGAGCCAGGAAAGCCAGTAGTTTTAATTGAATGGATATATTTTTCCATTATTCCTGATCTTCTGTAAATTAATTACTAACTGTTTTCAGCAGCACCCATCTGTGACAAGCTTGATTAGGAGCCTGAGTCAATTATGAGATCCCCCCAAATTTACACCAAATACAACAGGAGTGAGGGAGCAGCTGTCTCAAACGCAAGGTGAAAATATTTTGAAGCTACTTTAAGTCCCCAGGTAAGCAGACATACAACCTGAATCCTTTTCCTATGGATCAGGTTGTGCCTAACAATTGTTTTTCTGTGTTTTGCTTTGCAAAGTAAGCTTACTTAGTTTCTTTTGTCCCCAGTAACCTTGCTAAAACCATATAGCCACTTCTGGCCTTTATGTCCCCTTGTTTTCAGATCCTGATTTTTTTTTTTTCCCTGCCTTTTCCAGAACTCTTCTCAAAGGTATTTCATTTAAGGTCTCCTTTCTAACTCACACAAAGAGATGACTAAATGTAACACCTCAAAAGAAACTACTTCTGAAGTGCTCATCACCTAGGGAAAACATTCTAAAAGGTTCTTGAGAGCAAACTGTAGAGAGAAATTGGTACTCTGTAGAGCTAATATAACTACGTGCTGTGAGGATACTGGGTTTGGAAAAATATACTGCTTTCAGAAATTCCAGAAATGAACTGCTGCAAAAAATGTGGTGCTGTAGATTACATATTGTATGGTTTAGGTCTAAAGTGTGCCCTGTCATTTCTTTGATCCTTACAAAAGACCCCAGACACTATTGAGTGTTGGTTGGGAATGATGAAGTTTCTCTGATCCTATGGAACTGTACTGGTGTTCTGATTTTTGTGTAAGTGTGTGTGACCAAACCACGTTAAACCACGACAATGTGTATGACATCTCACATCAAACAGGTCTGTTTCAGACCCATGATTGCAGCAGGCAGCCAAGGACCAGAGCCCCAGCTAGAGAAAAGTGCTTGAGGCCTCTTGATTTTAATGGGTGGCTGCTGAGCCACGCCACCCCAGCATCCAGCCTCCTCATCTTGGGAGGCAACTAATTACAGCGAATAATTAGGTTTCCTCATCCTCACCAGATCTATTCAGTGATCTGGTTTTAGTACCCCTTCTACAATAGGTTGTCAGCACCCTCAAAAACTGTTCAGAAACCCCTTCCTCCTAGTGATCCTAACAAGCAGTAGTTATTTTTATTTTCAGTCTCACCATCTGTCAAGAAAAAAAAGCTATTTGGCTTATTTGTAAACTCTTCTGAGGGGGTGAAAATAGATCTTTCAACACCTTCATATTTCACAGAGAGCCTTCAGGGTCCCTCTTTTTATTTATGAAGGTCTACCTTGCAATGAGTGGAAAACCTGTAACAATACATGCTAATAATGGTACAACACAAAAGAATAAATGTTTAGCAAGTGTTTTCTTAGTCCATCTCTAGGGGAAAAAAAAACAAACTAGCAACCCAAAACCCCAAAGATTTTCAAGAACAAATGACCACCTTCTTTGCACCAGACTCTCTGTTAATTACAGCACAGCTGGTCTCATTCTGCAGCAAAATCTGTGTCAAACTGTGTGATACAAATCAACGTGGACACATTCTTCCCACCTTTCTTTAGCTGCCTGTATTTTTTACCAGACATTGTTTTGATATTGTGATTATAGAAAGCAAGAAGAGACAAAGAATCATTCCCTGGAAAAATACTTTTAAAGTGATTTAGCAACTTGTTTGTTTCTAAACTACAGCTTGTAAATAGGCTATATTAACAGCTTAAACAGAAAAAAAAAAAGGAACAGTTTTGAAGGTACTGAACTGAGGGATGGTCTTTAGACTTGTCTGCTGGTTCTGCTGGTTCTACAGACATAGTCTTTTTTTGGTCTAAGCTTAAAAGACACACTCAGGAGTGAGGGATTACTATATAAAATCTCTTCTTGTTCTTCTATACAAAAGTTTCTCTGGCTTCCCCCCCTAATGTGTCTAGGGCCTTATTCTAAACTATATGTGGGGTTGATTCCAATGAGGGGACTGTTTGGGTTTTCTGGAAACAAAATCATAATTTTTTGTTTATTCTCTGTTGAGAATGACAGGGAATGAGGAGATGAAGCTGTCTGTGTGTGTGACACAGAGTAAGCTGCTCTTCTGTTTTGGTTCGAGCAGCTGATTCCCCCAGGTCTGCCATGGGCACGATGTCAAGGTGAGGCAGTGGGAGGAGGTGGTACCTGTGCTGCACACATGTTCCCTGACTGCCAAGAAGCAATGTTTGCAGTGCTTGATGGTGCAAAAAACCAAACCCTTCTAAAAGCCATTATCTGCCTCATGTAGACACTGCAGTCCTGAGAGTGCACAAGCTGGCCAGGAGAAAAAATAAGCAATGATCTTCCACAAAGCACCTGGTGCCAGGGAGCGCCCCTGAATGGGGTAATTTGTTTGATCTCCTGTGGAAGAACTGTCCAGAGCACCAAATAAACAAGTGACTGCCAGTGGATTCCCATATAGGAAAGAGTTTGCTCTGCTATACTCAAATGGCAGCTTGGAGAACTCACTAACACTGAGCACAAAGCTCCTACCAATGCGTAGGATGAACACAAAGATGCATTTTATCTGCTGTGTAAAAAGGACTCAGATGGATTTTGCATTGTGATGCCCCCATCTTGCTGTTTTACTGATGAACTGTCAGTGTCAGAATCCGTGAGTTTATGTAGTGGGACGGTGTCAAGTCATGGGAAGGAAGAGCTTGGGAGAAAAAAACCCCAAAGAAATAAAGCTGCCTGTCTCTTGTCAAAACAACTCTTTGATGATGAGATAAGTGACAAAAAATGGGAAGGAAGGGGGCGACAGAGCTGCTGCCTTTCTGAGATAAAATAAGCCCCCTCACTATATGATTCTAAAATGCAAAGTCTTGAACAAATGTGGTTCCCAAGGAAGAGAATAAGATGGCCTGATGGCTAATAAAGCAACAACATAAATGGTTCAGATGAACATAAAGAAAAGCATAGTGAGAGGAACAATATTTAGAGATGTGTGCTTGAGAAAAAGGGAAAATTGTTGTGACACAATTAAGAATAAGTCTATCAAGACAGTGGGCCAATCTACTGCACAAGAATGAGGTTCAGAATTTTTGGGGGACTCCCAAAGTGGATTTAATTTCATGAATTAAGACTGAAATGTTTCTTTGGAAATTGTTATTTGCCCTTCTTCTTAGGCAGTTCCAAGAGAGAAACCCCCAGCAAAGAGTATATGAAAAGGAAAAAAAAAAAGAAAATAAAAAGGAGCAGGGAGGTTTTAAAATCATCTCCATGATGAAACAGATCCTAAAAATCCAAGAACCAGCTACAGAACAGTTAAGAAATAATTAGTGAGCACCAAATACTGTTTGAAAGACCAACATTAAACAGGCTGACTTCACTCTATTCTTCTCTTCCATTTGGGGAGATTTCCAAGGATAAACAATGGAAGAGGAAGGGGTGGCATTGAGGTGTTCACTGGGACACAGTTAAAAGTACAAATAGCAGGACACATTAAACAAGTATTTCAGATAGAAAAACCCGAGCAACATAGGTGGAGCACTGAGCAAAACATACAAAAAAAACTTTTGGACTAAGTATAGATGAACAAAGTCATGTAGTCCATCAGCTTGTCTTCTGCTGTTTGATTTCTGTTATACTAAAGGAAATGCAGTTTAGTTACATCTTCTGTAAACTGGCACTTACAATTTAATTGATGGCAGTTAATTGATGCAAGTCTGCATCAAAGATAACAGATTTTGCTTTAGTATCTCTTTCTAAGAAAAAAAAAAAGTTGCAATTACTGAAATATTTGACTAGTGGTACAGGACACAACATGAAGTCAGAGCTAACAGTAAGATGTAGATGATTAAACCAGCATCAGGACAAATAGGATACGGACAGAGACCACGATATATGGTTCTGGTTAACATCATGGCAAGGCAAGTTAGTTTTCTTTTGATCATCGGTATGTTTTCCAAACAAATATTTGCCTGGCTCCTCTCTTGGAGCAATAGGGAAGTGGGTAGGTACAGAGAAATCTTCAGCCACATCGAAATTCTAAGTCCAGTGAAGCATTTCAGGCTATGGCTTGTGCACTCCATGACTCTAGTGTGACCTGATTGACCTGTGGGCACTGCCATCTGAGAAGCTCCTTTTTGAGCCATGGCAGACCCTACATCCTTCTTATCTTTCTTCAGAAGAGACAAGTGAACATTCATCAGAAAGAAACAAAGAGGTTGGAAGAGTCCAGCTTCCTGCTGAAAGTGTGCAGGGTGTCTCCACAACAGCACTGAGACTTAATGTCTTTCCAACTTGGTGGCCCAACCAATGGGCCAAACACCAAAAACCAATGTTTTGCAGAGTTACTGACTTCATGTTTCTTGCAGAAAGCACCTTATCCTTTCTCTGCTGAACTCCTCACCAGGTAGGCCCCAATTTCCCATGGAAAAGAAATAAGAAAAGGAGTCAAGTTCATACATCAGATCATCTGCCATCCTCCAAATGCCAGGCAATGTGTCTAACTCAACAATACAGCAATGACTGGGAACTGTTCTCAGTATGGATGTACCTAACAGGCATCTATATATTAAAACAAAAAGTGGGGAAGAAGGGAAGAAAACCAAACCAAAACCCAAATAATCTTTAGCATAATCAAGCTTTCTAGAATTTTGCCAGCTAAAAAAATCTGGGAGGGGGGAAATTTTACAGGAAACAGCACCATTGGAAATATGTTTTTGAGAGAATAGTAAGTTATTTATGACTTTTTTTTTAAACAGTAATTTCCTTTAGAAGGTTTATATTAGTTTTTATCAATGAATGTACTGTACTGATATCCGTAGGAGTAATCTGGACTCTACAATATTTTCCCTTGGAAAGTGTTGTTGTTCTGAGCAGTTCTAGTGGGCAGGCTTGATATGGTTAGCAAGGTCAGCCTGCAAAGTCCTTCCTGCATTTTTCGTAATCTCTCCCTCTGGATTCTTCCATAAAACATGCTCTGTATATAAGCACGAGACTGTGGCTTATCAATTCTGTTCCATTCCTTAGGAAACAATCAGCAAAACCTTGTGAGCTGTCTTGCTGTTTTTACACCACAGCAATTTTTTTGCAGCAGAGGATTGCAGTGCTGATTTTAGCATAAATCATTAGTCATTATTTCTTTCAGCAAAGACTTTGACAGCTTGCTGTAGTGTAGTGTAGTGTAGTGGAATATTCCACAGGATGACAAAGCAAACATATGTTCAAAGATCTGTGCAAGATGTTAATTGCAACAGGGCACGAGGACAGGGGTGGGAACATGGTGTAGTACACTACTTTTGGTGGCACATAGACCATTCCATTCTCCAGAGGTCTTGCACTTAATTTATTTTTTGGGAACATATTCTCTAAAACTATCACAGATGGGAAGGAGAAGAGAGAAGCAGAATTGGCAGCATTTTATGATATTTTACACTACCTCAAGACAGTAGGGGACTCTGGTTCATAAAGTCAATCAATATTTAAGGTTCTTCTCTCTGAATGTTCACAGCCAGGACAGAGGTTCTGGACATCCTGTTCCCCCATCTGTACATCAGTTCAAAATGAATCGTCTGCACTAGTGGACAGTGAAGAGAGAAAGTGCTTCCACAAAACAGCTTTTTAAAGAAAACCTTTAAAATAAAAGCATAGCCATCTGTCATGGTAAAGCTTAGATACACTTTTCACCTTCAGAGAGCCTTACAAGCGTTGACTAATTAGTCCTTGGGACTTAAGAGGACACATTTTTTTCCCCCAATTTAGATTGAGAAGGCAGCAGGGGCATCTTGTATCCTGGGGCAGGAATTTAGGCTCCCTGCAAGGCAGGAGAATTGCAATCCTTTTGTAGCAGTCAATGCTTTCAAGCAGGGGAGTGTAAAGTTAAGCATTTCTACCACCACTTAAGCACTTGTGACAAATTATGGGCTTGATTTTTTTTCCCCCACAGCTGTTGCACAACCAGATGATTCTATTGGCTTATAAATACTGAATGTCCTTGAGTAGGAGCTGCAATTGTTCAGTCCTTTTACTGTTAAGCCATTAAGAAGGGTGTGAGTTAGACATTCACAGTAAAGAATCTGTTGATTTGTTAGTTGAACTGGAAAATATTTCCCATGCTCTGGATGTTTTTGTGTTGATCTGAAAAATATTTTATTTTTAATTAAATTTAAATATATTTATTTTTATAAATTTATTTATAGAAATATTTTAATTTTTAAGACTTTTTTTGTGGTGCCAAAATGACCTGCTGGTACCCCATTTGTTTTTATTTCATTCTGAATAAAATATTTCTTTTTCTGCATTGTTTTAAAGAATAGGAATTTTTAGATAGCTTATGTCTTGAAGGATCACAAGCTTTGTTCTGTTTTGTCATTTAGAAGTGCCAGACTAAAAATTTTATCTTTTTTAAAAAATAGTGTTTTAACCCAAAGCATCCATCAAGCTTGATAGGAATACATGAAGAGTTTTTGTTGACTTAAAACCACAATTCAGCAGGTAGATCAGTCTCCTGTCTCTGACCTCAGGCTTGGAAACTGAACTCGCAACATTCACAGGGTGATGGTAACTCTCCAGATGAAAACCTTGGATTCAAACTCTGCTGGTTCAGGCCAGGGCATTTGAGGCCCTGCAGCCTCCAGTCATCTGCCTTGCCCTTTGCCAGAGATTACAAGCTCCACAGCAAAGAAAATTTGCCATATAGCTGCAGCAACTCATAAATAATTGTAAATAACCATTTGCAGTTTATCTTTAAACTCCAGGCTGTGGACCAGGGCTGCTCCTCCCTTGTCTGTACCAGTCTGACTGATCAAGCCCTACCTGACCCTTGTCCCCCTCTCCACCCCTATCACTGTCATCTGGGAAGGAAACCTGCCCCAAAGCCTTGCCAAAGGATGGCCTTGCTTAGATCAGGTGACACAGGCAGGAAAGGAACATGGAAAAATGTTGAGAGGTCCAGAAAAATGTTAAGTGGAAAAGGCGTAATGCAGTGACCAAAATGTATTAGCAATGAAAAATATGTATGAAGGCTCTAACTTCAAGGCCTTGATAACGAAAGGAGGAAGAGCTTTGAGCTATTGAATAAAAGGAGGACAGAAAAGGGAAAAAACAACAGGAGGCATGAAAGATGTAAGTTCTTAGGAGAACCATATTAAAACATGAGGTAGTAAGAATAGTGAATCACCTTCATCAGTTTTTAACAGGACATGGTGACTACCATTTTTAGAGTTGCTCTAAATCAATATAGTCCAAAAATTATGTGAACTGTACATAAGACTTAGAGCCTTTCCACTTCTCTGAAGAATTATGTGCTTTGAAGTGAGTTGTTTGGAAAATTGCCACCCAGTTTTTATATATATTTATTCTAAATGGACATTATGTAGGATACTGTGCTATCTAAGGAATATGTGTTTAAAGGTTAGGATGCTTTAAAAAGTTCTTTTTAAGCAGCTCTGAAGCGTCATGAATTTTTTTGGCAGGGACAGGCATTTTCAGCCATGAGCATTACACTCCTCAAGAAATATGCAAAATAAAATGTGACAGCAGGGCAAAATATTTTATAGGCAAAGTGACTTTCCGTAATAATGGAATAATAAATGCAGAAGGGACAAAGGCCAAGTGCGAATGCTGAAATGCATTCACCAGCGCATTTGTGCTGCTTCTGCTGCTGCTGGAGTGCCACTTGTTTGTGTGGGTTCATTCAGTGAAGCAGTTGGAGTTAATCACCTCATTAGAGAAGTGGGCATCCAGCACACCTTCGAGCAGTGAGTTTGTACTCTCCATCTATTGCTACTCTGCTGCCAGCAGCTGCTGTTGATCGATTAATATTATGAAGGAATTAGAATGGATGACAGACAGAACAGTCTGTTATTTCCAGCAAGAAAGTGAAAAATCTGTCAGAAGACTTGTGAGTAAATCCTAGGGAGGGTTTGCTAGTGCAGCCCTATTTGTCATACTGTGACCTGGGACAGGAGAATCTGAGCTTGATTGGGAGTGATTCATGCTGTGTCATTGCTGGAGACAGATGTTGCACTACTTCTGTGATTTTGTCTGTACCTGCTTGTTTTCCCTACATGTTAAACTCTGTATTTTGGGGAAAGGCTGGCATTTATCATGAGTTTGGGTAGTGCTTATCTTTCTTGCTTGTTGAAATAATTTTTGCCTATCGAGCACAGCTGCTCCACAGGAAGACAGGAACATTTTATAAGGGCATGTAGTGATAGAAAAAAAGGTAGGTTTAGGTGAGATATTAGGAGGAAGTGCTGTACTGTGAGAGTGGTGAGGCACTGGAACAGGTTTGTGAGGAGCTGTGAATGCCCCATCCCTGGAAGTGCTCAAGGCAGGTCGGACAGGTGGAAACTGGTCTGGTGGAAAGTGTTCCTACCCATGGGGCACCCAAGGGCAGAATCTTTGAGGTCTCCTACAACCCAAACTGTTCTATGAGTTTATGATTCTATGAACTTGTCTTTAATATTAAAGGTCTGTTGTAGTACGTGACATGGCTTAGTACTCTTCAAACCTCGACTGCACATCCAACACAGCTCCTAAATCAATGAAAAAAAGGCCACTTTTATCAAATATTAATCTGTATAGAAGACAAGGTGATTAGAAAATGACTGAATATTAAAGAAGGTTTTCAGCTTGTTGAAAGTCAGGAGTCTTTCAGCAGTCACTAAGTTTTGGGGATTTTCTTGTCTAAATTTTCTATAGTGTTTTGTACTGGCCAGTAATGCTATTATCTACAAGGATAACAGAGGGGTAAAGAAGTAGAAATCTCAATTGAAATGCAGTGAATGCCTTCACAAAGCTAGGTTAGTTAATAATAACTGTTCTGCAGTTGTAACAGGAGACCCCAAATGAAATTGGAGTTGAAATATACTGGTTATCTACAAACACACAGAGAAAAAAAATCTGTCTTGGAGAACTTAGAGCTTGAACAAAGTTCAAAAAAGTTAGAAAGTAAATAAATAAGTAAACAAACAAACCCACAACAGTAGAACAAAAGGAAAGAAAATAAAGAGACGGGAGGAAATGAATTCTTAAAGCTCATACAGTTCACCCATAATTCTGTGGTGGATTAAAGTGGATAAAATGCTTACACTTGAGTCAAGACCCAGGAGTCCCCATTCCCTGGCTGGCCAGCTCTATCCTTTTAAGATGAGGGAATAAAAGAAAGATTAAAATGACTAGAAAAAATATTGATACTTAAATGTAGTTGAAACACATAGGAGGCTTTATCATAAAATGCTGCAGACATTAGGAAAGTCACTGTGTGGTAGAGAAGAAAACATGGCATGCAGCAAACAACTCTGTTATGTCTTGGAAAGGTGATCAAAATTCCTCCAGTGCCTTCTCCAAGGACTTTGGATAAACAGCTGGTGTTACACAGAGTGGGAGGGCAAGCCCTGCCTGCAGCCACACAACCAGCAGCTGGCCAGGGCTGGGAACATGCCTGGGTGCTTTCTTTTGTCAAGATGCACAACTGGATGTCGTGGTGTGCTCCCTAAGATGACTGATTATCAGCATCCCGTTCCCTAGACCAAGCATTAAACACCTTTTTTTGTCATTTGAAGATGAGCCAAAGCTGTTTCTACCTAAAGAGCTATTTCTCCTCATATTTGTGATGGAGGAATTAAGCCCTGGGAATGGAGGGTGAAGGCCACACTTACTGGGCTCTTTCTATTGAGTTTTCTTCTATGAAATTATAAAATTGCCATTTAGCTCGCACCAGTGTCACAGCAAAATGCCTGGTCTGTTTTGAACTTTACTGGTTAGGACAAACATATGATAACCATTGGGCAGCTCCAATGGTTATTTTTTTTTTCCACTGCAACAGAAGAAAAGCTCCCCTGAAGTTTAGAACTTGCTGAACTTCAACATTAAACTGTTTTGGTTTTTTTTTTTCTTAAACATTTATAGCTTTTTACAAATTTTTCTTCTTCACATAGAAGCAGACTATGATTAAATCACTCCTAGATCTTGTTGCTTATGAACATGAGTGTTAAAAGCAAGTACTTCTGAATTCTTGCTGTTCAGGTACTACATACTGAACACATTTTCTTACAAAGTTGGGGTTTTTTTATGTCTCTTTGCCCTAGTATTCACCTAAGCTGATTATGCTATGGAAAGTTTGACACATCTGAAGGACAGATGCCATCCAGAGCAGCATGGGCAGCAGGGCCAGGGAGGGGATTCTGCCCCTCAGCTCTGCTGAGACCCCACCTGCAGTGCTGCATCAGCTCTGGGGTCCCAGCACAGGAAGGGCATGGACCTGCTGGAGCAAGTCCAGAGGCCACCAAGATGGTCAGAGGGATGGAGCATCTTGTACAAGAAAAGGCTGAGAGAATTGGATTTGCCCAGCCTGGAAAAGAGAAGGCTTCATGGTGACATAATTGTGACTCTTAAATATTTAAAATGGATTTATAAAAATGATGGAGAAGGACTTTTAAAAAGGGCATGTAGTGACAGGACAAGAGGCTTCAAACTGAAAGAGAGTAGGTTTAGATCATACATGAGGAGGAAATTCTTTGATATGAGGGTGGTGAGGCACTGGAACAGCTTGCTCAGAGAAGCTGTGGATATCCCATCCCTGGAGCCCTGTTCAAGGCCAGGCTGGCTGAAGGTCTGAGCATCCTGGTCTGGTGGAAGGTGTCCCTGCCCATGGCAGGGGGATTAGAACTAGATATCTTTAAAGTCCCTTCCAACCTGAAAAATTCTATGAATCTACAATTCTAACTCATGAAGATATTCTTAAAGGCAAACTAAAATACAGAAGAGCAGTAAGTGGCAGTAAAAAACAGTGTGCAGAGGCGTGCCTTTCTTCATAGAAGTACCTTAGGTAAATGGTAATTCTTGACTTCTTCATTTTCTTGCTTTGCCATGCTTGGATTTCACAACTAGTGTGATGATCACAAGTATTTTAATTACACAGTCTTCTAACAATTATCTTATTATAGATATATAACCAGGTGAGATGGAATTAAGGCCATAAACAGACCAAAAATACTTTTTAGAATCAGACTTTGTAGGTTAACTAAAACCATTCTTACATGAGATTTATTTATTTCTTCATAAAACTGGCTATTCTGCAAAGGTTGTCACTTTCTTGATATATGTTAAATAAAAATGAATAGACAAAAGCAGATTTTGAAAGTCTGACTAGGTACACTAAAACTGAGTCATAATAACCCTTTCATCATCTTGACCTTGTGTAATTGTCCTGCACCAAATGCATGCATGTATGTATATATGAATATAAAATTCATACATATAAAAAAAGCCCCAGTAACTATAATCTGGGGACTCAAGCATGGACATCTACAAGGATACTGCATTTTAGAACAATGCAGAAGCTTGAAGCTTCTGATACAGTCCATTTTTATTTATGTGATTTTTAAAATGCATTTTGGTCAGATCTTCATGACCTATTAAAAAATATTTACTAGTCTATATATGCACAGTTCAACTACTCAATTTTTTTCATGTTCACTCTTTAATCAGTTGCAGAATAATTTACCAGAGAGGAAGGTTTATCACAGCACTGTCACCAGTAGAAGGAATGGCCCAATAAGGGCCATTCATAGGGCTCATAGGGCTTAATTCACCCCTCACAGAAATGAACATATGCATAGATAAAATAATCTCATTCAAACACAATACACAGTATTGTTAAAATACAGGAAAATTTATCTGTGCATTTTAAAAAATTAAAAATGTAATAATGTTTCTTTATCTTGTTTCTATATCATAGGCAGTATTGTGGTATGCTTTAATGGTTAGGAACAAGGTTCTGTAGGTAATTGCTTATGCACCATTAAAATACTGATATTCATAAAGCCTATATGCACACTAAAATCCAACCATCTTTCCTATTGGAGGTAACAAAGGCAATCTTGGATAATTTTTGTATCAGGAAAGTTTGGGCTAGAAGTACTATAACAAAACTTCTTCAAAAATTATCAGAAACTCTTTTATCTCAGGATCTAAGGTGTTCACTGTCAAAAGTGCCTAATGGCTTTGATAATTTCTACAGTTTGGGGGTCAGTCAAGGGGAGATTTCAACAGGCCAGGTTTCTAGTGGTGATTAGCACCCACTGGACTACCCTGAAATATCTTTGTTTTCAGCAGAGCCATGCAGTAGTTCTTAAAATAAAATTATTTTATCTATCTATCTATCTGTCTGTCTGTCTGTCTTTCTGTCTGTATATCTGTCTGTCTATCCATCTATTATGTCTCTTTAAGGTTGTAGCTGAAATAGGCACACAAATTAAAATGTTTAATTCTTGGTGTTTTCTGTTCCTGCGCTCCCTCTTCTGGCTTTCTAGAATTATCTAGCAAACATCTTCTGCCCATGTCTTATGATCCACTCTGATTCTGGCTGTAAATGCATCAGTTGTAAAGTTAAGGTGCACTTTCATAGCAGACATCAAAAGAGGGACTACTGCTAAATAAATCAGGAAATTACCATAGCAGCCAAGCGCTTCTGTAGATGTCTGTCCTGAGTAGAGGTTCCCTGGACTTTTGGGGACCAAAAGTAATCCTAGTCTTGGTGCAATGGCTGTCATACTATGGATATTAGATAGGAATAGGAATAAAGAGAAGGTTTCATTGGAGTACGCTCTCTGGTCTTCTAGCTTGTTTTCTTGAACTGTGCAGTAGAATTTTGTACTGAATTTTTTTCCCTGAAACTAGTAGAAATTTTTTTCACAAGTTTTCTTCTAAATTGTGTTACAATAGCTCTGGTAAATTAACATTCTCCTGCACTGTTCAAAATCCAACTGTTATGGTAATATTCAGCTGAAATCAATTTTAATGATTTTCATTGCTGAGTGTGAGAGAAAATTGAAATATGGAGAATGAAATTTTGCATTTTATATATTGTTCACTCTTGATATTTTTCCTAAAACCAGATATCTGTATGTTTACCTCCCTTGTGACCATACTGGAAAAATGGCCTGAGCCAATATTGGAAAATGAAATAAACAACACTTTCTTGCACATCTTGTGTTATATTTACTGTGCCCTTTCGTAAGCTGTAAACACTGTTTTCTATGTGAAGCACCATATGCATGTAACAAATGCAGGGGAAAAGTCTCAGGATGATGAAAACTGTTCAAATGCAAACTGAATCATCATTTACTTGCTGTGGATATTATCCCTCTCTCAATAAACTTTGTATATCTGTAAAAAAACTCTTGAGATTATTTGATCAGTGTTTTCATTGTATTTTATAAGAAATATATTACATATGGACCTCACGTTTTCAGTGTTGGAATTCTACCTTAATAAAGCAACATGAAAATATACTTCAAAATGTATATTTAACACGGGTACCAGCACATCTATTTCAGTATGCAAAGTCCAACTTCACCATGAATTTCAGCACTCAAGGAGGTCCTAAAACTCAATGGCTTTAGACAAATATTCCTTGTTTGAAGGGAATTCCTGCCATGGAGAAGTTTCAGGATGCAGAATGGTGATGTTTCCTGCCCCAGCTCTCCCAGTGCTCCTTGCTGTCACCTGTGCCACACATCTGCCTGAAAGCTGCCAGAGGAGTGGGGACCAGGCATGGCCATTTCTATATGCATAAAAATGAGCTTCCATGGATTTGGGGTCTACCCTTAGTCCCTGTCATTTAGTGGAATATCTTCTCTAGTCCTATAAATACAGTCATCTGTGACTCAGGTGAGTCATGCCATTTATTGCCTCACACCGGTGTATTTGCTCAGATCTAACACAAAATGTTTGCTTAGATCTGGTGTATTGCTGTCATGGTGCATTACAGTCTAAGGAGGGAAAGAAGTCCCATTCCTCTTCTGGAAAGCCCACAGCAATTCTGCTGTGTATAAAATCCCAGTAAGCGGCTGTGGGACTTTCAGAGCAATGAGCCTCTTAAATGTCAGCTGATGCATAACAGCGTTATTGTGGTTTGAGGACTCGGGTGTTGCAGGAGAGTAGTTTTATGGGAAATCACTGGGAATTATTACCGTGCATAAAGATCCTCTTGTACATAATTTTATGCAATATTAGAATCAGTAATTCCGCATGTTTTAGTCTTCATGTATGATGGGATAGTGCGCAATAAGTAAGTTTAGTTGTACCACACAATAGAAGTTGCTGTACCACAGCCAGGTTTCATGGCTATCAGGTCTTATGAAAGTGAAATGCACAGGACTTCGGGGAAATAAATAAAAAAAAAAAAAAAAAAAAAAAGATAAACACCACCCTCGCTATCTGATATTAGAAGATACAATTTGATGGTTTGCAGGGTCACATATCCTGTGTAGCTCACTCAGTAACTGTGGGTTAAGGCATTAAAGAAAAATGAAACAAAGCTTATCGATCTCTTTTATTCCAGGGAGACGGAGAACAAAATCAGAGCTCTGATATTTGACTTTTCCAGCGAGCAAAAGCCACGAGTTGAGCACCGGTCTCTCCCGGGCTCCAGCGGGCGCGGGGATGCTGGAGCGCCAGGGCCTGGGCAGCAGCCGCTACCCAGCCGGGCAGGGGCGCGGAGCGGGGCTGGGGCTGCGGCCGCCCCCTCCCGGCGGGGCCCCGGCCCGGAGCGGCCCGCCTGCGCTGGGCTGAGCTCCCCCGGAGCCTCTCTCGCTTCGGGGGCGAACAGACGTGCGCCGCAGCGTGCCCGCTGCAGGGCTGCTCAGCGGCGGCGGCTCCCTGGGAAGAGAAGCGGCATCAAAACATAAATAGCTATTCCGAAGGCAAGGAGGTAGTCCCAGATCCCTCCTTTAGGAGCTGCAGGAGGAGGGACGCCAGCCGCACCCCCGCGCGGGGGAAGCGGAGCGGCAGCGGGCGGAGGCGGCAGCGGGTGTCGCCCCCCGCCCGCAGGTGCTGCCGAGCCGCGGGACCCCTCGGCGGCGGCCGGCCCGGGGCTGCACATCGCGGCCCGGCCAGCAGGAGGAAGGAAGAGGAAGTGAGAGCGGCGAGTGCCTGTGCTAGCCCCGGGATGGGATAGCGCCGGGGGCAGCCCAGCGCGGAGCAGCGAGGCGGCGGAGCGGAGCGGAGCGGAGCGCGGCTCCCGCGGCGGGGGCGGCCCCGCTCTGCGCCGGGCCGGGGGCGCTGCCCACGCCGGAGGTAGGAGAGCCTCGGTCCGGCGCGGGGACCCGGCGTGCGGGGGAGCGCGGAGAGGCACGGAGGGCAGCCGGGGAGGAGGAACGGGACGGGGCAGGCGGCCGGCGAGCCCCGCACCTGCCCGGGCGGGCGCCGCAGCCGCTCCCCGCGGCGGGAGGTGCGGGGCGGGGGGCGGCCGCCGTCGCTGCGAGAAAGAGGAAGCGCTGCGCTGTGCTTGTCAGCGCGGCGGGGCCTCGGACGGCGGCTGCCGGCGGGGGGGCGGCCCGGCCCGACCCGACCCGCCTCGCCTCGCACAGCGGCTCCTCCCGCCGCCCTGCCCTCTCCGCCGGCCCCCGGCCGCCGCTGCCACAGCCGCCCGGTTCTCCCCGCCGCGACTTCGCCGGCGCCTCCTCCGCCACCGCCTCCTCCCGCTCCGTCCCCGCCTCAGCCCCCTCCCCTGCCCCGGGCAGCCCTGCCCGCCCCCGGCCGCTCCCGGTGGCCGGAGGCCGCTGGCGAGGGGCGCGGACGGGAGCCGCACACCTCCGGGCGCGGGGGGTGAGTGGTGCGGGGCCTCGGCCGGCACGGCGGGACCGGCGCGGCGCTGAGCGGGGGCGGGGGGCGGCCGGCGGGGCAGCGGCCGAGGCCGGAGCCGCGGGGGTTAATGCCAGGGGTCGGGCCCGGGCGGAGACTGCGGCCGCAGCAAGTGTCCGCACCGCCGCGGGCGCCGCTCGGGAGGAGAAGCCTCAACTTTGAAGCAAGTGCATCCCCGCAGGCAGCCGGCTCCCAGCTCGGCGTTGGTACCCAGCCGCCGCCTCCGAGGGCATGCCTCCCCCTCGACCCGGCATCCGAGAGCTTCTTAGGGGGTGGGAGGGAGTGCGTGTGCTCCTTTTCCTAAGTTTATGCTCACACAAGTGATCAAACCGCTGATGAATTTCAGATGAAGTGATTGTTCTGAAATGTGGGTGGTGATTATGCAAAGCCACAGTGTGCAGCCTTGTAAAGCAAGTGGGTACTGGGTCTAAAAAGTTACGTTCGTGAAGTTTTTTGGCTCAAAGCCTTTGCAAAGTTTATTTTGAATATATTTTCCTTGCAGAACTAATACAACTGTTCAGCTCTCCCCCGAGAATGGTGCAAAGTAAATATAGGAGTTCCTGAAAAATAACAGTGAGTACATTTCAAATCAGCAACGTTTTGTTGTTAACTTTATAAGAATATCTCTTAACCTGCCAAGGCTCAAAATGTGTAACAAACACAGAGAGAATGCCAATGATAATAACAGTGCAGGAAATGTACCGTGCGTTAATTGCTTTAGTATAAACATGGTTGTCTATGAGCTCTGTTTCATGATACTGCAGTTATGGTGCAATTTCAGCAAGGGATGTTTTGAAGTGTATTCATTAGCAAACGGCTTTTCTTTCGCTTTTATCCCTCAGCTGACTGATTGCCCTTGGTTTAAACATTTGTCTTTTGTGGAGAGAGGGAAACCGAGTAAGAACTGTGCTGAGTTCTGTATCTGTGACTGGAGATGTTGTTTCCTACTCTTTCTCCTTGTCTGTTTCTCCTCCTTTCCCCCAAATGCACACACACATGCATGCCATCTCATCTTCAGTTATATAATCTTGTAGACATTTATGGATCATTCATTGTTCGCATTAGTTCCATTCTTTCCATGTCATTCCTGCTTGATTGAGTGGCTTAGGCAGAATATTACAGAGGAAAGAAAATACATTGAAATTTTCATAAAGTTCTTCCAGTTTCAGCTGCAAGTTTGCTGCTTTCTTTGAAGGTTTTCTTTCCCTGAATCCCACTTTTTAATTTTTTTCCTTATTTATTTATTAATTTTTTTTTTTCCTGTATAAGTAGGTGCTAGGGATCTAATCTGATGACCAGTAACTAGATAAAGAGGAGGAACAGCGGCGGTGACAGCTTGCTGGTAAAAGTCCCTCTTGTGTACTGTTAGCAAAATATCCATTGACACACGTCATAAAGCTGTTAAAAGTACTGCAGCAGCTTTTAAAACTCACCAGTCAGAGAAAAGAAAGATTAACGCGGTTAAAACAGGAACATGATGTGAAATGGGTATTAGTAAAAGATACTGTCAGCGCAGTCTGTGGATCTGAATGTGTGAATTGACTCGTCTAGAGGCAAACCTGAATCACAATTTATTCATACTGGGAAGGTTACATAGGGGTAGTTGACTTTCTTTTCTCTCTTAACTGAAATCTCTTTGAAACTCTGTGTGCTACAATACACCTGCCTTCTCTGTAGTTTGCAACTTTGCTTTGAGTAACATTGCCTGAGGATTTGTTCTAATGAACGATTTGCTGATGGGGCGGGGAGGGGGGGGTAGAGGAAAGAGAACTGGTTTCTAAGACTTACCATTTTGATATTTTTTCCTAATATTCTCCATATGCCAGGAAAAAACTTACTAGGCACAGAATTCAGGCAGATTTTGCTGAGAGGAGAGGAAAAACTCTTACCTGCTTACTCTGTAGCAGTCTAGTTAACCAAAAGTATCTGCAGTTCTGCAGTTGTCATTATGTAACCTGACCATTGGTGTTCTTAAAAGCAAGCACTTCTGTATTCTTGCCGTTTGGGTGCAACATATCGTGCTGACCTCCAAAGTTATTTTCTAATGCCCTTTTACCCTGGTTCTCATCAAACAAAGCTTATTATGGTACGTAGAAGTGCAACTGTTGCTGAAACACTGCTGTGTGCATTGAACTTCCTGACAGCAATGCTGTGAGGTAGTGAATTGCAGATCAAGAGTAACGTGGTGCTCCACCCTTCCTTCCGCTCTTTGTTTTTTTCTACCTAGTAGAAATCTCTTTGATTTTAAGGTTTGGGCTCACAGACACGCGTTCACACAGTGTCCAGCCTACAAAGTGGTGTTTGACTATGATCTCATGTTTTCCATGTTGATACAGAGGGAGCAGAGCTCCGATGATCACTCATAAGACTTGTTGCTTTCTTCTTTTGATACTCTAGGTGGCTTCAGTATGTGATGGGCTGAGTAGCTAATGCCTATAGATTTAAGTGTAACTAGGAAAAGGTTTTCCCAGATCTCTGAAGCACATCTGCATACTAACATGCAGTGTCCTCCTGTTCCAATAACAAGCTTTGTTGTTGTTGTTGTTTGGTTTGTTTTGATATATTGCCAGCCACAATGTTTCTAATTCTGTAATTCTCAAATAAGGATTTGCTGGGGACTTAGATGAGGCCATCAAGTACAATTTTCCTCTTGAGCTGAAGTTTTGCTGTCACTTGATAGTCAGTTTCCTTGAAATAAACAATCTCTTTAAAATTTACGAGCTCTCTTTGTCATGCTGTACTGTGAATGTACAGCATGTCCTTGTATTAAAAGTACTCTCCCCATTGTAGAAAGTGATAGGATTTTGGGAACCCTGGGAGCTACAAAACGTCACCTACCCTTGAATCAAGCAAAAGTACAGTTGTCTCTTCTGGTCTATTTCTCTGCACAGTTATACATGGGTCTAGTAGACTTTCTCCTCTGCTGTATCTCTGTACTGTCTGGAATGTACAAATTGAGTGAGAATGGGTTGGTCACATTTGACTCCCCATTCATTCATCATTCTATTAAAAAAAAAAATCATAAAATGAAAAAAGCCTTTACAGTTAGTTATTTTTGTTGTTTGATCCCTTGATATAAGACCACTGTTCAGCAAGGTATGTGCTGTATCTTTAAAAGATTTTCCTGCTTTGAGTGAGTTTTTTTTTTAAAAAAAAGGTTCTTGTATTCGTGGCAAGAGGAATGTGCCAAGTACATGTTGTTAAACTTGTGTCAATTTAACAGAGCAACTGTTTAAAGGATTTAGAATAATTTTTCTTCTACTCAAGTCAGTCACCCATTTTTTTCCCTTTTTTTTTTTCTCCTCTCTCTTCCAATATAACACTGGAAAAGGAAAGAGAAACTAAAAGCAATTGGCAGAAGTCAGAATGTTGGCAAGCATTTGATAGTACTGATCTAAGAGGTGATATTATATATGTGACACTTAAATAACTGCATGCATATGGTTTTAGAAAGATTAATGGAAGAAGAGCCACAAACTTGCAGATCTGTCCTTCACTCAGCATTTTTGCATCAAGCTGTTTGGAAGGATTTAGTTTTGTGGTGTGATCTTTCATTATTGCAAGTGTGAGACACAAAAGAGAGATTGAAGATAATGTCATAACCTTCCTGCTAGCTTCCTCTGTTTTCTGATCACTGTTAACATGGAAGAGGAATATTAATGAGAAGTCTATGCTCCAGGGGATAGCTAGCATGCTTCCTCTTCTCTCCATTTCAAATCTGACCAAGGAAAAACTTCTGTGTTCTGGGCAGACACTTAGTGGCTGGTGCTGCATGTGTGGTGCCCATCAGTCAGTAAGGGACTGATTTCTCAAGCTGCTGAGCAGATGGCTTTGTAAAGCACATGCCTGCACTCAAGGGCAAGGTGAACAGGGATTCACGTGGTGCTTGTTTGCAAACCCTTGAAAGTGCATTGATTTATTTTTCCTAATGGTATGTTTCCAGTGTGAGTATTTGATTTGTCTGCAGTAGGCTTGTTGTCAATGGCTGCTAGGAGAGGAAAATTAATTGCAAGAAGTTAGTGGGAAAGGTGTTTTTTTTTGTTCAGCACTAAATCACACTATGATGAAGACTTGTAGGTATTGCTGGTAAGGATCCCCTTCAGAAAAGTGTTTTAGTTTATGTACAAATGAGCTCACTTTGGTGCATTTCTAGGGAGTAGGCTATGGAGCTTTTTAGAAAGCCTAAAATCCTAGCTTTTTAGAAATCCTACCTGGAGATGTAATGCAAATATGATAAAGGACCTATTCTTACCACCTTTGAGGATGTAAGTCTTCTTACTACTGTTTCTGCTGTGTTTCATTTGCAGTCAAGTAGCACTGCAAAAACACTCCACAGAAACTAGCACTAGCAGCAGGGAGGGAGTGGGAGCTACAAGTCAATGCTTAGGGGAAAATTTCCCCTTTCAGATGGAATGAAATTGATTTAAAATGTTTGTGAAACATCATCTTCAGTAAAGAGGCTCGGGATGGGGGAGGGGGGGAGGTGTGAGAGCATGGAAAATAATAAAATAAATTATTCCCAAACAGGTTTATTACAAAACTATATCTCTATCCTGTCTGTGTGCATTTTCTCTTTTGCTTCTGCTGTCCTTTTCATTTTAGTTCCTTTGAGTTAAACTCTCCTCATAACTTCTTCCTCCGTGTTTGCCACTTGTACTTTGGTGCCTCATTCTTTGGTATTTATCTATCCCAGCTCTCATGATTTCAAGGTCTTTGCCCAGTCCTTAAATTCTGTATCCTGGGAATCCTTAGGTTATTATTCACATAAATAATTCTATTTAAGATTTCTAAGAAAAGCTGAGGCCTGAAGTGTGTATCATCTCCCATGTTTTTCTCATCTCTAGTTCAAAGGGTTTATTGTACATTCCTAATTTATGGTTGGCATATGAATATAAATCTGTCTCTGAAGTACTGTGTCATCAGGGATGGGGTAATTTCTTCGTCAGCTACATGGATGCACACATAATAACCTGGCTCTTTTTCTTTTTGAGCTTGCTCCAACTGCAAGGGAGGATGGGTCACTGCTTCTAAGAGAACTTCAGATTCTGAAGGTGTGTTGGCATTAAACTCCCTTCTTAAACTTCCTCTGCTGTATTAATTCTTTAATACAGCAGAGGAAGCCTGCTTGATGGTTATCTAATTTGCCAGAGATTTTTTGGAAATCAGAGTGTACATGAACCTGGACAGAATGCTCTGTGTGGACCTTTTTTTTCCTTAATGAAAATGTATGAACTTGACAACCCATATCAAACACATCCAACATTTTGAAGTTATACAAAGGGAGGGATATGCAGGGTTTGACAACAGGCTCAAATAATGCTGTCAGCACTTCAACCTTCCTCTTTCAGCTGAGATTTTTTTGTGTGTTGTCTGGAATTAGATGACTTGTGCTTTTCAAAGGTGGTTTACTTCTAGCTCATTGTCAGACTCATAGTAAAGATGGGAAGAGTCAGGTCTCCTGATGTAGTCTTTTGGAAACTTCCAGAAAATTCAGTACATAGCTGTCCTTTCCTGTGACCATGTGCATGCTGTAAGTACTTTGTGCATTTGTTTGTGGACTTGAAAGACATATCCTTCTGATGGTGACTTGATCTTTTACGCAGTAATAGGAGATACATAACTGTTGGGGAAATAGAAGAGTGGTTTTTATTTTTTAAATATAGTTGAAACAATTTTTCCTATGTTTTGGAGCTATGGAAGGAGCTTAGCAAAACCAATACATCAATAAAATCCTACAAAATATGGTTGTTTTAACACTTTCTTCCATAGATACAATTTGTTTTAACTAACTATTCATATATTCTCAGTACATGCATGCATTCTGCTGCTTGAATTTGTAGCTGAAGTGAAACTATTGCTTGTCTATTTTTCATTCTCTTCAGCCAACCTACATCTATCATATAGTCCAGCAGAAGTTTGAGGATACTTTGGCAAGGATACCTGATATGAGCAGTTCAGGCTTTCTGCCTGCCTAGGCTGGCAATTTGCAGTATTCTTCATTGAATCTTGTTGATGTGAACATAGCAGGGGTGATTCTTTAAATTGCTGCTTCATATTTTAGGACAGGCAGTAACCTACTAAGGTTGGATGATGAGGAATTTATAACTATTCATATACCCCCTGGCCAAACAATAAATTTGATCTGAGCATTTTTTTCTCTAATAATAAGAAGAGAAAAATTTCTATGACACAGGTTGATATAATACAATTTTTACTTGTGGTGCCAGTGAATGTACTTGTTACATAGCAGTGCAGTCTTTTCCATTGCTTTGCTTTCTGGTACAATTGCCACATTAATTTTCATAGCAACAGTTGTGGCTTCAGCTGGAAATTGAAACCTAATAAATGTTGGCTCAGCACATGGACTTTTTGACAAACGTTTTTAGTAACACTGAGCCAAACCAAGTGAAAAAAAAAAAGAATCCTAAGCACAAGTACTTGTATTTGGATTCTGGAAAGATATCTGGTATACCCTTTGGTCACTAGGCTGTTAAAATGTTGGAGTATTGGTGTTTGTCTCTTCATCTTTTTTTTTTTTCTCCCCCTCCCAAGTTTTCCTTTTTTTCCTCCTCCCTTCAAGCACCAGCAGACTCATCTGTTGAAACTCTACCCCCTGTGGTTCAAGTACATTCCTCCTATCAACCTTTTCACCCCACCTCCCACTGTCCCTCTTCACACATGCGCTGAAATCTCTTCTGCTCACCAAACTTTCAAAATTCAGGCCTAGATGTGGGGTCTGATTTAATGTTGGTCTAAAATCTCTTCTACAGACATCCATAACTTCTCTTGTTGTACTTAATCTTCTTTTTCTTAAAAAAAAAAATAAAAAATGGGTAGAAAATCTGAAGAACAAGTCAGAAGTTCCACTGGAGACCAAAAGAACATTTGGTGTGGTGGTTGTAACTACTCAGGAAAAGGGTGAAAGGGGAAGAAAAAGGAGCCAGTCAACCAAAACAAAATGACAAGGTCCTTTTCATTTTGGACCACTTAATGCAATTTTAACCATATTTATGGCAAATAAAGGTTTGACAGCTAGTGCCAGTTCCAGAAAATGAGAGAAAGGGCATAAAAAAAATCATTCAGACCTTGAAAAAAAGAATGTTTTTTTTTTTTTGTTTTTTATTTTTTAATTGTAACTAATGTTAGAAGCAGGCCAGTTCATGTGGTCTTTTTTTTTTTTTTTTATTTTTAAAAGACTGATTTTCATATTTTGGAGCTAAAAATTGAAGCTTTTGTAAAAGTGCAAACATGGAAAACAATTTTGAAAGAGGAAAATCATCTCACTTCCATGTGTTGCTCTGAGCCTTTCTCTGTCCTGGCTTTTTTCTCTGACATATTTGGACAAACTGTGGAAACTTGGGCATCTGTTCTGCCCTCTGTATGAAATGGTGATTTCAGTCTGTGTTTCTTGGATTAGCCTTAAGATGTAACCATGTACAGCATCTTTCATAAACTTTTTTAATATCCAATAGTCTGGGCTTCTATTTCTTGACCTGCTAAAAATAGCCAATTTTTTCCTTCAGCTACCTTAGGAATTTAGTTTGTTGGAAGAGTGTCTGGGTGTGTGTTGTGGTAACAAAGAGTTGGTCGTGTCATGCTGTGTTGGGAAGGTAGAGGTGGCAAAGGCTTCATCCCCTGCAGCTGTAAGTAAATCAGATGACACATTATGATAAAGGAGAAATGTCTTCTGGGAGAGAAGGGAAAACAATAATCTGCATAATTTTAAATCCAAGTTGGAATTTCAGTTCTGTTTTGAAACAAATACATAAATAAAATGGTCTTAGGCTGTTTACACTGGGATTTTAAATTGGTCTCCCAGCTCATAGGCCAGAAAGATCAAGCCATCCATGATTCAGTGGTATGTGGATTGAAATTAAGCCAGTCGGTTTTAAGATTTTTTTTTTTTGTCTATGCTCCAAATTGCTTAAATTTTGTAAAATTATTAATTTCACTCTAGAGATGGAGAGGTTTTTAGCTTTGAATTAATTCTGTATAATTAATATATGAAGGTTGAAAAAACCAACTGTACTGGCCTATAGGCTACGTTTTCTAATTAAAGGAGTGATGGCATAAAGGAAAAAGCAGTTGGACTTCCCTCCTCTAAGCCAGTACATAGAGAACCACCAAACTAGACTAGAAAATCAAACTTAAGTCAACCCATAGGTCCTTTGTTTCCAACTAATTGTTTTTGCTGTGTTCATTGGTCTTCATAAGCTTGGCTAAGGGGATAAGCCTTGCTTTCCTGTCTTGAGGCTTTTTTCTCTTGATCTATTGAAATTCAGAATTGAGGGCCCCCTTTAGAGAATGTCCTGTGAGTAGCTGTCTCCTCTGTAACAAAGAAGCCCCAGCTGTGGATGTGGATTGAACAGAGAGGTAGCCTCTCAGGCTAGCAATTTGGAGTCATTTAGGAGAACCAGTAGTTTTAATTTAATTTGGAAATGGTAAGCCTGAGTCAGCACAGTTTTCATACTGCTGTCTTGCTTTTGAATTCAGACAGAAGCTGGGCAGGACCAGTGTTTTCTGGCACAGGTTGTTTATGAGATATGTACTTCAGTGGAATGACATTGTGCAACTGTGTAGTTCTAAAGTGATGGAAGAGACGCTGTAAATCCCTGGTTTGACACTGGAAGAATGTAGTTTTGGTCTTTGCATCATTTGAAGACTGGTGGCCTGAGTGAGTGCATCCTCAGGATGGCTGCTCTCCAATGTTTCAATTCTAGCAGTGTTCCAACAGGAAGGATGGAGAGGGGAATTCAGCTGTGCCACACAGTGCAGATCCTGCTAAGAAGTGAGTAAAACTGGTTGACAGGGCTCATAAAATGTTTTCTGCATCTTCTAGCTTCTTCATCCCAGTCTGTTTCCAGCAGCCTCCTCCTTGTCAAGATAGACAGGTGTTAGTTATGGATGTGTAATTACAGCTATACACGTAATTAAGTGCATTATCAGTAGTGGCCAAGGGGAAAGAGGGTTGAGGGTTTTCAGTATGGTGGTCCATGTGTGTTGTCCATTCATATGGACACTACATGGGACAAGAGGCATGACTTAGAGAAACCTTGGAGAGAAGAAATGTCTTTGTTAGAAATTAATCTGGGTCACAGAACAGTTTGAGTTAGAAGGGAACTTTGAAGATCATCTAGTCTGAACTCCAGGACCTATTGTTTTCTCAAAAGTAGTACCACTGGAAAAAGGAGTTAATCAGTAAAATGCTAGCTTGTGAGAGCTGCAGCAAGATCTCTTAATTTACTGTATTTACTGAATGAGAAAGGTAAGTCTGCTCAGTGTGGTCACTTGATCTTGACTTGTTTTGTGGGAGAAGTTGCAAATGGGAGCAAGGCAAGGTTGTGTTCTGTATTGATAAAGATCACCTGAAGTGGCTGGGAAACTTGCAGGTTGTTTTGAGCATCTTTACAACATCAATTTAAAAATACAAGGGTAGGCAGTAGGCCGAATGTAGACACAAAGAAATATATTTGCAAGCTATTTTCTGAATAAAAGCTGGGAATTGCCTTCCCTAGGGACAGCATGGACAGTATGTGCCAGATTGTAATATGAAATTCCTGCTGCAATTGTAGTGCTTTGGTGAGATGATTTAGCCAAACAAGGCAGAAAAGATCTGCAATCAATTTTTTTTTTAGATACAGACAGAACTGAACTGCTCTGTCTATTGAACTATACAGTGGAATTCCCACCAGACACTGAAAAGCTCAGGGCAGCTCCAGTTTGGTTTGACTGTCCAGTATTTGTATTGAATAAACCTACATATCAACTGTAGGTAGAAATTCACAAACTCTCTTGGTATATGCTAAAGGCAAAAAAAGTGTTTAAAAAGTGTTAAGTTCAGTTTGAGAAGTCTTCTATTGTTTTCATTTTTTACTCTGATGATAGCACAAAGCCTAGTGAACATGAAGTCAGAGAAAAAGAAACATTTTAAAAGACACTTTTTCAATGGAAATGAACACAGGTGGTTTTAAAATATTACTGGTCAACTGACATGAGCTCTTAGTGGAGTGTACATAAAGACTCTCTGGAAATACTCTCTGGAAATGAAATAGATTTCATGAGCGAAGGACCATCTCTTTCCTCTCTGAATTAGAGCAGATTGTTCTGTAATAAAGGTTGTCCATAGATAAAAGACCATGAAGTAGCAATATGATTCAGTGGAAAAATACTAATTTTTGGCATTCACAATAATTTTCTGTTTTGTGTTCATACTGATTTCATGCTGGGATATCTACATTTGAAACTGAAAAATAACTCCGAATGTTTGGAGTTTTTATGTGTGTTTGGTTTGGGGTTTGTTTGTTTGCTTTGTTTATTTCAAAAGAAAAACTTTATCTGTAGCTTTTTCCTATCTTAATGGAGAAAGCTGTGCAGGGTGGATCTTGGTCTTGTACAATAAAAGCTGGTAATAACTTGCCATAATACTTCCACTAAAAATATTAACCAAATACTTTTGACCAGCTGGCATAACTCAGTTTCTCTTGCTAAAATAAAGTCACTCCATACAGTGGTGCCAAACCTCTAGAATTTGGTCTTTAGAAGTAGAAGAAAGAATTATCTCAGTTACACACAGCTGTAAATGTTCCTTCTTCAGTGGTGAGCAGTGTGTAGCATCTTTGTGCAGAGAATTAGTCCACAGAGTCACAGTTCAGCACTTAAAACCTTGAATGAAAAAAATGAGGTCAAAGAAAAGAAGGCATTTTTCTTGAATTGTGTAAGAAATTGATGCAGACTTAAAATATGCAGAGTTACTTTTTCCTTTCTAAGGTCTAAAACTGGTCTTCAGGTACTTCTGGTCCCACTGAGGAACTCAGGAAATCAGTGAAAGCTGAGTGTAATACATGTGATAATTGCAAAGGCTTTTGCTGTTTGCAGAACAGTCTGGATACCTCAAGGGAAGAAGTTACCTGCTTCTTTCCCACTGGTATGCTACAAAAGCAGGGTAAGTATTTAGGAAGAGAAGGAGCTTCTCTCATTTTGTGTTTTTAGAGCAACTTTGTCCTAGGAGCAGCAGTTTCCCTGTTGTTATCCCTGCAGACAAAAAGATGGTTGCGTTGCTGAGACATTGGCATAAAATAATGTGTCTTTCTGTGGTAGTTATTTTAAAGTATGTCTGACAAAAAATAGTGTCATTCTGCAGTTGTCAATGGCTCACCTTGCACAATTGTTAGAAGAAGAGCAAGACTGCATTAGGAAGAACCAACAGAATTTTGTAGCATTTTGCCTCAACATTTGCTTCTGCAGAAATGGATTACAAATACTAGAGTGTTATTTACATCTGTGGGTATATGAATCCCCAATGTAATGTGTTTCACTTCTGTTCTGCAGAGCATTTTATACGTTACCTGCCCCTTTGGAAGGGAAATTTATGTGTTTATATTTAAAAGCTGCCAGTGCCAGAGGCATTTCTTTATTTTATTATTATTCTCATTTTAAAAACCATGTCTTGGACTTCCTTATCTCCTCTTAATGAAAAAAAGAAAAAAAAGAAAAAAAGATTGTTCAGTTTCAGACTTTGTTGGAACTGTGCTGCCAGGAGCCTTCCTGGCCTGTGGCACTATCAACAGAAAATGCAGCTCTTGAAAGAATGGATTATAGTTTCGGAAGGGCTGCTGGAGGGGGGAGAGGATACCAAGACTGGCAGAACTTGGCATTGCAAAGAAATGACAGAAAAAATATTCATGTTCCTTGAAGCTTTTCATGATGGTAGAATAAGGTTGAATGAAGGGGAAGAAAAAAGAAATAAAACAAGTAGAAGGGGAAAGCATTAGCAGGCCCCGAAAGGGGAGGGGAAGATATCATCAAGTTTATTTAGGTCTTGTCTTTTTTGCAAGATAAGCCTGACAGAGGGAATTTGTGATCTCCAGTGTTTCAGTTTAGTAATTTAAATCTGTGATATATAATTTTTTTTTTTTTGGGGGGGGGGTTCCCCCACACAAAGTCACACAAGCTTACTCTGTCAGGAAACTGAGGTTAAATATGCTGAGCCGTTGTATAACTTATAACTGGCTGAAGAGTAGGAGAATGGAACACAATGGCACATTCATTAGGTAAATATTCCTCAGTCCTCCTCAGCCCTAACACATGCTCATTTTTGTTTAATATGTTGCTCAGCTGGATACAGGCATCACTAGCTGGTGGCAGGGCAGGACTGTAACAAGTTTGCAAACAACCTTTGCATCCTCTGGGGAGAATGGTGAAGCCCAAGTCATGCCTTGGATGGTCCTGCAGGTGAGGAGGCACGCAAACTGGCTGCTGCTTCAGAATGGTCACTGGGCTTTCTCACTCTTCTTTTTATTTCTTCTCTCTCCATCCTTCCTGTCTGCTGTTGCAGAGCCTGTTTGAGCCCTCAGCAGACAGCTTTATGTCTACCATAAGGATGCAGTGGGAGTAAGGAAGCTCTTGAGCTTTTAAGGCCAATCCAAGATTATTCTGGGTCCTTTGAGGTGGGTGGGTGGGCGTGAAGACAGGAAAGATTCTTATTAAATTACAATTAAATATTAGCTTAACTTTTGCTCCTGTTAATTCAGCACAAACCATGACAGATATGGGTCATTTTTTAATTTTTTTTTCAGCGCAGGTATGAATAATGATGGAGAAAATAAATGCACAGGTCAGATCAGCCGGGTGGGAAGCGCCCATCTTGTGTAGCTGCAGCTATGCTTCTGACCACAGCTACTTTCTGAACAGCTTGGAAAGCCTTCCTATGAAGATTTTTGCTCTTTAGACAAAAAGAGATTGTAATCTGCACTCAGGAAACATTTTAATCAAAGTATTTGGCTTTTATATCTATGCACACACATGCATGTATGCAGTATAACAGCACAGTGGGGTCTATGATTATTATTTTAGTGGTAGTGAATATTAGGAAATTAGCCACTAAACCAGATGAAAACTGAGTTCTTGCAAATTTAATTGGAACTGTGGTTGGATAAAGGACACAGGCATATGGCTGTGTTCTTTATCAAAAGAGTCTGAAGTCTGCTGGGTTAATGGTTTTCATCTCATTTCACTGGCCTTTGACCCTGAGAATTTTGTATAGCTAATAAATTCAGCCACGAGTGAATTATTTACTATTCATTTCAGAGATTCACTATGCTACAAAAATTGTGATGTCTGTCTCGTAGTGAGGATGAGCATTATGCTGGAGCAGTTGGGTGTCTCGGGTGTGTAGTGAGGCACAGTCAAAGCCAGGCTGCTCTTTGCTGCTGTAAACACATCTCTGGCTTGCTGCTGGAGCATGATTTCTTGGATTATACTGTTGCTCTCAGAAAATATTGGGGTTTGTTTCCTAAGTATCTGTTGGAAGGTGGCCTTTTAAGCGTTGAACATCATTTGTAATAAAGGGATCTTAGCTTATTTTCTTAAAAGCTGAAAGGAAATTAAATGAAACAGTCCTCCATGCTGTTCTGACTTCTGCTTTAGGAAAGGATGCCAGATAGGGGTGTAATAGGCAACACATTTGAAAATTTTCTCTAAATGTTGTTGCAAGGCCCATGGAAATGAGCAGATCTCCAGAGTGCTAAAAGAGAATAAAGCTTTATTGCTTGCTGTAAAGCTACTGGTGGAGGGAATAGTTACACTAAAGCAAGGTGAAGTTTAAATTTAAGCACAGCTGTCTGTTCTGCTCCATATAGGTATGCTACTTCTGAAACAAGCACCTTTTTAGAAGGTCTTGGAGAGGAAATGCAGGTGAGTTAGTGCATAGATTTGTTTATGGGCTTATGGATTAACTAAGATTCTTACACTTACTCCTGAAGAGGAGCCACATTGTCTTGAGCATGTAGCACTTTAACTGCAAATTTTATCATGGAGGCAGGCAAAATGAAGGGAAAGAAATGAGTGTTTGCAGATATCACTTGCTGTCCTGCCTGCGTGGTTGTTCTAAATATCAGCAGCATGTGGAGAGTTACTGGCAGGCCTACAGGTAATGCAGAGCTCCAGCAGTGTGGCTGCCAGTGGAGCCAGCACTTACTAATAACTGACTAATTGTTTCTGTCACACCTGCACAAGCCTTTCTGTCTCTCTCTGAAACACATTAGCATTCATGAGGAGTTACTGAACCATGATGAATCACAAACACATTTTAAGTAATTATTTTGTGATTCTCCTTGGGCCAAGTACACCTTTTCTAAACAATACCTCATTTTTCTACCTCATGAAACATTGTATTTTATTTAACTAGAGAAATGAAAGTCAGAGAAATGAAACCCTCTCTGTGTATTCAGGCTTACCTTTTAATGGGGGCTTTGTATTCTTGCTTCGGACTTTTTGCCTCTGAGCTTCAGCGTGTGATTAGATTAAAAAGCTCTGATCTGTGCTGGTTTTATCAACACAGTAATATGGCTAGATCACATAATGTGGCACATTAGTTGTGAAGCTCTGGATGCCAGTTCTACCACCTCCCTGGGTGTCCACCCAGTTAACAGCTGGCTTCCACAGAGGGCTGTGTCCGTCTCAGTATTGCTCATTGACTCAGATGAAAGTTGCTTGAACTGCATGGGAACTCCACAAGCCTTTTCCATATGAGAGTGCCTGTGCTATTCCAGGATCTTGCTGTGATCTCACCAGTACATGCCTGCCAAGTGCTTAGCTTGATTTACTGTTCTCATTTTCAGTGTAGACTTAGACAATCCTGAAAGGAATGATTAAACCAGAGTGGGAATGACTATGCAAATAACTGATGGAAGTGTGAGAGAGAATAGCAGCAGCTATGGAGTTTTTTAACTTCAGTTATTTATTTGAAAAGTTATTTGATGATAAGGTTGATCAAAAATGCTCTGTTTTGCTAGGGCTTGTGCAATGAAATGGAAATACTAGATGAAATCACATATATATATGTGGGTATAACTGGTGTTTCCAACATGTTAAGCCAAACCTTCAGGATTGATTTCTGCTGGCAAGAAGTTGTAGTAGGTATGGAGAACAAGCAGATCTGCTGCTTGAAAGACTTGGGTCATTTCTTACACCCTCTGAAGTTTTAGCTTGGTAACCCAAGAAACAGCAACAGATTTTGTTGCTTCTGTGTACAGGATCTGTGTCTCTTTTTCTACTCTACTTTTAAATTGTCAGCTGATTCAAGCCAAGTTCATAGAGCAATAGAGGTCCCAATAATGAAAAGTTAAGACAGGTTTTTGAAAGTAGGAAACTGGGCAGAGCTTAGAGAACTTCTAAGAGAACTTAGAGAAATTCTTAGGGGACTCTAAGGGAAAGGTTCTGGGGTGAACCTTGTTAAACATATAGAAACCTGCACCAGGAATTCAGATAGGCTTGCTTTAACCATGCTGCTCTTGCTCTCTTTGTTCTCTTTGGTTAGATATATGTATGAGAAAATATTCTTTTGCTTTTTTAAGGAAAAATGAAATGCAAGTCCTGAAAGCCAAAACTTGCACAAAAATTAGATTGCCGTCTCTTAACTTACCTGAATTCTACTCTGAAACTTGCAGGGTGTGACTTTACATAATGCCTCGTTGAGAGAGTAGTAGTAGAAACATCTAGATAAGTGAGATTCAGGCTGCTCTAATAATTTTATCAAAGTGATTAAATAAAAATACTGGTAAGCACTCACTTTTAACATTAAAAACTTCAAAATTACAATGAAGAACTATATTTTAGACACTTTTAGGCAGTCCTGTTCTGCTCATGAAAGAGTATTGCTAATGAAGGAGACCTAACAAAACCAAAAAAAAAGGTACTGTGTGTCCATATGGGAGAGTGCTGTGCAGATGGTAGATAAATACAGAGGAACAGTTACAAAATCCTGCTGTAATGAAGAGCTCAACTAAAAAGAAATTTTCGCTGCCCAATAAGGATGGATTACAAATTAATTTTGTGCTTGATAGGCAGTTGTTTGGAGCTTTAAAACATCCTAAAGCACAAACTCATGTTGCTAAGTTTTACTGCAACTGGACTTTACTGTAGCTGTAAAGTCCATGGGTTGGCTTTTGTCTTTTTATAAAAATTTTAAATTTTGCAAGGATGCAGAAGGGAAGAACATGATGGTTAATGAAAATAGGATGTTAATTGTTTCCAAATGCTGGCTTGCTCATGAGGTAGAATTTATCTCCAGTTGGAGGAGCCATGTAAATTCAGATGGTCAGGGGCTATCAAGGCACCAGATGAGGTTTTAGAGTTGGTCTGGTAATAGCTTCTGCTATAATTTTCCTCAGGCCTCAGTTGGTGGCTTAGCTCTTGTTTTTGACCTGCAGCTAGCCAAGGGCCTGACCAGGCTGACTTTTCTAGCTGGTGCTGGGAGAAAGAACCTGGGGGTCCTTTTTCCTCTTGGCCAATAGTGCCAATGCTGTCTTCTAGTACCTGCCCATAGCTGAAAAGAGTAGGTGCTGTAAGTCAGTATCTCTCAAATTTTATTAATAATTCCCCTCCCCATGTTTAGCATAAATATCCTCTTTGGTTTGAGCACAACATGCTCCCTTGAGTATGTGTCTCTAAATTCTAACAATTTAGATTAAGGACCTTTTTTTTGGTGATAGTTTTCTACTCTAAGCCCTTGTAGTATCAAGACACTGTCGTAATGTACAGCCACCAACAGAAGTATAGCTGTCACTCTTGGCTGTGATTTAGTCCACTCCAATCCCAGCTGCCTTTCATGCTTTAGTCTGAGGTTTTGTCTTCTCTGCTCTAAGTGCTTAAATTCTCACATGTCCATCTCATTCACAGATCTTAAAATTAGATTTATTTTCAAAGCCTTTTTGAGAAGGAATGTGTGGGAATGTGTGTATTAACCATAAAAAATGTCAGTCCTTTGGGAACCACATCATTTTACAGTTTGTGTTCCTACCTACTGATATTTTTAAATAGGCCATGCTTTCCTTTCTTTCCTTCCCCCCACCTCAGGGAACACTATTTGAGGTGAACTTTCTTCCTTTAGGATTTTGAATCCCAGTTAGAGGCAGGATTGTTCGTCTTTTACAGACATTAATTCTGGGTTACTGCTTCTGTAGCAGTCCTGAATATTATATGCCTCTTCTGGGTTTGTGGGTTAATGTTAATTTAATGCAATTATTTTCAGCTGCTGTCTATTCCCTTTAAATCCTATAGTCTGCTGTGCTAAGCTAATGAAACACAGCTATTGTGGTGTACTCTGCTTCTCTGCTTACTAAAGGCTGTTATAATGTGGAACACACTAACTGAAAGAGATTTTTTCCTGTCTGCAGCACATGAAAGTTTGTAAAGGGCTGCAAGATTTTTTTACCCTTCTATATATATTTTTTTGCTTAGTCTTTTGCCACTTCCTTACATTTGGAACCTCCTTGTGTCTTATGTTTCTTGGAGTTGAGAAAAAAAACCAAAACAAAGTCTTAAAGTCAGCTGGTGACGGTATGGAAGGAAGGAGATTAAGAATCTCTGGTCTGCTGGTTCACCTTTCACTCCAGTGCAGATGCATCCTGAGCATCTCTTACATGTTTTAAGAGCCATATGTTCAGGATGCTGGAAGCTATGCTGGCTCTTCTACACAGAACATCAGGAAGATGTATTTCAGGATATTTGTCGTGGTCAAGCTCTCGGTAGCTTATCGCAACAAGAATCGCTGTGCTCCCAGGGCTGGACTGCTTTCCAGATAAGCTAAAAAATGCCCACCTACTTGAAGAGAGGGTGCAGGATTCAACTTGAAGTCAGCAAGATGACTTCACTGCTGTATCATGTAGGAGGAGAGGATTCACTGCAAGGGAGGCAACATATGTTTAAACTTAAATATCGTATAATTAGCCAAACTGGCAAAGGAAACTGTGAACAACATAAGGAATATGTATTAAGTCCATTTTATGATGTTTAAAGATTCCCCCAGTGTAAGAACCCCCAGTCCAATATTAATATTTTTAAAATGTTCTTATCCTACTAATGTATACATTTGACTTTGTCAGCAGTAGTTATGTCAGCAAGAGTTGAAGCTCGGTTTGCTCAGTTTCTTCCCCAGGTGTGTTGATACACCTGTTGTGGTGGGGAATAAGCTCAGTCTGGGAACCCATCCAGGTTAAAAATAAATTTTTTCATTTTATTCAGCTTATTTTTTTGCTTGCTGGAGGCTTGGATCAGTTCCCCATGTCACACCACAAATGCTTTGCCTGATGTGACTGAAGGGCTCTGCTAGAAGGAGGGGATAAAGCATGAGAGAAGGGGGAAGAAAGGACATGAATGGAAAACTTGGCCCCTGGGAGAAATGCCTCTGTAAATAGATGTATAGGAGAGATGGTAGGCGTCAGTAAAGATGTAGCAAACTTGTGAATGGGAGCAACATGCCACTCTCCCAGCTGTACATATTTTTAAATAATATTAAGAGGTTTAACTGTATGGTTATTTTTCATTATTTAAGTGAAAAGATGGTTTTATTTTTGGCATGGCAGAGCCTAGTAAAATCAACAAATCAGCCCTTTTACTTATTTATTTTTTTAAGTAACATATTATTCAAGACTATAGGCTGTTTTTCACCAAAATTAAGAGGCACTCACTGCCTAGAAGATATTGTCCTGATTGGATAAGATCATACAGAATAAGGTCATATAGAGTCTGGGAGGGCAGCAGTGGCACCAAAAAGCAGTTTGACCAAGTTCTGTAAGTGGGTCAGAGGCTGAGTCAGTCACTGAGGCAGGTCTCCCATGTCTGTTAGATTTCCTATTCCTAGCCCTGTCACGCTGCCAATCTCTCCGGCTTTCTGCAGTAATCCCCTTCATCCCCTAGAGCTGGACCTGAAGCCACCGACACGGGAGACAGAAGGGGGAAGCGACAAGGGCTTTTGTTTATAAACTTTTTTTCTGTGTAGTGTGTGGTGTCTTGAAGTTTGCTTGCTCTGGGTGTGACATTGTTTGTCATTTATGTTTGTTCTGGTCGGTGGTGCCAGCAGCAGCTCCTCGCTTCGGGTGTGCGCGTGCGAGATCCAGGGATGAAAATCCTTTAGCAGCGTGATTCTGTTACACAGCTGACTGAGAGTGTTTCTGCTGCCTGCCTTAAACCCCTCACTACACTGGTGTTTGAACCAGGGTAGCTATCAAATCCTTCTGTCCTTAGTGCAACTATGCCACAGGAGTGCGTGTTACCAACCTTTTGTACCGTAGCCAGACTTAGGAGGAAACAGCGGTTTGTACATTCTATAGTAACAGCGTTGCTACCATAACAGATTTTTGTGCTTGCTTCAGTCTTCCTGGATTTATTTTGGTTTTTTAATGCAAAAAAGAAAAGTCTGAAAACAAGTTTTCTGAAACTTTTCAAACTCTTTTTTTTTCCATATGGTTTCAGTGGAACCATGGAACACCTTTGTATGTGAGGTGTTGTGAGGGGATGGTTCTGTTCAACTTAGCTTCATGCTAGACCTTTATGCTTCATTATAAGAGGGTTTCTTCTGTGGCTAAAAGAGTTTTACAGCAACTGTTAAGTGCTGAAGAGCTGGAAAAAGCTTAGCAAAACTCTGGGAAGCAATTTTCATTTGAAGACTTATGTATAATTAGGAGTTGGACTCGATGATCCTTGTGGGTCCCTTCCAACTCAATATTCTGTGAATCTGTGTAGTGATGGCCTCTTTGGTAGTCATGCGCTACCTTATTCTTTGGAGTTGTGACATTGCGTATGAATCACATTTTCATATGGGTCTAATTTGTTTATTAACTCCACTCTGCTGTCATCTGTCAAAAAAAGCATATTATTTCTGAGGTTACTCAGAAAGTTGGCACAGTGAAGTGTTTTATGGAAAAACAAACAAAAAAACCACCCTGTACAATTGCCAAGAGCGTATCTGCTGTCCTTTTCACTTGGAGTACCACCAAACTGGAGAAAAACTAGTCTCCTATCATGAAAAGAAAACAAACAAACAATGTTTTATTCTCTCTTCCATTTGTAAATGATGAGAAAGGGAGAAAGCTGATATAGGTAGAGGATTTCAGAGTAGGGGAGAAAAAGACATTTATTAATAAAACAAAACCCCATTTGTGTGAAGTCCTTCTGTGACAGCACTGCTTTTGCACTGCCAAAGGAAGACTTGGCTAGTTCTCTCACAAATGTTATAGAGAAATGTGACATGTTGGACCTCTAGTAGTGAATGTACTCCCAAGGCTGAGAGGTTTGCCATGAAAAATGATTGATTTTTGTTTTCCTAACTGCATAACTATTTGTATTACACTAAACAGCTGATACTGAATTCCTTCATCATCAGATGAGTCTCCTAAATAGCCATGATGGTTGTTCTAAAAGTGTTGTAAAGCAGGGCTGTTCTGGTCTATCTTTCTACCGTTACAGCAGCTTCAGCTGTGGTTTCTTACAGCAGTTCTGTCTTAAGTTTATATTCTAAGTATTGGGTTCCTTCAGTTTTCTATCCTCATCATATACTTTTTTCAGACTGCTTGAGATATCCCTCATGCTTCTCCTCACTGTATTAACAGTGATTCCAAGCTTGGTAGGTTTTGTTTCATCTTGACTTTGGCTTTCTCTGTGCTACTTCTATGTTTGAAATGCCTTGCCAAATGCTTGTGTTCCACCACACTTGCCTACTTGTCAGCAAATCTGTAGCAAGGACTCTAGCTCAGAGGTGCTGACAGGAAGCAATCAAATCCAAAACACAAGCAAAATATTCTTTATTCATCACTTTCTTCTTGCTGCATCTTGTCTATTCCCTTTTGTCATTTAGGTTGTCAGTTTCTTAAAGCAAAAGACAATTTTCTCTGTAAGATGAATAGCACTGAGCATTTTACAGGTACTTAATAAATACCAAATCAAATAATTTATAGCTGCATAATAGCCTGTTTTTACAAAAATCTTATAGGCATGTCTTTTATATTTCCTCTCCCTATTTTTTATCTACCTTGCAAAGCAGCAATTACATAGTGCAGTCTAGCACTGGAAAAAAATTCTTTAAATTAGGTATCTTACAGGTAGATTTTCTTACATTTGTGGGTTTTTTTATTTATTTATTTTTTATTTTTTCTAATTAATTATGCTGCTGAAGTTCAAGATATGTTATCATTACAGTGTTGCCTGAATGGCACCTTATATTCCATAGCTCATTATAACTGTGAAGCCAGCTGGGCCAGGGTGCATAAACTTTGCCCCTTCAAGATAGTTGTTGGGGAGCTGATTGATCTCCTTACCCTTATCTTCTATATAGCTTGAACCTAGGCATTACTAAGCATTTCTGCTACTTCCTAATTAATTTGTTGCTGCTGGCCACCTTTTTTTCTTCTTCTGGAGCCTGTGTAGGCAAAATTATTGTAAAAAGACTGTGGGGAGGAACATCAAACCACAATGGACCGGGAACTTACCATCACGCTACAACTACACCCAAGCTGTGTGAGAGGCTTATAGCATGGCCACATTTTGGTTGGCCTGTGGAGGGCTGACCCCATCTGTCCTCCAAACAGGAGTTTTCTTCTGCTGGTGTAGCCTCCAGGTGATGGCTTTATCTCCCAGATTAAAGGTGAAACCACAATGAGACTAGAGCTTAGAGCTATCTTTAGGTGAAGATCCAGCCAAAGGCTTTAAGAGGCATCTGTGCCTCGTCAGGCCAGCTGTGCTAATGGCTATTTCATTCCATGTGAACTTTCTGTATTTCCTTACCACATGCACCATTTTAACTCTGGGGGAGTCTGTTTCAAATGCCACCTCTTTTGGTCAGGGAGTGAATATTCTCCAAACTTAATCAAAGAAGTCACATCAGGAAAGAGAGATAAGTTTGCTGTTGCAATGGCAATGTAATTCATCTTGTACCTCTTGGTGTGACACAAGTATTTGCAAATACTGTGTATTTTGCGTAGTGAACAGTCCTACTATATCTGCTCCATGTTACACTGTATACACCCCATGAGTTCTGTGAGTTGTCCATCTATATTTCACCACAGTTTTAGTAGTTATTCCAGGCATATGATGATGGAATAAAATAACCCATTTCTCCGGGTTATCATCTCGCACATATTCAGTTAAATTTGCATGGCGCTCTATTAGGAATGGTGAGAAGAACGACACAGACTCTCTTGGGAGTCGATCAGGAGAATTTCTCTCGGTTTATTACCTCAGGTCTTTTTTATAGACTGATATGTGAAAAGTACAGAAAAGAAACTCTTATTGGTTAGCAAACTAACACATCACCATCATTGGTCAGTGGGGTTCACTACCCCTCGACTTTCTCTTGCAAGAAAACAAGGAACAGACAAACAGCACCTGCAAGGCTGTTTTCTGTCTCTGAGGATTGCTTTAATTCCTCCTTAAGATTTCCCAGGCCACTTTCTCAGGCAAGACTGAGAAAGCTATGCGGCCTGCAATTTCCACCGGCACCGTGCTCTCTGTTTCAGAGTTAGCATCCACATTTGTATATGCTTATTCTTATTTCATGCCAGATTTTATTCCCAGGTACATTTAATAGGCACAGGATGAATGTTTCTCATGTCACATCTATATAACTGGCACGTTTGGTGAGAAGTTGTATCTTTTTGACCTTTCCGACCCAAAGTAATTCTCACAAGAACAGCTGAGGTTTGGGATCATGTCACAGGAGAAGATTTTGAGTTTTGTTTCTTGCTCCCGAAGTTGAGTAAATTTAAATTGTCATGGATCTGTTTGAATGCTGATTTTGCTCCTGTGTTCTCTTCTTTTTATATGCTTATAAAGCTAGTGATTACCTACTGGTTCTTTATTGATTTAGTAGGTAATGTTGTCTAGTATTGCTGTCTGAGAGAGACACTCTGAGAATAAATGCATGAAGAGTAGTCAAGCATTTAGTTCTGTAATAATGACCCACATAAAAATTTTGGAAGGAAAGAGATTATTTGCATGTATGCAGTTAAAATTATTCAGGAATTCTGTGACTTTGCAAAGACTGTAGAGTACTCAGTTAATGGAGCTGCAGAAAAAAAAAACCAAAAAAAAAACAACTACATAGCTACAGAATATTTTACTGGTATTAAGAATAAATTTGCAATTTTAAATACATGATTTGACTGAATACCATAAATCTACAATTACACGTTTGTGTCTATAGAAATGAGTATACTAATGTTGGGGAAATGTACTTTGAAATAACACATAAATAACAAAGCATTGATGAAGTGTTTAGAATGCCTTTAAATTAATGAGAGAGACTTATTTAAATTAGATGATACTTCAGAGAATACTGCTCTCTGTTCTAGATTACAAATCTCTGCTATTTAAATATTTTTCTCTGGGGGATGGTGATAGGAGTGGGAGGAGATGCATTTCTAGTTTCATCTGTATCCTTGAATTAACTATGAAAAGGGGTGGGTTCTTAATTTAACTAACTTAAGCTAAAATCTTAGTGGAAACATGGTTTATAGCCTTCTGTACAAGCTTCCACAACTGATTAAAATGTTTTACTTTCGTTAGTTGACCATATTGGGAATGTAGGTTTCTCACAAGACCAAGGTTTCAAATACCAACTTGCTGGCCATTAGTTCCTGCCACTTTTAATAGCTGAGCCTTCTTGCCTTTGCCTCTACCTTTGACCACTGACCCATTTTCCCCCTTGGACAGGGCAAGGTGGTTTTCCATTTCCCTATTTGGGTGATCTGCAATGAAGCCTGGTAGAACTTCTCTGCTTGAGTTTCAGGTGTCACCTCAGCTGTGGCTGCAGGCACTGGCTCCTTTTGAGGCCCACCTCAGTGGCAGTGAGGATGGCTCAGGTGGGGTGCTTGCCAGTGAGCTGCATGCAGGATCTGGCTGACAGAGCTGTTTTTGTGGCTTTGTTCTGGAGTGGTGGAAGATGAGTTTTGGAGGAAGTACACGTCCAGCTGTAGTTATGCACAGCCAGCTCTTCAGACCTGCAAGCCAGAGTCCTCCTGCCCTTCACAAATAAGTTTGTAAGCTGCTGTCTGCCTCTCGTACAGAGAGAACTCGGTTGTCTTGGTGAAGGGTTGTCAATATGACTCATATATGTGAGAAAGCTTTGCCCTCAGAAGAGTCGGCCTACTTCTTGTGCCCTCCTAAAACCTTCTGCAAGGCTGACATAACTGAACCTCAAATTTGGTGAGAGAGGCACATTTTATTTGTCTGAAGTTAAGAAATCTACATGAAATTAAGTTTAACAAGATGCATTATCCCATCTGTGAGCAAATATCAATCTTGACATCAGTAGATAAAAGACCAGATGTCAATATGAAATCTTTCCTTTGGACTTAAGGGACAGCAAAACTGGAAGATATGGTTGAGACTTTGAATCTGTTTTTTGCTACGAGCTCAAAAATAAATATTTGATTTCCAGTAGATAAGAAATATTGAATTTGATATTCAGTTTATCTGAACTCTGTTACTTAAGTGTATGTAAGTAGGGTATTGGTGTGTTATAAAGGAATTTATGGATCACCAGCAACTCATCAGTAATCTCAGTCTTTTATGTTAAGTATAAGATAGTTTATCTTCTTCGAGAAAGCTGCCTATGCATTTAGCATATCCTGAGTGTTTGTCTACATAGGAACACTTGGAAGAATTAATCCAGACTAAGATATGCTTTGAAAGTGGATTAAATTACATAGTACTCCTATACAAGGACATTAAGCAGAATTTAAGTGGCTTTAGTTTTAGTTTCTTTACTTCCTTAGTTAAGTACATTAAATCAAATTAAAGGCATTTAAATTTTACTCAAATGCCTGTTGAAGTTTAATGTAATCTTATTAACCTGTGTTTTGTAATGTTTATCTGCATTTAATTTCATATTTTTCTTGTAAGCAAATTGAAGGAATGTTCAAACAAGCAGAAGTCAATATTAGCCAGTTCAGTGTACATTCATAGTTTTTATAACCTATGCACTAACATTCTGAGGTTGACCAACCGTATCTCTGCACTTAATTCTCACATCTCATTTGCAAATTTTCAGAAATTATTTTTATATGCTCAAAGAGCTTTCCATATGAGAAGTGCTAAGCCATTGCTGTGGTGGTATTTGATTAACATCCAGATGGAAATCTGAAGTTTGGCTTTGTTCATTACTATAAAGGTGAGAGCTGAGTTGGGGAAAATTAATGATTTACAACTTTACCCATGAGTATGGTTATTTTCTCTGTGAAATTAGATCAGACACAAACTGTTGTTTTAACGTTACACAGAGTTCAGGCATCCACATCTGCTTTTGATGCATGTGGCTTAGTATCTTCATGTGAGATAAAATGTTTAAAAATCTTTTGTAGAGCCTAAGATGAGGGGTGTATACACACATTAACCAACAGATGTTAAATATGGTGTTTTGTATCCTTTATGGAAGTGGAGACAAAACATGAGAGAAATGCTGCTCTGGATGACCAGTAGCTAATGTTGTAGAAGTTGATCTGCAAAATGACAGCAGCAGCTTTGGACCTTTTAAAATACCTGCTTTTTTTTTGTTTGTTTGTTTTTGTTTTTTTTTTTTCATTGCTTGTGGCTGGATCTAAGTCCAGTGACACTTGAGAATAGTAAATATTGTTATGCACAAGTATGAATGAATGGCTTGAAAGTTTAATGACGAATGCCTTATGTTGGCATTGCAGTATGAGGGCTGCATAATGCTGCTGTCTGAGGGACAGACAGTGATTGTAAGTGCTCCTTCTGAAAATGCAGAATGGTGATCTCTGGTATGTGTTTTCCTGTACGAGACAACATCTAGCAGTGGGCAGCTGTAACATCTGATGGTTTAAATTGCCAGATGATGCCTTTACACTCAAATCCATAAGAAACCAACCTTTTCCTCTCCCACCCACAGCCCCATTGAAAAGTGAAATGTACTGAGATGCAAAAAGTATGTCAAATATGCATTTAAATGCCTTGCTTTTCTGACGTTTCATTTGATATGTGCTACATGTGACTTTGAAGCATAATAGCACATTGTCCTAAACTGATGGAGTTAGTCAGTGTTTGATCTCTTCAACTGAACAAATGGATTGTTTTAATGCTTTTTAATGACCTTTTAAATGGGAGAATTGATTTTGTACATTTTTAAAGGGAAACCAGGGCATAGATGAGTCTTCTTTTCCTTTTGGGTTTGAACAAAGTAATCACAGATTTAATCACAGAATATTATAAGTTGAAAGGGACCCACAAGAATCACTGAATCCAAAAGTTATCAACAGCTTTGGTAATTAAGATCCTTAAAATACACTCATTCTAGTGTTAGAATTGAAGGAGTTGGAACACTATTTACCTGCTGATGTTCACAAAACTTCCAGATGATGCACCTTAAATGCAGAAGCTTTTCTTATTAAAGTCACATTCCTGTGAATATAGCGTAGGTGAGGGAGAAGGAAAGACTACAAAAAGCATACTTACAAATGCTTGTTTGTGCTAATAGCCTTTCTTGTCATCTTCTGGCAGCATTTTTGAAGTATCAGGTTTTGAACCAGAAGGCATCAGCTGTGGGTATAGGTAAGTCAAACGATAGCTAGTTTGAATATAAGTAGATCAAACATGTTCTGTACTTAGCCAGCATTTTTGAAATATTGCTAAAATTAGCTCTGTACAGACCTGCAGCTGATATGAAGTGAAGGTTAGCTCTGTTGGATAGGTCTGAAATAAGAATCTTGCTCTAAGATTGTTTTTAAAATTAACTTTGCTTTTGCTTCCTGCTCTCCCACCCACGTTTTTGAAATAATGCTACGTCTTGAGATAACAATTTGGCTATTATCCCTTGTGTATGGTTCCTGGTTCTACAGTTAGGTAAGAGTATGAGCAAAATGTAAATTCTTTGGTAACTTGGTAGAAGATATTATTTCATCACAATTGCTATTTAATTTTTGCAAAAGAACCTCCCACGCTGAATGTTCTTTTGAGTTATTTGAGGTTGATTTTTCATGAATAAAATTCTTAGTCATCTTCAAAATCTATGCAATATCTTAAAGAAATAAAGATTTTGCACATTTCAGTAGTTCATTGGTCTCCTTTTGTACCTCTCTTGACTCCTTGCTTTGTATGTAAGAAGCTGCTCTTCTGGCTGTAGCACTAGCCTTGAATCTGAGAGTTAAGTGGTGAAATCCTTCCCTCATGGAAACCAACAGCAAAGAAATTTGCATTCATTTTCTACTTTAAGCCCTGGCACTGAATTTCTGTGTGACCTTGGCGTGAAGGTCTTATCAGCAGAATTTATGCAGATAATCTGCACCTTGTTTTGCAGAACAGGAATGTATCATGGACACGTGGTGAAGTTTTATACAAGCAAATGATACTCTTGGCAGTTTATGTTTTACTCCTCCTAAGTGGCAGAATTCTTGAGGATGTGTGAGATCCTTCATGTTTTGTCAAAACATAGATGGCCTATCAAAGCAAAATGCATCTTCACCTCGGCTGAAATCTTGCCTTGAACCTCTTCCCCACAGCTGCACATCTTTTGTAGTTTATACCGTGTACAATCTTGGCTGAGTAAGTTTGTGGAGGGGAGTAGAGTACTAAAATGCTGTGCAAATTGGCCCTTGCTGCAGTGAACAGAAGCTCATAGATGGATCACAAGACATTTTGGTACCTAGGTAAGGATATATATTTGCATATCTAATAGTATATGCCAACAGTATGTGAACTGGAAAATTTCAGGACATCCTTGTGAAGGATTTTGGGGTCACTAAAAGTTATCAGTGGAACACCTTCTGTGGCTTTATTGCAAATATCCACTCTGGATGCTATTCTAAAAGCCTGAGCTCATGAATCACAGAATAGTTGGGGTTGGAAAGGACCTTAAAGACCATCAAGTTCCAGTCCCCCTGCCATGGGCAGGTACACCTTACACTACACCAGGCTGCTCAAGCCCTACCCAAGATGACCTTGAACACTGCTAGGGATGGAGCATCCACAGCATCTCTGGGGAACCTGTTCCAGTGTCTCACTAATCAAAGATATTTTTCCTAACGTCTAACCTAGGCCTACCCTCCTTCAGTTTAAAACCATTACTCCTTGTCTTATCACAATATGCCTTCCCCATCTTTCTTGCTGGCCCCCTTTAGGTACTGAAGGTGCTCTAAGGTCTTCATAGAGCCCTCTCTTTTCCAGGAGGATCAGATCCAACTCTCTAAGCCTGTCATCATAAGAGAGATGCTTCATCCCTCTGATTATCTTTGTGGCCCTCCTCTGGACCTGCTCCACCAGGTCCTGCCCTTTGGGAAAAAAGGAAAATAAGAAAGACCTTGGAAACTACCAGCCAGTAAGTCTCACCTTTGTGCCTCACAAGATCATGGGGTAGATCCTCCTGGAAACTGTGCTAAGGCACATGGAAAGTAAGGAGCTGATTGATGAGAGCCAACATGGCCTCACTAAGGGCAATTTGTGCTTGACAAATTTGGTGACACTGTACAAAGGAGTGACAGTATTGGTGGATAAAGGAAGGGCAAATTGCATCAAATCTATGTGGGCTTGTGTAGACATTTGGCACTGTCCAGCACAGTATCCTTGTCTCTAACCGGAGAGACATGGATTTGATTGATGGACCAACTTTTGGATAATGAATTTTGTGCAAAGTCATGGTCAGAGAGCTGTGGTCAACAGCTCAATGTCCAAGTGGACAGCAGTGATGAGTGTCAATGCCTCAGGGGTCATTAATGGACCAGCATTGTTGAACACCTTTGTCAGTGACATGGACCATGAGATTGAGTGTATACAGCAAGTTTGCTGATGACACCAAATTATGTAGTGAAGTTGACAGGCTGCTCAGAAGAGATGGCATCCAGAAGGATGTGGACAAACTGAGAGATGGGTCTGTTGGTCTTGGTCTTGTTAAACCTGCTATTGTTGGATTCAGCCCATCTATCTGGCCTCTCCAGGCTTCTCTGCAGAGCACTCCTACCCTCCAGCACATCAACACTCTCCCCGCCCCCAGCTTGGTGTCATCTGCAAATCTGCTAATGATAGACTTGATCCCCTCATCCATGTCATCAATGATCATATTAAACCAGATTGGGCCCAGCACAGATCCCTAGAGGACACCACTGGTTGCCATCAGGATGCAGCACCATTCCTCACCACTCTCAGGGCCTGGCCATCCAGACAGTTCTTAACCCACCAAAGAGTGCATCTGTCCAAGCCATGGCCTGCCAGCTTTTCCAGAAGTATGCTGTGGGAGATGGATTGAGTTTCCCTTCCCCCAGCAGCTTTAGTTTAAAGCCCTCCTCATAAGCTTGGCAAACCTGTCAGGCTAAATGACTGCATTAAAAAAAAGTTTGTTTGGAGGAGTAGTGACTCTCATTAGCCTAATTGCTGTAACTGAAGAAGGTAAGCAATTTAAGTTGCAGAAAAGTGTTTTCTGTCATGAAGTGCAAACAGCACCCTTGAAAGCTAAATTCAAGTTAGAGAACACATGCTTTGAACTTGCTTAGGTCTGTATTGGTCTGACAGAAAAGCATAGCTGATAGCTGCAGAGCAAAGAGTATGCTGGAAAAGCAAAAGAAATAAGAAGCCTGTTGTGTAAGGGAAGAAGTGAGTCAATAACATATGGTCTGTAAAACATGAAGACATTTTATAATGTGCAAAATTATTGTCTCTACATTTCATCTTTTGTTAAGTATTAAAGCTATGATCTAAAACTTGTTTCTGGAAGGCTGCTGGTGTGTTTTTGGGTTTTTCTGAGGGATTTTTTTGTGTTTGTTTTTATTTCTGTTTTTCTAAGTCTCCAATGATAAATGTTTTTTTTCTTGTTGCCCATGTGAGTTTGTGCTAGTGCAACTGTGTGCATTTAACAATAGTTCATTTAAAATTACCATGTAAAGCTAATTAGTGAAACACCTATCTTTTTTTAAACAGCAAGAATTAATAGCCACCTTACTAGTGGAGACAATGAATACCAGCTGAGAAAAATAGTTCTTGATTTATATTTAGATACTGGGGCCGCAAACTTTAGAGTTAAGTGCCTTTACAGAAGGTAACAGTTGATTTGAAACAGGCGTTTAGGAAAACTTAAAATTATGATTTTGAAGGTTGCTGCAGCTACATATACTATTTGGTTGAGTCCTAGAAAAACTCTTAAAGGTCCAGCTAATTGGGAGGACATGCCTTAATGCTTTGCAATGCAGTGTGTCTATTCTGAGGGGATGTGTGCCATATTTGGGCTCTTTCCTATTGCACAGCTTGTGTTGCGAGGTCACTCTCAAATCATGGAGCTTCTTGAGATGTATAGCTGGGCCACATGCATGGGATATTTAATTACTTCATGAAATGCAGTTTTATTTTGGAAGTGGTGTGTTTCTTCTTAGACTCCTGAATGATTTGCTAGTCTTATTGCAAGGGGAATATCAAAGTGATTTTACCCTATGCTCCAGTTGGGAACATAAGAGAATTAATATGAGCTATACTTGCTTCCAAAAGGATAGAATGGAGCTGTGTAAACTTAGTCAATAAAAGTTCAAATAAAATCACAATGGCTTTAATTTGAATTTCCCTTTTCACTAAAAAGTTACTAATTTCAAATCTAAAATAATCTTTACTTTGAAGTGAGGTTTGTGCTTATGATATAACAAGGAAGTGTTATTCCATCAGATGCATAGTATTTTACTGTTAGAGTTTTCTTTGCAAGTGAAAGGAAGAAAACCTTTTTTCTTGATATGAAAAGCCAGTTACTGTGTTATTGGGAAAGGGCTTTAATGACCCTAGCTTACCTAATGATAGCATTATCAAATAAACCCACATTCACAAATTTATAGGATGATATTTTTTATTCTGAATTGTCTTTGAAACTTTCATTTGATCTCAAATTATTTGTAGTGTAATAGTTGTTGGATGGAGATTTGTTTGGATTTTTTTATTTAATTTGTTTATTTTTCAGGTCAATATGAAAACAGTTTTATTAATTTAAGTTTTATTTTTGTTTTGATGAGTCAAGATTTCTTTTTTGCCATGTCCCTGTAAAAATTTAGTTAATATTGTAGTTTAGGTGCTAATGTGAAGTTACTGTTTCAGATTTATAAGTAGCCTTTAAAAATAGGCATATGAATAAAAAAATATCTGAAAAAAGTCTGACTTCTTATGTACTGAAGTTGCAGGAGTTTTCTTTAAATGATAGAGAGCTTGGGTAGGGCTGGGACTGAATTTGTTTTATTTTCAGATTGTGGTATGTTGCAGTTTTATTTTAATGGCAGAGGCTGGAAGAAGCAAATTAATTGCTGTTGTGGTGTAGAGACATGTAGAAGTTTGAAGAATTATCGAGTTTGTGTTGTGCTGAATTGGAGTGATGAAGTACAGATAACAGGCCACAGCTGTAGCCACAAATTAGGCCTCTCAATTTGGTGCTGAAAGTATTGCATTAGAATTGCTTTTCTAGGATTACTGTGTGGAAAGTCTGGTGAATAAAACCGTATCTGAAATAGAGAAGCTAAAAATCCATGCTGCTGCTGCTACTCAAAAAGATTTTTGGGGCTTCCTTGTTGTGAAACAAAGGTGACAACTTTACTAAAGCAAGAGCAGTGCTCAGGAGCTTTCTGTTCTTCAAGAAATATCACTGTTTTTTGAATCTTAGCAGTTGCTTAAAGAGCTAGAGTTCTCAGTGATTCCTACACCTTATAGCCAGCATGGCTTGGGTGAAGGTGAGAGCTGTGATCTATGGTTTCACAACACCTGTTTTTACACCAACTCCAACAAGAGTTGGGAGCATGGGGTTTACCAGGAGATGTTTCTGGATGCTGCACAAACTTTGATCCAACCAAAGAACTGTTCAGAGGCCTTCCTACATAGGAAAGCTCCAGTGAGGCGGTAGAACACCATCTTATGAACTCTTGTGGGCACAGGAAACTTCAGAGTACAGGTATTGCTCTTGCATTCTGTGTAGCTACCCTACTGCTGTGGGAATATACCTGTGCTCCAGCTATTTCCAGGCACAGGATAGTTGCAGTGTAGTAGCAGATCAGATCTAACTTACAAGAATAATACTGAGCAGTGATAATTTTATTCACAGGGGTGTTAAAAACAATCCCAAATTTACAGGCCTGTCCTGTGTTCAGGTTGGCTGTCAGACATCCTTATGATAGGTTCACAGATGGTCCAAGAGCAAGAGAATGAACTGGGGTGGACTGGCTGAAGCTGTCACAGCTGTTTTGTAGTTGTGTGTCCTATAAAATTGTCTGGGACATTGAATTCTTATAAAACCAAGAGATGGCTATGGCCAGGCAAGATCTGCATGCAAACTTTGCTTATGCCACAAAAACAAATCCTTCATAGGGCTGGAACCAAGAAGATGCAGAGTAATAAAAGACTGTGCAAAGTGTTCCCCTCCCCTTCCTCAAATGTTCTTATTCAGTGAGTGTAGCTCTATCCTGACCTGCAACATCCTGCTCATTGTTTTTGAGCTAGGAGTTTCCTGAAATTTTCTCCATGGAAAATGTGACACACTTTAAAATTTAGAACAAATATCTTCTGCAATGGGACACAACCAGAGGGATAAAGCCTCCTTCTGCATTGTGACTTTAGTTCACATTTGCATTCTAGTGAAGAACTCTGGTTGGCAAAGTGTCTGGAACATAAGATATTGAGATGTAAAGCCACACAGTTGTTCCTTGGATTTGAGAATTTATTTATGCACAACTTGGAATTGATAAATCCCTGGCCTTTTCAAAGGAGTCTTTCTTTTTTCTTGCTGATATTTTAATATTTTTCAAATGCATGTGGCATTTTAATTGTTTGACAGATGACCAGCTGATGGTTATGCACAGTAGCTGAGGCTATGTTACATTTGGGATGTAGTATTTTATTGTTTGCTTCAGCCTGCTTTTGTGACTTTCAAACTTTAAATCTATAAATCCACGTTTTTGAGGGAGGAAGTAAGATAGATGGCAATTCCAACATTTGGTGTACAAGGGTTTTGTGGCGGATTGTTTTCTTCTAACTCCTCTGTTCATATTTACTTTCATAATCTTGAAAAGCAAAAACATTAATAAATCAAAGTGGGTTAAAGATCAGACACGTGGTTTTATTTTAATAAGGGATAAAGCTGAAACCTTACTGAGTGTACATTGTTCAGCACTTGTTCTCTGGGGCATATGAATCAGTCCCTTCATTACTGGTCTGGAAGCATTTCCTTTTGTGGTTACAGTGTATTTTGATTAGAAAAACCAGTGCAAGATAATACTTTGTGCATTACTTTTGGTGCTTGTGCTCATGTGCAAAGTTAATATTTTAAAAAGAAATAACAAAAAAAAGTGAGCCTTTTGTGGCCATGTGAAGTTTCGATTTCATGGAGTGAGTTTGCTTGCTTGATTTATATCTGTCAGCAGGAAAGGGATTTTGAAAGAAGGCATAGTGAGCCTGCAAGCTTGAGAAAGACTTATAATTTGCATGGTTATGTCTTGTGTGTCTGGGACATGTTTTTCCAAAGGCTGTAGGGCGAAGTGTGCTTTAGGGACTATTTGCTCTGTGAGTGTTGAGGAGGACAGCAGGAAATGTGAGTTTCTTGTAGCTTTTTCACATTGCTGGTTGCTAATATTTTGGACAGCATTCCCTGAAAGGATAAGGTTGGAATCTTGTGGAAGAGATAGTCATAAATGAGAGAATTAAAGAATTTTAGAGCCATCCTCTCATCCCCCTTGCAGCCATACCTACACAACCACTCTCCCTCCCGTGTCTATCAGTATTGTTGAAAGAGGCTGCTAAATGAAGAAACCAGCTTTCTTTTTTGAACTTTTAACCTTTACAAAAGCTACTGTAATTGGCTTCTGCAGAGCATAGGTTGTTTCGATCTGACATTTAAAAAAAAAAATACAGGAAGAATGAAATATCAATGTACACTTCTGGATTTCCTAAATTGGCAGTGAAGGTCTTGCTTCCCCATGCTTTAAAAGCCTGAAAAGTGCAGAGAGATACTGGTGAGGGTTGAAATGTGTCTGTTGCATCTCAGTTGGGATGTACTTTGGCTGAGATGAAAGGATGAAAGTTCAGCAGTTGGTGCAAAATCTCCATCTGGAAAAAAATGGTTAGTGTATGTGTGAATGTAATCTCTTTGAGGAAGTGGAAGATGACTTAAAGAATGGGTCATGTAAAGGGAAATAAAACACTGTCAGAAAAGAAAAGGGGGAAAAGAAGTCAAAGGTGAGAGAGATGAATTGTACAGCCTAGGCTAAATGTATTATTTTGAGCTTTCTTCTAAGAATGAATGTCCTGTTTAAAAATAAATAAACAAATATATTTCCCTTCTTCATCCTTGTTAAAAAGAATATGGTAAAACTCCTGACAGTTGCTTTCTTTGTAAGAGTTGATCGTGTGAAAATTTTATGTACTAAAAGCAAGGAAAGCATATTAAAGTCCAATCCATGCTTACCCTAGTGGGTCTTAAAACTGTCATCACTTTAAAGTCATGCAAGAGCAAAAATAGGATCTTAAATACAAATGCTTTTTGTCTCCAGTGACTTTTAATGCACATATTATAAGTCAATAATTAAAAACCCCTAAAAGCGGATCAAGGTGAAATCATGCCTTAGGTAACATTTAATCTAAAACTGCTTGAAAACCCTTTTCAGGGGTATCATTACTATCTTTGTCATCTATATAGAAATGTAATGTATTTTTGGAAACTTGAAAATTTAGAGGGCCACAGCTTGCCTGCAGAGACCTGTAGCCTTTCCTTCTCATACACAGCCTAATAGCTGTGCTGAATACATCATGACCTGTGGCATCTCAAAAGGAAAGTGTGCTCAACAAGGCTTTTTACTTCTTAGCTGCTAGAGGAAGCTGCCAATCTTTGGCATGGTTAAGTTTCTCCTAACAGAAAGCAGCAATAAATAGCATAGGTAACTTGGCTGGTGGTATGCAATGTTACCTTGCTGCCCTCTTCCTTTTAAGATAGGATTCTTCTTTCTTAAATAAGTCTGGTTAATGAACCAGGGGAAATAGTAACAGATTTAGGAAAGGAACTGTTAAGATAGGCATGTCCTCAATTAACTGGCAATAGTTCAGTTTGATCTTGCTAGAGATGAAACAGTTCCTGAGAAAATTGGCAACCTTCATGTCTGTGGGATTTTTCATCTTGTTGTCATGTTATGCATCTTCAAAGCAAGCGAGGAGCGTTTTCTGTCATGTGCCTGTCTCTTTTAACATCTGTATTTCCATTTCTGCAACGAAATTATTAAAAGCAAAGGCAGATGAGTAGGGTAGCCAGCAGCCATGCATTAATCCCATTGTGTAAAATGACAGAGATTATATGGGTCCAGAAAGAGGTAACTGTGACAGGACAGGGGTCTCTTCCTGTCATGGGTGGGCTGAAAGTAAGGTGGTTGCCAAGAATTGTTGAACGAATGAAAGAGATGACAGATTATTTCTGAGAACAGCTTAAACTTTCAGTGCTCTAAAAGCAAAGCACAAGGTATATGTCAAAGTTACTTATATTAAATGATGAAAGCCTGAGTAAAAGGAAGAATGTGATAAAAAACAGGCGGTAGTTCCTTGCTTGGCTGTTTCACAGTATTTGCATTTTGATTGGCTCCACAGACATTTGTGTGTGCCTCGAGGATGCTTAACGTAAGGAAAAACAGCTTTATATGTAAAGAAAATGGCAATGAGGTTTCAGGCTTGGTCTTTACAGCATGTTCTGTGTGCTCTTTCAGTCTTGGCTTAAATGAAAATAATGGTGATGTTTTTGTTTTGCCTGGGAAAATAGTTTCCCTTGCTGATTTAGTTTAAAGTATATAGTCACCTAGTAGTATATTTGTCATTTTGTCTTGGTAATGAATCTTTTAATTTGGTGGAGTAAGATTAATTAAAACACATTGGAAAATATAGGCTAAAAAGGATTTGCTCCCTTCTGTCCCATCCCAGAGTGCACATCTGGGGTCCTTGTGAGAAGCCCTGTCTGATGGATAATTGCTCTGAAATGCTCAAAAACAGCAGAGACCATTTCCAGCAGATCCCAAAGCTGCATCTTCACTTCTACCTCTCTGGTTTTAATGGAAGGTTGTTGTATTGAGTGTAAGGATGGTAGCAAGAAATAGGTAAGCCAGTCTCTACTTTCAGGGCCTTGAGGGCTGGGAAGGGGGAAATACAGGGAGATCTGGGGGAGTAGTCTGTCCAATCACATGAATGAGGCAGCTGCCCATTCTGAGTAATCTGTCAGCGTGATTTAGGCACAATCTCCTCTAGCCTCTAAATGCCTCTCAACTACTCTGAGGAAGTGTGGTGCTCCATTTTATAGTTGGTGGTTGGAGGCACAGAGAACCAAAGGGCAAGTACACGGCCACACACCAAGCCTTTGAATAAAAGAAAATTAAACACAAGTGTTCTTGCTTCCAAGTTTAGCATCTTTGTCTTTGAAGCAGAACTCTCTGTTCATTTAAACAGTGTGATTGCTACATGTGGTAGAGAGTCCTCTTTAATTAGTGCTTTGGGGAACAAACTTGGAAGATGTAGGGTCTATTTGCAGGTAGGATTTTTAATTTTATCTTTTTGTGGTCTGTCTCTTATACTAGCTGCTAATGATTACACTCTCTCAAGGACACCAGGGTCAAATGAGAATCTGGGGCTCTTGTGTCTCAAGAGGTTTATTTTGCAAATACTACAATACATTTTTCTGACTTGTTTATTTGGGAGCGTTAGACTTTGTCCTGGGCACTGATGCAGCATATTTACCTATGGGCACTTCTACTTCAGAATTTTCCTCAAGTGCCTTAATTAGAGTTGGTGTAATCTTTCCAGCCCCCTCCCCAGTCCTAGTCAAAATTGTTGGAATAGTGGGTGAGACCAACAAGCTAAGAGATGTGGCTGAAATAAATCTAATTATTTAACACACTGAGAAAAGATTTTGTGGAGGTTGTGTGGCCTGTAGGAATTGGCTCCAGAGTTTGGAGAATGAAACAGAGGAAAAAGAAACTTCAAAATGTCTTCAGAAGTATATTTTCCTCCACTCCTCCTGTACCTTAAGAGGTTTTGCATGCCCAGATCAAGAAGAAGCAGTTGGGAACTACATATTGTGGACAACATATTGTAGTGAGCCCTACATATATCATATGCAAGATATATGGAAGACAGAAGGGAGTCACATCCAGCTCTGACAGAGCAGCCAAATCCCTTGTAGGGACAGCAGGAAAATGGAACTCAAGTCCTGGTCTTCAGAGATGGGGAGTCCACTTGTTACAGGGCAGGTTGTCAGCTTTGGAAATGGGATATCTCTTTCCTGATCACACTCATAACTCCAGATGAATGTCTTGTGATGAGCTCTGTCTGTGATTCTGAGAATGCAGCTCAAGGACTCAATCAGAAGAAAATGAAATATTCTTTCAGTAGAGATGTGCACTGTAGCTTTCTGGAAGTCTTGTACTTTCAGTACAACCTGTGAATATCGCTTAATTCTGTGTAAAATTGAGAGTGGGTAAGACTCTGTGCTTGCTGTTTTTACCATGCTGCCAAACCTCTAAAGCTGTCCTTTAGTCTCCACAGCAGAGTAGAAATGCTTTACCGAAGAGCAGAAAGAGGACTACATTCTCTTTTAAAGTAATTGATACCTAAACCACCCTTACTGCTTGAACAGCAGAGATCTAATGATGTTAAATTACTACTGAATTACAGATGAAAGGTGCCATAGAGTTATGTGTTTGGCTTTGTTTCCGTATTGCTGTTTGCACACAAAGGACTTTCCAGCCAGGTGTTAGCCCTCCAGGAAGTTCAAAATGGTCAACTGCAGTTGACAGCTTTATTTGGAAATAGTTCAAACATGTCAAACTGAAATAGACAGTTACCTGAACAGATTTGCCACCCCGCACCCCCAAGTGCAATGGGAAAATTTAATTTGGGAGCACTGAAATCTGAAAGCAAGAGGGATAAACAATGGTTTCCCTCACAGGGTTCTTGGTGAAGGGGTATTACTCTATATTTCTGAAGATACAGACTCTGGCAATCATCAGGGAACTGAAAATGTACTTGGAATTAATCCAAATACTTTAATCTTTTAATGTCTGTTACAATTATGAAGCAGCTCATTGAATTAATGAGACATACTGTAATGAACTTAGTAATTGCATACTTTTACATCATTCTTCTTCATGGAATTGAATCTCAGCTGTGTGTCAAGAGCTTTGCACAGGTGAAAAAGTTTAAAATGAGCAGGTTATCATCCCGTTTTCCTCTTTGGCCTTGCACATTGCTTGTTGTGGTCCTCAGGTTTGGGTGGGTGAGTGGTGAATGCATTCAAGGGGCTAATCTGTCTGAAAGTCTGTTTTTGTTTTTGTGGGTTACTTTTTTAGACACTTCATCTCTCTGAACTGGTATGTTGGACAAGTGCCAGTGCTGGCACTGGGGAGGGGGAGGCAAAGCTGGGACATTGGGGAAGCAGACATCAGATGTGCTATGGAACTGGACTTTGCCATTCAGAGAGCTTTTTGGAGCAGAAAAATTTTATTTTACCAGAGAACATAACGATGGTGGCTCAGAATGGTATATATATATCACAATATTTTTAATATGGAACAGCTATGAGGATCCATTTTCTTTGTCTACATAAGAAGTTACAGGTATGCATGCTATTATTCAGCAAAAACATAGTGTCCTTTTGCCTTTTGCTGCCAGCATATCCCTCTTCTGCAGTTAGCAATTTTAAGTTCTTAGCAGGTAAAATGCTGGGCAATAACTCCTGTGTGGGACCAAGTTAGTATCAAATATTTGAGGAACTCATATTTGTTTTTAGGATAATAGGAGTAAAGAATCACACAGCAAGTGCTGGTTCATTTTGAATGGGTGTTTTGATAGAAGTTGATTGAGTTGCAGCATCGTAGATGACAATTTATGTTCTGCCTCTTGAGAAGAAAACTGCCACGAGTCTTCTTGCTGAATAATGTGGCTGGCAGAGTTCAGTCCTCAGTGCTTGTTGCTTGTCTGGATGCATGTATTGTGGGGAGGTTAAGCACTCAGTCTGTTGATTAGCCAATTTGGAAACAGTGAGTGTTTTGCTCATTCTTGGCATAACTCTGCATGTTCCCAGCGAGGCTGGAGCAGGAGCTTCAACCGGAGCGTGGCAATGGGGAAACACAGCTGTGCTGTCATCAACTTTTGACAGAGTATTAGCTCTAGTCATCTCAGGAGTCCTAGAGAACCTTTGAAATTATGATTCCTCCCAAAATATACTTGGAGAAACAGATCATATGTACTACTAAAAAGGTGACTTTTTAACTGATAATGACTTTTTACCTGTACAATGAAGTGAACATATATACTAGACAAGCTGGTATTTTTTTATGAATCAAGTTTCTTCAGTAAAGTGTTCCCACTTTTTTTTTCTAATAATAAGACAATAGATATTAATAACACCTCTGTATAGCTCCAACTGCAGTGGCTGAAGTGGTGGCTGTCCTTTCCCACTCCCAAACCTCCCCCCCCCTTTTTTTTTTTTTAATAGCTCAGCATGATAGCATAAATTAGATTCAATGGGGGTCTAAGTTCACACATAGATTGTAATTTCTGAGTGAAATCATTACCTGTCTTGCTGTCCCCGTTAAAAGGGAGAGAGACAGTAAGCTGTTGCCTGCTGCTTAAACTGCATGACTCCCTAGGGTTTATGACTCAAACCAATAAAGGATGATGTTTGCATCACTCTTTCCTCTTTCCTTGGGCCATGCAGATTTTAGTGTTGAACAAAGAGTGCAGTGAAATTATGGGGTGACCACAAATTGTACCCAGTGCTTGAATGTCATGTAGTAGTCCGTAACACAAACACATTTTATGGCAGTTTTCTTGTCAGAAGTAAAGTTCCACGTTGATCTTTAAAATTTTAGTTCAAGTTACTGGAACCTGGGATACTTTCTGAATGACTGCTCTTGCATGCCAGATGGGAAGAGTTATGGAGATTGTTGTTCCTAACTTGTAACCAACGGCTGGTTTTAGTGTGTTGCAAGAATTTTGGCATAGAAGGCAACCTGCCACAAAAGCAGGTCTTTTTGCTCACTGTGTGCATGCTTAAGTACAGAAGAGGCACATTATTGGAACACAGATGGGCAGGCTATGACTTCAAGAGTGCTTAGAGACAATACATCAGTGTACTTAGAGAATCACAGAAAGGTTGAGGCTGGAAGGGACTCCTGGAAGTCATCTGGTCCAACTGCCCTGCTCAAATAAGGTCATCTGCTGCTCACAGTTTTGCAGTAGAGAGAGTAAGGGATACTCTTATGTTGAAATATCTGGATCTCCTGTTAAGAAGTGTCACATTTAATGCAGTTTACCAAGTTTTATGCAGGACAAATCTCCCCTGGATATGGGCTGGGTGAGCAGTGTTGGCACCGCTAAAATCTCGTAGTGGGATTTTTTCCAAAAGGTTTTTTGGAGCCCTCCGAAGTACAATGGAGTACTGCCCTGTTCTTGTGTTCTTTAGTATCTTTTTGCTTGTATCTTGTCTTACAGTGATCTTATGGTTAACCTGACTGTATAATTGAAATGATCAGATATGCAAGCTCCTCTTGATCTAGAATTATAAACAATGGCCCCAAGGTATGTGTCAGTATTGAAAAGGACGGTGATCTCTCCTTGGGATGTCCCCAGAACACAGATTCCAGGCCTAGAGGTACACCAACTGAGCAGTACTCAGCAAAGCAGGATAGTACCAGTGTTAGGGATGGGCATAAGCACAGCAGTTGTTTTGGGATGGACTTTTCCTACATTTTTTATTAAGTATTTCTGTTTCCAAAGTGGATTTTATGATGTCCATTAAAACTCTGGCTTAGTCTTGACCTTCTATTTTAATGCAGAATACCTCAAGTTATTCCACAAATGTTAGCTGTAGGCAAAGTCTCTAATATTAACTGTGCCATGCATTTTTTTCTCTGAATGTTTTGTCATATGCTGTCTAGTTTTGCTGAATGTCCTTCAGAGAGCCAGCACTGGGAGGTCCACAAGTGTTAAGGACAAAATATTCTTTGTGACTATGAGAGTGAACTGACAGAGAGCTAAGAGCCTGCAGGTGTGGATTCAGAGACTGTATGGTGCTGTGAAGTCAGAAAAACATGGGGTGTTTTGACTGTTAGATGTTTTCATGCACAGATTGCAGTAAGTATAAGAGGAACACCTCTGGACATGGGGCTGCTTTCTGCTGCAAGATTACTGACAGGTGGTTTATTTCCTTCTCTTGTTTTTAGTTATCTTTTACAGTATGATAGAAGGTTCTGAGTTGGAAGGGACCCTCGGGGGACACTGAGTCCAACTCCTGGCCCTGCACAGGACACCCCAAGAGTCACACCGTGTTCCCCAGAGCGCTGCTCAAATGCTTCTTGAACTCAGACAGGTTTTGTGCTGTGACTGCTTTCCTTGGGAATGTGCTCCAGTGCTCAGCCACCTTCTGGGTGAAAAACCTTTTCCTAATATCCAACCTAATCCTCCCCTGACTCAGCTTCACGCCATTCTCTTGGGTCCACTCACTAATCTCCAAAGGGAGGAGATCAGTTCCTGCCATTCCACTTCATGAGGAAGCTGCTGACTGCAGTGAGGTTTCCTCCAGGCTGAGCAAGCCAAGTGACCTCAGCTACTCCTCATATGAATTCCCCTCTAGATCCTTCACAGCCCTCTTTTGGATGACTTCTAGTAGCTTTATGATTCTTATATTGTGGCACTCAAAAATTGCACATCTCTGAAGAGCAGTATCAGTGCCTGACAAAAGGATAGTGTCTTCAAAATTTTTGTGCCCTCCTCATACTCACAAGTAGTACCCACCCTTTCTTTTGCTGTTTTCCTTACTTATGGTGAGAATTAGCCTCTGCTCATGCACTGTGGAATATCAATATTACTATTTTTATAGGATTTTTCTATGTAGAATGATTACATTAGAAAATAATGTTGTTAGTTTCAACCTTCAACATCCTGTCTCTGCCATCAGTTAACTTGTTTTTTTCCTTTAGCATTCACACATCTCTGCTGCCCTCTCTTCTGCCATTTGACTGCTTACTTCCTAGCATTTCCATTAGTTCCTCTGGATGTATAATAAACATTGATAGAGTAACAAATTCTCTTTGGATTTTATATTGCTGGTTCATCCTCCTTCCAGCAGGAAGTTTAGGGTTTTTCCCAACTTTGAGCTTATCTTCTTGTATCTGTCATCTCCTTTGCGATATAGCCAGTGGTCCTTGTTTTGATTCAGCTTCTGCTGTATTATCATCTTGACTCAAGGTGCTCTCTTTCGTGTCCTTTCTAGCCCCCTGATTTATCCAAATGCTAAGAAAGTATGAGGTACCACAGCCAGATCATGCTAGTAGTAGAAAAGAGGACTGATCTTTTCGTATTTTTTACCCTTAATTGAGCTTTATGCAAAATTTGCAGCACTTCTGATGAACTTTCTCTGTTTCTTTTCAGCTTTTCAACAAGCCTGTAATAAACTTATTAAATTCTCAGTTTCGTAGGACTCCTTTGGAATGTGCTTAATTTAAATATTAAAAAGCATCACCCCTTTACCTGCTCCCCCTCCCCAAAACAAAACAACAAAAAAATGTCTCCATCCTTTCAAGCTGTAATTCTTTACATTGCTTTATTTTGTTTCACAGGGTCAATTCAAAAAGTCAGGTCCTTTTTCCTTTCTTCTGCCCTCCAATTTTCTTATGCTGAGAACTTTGATTTTTAAGTCACAACTCTCTAAGAACAGTAGGACCACTGGCTGAAATTGAGGTTTTATGTTTTTCCCATTACTTCCTTTCTACCTCACAGGTTAAGTGAGACTACTCTGAAAGGTTGAAAAAGAAAACTATATTTTCCAATCCAAATCTATATTTGAATTTTAAGGGATATTTTTTTGCTACTTGCTTCAATTTAGAAACATCTGAAGTCAAGCCAAATGATGAGAAACAACCCCAAATGAAGTGGGCAAGCACTGTAAAAACTGTGAAAAGTAGATTAAGTTAGTTTGTATTTGGAGTAGCATTTCATTTTGTTTCTGTACTATATAGCAGCCATGGTCTTTAAATTTCATATGCTAGGCAGGTACTCGGCATAATTGAAAAATCATGCTTTTGTTTGTGAAGCCTTAGATCTTTGATTGCTGGATTGTTATTGGGGGGGAGTTTGTGGTGGTGCATTTTGGTTTTGTCTAGGTTTTTTATATTTTTTAAAAAAAGTTAGTATTTTTATTTGTTTGTTTGTTTACTTAGTTATTGAAATTGTCTTTTGAATACTTCAGTTTGATACTTTCCTGGTCTCTAGTTTGAAGGACTCCAATATTAACATCTTTAGTGGACAGAGCATCTTTGTCTGACTGGATGGTATATTTCAATTAATGAAATTGCCACAAAGTTTCAAATAGAAACTTGAATAATCAAAACTAAGTTTTTTGTCCTCTTACTAATTACTAACTAGAAGTTCCTTAGTAAAAGGAGAATGATCTTCCAAGAAGCAGGAGAGTTCATGTTAAAGAAGTACCTGAATTTTTCTGATATGCTTCAATATATGCTTTAAAAGCAAGACCAGACAGCCTTCTTGCTTATATTCTGAGTAGATTCACTCTATTGTGTTTTCTTCCACATTTTCTTTTGAAGCACTTTTAAACCTATTTTTGCTCTCTAGTTTTGAAGAGTGTTCTATTTGAAAGCGGCCTGGCCTGTCAAACATAGTGAAACCTCAGCCATATAAAATGCTTCCCAAGAAGAGGAACAAGATGACTGTGGACAGAGAAAATGTGTGGACTGAAATTGTGAAGAAAGGTTATGGATATATTTGGAATGAGACAGGTGATAACCACACAAATATTAGCTGTCTTTCCTGGGCAGCTTTACCAGCGGCAGAAACTGTCCCGTTCTGTACATTTGACACCCCTAATCCTAAAATCTCCTCCAATACTAGGTCTTCACATATTTTGGAGAGGAAGGGTGGTGTATTTAAACCTGAAGGGTCCAAAGCTCACTTTAATGTAATATTAAATATTTAATTTGTGGTTTAATGATGCTTTATAGATCAGCAGACTTAGGGTTCAGCATCAAAGAAATGCTCCTGTTTGGAAGTTGATGGACTGCTCTGAACCATGGAAGTCAGGTGAGGGGCTCAGGTATTCCTGCAGTGTTGGTGGCTGCTGCAGAGGGGTAGCACCCCCACCCAGGTTCCCTGCTTTTTGAGACCTGTCTTTTTTCCATCTCTTGCTAGAGTGTAGCTCGTACAGCTCTGTACAGCTTTATCTTCCATTTGTGTAAAAACATCCACATATTTTATTGACAGGGGTCTGCTGGGCCTTTGACTCCTGTCTGGTTCAGGGGTGAATAGCACTGAATGCCTAAGAAGGAAAAAGGCAGCATGAAAGCCTTTTTATGTACACAAAGTGTACATCCAGCCCCCTGGCTTCTCTGCCCTGTTTTCATTTCTTGCAGAGATGGTAGAGCATGTTTACAGCTCCTTAGACTCAGCTGTTCAGTCATGCAGTTTAACTCCAAAAATAACTCTCTTGGGGGATATTAATCCAGCGTTGGATTATCTTTCTAAAATCGTTAATCAGACTTGGTCCCTGAGGGACCTTCCAGCTGAACTTGCCACTTAGGTTCTGTTTGCTGGGGCGGCGGGAGCCAAGCGGAGGAAGCTGATGAGGTTTGACAAGTGGTTCCTTATGTAAGGTGCCGAGCAGAGGGAGCTGTGCCTCTCCTCCTGCTCTGGGGCCGGCCAGGGTTCAGCTTCCTGCCAGCACCCACCGCATCCTGCTTGGCCCTGCTGCCCTCACTGCCCTGCCTTCCCATCACCTCCGAGAAATGCCGAGCAAAAACCTGCCTCTGTCGGGGGTGGCAGGATCTGTGCCAGCTCCAGGTGCTGTATATACTGCCTTTAGTCCAGGCAAGTGAAACACGTGCTTTGTTTCATTAAATTCTTAAGTGCACATGGCATTCCTTCAGTCACTTTCTAATCACTAATTTTCTTACTCAAGCTGTTGTGAAATGAGCTCTTTGAATATTACCTCTCTTCTGTAAAAGAAGAAATAAGTTGTTCTAGGCTGCTGTTTACATTTATGAGTAGAGCTGCAAGTCACATATCTCCTATTAGCCTTGCATTTTTCTTCAGTCTGTGAAGTAAGAATAGAATTTATTTCTTGAGAGACGTGCTCTGATAACTTTAAGTTATTTAAAGTACTTTAAGATCTTTGTATGGAAAGTGGCAATGAAATTGCAAAACAAGTCTGAATAAAAAAGAGTTCCACTGAGAACTAATTTCATACACGAATAAAATCCTGTTTTCCACATGCAGTGCATAGGTAGAAGAGAAAAATTCAATATATTTTACTGACATTTGTGCTGAATGAATCCTTCAGAGCCAGGCAGGTAAATCGAGATCTTGAGTATCTGTGCTGATGCATTTTTACATTAAATTTAATGTACTTTGATTTCCAACTTGGATGTTTATTACTCTGACTTAGTAGACCACAGGAATTCCTTCATGGTGTGGCTGAAATGCATAAATGTACTGTATGTGGTAATAACAATAAATTGCAATATTGACACTTTAATGGGATAATCTGTCATAGTTCTGCAAAACCATATTGATGGAAGAAAGTATGTTCAAGTGGAAGACATTCTTTGATTGTATTTTTTTCCCCTTGAAAGTATAAAATAGCATGCTGTTGAGCATGTAAATTGCTTAAACTTTCTCCAGGTTACATCTCCTTGCATGCATTAGGGAAAACAATGGAAATTTGCCTTCCTTTTCCTCTGACCCCCTCCTCCCCTTCACACACTCATGCCTGCACATGCGTCCTTCTCGCCTTCAGATTCTGCCTTGAAAATAAATGTTGTAAAAATGAGTTGGGCAGTTGCTGTTACATGTCAGTGCTTCTCAGATCCCACTGGGAGAGAAAAAGGAATTGTACTTGAGAAAACTCCATAACTAGGCCCTTCAGCAACATCCCTGTCCTTTCCACTGTCTGACTGCTGCTGGCATAACAAAAAGCAGTTGAAAACAGTTCTAGTTCTTCATTCACATAATGAAATTTGCTTACTAAATTGGAACAGTTTCAAACCAGTATTTGTACCTTCCTTATTTTGCTGGGCAGTGTCTAACACACTGTGTACCATGGGAATAAATAGTAGGTAATTTTGATTTGTCAGCACTGTAGGTTGCAGGATTTTCTCTACAGTCCTACTTTTGGAATGACAACTAAATACCAATTTTGGCCTAAAAAAAAAAACCCCAAAAAGTATATTTTTTCTCTGACATTGCCGCATAGGTAGAACAAAACTAAATTATCTTTTGTATGTTGCACTGGATTCATAAGAATATAAATTACGAAGGAAGAAGTCAGCACATTTAACTAGGATATCCACTGAGAAACAGAAACAAAGTGATGATTTCATATGCTTTTCAGCATTCAGACCACATTGTTATCTTTGAGTTGGTCTTCTGGTGGGAGAAGTAGGACTACATCCATTTGTATTAGTTAAAGATTTGTCACTTTGCTTTGTGTTTTATGACTGTATAAGCATACGTATAGTAATAATTATAATTATGTAGGAGATCTGTGCTAGCCTACATTAAAACTAGTCACAATGAAATTGTCTGCTGGATGCTGTGGCAGACTTCTTTTGCACCTTGCTTTGGAATGTAAGTACTTATTTTCCATAGCTGAATTTGATTAACTTGCCATCAGCTTTCCTTGACTCTTCCTTCTTAAACCTTTCTTCCTGTGTGAGTCAAGACAGCCCACAACTTGCTACGGCAAAGTGAGGGTTAATGCCCTCGTATGCATGGGAAAATGGAAGTTTTCTGCAAATTTATTGCTGTGTCATGTTTGTCCTACTTTTGTACTTACAGCCATGGTCATGAATCAGTGGTTTTCTTCCAGCATTTATTATGACCTTTGGAGGAAAGATATTGGGCCACAAGTTACTTCTTCTCAGTCAAAAGAAACTGTGTTTGCCCATGCAATAGGTTGGATTCTATGGTTTTTATAAGCCTCCCTTCTTTCTCTTTAGATATGTATCTACACATGATTTTTTTTTCATTAAAAGTGTAAGAAGAAACATGATGGGGGAAAACAAAACTGTCGAAAATAAAGGCTTACTCAGCTGAAGCTATCCTCAGTCAAGTGTGTCTGGCAGGAGCTGCTGCTGCTGCTGCTCTTTTTGTGTTGTGGCCAGCAAACTGGGGCTCTGGCTGAGGCTTCCAGCATCCCTCCTGCCAGGGATGGGGATGCCAAGGCAGGGAGTAGCCTGGCGGTCAGGCACTGTGTGAGTCAGCCCCACTTCAGCGCTGCAGACAGTTTAATACCAAAACATAGGCAGGCTGAGAGTACCAAGGACTGCTGAGGAGGTGGGAAACACGGCACTGTGAGTGTGGGAGCAGAAGGTGCCAAGGTCTCAGTTTCAATTGACTGTCGAGGTGGATTAGCAACTCGTTGCTGCCAAGAAACCTCGCTTCTCCTCCCCTCTCCCATGTTGTATCACCTTCGAGTAGCTGTTTGACTCAAACATGGTTAAAAACAGATGACCAAAACAGTTTTTGGTTTTTTTGGGGCTTTTTTTTTGCTGGTTGATTGAGCCAGTGTACTGCACAGCAAGGACACCACTGGTTGAGAATACAAATGGTGAGTGTTTGGTGTTTTGGGGAGAAATTGTGGGATCCTTGCATCTGCTAAGCCTCTGCAGGGTAGAAAACAGCCAAAAGCAAATGTCTGATTTTCTCAATGACCAGCAAGCCAGCTGCATGCTTTAATTGCATCTATTCCCTGTTCCCGTAACATCTACCAAATGTAGACAATATCACAGTGTTTCTTAATCACATTGTTTAGTCTTTCAAGGCACTTCCTGCAATCCAGTTGTATTTATAGAGCGTCCATTGTCTTATTTACTGCCTTGAGCCTTGCTTTGTGGCAATGTGCGATCCTGTCGGCGTCAGAACTGCTGTTGTTGGAAATAAATTGCTGTAGTGTTAAAGTTCATAAATTGCTTTTATATTATGTGTTGAGAGCCCTATGTAGAATGTAGCAGAGCTTGCAGAGTCAGAGGACTGAGCCTTTTCAGAGCAGACCAGAGGCACACAAGAAAAAAGGAAAGACAGAGACATCCAGAAGGCTGGATGAACTCACAGTTATAAAAGTAGTCTGAGACAAAGGTACAACATTTCTTAATAACGGGATGATTTCACAATTTTGTTCAGACCGACCTGAGCTCCGGCTTCTGCTGCAGTTGAAGCAAGGTCATTAGATTGGGTTAGTTGAGGCAGCCGCTGAAGATGGTTAAAGACTTTTCTAACCTGTTTGTGTCTTTGGATGTCTGGTATACTCAGCTAGCTCCTCTCTTCCCTTAGCTCTTTGAAGGGATGTACGTGCAAACATGTCTCCATGCTTTCACCACTTCCTTCTCTTTTTCTGCTAAGAAGAAGTGGGACTGCACCGCTGGGGATTTCTACAGCTTCTCTTGTTTTGTGATACGTGGTGGCGCTCTGCTGGGTCTCAGCAGAGCATGCAGGAAACACCATGGTTGCTGTGGAGGGCTTGGCAAAGCGAGCGGGAACCTTCCCATCACCCATGCAGAGGGCTGCACGGCTGCTGTGTCTGATAAGAGTGGAGCTTTGCTACTAGAGGTTGTCCTGCCACCACTGGGCTGAGAGAGGGGTGCAGAAGCTTTGTTTGCAAGCCCAGAGAGGCACTACACACTCTTGACAAACATTTATGATTGCTGTTGGAAGGTTATAAACTTTGATGAGTCAAAAGAGACAGAACTTTAATTGTGCAAAACCTGAGGATTTGGTTGTTCCCCTTTCCTCTCTCCCTGAAATTCCCAGCTCTCAGTATTTGACAAGAGATCCTGTTGATAATCATATTCTTGCAGAATTATGACGTGTTACATAGCTGACTATGTCACTGTGAATGTACAGTACATCCTTGCGTATTCACGTGTCTGAGATGTACCATAAAGAAGTATTTATATGTGGTATCTCTGGATCCCTGAGGTGAGGATGTGTGTGCGTGTGTGTATGTATATGTGGAAACTGCTGTGTGTTCTGCCTTCTTCCTGACATACTGGTTGCTATAGTGCAGTGATCTATTTGTGAACACCCAGAAGATCATTGCTATAGTTAAAAGAAACAGTGTTTCCTGGCCATAACTTCCTGGGCAATCTCTTCCGAAGTGCCAGCATTAACCGGTTCGGTCACCCTCCCTGGGACTCCAGGAGTGACACTGTAACTGGAGCTTTCTCTAGTTTGTCGCTTTTTCCCCACCAGCATATTTAATAATATTTAAAAATAGTTTTTCTATTTAAATCTAATGCATGCCTATTATTCACCGTACATTTCAGTGCTTCAGCCATCTTTCTAACAGGCTGTCGAGCTGTGCAGCGCGTCGTGGCGTTGTGTCCTGTGTTTGCTCCTGTAATGTGTGCCATTCTCCTGCACATGCACACACATTTTCATCCACCTGCCCAGCCAGGGGAAATGTAGGAGACTGAGGCGGCAGTGCTGGAGTTCTGCCTGAACTGCTGTAATATTCTTTTTTCTTTTTTTTTTTTTTCTTTTCCTCTCTCCCTGCAGGTGTGAATGAGAGAGACTCTCTGCAGTATTTAGTGTCCAGTTGTACTGGCTCCGAAGAACAGCAGCGTCGCAATGCCCCCTCCTGCTGATATAGTGAAGGTGGCGATAGAATGGCCAGGTGCCTTCCCCAAGTTAATGGAAATAGATCAAGTAAGTGCCTGTGTACCTGTCATCAGCTGGCCCTGCTCATGAATAAGTTCTCCTCTGCATGTTCTTCTCTGTATTTATGTTTACTTCAATGCATGTGCATTTTTCTATGAGTGTATGTGGGGTAGAAGGTTTTTTTATAAGGGGGTTTAACCCTCTTCCTCTCTTACTGCTTAAGGTTTTTGATGTGTTTAGCCGGTTTCTTCATTTGCTTTTTCTTTCTGAACAGCTGTTTGAATAAGGCATTTAGTTCTTATGTGACCCACTTAACACTTTTGTGCCTTAGTTTGTTGTAAAATTGTGGTAGTGTTGTTACCTCTGGGTGGAAAGTCTTCAAATTTCTAGTCAGTGCTTTGCATTTGGAGTAGAATCATTCTGAATGGTTGCAGCAAGTGAAGATTTTGGAAATTAAGTAGTGGTGTAATGTGAGCAAGGAGGATTTTTGTTCTCTCCCGGAATCTCAGGGGTTGTTCTGTTTAGTTCTAAAGCAATGGCCCCATGGATAGACTGGAGGCAGTGCACAGAAGTTAACAAGTTCAAAATTATGAATTAAAAACTCTTTTTAGTAAATTGTGGTGGGGGAAAGCAAGCAAAAACAAGTTATACAAGAACCGTGTTTTATATTCTGGACTTCGCTGAGATTGTTTTTGTGGCCCATGTATTAATATTAAAAGCAACCTCTTTAATATTTAACAGCTTACCCTTAACATTTTGAAGTCCTTTTACCTGGTTAGAATGATTATTATTTCTGTAAATAGAATTCAGAGTGAAGAAAAGCATTTTATAATGTGCTTTAGACCCTGGTGTGTCTGGGGACTCAATCCATTATAAAGGTCTATTAGAGAGGAGAGCATTTGACTTCACACTGAAAATGTATTACTGAAATGGGTTAGTAATTTCTTCATGCAGTGCAATGAGTTTCACTTGTAGTTAAACCTTTTGTGGTACATGCCTGGGAAATTCCTGTGTGAAATTTGAAGAAACATGGTACTAGAGGGTGGCTGGAATCACAGCAGTATGATTTTTAAGCATCCTGAAAGCCCCCTTTGAAGGAAAAGGGAGTTCCCAAGTGAAACCAAACTTTGTAAGTTGACTTTTTTGACCTGCTAAGCTTTTCCATTTGCATTTGCTGAAATTTTTCAGTAAGTATAGAAATATTTTGCCTCCTGGAGTGAAGAATGTTTTACTTTTTTCTTCTTATTTAACAAATGGTAGACACTGCACACTGTGTTCAGGGAAAGATGCATGTTAGTCATGATGAACTAAGTACAGTGGGGACAAAACTGAAAAAATATTATCAAGTCTCCTTTCAAACAGCAGTAAAATAATATGAAAATGATTTGGTTTAATTTATAAAAAAGCTTAAAGTAGCTATCAAAAACCTCTCATACCTTATCTGTAATATTAGCTTACTTTCCTAGTACCTTGTTTTTAATTTTATTATGTAAGATTTGAAGGCAACAAGAAAGATCAATGCTGAATTATATTGGGTAAAACTCCTCAGACACAGCCTGACAAGTTATCTGCAAGATTCCTCAAGCCACTTTATGGGTAGGAGGAGGAAGAAGAGGGAAAGTGAGGCCAGAAGGGAGAAGACTTAACACAACCTGCTCCCAACGTAGAGAGAAATGGAAATGAGGGAATGAAGTTTGAGAGTCTCATCCCTCCCCTTTCTGACATGGAAAGATGGGAAAGGAACATCCTTTCCTTTTACCCATGCACACAAACAGGGATATTTACCTTGTTCAGGGCTGGGAGCAATGTGGGAATGAGCCTTGAAAATATATAGGGTGATACATCGGAACACACAGCTCTGCCTTGATTCACTTAGTGCTAACTTTTCCTCAATCTGTTTCCTTTAAAGCAGCTATTCAGTAGAAGAGCTGTAGTGGAGGAGATGATTCATCCCTCAGATGGCTAGCTGTCGGAGATGATAAAGGGGAGGAGGGAGAAGGAAGGCAAAAAGAGAAACCACTTACCCACTGACCAGACACTGTATCCAGTGCCTGTGTCCCAGGTGGGATCTGCTCATTCAGCCACCATTTGACATATATTCAGAAAATCCTAAAAACTTTTCCATACTGGTTTCTTCTCTCTCTTTCTTACCATCAAGAAAAAACAGTATCTAAATTAACAGTACTATAATATTACTTTTAAATAAACACCCTGCCACTGTAGCATGATGCCAGTCCTTTAGCTTTCAGGGTACTGAGGCTATTCCAAAACCTGAAGTACAAATACCATATCAGAAATCAGAAGAAAATCTGACAGGTTTTTTAAGGTTGCTTATTGCATATATTTGAAAACATTTATTTATATTCAGTTGCACATTATCCTAATTTACTTGCTGTGTATATGCATGTTTTGCTTAGCAATGAAGAGAGTAAAATATTTTCAAAGTGAAAAAATGTCACTGTGAAAACATTTCTGAAACCAGAACCATTGACAGTGGTGTACTGGAAGGTGTTGGGCCCTAAAAAAAACTCATGAGTATTTTTTCCACCAAATGTTATTAAACTTTACACTCGCCTTCAGATGCATGACTTCTGACAACTTGGACTTCAGGAGGCACAGAGCCTTTTCAAGTTGAGGTTTCCCACTGCATTTCTACAGGTTTATTAAACTGGCTTCACAGTGGTAGTTTTAAACTTAATCACACAAAATTAGTTTCACTCAGTTAGAGAGATTCTGTGCCAGAAAAATTAATATATAATTAATTACCTTTTGGAATTAACCTCTGTGCCTGCTTCCAATGCATGTAAAAAAATTTTCTTCTCATTCACTGACATGTACTATTTGATGCCAGGGTTTTACAAGTGCTTCTTTCTTGGAAAGTTGCTTTAGACAAGGAGAGCAAATCTCTTATTTACTGCCCTTTCTCTTTTACCAGGTGGGAACCACAGTTGCAATAAACCTGGCAACTGGCTGATGCCTGTATGCATAAAAAATTATTATAAGTCATGTTCTTTTTGAGAGATGGACTTGTTTGAATTGATACTTTCTTCTAGGATACTTGGGGTTTCTTTAGGTTTCCCTGGCCAATTCCTTTTTTTTCCTCAATTACGAATTAGAAAAATAGCATCCAGACCCCTCCCTCCTGCCTTAATCTGTACTAGCATTATTAAAACTGCCAAAAATTAATTTTAATATATGAAGCTTTGATTGTGGCTTTAAGAACTGTGTATAGCATTGATCTTTCATGCTTTAGTCTTTCTGTCATGTAAGGGGAGGAATGGAAATGAGTTGGTGTCTGAATTTGCATTGGGATCTTTTTGTGGACGTTTTAGCAATGCAGTCTGAGGAAGAAATGGATGGTAGATGCTGACTGTCTGTTATCTTTTTCTTCACTCTTCTGGCTGATTATTCTAGAAGATGTTAAGAATAGGACTGCACAGGGTCTGTACAGGTGAACCAGGATGCAGGCTAGTCTATCCTCTCATCTCTTTGTTTGTCCCAGAAATAGCTATTTCATAAGAGGGTGTTATTTCTTGTGTGCAGTAAAAGCCTGCATGCTTTAATTTGTGCCCATTATGTATAATTCTTAGCTGTTGGGGCTTTTTTACAGCAGAAATTATTTTAGGTAAGCCAATGCTGGTTTTAGGTTACCTGGATACTTTGTGGCTTTACAGGAGCTGCAGGAGAAGCAGCTTCCATGAGAGGCACAAGATGGATATTTGGGGACAACATCTATTTTGGCTTATTCATATCATATCCCATTCAAATCCACTCATGTGTCTTAACACAAGTTGTACTGAAACCAGATTTCTCTAGGCTTGGGGATGAACTTCCTCAGCCTTGGAGGTAAACAAGGCTTTCCTATAGAAAGGAACAGTTTATAATTAAACTTGGCTGTACAGTCTCTTCCTCCAGGTTTACTTTTACCTATGAGATCATTAAACATGGATTAAATTAGCAGATGTGAATCTTTACATTAGCAAAAAGAAATGGGGGGGAGAGGGAGGAGAGAGGAACGCTTTATTTTCTTTTCAAAGCACAAATCTCATACAGTTTAGGAAAAAAAATTACTGGAGCATTGTCATATGAGAATTTCATGTTAATAGAAGTGCAGCCATGGGTAGAGCCATGGGCTGCTTTACATTAATGTTCTCTCTAAAGTTTAGATTTACTCAGCAAGCTTATCCTTTAAGAGTCTCTTTCAAGTTTTCTCTTCTCTTCTGCCAGTATACTTTTAATTGTGGTTGTTTCTTCATCTTCTTCATAGGAATTGTACTTCACTGCATAATAAAAGGTCACCAGTAAGGTTTTGGGTTTTTTTAAAAGGAGCTTTCAAATCTAAATCTGGTTTCAGACCTAAATCTGGACCCTTGGGTCCAGATTGTTAATTGATTTAGTGCAGTGTTTCTCAAACTGTGGGGAAAAATAAAGTTCAAAAGGGACTGTGAAATGCTTAATTAGAGAAAAAGTGGCACATCACTTCTGCCATGTGTGTGGACTAAGAATAGATATAGTTTCTGCAAGTACTGTCACCAGTAATAGCAGTATACCGAGACAATGCTGGCATCACGAGTCTAAACATATGCAATATTAGTGAGCACCACCATTGTTCAAGCAGTGATCAAGAAGGGGATATTGATGTATCACTGTCTCACTGTGCTGTGAAGTGTTGCTCTCGGCGCTTCATTCTGCCTCCAGACTCTGACTTTCCCAAAATCAAGGGTTTTAGTTCTTAAGGGAATGAAAGAAGAGAGAGACTCTTGCCTCCTTCCCACAAACCTGCAAATTTATAGGAACTCTTGCCCAGAAAGTGAAATGGTACTGCAGTAGCTGGAACTAGTGATGTTTTTGGTATGAAGATTTCCAATGTTATTGCACATCCTGAGTTTATAGTAAAGGGAAATGTCAGTGCCTTTAACAGCTGACAGGATCTCAGTTTCTAGAAGATAGAGGACTGTGAAGCAGCTCATGGGGAGAAAAAATAAAAGATCTAACACTGACTTATAAAAACATTCCCTGCCTGGATTTGCTAGCAGCAGCTCCTTTATGTCAGATGGGGGAAGGAGCCAGTGCTCGAGGCTGGCCGCTGCAGATGTGTCTCAGCCACTCTGAAGGAGGGTATCAGTTGCTGCTGGTGGAAGGCTTGCCCAAAGATGGGTGAACCAAAAGGTGGCTTTTCAAAAAGAATTGGAAAATATTTTGTTATCTTAAGCCAGTTTGTTAAAGGTAGGGCTTGCTTAAAATCACTGTTTAGGTACTAAACAAATGCTTTTGGAGTTTTATTGCTCCTTGTTAAACCATATTTCACTTTCACAAAATTGAATATGAAACTGTTGATAAAGCAGGGGCTAACTAGGATATAAACATAGTGAAAATATTATTAATAGAGATGGTAAAGAAATTCTATATGTTATTTTTATGTGATTTTTTTTTTCATTTTCTTTGTTGGATTAATGAAATGTCTCAATTTTTTGCTTTTTTTTATTTTGTAAAAGCTGTTCAGCAGCAAGAACAACCTTGGAAACAATAATGAAGATGTTTTAGTGCACTGGATATAATTCAATGCCCTGACACCCTTATATATATAGACAATGCTTCCTTAACATAATGAACCAATTGCTAAATACAATAGAGTTTGAAAAATATGATTCCTTTTCTTACAGGACATTGGCATTGGAGTAGTCACCATCACTCAGTTCTTTGATGTGGTGGCAGCCAGCCAGCATGGATAAAATGGGCAATGTTTTTGTCACATGTTACATTTTATTAGTCTGGCTTATCCAAAGCCACATTCCCACTAGCTGGCTGGAGTCTTTCAAAGCTGCAAACTTATGTCCTGTGGTGTGTGTGGCTGGGACCTCATCACTGAAAAAGACATAAAAACTCTGTCTTACTGCTTCTGTTTAATACAGAGGCAGCAGCAAGGCCTAGTAGATGGAAGAGGTAATAGCAGTATAGAAGTTTTAGACATCGTAAAAGAAAGGGAGGGGAAGAATAAATAGAAATGTTTTGTGAATTGCAGTCTAATGGATGCTATTTATGCTTTCTACTTGATCCCATCTTCTAGGCTCATCTTCTAAGAACCACAAGTTCAATGCAGTAGATGGTTGGTTGGCTGGTTGTTTTCTGTTAAATAGAAGTGCAAGTACAGCCAGGATACGCTTGAGGTCTACTAAGTCTAAGAACTAATATCCCAGTGTTCCTGATCTCCAGCATAAAGGATGTTCAGAAAATAATATTTTAAGAAAGAGATAAAATATCTTTTTTTTTATTCTCTCCTTGAATTTTGTGGGTCTGTGGGGTTTTTTCTTTCCTTGGTGTGGGGTTTGGTTTGACTTTTTTCATGTCTGATTTTACAAGCTCCATAATTCTTGCCAGAACCTCCCTGTTGGAGCCTGAATTTTGTGGCCTGCAGCTGATGGCATTTTCAGGATGAAGGCTAAACATGACTTTAAGGTTGTTGCATCAATATTTTTTTTAACTATCAGCAGGAGTCCCATCTCTTAAGTTATTTCTGCTCTTATTTAACAGAAATATGTAACAATGAGATTCCTGAAGTTATGGACTGATGAATTAGTTCACATTCTGGCCAGATGGAGTATCCTTTATGGCACACTTTATGACTCAATTATATTCTAGTTATAGACATGCAGATTGTAATACAAAAGAGAGTAACACCAAAAATCCCACATTATAAATATTTTTGCCCTTGTAGGCCAGCAATGTGTCTGTCATGAGCTGGGTGTTTAGGGTTTCTCCACTCAGTCTTCAAAGGTATGCTCTCCTAATAGGTTGTGTGAAGAGTCACATCTTAAAGCCCTGCTTTATATTTAAAAGTGTATTTTGGCTGTATTTTAAATACATGTGGCAAGAATGCTGCATTCAAACATGTTGAAATTCACAACTGAGTCTCTAGGTTTTCTAACTTTTCAGTACTCTTGATTGGGAATTTTTAGTGTTCCTACCTATACTTGAGAAAGCAGGGAGTGTTGTGGCTTGTTAGGACACTAGGTATGGAGTAAGAAGTATCTGTAAAATTCTGTTTACGGTTTTTCTTTTTTGATTGAGGTTTTTTGTTAGCAACATTATATTTTGCTGCTCCCTTGTTGTACAGTCACTAACATCCTGAACATATGATCTGTGGGTCAATGCTTAGATCAGGTGAAATGCAGATTTAGAAGTGAGGATCTCTTTGGGGGTGGGAAGGGAATCTCTGAAGAAGCTGCAGCTGAGAGTGAAGGGGGAGAGGACACGAATACCCGGGTTTCCCTAAATCTTGTGCGCTCTGTGGAACTCTGTTGCTAAATTTATACCAAGGTGTTGCTAGTGACATGTTAAAACGACCACCTTAAGAGCTGTGAACCGAGCTGATAAAAGCTCTCTCCCATCAGCAGCTGCACTTGTTGAGGGTTTTGCCTGTTGGCTCTGAGGTGTGAATGTTTCCAGCCCTGGGTTGTGTCACCCCACTGGCACAACTGTGCGGTGTCACCCTGGCCTTGGTTGGGTTTTATGGTCTCTTCTACTGTAGCACAGTGGTGTCCCTGTTCTTCAGGCATTCACTCTCTGTGCTGCTCCCCTGGGTTGGAGAAACCCTCTCTTTCATCTTTTACAGAGGCCTGATAACAAATTAACGAGTCTGGTCCCACCAGTATTTCACTGTAGGCAATGGGGAGTGTTAATTCCCAGACTGGCTCAGAGCAGGTTGAGAAGGCTGAAGTCCAAAGCAGTCCAGCATCTCCCCCTTTAAGAAGACCTTGTTTCTTACACACAGGAAATCAGTTTCAAAGTAGTAGTCATGGATCCAGGTGTCCTGGCATCTGGTATTTGCCACCAGTCTGCTGTGGACCCTGGTACATGACAGTAACAGATAAGGCCTCCACTGGTTGTAAAAGAGGTGTTTTTCTGTTTTTAATAGCCATAAAAATGACTTTAGCACTGAAAGATTTGTTATCATGATAGCATTAATTATAAGACAGAATGTTGTATTTACTGACTTCAAGTTCTGTTTTTTGACAGATGCACGGGTCAGCAACAGAACATTTTTCCTACATACTGTTTCACACCAACAGATGTGCTGCTTCTCCTATTTTTTTCTGTGATAGGCTTAAAGACAGCAAAGTTAAGGGTTTTCTTGTTAATTCTGTGGTTAAAAGGTGTCAGACAGGGAGAAGGATGTCCTAATCATTGTCCAAAAAAAACAAAACCCCAAAAAGCAGAACCTAACAAACCAACTTAGCAAAAAGAAAAAAATAATGAATCTCTGTTAGCTGCTAGGAAAGGAAAGATATTCGGACTTGGCCTAAAAGAAACTTGTCTACATTATCCTGGTGTTGCACAAAGTATATCAGAACTGCACAAATAACACAGGTTCCCACCCAGATTTAGGCTTCTGTCCTCTTTAGAGTTCACACATGCACATAAACACACACACACTTGCTGTTTGATTTGAGAGTGCTTTAAACCCAAATTGGAGTACTAGTGGTGGTTTGAACAGGACCTAGAGCTTGGTCAGCTGTTGTGTTGGATATTCTTTGCTTGCTTTTGCTCATCCTGTGATTTCCCTGGAACAAAACAGTGGTCTGGACTAACCCATTTTACAGTTTACCTGTGCTTAGTTCTTCCTGGTGACTGGTTCCCTGTGAGTTCTCCACAGGCGTAGGCATGAAAGGATGAAACTGGTGAGGAAATTGGGGTGGGAAATCTCAGTCTGTGTTCTTTAAGTAACTTTGGAAGTGCTACCAAATATTGCACAAACACAAGGGTGGGTACTCATGAGACTGAGTTAAGGATCTGTGTGCATCCCGGCACACAAAACCTGGAGACCACTCTGAGATATGTGTGCAGGTGAGCTCAGAACTGGTGACGTGCATGGTGGATGTCATTAGGGCCACACTTGAATCTTGGACACCTGTGCTAACCAGTCAATGCAGATAGAGCTGTACCAGGTGTGTAAATTCACACCAGCTGTAGTGCTGCCTATGCTCTGTGTCATTGTCAGGATTCTCCCCTTGTGTGCAGATCAGTAAGTCACAAGGCTGTAATGCCTCAATGTCACTTAACTTCAGCTATCAATTTAATACCTACCCTAGGAAAATATTTTATTCTAACCAATGTGTTCAGTGCAGATACTGTGATAAGTTAGCTGAAGGTGTTATCTCCTGTAGGGAGCATGAAGTTTACTTTGATCTCTGTTATTTTGTACATTAAAGTAACAGCCTGATCTTCTTAGGGCTTTAAATGAGAATCTCAGCATGGGTAAAAGCTCACTTAACAAGTCTAGGAGAAGACATAGAGGCAAAAAAAAGAAAAAGAACTAGCACAAAATACTCATTTCTGTGAAGGAAAAACTTCAAAATATTTCTGGAGTGATTGTAAGAAATTCTTTGAAGTACATTGTCTAATAAGGTAAATTTGACTTTTTGGAACTGTAAATGCAGCTAGGTAAGTAAATTTCCATAAACTTAATTTTATTAAGATTAAGGTAACAAAACCTTCAAATCTATGCTCTTTGACATTTGGCAGATATTTAGAGCCAGGGGCAAAAAAAAGTGACTTTGAACGGCCTGCCAAGTGGATTTACTCTGCAGAGAATGGAAATAAGTCTTTTACCTCATTTTCCATGGTTAAAAAATGAAAAAAAAAAAAAAAGCTCATTTTTCTTTGTTTTCTAGTAGTGCTGTGGTCCTATACATGCAGCAGACAGTCATGTCCAGATGCTGGTACCCAAACATATTTTCCTGTCTTGCAGACTGCGGCAGGATTCTGGCGGTGGCTGTAAGCCAGCTGGGAAGTGCAGAGGGAACTGGGCACTCAGCTGCCTGTCACTCCCAGAGCAAGGCAGGCTTCTGCAGGCAAGGGGGCCTGGCTGTGCAGGCAGAGTGGCAGGGCTGCTGCTGCCAGCTCTGCATGCTGCCTGCCACAGTCTCCCTGCAGCACGCTCTTCCAACCAGCCCCTGCCCTGGGAATGCACACAGGGACTCCTGGCAGCCCTCACCTGCTTGCAGTCACACCCCTCTTGTGAACAACCTGCTGCTGGAAATTTATCTCCCAGCTAGCCAGGGAAGGGAAACAATTCTTTCTGGTGACTTATGAGTAGAAGGAGTGCAGCTGAAGGGATTATAAGGAGCAGCAGCTTATTAGTATTGCTTGTACTTATTAGTATTGCTGTGGTGGTATTTATTTTACATTTATCAATTTGTAAATTGTTATCAAATCACTAATTCCAAACTCTATGTCCCAGGAGAGTTCAAATTTATTTTCATCCTGTTTTCTCTTTCATCACGAGTTGTGCTTACATCAGTGCTGTAGCAGTAGTGCCACAGGAGGATCAAACTGTATAAATAATTTTTATTATTGAGGATCCATTTGCTTTTCTTTTTAGCTCTTTCTTAGAGGTTCTAATTGATTTGTTGCAGGGGTTTATGTTTGCTTTGTCCAAGTTTCTAGTTTCAGGTTTTGTCATATAATAATGCAAAGGTGGTGTAGAATATGCAAAAGGGGTAGTAGATGAATGGGATTGACAAAGGACATAAAAGTTGATGGTGTAGAGAACTTAGAAGTACCAAAATAATGATTTGAAAAGTAATTTAACCCAGCCTTCATGGTATTAATATTATTGCTAATTTAAGTTGTTAAATTGTCTTTTTGTCATAGTTTCTAGTGGGAAACTACAGGTCCTATGGGAAATAATGGGAAGAAAAATCAGTTACTCTTTTTGTCTTCCATGATATTGAATCTGCTAGCTGGTTTCTGTTTACTCTGTAAAAGGAATTAATAACTCAGATATATGGAAAAAAATATGGAAATATCAGAACAGGACCTATAGCAGCATCCTGAGGGGTGAAGGGGATGCAGCATGAAGAGTTGTGCACTCTGCTTGGCAGCAGTTTGCCTACAGGCTGGCACTTGTGTGCTGAAAGGCAAACAGAAGTTATCCAGCTCCAGACAAAGCTGTGCTCCTCTCTCCATCCTTCCCCCCCCCAGTATTTTTTGGTTTTGTTTTGGGTTTTTGTTTGTTTGTTTTTCACAAAAAGCAGAGGAAACAAAATAGTTGGAACCCAGGATTTCTCTCATAGGATTGCAGAAGCTGAAAAAGCCCTCAGAGAGGAGGACAGCAGGTCAAAGTAGTTGTACATAAGTGACACAGCAATCCAGACTGAGGAATTGATGAGTAAAAAAAACTGGGGGGGAAAACCAACTTTTTCTATCTGGCCTGATCTGCCTGATCTGCTTCACAGCCTGGTTGCAGTTATGCAAACTGAGCCAGTGCACCAGAGAGGCTGCTGTGGAGAAGGGACATGTTCCTGCTGCAGAATGGAGCAATTTCCCACTTCTGCCTTTTCTCCCGTGTGTTGGTGTTTGCTACTCATTTAGGTACATCGCCAAGCACATGAGGAAATCCGTTCTGGTGAAAACTACTCCCCCTGCCCCCCTTTTCCTGGGCTTTTAGTTTGATTGCCTTCCCTGGTGTGGATCATCTTGGGTGGTCATGTGAAAATAGAAATGGCAGTGAAAGAGGAAGGAAAGAAACCAAGGACTGAGACAACATGCTAAGCAGGAACAGAATCCTTTCATCAGGTATTTTCATTCATGCCTGATTAAAACTGTCTTGTGTTACATTTCTGCCTGTTTGTAAACTACCTTAGTTGACTGGACTGTTGAAATAATAAATCCTTCCTTGATCCTTACCTGGCCAAGGAGTCCTGTCTCTGGTTTTCTGTCTATGCTGTGGTGAAGCAAAGAAAGCAAAATTCAAGGGAAAATTATTTCTTCCTTCACATAACATATACTGAGTTATTTTTTCCACTAATAATTTTCTACAAAAATTAAAGGTAAAATGATCATTTTGACAATAGTGCTGAATTGTGCGTGGGTTTATGGTGAGTTTTCTGTATTTCTTTGTTTTGCTTGTTTTTTTTGAATTCAGTGAACTGTCATTATTGGAAATAACTAAAGATGGGGGATCCTATGATGCTTAGGTGATTTGGGAAGTTTTTGTGAAGCAACAGATATGTGTGACATTGTGTGGTCACCCAGTATTGGGAGAAGAGGGCTCAGTAGCCACTCAGCTGGTGAAATTTGGTGTGTTTCTTTTTGCCATACAATTTCATCTGTGGTTTGGGACATAAAAGAGCATTTTCTCTTAGCCAGAAGTCTTCTAAAAACACTTGTGTGTGCACCCTGTGTTTTTAACAATGTTCAAAGCATTGCAACATCAACAAGGCTAGACTGTTTTCTATTTTGGGACCCAAAGCAAGAGAACTGTTTTGAGTCAGTCCAAATGCTCCTGTGCTCACAGATGCAGAAAATAAAGCAGAACTGATACATCTGGGATTTTAACACCTTTCAGGTGGTGTTTTATCAGAGGGGGACCTGGATGTGTGCACTTAAGAGTGAGGATTACTGTCACCATATGACCATCTCTGAAATGGACAAAAGGTTTAAAATTATTGAATGTCTTCTGGTTTCAGATGTCATTCCTGGAAAATGCTTGTGTTGATATATAAATGTTCTGTTCCTGTTGGGTAATGAGATAAAGTGTACACAAAAGACCCTTTTGATTTCTCAGTTGAGAAACTGAGTTTATGTTATATGGGCTAAAAGTGGCAAAAATAATGGATAATGTCATAATGTATATGTCTAGAATTTCTGTCTTTATACCTTTATGAGACCAAAACAGCAGAAAATTTTGGGATCCTTTCACACTTGCTCTTAAATAAATAATGAAATGCTACTAGTTTTGTTCTTTGTATTTACTGGCTTTGGAATAATGTTCTAAGAGCTCAGAGTTATTCTAATTTGGTGATTTTGCTTTTTCTTTCTTTTTCTATTTACCAGAAAAAGCCACTGTCCTCGATAATAAAAGAAGTCTGTGATGGGTAAGTTCTGCCATGTTGTACATACCAGATACAGTTCTTTTTGAAGTATTAAACAAACTAGGAGATAATATTTTCCAAGGAAAATCTAGATATCCTGTATGACTAGCCATTAATTGATTAAATCTTTTTGTGTTAGCTTCAAATTTTGAATTTGCAGTGCATTTTGGATCAATTGCTTGCAAGATGAGGCTCCTAACAAAGCAGCTCCATCATGTGGGTGACTCTCATTTTGACTACTTTTTCCCTTTCTGCACAGAGATGCATTTTGCCTACTCACTTTGGCCTGTGGTCCCTGCTGTTCATGGGTTAAAGGGACTAAAGCACTGCCTCTGGCTCTAAATTTTGAGCACTGAGTCCAGTGGGTGCTGTAAGCTGGTCCAGTTGATGTGATTGTTCATTTGAAACCGAACTGTTAATTGCAAATTCTGCAGTATAGACTAATAATTGGCTGAGAGAAATACCTTGATTTAAGTTTAATGGATTAATTTAAAAAGCCATTTTAAGCAAGCGTTGCCACACAGGAGAAACTAGCTATTTTCATCAACTTGCTGCTGAACTGAAAAGGTGATATTTTGTGCCTAATGTAATATATCAACTTAATACTTTATCCATTGTGTATTGCATAAGCTAGCATAAATTTCTGGTACTGTACTTTTTTCCTTTGGTCAATTTTAGTGACTTAGTGATCTTGCTTACAGAAAAAAAAAAGATCACTAGGATGTATTTGTACTGAAGTTTTCCCTTTGTAAGCATGCTTTTAACTTAAACTTTGGAACTCATCATTGAAAGCTATGGAAAACTATGAGAAGTATGAGAAATACATGGGAATGACAGACTTTTGTTTGGTCATACTAAAATTATGTAAAGGGTACTTTTTGAATTATTAAGATTTCATTTTGTGATTAATTTATTTTCATATTTCTAAGGTGGTCTCTTGCAAATCATGACCAATTTGCACTGCAGCATGCTGATAGTTCTAATTTCTACATCACCGAGAAGGTGGGTAAATCATTCAATGCAATTCTTGCATAGCCTATAAAAATATTTGCCACAATCATTTATTTTAAATTAAAATATATGAAAATACATTTTCTATAATGCAATGCCACTGGGAGACCTGATTTAATGACTTTTAAACTGATTTCTTCTGTTAGGAAAAGCAAATAGAAGTCTGAATGTGCAAAGTTCTTCATGTCGATTTTGAGACTTGAGCACTGAGCCCTTCAGCTTTGGTATTCTTGTGTGTTTAGTATTCTGCTAACAAGTGGTGTACAGGAAACTGAAATATTTAAAACATGAAGGGCTCTTTGAAGTCTGAGGAGACCTTCAGTGCATGTCACTTTCCTTTTTGGCTGAGCAGGTAGAAATAAGTTTCAGTGACTGTGTAATATTTGCTACACTCTCCTGCCTGCCGTCTTGCCCAGTTCTGTAAGCTCTGATGGGTTACTTTTTATTGTCCCCATGTAGCATGGCAATAGGTGATTCATCAAGTGATGCAATGACTTCTGCAGAGAGTAATGAAAAGGCTATGGCTGTAATAAAAATGGAATGTCTAGTATAAATATATGGGACATGCTCATCTGAATGGGACCAAGTAGAACATTCATTCCTAGCATTACTGGTAAAATTGCTGAAATTACAAGAAAAAAATTATTTGGAAGAGTGTACGTGTAGCACTGCAGAGGAACAGTTTCTAAGCAATGGCAGAAGGACACTGTTGAAAACCTGATGAAATCCACGTGCAAATTCCCTAATCTCAATGGATTCTGAGCTAAAAAGGCCAGAGTTTAACTGCACAGATATAGATGCCTCTTGCTTACCTTGTTATCACTTTAGTTTGTCTTTCTCTTAAGTGGAGGCATGTCTTGGTTCTGTTTTGCATTTTACAGTTCTTTAAGATTTGCTAATATGACTGAGACATGAACTAAGTTTTTTCTTGCTGTAATTCGTACCCACACCCAAGAAATAAAGGAAACTTAGGCACGGTTAAGCATTTGGAAAGACTAAATTTAGCAAGACAGCAAAAGCGGTTGCTCATAAGTGCTGTGTTGCTGTTTTTTCTTTTTTTCCCTGGGCTCCTTTGTTTTGTTTTATTTCTGTTTGTTCATTTTGCTTGTTTTTTAACACACCAGTTACAGTTCTTCATTTAACTGCTTGCCATCCTAGACAACCTTCTCAATATGTCCTTTTTTCTTCTCCTTTCTTTTCAAGTTTCAATTGACAGACACTTCAAAGACCACTACAAGGAAACCTGTTGAAGTAATTACTGACTTCTGTGTTTTGCCTCCACCAAATTAAATAGTGAGATTGTTCTGCTAATTGCCCCCAGTGGTGACACAATGTTTACCAATAAAGCAGACACAATTGAATTTGCCTGTTGTCACTTAAACTCTGTGCAGTGAGTATTTCCAAGAAGCAGGGATTGAGTGAATACTCCAGCTTTTTGAAGGTCTTTGTCCTGATGCAACTGAAAGGATATTTCAGGCCTTATCTCCACCTTTGGTGGATAGGATTCTGCAGCTTTGGAGAAGAGAAATGTTTTCTGTTCCACATAAAAGAGAGTCTGACGGTTTTTGGCTGCCTTTAACTTGCAATAAGGATGGAAAATTATGGTCTTCTAGGACATTTTGGATTGTACTGCAGAGAGGACTTTGAGTTTGTTTATTCCCCACTGGAAATATGCAGAGTGTCTGACTCTGAGTCACATAAATAAGAGAGAAGAGCTCTAAATGCCACTAGAATTACTCAGATGTCTGTGACTTTCATTAGATATTGTTCAGTGTTTATAGCTGGTTGTTGGATAGTGGCTGTGAAGAGAGGCTTATATAGGCCATCACCCCTTCCACATACTTTCCCTCATTTGTGTTCAGTAGGGTGTTGTTGCTATCTGAATTAAAACATGGAAACTGCCAGGCATGAGGAAAGACACATGCACTTCAAGGAAGCTGCAACACTTAATTGTTAAAATCCACATTGCTGTAATCTGACTTTTACTAATGGACATGAGCAGAGCTTTTTTTGTGACAGTGACAGCTCCCCATAACAAATATTTTTTGCAGGTCTTAAAGATGAATTGTATGTCTGTATGTGTGCAGATAACATTATCTATAGGTCATGTTTCTGCAGAGACTGCCTTCCAGGTAGAGATGTCTCTTTAAAATATCACTGTGTTTAAAGTTACCAGAAAGAAAAGCAATTAATGAATTCTTGTATACAGTAGCAAGAAGTTTTGAAGTGAAAATGTCCCAAATGTTACATGGCTTACAATTGTAGTTTTGTTTTTGGTGGCAAACAGCCCATCTGTGTTTTGGCTGTCATATACAGAACTCTTTATCTTTTGTAGCTGGACCTATATTTCCCAATTATACCATGCATAAACAAAAACAACACCCAAGCAGTTCTGTCTCTTAATTTATTTATGTTTTGGCTGTATTATTTGGAAAAATGCCTCTACAGAAGTAGCAATAATTCCTTCAGGCAGTATAAGTGAGGTCTTTAACAAATTTTGATTCAGCCAGGGTTCCTACTAGAGACAGGGCTTATCACAGCAGATCCAGTTTTGGCTGCTGACTCTTGGGTCATGGTATGGCTATATCTGTGCCCCTGAAGCTGCAGTGAAAATTATCACTTATTTCTTTAAGCCCTTTTCTCTAAAAATGACAGAAATAAAACAAGAGGGTATGTGGACAAGGAAACCAAGCAGGTATAGTGCCTGAGCTAAAATCTGTCTGGTGTTCTGATTTCCAAGTGTTTGATTTTTAATTATGCTAATAGGTATGTGTCTTTTTTTTAAAGGCTTTGCTTATCATGAAGGAACATTTCTCTGGTAGGTCAGATGTCTAGAAGCCTGACTTCTAAGTCAGGATCTTATCATGCTAGATACTACAAGATAAGAATAAATAAATCACCTTTGCTTCAGTCTATCCAGGCTGTACCCGAGGTAAATGCTTGTGTACATCAGGTGCAATGACTCAGGAGCACTGTAGCCTGGGGGAGCTCAGGTTTAGAAAGGAAAATGCTATATGAAGAGTAGAAAATGGCTGTATAATTTTGTGTGCTATGTGTGTTCCCTGGCTGCAAACCACAGCTCAGATAATTGTTAGCTGTGCTCCTCCACTGGCAGTACGAGCAACGCAGGCGCAGAGATTTGAGCGGCTGATGCCGCACCTTGGTGGGTATGGCTGGTCCCTCGTCGCTGCTCACCCTTGGTCTTGCAGACTGTGGCCACCTCTAGATCCATTTGTACCTCCTGTGTTTGCCTGGGGAAGGATGGTGGTCAAGCTGGTTTCACTGCTGGAGGCAGAATGTGGTTGCTTTTAACCCTCTGTGTCAGCAGCTCTCAGAAATGAAGGGTTGGCTGCTGGTGCTGAGGGGCTTGTGAGCCAGCAGTGAGCACACAGTGGTGACAACAGTGACATCTTTTTGTTATCTTTTAAATACAAGGACATTTCATTCATCTGTACATTGAATGCAACCCATTTTTATTGTCACAGTATTTTTGTGTGGCTTTTTTTTTTTTATATCTGCTGCATCAGAAGACATCCCACAGGCTTTTTCCCCTTCTTTCCTATCTCCCACATTTCCTTTTTATTCTTATTGCTTGAGGTGGAGGGGAGTAGACACCGAGTTTACTCCATTAGTTTTGGGAGACTTTTAATTCTGTTTTGCAAGAAGAGCTGCCCCACCTTCCTTTTGTTGTAATTATTCAATTCTGTGCTCTGTTTGAAGATGGGACACCTTTCTAACCCCCATCTTCCCAATGCTGGGAACCTGAGTGGACTCCCTGGTGCTTGCTCTTTATCTAAGGTGATTTTGTTCGTGGCCTATTTTTTTGCTGAACACAACTTGTAATTGTATATTCATGTGAAATTCCACCATGCCTTTACAGGCTCCCTGCGTGGGAGTGTATGCAAATAACAGGACAAGAAATGAGCCATTTGTACAGTTGGGACTTTCTGAGTTTTTACATTTTTCATATTCGTCTGTTTTCACTGATTAATTGAATTTTCAGTGAGTTTTAAGAAAACATTCTTAATTATGAAGGTTTCTGATTCATAGAAGGAACTGGTGCTTCTTAAGGAGCTGAGAATGAAAAATAGCATTAAGAATGGGAACTGGAGAAATGTATTAAGAGAGCTGTTTCATTTTTTATTTTGCATCACTCCTGATAATACATTTATTAATTGTGCTACATACATGGTAGATTGTAGATTTAACCTGGATCAAACCATGCCTGGCTTTCCCTTTTCTCTGCCACTTATAAGATGTGATATTTCTCAAATATTCACAAATTTCTTACTATTTTGGGGCATCTGCACAGCCCTGCAGAAATTCCCTAAAGTAAGGGCAGCACATGGCATCTGAGTGGCCATGCTCCTGCCTGCTTGATGAATGCTGGTAACACTGCCCTGTAGACTCCAGTAAAATCTCAGATTATTAGTGTATTTTTCAAGTGAACAGAAGTAAATCTTGAGTATCCATATAATAAATTGCTTTCAATCCTCCTTCATTCAAGCTGATTCCAAGAACAGTGGTTATCCTTCTTTTAGTTCTCTTAGGACCCTTTTTGCAGAACTTTTGGTCTATACTAAGTTTTCTAAAGAAAAGAATTATGTCCTGTTCACCTGTTATACTTTCTGGCCTCAGCACAAACAGCTTAATTCTTCTGCTTGCTTCTTATTAGAATATTTGTTATGATGATTTTCTGTTTAGTTTCTTAGTTCCATATCAAGGCTGATGAGCTGGATCAAGTGGGCTGCCTTTTAAAAAATCTGTATAGATATTTTCTTGAATTAAGTTTGTAATTTTGCCTCACAATTAATCATTAGAAAGTAAAGACACTGAAAATGTTCAGCTTTCGGTTAGAACAATCAAAGATAGGTATGGCATACCAGGGGCACAGTACAACAGTTTGAGTTCAGCTAATGGCAAACAGTTCTGTGTAAGATCTGCCCAACAGAAAAATGCTCCTTAATTCATTGTTATACTTAAAGAATAACCTATTTGGATGGGTAGTTTTCCAAAGTGCAATGAACAGTTAACAAGTCAGATCTGAGAGAGGATGGCTCTGACTTCTTCTCCCTTCCCCAGAAGATCCTGACACTTTTTTTTTTTTATTTTTTTTTTTAGGGGGGAATTTGTTTTTTGACAATTTTTGAAGGTGGTGGCAAGGAGGGAATACTTTTGCGCCACTTTAATTCATTAAATTTGTTTAGTAAAAAGGCTGCTTGATCTGATGCAGGGATGAGGCAGGACTCTTGAATAATGTCCAGGAATAGCCTGTAAGCAAGAAATAAGTAAAGATAGGAAGAAGAGTGGTACTTTGCTTTTTTTAACAGCTGTGACCTGTCCCTCAATTGTTTCTGGAATTGGCTTAAGCTGACGTAGAACTAAATTTTGTCAAGCTCCAACTGTAGTCAAAAATGGAAAAGGGATGTTTTACCCACAGTCCTTCTGTGGGTGAGAGGAAGGGCATAGGAAGGGTGTAGGAGTGGGATGTATGTCCTAGAGAAGCACAAATACCTGCAGGCTTTCCCTTAAACAAGTCTCGGTGTTGTGGTTCCAAATGTGGTGCTTGCAAAATGAGCTGGCCCACTTTTCCTGCTTATACTATACTGCTTATTCCTGTCTTCTACTGTGCAAACCAGGCAAACCCCAAAATGATAAAATTTTCATCTGGTTTAGTTCCCCTGTTGACAGATGCAACTGCTTATGCCACGTATTGCAGTACTAGGAATGAATAAGGTGTTGAAAAGCAAGGCTCTATGGTAGCAAACTGTGCAACTGTGCTTTTATCTGTCAAAAGTGAGCCACAGTCTCAGCTTCATTCTTCAGCTATTCTCTAAGCATCAGCTTAAGGAGCCACTGCTCCTGTGCTGACCCTCAGTGGTGCTGTGAATGAATATGGTGAATAACCTGTGCTGAGGAGCTGACTTCAATTTGATAATCCTTACTTGGGTTTGATGGGTTTTTGTTTAGGGTTTTTTTTTATATCTGTACCAGCCCTGTTCTGATTTCTCCACATAATCTTGCTAATAATAGTATGAGCACAGCTAAGTCAGTCATTTCCTGATGTTTATTTTTCAGGGTGCAGCTCTTCTGTTGAAACTTATCAGAGGACGATAGGGCTGCTTGTCATCGGCCCACCCCTTCCATGTTGCTGGTACAACTGTGTTGTGTGTCTGTGTGGTTGCTTGAATTGGGGAACTGGTCCAGGTTAAAAATAACTTGTGTGTAACTTCTTTTAATGTGTCAGAAGGATGTCTGCCCGAAGTGTAACACCACTGCTGCTCTGCAGAACAAGTGGTGCCTGCTAATGCTGTCCTTGTAGATCACTCCACTTGCAGATGGGCAAATCATGCAAAGTTTGGTCTTTTTCTTAGGGTGTGGTTTAAGTGGCAGTCAAGCTGGTATTGTGTGGGTTGCTGGAGAAATAGGTAGCTGGGAATGCTTTTTCTACTCTGTTTCTTCTCTTTGCTTCACTAACATCCTAGTGACTGCTGCTGGGTGGTGAGTCAAGCCACAGATCTGACACAAAAGAAAATTCTGGACTCTGGAATACTATTTTCCTCCTCTTTTGTGAATGAAGGGGACAGGAAGTGTTAACTTTTTAAGGTCAGGTGGTTGACTGTGCTTCTGCATGGTGGTAGATCCGATGTAAAGGAAGTGTTAGGGGCCCATGCACTGGAGTGATATGTGCAGAATTTTGCCTCTTGTAGGTTGTAGAATTGCACTGGCTAATGTACAGACTGAAACTGCACCACTGGTCTAACTTGGTTTATTTACCAGCTTCTGTAATCCTTGAATAGAGACAGATAAACAGCATGCAGAAAACATCCTCTATTTAGACATTTCAGACAAACTACTTATTTTTTTAAGGAAAATGTTATAATCTAATTATAACATGAAAAACCAGAAGACAATGTCCCTTCTTTTCAACAGCTTCCCAGAAAAGAAATTTTACCACAAGACTAATTGCACCAGTATTTCTTCTAAAACAGTACAATTCTGTCATGCCAAGTAGTACAATGTTGGTAATTACCTGTATCACTTAGCTTACATCTTATTAAATATTTTGGTGACTAAAAATAAACTTAAGAAATTCCCTACCAAGTCAGCCAAATGAAATGTCATCTTGTAGTCTGTCTGCAGCTCTAGCAGTAGCAAATGCTGTTCAGGGTAGTGATCTGATGATGGCTTTCAGTCTCTTTTTGCTTCCTCATATTCCCATTTGTTGTACTACAAGTGTTGGAGGCTACACCTACACTTAGTCTATTTAATATCCTGCATAAAGGCTAGGCCACTCTTTCATCTCTTCTTGAACCTGCTGATACAGCCTGCTTTCATAACCTCTGACAGCAATCTTGAAAAATTTACTGCCTTCTGGATGAAGAAGTGTATTCTCTATCTGCTTTAAACTGCCCCCCTACTGATTTCATCAAGTCCCCCTAAGTTCTCATACTGCAGGGTTTCTTAAAAACAGTTCTGCATTCTGGTTCTCCACTACATTCTTTCCTGTGTTCTTTGTCTCTCCAAACTGAGGAGACCCTGCCTTTTGAAGCCCACTGGACACTTGCCCCTCTCTGTATTTTCTCAGAAACTACTGTGCCCTCCCTAGGATGTGAAGATCAAAAACTGCACTCAGTGCCCTGTATGTGGGTACATGAAGCTCTTGTGTTGTGGCAAAGTGACGCCCTCTGTCTTGTTCCTGGTGCCACCTCTGATGACACCCGCTGGATCCTAGAGCACATTGAATCTGTGCTTTAAGGGAGATCTGCCAGCAAGAACTTTGCTTCTCTCTCCTGAGCTGTTAACTTAGTAATGAACTCTATAACTCCAATATTTTGTGTCATTTTGTCCTTATTTACAACTTGCACAAATTTATCCTTGTGGAAATGTAATGGCATCATAAAGTGTATTTCACAGCTCTATTTTTCTCTTGCGTCCATTTGGAGGAAGGTGCAACAAAATAACAGCAGTATGGAAATAGGGATGAATCTATTACTAAAGGTAATAAACATAAGAATTTTAGATTTCTTGGCTGTTATTGTCTAGGGTGGTTAGAGAAGTCTGAAGAAAGCTGTTTGGTCAAGGTTAAAGAACAGGCTGAGCGAGCTATAACCATGGGAACAAATGCTTCTAGGTCTTCCTCAAATATGTTAAGAAAACATTCCATTCCATCCAGTTAGAGCGAACTGAATCTTGAGTCATTTTGCTGGGTATAGGAGATCATTAAAATGATGAGACAAATGTGTGGAAAAATAACCTATTTTACCTGATAAATTTTCTAGTGTCACTGCAGCAAATATCTGAATAAACAACTTCACCATTTTGATAGTATTTTTTTAAAAGTGAATTTTCTTACCTTCATCCCTCTCAGTGATTTGGTGGACTTTGCTAATGCTTGAGGCCTGCTTTCTGGATTCAAGTCTCCTGCATGTGTTTTGGGCAAACTAATCTATGGCACAGAAAAGCAGAGCTTTCAGACTAAGCAGATAGTCATAGAAACGTAGAATTGTTTAGGTTGGAAAAGACCTTCTAAGATAATCGAGTTCAACCATTAGCTTAGTGGACTGACAAGTCCACCACTAAACTGTGTCCCCAAGTGCTATATCTTTTAAATGCTACCAGGGATAGTGACTCAACCATGTCCCTGGACAGCCTGTTCCAGTTCTTGGCAAGACTTTCTGTGAAAAGTTTTTTCTTCCTCTCCTGGTGCACCCCTGGTGCAACCTGAGGCCATTTCCTCTCATCCTATTGATTGTTACTTTAAAGAGGCTGACGTCCACCTTGCTGAGCTCTGGGGGCCACCACTGATGAGCAGCTGCTAGATAGAACGAGCTGGGTGTACCTCCACCCTCACCACCCTTTGGGGCTGGCAATCAAGCCCCATCTTTACCCAGCAAGCAATGCACCTGTCCAAGCCAAGAGCAGCCAGTTTCTCCAGGAGAATGCTGTGGGCAACAGTGTCAAAGGCCTTACTAAAATCCGGGTGAACAGCATCCACAGCCTTTCCCTCGTCCACTGAGCAGGTCACTTTTGCATAGGAGACCAGGTTAGTCAAGCAGGACTTGCCTTTCATAAACCCCTTCTGGCTGTGCCTGATCATCTGGTTGTCCTGTATGTGTCTCAGATGACACTCAAGGTGATCTGCTGTATGACTTTCCCTGGCACTGAGGAAAGACTGACAGGCCTGTAGTCCCCAGATTAAGGTCCAGTTGAGCTTTGGCCCTTCTAATTTTCTCCCTGCATAACCTCATAGCAGCCTAGTGGCCCTCCTGCCCCCTTCTTCCAAAGGTCATAATCTCTCTTCTTCTGCTTAGTTCCAGCCAAAGGTTTGTGCTCAGCCAGGCTGGTGTTTCCCACTGCTTGTCTTGCATTGGCCTGCTTCTGCGCTTTTAAGATTTCCTTCACGCAGGATATCCAGCCTTCCTGGACTCCTTTGACCCTCAGGACTGCCTCCCAATGGATTCTGTCAACCAGACTCCTAAACAGGCACAAATCTCCCCTCCAGAATTCCAGGATAGCAGTTCTGCTGAGCCCCCTCCATACTTCTCTGAGAATGGAAAACTCTCTAACATACAGGGCTACCCCACTGCCTCTCCTTCCTTGCTTCTCCCGCCTTCTGAAGCATTTATTTAGGTCATTTAGGTTCGTGTTCCTCCAGCTGGTGAAACTAGAAGGCAGAGGGTCCTAAAATCTGAATGTAAGATGAACTTTCCAGCTACCCTCTACTTCCTGCTGTGTTATGTTCTTTGTGTGTCTTCATGAAAGTATTTAGTCTGATTGAAATCTCATCTTGGAAATATTACATACTCTGTTAGGAGAAAAATCATCTTGTGGTATATCTTCCTAGATAAAATGTTGCACAGGGGGTTTATTTGTATCCTTGATATAACTGCCATCTTTGTCCTGTATAACATGTATAACATATATATTTTCCTGTTACAGAGTTTTTTAGGAACATTTTGGACAGTACCATTTCAATAGTTCTTTCACTGCTCAGGATTAAGTTTTTCTAATACAGATCAACACCATATCTAGAACAATATCTACCAACTTCATGTACACTTGAGAAATAGGTCAGGAATATCTTGGAGGAGGGTTTTTTTGTTTGGGTTTTTTCACTGTTTTTATTTGGATTTTTAAAAAAATTGTCTACCATGGGTGGGGGTGAGTTCTGTCCTGAATAGCAGTGATGCTTATGACTGCCAAAACTGGGCTGCTCTAATGATGTTCTGTTATCCTGGAAAAGAAATCCACAGGATGTTATCCTTAATACTAAGAGGATTAACTGTGTGTAAATGTTGCAATTAAAATTAACTGGCATGCTGACTATTGCATCATGTAGTTAATGTAGGAAAGCCTCTTGGCTTAATTGTACTCTTACATGCTGTTTCCTGGTATGTGATTAAGCCAATATTTAGAATGGATAAACAAAATTGTATTTTTTTTTTATTGGGTAACTGCTAACCTTCTTAAAATTTTGGCTAGCTTGCTGTGCTAGAGACATTATGCTTTGAATACTTCCAGAGATAAGGCGTGGGCAGTTTTCCTTAAGCCTTTTTCTGAAACAGGAGATGAAGAGGAGCTCTCTCTCTGTTGTGATACAATGATTGAATTTATAGTATAGGGCAGGCATGCACACCTTGCTCTGAGCCAGACATGATGAAAGGTCCATGGGCTTGTGTTTTGTGGATTCTGACAAGCATTGCACCGTTGAGTCTGAAAGCTTTGGTGTTTCAGATTCATCTTCATGATTAAACAGAAAGACTCCAAAGAAAATGTCCAGTGATGCTTTTAATTACTCTGTGTGTTCCTCTGTGTTTTCTCTGTTCCTCCTCAAGTTTCTGGAGATCACCATGCTCGTGCTATGCCCAGCCCCTCTTGTTTGCAGTGGGCTGAGTGTTTGCAGAGATGCGTATTGTGGCCCAGATGAAGTGACCTAACTTTTCACAAACAAACCGCAAACCACGAACTCGTTTGTACATCTGATTTGGTAGTTTGTGTTAATTGCAGCAGGAAACATGAGAAACTTTAAGCCTAAATTTTTGCTGCTTAAAAAAATAAGCCTCTGTATGTGCTGTATTTTATGTTTAAGAACAGTCTACTTCAAAGCTCCAATGTTTTTATAAAGATGTCAGTGAACTTTAACTCCTGAATGTGATGAGTACAGTTCAAGTTGTTTAAATTTTTGAGTTGAATTCCTGGTTTTCATATTGTTAAATGCTGGGATTTGCTGCCTTCCAAGCAAAGCTGATGGAACCTTGTGTATGTGTACATGCAAATGCTCTGGCCTAATGCAGCTGAGGTCCAGTAGCTTAGCCTAAGCTGCTGATGGAGGTAGATTTAGCCTATGCTAATTGTCTGTCCCAAAGCAATTACTTTTATTCAGCTCCACAAATCCAGGAGGTGGTAACAGTTTTCGCAACCACAACTGTTTGTGAAGTGAGTTTGTCTCAGCACTGATTGAGATTAAACCACACAAATGCACTATGGCCACTTCACACAGATTCCTTAGACATGATGAAATGTAGCTGGGTCTGGTGCTGTTCCACTACAAGTGGAGAAAATCTGGCACTTTGTTAGTGCTGTGGGAAGTCACCCTGTATTTAGCTGCTCACCCTTCTTTGCCCCTCTTTTGAGTATAGCCTGGCTGGTCTCCCTGAGGCTGTTCTGGCAGGAGGAGACTGCTGAGGGTTGAGAATATGCTGCATATGTAGGCAAAGAGTCTGTAAGAAAGCTTATCTCTTGTACCCCCTGTGTTGTCTGGCACTTCATTTATTTCAGTTAGAGTGAAGAAGTCTTTGTGGGTGGAGAGTGATCTTTGAGGTAGCTAGAACCAATCCCACAGATGACTTGGATACCAAGAATGAGACAATGTACTGGAGTTTTATTTTGGAACTACTTGACCTGGTTTCAGGCAAGATTTATCTGGTTTTTAGCATTTTGGATTTGAGCTATATCAGAATGAGAACAAGAAATATGAAATAAATTTGGGAAAAACTGCCTGAGGAGAGATATACACCTTCATATTTTTTCTTGGCTAAACACCAGTCTGCAGAAAGCCTGCAACGTGGTCTTCATACAAAATTAGCTCTTCTCTCTCAAACTGCTAGGGATTCCTCCAATTCCTCTGACAGATTAGGGTGTCAGCTCATGAAGAAGCTACTGAACCATGACGGGCACTGTGACTGTGCATTGTGCTGCACAAAGTCAGTACCTGTCAGTGTGTTCATTGCTGTAGGTACCTTATTCTCCTACCCTGTGGTGAGTAGGAAGTAGTTGTTGAAAGAAGGGAAGCTCCCCTACACACACCACAGGGGGAGACGGTGCACACGGGCTTTGACCACATAGTTGTAAGGATGCTGTAACTGTACACCATAGCTTAAGCCACGGTTATGTGAGCTTAACCAAAAGAAAAGCTTTAATGCCCTCTCTTTCTGACAGCTGGGCAAGGAGAAGGACTGATGGCAACTTTGAACTTTACTCTGCTAACAGTGATGCTTTTTTTACTTTGAGGGAGAATACAAAGTCGTGGTGGCAGAGCTCAGTGGGTAGGTTCCAGTGGTTGAAGTCAGCATGTTCTTGTTATAGAAAATAAAGAGCCAGTGGGATGAATTCTAAATCCTGCAGATGCTTAATGACAGGTTTTAGCAAACTTACAAACTCCTCAAGTATGTACAGTATCAGAGCCAGACACTGTGGACAGTATATTTAAAAAAAAAAATATTTAGAAGTTGCCAGTGGAAGCTAAACTTTGAAAAACATGAAGTCATTCTTGAGAGAGTTCAGGTTGGTTAAGTGTCATGTGAATTCAACCTATTTGTTGAAGCTAATGTTATATGCCTCAGCGAGGAAAATAGCTTACATCTGAAAGGGGGAAGCTTTTGCATGCACACAGAGGGAAGCACTGTTGAAGGTTCAGCATGACATTCTGCTCAATGCATGTTTCATCTTTTTATGTGAGTGAGTCTTAAGTAAAACCTTTGGATTTTTCTCTTTCAGAATCGTAATGAAATAAAAAATGGAGCCATCCTTCGATTAACAACATCTCCGGTGAGTCAGTGCTCTTTTCTTCTCTTCCTTCAAAGGGAAAATTCGGTTAGTAAATAATTGTGAACTAATATGTACTTTTAAACTTTATCCACAATGTATCCCACAATCCTCCAGGAGCAAAGGTTATGAGTTCTGGAGGCAGGAGTAATAACTCTGAGTGACATTTGGTGATACTGTTGGCACAGCTGGGTGGGTTTTTTGGGCCTCACTTCCACTGGGAATAGTTTTCACATACAAGATATCCCTGCTTCCCTGCTGGCATTGCAGCTTCACTCAGGTTGCTCTTTCTCTGCCTCAGAACTCAAAACCAGGAGGCCAAGAGGAAAGTCAGGGATTTGAATCATGGAGAGCTCTGTTGGGTGGCTCAGATCAGAGCTTTCCTGATCTCTGGGTTTGTGTTGAGTGAGTAGCAACAGTAATGCAGAGATTTTACTGGGGTTTCTTTGTTGTTGGCATTTTTTTCCCTACACCATCTCCTTGCCAGCTCCCAAAAAGCACAGCAGAGTTGCTGGTCACCCTGTAATGGCTTGTTTTCCCGCTGAGTTGAGCAGTACTGCTGCCACACGCTGAAAGCCATTATTAATCCTGGAAGATGTATGTCTAAGGCAGCAGCAATCCCATTTCCTTGCTGACAAATGTAGTTAGTGTGCCATTTAAATGGTTTACCTCTTCATGATGGTGTTCTAGCCTCTGCAGATTCAAAGCATTCTTATGGCCAAACTCTGACACCCAGTAGCTTCTCAACAGAAAGCACTTTTCAGCAGCCAGCTGGGCAAAGACAAGAGGTTTCCATTATTCTTCATCATATTTTTCAATGGTCATTATATTCAAAGCTTTATAGACATTAAAAATGAATAAATAAATAAACAATCAGCAGTTTAAGACCATGGTTCTGTCAGGGTGATTCCAGAGTCTCTTGACATATATAACCAAAACAGCTTTGTGCATGGAAAAAACACTTCTGGGGGAGTAAACCCCATTTGATGGAAATTCCTCAGAAACAGACAGCACCAGCACCATCTCCTAACCTCTGGGACTTTCTTAATGACTAATATCCACTGCAGTACTGCCCAGACTCGGGATCTCTTGAAATAAAAACAGGATCTGTGGTTCATCAAGAACCAACGTAGTCCAAATGCCCCACGTCATTATTTTGGTGTAACCACAACATGGAATAAGTCAAGTCATGGAATTCTCCCATTTCAAAATCCACAACCAGTTGCACCCTGCAACCTCCCTGAAGGGAGGCTATGCTGTTACTGATCTGTGGAGATGGCTGGCTGGCTGGCTTCATCATCACCTGTGCAATTGGAAATGGGACACACAAACACAAAAGACAAATCTTGGATGTACAACATTTTCTGCTACTACCAATGGTCAAGAAGGTGGGGCTTTGCACAGGACTATCATCTGCTTGTTCTGTGTCTTTGGGGATTTGCCTTAGGGTCAGTTAATCAAGACAGGAGACCCAAGGATATTGAGATATTGTCTGTTACCTAACAAATGATGGATCGCTGTGGCACTGGCCCGCAGTTATGAGTGACCCAGCTGTCCTGTTTTAAGAGAGAAGGCTGGTCTACTCTCTATTTTCCAGTAGTGATATTTATGCCTGAACCAGCACTTCTTTTCATCCTTCCTGATGTTTTAAAACTTTGTGTTAACTGTTCCCAGTGTCAGAGAGGTATCTTAGAAGGAGGAATGGATTGTTTTTTGTCAGATTAGAAAATATTTGCATTCTTTAAATACGTAAAAATTTAAGTTCTGCATGTCCTCACCCTACAATAGTCTTTTTGTTTTTTAAGGTACTGTCAAAGTGGTCATCACAGCAATACCTAAAATAAATAAATTAAAGGCTTCCAAGCTGTGGTTTTTAAACTGGTGACCCACACAATGGTTGTGGTTTACCCTGAAAAGCTAACACGCAATCTGTTTCCATATTTCCTCTGAAATTCTGTATGAGAGCAACAGTAGTTGTAAGAGATAATGTGAAGAGCAGACTGCATGATGCACTCCTACAAAATGGTAAAGATGCTTTCCTAGCTGTTAGTGCTGAGTGAGAAATGTTTTTCTCATCATGTGAAAACATCAAGATTCTGAATTCCCCACACCGCCCCGTTTATTCTATCCTACAACAGGATAAAGCTGAAACTATCTTTCCTCTTCCCGCCTCAAACACAAAATCATATTTAAAAAAAAAAAAAAGCTTTATGAAAAGGTAGAGGATTTAGGAAAGGAGAAAAAGGTTGTGAGAAATTAAGAGAAGACATATTTGGATTATGCAGTTTCTGGAATGTGTCCCTGTAGTTTCAGAGGCCTGACCTGCCTACTTCCTGACTGTTGTAGGGGCTAAAAAAAATGTCCTGAACTTTACAAGCCTTTTGAGGAAACTTTTTTCTGTGAACAGTTGAGAGGAGTTGTGTTGACCACTTCTGAAGGCTGCATGAACTTAAAGTGCTTTTCTAGTCCTTAATTTTTATGCAGTTTATAACCGTGACAGTCAATAGGCTGTCTGTACCCTTTAGGATTGCATGGCCCAAGTCACAGAAAATTGGGTGAAAAGCGTGAGATGCAGTCTTTTTGAGTATTGTTGTCATTAGCCTCAAATTATTTATTGCTCATGTACCCAGACTAGGTACTAATAAAGATTTAAAAGGGAGAGGAAAGAAAGGTATTTTTATCTAGAATAGTAAACTGGCATTTTTGGGCTGACTTTTTAAAAATGGGGTTTTGACATCTAACTCCATGAATATAAATGTTAAATGCTTTATCTTTTTTTTATCTTGATTTTAGATTATTTTGTGTGCCTGTACAGGGACCTTTATCTGAAAACCATTGTTAATACTGCAAGGGCAGGACTGCACTTATGGTGTGCTGCTAAATCCATTATAAATGCTTGCCTTGAGAGATTTACAATGTGCCTATTTTAAATTTCTTTGAGTTAAAAGTTTGCAAACGCCAGTCGTTAGGCCTGGTGGGAATTTGAACTGCTTCTTTGTTTCCGTAGGTCTGTTTGCTAAGTTTGTGAGATTCTCTGAAAGACTGTTTTTTTCTAAACAATGCTATTTTTTTTCCCCTATAAACCGCTCACCACACAGACACTCTGTTTCCTAGGTAACTTGAGTGCAGATTGAATTTCTTCCATATTATCTTTGTTCCTATATCATCTTTCTTATTTATTTTAACCTCTCCTATCATCTTTCTTACCAATTCTTTGGGCTATTGTGTGTTTTTTTGCAGTTTTCCGTGACCTGTTTACCCCTTTGTCCATTTGCATTTCTGAAAGGACGCGTGAAAAGTTTCTTATGCAACGTGTCTTTGTATTTGAACATATGTGACAATTGAAATGCTGTATTGCTACTGTCTCTTTTGTGATAGCCATGTTCCAGTGCATGGTGGGTAGGTGTATAAATGAGCTGTAATTGCTCCCGAGTGTGAGGCTGATCCAAAAGGACACCTGTGTCCTGCAATGCAGCAAGCAAAGTCCAACCTTTTAGCGTGTGAAACTGCAGGATGCCTTTCAATCAGATACTGCAAATCCTTTTTCAAATGACTAAACATTTTTAAAAGATGCTAAAATACTGGGGAAATTAAATTGAAGGAAATAGTGTAGTTTTTTTAAAAAAATTGAATGGTTTTCAAAGAGAACTGATTATTTGTGCACTTACTGCTTATTAGAAGAAGCTTCTTGGGCACTTACAAAAATGCCTTGCTTATGAAATATATACCTTAAACCCTGGGTAAAGGCTTTTTTTTCTGATGTGGTACTTGTGGGGCCTGACCATTTGCTTTTGTCATGATTTTTTTTTTTTGGATCCCCAGGTCAGAGATCAGTTGAGTTCTCAAACTTGTAATTAGTTTGTAGGCAGATGCATTAGCATGTGTACAGTGAGCAGTCATGTAAATAAAAGTGTTCAATAAAAGTCATCATGGTGTTTTTCCTGAATGCTTCTACAGATATGAGGAACATTTTCTATTTATTTATATGTGATCTAAACAGACAAGGAAGTATAAAGAGGTTTTTAACCTATTTTTGCTTATGCATCTGAATCTTCTAAGTAAAATTTTGAGAGTCTAGTTTATAATTTTTGATCTACAATTGCTTAAACATGTATTTGAAGTTCTGCAAATGCATAACTTTTTGCAATTTTAGCCTGTGATTGTGATTATGTTTATAGTGTGATAGTGAATTGCTAAATGAACCTTGTACCAGGAGCACTGACCATGGACATCAGTTAGCCCCTTTTATATGTATCTGCTCATGGTAGATTTGAGAAGTAGAGTTGGGGTTTATCTTTTTATGGAGGAGGGTTTAGTCTGATGTTTTCAGTTTCAAAAGGCACTATTTTGAATAGTAAGTGGAAGAGATTGTTTCAAATGCAGTTAGAGGAAAAAAAAGTGCTTATAAAGCGTTGAGAAGTGGCTAGTGATTGCATAAACTTATTTTAAGGCGTATTTATGTAATACATTTAGTTACACATCTGTAATACTTTTGTCATCAGTTCAGTGCAAGACTCTAGAGGTAGCCATTTCCCTGTTTCTGCCTCCTTAATCGCCTTAATGATTCCACAGGCCCTCTCTGTGTATCACATCTGTACAGGGCTTTAAATGCAGAAACTGTGCTTCAGTGTTCACGCAAAAATTGTTAACCATTAATGTATGTATTGATTAAAATAGATTCTCATTGTTTACCTGGCATCAGATGCTAATCAGCCTTGGTGGGTCTGTTGAATGTATATGTGTACAATAACGATTACGTAGTGTATCTACTCCCCCATTTTTCTCTGACATATATGCAGTTATAGGTGAAATGGCAATAACAATCTAGGAAAAGGCAGCACTTTAAGCCACCATGGTGTTTCAACACTGAATGATTTAAATTAAACCACAGAAGTGCACCTGTTTGGTAAGGACAAAGATATATTTGGTAGTTACTGATGCTTCATATGCTCTTTTTCTAGCAAAATATTGACTAATGTCACTAAATCGACAGAGTAGATCACAATACTATTTTATTTGCTTTTTGTAAAGGATAAAGAAGACAACTGATTACATATTGGAAAAACAGCAATTTAAATCAATGGCCAACTCTCTTCCACAGCACATTCATGTTTGATAGTGGTTGCACTTGGATCTGTGTCCTCCCTCTTGTCCTTACTCTCTGTATTTTGTATTCCGTACAGAAACCCTGTGTAGGTCTGATTAATAAGTTGCTTCCAAAGTTTGCACAAAGTATTCAGTGGCAAAGAAATGATAATTTGATCAGTAGAATCCCTTGTTAGGATGATCTTGGGATTCTTAACCTCCAGATAGCTATTTGAGTCTCTAAGAAAGTCACATCCTGGATTTAGGTCATTAGTTTTCTCTTTAAGCTGACAATCTCATCAAGCTGCTCCTTTTAAGCACTGCTACTCCCTAAGGGCAACCTTTCTGGATGTCCTTGGAGCAAGGCATTTAAGACTAGATATGCAGCTTATGCCACTTGGCACCCTTTTGAAATGCTGGGACTTCAACAGCACATGTTTTACAAGCTTCCCCTCTTCCTTCCTTCCTTCCTTTCTAAAGAGGAGAGTGGTTAATTCTGCCTTTCTTTTACTTGAGCATCCATATTTCTTTTAATTCCCTCTAATGATTCTCAGTTGTGAAGGTTTATATATTTATATTTACTCTTACCTGAATGATATTTCAGTGAGAATGCAGACATGGCAGCCAGCTCTGCTATTGTTTTAATGAGCTGTGCTTTCTGTCCATCCACTGATGGCTTGCAAATCATTAAAATAGCTCCCTGGTAAGCACTCAGAGCATATTTCATCCGGGTTTCATTTTCTAATGTAGTCATAAGTGAGCTGTACATTGCATAAGCATGCACAAGTGCTATGGCAACAAGAATTAGGCGGCTTCTGAGAACTGCATGGTGTTAACCAAGGCAATATTTTCACACATCAGGCATTTGGGATGACAACAGATAATATGACTTTTGTCCATGCTGCCAGTGAGACATGTGCCAGCACTCTTGCTGAGACAAATATATGTTTATCCCTTTAATCAAGATCTCCTCTGCCATTTGACTGTTCTTTTCTCATCCAAGAGTAGAAGGAGCAAGGTTTATTGGGTGCAGCATCTTGCAAATCTTGTTTAATGTAAAAAAACTGGAACTGTGTATAAACTTTGCTGAGAGAACATTGGCATAATCAGATAAAGTCTATGATGTTAGTAAGCACTCTTTTATGTGCTTAAAACATGGCTGAAGCACTTTTGTAGTGCACTTTTTTGCTCTAGAGGGTTCCAAGCACTCTCTGATCTAAGATAATATTTTGGCTTTAGTCTGGTGAGTTTCAAAGCTCTCACTGTAGAGGAAAGAGGATTAACATATCTCAGTTGGTCCTGCTCATGCTGGTGTTGTGCAGTGTAGGTGAGCTGCTACTGTGCATCAGTGTTCTCTGGTTTGGTGAAAGGGAGAGTTAGCTCTTTCCATGCTTGGTGTGGAGACAGGTGTAATGGAAGTCTGACTGGCCAACAGCAGCAGCTCACCAGCCCCAGGTGTTTCTGCTGGGGACAGGACTCTCTCCTCAAGAGGAAGGGTGAACCTGACCATAAATACTATGTTGTCAATATGTATGAAGACAAAGTGTTGCTTGCACAGCGCAGTGTGTTGTGAAGGGGTTTGGAGGAGGATGTTCTGGCTTTGCTCACATGTTTTTCTTGCTTGCTATTGTGATACTCAGGCAATTACAGTCTCCATCTGTTTGGCCACAGCTCTGCTGCCCAAGGCTTTCCCACTCAGACTTATTGGTAGAGCAGCTCAGGAGAGCTGCTCGGTCAGTCTGAATCTGTTGTTTTGTTCACCTTTCCTATTTGTTCCATTTTCACTGAATCCAGGAGCTTTTAGAGGACTGGGTTCCTGTGGAAAGCTGGCAGAACTTCCAGTTCAGTAGAGCAGTAGGCAGATAGTGGGGGTGGTAACTTTCAAGAACTATGGCAGGTTGGAGAAGGCCATGTGCACAGATTTAATAGGTTTAAAGTTAAATCTGAGCAATCATTTCCAAAGTTTGGAGAATGCAGCTGTCATGGCAGTATTGAAGAAGAACACTTTTCCAGAGCGTTTCTTTCCTGAGGTGGGCAGGAATTGAGACATTGCATGTATTGAGTGAATCAGCGATGTTTTGAGGACATTTTGCGTCTCTGAGTCTTCCTGGGTTGCTGTAGTGGGGACTCTAGAGGTAGGAATGGCTCCATGAAGGACATACTTTGGTAAGGTAGGAGTTGTCTGTAGAACTTCTGGTTCAGGCAATAATAGTGATTATAGAAGAGTACTTTAGCAAAGCTTTTTTCACCCTCTCTGATGAAAGGAAGGGGTGGGGGAAGTATTTGGTAGTTATCCTGGAAGTTGAAAGTAAGTGGTATGTATTTTTACTTCTTCCATGGGCTTCAGCAAATTATTTACCTTATCACCTGCTTAAGCTAGAGAGAATAGTCTTTTAGTTTCTATTTGGACAGCCATTGCCTTTATAGAGAGACTGTATAAACCATTGTTTCCCCATTACAACTTAAATACATTGATAGAGTAGGTAACCTTCAGTGGGAGAAAGATCTTTTGGATGACAGAATTATGCCTTTTTAAAGGTAATGGAACTGCTATAGCTGTATAACCCTATACTTAAAGCATAAAAAGAGCTCAGGACTAACGATATTCCATTTATTTTCAATACTATGTTAGCCACAGCAACACTAACTAGAAGGCATTTCTCCCACATACACTCTCCTTACTGCATTTGTTCTCTCAAATGCTGACTGGAGACCATGCATTTACCACCACCACCATAAAAACAAGAAGTAACAAACCTTGCTGATATTGGAGGAGATTGGGACATTTAATTTATTCATGTTTCTGAAGCAATCAAAGTTTTTATGTAGCTAGGCAGCTGTATCTGTAACAACACTGTGCTGGTTATTTTTCTGGGCTTCTTGTTTAAATGTTCACTTACACTAAAAATGACTGCTTTCTCAGAATCTTGATCTTTAGAGATGACCATCTCTGTGAAGAGTACTTTCATTACTTGAACAGAAAAGGAATTGTCTGTCAGCAGAGCCCTTTCTTCTCTATTTCTTCTCCAGCTGAGAAGGAATAAGCATCTCAGAGAAAATAACTCTCAATAGAATTTACATTTAATTTGTTTCCCTAATGGCACATAGCCTCTCATTCACCTTTCCTTGGGTGCAGGTAAGAAATGAATTTTAGGAAACATAATTTTGCAAATATCTCTATATGTAGGGAGGAGGATTATTTTTCTAAGAAAAATTATCACCTAGCTAGCTATGAACTGAAGCCTTTTGGGTATTCTGTTCAGGTAAGTGAAAGCATCAAATTGAAAACGTGAGATGTATTTTAAAGTATTTGTATGGCTAAAGAGAGAAGCAATTTAATATGCATTATTTAAGTATTTCTTTAGCTTTTTATCATCAGTGTCCATTTTGAATTTCACTGACTCATCCTCTATTTGAAACATTAATGGCCAGAATAGCATAACATGAGGATATTGAACATGCAAAAAGATGTATGATAGATAATATCATAGTATTGTGTGGGGAGTAATTAATCTACACTCCTTGTTATGAGGGTATGTGAGTGTTTGAGCTGACTGTGAACAAAAGAAGATGGGGAGGAAGGACCAGAAGGTCTGAAGCTGGTCCCTCTTGATGTAACATGGTTAGGATGGTATGTGGTCTTTGTTGCTAAAGGTGATGAGAAGTGTGTAACCTGAATAAGCATTGACAGGAAAAGAAGTGCCACTATTATTTTACTGAGATTGTCTGATGCAGTTTGTTTTATTTTCATTTCTCCTTTACTGATGTGACACATAAGATCTTCAAGCCAAAGGCTGTCTTCTATAAGGCTTACATTTTGCTTGGGACAATGGGACATCTATCCATTGCTCAGCTAATGATTCTGCAAGAGTCCAAATCATTATAGGTAATAATGGAGTGATACATGAGTAATATACTTTCACAAAAGTAATTTGTGTTTGAGCTACCTAATCTTTTCTGAGCATGGAAATTAAATATCATTACTATTAAACATGGCCATTGTTCCTGCTTATACTGACATTTTACTCATGATTTTTATGGTAACGAAAGCTGTTTGATTGCTTTTGTTTAGTGTGTTTTGTTTCTCTCTTAGGCTCAAAATGCACAGCAGCTCCATGAGAGGATCCAGTCTTCTAGTATGGATGCAAAGTTAGAAGCACTGAAAGACTTAGCCAACTACTCACGGGATGTTACGTTTGCCCAAGAATTTATAAACCTGGATGGCATTTCCCTCCTAACGCAAATGGTTGAAAGTGGCACAGAGTAAGTATGCTGCTTAAACTCTGGCATTCCTTCTGTGTGGGGTGATTTCATGCTCTCTGAGTTGAGAAATTAAATATCTCAAGACGTCTAGGCTGCTAGGATAGTATATTAATTATCAATAAGATACCGTTTTCTCAATTTCCCCTAACAATGGGCTGGTCAGGACTGGGGATGAGCAAAAGGAAGTCATAAGTACCACCTGTGCCATAAAGTTTGGAGAGACTGGGGTCTTAGTTTCTTTTGTCTATTCATTGGAATGTCAAGAAGCCATTGAAAGTATATTTAAAGGCTGATATTTAAGTTATATCACCTAAAAACTATGTTTTAATTGTCACGTTACTGAGAATGTGTGTGGTAAAACCCAAACGTAAAAAATGCTTTGCTTTATTTCCATTTTTTATTGTTTTGATTCTGAATGGGGTTTTTCTAATACCAGTTGGGGGTTTTTTTGACATGAAATTGAAAGCTGACCTCTAAAAATACACTCATTCTTTACCAGAGCACCTTACCAAATTTCATCATTGGTGAAATTCAGGACCAAAGTCCTGAGAAAGTGTCCATCAGCTTTATGTGGAGGGTGCAGCAGAAAAGTAGCAACTGGATTGTTGCACTATTAAATTATTCTCTAGCAGTAAGCATTTGATTTCAAGTGAGACATTTGCACTCAGTGTCAAGCTTTACTACACAGGAAGAAGTCACCCCATCTCCTGAGAGAAAGAAAACCTAAATTAGTTCAAATCCCCTCACAAATGTGCTCATGGTCCCTTGGATTCAAAGAACTAGTGCTAGGAAAACTAAAAAAAGAAAAGCAAAAGTATTAAGTGGTCTTTGAAATGGAAGACAAATGGTCTTGTACAAGATATACTGTGCATTTTCCAAAGAAAATTGACTACTTTCTAGAATCCAGTAGTCTATAGATTGGGCAGTGTAAAAACAGTCTCTCCGTGATCCCTGCCCATTGTGGGGTTAATGGATTATGGGACTCAGAATCCTTATTGTCTAACTACAGCTACATACTCAGTTTCCAAAAGCTCATGGTTTAATCTTCAGCATTTTGGGGCTATAGCCTTATTCTTTGCAGTGATGCAATCTGTGGCACACATCACCTATTATGCCACTTTGAAAAAAGAAATGCTTCTAGTTACCAAATTTGTCAACTTGTCTTTTATTCATGTGGCATTTGTTGTTTGTGGTTCAAATTAAGTTTAAAAGCAAAGACAAGTTTAAGTTGATATAAACACATGTAAGCAGTTGCTGTACTAATGAAAATTATTCCAAATGGGCAGGCTCATATGCCTGTGAAGATCAGAACACAGGAAAATTAAGAGTCACAGCCCTTGTGGTTTATTTTCCTGTGACGTTATTTAGGTTTAATGGTTTAACTTACTCCACTGCAGAAGGTATTTAAACTAAAGCATTTCATTTTCCTTTGAAACAGACAGGGAAAATTCACATTTTTATGACCTTTTCTTTTAACTGCATTAAGACTATAGCAAATGCCCTCTTCACCCTTCAGATGTGTTTGTACTGCTGTTTTCTAGCTGTTGGATGAGCCAAGCTGTAGCAGACAGGTCTGGATTAAAAATAACTATCTGGGAGGGAAATTACTAAAGGCAATACCACTGTTGAAAGAACTGCCTAGCAAATTATACCCTGTAATAAATCCTGACCGAAGGTATAAGTTTTCAAACCACACAGCAGGCTTGTAAACTGGACATATGAGCAGAGTTTACTGGCTTTTTTTTTTTTATTATTTTTTAAATTATTTTGTTTTTTTTGTAAGTGGCTGCATTTTGAGGGATTTAAAGTTTTTCTTTTTAGATGATGCAATGTGTCATTAAAAATGCATTGATTGATCTACCTGCCTAATGTATTTATCAGTGTTTCTGTCTGTGGGGAGAAATACTCTTGAGTTTGGGCATTGGACAAAGACTCAGACTTTAAGAGTTTCCAGAAGCTTCACGTGTTGATGAGCTCTTGGTACTCACTGCAGTCTTTCATGTTCAGCAGCCTAGACATTCTGCAGCTCCTGAGGGTGTCAGCAGGTCAGGTTTTTCCAAGTCTGGTTTTGAAAAGGGAGTAGTAAAGCAAGGACATCTGTGCTGTGCTGTACATTCCCTTCTGCTTTTATACTGTGCATCACTGGCTGATGAGTGCATATTTAACAGGACTTGAGATTTGATGAAAGGAGCAAACACACACAGGCACAGCAGCCTAAGCCTGCCACAGTGCTTCTGCTTTCCTTTCTCATCTCACTTCAAGGTACTGACTCTGTTCCCTCACATCAGGGTCTGTCACTCGCTGCTGTGTCAGCACACTAAACAAAAAGACAAACTGCCTCCTCAAAAGAAAGAAAAGAAACTTTTTTTTAATTCAGTGCCCTAGGCTGTCAAAGAAAGGCAGCTGGAGTCACTCAGTTGTCTTCTTAAGGTCTGTTCTTGTTTTAGCTTAGACTCTGCACTATTGTTAATAAGAGGTCCCACATAAGATGCTCACTGGACAGATAAATCAAATTGAAGGCCTCCTTGCCATTGCTCCCAACCTTGGCTCAGCACCCTCAGCAAGGTGGCCTTGTGGGCTGTGTGGCTGACAAGGTCACCAAAATGCTTCAGAACATAAAGCTTTTCTCTGCTCCCATAGGTGAACCTACACAATTACACTAGCATTATAAAGGGCAGGGGGCAGGTATTAGAGGAGAAATGAGGAGCCAGAAATTTCTGAGTGTGGCAGAAACTTTTTTCATAGCCCAGTTTTAGAAGACAATGTATTTTATAAAGATGCATTTAAAGTATGTCTTCACTGTGGAGTTATCTTAGCCAATTTGGTGCTACTCCTGTACAGCCAGCCTTGTTGGAATGAGGCAATGAGCTACCCATACAGCTGAGACAAACCTAATGCCTTGGTGTGCTGAGAGATGACCCAGCTCCCTGCCTTCTTTTTCCATTTCTTGTGTTAACCCCTGTTCTTCAGCCCAGTCTTGCTTTTTTTTTTTTCCAGGAGTGGGTTCCAGTGTCTGTGTCCTTCACAAAGCTGATCCAGCCTGTTAACTTATGGCAAAGTACATGTTATGTTAGAAAACAACCTCTCTGAAATTAGTTTTCTTTTCAGTTAGGGACTTGAAGAAACAAGAGAGGAACTGGTCGTGAGTGGACATGGCAGAAAAGACCGTTTTTTTTGTGGCAGCAGACCATTACATTGGCCTAGGTGTGTCACTGAGCAGGCATGGGACATTCCCTATGGGGTGGCTGCTGGTGTTCTGCAGGGATCCCCTGTGTGTGCTGTGCCAGCTGCCCCTGGGTTGATGCAGCTGGGAACAGCCCTGCATCTGTAAGCCCAGGCTGAGTGGTGCCTCTGTTCACGGTGTGCTGCAGCTGAGCTAGAAATCCATGAATTTTGTTAATTCAAGCTTTATTCTCTATTTTCCCCAAAGGGCCAGGCAGTGCTCATTAGAAGTGCCATCGTGCTCAGTGCAAAGTTGCTCTGAGGTTTTCTTTGCACATGGGTTTCGTGTTAGAGGCAGCTCTTAAGTTATAATTTGAGTGTGTAATTAAGTTTTACTGGTTAGCGTCTGGAAAACAAGACTGCATCTTTCTATATAACTTTCACTGAGGAAGAGGCCTATGTTTTATTTATAGTTGGCTTTGTTTATTGTGCTACTTAGTCATTATTTCAGTGCAGCTGATGACTATTAAAGTACAGTGACCAGAGTAAGAGAATGTAAATCCCTGGGTTTCTAGTTACTTCTGTTTCATTTCTCAGGTGATGAGAACGAGTGGTAATATAAAAAGCTGACAAGAAATAACAGTGTTTCCTAGTTAGTTTTCCATATTTTATATTGCTGAATATTGAAGAAATGCATTAGAGGATAGAGAACTGTGGGCATGGTGTGTGCAAGCACAAAGTTATAGGGCTTGGTGGTAGGGTGCATGGGCCCTAGTGAAGCTGAGAGTGCATCTTGTCAATATGAATATATTTATATCAGCAGAGATGCAACGTCTCACAAACTGTCCACATGTATCTTGATCTTGTTGATTGAGATGGCTTATCTTGTTTTTCCTTCAGGGGCATTCTTCCTTCCACAGCATTGCTACCAGTCTTATTAAATGAAAAAGGGGAAAAAAGTAGTTTTATGTTTGTTTTTATGGTTTGGGTGACTTATAAATTATAGAAAAGACTGCAAGACAAGTCATAAAGTACAAGGAAATTCTGATTCCATTCTATAATTATCCATTACGTCCAATCATTCCTCAGACTGTGCATTTTTGCATTACCAAAGAGTGGGGTGGATGTGTGCATATAGAGTTTTCTTTTCTGAGACTTTCAGAAAGTGATTTCCACAGAACTCCTAATGCTAAACTTTTTTTTCAGAAGCAAGTCCATGCCTAGCTAAGAGGAGCTGACTGTGCAGTCCATCTGCTTGGGTGTACAGACTGTCTAAAGGGGAAGTGTAAGGGTGTGCTGCTTCTGCTCCCCCCTCAGAGTGCAGCACCCTTAAATGGGGCAGAAAGTGAGCTGAGTCTTAGATATCCTGATGACTGATAAAAAATATGTGCAGGAACCAAGGTGGAAGAAGGAATCATGTCTTCTTGCTACCACAAGTGTGATAACACAGTTCTCTCACTCAGAGCTGTGTTCCACAGTCGAGCCTAGAACCAGTGTTCCAGAAAACCATGTCTGTACAGATAGTCCTTCTGATGTAGCAAAGGACTGTTAAAAGTCATGGGGTTTCTTTTTTGATGTATCAGAATAGTTGTGCCACTGGAACAGACTCTCAGCCTTCCTTAGATGGAAAAAAATCCCTCATAATGGAAAAGGAAAACATAATTCACACACTGTAAATATTGAAAGACCAAAGAGTTGATAAAAGGAATCTATATTTTTTTTATTACTAGTAATAATAATAAGGGTGATCTCATGACTGGGAGGGAAAGGAGGAAGGTCTATGAACAATTTTCAGCATTTTTTTAATTGGCATTGTTCTGATCTCTATGACTTGTCATTTGGCTGAAATAACACACAGTTTCTGCCAAAAAAAAAAAAAAAAAGAGATTATGCTAAGCCTAGCTGTCTTGACAGTAACGAGAACAGAATTGTTTCTGCTGCTGTTGAGAAGATTGATCTTCAGACATCTGCTTCATCAAGGAGGCTGTGCTGAGCAGCTTGATTGTCATACAGCCATGTATGGAACACAGGAACATGCTAGTTGATGCTGCTAGGACAAGGTAGCAGGTAGCCTGGTTTTAATTATAAGAGCTGCAATTGCTTATTATGCAGATTGGAGGAAAAAAACCACCTTGCTTTTAATTATAATAGTTGTTAAATTTTGCCATCTTCCTATTGGAAATGATAAATGCAACTAGATCAAGTGCATGTAAGCTTCTAAATAAATGTATATTTGTATGGGTGTTGTATCTTGACTAAGAGGAGCCTTCTATTGAGCACATGCAGTTGCAGAGCTGGCTGCTGTACAGCTGGAAGTCTCTGAGAGATCAATTGTGCTTGCTTTAAGGACAAGTTGCATTGTTCAGTGAAATTTTAGCTCTTGGCTTCTCTTACAGAGATAATACTTTATACCAGCCCGGTGGAAAACTGAAGACAGATAGATTTGGAGTTATTCCGACTTTAGCACAATTTTTGGGACAGTTGCTCAAATACCTGCTGGTGGTTTTTTCCATCCTAGTCTGATGAGTATTTCAGCAGTGCTGTCAAAACTTTTAAGCTGCCCCTGCTCACATTAACTTGTTCCTGTCCTGCTTCATCTGCGGAATTATACCAGTACTGTTTCTACCATGCTGGACTGGAAAACTGGTGTAGGTTATGAAAAGTGACAGTAGAGGCTACTTTTAATACAATATTCCTTAACCCAGTTTAGTTCCCTCATTGAGCTCACAGCATCGACCCAGAAAACTGTTGTGCAAGCACAACTCACTAGATAAATGGAAAATGAATTATCAGAAGATAGGAACAATACCAAGCTAGTTGGTTTTGGCCACTATATAAAGTAGTCCTTTTTCACCCTTCCTGGCTACTGGCTGTGTAGTACCTGCTCCCTCTCTTGTTCAGCTCCAAAGCTTATTTGACTCCTCCATGATGCAATTCAATTTGCTAAACTGTCAGAAACTCAGCCAGCCAATGGAGGGAGGAAATTAATTTGTATTTTTGACAACACAGGGTTTTAAACAGGCTCAACTATTCCTGTGAAGCTTCACCTGGAAGCATAGATTACTTAATCTGACATTGCTGCCAAAATCAATTCTTTTCCAACAGGGGTTTTACACAATCTTCATTTTTTAGTGCTTCTGTAATGTCGGGAGAGGGTGACTATTGTCTATGAGGCAGAAATCCAAAAGAGTACATAAAATCAGGTAATCCTACTATACCACTGTGGAGATGGTAATGGCAGGAGAATTAAAAAAGGCTGCAGCTCCATCTTTCAGTGCAGTTTCCATAAAGAAAGAAGGTGGAGTAGATTTTTTTTTTTTCTGGAGTGGCTTTTTTTGTTGGTTTACTTCCCTCCTGCTTGCTCTATTTTGGGTTTGTTTCCCCATCAGTCTTCAGGCTTGGATTACACCCTCCCTCTCACCACACACAAGTACAATTTTCCTTACATCTTTTACATATGCAAAAAGCACACACTGTAGGCTTTAGATAAAATCGTCTCACTTGGAAGGGACCCAGAAGGATCACCGAGTCCAACTCTTGAGTGAATGGCCCCTACAGGGATGGAACCCACAGCCTCGGTGTTACTAACACCGTGCTTTAACTGACTGAGTGAATCTCAAGGTCATCTGAAGGTGGAATTGTCAAAGATCACCTTTTGGAGGGAAGAGAGGGACAGGTGCTGGTCCCCCCCATCCTAAACACAATTTTTCCAGGGTCAGGTTTTTTTTACTTTGCCTTACTTTGTGTTTGAGAATATTAGCATTTAAATGACCCCTTTTAAATGATGATATCAACACCCTGTTGACAGGAACAGGGATGAGGAGAGGAGACAGTTTTACTGGGTTCTGTTTGGCAACCTCTTTTGTAAAATGTTTTAGGAAGAGTAACTCCAGCAGTGGATATATATATTTCCAAATATTCTCCAGAGTACGAAGGTGGGCAGAACAAATTTTTTATTTTTTGTTAACTCCAAAGAAAACTGTAGTATCTGAAAAACCAAGGAAAATAAGGGGAAGAGCTTAAAATCTCCACTTCTGCAACTTTCCAGGATGTTTTTGTCTATTGGACTGTGTATAGCTGTGGAATGCTGTGGTGGCTGTGAGGAGCCTGAGGGCTGCCGTGTAACTTAATAGTAATTTTGTAGATTATTCCAGGTAAAAACATTTCCCAGAATTCATATTCTTGTGATAGCCACACCTGTTACAGACAGAAGCCAGAAATTTATACTCTTGGATTTTTCTTATCTTATTCCTAAACACTGCCTGTTATATAGAATATGCATTATCTTTGGGTTTGCCTGAAAAGCAATAATGATAATGATGCTTTAAAGTGGCTGGCAGGTCATTCATCCATCATCCCATCAGTGCTTCTGTAGAGGAGGAAGTTTTTGTGGACATCTTCCACTTTTGTTAACAGTGACCCTCTTTGGGGTCACAATGCATGAAAAGCTTTTATCCTCAGTGGTACTCTTACACAATTCTGCTCATGTTCAAACAGTGCAGGCTCAGAAACAATTATTGTGCTGAAGTGGTGTGACTGCTTTAAGTCTTGATATCATTAGCTGCAGTGGCTCCACACTGGCTTCCACAATGGGACATTTTAGTTTTTTACCCCAGTTCAGATAAATGCTTCCTGTGCACTGTGGGTTACTCCAGCTGGGGTGTAGGTTTGGGGTATCTTTACCATTTTAGGCACATGAGCAGATAGGAGTTCATCTAGTCCGGTCCCTGCTAAGTTGGTCTCTGTTGGAAACTGCTCAAGGTGCAACCTGCAGTATTTGAGCAAGTAGTAAATCTGTGTGCTTGAGAACGTAAAGGAGAACTCACTGCTGCTTCTTGAGATTCATTTTGGAAGTATATCACAAAGTTACAAAGTTCCTTTGAGGCCAGACAGGGAACATATTATGGTAGAAAAATGTCTAACCTGGTAACTTTTCATTCATGTTATTTTGTGTTATGTTGGCATCTATTTTAAGATTCCTGCCCCTGTAAAACTTGCTGGTTTTGTCTTTCACCACTATAGAATCCCAGCCTTTCACAATTGCTATTTAATTTGCCCTTATAACATTTGCTTTTTGGCCATGGTTTTGTTCCTATCTGTGCAAGTGCAATTGAGGGATGTTTTCTTAAAAAAATAAAAAAAATCTATCTAACTATCTTTCTATCTATCTATCTATCTATCTATCTATCTATATCTATATCTATATCTATATCTATATAATATATATATATAAAATGGATGAAATATATGAATATAAAATATATATAACATATATATAGGTATATATATAGATATAGATATATATATAGATATAAAATATAAGATTTGAGCTAATTACAGTGTCTAGACCAGCAAGGCTTTCAGCATTTTTGGCCCAACCTTGGTAATTCACCAAGAAGGGCTCTACAGAGCTGTTTGGTTGCTACCACAGAGTCAGCCCTCTGGAAAAAAACAACAGTAATGTATATATAGAAAGGGGAAAACTGATGGAGGTGGCAGACTGTACTTAGTTCATTTCCAGGCTGACTTGCTGGAAGAATCAGCTTGGCTCCTCCTTGGTGACTTTTGTGTGGTCTGTGGGTAAATATGAGAGGAGCTCCTGCTCATTCCAGTTCCTGCTCTATTATGTTCTGGTTCAATGATGGATGAAAATAGCATGTGTTGCTTTAAAGAACAGCCTTCATCCACATCTTCAGTGGTAAAAGTCAATCTATAATCATGTGTTGCTGCACCATTTGACTTCCTAGATTGATTGCTGCTTTAGTCACACCAAAGCAACAAAAATCAGTGGAAATTGTTTGATTTAACACAATGGCTATCTTTCCTCTGAAGTAAAAAATTTGTCTTTGTATTGCTACACCAGAAAAGTCATATAATTCAGTTATTGCTGTGCATTATTTTAAGTTTATATTTTCTTTTACTTTGCACACTTTTTGACCTCAAGTTAACTGCTTGCTGACTAACCCAGGATGGATAAGAGATCTGTAAATGCTATGAGAGTTGCTGTCTAAATGTTTTGGTTTAGGACTTAGTTGTTTGTTCTGTAATCCCTGTCTCAGTCATGGAGAAAATGCTCCCGATTAGAGCCTGTTGTGAAAAATCTCTATCAAAACAGAGCCTGTCCTTTGAAATGCTACCAGTTTGCAGGCACCACACTTGTTTCTCTATAAGAAAAATACAGCTCTAATTTCAAGTTTGTTTTGCTGCTTAGCCAAAGTCAGCACCTGAAAGAAAGCAGCTATTTTAAAAAATGTCCTGGGAAGAGTGGTATGAGGTTTAGTTGACATGCTGCAGAAAGTTGCAAGGATCCATGAACATTTGGGAGATGACAAAACCCATTTGTTGTGGTGATTGTTCTTGGTGGTTTAGCAGAATCTGCCACAGCATGGATGCATTTTGTTTGCAGAAGTACAGAAGTGACATTCTGCTAAAGTTTGAATCTCCTACTATAGAAAATGTTTTGAATTTTACTTCTCATACAAGCATGTTGAGGGTATTTCCTCCCACTTTTTAAGGCAGTTTGATCATCAGGACTTTTTTTTTTTTTTTATCCATTATTACTGGCTACACAGATAGATGTTGTAGCATAAAAGAACCATGAAATCCAAGGGGAAAATCTTGCCACTTCTCTGATTTGAGCTAGGCTGTAGCCAGTCTGTGCTTGGATACATGGCAAACTGTGCCAGCTCTGTGGTCAGGCATGAGTATTGCAGCTCACAGATGGCAGAGGACTTCAAACCACTGTTCCTGTAATGCTCTCTGTGTTTTCTCCACTGATGGTTACACAAGCTAGCCCAAAAGCTGCCCTCCTTGAGACTGGTTCCTCTGGAAAAAGTGGGAGGAATTACTGCTTTACCAAAAGGAAAAAAAAAACCCAAATCTGTAGCCAGTTCCAGGAGAGAATTAGAGAATTGAATCAGTGATTGCAGAGCTTGTAGTCCTAGAGGTCTTCTGAGCTGAATGACACTGCTGTGAAGCTTGGTGTGAGGGAAAGTGCAAAGGGGAAGACCTGGGGAGAAGGTGCAGAAAGGAAAGAGGGACCTCTTAGCTGTGCTTTTGAATACTAGTCTGCCCAGTGTGGAACTGCAGCCAAGATTCTGGAATAAAACTGTGAAATAGATTTAGGAGGCACAAGAAGGGGTTAAGTAAGAGATATAATTTTTTTTTTTAAATTTCTTTCTAGCTCCCTTATTTTTTATATGCTTAAGTGGCGTTTTAGAAAAACAGTATCTATCTTTGGTGCCATTTTTACCATTTACCATCCTAGCTACACAACTTTCAACCATGCTAAAGACTCTGACATCAGTATTAGTGGTGGAGACTATAATTAAATAGGAGTTCACCGGGCACTGGGCTACATGTCGTTGAAAGAGGACAGAAAATGCTTAATGTGTAAATCTTTATTGTTTTCTATCACAGGTTTTTTACACAAATGCTTTACTAAATTAGAATGTCTAGATATGCTTTTTTCCTAACAGACATTAACACAAGTATTCTGAACAGATATTTCATATTGATTTGGAGTGTTTTTTACCAGTTACCGAACTGTTTCTGTTTACAGCAAATTGTTAGCAATTTACCTCCTCTTACTGTATGCGTGTCTGTGAATTTTATGGCTCAAGTATGGGGGGAGTTGTATGCAGTAAATAGAGTACAGGTGTTTTAAAGTGTTTTTCCTCACATGCAAGTTTTAATTTTGCAGACGATATCAGAAATTGCAGAAGATAATGAAGCCCTGGTAAGAACTTGATTAGATCATCACCTTGTATATTACCTCTTCTTTGCATGACTGAGTTCAGGCCCTTGCACTAATCTTTATATGTAAATACAACTGTGCATATTCATCAGCAAGTCTTCAATCTTCTCTGCTTTCTGTTCTTTGATGCCTGTTAAAATTTTCTGATGAAGCCTTTTTTTGCTTTGCCTGTGGAATGAGTGCTTAATTTCTGTAACTTCAGCAGGGGCTTTTACTATTTCTGAAGTAAGCTTTTTGTTTTGTTTTCTTTCTTTAATTTCAGAAAAAAAAAATCCCCACCTTTCCCAATTCCCCTCTTGAATTTCATTGGCTTATATGGTTAATAGTTGGCAATTTTAATGGATAGTGTTAGTGAGATGAAAAGTAAGGTCGTTGTCCCAGTCTGAATTCCTATAATTTGCTGTTCCCAAGTAAAGCTAATTGTTGCAGATAGCTGCATAAAAGAAAACTGTAAAATTGTAAATGGCCTCAATATCAGAATTTCTCTGCCTGTTTCCCTAATGATTTTGAACAGAATACTTCTGTTTGCTCAGAGTTAAGCACAGGCTTTGATAAATTGGAATCCCAAGAGGTGTTCTAATATCTTGACTGGCTTGCAAATTTGACATGTCAAGTATAGCTAAAACCCAAGGAAGCAAAAGAATAATCAATTAAGCATATGTCTGTCATTCTGAGAGCTTGGTGTGATTTATCATGCAGGAAATGTAGCTCCCCATCCAAACCTGGGCTAAATCAGACTTTCACAAATCCACTGTAGACCAAGTTTCAAAATGTTTATTTTTAAATCATTTTAATAAATAAATTATACAGTAAGAATGAATTTGGCAGGAAATTTAAATCCTTCTGCTATGTTCACTTTCTTAACCTAACACAAAGTAACTTGTTTCATAATAGAAAAGTTTAGATTATGAGGAAAATTGTTAAAGTGGCATGAGGCTTATGGAATTCTTGGCAGCATCAGCTTGGCAGCATGACCTGAAGGCTGTGCTGCCATTCAGCAAGACTGTGAAAGGCTGGACAGCTGGGCAGAGAGAAACCTAATGAGGTTCAAATAAGTGAAATATGTGGTCCTGCACCTGGGGAGGAATAACCCCAATCATCAGTACATGTTGGGGACTGACCTAGATGAGAGCAGCTCTGCAGAGAAGGATCTGGGGGTCTTGGAGGATGACAACTTAACCATGAGCTGGCAGTGTCCTTTGGGGCCAGGAGGGCCAATGGTATCCTGAGGAGACTGAGGCCAGCAGGTTGAAGGAGGTGATCCTCCCCCTCTACTCCACTCTAGTGGAGCCACATCTGGCATGCTGTGTCCAGTTCTGGCCTTCTCAGTACCAGAAAGTCATGGAGCTCCTGGGACAGGCCCATTGGAAGGTCACAAAGATAATTAGGGGTCTGGAGCATCTCTCTTATGAGGAGAGACTGCAGGAGCTGGGCCTATTTAGTGAGGAGAGGACTGTGAGGGGATCTCATTAAAGCAGATAGACATCTTTAAGACAAGTGCCAGCAGGATGGTGCCAGACTCTTTTTGGTTGTGCCCAGCCAAGACAAGGAGTGATGACTAAACTAACAGGAGGAAGAACTTTCCGTTGAGGGTGGCAGAGCACTGGATCAGGCTGCCCAGGGAGTTCATGGAGTCTCCCTCTCTGGAAACATTCCAACCCCACCTGGATGCGCTCCTGAGTAACCTGCTTTAGGTGACCCTGCCTTGGCAGGCTGAACCAGATGATCTTCAGAAATCCCTTCCAACCCTAAAAATTCTGTGATTCTATGATCACCCCTGCTGAGATAAGGTATCTTCTGTCCTTTTAGATGGTATTTCCTTACTGCTGTGAGAATAGTTCTTTGTGGAAGAATAGTTATAGTCTTTCAACACCTCTCTGTTTCCAAATTCCATTACACTGCAGGCTTCTATGGACTAAATTTGTCCTCAGGACAGTCCTGAAATAGTGACTTAAAATTGCATTGCACTCTGGTTTCAGGACCTGATCTAACTGATGACCTGAATTATTTTTTTTACACAGTTTAGTTTTGTTTACTTATGAGAACAAGGTTTTACCCACTTGATCTGCATTAAGATATTTATTAAGAGAATCTTTATTGGTCAATGTAGATGTATCACATCAGTGTAGTAAAGAATATGTCTGTGACTAAAGTTTATTCTAACTTTGGAAGTTAAATCCTGCCAGTAGAAATTTCAGTTTACATGAGGGTACTCAGTTTAATATTTTGATTTCCAGCAGTAGGATGTGAGAAAATACAATTAAATAACACAAATTATTGAATCTGGGACTTGTACTGAAAGATACCAGAGCCATTGTTGTGGATGTGAAACCAATAGTTCTGGAAAATGTCTTGCTCATATGTTTTGAAGATAAAGTGTTTACATTACTGCTCTATGAGTGCAGTTATCCAGCATCCTGATTATTTTTCACCCATGTATTAATGGGAAAGGATCTAGTGAAATAAGAATGATAGAAAACCCCATAGAGCTTGATGTCATGAACTAAATTATAATATTTCTCAGGATACACTTCCTGTCTCCTTGACTAAAGATACTTAAAGGAACCAAGTTCTAATTCAAAAAAACAAGTTACTTTGGATGTATGAGATGACATAATAATTTTTTTAAAAAATCCCATTAAACAGCTCTGTTAATTGACTTCTGCATTGCGGTGCTAAACTGTAGTCAAACCAAACTGATGGGAGAGTGATGTTTTTCCTGTATAGTGATTCCTGGGCTTTTAAGAAAAGTGGTTCATTTGAGGAAATTGCCATGAAATGAACAAAACCAGAAATTTAAAACACAGCGAATAAGAAAAAAAGATAACTCTAATCACAACTTCAGTGTGTAATAGTTCCTCTGGGCTAGTTTCCCATGCTTAATGTACCTTTAAGTGGATTTAGTCATACTCCATAGCAAGAGTATCTACACTTGGATTTATTCAAGAATATTTACAGTTATGTTTAAAATTCATACCTTGCTTTTCTTTAATGAAAATTAATTTTCAAACATAGTGAAACCCTGATACTAGAGTTATGAAGCTATTTCATGATCTTGGAATGTAAGGGATCTGAAATCAGTAAGGCTGACCCCTTTTAATGATACAGTGAAACTGTACAACAAAGAAATATATCAGTAGTGCTTAGCTAGCACAATGAAAAAGAAAAAAATCTGTGTCAATTGCTGTGTAGCAGTTAAGTGCATTTTCTGTAATCATCTAGAAAAATAGGAGCAGCTACTACACAGATTGTTCCATCATTTTCATCTGCACTAAGTACCCAGTAGGTGTGAATTCCTCCTGCTTTGATTTGACGAGGCTAATTTTACCCTTGGAAAGGTTACTTGAAGAGACACGGCAGTGTAGAAGCCGTGAAGAGGAGCCATAGCAATATAAAGTTCACACCGTGCTGGCAAAGCATCCTGCTACATCATCAGTCTTCATTTTAGACTTAACTTAGTTAGATTCTGGCCCCCATGGCTTTTTCCAGAGCTCTTGTCCTCTGATGATTAGATATATTCTGTTCCCCTGTAAAAATTTATTCATGGCCATTTATTCTTGACAGCTCCAATTTGAAAAGCTGTTCTTACTCTTTGATGTTGACCTCAGTGATGTCAGGCCTTTCAGCTGCCCAGTATTAAGCTGTGAGCCCAGATAAGGGACTTAGTTAACCACTCCTGCATTTAGTAGTAGGCTGCTACACTCCTGTTACCTGCTGCCTAATTAAATTGTTTCTTTGCTGCTTTCCCTTGCAAAATTAGAGCTCAGTTTTGCTTCTGTTTTGCCCATGAAAGTGGTCTGTGTAAAGGTGTACATTCTTTGGCTTCTAGTCCCAGTGGGCTGGTGGCTGTGCACTTGTTGTAACAGACAAGCAACAATTAATTTCCAGATTCTACTACACAAAGGTATTTTTCATATAAAACATGAGACACTTCATCTAGCTTGGTAAAAGCTTGTATTCCTTTTTTTTTTACCTGATGACAGTTGAGCCTGACTAATTATCTTGATTTACATAATAATTTGAGCAGCCAAGTATTTTTTCCCTCCATAGCAATGATAAAATGTTCATTTTGTTATGTGTGTGGAACATGGATTGAGATTTTTTTAAATTCCATTTTTAAAAATATCTAGGGGATTTGGGTGTTAAACTGCCATTAATTTATTTTGAAAAGTAGTCCAAGTTGCTCTAGGCATTTTTCAAAATAAGCACACGGGATAAAAAGATGGTTTAGCAAGTAGAAATGATACTAGGAAGGCATATGTAAGAGACAGGCGTGGTAATGAGGGTCGCATGCACATTCCTGTCATTTTTATTTTCAGGAAAGAAAAATTAGTATCAAATTGTGTGGAACAGTTTGGGTTTGTTTTTTTTTCTTTTTTTTGTTTAGTTTGGTTGGGTTGTTTTTTTTCATCAATTTTCTAAGGTAAAAATAAAGAGAATTCTTAGGAATTTAAATTAACAGGTTTGATCTGGTATTTCTCTAAAGGCTAGTGATGTAGAAAGCAGCTGTTGCCTTAATCTTCAGTCAGGTTTGTCAGAGAGGCTGAGGACCCACAAGCTGTATTAGAGCATGGCCATCCACTGGAATGGCTCATGCTGGGGCAGCTGATGGCATTGCAAACCTCAGATTTCTGCTGCCTAACAGCAGATTTCTCAGATTTCTTTTGCCAAGACCTGCTGTGGGTGAGGAGATGCTTCTTGACCAGCTCTCACAATGGGGATTAGAAGAGGAGAGTCAATAAAGAATAGCAAAATTTTATCAGCTGTCCCAATGTAAGGCATCCAAGAGCCAGGGCCAGAATAGCACTTAGGAGGTAGCACTTAGTACTTCTTGCAGAAGTAGCTTGCCTGAGAGCAAAGGTTATTAAGATGTCAATGTCAATGAGATACGAAATTGCAATTATACAGTGCATCTTTCTGGTCATTTTCCCCTCTTTCTGCATTAAAAAGCACCTTCATTAGGAATTATCCTCAAACTACTTAGTAATTTAGCCAGAGCAGCAAGGGTTTGATAGTTATAGAACTGTTGTGCCTGGTGCTACAGATTATTCTAAAAATGTTTTATGAAGAAAGAGGCTCCATTATTTGTTTGACTTTTTGTATGATCAAAACCCTTATAGAGACCTTGAGTTAAACAGCTCCTACCACGTTTTTTAAAGATTGCTATTTTTATAAACCAGCTTTGAGTCCCTTGAAATTTCTAGCCTCTATTCTGTCTGCTGCTGTTAATAGTGTGAGTGTGTCTGTGTGTGTGTTTTGAAACGAATTACTTGAAAGTCTATTTCTACCTAACTGCTAGTGTTTAACCACTTAACAATGAATCAACACCCATCCCCTCCATCCCTGCAGATGCTTTAATCCTCATCTTGCCCTAGTTACCCTGCAGATTGCTTTCATCTTTAGCTGTGCTACTCCTAATGCTTATCCCTTAAGCCTGGCTTTTGACTTTTGCAATGGCACTCAGTGTATACGTGTCCTGGCAGGTGCATGAGTACAGCCATGTATTTTAGAAGGTCATAGTGTGTGTGTGTGTGGTGCTGCACAATAATAGAGCTGAACTATTTCTTGCTGCTTGATTAGTCCCAGTGTCGTACCTCTTCAGTCATTAATTATTTGCAGCACTGTCGTTGCTGGAGTGACATCTGATGAGATGTCTGGTCATTTTAAGTTGAAAAGTGCTTTCACCTTCTGGATCCCAAATGGTTGTATCACTGTCAGATCTACTAAAACTAGGTTTATACATTCAAACCAGAATTGTCAGCTCCATTAGCCCAGTTTATTCCCCAGAGCTGTGGAGGAGCATGGATTAATCAGTATTAATCAGGTAGGACTGATCAGTAGTTTTGATGAGAAGACTTAATGAGACTGGTGAATCCAGGTTAGTTTAATTCCTTTACATTCCAGCCATTCCATCCATCTGAAGGTGAATATCCATGCACAAGTTTAATGTAGTTTAAGTAAGCCCTCTAAATTATACCATTTGTTGATGGAGATTAGTTTTCATATACAATTTGTTTACAGAACATCATTCATATACTAAATACAAGTTAATTTACTAAATTTTAAAATGATAGATGAGAAAATTTGTCTCTGTCAGATTGTGTGCTTAGTTTAATGCTGGGAGAGATTTTTATCTACTTTTCTACCTATATAGCCTACCTTTTTAATTAAAAAAAATATTTGAAACTAATTTAATTTTAATTAATAATATTAACACTTAAAATACTAGTATTCCTTGTATTTGTAGAAGTATTCTGTCGTGAAGATGCATTAGGATTTGGTGCAAGCTTTTAGAATAAAGCCTTTCCTAGGGTTTCTCTTTTATTTGTGGGTTCATAAATAACTATATTATGCAAAAGGAGTGAATTGGAGAACATGACAGGATTAGAGTTGATTAAATTTCCTTCAGAGTCTTATTGTCATCTTAATATGAAATCCTTGTTTATTTGGAGTGCTAATGATGACATTTTAAATCTGATGTAGTTCTTAAATGATTCACAGTATTAAAGAAACCCCAAACAAACAAACCAACTACAACAAAAAAAAAAAAAGGCAAAAGAGCATCCTCTGCCCACCAAAACAAAACCCAGAACTTCTAGACCATTTGTTTGCTGAAGAAAATATTCCCTGTGAAATTACAGTAGATTTTTAGAGACGTTATTTTTTTTGTTTGCTCTTTGGTGTAGGTTTTTCACTTTGTTGTAAGTAACCAAAGCCACAGAGCATACCTGTATTTACTAAAGGGGAAGGTGTTTTGGTGTTTTTTGGGTTTTACTAACAAAATGTCAGGAACTACAAGGGTATTTTTGGTGGAGGGAATCTCAGGAGTTCTGACAAGATGTCCTTTCTTAAATGAAAGGGCCACTAAAGGCTGTGTCTCACCATCTGATATCCCTAAATGGCAGATTAAATCCAGCTACTGGAGATGCTGCATTGAAGCTGATTTGTCTGCCTTATTCCTCTGCACTGCTGTAAATGTCTTCCATCTGAGTGGATGTTCACTTTTTTTGTGTTGGGTTCATGCAGGATAGTAGGATAAGCCACTGATTAAGGAACACCAATCAATTACATTAATTAACTATGGCTGTACTACTGGACACAGGTTTTCAGCAACCTAAGCTTTGCAGTTCCATCCTGACAGAGGTTTTTTTTCTATTCTATCTTTTTATTAGGTGTAAGCTGTTGTATTAAAATTACTGGGACTATTCATGCTGTTTGATTGTATGATTTTGCTTTTTAATGGCTTACTGGAAGAGTACCTTGCAGGCAGTTTGTCGTGCCCTGAAAGGTAATTCACTGCTCCCTTTCAGGATCTCTGCACTGCTGTTTGTACTGAGCAGTTACCTCATTGAAGGGCTTCACTGAAATCATTATGGCTGCTGACTCTTTGGTGCCCTGACTGTATAGAAATGAAGCTAATCTTTAAAAGTTGTGGTTTAACATGAAAAAATCCTGTGCATCTAATCACATTATCCCTGATGAGTTTAAACTCATTTGGAACTTACTTGAGTTCATACAAAGATGAGTTGAATTTTAAATTTACAGGTGTAAAATGAAGGGTAGTGGCCTGCAAAACGTAAATAATTTGAGCTGCACACTTTGCAATTTGGTTCCTCATAGAAAAAGTAAAAGACATGCATCTTCAGGTTCAAATAAAGAAATCAAGACATTAACTGTTAGAAAGTTGCTGCTCAAGATATAGAGTCTCTTCTGGTGCATTTTTAAAGCATATTTGCTTCCTTGTAAGAGAAGGAATAAATAGTGCTCTAACTTCCCACCAGTTTGCTTGATACAGAAGTACCAAAATGCGACACCTCTACAAGTGTCTAAGTCTCTATAAGTGCTAAGGAAAAAGTTCACTTCTTTCCTTTAGATCTAAATTTAGATCTAAATTTCTGAATTTATGAGAGAAGTTTAATTTGGACTGACTGATTTATTATTTTTTTTGAGCATTGCATGCAGTGTTCTGCTGGGGATTACTTCTTCTCTTACAACTGCTTTCCTCCAGTTGACTATTCTTGTTATCCACACTAAATTGTTTTGGAGACTACCTATAGCACGGCCTCTCTTGCTCTTCTGCTGCCTCTTAGTCCATAATTGGCTTCATTTTCCTGCCTTTCTGAAAGCTTCCTGCTGCTTTATTCCCTTAGTCATTGCCCTGCTGCATTACTGGTAAATGTTGTCATGACTCCTGTCTCTTGCAGCTTTGGAGATATGTTGTCCTTTACACTGACTGCATTTGTTGAGCTGATGGATCATGGGATTGTATCGTGGGATACATTCTCTGTGGCATTCATTAAAAAGGTAAATTTGGAATCAATGCTATCTGTTCTATATCAGTTTAAATATTTGAGGTGAGTTGTATTTGGGTTTGCTTTTTTTTTTCCTTCTTTTTTTTTTCCCCAGGTACATTATTTAGGTCATTGGTCAAAAAAGGTACATGAAAATGGGATTAAAGTGCTGTGTCAAACCATAAATGTTTTTAGCTGCAGGATCTGGTTCAGCTTCTGTGGAAATCGGAGTGAATTGGGATCAACACAGTATTAGGCTTGTTACATTAGAAATTAATGTATTGCTTATTCAATTACATTGTGACCTCCCTGTGCAGATAAAATACAGTTAAAGCAAAAGATTAGCATTTTGATGCAATGTACACTGAGTAATACCATATTTCTGGGAAAAAAATCCCAGCACTGAAATGTTTCCTCTTGGGTATTGGAAGAAGAGAAATGAATTAGTTTACAGTTTGAAATTAGGATGATACCTATTAAGCTGATCAAGCTGAACTTTGCCCCTCTGAATCTTGCAGTTGAGGTATGTGGTTTTGAAACAGATCTGTCCACAACATATCTTTCTTTACTTACCTGTTGGAGATGCACAAAAGCAGCAGAAACATGGTAGTACTCTTTAGGTACAGAGATTTAGAAGACTTCAGAAAAAGGTTTTGCTAGTGATTTAGCACTTCATTCACTGGAGAAGAAGAACCCCAAAACCATATAATTCTTCTTTACAAATAATTTTCAAACCTGATTGAATTTCTCATAATTTTAAGTGCATTTATTCTGGCTCAAAATATATCAGTTACTTCACTAAAATAATATCCAAAGCAGTAATGAAATGAATATAACCTGTGGCAAAGAAACCTTCATTTTAGCAGAGTGCGTCAGAGCAAGGACTTTAAATTTAGTCAGAAAATTGTTACCATCGAAGGAAAGTAGAAAATGACTTTTGTTGCCAAAAGTGAAAGAAGGCTCAACTGTGAAAAAAAGCATTAGGTTTTTTAGATACTAAACCACAATTTGGGTCATTAGAGATGCTGGATGCATTTTTAATAATGATAAAGAAAATATATAACTGATCTGAGTTTTGGTCTGGTTTTAAATTTTTTTTCCAATCTCACAGTTGAGATAGGTTGTGATGACAATTGTTGTTATCTTCTAATGGCAAAGAAAATTCTATAACTGCTTTTAAATGACTGCAGGAAATACAAAATCAAGTCCAGAATGCCTTACTTTCTAGGGGAGCCTACTATGGAACATATGAAGAAACTTGCTAGAATTAGTTTAGAGCATCTACTTTGTTATTGGCTCAAAACAAATGTCTTTGTCCAGCTTTATCAGCATCTTTTGCTCTGTGGATTGTATTGTGACAATAGAAGAAATTGTTGTGTTCCCCTTGTTAATGGCTCATCTCTTCTGTCAGGCACTCCTATAGGTTTCCTTGAATGATTAGAAAACAAACAAAACAAAAAAAAATGCCAACAAAACAAAACAAAACAGAAAAAAACCCCAAAAAACCCAAACCAACAAACAAACAGAAAAACCAATGACCCCCCACCAAAAAAAAAAAAAAAAAACCACTCAAAAAAACCCTCAACCAAAAAGACACCTTTGGACCATGTCTCATCTCCGTGGCAGAAATCCACAACTTCATCCTCACTTGCTCCTCTGATGTTGGCTTTTGACAGGCCTCTTGAGGTCCTTGATGGGTTTGTTCCAGTGACTGACAGGATGGATAAGGGACCTGATAAGTTTCTGCTGAGGGGGAACTTGCAATCAAGAGCTTCTGCCTTTGGAAGCTGTCTTTCATATTAAATGACAGCTAAACTTGAATGGGGTTCAATTAGTCTGAATTTTTTCTTGAGCAGTTTTTTAACCTAAAAATGTAGAAGCTGAAGGAGATGTTAAGGGGAATGTGTGATTGCTTCTAAGGAATAACAGTTTTGTGTTAGATGCAGATTTTCTCCCATCCTTTGGGTACCTAAAGACCGTTATTCCAACTGCAGCAAGTAAGATTGACACTTTCAATAACTTTGTTCCTTATTTTAAGGGAAAATAGCATCATTTGGAAAAACTTCCTTATGATCTGCAGAGTTCTCTCAAGACCTTTTATTTGTTTATGATGATATATAGCTCATTTCCAGATTCCATAGTTGCCTAAAGGATTAGGATTCCAAGTTCTTATAAAAAGTTGCGATGATTGGTTATCAAAATTATCTTGGTTCTGGCCAGGACAGGGTTAAATTTTGCTGTATCCAGGGGTGGGTACAGCTCAGATGCAGAGGTTATTCTATACCAGCTCACATCATTTTCTGGGGACGGAGGAAGGGGTCCCTTGGGTAGCGTGGCAATAGTTCAGATATTCCCAGTTTCCACATTGCAAGCATTCACGTGTGAATCGTTCACCTCTCTCATGCTCTCTGTTGTTGAAAGGGTTGCTGTTACTGTTCTTTTTCTTACTTCATTTCGGTTTCCAGTAAGTTGTCCTTATCTCTAGCCATGATGTTTACCTTTAGGGCCTTCAATTCTCCTCAGGCCAGCCACGGGAAGTAGGGGGAGGGAACAAGTGACGCATTGTTTGGCGTGTTTCAGTGCGAGCATTAAACTGGGAAATACCATTCCTAAACCATGACAAAAATGCACAACACAAATTTGGTGCTTCCATCTTTAGTTCCTGCAAGACGAGTAATTAAGTTTGTAGTATTTTGTTTGAGATATTTTAAAAAAGTCTTTAAAAATTACTTATAGAATTGCTGTTTCATAAGAGTATGATGCAGAGCCTTAATGTTGACAATTTTTTGCTCTACCTTCTAAAATACATTGTGCAGGAAAACAGGGTGGCAGTCAGAAAAATATTTCTGTATGTCACAGCTGTCAGTTGTTTTTTTCTGTAGTCAACTGCAGCTCTAGTTCCTTACCTTAAAATTATATGCATCCTTTAAAATTTTACTCTGCTTTAAATCTTAACAGAGGCCAACAACTTGGACAGGTTTTTCTGTACATTTCTGACAGTAGGAAAGTGCAGGCAAATAACTAATGAATAATGAAAATCAGATCTGTTTCTTTCACTGTTTTTCTCCTATGTGTTTTTCTTTCTGATGCAGTTAAAAAAAAGAAAAAAGAAAAAAGAATAATAATAAATTGTTGTTGTTATTTAACAACTTTATCTTAACTTTTATTTTATTTATTTTATTTTAAAATAAATAATTCTATTTTAAAATAAATTTTATTTATTTTAAATTTTGAATTCTCTTTTGTGCCTTAAGTGATACTGAACAAGGAGGATGATGCAGTTTTAGTTTTATAGGTTGGTCATCTACCCTCAGTTTACATATTTAATTCCTGTTTCTAAAGAGCATGAATGTGCAAATTCAGAGTCTGATTCCTAATTTTCCTTGAAACTGATAGGAAGTTAAGCACCCTGACTCTTCTTTTGCTTGTGGCTATACATGTCCCAAGAGGACTATGCAGATTTTATGGTTGCAGGTATTTTGCTGAAGAAAAATTTTATCCGTAATGAGACACGCCCACGTGGCAGGTTTTCACTTGGAAGTGCAAAGCAATCAGGTTTTTTTCTTTCTGGAAAAGATAAAATATTTCCTTCAGCTTGCATTATGTTAATCATCAGAATTTTTGATAAATGAACGCAGGATTATTTTTGGATGTTGAAAGCCCTCTTTGTGTGGTGCTTAATAAACAGAAAACAGCAAATAACACAAATTTGAACTGCTGTTGATTCTTTTCTCAAGAAGGACCTATTTTTTTTTCCACATCCAGAAACTCAAGTGTGGGAATAGAATTTCTTTTTAATGCAGTTTTTTTCTCCATGGAACTTGTATGACTTATTTTTCAAGGTAGACAAGCCTATTATTTCTGGCCAGGCTTCATGCTTCAGCAAGGTGGTTATGAATACACACAGCTTGACATGCAAGTTACCCACCCAACAGATGTTTTGCACCTATGTTCAATGTGATATGTCTTTTTAAACACACAAGACAGCTTTGTACCTTGTGTTTGTGTTTATGATTAAAAGATGTTATGGCCCAAGGTCAGGAGAATAAATGAGGCTAAGGCAGCTTTTCCTAGACGGAGGTTCCAGTTATCTATACTGTTTACATTTCTGCAGGTCCCTGATATGAAAATATATCCCAGTGAAACATTAACTGCACTTGAAGGAGGTGCTGCACCAAGAATAGTTCAGAAATGTCAGGGCTTCTAAAGAGGTGACAGAAATCTGGAAATTCAGGGGACAGTCTGGACACACTGGCTGTGCATGGGTGCCTGAAGGCTGAAGCATCCAGGGGTCACTTGGTTTAATGCATGAGCAGTGCAGAGTTGCTCTGTGCATACACTGTCCCTGTCGTGGGTCCTGTGGAGATCTGGCAGCTCTGGCTGTGATGCATCAAAACACATCTGGATTACCATTAGGAGAGGTGGGGTAGCACAGTGCTTCTGACATGCATATTGTTGCTCCAAACAGCATATTGTGCTTTGTATACTATTGTAAATATTATTTGGCTCAGGCCTTGCTGGGAGAAGACATTGGGAGTCCAAAATAGAAAAAGGCTAATTGAGTTGCTTCTCTCCTCCTGCTTTCTATTCATTCATGGCTTTACAGATTCATACAGGTTCTTTACAGAAAGTGAAGTAAATATATATTCTCTGAATTGAGTTTCATTTAGTGTAGGATGTTCCTGCTGTGGTAATGAAAACCAAGTAGCAGAGCAAACAGCAGCAATGTAAAAGATAGGTAAAAGAAAAATATGTCCCTCTTTCCTTGTCTCCAGCCAAAGTTGGGTGTTTTGCTCCTTCAGTACTATGTAAAATGTCGCAAGTACAAAACAATACCGTCGTCCGTGTGTCAGCATTTTAACGTGACTTTTTCAGGCAGCTATACAGCTTTTCCAAGCATAACGCAGGCCTTTCTTCCTCCTTAAAGGAAACAACTCTTAAGTCTCAACAAGCATCCAGAACTGGAAACAGTATAACTATAGTAGTGGCTTGTAGCAGGAGTACTGAAGAGACAGGTGAAATTTTTTGGGAGGAAGGAACATATCAAACTTGAGACAGGTCCACCATAGCCTGTTACTTGGCTGTAGAGAGCAAGTAACTGTGGTCACACTACACTTCTGCCTGTGCCTTCTTGGGTGCCTTTCATTCTGACTGTGCTGGTGTTGGTGTATTTGAAGAAAACCCATGTCAGTTCTTGCTTCCTGCATCAGCAGAAGGCAGGTTTCTTCCCGGGAAGCTGCGCGCGTGGGCTGGGCAGCATGCGGGAGAGCGCGTGTTGCCACATCTTACCGCACAGCTGTGTTGGCTCTGCAGATGAGCGTGCAGCTTGTCATCGTTACACTGCAAAATAGCAGAGGTCAAACTTGGTTTTAATTAATGTGCCATTTGCTTGTGGCAGCTTGCAGGAAAAGGGAAGGTTATTAATGGGAAGCTGGACTCCAGACAGAGCTGTGGAACCAGTTGTCCTGATCATCAACAGAGTTTTAATTTATAACCTGGAAAGAGCTTTCAGCATTATTGGTAACAGCAAGCAGAAGAAAAAGGCATATTTTTCTAGATTGTGTTTTGCCAGAAAGCTAGGTTATAAGTTTCTCTTTTGAAATGTTTGCCTTAAGCCTAGATATTTTTTTTTTTTAGAAAATTGGCTGCACAGATTTTTTCTGGAGAAAATGAAAACTAGTTTCCTTGTTTTTTCCAAAGTTTTCTACACAAAAAAAATATAATTGTTTAATTTTTTAATGTTGATTTATCATGTTTGTAATGTAATGATGAAACACAAGTTTCAGTCATGTGAATGCTGACAATAACTTTAGTGACTTGTGCCAGCTGTAGAACCTGTGCCACTGTGTTCTTTGATGATATATGCTGTGCCTGGTTGATCATTTTCAGGTATCCACTGATAACTGGCATGTGGACCAGGCTACTTTTTATCCTAATGCCTTTCTGAACCACATCAACATTCTTACCTTTCTGTTTTCATGACAAGATGTGAATTCTCTGAATGATTGTATTTGTAGATAGCAAGCTACGTGAACAAATTTGCCTCGGACATCTCCATTTTGCAACGGTCGCTGGCAATCCTGGAATCAATGGTGCTCAACAGCCATGACCTGTACCAGAAAGTAGCACAGGAGATCACAATTGGGCAGCTAATCCCACATCTGCAGGGGTGAGTGTCTTTGACTACTGCTTAATATGTGGATATTTTTTCCCCCCAAAAAATACCACGATATTTGGAGAAAAAACAGTGATATAAAGACCAGCAACCACCTTTGTGATTCCTGCCTCCACTACTTCAGTAGTGACTACATAAATGGTAACAATCCTTCTGGAGTTGTTTGGTCATTAAGTTTTCTTTAATTTTGTTTCATTTGTTTTTCTATAAGCTACCTATGTAGCTTAGTATATAGTTTATATAGTTAGTATCTACTTTATAGTTGGAAGTGGGGAATGAAAAGAAGACCACCCTGTGATAATGAAATGTTTAATGCCATTAGCATACAGATGGGGCTGTTTTGCTTGCCAGACTCTGAGAAGTGTGTGAGACAAAAATTGCTTAACTTTTGCTGAATGCATATTTGAAAAGGGAAGGGCTTTTTCTTAAATAGCAATGTGAAGTGCTTAAATGGATGGAAACTGCCTCTTGTAGCATAGAGTAACAAACTGTGCATAGTTATGCTTGTCTCCCACCTGGGACATTTTCAGTGCACCTGAAAAGCTGAAAGTGAAACCTGAAAAGTGAACCAACAGGTTCACTTCCAGAAGCCTTTAAGGAAGATTTGTCTTCTTATCTCCAGACCTTGGGTACCTGATGGAAAAAGGTTGTCATACTCTTGCCATGATTAGTGAAGGGTCAATGGCAGTTCAAGGGGCAGTTCATTCCATCTTTTTTTAATTCCAAGTCTCCCTCTGGGACATCATCTCTCTCTCAATAATGAGGACAGCCTGGTTATGACCAACCTTGGTTACCTAACTTACATGGTTTACATGAAGGGCAAACAACCCCTCCACTTCTACCTGCAGAAATGCAGCTGGGAGATCAGTTTCTACAGCTCATGTGCATTTGTGTTCTTCTCTCATGTTTACAACATTGTTCCAAACAGGACAGACCAAGAAATCCAGACGTACACCATTGCAGTAATAAATGCACTCTTCCTTAAAGCACCAGATGACAAGAGGCAGGTAAGTTGATGGGGGCTGTATACCTATGCATCTGTGGGAGAAAAAGTGTCTCATAGTCATACTTGCAGCTGTCCCAGCCACACTTTTCCTGCAGTTAATTAAAACTGAAACTCGTTCTGTTGTTTTGTGCTGGGATATAATTCATTTTAATGGAGCTACCTCCATCTTGCACCAATATTAGGAGGGATTAAGCATTCTTCCATGCTTTTGTAGTTCCCTGTGACCTCATATGAACCATATTGACTGTGGCTGACTGTAGTATTTATTGTACTGAACCCTTTGCCAGCACAGCTTGTAAACCCAGGCTATTTTTTGGTAGAATGTTTTCCTCCCAGATTTTTTTATTAAAAAGTGTGTTTCTTTTGCAAACAAAAATATCTTGCCATGTAAGCATTTCATGACTTTTAAAGTGTGCTATTTTAAGTTAACTTTAGTGCCAGATATCATGAAAAATTTCAAGATTGCTACTTGATGTTAAATGGGGATGGAATGTGAAGTGTTATGAAATAGTGAAGTTTTATCCATGCTTATGAAGTTGCTAGCCTGTGTCAAAACAGATTTAGTCATTTATTTATTTAACATTTCTGTCACCAGGAACAGTGATGATAATTCTTGTGGTGACATACTGTTACTGTCCAGAACAAGTTCACTGAGAGCTGCTGATCAGTTCTGACAAGGACTTTCCTTAGATTTATTTCCATTTTTAAATGCTGGAGACTGTTTAAACAAACATCAAAGCCCTAATGAGGGTTTTTGAGGGAGGGTTGGTTGGTTTTTTTGGGTTTTGTTTTTTGTTCTTAAAAATATTTTTAACATTGCAAACAGGGAAAAGTATAATCATGGTTTAATTAGGAAAAAAAGGCTCTTCCACCCCTTACCCCTCTATTTTTTTCCTTCTTCCTCCAATAGAGTCTTCTGTATAGTTACAGAAGGCTAAGAAGGCTAAGGCTACTACTACACTTACTAAGGCAAGAAGGCATGTAATAACCAAAAATTAGAATAAAAACTTTTCTTTCAATTTTGGCATAAATTTATAATAGATCCTTGTAAAAACCCCAAAGATTTTGTTGTTTGGATTTTGCTATCTACAGTGAATACTTGCTGCTGCGTTTCTGTGAAGAGTATGCCTTTTCATATTTGAAGTGGAGGAATAATGTCAGATGTAGATAAGACCTTAGTATTAATCAATGGGCATATGTTCCTTGAGTGACAGTAACACAGTGTATTGCCAGAGAGCAAAACTGTACCTTGCCAACAGTGAAACCACCTAGTGAGGCTGGCAGTAAGCCAGGCAGACTTCACCTGTACTACCTGCTGCTGTGACATAAAATTGTTAGTCATGGAGTTTATGATCATCAGGAGATAATGATCTGCTTTGGCTTTGAAGGATAATAGCTCTGACACTTGCAGGAATTTTTCCTCAGCCTTTAATAACCCAGAATATGCAGTCAGAATCTGTTCAGCTTCTCTTTATGTCTGTCTTGTGGTTAATTAGTAAACCATACAATAGAGAAGGTAGGTGTCCATTGCCTTCCAAATAGCATTAACAGATGGCATTTACTGAACCCTGTCTTTCTAAGACAATGAGCTGAGGTGATGCAGTCTCATGCAATTATCTGGGGACAGCCACTCAAAAGTTAATGTTCAGCACTCACTACTAATATGGTTAGAAGTGACAAGCTGCACCAAAACTCATATGACTCCAGGAACTTTGGCACCCTCTCTGCTGCTGACTTACAGGCATGATGTGGATGGCTGCTCTGCAATTAAGGAAGGGATTTAAATTGGCACTGCTGTCTGAATTCTTTCCCCTCACTCTTTTTTCCCCTCTCTCTCTCTGTTTCTGTAATGTAAAAAACAAGTCCAAGATTTTTCCTTTTAATGAGAACTGCCTGGTTGCTTTGCTTCTTCTGCCCCTGTGAAGGACCAAATCATCTAGAGAAACCTATGTTACTATCAAAAAAGAAAATAGAAAAGTATATTGGGAAAGACGTGAGAGTTTGAGCAGTGAAATGATACTGTGGATGTTTGAAACACTTCTTTCACATTTGTCTGCATGTTTTGCAGAGAGGTTGCTATGGGAAATGAGATGGCAAATTTGGTCAGATAATTCTCATCAGCTAGTACAATACTCATACTAGAAGAGGCAGCTTATTAGCTGCTAATGACTATATAGGCTTTTTGGAGACAAAGATGATTTTGATGCAATAATTGGTTTTTTGAATGCTTGTTGCTTCAATCAATTTTAGTCCAGTGACAAAAAACCTCAGTATCTCAATAACAGCTTTTTAAATGATAGCTATAAAAAAAAGAAATAAAAAATTGAAAATCTTCTGAAAAGTAAATAGAAGGATTTGCTTTTTATTATTTTCTTTGCATTGAATGCAGAAATACCATCTTATATTCTGTACCTGTTAATCTTTTGGCAGTGGATACATAGTTTGACAAAAATCCAGCCAGTCTGTTCCAAGCAACATTGAAGTATATCATGTGCATGGCACTCCCCCTGCAGCTCAGCTGCGCATTTCTGGAGGAGATGAGACCATCTATATCATCCATTCCTTTGCTCTTTTGCTGCTATGTGCAATTGAAACCTACGCAGCCAGAAAAGACTTAAAACCTAAAACTGAGTTTCTCTTTTCTTTGTTCCCTTTGTGTCTTCTTTATCACTCTCATGTTCTGTTGCAGCACCCTTTAGGTGGCACAAAGAAAAGAGTTCAACATCTCTGACTGCCTCCCATCTCACAATAAGAATTATTTTCTTTTTCTCAGCAAGTTCTCACCTAACACTTGCTTTATTTACACTGCTACAGTAGATATGTTTTAGTCATCCATTCTTCATATGTTTCATGTTATAGGCTCAGTTTTTCTGTTCTCTAGGGGATTTTTTTATATATAAAAGTGACTAGTATGTATTCTACATCAGTCTTCAGCCCTCACAAAGTTCAGCAGGAATGCACTGCGTGCGGAAACATATCCCTCATATACACACACACACACACAGACATATGTACACACACATGTCTCTACTGCTGGAAAAGCTCATGGAACTTAAAAATAGGGCATGCTCTCATAGGTACGGTTAAGATTAGACTCTTATGCTTGGCAAGTGTAAAATAATCCCTCCTATACATTGTAGGACAGTGGGATCAGCTCTAAATAAAAAAAAAATAAAATATTTCCTCCGATGCAGCAAAGACAGTTGAGATCAGCTGCTTAAGCATTAAAGTAAAAGCATACTCACCTTGTTAGTAATTTCAGACAGGTCTAGAAAGACAAGTTGACTTAAAAGCAAAAGAGTGGCCCAGTGTCAGCATTGCTACTAAAATAACAGTAGGGGGAGAATTGTCATTTGTCGTAATAAAACAGCACTGATTTCTAGATTGGTTTATTGAATGAAAGTAAGAGCACTTGACTTTAAAGCAGCTGAAATATTAAAGTAAATAAGTAATTTATTTGACATCTTGTTTTAAAGTCCTGGCTTGCTTTCAGTCCATGCTTCCTTCTGTATTGTTTGTGGGGGAAGGTTGTGCTTGAACAAGTGTATAAATACTCCCTTGACCCCAACAGAGGTCTCTTCTGAAGTCTTTCACCACACGTTTTGGATCACCAAAGCCTTCAGCTTGTGATGTATTTTTAACTATCTTGGTCTCTCTTCTCATGGTAGATTTTTCTGACTTTGTGATCCCTTAAATAATACATACAGTCATAATGCTGATTCCTTTCATTTATAAGTAACAATGCAGAAATGTAAGACCTTTTAAGTCAGTGTGTTTTTCTAGCTATGACACTAAAATACCAGCTTCTGGCTATTTATTTTAAATTTTTTTTTTTTTTTTTCCTAAATCAGGAAATGGCAAACATTTTGGCACAAAAGCAGCTTCGTTCCATCATCTTAACTGTAAGTATATAGTTGTCAAAGTTACTGTTGAGTAGGAAAAGTGACTGCATTTTTGGTGGTCATAGGTCTTATCTTAATGTGTTTTAATTGCCTTTTTATTTTGATATGTTTTGCAGCCTTGCAATATAGAAGATAAGGTTTGAATGGTGGTTGAATGGGTTCAAGAATACTTTTTGAAGGGTCACAGAAATTTTGGTTCCTTCATGAAAATGCAGTATTAAATACCCCTGTGTTTTTTGGTTCTTTTGATTATTCTGTCTTGATTGACACAATTCCTCATGACTTGCACACAAGAAGCATGAATTAAAGCTAATGAAATAGTTAATGAATATAAAATTGAAGACCTGCATCTGTTATCATGAAAATGAGGGATTTTGCATTTGACATTTGAGTAGATTACATCTGCAGTGGAATGAGGGAAAATCTTTTTCTGTAGTAGTGAGTGTAAAATAAACAAAACAACAAACAACCCCTCTCACTTTCTCATTTGCTATCATAATTCCACTGATGCATTCAAAACCCTCAGAATTTAATGCAGAAGGCATGTTTTTACACTGTTTGAGTTCATAAGAAGTTTGGAACAATCATAAGAATAATATTCTTAGGTGTTTATTTATTTCATAAAATGCTTAAGTGCCTTTTGGCAGACAGATTCTTTTATTCTCTGTAACTGTACAACATCAGCTGACACATTCATCTCCCACTTGATGATGCTTTCCTTATGTATTTTGTTGTGGAGAGTCCTGGGTCCATTTCCCATATAAAACTACTCGGTGTTTTTGGCACACCAGGGATTTTTAAATTATCCATCACTTTTCTGTTTGCTTTGTGAATGGGATAACTCTGCATGTATAAGGCAACATATACTAATGTATTTCTAAGCAGTCTTCCTCATAGAGATTGGAGCTGTCTAGTAGAAGTAAGATTGTGGTGTGATGCTGACTCCCTGTTGAGCCCTGTTAAATCACTGTACTCTCTGGCTGTGTTTGCAGCCTGAATACTTTTCTGCTCAGACAACTACTCAAATATTTTCTTATTATAATCTCATAGAAAAAAAATAACTAAAATACAGAGATCTAAACCTATTGGGATGGAATTATTTTTTCTTTGAAGTGGCTTCTCAGCAATGTTTTTCTTTTTGAGCATGCACTGTTTTTCTCAGTGTATGCACAGACCCTATGTAGTGTAAAGTTGTCTCTCCTTAAGTTACTTAACACAATATCTGAATCAGTGGTGCTAGTCCTAGTGGTTTGGTTTTCAGGGGTGAGTTTGTATTTGTATATGGAGGTTTCTGGCTGTTTAGATTTTTTGGGGTTTTTTTCATTTCTGGAGTACAGATACACTATTGCATATCAAGAGCATTCTTAGAAATATAAACACCTGACTACACCCTCTGTAATTTTCTGATTCACCAAAGATCTGTCTCTCTTTTTTTACAGCATGTTATCAGGGCACAGAGAGCCATCAATAATGAAATGGCACACCAGCTATATGTTCTGCAAGTGCTTACCTTTAATCTTCTGGAAGACAGAATGATGACAAAAATGGATCCACAAGATCAAGTAAGCATCTGGCATGATCTGGTCTTAGCAGGAAGAAGACAACTCCTAACTGATGTACCTAAAGCTCTTCATGGAAGAAAAAGACACTTGCTAGGAACATTTACATAAGTCATTCATTTTCTCTCTCTGTGAAGTTGGGTGATGGGCTTTTTTTTGGCTGTAAAAAGATGCACTGGCTATTTCATTCCTTGTGCAAAAGTACAACAAAATGGCCAGGCAATTCTCCTTAGCATGTAGTTCCATGAAAAGAATTTCCTGTCTTCCTGAGCAGAAACTCTGAGCTGCTGAACAGCATTTGTTTCCTTTGTGTCCTTCTCAGAAACAATAGAGATGTATGGTCCTTCCTAAAAGTCCCTCTGTAAAGTATTTGAATTCAAAATTGAATGTTTGCATGAAAACTATCTGGCATGATAGAGTTGAAGCTAAATTGTGTAACAATAAACCCTGGGTTTGTTACTGGGAACCTATAAGGTATTTAATTTTTTATTGCTCTCTGTGTGCAGACATCGACTTTGGTACTGGTCATGGTGCAAGAAATGACACTCCCCTAAGATGTTCCAGAAATTTAAATATAGGGTTGATGAGCCATAGGGATGATGTGTTTTCTTTCTTTAATTTTTGTGGCCTTCATTTAGGCCCTGTACGAGGAGGAACCTGATTTCATTTTTAAGCTGAAGTCATCTTAAGGCTTACTGATAATTTGGAGAAGAGGAAGTGGGAGAGTGAGATAGCTGTAAACATAAAGAGACATCATGTTGTAGGATTTTATGCTTCCTAAGTTTGAGATGGAAAAATTTGACTCTTGGGAATGTACATGCAATCAATTAGTGCATATCTCCATAGAGAGTGACTAACACAGTGCTGTTAATATTGCTGGTAGGCTGGTTATCACTTTCCTGAGACACTTCCAGCTGCAGTAATTCCTCTCTTGCCTATTTCTGCAGTAGCAAAAATGGATAGTTACCAAAATGAATGCAGAGTGCTGAGTCATTTTGTGTTCATCCAGCAAGGCTCTTAAGTACCAGTTTAATCACCAGTTAATTTGAAATATGTGTGATCTCTTGACTTCTGTGGTTAAAATTGTGTAGTCAGAGGCCTTGCTAACCTGGGTGCTGCTTCTGGAAATCAACACTTAAACACAGAGTGTGGATCTCATAAATGTGAGGACTTTTGAGAATAACCATGAGGTTATTCTTGCTGACTGTCTCTCCAAGTATGAAGTAGGGAATTTAGACACAAAAACTTTGGGCAGTGGGGAGGAGTATCATGTTTTTAAACCTTTTGAGGTATTGTTTAATTAAGTGAGAGATCAGTTATTTTAACCAATTTTTTTTAACCTCGTTTTAACATAGGCTCAGCGGGATATCATATTTGAGCTCCGAAGAATTGCATTTGATGCTGAATCTGAACCTAACAACAGCAGTGGCAGTATGGAGAAAAGGAAATCTATGTACACTCGAGACTATAAAAAACTTGGATTTATTGTGAGTATTTTTGTGTGATAGTTTACTGAAAGTGAGTGCATGCATTCATTATAGTACCTCATTTCATTAGTCTCTTCTCTTACTTGGTCTTCTGTATATTTCCTAAAAGGGAATTACTTTCCTCCCCTTCCCCAGAAATCCTGCTAAACTCCAAGTGACAGCTTTAGCAGAAGCCAGAGTGCTGGAATGGATGCTATAAACCCTTTACAAGGGATAGGCAAAGAAGTAAAGGCAGTGGGGTAGCCCTGTATGTTAGGGAGTGTTTTGACTGCCCAGAGTTTACTAAATACTTACTGACGATAGGATTGTTTATGGGTAAGGAACAGGAGGAAGGTCAGTGAGGCAGATTTCATGGTGGGAATATGTTATAAGCCACCCAACCAGGATAAAGAAGCAGGCAAAACATTCCACAAGCATCTGTGAGGAGTTTCAAGATCCCTAACACTTGTTCTCATGGGGCACTTTGAACTTAGCAGCTGTCAGCTGGAAATACGATACAGCAGAGAGGAAACATTCCAGGAGATTCCTGGAGTGTGTGGAGGATAATTGAGGCCAACTGTATGAGGTTAAGTAAGGCAAAGTGCTGGGTCCTGCAACTCCATGCAACCATCTGTACCTGAGGAAGTGTGTCTGGAAAGCTGCTCAGAGGAAAAGAACCTGGGGGTGTTGGCCAGCAGCTGTCTGAACACGAGCCAGTGTGTGCCCAGATGGCCAAGAAGGCAAACACCATCCTGGCCTGGATCAACAATAGTGTGGCCAGCAGGAGCAGGGCAGAGATTGTGCCCCTGTACTTGGCACTGGTGAGGCCACACCTCGAGTCCTGTGTTCAGTAAGAAAGATACTGAGGTGCTAGAATTTGTCCAGAGAGGGCAACAAAGCAGGTGAAGGGTGTGGAGCAGCTGAAGTAGCTGGGGGAGTTCAGCCCAGGGAAAAGCAGGCTCAGGGGAGACCTCATTGCTCCCTACCTGGAAGGAGTGTAGTAGCCATATGGGGTGGTCAGTCTCTTCTCCCAAGTAACAAGTTACAGGACAAATTAGTTTTAGATTGGATACTACATAAATATTTTTCATGGAAAGGCTTGTCAAGCATTGGAACAGGTTGCCCAAGGAAGTGGTTGAGTCCTGGGCTCCGGAGGGGTTTAAGAGATGTGCAGATGTGACTCTTAGGGACATAGGTTATTGATGGTCATGGCACAGTTGGACTCAATGATCTGAAAGGTCTTTTCCAACCTAAAAAGTTCTATGATTTTAGTAGGAAGAAATAAATACCTGAAGTTTAAGCATGTAGTTTTTCATGACATGCCACCATTAGAATCAAACTTTTAAAGATATCTTGGATGAACAGGCATTGCCTAATGGATCTGTGACAGACCTGTAAAGTCACTGTAGTTTGTTAGTCCAATAATATGGACTTATGAGCACAATAAGTCTGAGGTATGACTCTGTGGTATTCACTTTTAGGGCCTTGTGTTTTGTTTGCTTGAAGCCCTTCAATCTGTGAATAGGGGATGCAGCATCTCTTCTACCTTAATCATATGAATTGGAGTTCTGGGCTTGCCTAAAACCCTGTTGGGGAGCAGAGCATGATCCACCTAACTGTTGCACACATTTATATTAACTAATTATGTGTATTTTTCCCCCTCTGGAAACAGGGTGTGCACATGTACAGCGAATTAATATCTTGATTTATTGTTTACTCTAGGTCAGTATGCAGTTTTCTTTCTCCTTAGGTAAAACAATATGCTTCATATCTCCTGTGATTCATTACTGTCCTGTTGGTCTAGCAAATGTACACTGAATATTGTACAGTAGCCAGAGTTACAGAGAGACATTTCAGCACTCTTGGTGCAAACTGGAGCTTGCTGTGCAGTCTGAGTGCTCTGCCCAGCTCTGTGGCATAGGGCTCAATTCTCCCAAAACCACAAGGGAACTGGGTAGAGCCTTTCTGTGTTCTGACAGCTGTTTTCATTACTGATGAATTAGGAAAAAATTACAACTGGATCAGTGCTGTTGTATCTGTAAGGAGTAATTAAGTAAATGGAAGGGAAGGGAGGAACTTGGCATTTTGGGGTTGCAAGCATGATAGCAAAACTAGTGCTTTGAAGGAGCTTTTGAAGCTCAGTGTGAGGTTTGCTTTTTTTGTTGACTCATCCCTCAGCTTCATTAATCCCATTTGAGCTGTTCATTGGGAAGCCTACTGAAAACACTGGCAGTTGTCAAGGGTAACTGCAGCATGTTTACTGTTTGATTATGAGAGCCTTTCAAAAGGGGATGAGGAGCAAAGTTTAGGAGGGAATAGGAACTGGGATTAAAGCAGTGAAGAAACTGTAGGGAAGCATAGTGGGAGATAGGAAACAATGTGTGAAAGTAAGCTGTGAAAGAAGCACCATAGCAAGACCCCTAATGGGAGGCAGGTTATTCTATTAGCAGTATGATGAGGTAATGCAAAGTATAAATAATAAAAGTGCAAATAATAAAAATGTCAACAGTGAACTGTAAGGAGAGTTATTCTACTTTTGTACAGAAGCTTTACTTTGAGCTAAGAGTCCAGGTGACATTGCAGGTACAACTATTTTAACAGCTGAAGAAGAGTATTACCCTCCCCACAGGTCTGGGAAAGAGAGCAGGATCTCTTGTGAAATCTGGCTGTTTATCCCCAGCCTCATACATGGGCAGTGTTCAGACTCCCAGCTGTCTTCACCCCATCTGCTTCTTTTCAATAAGGTATCTTCAGTTCTTTCATCAGCTGCAGGTAGAGGGTTACATTAAAAACTGATCACAATCTGAACAGTGTGGGGTTTGTCTCCCTTCTGCTTCAGCTGTGTGGCACAAGAAACCTACCAAACAAGAGTCTGACTACGAATGCTGTCTTCATTCCACTGGTGCTGATGGTCAGGAAGCCAATTTCTTGAGCTGATTAAATATTCATTTCAAGGGAGAGAGTAAAACCATGTCTGACTATTAAGTTGTTCCTGGACTGCTTGCTCTCCTTCTGTATGGGAAATGCAAGAATTCTGTTTATTTTTCTCAGCCACATCAAAAAGCCTTGTCCCAGTACAAAAGTAATGTCAAAAAGAGACAAAGTCCAGACATGGTTTCAGAAGCTTACAATGTAATTTGTAAAACTGCATAGTTAGAAACCTACATTCAGCTAAAGCAACCACAGGACCTCACCAGATGGTTATGATGACCAACCAAAGAGATTTTCAGATGAAATAGTTGTGAGATTTATTAAAATGCCGATGAATGCAACAAAAATGACCCAGTTAGGAGATCTGGAATACAATCCACCCTATTGAATTATTTATTATTTTCTGAGTCAATTGCAGATTAAATAGTCTGAATACTTCCCCTTGTATTTGAGTAAGTCTAATTCCCATAACTGAGGTGGGAAATAATTTCAAAAAGTTCATAATCCTATATTTTTATCATAGTTCTTTAAAGAGCACTAACATCACTGAGAAGTTGTAATAAATGTGTTTATTTATAGGCAGCATTGAACAAATGATAAGAAACTTAACATTGGAAAAAACAGCTCAAATCATCTCATCTTAGAACAGTGTTTCTCAAGTTTTCAGTGTGTAGAGCTTCTGAGGATTTTTGTTTGTTTCGTTCTGGTTTTATTCAATTAAATAGAAATGGTTTGTATAAATGCAAAAAGCCATCACAGAAAGTGAGTGATTTCATAGTTTTGCTGTGCTGTACTGAAATTTGCTATTTTGGCAATATAAAATGTGGATTCATGAAGGAGATATGCAATCAGTAAGGAAGTGTCCAGACTGTGACAATTTAAAGGGAAATTGAGAGTGGTGGGATGTAAAAGACACACATTGGATTGACTTTCAGGATATTAGTGGTGGTGGAAAAGGAAAGTTAACATATGCTGAAAAAAATCTTCTGATGAAACAAATATGAGAGACAGTGATTCACAAATTAGATGACCTTTTGGATTACAGAAACAAAAAATAATGTAATTTTATGCAGTCATACAAAGAGCAATGGTGTTCATTTAGGTCTCCTGGCAAGAATTCCATCTGCAGGCAAGTATCTTGTCTGTGGGAAAGATAAGAGAAATTGTGTGGTGTAACCACAAAAAAAAGCTGAATATTAAGCTAGGATTAATCTGGGAAGATATTTTCAGAACATATGAACTGTTGAGGCCATTTTCTGCATTTCTTAGACATCATCTAGAATGCTATATAATAATGCAGTAAAGTCTGCAGTGACTTGTGGACTAATTGAATGCAGGTTGTGAGCAGAGGGTGAGGCTCATGTAGTGATGAGGGAGATGCCTTACAAGAGTTGACTTTAAAAGGTTGCCTTTTTAGCCAGTCAGACTGAATGCTGGGGAAATCTCAAGTGTGTGTGTCAGCCCTGAGAGGCAGGAAGCCACGTGTGAGATAAAAGGTAATTACGGCAATTCGTTTATAGGAGAGGTTTTTAATTGGAATGATGGGGACAAAATTTCCCACAACTTTAAATATGGGGGTCAATTAATTATGAAAATGTTTATATATTTCACAGTGGTGTGTCCAGGAAACAAAGCACGTGAGGACTGTGTGAAAGAAAAAAATGCCAACAGCCAAGGTTGCTTATTTGAAGTTTGAAGTAAGACATGAATAATTAGATGGATGACTTAAATGGCTACATAGTTGATTTTTTAGCCATTGCAAAAATGTTCTAATTTGAGGAGAAGCAGCACCAGCACAGATAATTTGGAGGATTTATCCAAAAAGTCTTGGAAAGAAGGTTCAAAATTAGTTGATAGTTAGCTAAAGCATGCACTAGGCAATATATAGACCTGAGGATCTTCTGAGATTTCTTTCAGACTTGTATTTTTTTTTTTTTCCTCTTCATGTCCCAAATGAACAGCTACTTTGTTTTATCTTAAGCTAGCTATCTTTAAACTAGTTTATCTTAAGTCTTTTGTCTTTTTCAAAAATCCCTGGTTGTACATCACGGTATCCAAGTTGCTCTTCAAAGATAAGAACTAACAGTTTTCTCATAGGTTCTTCTGTGGTGCTTCTCATTGTCTCTTGGAATAGTTCATTAGCTGACTGTACATGGTAACCTCCTTAACATCATGACACATTCCCCAGATGGACTCCCTTGACTCTGCTGAAAGGAGGTTATTGGGAAAATAATTTGCAATAATGTAATTAACACCTTGTAATCATTACCTGCAAGAGGGGCAAACTGAAATGACTCCAGCCTTTAATTGCTGTCCTTTTCAACCTACCTAGTAGAGCTCTGGTGTGTGTAATTTCCTCGTGCTCACTTTTCCCCCTCCCTCATTTTCATGACATCTGTGTCCCACCCCTGCCCTGGGATTTGAGAGTGAAGGATTAACTCTAAGCTTTGGAAAAACTTGGGGGAAAGGTGTTGTTTTAGTGTTTGTTTTCACTTTTCAAATCTGCTTTAATTGGCAGCAAATTGAATTGACTTTACAGAAGTCAATGTTTTGCCCACGATGGAACAGTCTCCCTGTCCTTATCTTGGCCAGCGAGCTTTTCCATGCTTTTCCCACCCTTGCTCTGTTGAGGAGGGGAGTAGGAGAGCAGTTGGGTGGGTGCATGGCTGCTGGCCAAGGCTGACACACCACACCTCCATTCTGTATTTTGCTAACTCTGCCTTTACGCTGCTTCTGGGTTTATTCACTGAACTTTGGTAGTTTGGAAGCTCCCTGTGCAGTGCTATCATGCCTTGCTTTCCAACTTTATAGCTTCTCTGGTCTTTCTCTCTCAATTTCTTTCCCTAGTCTTTGGTTCCTACTCCCCTTGGGCTTCTTTTTCCATTTTGACATCCAGCTGGATCTCCTTCCAGCATGTCTGATCACTCATATTCATTCATTCATGCATTCATTCATTCATTCATTCATTCATACATTCATTCATTCATACATGCATACATTCATTCATACATACATTCATTCTCCCTGAATTTCCACTTTTATACATCCTCTCATCCTCTCTGCCTCCTTCTAAGGTGGTTTTCCTCTGGATTTTCTCTAGTCTGCCTCTCTCCTCTTGTTCCTCTCACCCTGTTTGTTCTTCCATCAGTATGAAGCCTGCTCAGTCATTTCCAACTTTTGCACCAAAAGTTGTCAGGATTTCCTAAAGACAAATTTTATTTTTCCTGTGTTTTATTTTCAGAAATGGATGGATTAAGTTTAGGCACATGGATCAAATATTAATCTCTGCCTCAGTGTGAAAATTTCACTTGCCTAATAAGTGCTGTCCAAGATATTAAAAACTGGGAACAGCATCTACAAATAGGAAGTGTTGGCCATTGTAATAATATCACAATGAGCCTTACCTCTTAACTGTTCTATGGACTTTTCTTTTCTTTTTGTTACCATAATGTGTGGGGTTCTGACTCAAATAGTTCAAACACAGTTCAATTTTTTTTTTCCTAGAGTGTTACCTTTTGCTTATTATTCTAAGCTGTAAAATAGTTGCATCCTAGTTTTGAACAATTTAACTTCAACTGTTGGTATATTATAGCTTACTATTCATGAGAAATTATTTGACTGAAGATTTGAGTCACAGGTTTACTGGTGATGATGTGTTTGTATTCAAAGAAAGTTCAGATTTGCATTGATAGAAAGTCAGTAGATAAAAAATTAGGGTGTTGTGTGATGATCATTCACCCTTTATTACTGACTGACAGAAACTAAAGAGTGAAAGTCAAGTCATGGAGCAAAAGGGCAGTGCACAAATCTAGGTAATTTGCATGGTGTGGAAGAGTGGCAGTCATTTAAACTAATTAAATTAAAAGTCGATTGAGTTGGGCTCTAAAAAGTTAACACAGAGCAAGACTGGGATGGAGTTGGGATGCCAGACCCTGCAGGAATATGAATAGTCCTTAAATTCTATGGAGTTACTGATGCCAGCTGGATCAATGAAGCCCCATTTTCCAGATGATCATCTGGATTAATGGTACCAGTTTGCCTGGCTAAGGGAGATAAAACTTTCCTAAGAGAGTGGGTGAGAGTGAGATGGGCACAAGCAAATGTCATGTGATGCATTTACTTAGCTATTCTTGTTGAAGACCTGAGGATGGTAATTCTTTTTCTTCCTAAAAAAGGGAAGGCCTGAATATTTGAAGTGCTAAAATGTTATGAGTTGTAGGGTTGTAGAAAGCCCTGAACAGGAAACTAAAATTTTGTGATTTGAGACTGAAATCTGGAACTGGTCTAAAATGCTGAAAAACTCAACACAAAGATTGTGAGTGGTCATCTGCAGCTATTTAGTTCTCATTTCCCTGTTATTTCCTTTGGTAGATGATACTCTGCAGTGATTGTAGGCTTTTATCTTTTGGGAAAGCTTTTTATATTAAAAGCAATGCATCCTTACATTTAGATTCTCCTGTTGGCTTTGGCAGTGGTAGAGGAACATTTTTAGAACAATGTTGTATTTGTGCCAAACTAGATCTGATCCTTTAAAAATGTTTAGACTTGATCCTTTTTGAATTTTAGATTGATAAGATTTAATCACTGGCCATACAGTAGAATGGCATAGATGACAGTTTGTCTGTACTACTGAAATCTATTGGTAGTTTTCCATCCTCCTCCTCCACTCCTTCTACTCCTACAACCCTCTCTCCCTCTATCTACTATTTCAAAACCTGTGAAATCACTTGTTGCTGTGGAAAAAACCCAACTCAGAAAAGATTTTGTTTTGCTGAGCTATTCATATATGTAGTGCCAGACCTTCAGGTCAGTTGCCATATTTCTATATGTAAAAATGGCTCATTCTAAAGTAAAACCTCTGGTCATTTAATAGTGGCAGCTAATAATTCAACACCTTTCAGCACAGCACTTCACCAGAAAGGAGATTCTTTCTTCTCCTTCCACTGTAATACACAGTTTTCATAAGATTTGAGTATCCATTTATTTAGCAGAGTTAAATTTGTAGATGTTATGTCCAGGCAAAAAAAAAACCCAAAAAACAACATGCTCTGAGCTTTGCCGCTGAAATTCCCCTGATGTTGAACCAGTGGGATAAGACAGGACTGTGCATAGGATTTCTCCTCTCATTTTTACCTTTACGACCACTAGAGGTTGCCCTTCTCCGCTGTTTGTGAACCTCATTCTCCTGTCATTTCCTTTTGGAGCTGAAATTTTAGGTGGCTATCTTATAAATAAACCATTACAGACTTATTCTTCCAGGTAAGTTTTGGAAGATGAAGACTAATCATATATGTTTATTTTTTGTGTTAAGGAAGCGTGTAGCTGTAATAGTGGCTGTCAGTATTTGATAATCTTTTAAGTAAAGAGATGGAGTTTCATATGACTCTATTTACAAAAGTGTTCATAAACACTTATTTGGAAGTGTTTGAGACAGAAACAGGTCTTGAGGATGAGTTCTGTAATTTCTGTTTTCACAGAGTAATGTTTACCTGTGGAGTCCTCTTGCTGTGTACAGGGGTATCACAAGAACATGATCTAATCACTGGGAATAACAGCCCAGGACCTCAAGTGATATTGACCCTAAAGCAGTGAAAACATCTAAGCTGATGTGAATGTTTGAAACATTGTTTATTTGAAATATTAATATTGTGTGCACTGTCTTGCTTTTCCTAGCACTCCTGCACTACTTCTAAGCCTTTCCACACACAATTTCCTGCTTTTTCACACTCACCTCTCAATATTCTCTATGCCCTTCTACTTACCCTCTCTTTCCACTCCACTCCTGGTTTGCTTTTTTCTCTAAGCCTAGAAGGGGCCAAGAAATGCTCAGGAGAGGCAACATCTTCAGAAGAAAGTGTGTTCCAGAAAGATTTGTTAACTTCAGATAATCATAAGCATTTATAATGCAGCCAAATGCAGCCCATGTTCAAAAGGAATTTCAAGACTTAAACAAGAGCAAGTCTTAGAAGTTTTCCTTGCATAGAATGAGTGGGCTTGGATTTTGACAAACAATTATGTAAAAACTGATTTAATTAGAGAGATGAAGTGCTTAATAAAACATTCCTAAAAATGGTCAAATGATTGCTAAAGCTTAAGGCTTTTGCACAGAAAGGAAAGGCTAGGTATTCTTTTCTAACACTTAAAATAATTTTGAAATATCTGAAATTAAAGTTTAAAAATGGAAAGTGACAGACAAGTTGAACTGCAGGTGGCACAACCAGATTTAGGTATTTTTCCTCAAGCTTCCCTTTGCTTTTGACATCTTGCTTCCCTGATGTTTCTGTGAACATTGCTTCTTGATAGATCTCAGGCAGAGCAACCACAAGAAAGGCACAGAAACCTGTGTGAGAAAGATGAACAAAATACATGAAGTACAAGAAAAGATAAACAGCATGGAAGAGCAAGGATATATAAATGAACTGATGATACTAAAGATGTAGCTAATGGTTTTATTAGTCTATACTAGCATTTGGAGGAACTGCAATCTGCAAGCCAGATGTTAATTTTTACAGTTAATTTTTCTGAATCTATATGAAGTTGTTTCAGCCTGAAAAGGGACTTTTTTTGTAGTTTATTTCCTAAAAATAAACTAAAAAAGAAAACCAAAACCCCACAAAGGCTCCATTTCACTTGTTGAAGTCTTTACTTTGCTTGTTGAAAAACAAAGGAACATTTTAATTTATTAGATGAATATTTTAGATTATTATACAATATGAAGCTCCATGTGGAATTCCCACAGAATGTTTTCTAAGAGAGTACTTAGTTCTTCTCTTTACAGTAATACTGAATGTCTGCCAGGATTTTTTTCCTTTATAATTCACTTACAGATACAAATACTTGGTTTCCCTGCTATATATGGCTCAATTTTATTTAGAGTACATCAGAATCTCATTTTAAAGGAAAGTTGGTAACTGAAGTTTTAAATTTGGCAGCAGAGGGCACCAGTATCACACCAGATGTCAGTTGCTCGCCAAAGTTTTTCAACAGCTGGCTTTCATGGACACAGAATCTTTTCAGCCCTAGAAATAGTAGAAATAACTGTTCTGGCTGTAAATTCCCATTTCTCTGCAGATGTTTGATGTTTAGGCTAAATGATACCTCTGTGGGTTACTTAATTTGGCTTGCATGTTACAGTTTGTTATTTAGTGCACTGTAAATACTTTCTGGCCCTTACTGGTGAGATATTCTATCCTCCCCAAAATAATAGTTTGTTCCTGTGTCTGAGTGCTTTTCAGCCTTGTGTAGGTTCTGTGGCAGGGATGCTTTCTTGGAGTCTGTGATTTTTAGGGTTGTTTTTGTTTGTTTGTTTGTTTGTTGAGTTTCTACAAATGCATAAGACAGGCTTTTATAAATGTAGTTATAGATCTAATCAGAAAATCTTACATTTGATGCCAACTCAGACCGTGTTCTGCAAATGTGAGCACTGGCAGAAAAGCACCAATCTCTTTTCAAACCTGAGAGGCAGAAATCCCTCAAGTTTTCTCTCATGCTTTGTGCTGTTAGGAGCTCATGGGTGTGTGAGCTATCGTGAAGTTTCCTTGTAAGCAGAGTTTCATAGTTCTTAGTTACTCTTTGCCAGGCAGAAAGCACTCCATGGTTTCATGCCATGCCCTGTGTTTGGTGCTAGGCTGTGGAAAAGCAGGGCTGTGATGGAAAGAGGATTCCTGTGGGTAGATTGGAGCACTCCCCACTGAGGTTTGCAGCTCGACAAAGTTCATGCTGAAATTCCACTCTTCACACTGACACTCAGATTTGCTGAGATGGCCACGTCAGTGGGTGGTGGTGGGAGATATCTCCTCTGCTATAACTTAGAGCAGGGTCAGTATAACTTAGGCCCCAGGGTCAGTGCTTGAGCCACAAATCCCTTGGTTAAGCCCCTGGGCTGCTCTGAGCAGAGCAAGGATGTGTGGGCAGATGCCTGCTGGGCACAAGCAGGGAAACAGCTTGGCTGCCCTACGTGTGCGTGAGGGTGAAACCCCCCAGGAGAAAGAGGTGATCTCCTCTGGCCACAGGGGCAGATGCTGTTGGGGGACATCACATCTTCTCAGCCAAGTGTGATTGCAGTGTGGAATAAATACTCAAGAATGACAAAAAATTAGATGGGTGGTAAAAATGGAGAATTGATCTGTAAATCCCAAGGACGGTGCAATTTTTCTTCATTGTCAGACTGTTGTCTGTGGATCCTGGGTACTAACAGAAGAGTGCAAGAGAATTTCTGCTGTTTGGAGGCAGGAGGTTTTAAATGGCTCAGAGAAAACTTGAGGAACTTTTTCTTATTAAGTAAAAGGGTTTATGTTGTAACCAGGAAAGCCAGACCTGATGGCATATGCAATGGATGACATCTGTGCAGTAAAGAAGCTACTAATTTTGTATAAACTTGGTGCTGTTCACCTGAGCTGATATGCACAGGATGAGCTCCATGGGTCAGATGCATCTTTACAGTGCCCTATAAGAGAGATCACAAAATCCATATATTAAAGCTGCTGTTCTTGTTTATCATGCAGCAGCTGCATGTGATTTCCAGAGGTGTGGGCATCTAGCAACTTGAACATTGAACCAGCCTTTTACCATATGCAGCTGAATTCCTCTTAGCTTTAGTACTTCCAGAGGGTAACAGATTTAAAAGAAAGAAAAAAAATAAAATCTTGATGGGCCACTGAGCTTCTCTGACCTTTCAGTATCACTTCAATAATTAAGTTAAAATTAACCAGAATGGAATATTTGTGATTGTGTGTCAGTGCGGCTCTGTAGAACACAATTCCTTTTGTATTTTGATTTTTTAACTCTTTATTTTGTGATTTTGTGCTTATTATAAATATTGGTTGAAGGAATTATCCTTTAAATCAGTTTCTTAATGAAGATAGTTGTTTCAAGAAGGGGAAAGAAAAGGTTGGTATTTCAGTATTTATACCTTTCCAGTATTTTCAGCTGTGAACTTGTAAAATAAAAATATTAAACTCTGTGATTTGAAAAAACATGCTTCTCTTGAAGAAAATCCACTAAAAATGTGCTAATTTAAAGTTAGTCACATTGGAGCATTGCATTTCTTGTTGGTTATTTTCTTTTATATATATATATACACTATTTATGTTTTCACTGAATAGTTCCCTTTGCCATGCGCATCCCAGTTATCAACTCGTGGGGGCAGGCAAGCTCCACAGATTTGAACATAATTGGTTGAATAGTTTGTGTCAAGTGTATCATAACAGAAGAATTATTTTCTGACCCCTTCACTGGGAGATGGATGGATCTTGGATGTCTTTCTCTGGATATTATGTACTGCAGGAATCAGAATTTGCTCATACACAAAAATGGAGGGAACATCCCCCACAAAACTCGTCAGACAAATGATATCTCAATTCTTTTGTTGTGTGGGCTTCATCTGTTTCACAAGACTCAGCTTTTATAGATGATTCTAGACAAACCCTTGCTTGATATTAAGTGATGATAGTTTTGTGAAACTCTGTAAATTCAATTTAATGTTAATTACAGCAAATATTTTAAGTTTATGAAATTTTTCAGTGTATGCATGCGTGCATGCACACAGATATATGTGTAACTTAACATGTGATAATTGCTTTTTTCTCCTCCTGTCATTCGGTTTTTTTGCCTGTTGTAATATTTGAAGGATTGTAAATAGCATAGCACACAAAATATTTAGATTTTCTTCAGTTTCAAAAAGTTACAAACATTCTTTTTGGATATGAGGTTTCATTAACTGAGGCCTGAGAATAAATTCAAAGACAAGGGAAGAAAGGCACCATATTTTTAAATAACTGATTTATTTCCCCAAATTAAAAACACCTTCATATCTGAATTCTGAATATTTTGGTAGTTAAATGTAGTCACTTTGTTACACAGCCCATACATAAAATCATAGAATAGTAGAGATATGTCTTCTTTTAAAATTTCCTTATGTTTTAAACAAAAATCTCCCTACATTTTGGTGTTTCTTTTTGACATTTGTCTGGAGGAGACTGAGGGTAGAGGAGAACACATGACAGCACTGAAACACATATCAGCATTTTACAGAGCCAAACTCTAGTCAGAAGAGATTCACATTCCTGTAGAGGGAGGCAAAGAAAAATGAAGTCAAGGGAACTGAAATTCTCCTAGTGAATGGATCCAGTAGTTTTTTCAACTTTGTGGTTTGTTTCTGGGGCTTTTTGGTTGTTTGGTTTTGTTTGTTTTTCCCATTGCCTCACTATTGAGGACAGATGAGGGTGTCCTATGGGATGGGCATAGGTTATTGTTGACTTAAGGCAGAATATGGACTCAGAGTTTTAGGAGGGATTGGTCCTGTGTTCCACACCTGTCCCTGACATCTCCAGAGCCTGGCTGTTTGTACTCCAGCAGGGGAGAGATTTGACTGTAGAGCTGGTAATTTTGTACTTGGGAATGTCCACCCAAAGGTAGCTCAAATATCACATATGTTGACAGATCCTTTGCTGTAGATTAGTTTTTTGTCTTATCCTCTGTGATTATTAGAAGCTTGACCTGGTCACAGGTAATAAAAGAAGTGTCTGTGGGTGAACCACAGAGCCCATAAATGGTAGCTGGCTTTTTCACATGGTTCTGCAGGCCTGTATGCTTGGCTGCAAATGCCATTCCAGCTCTGTTTTCCAGAGCTCTGGGACAGAATTTTCCATTTTAAATTTGGACAGCTGTTGTATCTGGCTGCCAGGCAGCCAGTACATTCACATGGATGATTCATTTTTGAACTGGGGTTTTCTCAGACACAAGGCTGACTTCTCTCCACTGTATCTGAACTAAACACAGCCTGAGCCCTTCCTTTTGCACATGTTGGAGGTTTTAGCCAGCTTGCTTGAAAAGGAAAATCACAAAACCTTTCTACAGAAATATCTAAAGAGAGAGCAAGATCTAGCCCAGCTTACCTAGTGATGCTTGGCATTGAGTTTAGGTTCCTTTCCAAGCTCACTGTTCTCAAAGCAGCAGGGATTGTAAAGATGCAGGGATGCCCCCAGCCACTGATGTCATTGGCAGTAATGAAATTCCAAGAGAACTGTAATTCACTGCACAAATGGAGTGTCTATCTTCTTGTTCTGTGGTTGTGCCTAGCACAGTATGAGAGCATCATATCCCTGACTGGAGATGATAGTTGCTGCAGCAGGAAGGATCCCATTCAGAATCTCAGTGATGACATAGGAGAGAGGCCACTGCAGCAATAAAGTGGCTCCTTCACATGTGGCCTCCCTGTAGATGCACATCCTCAGGAAAGGTCTAATGATTATCTCTACTTGAGTGACTTTGATTTTACTTTATTGCTTATAATCTAGGTCATTTTTCTTTAAAAGAAAATACAACTGCAAGTTGTTTTAATTAATGCACCTTAAATTTCAGAAGCAAATGTTATGTCAAAAATGTTTAGATAAAACTGCCCAGAGTGTAATTAAAACAATCAAATATATGCTCTAATAGTAGTCTTAGGTTTAGAAAACTCCAAGCAGCCCAAGATTTGACACAATTTGGTTTTGAACTTTTCATTTTACTTAATAAAAAGGTCTAGAGATACTTCTTTTTTCCCCTTGTTTATAGGCAATATAACTAATTTGTTTGGAGCATATGCTAAAATATATATGTGCACTCGTTAATTATTTTGTATATTTTCTTTAAGTTTTGAAAAAAAAATCTGTTGAAGAGGTCTAAATTTCTCCAAATTTCTCCTCAATTATGGAGCCATTATGCTTAAATAATGAGTGAAAGTCACAATCTACCGTATTGAACAGGCATTAAACTTTCCCAAACTTAAAAAACCACAAACTTGTAATGGCAAAATTTGTCTTAGGAACACTAAGTCTAACTAATTTAGAGATGAAGTGATGATGCAGGCATCACAGAGATAAAATTAATGAGATAGATTTCGAGTCTTGCAGGTATGACTTCTGTCTAGTCTCAAACATTTAATCTGTGTTTATTTGCAGAATTTAAGTGTAGATGGATTAATTTCTTTGTCTTGCTGTTCCTGTTAGCACTGATCACACTGTTTTCTCACATAACTGTCTTCTTGCTAGCTTGATATTTCTCCTGCTGGGCAGGATGAGAATTCATGCCTTAGATTCTATCTGTATAGAGAAGGCAAACTGCTTTAATGACTTTGGTAAAATGAAACCAGTCATCTCCCAGCACATTCCAAAGCCATGAAAAAGCCCATATTTATAACAGTAGTTCTTTTGAGGTTGAGGCTACTGTGTGCCAGTTCTTCCCAGTGTATTTCATGAGTGTTGTACTTCTAACAATACAAAAGTGGCTTGCTGGCCAGGACGTGGGTAACGTATTCCGTCGTGATTTTGTAAGAGCTGGAGCTGTCTGAAAAGCTCTTGGTTGCTCTCCAGCAGCCCTGGCTGGAGAGACACCTGCTTCACATCCTTGCAGTTGAGCCTCTACAAAGTCTCATGGGAAAGGTCCCTAATTCCCTGCAGTGAAAGCCATCTGGATTAGCTCACATCTCATCCGGCAGCAGTTTAATCTCAAGTGGATTGCCTTTGCCCAAAAAGTCAGGGTAGTCAGGAAATCTGGCTGTAAAATGATCTGGTAATCTCAGTAAATAAACTAGTGTGGCTTTTAGTTTTTTAACCCAGTCCCAACTATATCTGCAACAGGATGTTTGACTGCTTATTCCATTTTTCTCTAAGCTTAGTGGATATAGTGAGATATCTGAAAGGAATTTTTCATGCTGAAAAAAATTTAATTGAAATGACCACATCCCATTAATTCATTCTATGTATCCCTGAAAGAGTACATGATGTGTTACTGCTTGATAACTACATTTGCCCAGTAAATATTACTTCAGTAGTAAGAAGTCAATAATCTGTGAAGTGATAAACATGCATCTAATTTTCAAATCTGCCCTTATTAACTGAAATAAAACCTGAAAGGTGGCTCACAGTTTTCATGCATTGGACAAGATTGCCTGAGTTACAGCAGTCATTTTGGATTCTTCTAGACTTTCAAATTATTGGGAGCCTGTAGAGCTTAAGATTTTGGAATCCAAAGCATTAGCTCCATGTAATATAGACATGTGTAAAATACAAAGAATTATACAAGAGCTTTTTGTCTCGCTTTATAATGTGTAATTTATTCATGACTGAAAATGTGTAGTGCTTTTGACATGCCTGTTATGGTCTATTTAGTGATTTTTAGGTGATTTAATTGCACCTCCTTAACATTCAGGTTTTTGCAATTTTTACCACTATAGCATCTTTACATGACTGGGACAGATTTCTGGTGACTTAGAAAGAACTCTATTGTTCTTTACATTAGATTACATAGTAGCTCAATGAATTAAGGATATGTAGTTGTAAAATTATTTATTTTTTATCTTTTGTAGGGCAAATTATGTGCAGATTGTATTTAAAATTTCTTTGCTATTGAGAGGGCCAGATTTATATAGGTGAGGTCAAACTAGATCAAAAAAGTCTGTTGCTTAACATGTTACCTAGATAGGAATGAGTTGCATTATTGGAGGGCAACATTTGTAGTCTACTAACATGTATCCCAAGGTTATCATGTCAATAACAACAAAAACAAAAAACAAACCTCAAAGTTTATACCTGCTAGTAGAAATGGACAAATATTTGCTAAAACACAAAGGTAAAAAGGGCTGGAAATTAGTTTAAGGAAAAACTACCATCATTGTATGCAGATATAATTTGTAAATCGTCATGAAAATTATATCCAATGGAAATATACTCCAGTTCTTTATTTGTGGGGGAGTAGCGGGGATATAATGTAAATTACTTGCACTGAAAGTATCTTAAATTATTTTCTTCAGATTCTTTCAAATATAGCAGTTATTGGGAATTGGTTACTTCTCATTTTGTGTTAGGGTGTGGAGTTTTTCATGGTTTTGTTTGTTGATTTATTTTTTTTTTAATTCAGGATTCCTCCAGACACATTTTCATTCTAGCACTTAGTTCTGTTGTAAATTAAAAAAATAGGCTTTGGAAGAATAAAAAATCACATTTTCATATTTAAATAGTCATCAAGAGTAAAACAAATCTGCTAGTTCTTGCTTTCATTGATTACATAGAGGCTGAAAATTCCCAATTTATTCCCACTTGTTATATCTCATTAAGTGTGATGATGGAAGTGGTGTGCATCATCATCATCTCTTTGGATACAGTGCTGTTAAATAAAAAGACAAAAATATTTCCTCATTAAGAATTTTAGCTGACTACCTCTTCACAAATGTCGGTTTAATGTAGTATTTTTCCTTATTTGTAATTCTTGTGTAAATGAACAGATGGAAACATTTTGCATGTAAAACTTCAGGTTTATTTAGGGAAGGGGTAAATGGTGAGTCTTTGTGCTCATTGATACTTTTAGCATAAGTTTGTCGATTCATAATTCGCTGTAAATCTCACTTAAAAAGTTCCTACTCTTCTAATGCTGAGTGCTGAGAAGCAAACATCCACATGTGTACTACTATGATTTCTTGATTTGATCTCGGGGAAGTTTTGCAGAGGTGCTGCAGAACCAGGTAGGTAATTGCTTTCCTTCTGAGCCCACAGAAAAGTGATTTAGATTTAAAAGGAAGAAGAAAATGAGTAAGGGAGTAATTGAAGATGGGGGAAAGAAATTGCTGTCCCCTGTGTTACCTTGGCAGCCAAATTGTTCCTTTTTCTGTAGAAAAAAAAAAAAAAAAGGATATGACCAGTTTTTGAGAGGGTTTGTTTTATAAAGACACCATTAAAATTGGATTCCTGTGACATTTGGAAGTTGTTCTATCATCAGTTCTTTTATAGTTCTGATTCTTCCGTGGAAACTTCTGATGTGTTTTTGCCATGTCACCTTCCGAAGTGAGGCATGCAGAATAGGGATTCAGCTGAGCTGCTTTGGGATTGGGAAAACATCTATTACTGGGTCTAGCACCTACTCCATACTGCTTTCAGGAGAGACTAGCATGATTTGGCAACTGATTTACACGAATGCTCTACACAGAACCGGTGCAAAATCTGTGATAAGCTGCCAATAGCTGTAAAAACAGAAATAAATTTGTATGTTAATGGCCTAGAAATGCAGGGAAATAAAGAGCTCCTGTGCTTTGGTGTGTTCACTTGGAAGATACTGTTACTAGGAATAATTTAAGGAATGAGTGGCCCTTATTCCATTAGCAGTTACAGGCAGTACACCACTGCTGTGAACAGACACCTCGGTGTGAGGACACATACCTACCTCTGAAATCTATACACCCCTCAGAGATTGCTGCAGAAGCCAGGAGTAGGACAGTGAAGCCATTCAGGATAAGGAAGAAAGCTTTACACAGCCAGAGCTGCATTAGAGTGTTAGGTTGTCTGAGTGTAATTACTGCACTGGGATTTAGCCAGAATAGCTGTCATATTGTGAAACATGCCATGTGATTTTTAAATATATTTATTTTTTTTATTTAATGGCATAAGCAGATGTGATTTTGAGTTTTCATCTTATCAAAACCAATGAATTTATTTTTCTACAGTATCCTATTGAGTTGGCTAACAAATTCTTGAATGTTCTGGTGTGTTAACATGCATGGCATAAGAGCATAAGCTGTTAAATACTGCTTAGATGCTGAAGCTGAAAAATGTAAAGATATTACTCAGCCTAGTGGAAGAAAAATAAAAAATTGTCTGAAGAATTAGAGGTAACAAATCTGTTTAATTTGTATTTCTTACTCTTCACTTTTCATAAAGCAAAAAATGCCGTAGATTTTGTACTAAATGGATGCAACAAATATGCCTGAAGAGCTGTGTTCCATATACTTAATAAATTATGTTGTAGGTGCGGTGTTTGCCTACTTTTAAATTATTCACTACAGCATTTTAGATAATTTAGCTTTGTATCTCATTTCTAAACCCACTCTTAATAACTTAATATATCAACCACAAATATTCATCATGTTAAGAAAGGGATGATTTTAGGGGGAGGGAGAAAGGAGGAAGGGAACAAAGTGTCTGACATTCCTTTTGAATTTGAAGAATAATTGAAGGTAATGTATTGTCTCACACATGCCAGAACTGTCTTGTGGATCCTCAGCTATTATCTGCTTCTGTATTTCTAGTTATTTAAATCAATTGAGCTGACGATTAGGCCCTAGTTATCCTGGGACCCCACGTGACAGAAACTTTTGAAAAACAGAAACAAACTGAAAATAGCTGGGTTTATAGGTTTGACTTGGAGATAAATTAAAAGTGATGGAAAGATGTTTTTTCTGATTGAACACAGAACTCATAGTGATGGTAAGAGACAAAATGAGTCATCCTTACAAAATGTGAGATTCCTCATGTCCTTAATGTTTTTTTGTTGATTTAGAATGGGATAAAGGAAAGAACTGTTAAAGCAACAGTAGGTCAGGCTTCTTATTTGTGTCCTGCATTTATTTTACCATTGTAAATGCCAGTGAAATGAGTACTAGTATTTTCATAAGTGGAGAAATGTAGGTGGATCTTGAAACTCTCTGTTCTTGTCAGGTATTTATCCAAGTGTACCCTACCTGTGCTATAGCATGGGAGCCAAGAGTGCATGTTTAGCCCTGTGCCATAGTTCTACTTGTATAAATTTTTGTAAAACTGGTGCTGTAGGGTTCTCTGTTGACTGGTGCTTCCTGTGGGTCCCAGTAGCTTTCCCAAGGAAATGGGTCCACTTTCCTCGTGGACCTCATGACACAGTAAAATACCAAGAGGTGTTCCTCAGGACTTGTACTTTATGGCCAAAATGGAGGTAGTTTTAAATGCAGAGAAGGATCTGTAAGATATTAATGCTGCACTGGGGGGACCTTTGTGTGTCTGTGAGACTCAGCCTCTCTTAAAATGCCATTTTTGAAATGCTTGAAAATTGTTGGATGGGAAGTTTTCTCCTTCCAGAAGCTGAGGTCTCTGCAGGGCTTGTGATGTGTGTGAAGCAGTTTTGTACTGATTTTAAATGTTCTGATTAATAAAAACATCAGTGTGGAAGATGAAAGGTTGAGTTGGGGAAATAGCCATGAAAGGCTATTGTCTGTCATTCAGATGAGCAGATGAAAGTGGGGAAAAAAAAGTTTAAAGGAGAGCTTTTGGAACTTACAGCTCAGTAAGACATTGTTTTCCCTTCCTAAACTGCAACTACTCTTCTGAAATACTTATTATATAGATATATTTATATATAAATATATATCTATATATAAAATATTGGGTTCCACACATCCTCTTGATCCCCTAATTAGCCGGTGATTGTTTTGCTCGTACACCAGTAGCTCTAATCTGGAAATGTAGAACCAACAGGTTCTGCATGCCACCATCAGACTAATATATTTGTCTACTTTAGAGGTTGCAGCAGGCATCTTAATGTATAAATTTAGCTTTCTACTATTTTTAATCTTTTATGTGACTGTGAATTATTGACTGGCTAAAGCCAACGTATGATACATCTGAAGCTAAAATGAGCAAAAAAAAGTAGAATCATTCATTTCTATCACTTAATGGCCTGACAGACTCAGCAGAAGGAAAAGTAGTAAAACTCATGCTTTTATCAGTGAAATGGGTGGATCAGACCCTGAACACACTGCAGGAACTGAGTAATTGAAGAAATCTGTGCTGATCTTTGCCAGTTTTCTGGTATTAAATGCACTTTTAAAGTCCCTGTCAGCTGGGTCTTGCAGAATAGAGATGACATTGCAGAGGAGCTAGGGATATCTTTCTGTGTCAGAATGATGAGTGGAGAAGGAGACATTGCAAAGGTGATACTGATAAAAACAGCATAGCAGAAGGGAGGCATTTTTCGATGGACATTCTTGGGACTTCTGAGCAGCTTCTTTTGTGTAGCCAGGCAAATTTTCATGTCTAAACCATGAACTACATGAAGCTTATTCAAAGGTACATTTTATTCCATCCAATCAAAAAATTAGCTGAATTAATGAATATTTTGGGCACCTGTAGTTTTTCATGTAGTGTGTGAAACTGAACATCTGAAATATGTATGTGCGTGTGGAAGCTAATGAATTCTAGTTATAGGTGGTATGTTTAGTCATTAGTTCCATAGATGAAATTCACAGGTTCAGCAGGTAACAAAAAATGAACCTGAATTCCACAAGATAAATCTGTTTCTTTTCATATAAAATTTTATCTGAGCCCCTTTGTGTTCAGGAGTCCCCAGGATCCAATAGATTTAATACAGCTATTTAGTCTGGTAGGTTCCTTTCTCTTTTTTGTGGTTGATTTGAAATTGTTCCATAGCAGTTGTATAAATAGGTGGTTTTGTGCCTGTTGGAACAATTATCTGTATTTTCATGTACTTTTAGTCTGTAGTACCACCAAGGAGTCTATCTGCCATGAGCAACATGGGGGTCTGTGCTTCTAAAGCATTCAGCCTTTGGGAAATTCCATTCCCTAGCTGCAGAGGTGAATTACTGACATGCCAACCTCATAGTGTCAGCATTTGGTTTTAGAGTTTTTCAAGGCACAGGTCCTCTCCTTATTAAGGAGTTTTTGCTCAGCAAAAGGAGCTCTGTTGCTGAAAGTTTTTTGACACGGCATGCTAACATGGTGCTCATCAACACTGGGAAATGGACAGCTTTTGTAAAGGTGCTCATTGACTGATCTCGCTCTCTTTTTGCAGAATCATGTAAACCCAGCAATGGATTTCACACAGACCCCTCCTGGAATGCTGGCCCTCGACAACATGCTGTACTTTGCTAAACATCACCAGGATGCTTATATTCGGGTAAGGCTTCCTCTTGTCATGGAGGTCTTTGCAGTTGCCTGTTTGCAATGATTAGGTCCTGTTTGCAGTTGACTTTGAAGGGGAGGTTCAAAATCCTGATATCATTACCAACAAACTCCAGGCAGACAAACCACTAAAACATGACATAAGCCTGTAAAAGCTCTGGGTGAAAGCTGTACGCGTGACTTGTCTGTCATTGCTGAGTCAAATATTCTAGATACTACTTTTTGCAAGTACCTCTTTTTGCTTAGGCCTGCAAAGAGAAGAGTAATGAACCTGTGCCTTTGTCAGATGCATAATGGATGACCATAAACTCAGAAAGGGGTAATTATGCAGAATTCTCTGACCTGCTTCAAGACTACAGCTCCAAAAACTGACAGCATTTTTTTTGTGGAAAGGAGGCTTTGAAGATCAGATGACTTGAGAGGTGACTGAGTTGGCAGGGTACTGAGAGTTAAGATGCTTCCACTAAAACTACTGCTGTAGGAGAGGTCAAGCTTTGAGTAAAATACATATAAAGAATCCTGATTCACTTGTATAACTCTTTCCTGCCCCCTGCCCACTCCACTTCCTACATTATTTCAAGGTTATTTCAAAGGTAGTTGGAGCAGGTTATGTGTTACATCCCTACAAGAAGAGGCATGCAGCTGAATAATGCCTGCCTCTGAAGAGAACTACTTCTCCTGAACTTTATTGAAATCAAGTGCTTGCCAAGCATAAACCGAGCAAGCGCAGATAGGAGTGGAGGATAATCCCGGAAGTCAGTGTCTGGAGTTCGTAGGGATGGTTTAATTCCCCAGGAAATATGCTCATGCAAACCTGCTTAAAGAAGTTTGTTTATAGCAAGAAAACAGTAGACACACCAATCTTTTCCCCTAGGAGTCAAGAGTGATCTTTTAATATACATTATCTTCTGTTTTCTGTTTGAAGTAAATTATGTTAAAGCTCTAATAGGTTTGCAAAGGGCCTGCTGATATCTATGGACATAATACCAGATGATGAGATTGTAGGATTTGCTCTTTAAATGGAGCTTTCTCCTCTGTCTGAATCTAGCAATAACTCTTTGAAAAGACACTGTGGTAGTGTCCATTACAACAGCATTTATCAATCCCTATAAATCCCTGAAATGAAGGGCTGTATCAGGTAATGAACAAAGAGCATGTTTTCTGGATATGCTGAATAGCATTTTTGTTTATAAAAAGAGAATTACTTACTGTTTCTCATTAAAAATTGGTAAAATCTGGATTGTGATACTTCATACTTCTGAAAATTATAAGTTTAGAGAATTAGAGGTAGCCAGTGCTTCCAAATGGGTCAGATGCATTTTAAAGAAGTCTGTAAAATTTGAAACTGGACAAAAAATTTTGTTGCAATAGAGCTTTCATTGACATCTCTCAATTTTTTCCTATTTTTTCATGTTCATGTTGCAAATGCTGTCCTAAAAATTGGATTCAGTGAAGCACGTAATTAGCCACTTTTTGGAAAGGATTTTGCTGCTGGCTCAGCCCTGTTTCTATATAATGCAGTATTTTTTGATGAGAGTTTTTGTTGTTTTGAGCTTCCTGTTTTTATTCCTGCGTGGTTCCCGTTAGGAGAGTGCCTGTGTGCCTCGTATTTCCCTCCTGAGAAAGAGTACACATCCACTAGAAGTGCCTTGCGGAGACACTCTCAGATTCAATTGCTTGCCTAAAGCTGCTTTGGGGACTGTAAATGTGCTTTGGGAGTGTGTTAGTCTATCCACCACTCTGAGGAGTTCTACTTAGTGTTTATACAGCATTGCTGGCGCGGTAGGAACACCTCTGAGATGATGGTGTTGTGCAGCTCCTACAGTGTTGATAGTCTTTAATTGCAAAAGACACCTACTTTCTATCTCTTCATCTCCTTGACTTGCTAGCTGGTGTACAGTTGTTTCCTGTGGGCCCTGACAAGTCTGTTCCTTTTTCAAGTTCCTTATTTCACGTCTAACATTACCTTTCCTTCGTGGCCCTCGGCTCCCAAAGCTCCCACAATGCCAATTTGCTCTTCTTGTACAGCCTGTTGACCTTGCTTATTTTTTCAGATGCATTTCTACTCCTGTACCCTAATAAAATTCCTCCTACGGCCAAGCTAATGTTTCCAGGAGAAATTGTTAGCTATACAGTCAGCTGTACCTTGCATCCTGAAAAATTTGTTGGACAGGAGCTTTTCTCCTTTTACTGTTACTAGGAAATAGTTTGGTTCCTAGGAGGAGAGATTATTTTCAACTTGGCTCTTTGCAATGCAATTGATTCCTGTGCCAGGGGTTAATTCCTAAGCCCCAGATACTATCTCTTCTATGCAGTAATTAGAAATTGAAGCTGAAAATCAGAGCTGGTTTGAAACTAACTTGGGATATCTGAAGTTTTCCCTGACAGAATGCAATGTATTAAGCAGAGACACTATCAGGAAGGCATAATGGTTTCAGTGAGTGTATTGTCAGTGCTGCATTTTAATCGGCAGCACAATTCCCTGCAGTCTGACCTGTGACTCTTAGGATGGCCCTGCTGCATGACCCTTAGTTCTTCTATTAATGAAAATAATTGATAAGCAGAAGTTAGAAGAGAATACAGTCAATAAGTAATCTCTTCCCTTTTCAATCCCTGTTCTGTCTCTCTTAAGGAGATTCTGCTTAGAAGTAACTTGCATAATAAATAGAATAGTTAGGTAGGAAGGATGTCTGAAACTGAAGTGCCCTTTGGGGGGCTGGCAGTGGGGCTTCAAAGACCAGTAGAGAACTAATGCATTTTAGCACACCAAAGTAGGAAGAGTAAATACAATTGCAATTTGTTAAAGAACATGGGTGTGAAGGCACTGCAGCAGATGGGTAACTCTGCATCTTGAAAGCAAAAGGAATTTCAGGGTGAAAACATGGGTGTTGCACAGTGAAGGAGGAAACAAACGTAACCACACTTTCCCCCATTTTATTTTTTTTATCTACCTCCCCACAATCATTTCTTTCATTCACCTTTTCCCCATTGTATACTATTTCCTGAAATTGCAGTAATATATAATTTTTTACTTGCTGTCTTCTTTCAGATAAACACAGTGTTTATACAAACTTCGCGTTAACAGATTTTGAATCTCAGGGTTTCATTTGCCATACAAGATGACTGGAGCCTCCAGCAGAAAGGCTGTTTAGTGAATGGGAAAAAACCAAACATTTTCTTTGACTCTGTGGTGTTGTTAGTTATCATTTGGTTTTTAAAAAAGTGTCTTATTGAATTAGTTTCCTGTTGAGTTATCTTTTCTTTCTCTTTAATTAATTGTCTGGTGCTATCAGTGACTGATATACACTGGGGTTTTTTTCATGTTGCACTTAAATAATCAATCACTATCATCAGAGGCTTGGCTTTTAAAAGGTGATGACATAGTATGTGGAATGCATTGATGGAAGTAATGTTGAATTTCTGCAAGAAATTTTAAAATTTTCCACAGAAAATAATTGGCAGCTTCCCAAGCTCCATAATTATAGGACAGCTAGAGTGTATAATTAAATTTAACAGAGAAGAAAATGATTGGAATAAAGCTTTGTGACAGATAATTTTTTTGTTCTTTTGTAGCAGACAAGTCATGTGTTCCCTCACTTTCAATTTATTTCTTTCCAAAACTACTTCAGCTTCACATTCTACTAATTTTAAAATTAAAATTATAAGTTACCACTGAAGACAGACTTTATTCAGTACAGACATCTTGAAATTTTTCTTACTGGTAACTTGTAGCAGTGTGCCTTTTAATTTTTCTGAGTGTAAAGAGGGTCTGTGGATAAACCTTTCTCATTCTAATGAATTTGGTTTTGACAAATTGGTGGCTTATCTGTATTTTTCTTCTGTTTCTGATCAGCTATATTCTAGCAGGACTCACTGCTGCTTTGGGGTCAGATTCTGCCTTGAGAAGACACATACTGTGTCTCATCATTTTGTTTAAGCACAAGGGACTGATGCTTCAGGCAGAAAATGCAAATAAAAGCAGCAGCTTTAGGTCTGAATATTGGCTGGACACCTGTTTTGGGTTCTGTCCAGTTGGCTGCCTAAGTTTATGTCCAGTTCTTTGCCCTTTATTAGATTATCAGGCTCTTCATCTGTAGGAAAAAATATCATTTTACTCTAACCTGAAATTCAAGTCTCATCTGCAGAAAAGAAATTTTATCTGTTCTCCTATTAAATCCTAAGTAGCTTTTATCTGTTTTGTTCAAATATTTGTTTGATATTGGATGTAAGATTTCCCTTATGAAAGATTATCGCTGGGGCAGGAAAGCAGTGTTTAAATCCATGCTGAAAATTGGTTCCATTTTATAATGGATCCAGTGCTACTAAATTTTTGTGAGTGATGTGTAAGATACTTAGTGGTATGCTCTTAGATTTTCTGGTTTTGCATTTAAGACAAATTTTGAAAGTTATTACAATGTTCCAAATTAAAAAGAAAAACCCTACACGTGCACTTTGGTTGCACCAAGAATTACTTTGATTACCTGAAAATTAGAAGCTGACTTGGTTTATGGTTAGTAGTAGAAAATCCTCCTTCCCCTGAATTTGCTGAGCTGGTAATTTGGTTATTCACACAGTTGTAATACAGGGACACTCCTTCCCCAGCAACAACATTTGGGGAGGCTGAGGAGGGAGCTCTTTTGCATTTGAAGCTTTCAGAAGTCAGAGAGGAAGAGCAGGTGCTGTTTTCAAGTGCCAGTGATGCAGGCAGGAAGATTGCTGGCATCCTGCAGAGACCTTTCAGAACTTAAATGGGTTGAGTCACAGTCAGACTGTCTGCCATATACTTTCTAACCCATGCAGTTGTTGTATAGGAGGCTGCCTACACATCCTTCCGTCAATTCACAAAGTCTCCTCGTGCCTACTCACTCCCTCCTGATCAGATATGAGGAGTCCAACATATAATTTCAGCATTTTTCTGAAATAAAATTGAGCTTGATTTCTGCCATGCTTTCTTCCCCTCCCAGGAGTGGTAGGAAAAGAGATGTAACTTATTTTTTTTTTCTGTAGAAGGTTAGGGTTAGAGAAAAGTGAGGTTTTTTTCACATGGGTCTTCCTGGTGAGTCTCATGAATGGATGCCATTTTTTAAGAGACCTAATTGCCTATGCCAGGTTCCCAGCTTATAACATGTTCTTGTCTTTTGTCTGCCAAGCTTTCCATTCTCCGTTCTTACCTTCCACTCGCATATCTCTTTCTGCCTGTGCTTTGTTTCTTCCCAAGCATCACACAGTGTTCCTCCTTTACATGACAACCCTGAGTGCCTCCATCACTGAGGGGGGATTGAGATGGGTCCCTCTGCAGTTAACTGTGTGAAATCCTGGAATGGCTGATTGCAGCATAACCACAAAATTAGCACTGAGGAAGAGAACCGTGAGAGAGTCACGGCACTCTCAGCACAGCCCTGTGTGAAATGTACAGGGAGATACACGTGGCATCTTACGGTCCTGCGCGGGTTCAGATCACTTTCCATCATTCATAGCACACCTAAACTTTCCCAGGTTTATGGAAGCTGTTGTCTAAATGACATCCTGATCCAAAGGGCCCAGAAATTGTTGCAAGCCTAGAAACTGTCTTCAAAAGCTTTTGAATCACACCATGGGTTGTAGCATACATGTAGCAGTAGCATACAAGGATTGGGCTAGTTTTTGTGGAGCCACAGTCCCTCCACCTGAACAGGTGAGTATGCATATGAGGAGAGAAAACTCGCTCTTGATTGTCACAGCTTTTCCCATTTACTCCATGTCCAGAGCATTTGTGATGTGCCTCTGCCTGCCAGGCTCATTGATGTGCTATAAAGGTTGATGTTTTTCTCACACAGCCATACCACAATAACATTAGGGCACCCACAGGGCCTGTTTTACATTATGAAAGAAAATTCAAAAACTTGCTATATTCTGCAGATACTGCAGATTTCTGCCTTCCACCTCTGCCATTGGTGAGCCAGAAGAGAACTGCAGGAAGATCATTGCCTTTTCACATGTGTGGGGGGGAAGGAGGGAGAAGGAATACCTGACTGGTAGCTGTAAAACTGGACCAGTTCAATGCCAAATCCCTCTCACATACCTGTGACTGTGCAAAGTGAGGAGCACATTCTGGTGCTGCTTCTGAAGATGACAGGATAACAGAGCCTCCTCATCTTGGGCCTTACCACCATGCTTTATGATTATTTGGTTGGTTCTTCACAGAGAGAAGAAGATTCTTCTGCAAAGAAAAAAGACAAACCACTGCATTTATCTTTAGATGGAAAATAAAAATTACAGTCATGCTTCATGCCTAAGGTGTTTGTGTGAGAATGAAAATTTATTGCTAGGTGAGCACCTGCAGAACCATGCATATTTGAGATAGTTTGGTACTACATTTGTTTGAAGAGTGTAACTTCATCATAATTTTCCAGAAAAAAACCCAACTTTTGGAACTATTCAGCCATCTCATATCAGTGTCTTATTTTTCAACATCTGTAGAAGGTCTCAACTTTTCTTTCAGATCTTTGTTTAAATTGAAATTCTAGTGTCTTCCAGAGGCAGGCAGACATAACTGTTGTTTTCTTTTAGCTTTTCCATGAGAATTTTCTGTAATGACTCAGGAATGTCAAGGAAGAGTGAGATAAGGGAGAGAGGAAGGATAGGAAATTAAAAATACAGCATCAGAGGGGACAGTACAGAGTGGAAGATGTTGGCAGAAGACTGATGCTAAAGCAAATGGCAAGCTACCTTAGGAAAAAAGCAAAGCAGGTGATGAGGATGAATGGAAACTGAGTCTGTCTGCAGTAGAGTCTCTTACCTTTCTCAGGAAGCCTATCTTAAAGATTTCCTTCTTAGAGTTACCTAAAGCACCTAAAAATGAAGAGGGAATGGTGAAGCCTACCATATGTGATAAGGAGGCTTAGGAAAAAGAAAAGCGGTGTCAAGAAAAGGAAGAGAATCCCTTCTATTTCTGTATATTTAAATGCTGCTTGACCTTTCATTCTGGGTCTAAGGAGGTTTTTATGATCTCTACTAACTAGCTCTCTGAACCTCTTGATATTAACCTGAAGCAGACTGCTAAAAAGCTTCTTCTCTATTAAGACAGAATCATTTTACAAAATTGGTCTGTGGAAATGCTCCTTTTTAATAGTGCAGCAATATTGGTTGAATTGCCTGCTCTGGGACTTATTAGAAGTATTAATGCAGCTACAGTGGATCTTGCCTTTCTTTCAGTTCTGTATTTATTTCCTAATCACAATGAATCTCTATTTCATTGCCAAGCTCTGATTTTGGCTCAGGAGTCTGAGAATTACATCTGCAGTTGCCATGGGCAATATGCTTTGAGACAATTTCATCTTTAATGTGAAGGATTAAGGGACTGGCTAAGTCGATATTTCTTCCCAGTGAAGAAGAAATGTTTCTGTCTGGTGGTTTCAGCCTCCTGGATTTTGAAGAGGAAGCTTCTGAAGCTGACGAGGAAGCTGTCTTCAAAATTTTGCCTTTTGTCTGTCATTAACTCTTAGTTGCAGGTATAAGCTGCACTGCTGAAGCTGATGCAGACTTTAAAACCCACGGTAGTCAAGTGTGGAAAATCCTTCACTTAGTCCACTGTCTTCCTGAGGGTTTATTCTGGGCTCCTGAGGTAGTGACAGACTCAATGAATAATTCAATGGAAAATCATAAAGGCACACTGCCATACATTTAGAAAATCTTTTTGATTTTGAGGTTGGTGTCTTGTAAGGATTTTTTTTTTTGCTGCTGGGGAATTTGCATTATTCCTCTGTGGTCTTGGCATGATAATTAAATTAATTTTATTTTAAATAAAAAAATAACTTTTGATGTTTTTATTTATTTATTCTGCAAATTTAAATTTCAAATACTTATAGTATTTATTATAAGTTTGGATTTTTTAAAATTAAATTTAAAACCAAATTTATATATTTATTTTATGGCCAGGCCACTGGTAGGTATCTTGTTAAACCTTATACAGTTTTCCTCATCCCATCCACCCAGTCTGTCAAGACCCTTCTGCAGAGCCTTCTCACCTTCCAATAGATCAGCACTCCCATCCTCTTTGGCATCACCTGTGAGCTGACTGAAGGGACACCCAATCCCCTCATCCAAATCATTGACAGAGATGTTAAACAGGACTAGGCTCAGTACTGATCCCTGGGGTACACCACTTGTGTCTGGACACCAGCTGGATTTACTTCCATATATTGATGGGCATATAGAGTAGAGAATTTAAAAAATAATAACTATACAGAACTGTATTCTACTACAAATACTGACAAATTCTCATGCCTTAACAGGCTATAGACTTGCATCTGTAGAACTGTCAAGAAAATGGATAACAGTGATTTCCTAAAAATTTCACCTCCTTACATTTTTAGAAAACATTTTTAAACTTCTTCCTTTCTCCTCTGTGCTAGTCAATTAATCTCATTCATTTTCTTCTCATTCTATGCTTCTCTCACTTTATCTTTTTTTTCCTTCAATTTTCTGAGCTGCTATTGTTTTGTTCTTGTTTATTTTTATAAACAACATCACTAAGGCTTTTACTAAGGTAATTTTCTTTTGTTTTTCTTTTGAAATTTTTGTCTGGACTTTTTTGCTTTTCTCTAAAGAAAAAATATACGTTGTTGTTGAACACTACACATTATGGTGGATTCTTTTTCTCCTTGATGGTAATGGGCAGTATTGATCAAAGACACAAGAGAAGGAGAAGAGCATCTGCAGAATTTAATGCTCCTGTACTGTGAGCTCATTTTGGTTTTTAACTCTATAACATCCAGTGTATTATAAGCTACATTTCCTTAATTGTCCTACCCAATTCTGTAACTTCACAAGGACTGAAGACAAGAAAAACTGGCAGAAATAGATTTGTAGTATCAGAATAAAGGGCAGCCAAGTAAAAGAGTGTCAAGTACTGAAGGAAGATGGGATATGCGCCAGCAGTGTGCCCAGGTGGCCAATAAGGCAAATAAAATCCTGGCTTGGATCAGCAATACTGTGGCCAGGACAGTGATTGTTACCCTGTACTCAACAGTGGTGAGAACACACCTTGAATCCTGTGTTTGGTTTGAGCCCTTCACTACAAGAAGGACATTGAGGTGCTGGAACGTGCCAAGAGAAAGGCAATGGAGCTGGGGAGGGGTCTGGAGCACAAGATCTATGAGGAGCAGCTGAGGGAGCTGGGGATGTTTAACCTGGAGAAAAGGAAGCTCAGGGGAGACCTTAACACTCTCTACAACTCCCTGAAAGGAGGTTTTAGCAAAGTAGGAATTGTTTTCCTCTCACAAAGAAGAAACAACTGCACAAGAGGAAATGGCCTCAGGCTGTGTTGGAGGAGGTTTAAGTTGGATACTAGGAAAAATTTCTTCATGGAAAGGGTTGTCAACAATTGGAACAGTCTGCCCTGGGGAGTGGGGAGTGATTGAGTTACCATCCCTGGTGGGATTCAAAAGACACATAGATATAGGCACTTAGAGACATGGCTTAGTTAATGGTGAACTTAGCAATGTTGGGTAAATGGTTGGACTGGATGATGTTAAATGTCTTTTCCAACCTAAATGATTCTGCAATTCTATGGTGCCAGGAATTCTACTGCAATGTCCACAGGCTCTGCTTTGTTCTCCCCAAGCAAAATTTAACCACTGTAGCTGCTGATTGTGAATGTCTGGTGGATCTGCAACTCACTGTGGATTTTTGAAGGGGAGGAGGAGGAAGACAATAGGGTGGAGCACTTAATGAGCATTAATGATAGACCTCTGTTTAGAGGAAGGTTGTGTGGGCTTGCAACTTCCTCACTACTTTCCTTTCAGTGGTAAAATGACTGTTGTGATAAAAACGTGACTCAAGCCAGTCTATGCTCTATAGATAGAAAAAACTATTTTCTGTCTTGAGCTGTGTGTTATATTTCTTTCCCTGCTATTGTTTTCACCAGTTTATGAAGTGAATGTGTCCATTCCCTGCTTATTTCTCCTCTGTAACCAGAGTGATAAAGGAAATAACATTAAAACCATGCCCTTATCAGCTCTATTTATAGCATTTTACTTTGGAACAGGATATGAGTCGTGAAGTCGTGAGAAGAGTATTACAAATATAATAATGAATGTTGTAAATCTGTTGCCAAGAGTAGGAATGATTTCTCTTTGCATATTTATAAGAAGCTTTTTTTTTCTTTCCCTTTTTACTGTTGCTGTTTCTTGCAGAAGATCCATATCTGTCAAATTTGCCTACAGATATTTAGATGCAGCAAAGGGCAGTCCATCTTCCTTTCTTAAAGAAATGTAACATGGCAGCCCTGCTTTATTTTGTACAGCAAATGCTAAAAAACCTGATGCTTGTAGAGAGAGTGTGTCTGAGGATCATTTCAAGACTGCTTTACATATTGATTACTCAAATTGCCATTTAATTTGCTGTATAGCAATACACAGTGCCTTAACTATTTCTCTGGCATTCTTATTGATTGCTGTAATTCTGTCTTACATTATATGCATATATGGTGCCACCATTAAATATTTATGTGCTCATGAAATGTTAATATGTCGGGTTAATGTGAGACTCAACAAAGTGCATTTGCCAGAAGTGAGCAGGAATGCATCCTGATGCTTCCCTCTCCCTCCCCCTTGCCCTTTCAATTTGCCTCTCCATTGATTTTATTACCAATGTTTCTCTGCTGTATCTAAATCTGTGTCGAAGCAACCCCCTGCTCCAGTATGCAGATTTTATGTTTTATTATGTGAGAGATAAAACAGGATAATAAAAAGAATGAGACAAGTAATCTTAGGGAGGTATTGAGACACACAGCTTTCTATTGTGCTAGTGCTACTCTACCATTGCCTCTGCTTTTGGGTGTGTAGAACTGTAGCACTATCCTCCATGAGAGAGACTGAAGCAGTATGACTCATCCAGAATATAAAGTCATATTCACATGTTTCTTGAACAGCGGCTGCAGCAACGTAAAACAAAAATAGCAGAGGTGTTTCTCTGATTTACTGTTACCCAGAGATGACTTGGAGCAATTACATTCCATTTAAACCAGACTTTTAGAAAGAAAAAGTCCTCTTGGCAGATTCTGGAACATGACGTTGTACTATTGGAAAAGGCCAACAAAAATTCGTGGTGATAGAGTATATATCACATCCCTAATGACTTTCTAAGCTTCTGTGGGAGGTGTAAGCAGTCAAAGGAAACATCAGCAGCACTGGAAAACAAAACCAAGAAATCATGCTTTCACATAACACAGAGAGCATCCATCTTTTTACATCCCTGGGTGATGGGTTGGGAGCAGCTAGAGGCTGCCCTTCGTACTGCAGGACTAAAATAGTGCTTTTTGAAGAGATTTTGGCATGCTGCATGAACCACATAACTTTCCTACTTACCTTAGGGTTTACACTCTTTTCCCACTTGTACCCGCTTCACAGGAAAGGCTTCTAGACCTAAAAAGTCAAAACTACCTTTCCTCCTGATTTTGGGTGAAATTCCAGCCTTGAGGCCCTTTGTGAAGCTGTAAAAATAGAAGGATTTAAAACAAACAAGTAAAGACCACAGACAAGTCCACAAACAACAAAGAAAGCCAAACAAAAACCATGATGGAGGTGGGAGCTAACAAGACAGGAGAAATGCAAAGCAGAGAGCAACGTCTAAACACCTGTTTGTGAGAAAAATTTAGAGATCCTCTGGGATTCTCTGGTGCTTGGCAAAATCTCTTGCCTTTGAAATTCATTTTCTTCTTATGTCGCTCATCCCTAGGCTATGCAGCAGCTGTTTAGGATGAGGTTTTCTTTTTGTAAAGTGGCAAAGTTTGTTCTGCAAAGACAATTCTTACTGCAAATTTGTTTTGACCATCTCATTTTTTTTCCAGACCTTGTTTTACTCTCTTTTCAGGCTCATTGCTTCAATGAAATCTATAGTATTTTTATAACTTTTCATTTCTTATTTAGTTGTAGTGCCAAGGAAAACTTTATCTCAACTGTATCAGATATGTCAGAACTTAATAGGTATAAAAATGTGGAAGGATTTTTCTCCCATTTATTTTACAGTGTCACTCAATAGAGAATGCAAAGGCTCTCCTTCAGTCATTTCTGCAGCATTCATGGGCTTGATACAAGAGTGATGCAGATCCACCAGACATTCACAATCCCTGAAATGTTTTGCATATAAACAAAAATTATTTTCATGATAGAGAAAATGTGGACATTTTCTTCCTTTGTGAGCTGTTTGACTTTATCACTTGAGCCTACTTTGAAGACTGAATCCAGCTATGAAAATTCTGTCCCAATTTGTTTTTATAGATCCTTCTAGGTATGTTCATGCCTATCAATAATTTACCTCATTTCCTTTGACCAGGACATTTAAAATGAAACTATTTCTTTCTCTTTGGCTTCTAATTCAGTTTTTCCAAGTCAGGGTGGTGGAGAACAGCAACGCTGCATAGCAATGGCAACATTTCCCAGTCAGTCACGGAACAGCACTGCTTATAGGTTGCTGACTGCCTCAGAATCATGGAATGGTTGGGAAGGGACCTCAGAAATCATCTGGTTCCAACCTCAGGGCAGGGAAACCTTCCACTTGACCAGGTTACACAAAACCCCATCCGGCCTGGCCTTAAGCACTTCTAGGGATGGGGCATCCACAGCTTTTCTGAGCAGCCTGTTCCAGTGCCTCACCACCCTCACAGTAAAGAGTTTCTTCCTAATATCTCATCTAAACCTACTCTCTTTCAGTTTGGAACCATGACATAAATGGTATAGGTCATGTAGCTGTGGGGAGAGTAAGATTTATGAAAATACATTTTCCTAAATTGCCCATACAGTTTCCTAGACTAAGCCTGGTCTGTCTTGTAAATGTTGGATGTGGAGAACAGTGTGACAATTCATGGGTGCTTCAAACTGATTATTTTCCATTTTGATTCCACCTGTAGATTGTCCTGGAGAACAGCAGTCGAGAAGACAAGCATGAGTGCCCATTTGGCCGAAGCAGCATTGAGCTGACAAAGATGCTGTGTGAAATTCTGAAAGTAGGAGAGCTACGTAAGTTGATCTGTTTGATCTCTAGGAACTGTGGAGTGAGTTCAGTGATACCTGAGTTTTTTCAATGCAGGAATTTTCTTCCAAGAAGCGTTTCTTGGTATAGTTACACACAGAACTCTGGCGCTTGGAATGATTACTCCTGTTTCCTCTCTCTCTCTTACTAGTTCGTGACATCACAGGGATAAGGGTGGAACAGGGGAAATGGGCACCTATTTTTTGACTGTCTTCTATAAAAAGCAGGACAGTTGCATAATTTGTAGAGGAGAGTTAATTTCCCATCGAATGATTTGGTGTAGGAGGCTTAGTGGTTGTTATATTCCACGACCTTGTCCATAGGTTTGTATCATGGTCATTCTTTGTGGGATTGCTCATCTAAACTGACACATCCCATTTTCTCTTAGAAATCTGAAGCTCTATCTAAATATCAGATGATAGACATATAAATTACTCTGAAAGTGTGATATTAAATCCTGTATTTTAATTCAGTGTAAACTAGCTGTCTTTGGCTTCAGTTATAGTCCCCTGACAAATTGTTAGATACTATCAAACAGAAGAGCATGTCTGTATCTTCATTAGTCTAGGGTGTTGGTGTTTATCAATATGTATAAATTTCAGTTACCTGTCAATAATATTTTGGATCCAGTTGCAGTCAATTTTGGCAAGCTTTACCAACAAGTTTCATTTTCTCCTTGCGGAAGCAGGGGCCACAACTGAGATGCTTTGCTTCCATCAGAGACATCTTCCTTGTGTATTTTTTTCCTTAAAAAAGATATTTTTCTTTTATCTTTACACCCAAGTCCATGATATGTAATGAGAGAAGAGCAATGTAAAAGGCAGCAAGAGAGCCTGTAGATATCATTGTTCCTACTAGCTCTGCAACAGGTATCAAAAGCTGTTTTAAAAATATTATTTAGCTGTTGATACACTGGAGGCTTTTAAATGTAATGTCTTTAGAAAATTTATTGACCAAAGAAAAAAATCTGTCTCTGTGCAATGGGCCAGGATAAAACCTGTGCATTTCTTGCAGCTTCCAAATTGATATTTGTGTTTGACAGACCCAGATAAATGAGACAATATTGGCTTTTAAATACTATCCTAAGTAAACCAGAGTTATTAAGGACCTCATTCACTATGTCTATAAATAAAGAGTTTAGCAACTATTTTAGATGTTTGGCAATGATAGTGTGTTGTATAAGGTTCAGACTGTAGCAGACACGACTCTTTAAAATAACCTTACTGCTGCAGTTGAGGTGTCTAATGCCAAATCACGCATGACAGATCTGTCTGAATTTTTCTGCTGGTTAATGTAGGAGGGACATATGATCTCAACAAAGCTGTAAGCCTGCTTGAAATAAGTGCTAAAGATCAATTTTATTTTTACAAATGCACAGGAGAATATCTGAAATGCAAAGAACAGCTTTGTACACGGTGTTTTAATGCATGTCCCATCACTCCATGGGACTTTCACTGGAATTTGTTGCTAAGAAAGATGATTGATCTTGAGGTTAGCCAGGTGTCTCAGGTTTCCTCTTTGCAGTGCCATAAATCATTCGATAAATAAACTTCCTTTTTTGCCGCAGACAGGTTTGTCATCTGTATATGCAGGGGGCTGAATGTAGAGGATTTGCTATGTATTGTACTGTTTGTCCTGATTGCTTCTAAGCTTTGCAGATAGGTCCTTTCCTTTCCTTATCCTTTTTTTTTTTTTTTTTTTTTTTTTTTTTAAAGTGAGGACTGTGAATAAAATAAGAGGATTTGGGGTTGGAGCTCAGTTACCATATATAGAGAATACCTTAGTTTTGAAAACAAAATTAATTGCAATATTTTAAAATCTGTTTTTTGTTTTGTTTGTGGGTTGGTTGTTTGGTGTTTGTTGTTTGGTGGGGGGTTGTTTGTGGGTTTTTGGTGGTTTTTTGGGGTTTTTTTGTTGGTTTGGCTGTTTGTTGGTTGTTTTTTTTTTTTGTTAGAGTAACTCTGTGGTTTAGAAGTGTGGGGTTAGGTAGAAAACTGAAAAGTTTTCTTTAACTGAAGAGTTTTCCCCGAGGATAGCTCTGGCTAAGGGACATTACCTGCTAATGTTCTGAAGCCCCTTGTTTTGGTGTTACTGAGGCTGAAAGTCTGTGGCATGCTTGGTGTGCTGCAGCAGGCTCCCGTGGCAGTCATTTATAGGTGTGGGATGTTGTAAATGTTATGATGCTAAGGAGAAGTGTACTGGTGCTTCTGTTGATAGAAACCAGATGTAGCATGACTGACTTCTGTAAAGCCATGCTGATCTACACCCACAGAACATCTGTCTCTGGATGCAGCAGGAGGTCTGTGTTGTGGTCTTATATTCACAGGGGACAGAGCTAAGGTTACTGCTAACTCATCTTGACAATTCACCTGTTCACCAGTGTGCTTCCCGAATGGCTTTGTTTATGTGGAACTCTAATTGTCATTTTAAAAGGCTGTCATAAAATATACCTTTAAAATAATGTGCAGAAAATAGATTTCTTGAAAATGTCTGTCACAGATGCACATCTTAAATGACCTGTGATCAGCAGTAAATTTTGATAAGAAATGCAGAGTAGAACTGACATCTCAGGAGAATGTACATTCAGGTTTATGCATCACTTGAGATTAAACAGTGTATTGCTGAATAGGATTGGACACCTTAAAAAAATCAGTGGTTATAGTTCAGGGCAAAGATGCCCCTGTTAGTTTGTATGTGGTAGGTTTCAAAATATATATTTAAGGTGGCCCACGTTTCTCCAGATTCTCAGAACTCACCATTATTGCATTGCAACGGAGAACTTTTTTCCCCTAACAGTTTCTGAATTGTATAATTTAAAAGCCACAATAAATTACCTTTTGGTCATGAAATATTCAGCAGTAAAAACATTTTTTAAAGTGCAGAGTAGATAAAAGCTGCTAGATTGTCCATTATTTATGAAGAGCACTTTAATGCTGATTATATTCCCCTTGCTCCACCGTATTAAATACCTTTGGGCAACAAAAAGACATTTTGCCATTTCTTTTCAGTCCTCTCAAGCACACATTCATCCCAGCAAGGACTCACAACACAGTGTCAAAGGCATGCCATTCTACTTTTTTATGTCCACAAATCCAAGTTCTGGACTTCTTAATTCTTTGACTTTGATTCCAAAATGTCCATGACTCAAAAATTCATCTCTTTTTCAGCAAAGTGTTTAAGTGTATGTTTAGATCCTGTGTAAATAGAGAAAGCTCAAGTGCAAGCTGTGAGTTGAGCATATGGTAACTGCTTTACAGAGGTGGACTTGCAGAGTAGAGGAGGTAAAACTTAGGAGGAAGGTTGGTGTAGTGTTTTAGTAACATGGAAGCTAGAATGCAACATATCCATAAGCCTCTGCACTAAGGCTTCTGATTCAGAAAAGAGTGGGATATTTAACTATAAATCTTTTAATCTTGTGTGACTGTTGCTGTTAAAAAGGTATTGAAAAGAATGTCTTCAATGAGTACTTGCCCAGGCACTCATCTTAGCAAACATAGTAGTAATTCTGATTTCTGCAATAATAGCTGCCTTTGTATATCTTGTGGAACAAGAGGATTTTTTTTGTCTTCCATGTCTTGGAGATAACATCAGACAGGAACATTTTGACCCAGTGATCAATCCTCCTCTTTCTGTGCATTTAGGTACTTAGACACTCCTTATTTCTAGTACACTGACAGGTTTACAGAGAGGAGAAAAAGTGAGGCGATTCATAGTTCCTCCTTAGTAGCTATGAAAGCTGAGGTAACCTCCACCTCCCCCCTTATGCAAGTTTTAGTACATGTCATATCTGCTCAGAGAGGGAATACCCACAAGCAGCCTGCCAGCTTTGCTGGGAGAGAGTAACATTGCAGATAAATGTAAAAATTAAAAATGAGATCCAGAAAACCTTTGACCTTCCAGAACTGGAGTTAGTAAATTTAATGGGAGATTAGGAGTTCATTAAACCTAGTATTTGTCATGAGTGAGAAGCTCACCGTTTTGCTGAAGTAACCCTAATGCTCTCTGTGCCTACAGTGTCCAGCTCTCTGCACCTCTGCTCAGCACATGACACTGTTTCTACCCTCAACATCCCTTAAAATTCTCATTCCTAGTGGGAAATGGTAGTGGACCAAACTGTACCTGATTTACACAGAACTAATACAACTTCTCAGATTTGTTGCCTTCCTTCTGTACAGGTTCCAATGAAATGGTTTAGCACTGAAGCAGGTGAAGAGGCTTGTAGCTGGCAGAGGGATGATAAAATAATGCTGTGTGCACTGAGGAAAGAGTGCAATCTACAGGGCAGTAGTCTAAAAATGCTCATAAGCCATTATCACTGCATTCCTGAAGCTCTTCTGTAGTTAAGGCATGTCATATTTCATGTCTTTTCCAGTGTATTTTTGAGCAGGACACAGATGCTCAGCTGCCAATGTTCCTATTTGATTGTTTTGATGGGGAGTGTTTTTTGGGGCTATTGCAAAAATCTGTACTCAAGTTTTAGGACAGACCACATGGGTATATGCCACATGTCAGATACCTATGTATGGATTGTCCTAAAGCTTCTATCAGATAAATGTCTCCACTGGTGCTTTCGGTTTTGGATTTGAGTTTGTATTTCTTTTTATTTTTTTGCTTTTCTGGCATGGGGAATATAATTATCATGGGATTAGAGTGAAATTAATTTACATGATTTTTTTTTCCTCAAAAGAGAAGATCTAAATGAAATGGTATTTTCACACCCTTGATGCTGTTGTGCATGTTTTTGCTAGATTTCTTGCTAAAGTTATTGCCCAGGTTGCACAATCCAAATGCCGTAGAAATTCTCACACTGATATCCCTTTCTCAGCTAGAATGTGCTGGGCATTAGAAGGTATACAGTGATATTCATGGTTGGGCCCACTGAGATGCAGGTAATCAAATCTCACGCTTCGAGGAGTAAGCTGATTGCTGCAAGGGTCAGGAAGCACTTTTTCTCTTTGCACAATTTTTCCTCTGCATTGCACAATCTATAGAGTGCAGTGTACTTTGTTTCTATTGGCCTTTGCCTGGAAGCATATTGGTCACTTCAGGATCAGCACTCCAGACCTGAGGGCTCATGTGGTTTGATTTTCCTTTTGCTATAGCAAAGTCATATTTTTATGACTGAATGTCATATTTGAAATTTTTTTCCCCTTGCCTGAAAGCTAATTGCCTTTTTACGCTCTTCTTCCACCTCCTTAAGTTTAAATAGAATAAAGCCCTAAAAATAGTAAATAAAATAAGAGGTTTTTCTTTTAACAGCATTGTTCTGAAATTTCTTCTTGTAATTTCATTTTCTGGAGAGCAAAGAATTTTATGAGTCAAGAAATGTTTCTTAAGAAGTTGAGAAACTTTTCCGGTCAAAGAGTTATTTAGTGAAAGGTAACAATTTTCTCTTTCATCATGAGCTTTCATTATGAGTACAATAAAAGAATTAAAAAGCTATTCTAACCTTCTTTGTTGTATGCAGCTTTTTGCTGCATTTATTCTCAACTTTCTGTCATCTTGCCCAAACCATCACCACAACAGATAACTCTTGTTCACAGAAAAACTGAAGCAGATTGTGACTGAAGGCTAGAAGATAAGCAATATTGGAAAACTGGTCCATAGCAGGGAAGAGGGTGGAGGCAATATTTCCTTTGGGAACATTGCTTGTAAATTAGCCATTCCTGACATTATGGATATTAAATATGCTTGTCCTTTTTGATGAGAAACTAATAGCTTGTTGAGTAGTCTAAACTGTACTTTTCTTTTGTATGAAAGCAGAATCTTATTTTATTGAACAGTCTTCTCTCTTTACTAGCACAATCCAACAGTAAAGACAAAATGAAGCTTTCTTTTTCTATAGAGATAATAATTTCTATGCAATTAACCTCTTACAGCTCTAAAATAATCATGAACAATCTCTTCATGGTTATATCAAAGTGTGAAGTCTCTAGAAAATTTCTACTGTAATCTGTGAGAATATGAGCAACAGAGCTGCAGACACCTTCTAAGCAAGATGCTTGACTTTTACCTCTGAATGACAGTGAGACAGATTTAGGAATGTTATTTTCTACACATGGTAGTGATGGCTTCAAAACTGGTACAATGTTGGTTACTGAGTCTGTTAGCTGGAAATTCTGGCCTGCCCACTCTCCTCTAGTGCTTTTACCTACTGTCTGTCCTGTGTCTACTCTTTGATCTCTTTGGAGCAGGGATCATAACTTGCTTTGTAGGTGTGAAGTGCTTAATCTCACTCAGGTTTTGGTGCAGGATTCTTTAGTTTCTTTAAAATTGCACTTACTCAGTTTTCAATATCATTATTATTAATAATAAAGAGCATTGTGCAGGGAGAGCAACTGAAAAAACATTAAGCAGCAAGAAAGAGATGCTGGTGTGGGGACTTTTTTTTAAGAAGCAGATAAATGTATCCAAAAGACAGCAAAGGTAGTTTGATTAAGACTGAAGAACTTTTTTTCTGGTATTGAAATGAGTAGCAGGAATCAAGATCTGAAAGTTTAAAACTAATAAATTCAAACTGGGAGTAAAGTGTAGATATTAGCTGCAAGGGTGCTGAACTAGAGAACCAGTGGAACAGAAAGCTGAGGAATGATGAGAGGAGCAAAAAGAAGTTATGATGATGATTTCCTGCAGCTACTGGAAGTTGTAGCTTTGGCAAACTTGCTAGCATGATAGAATAACAGCTATAATTTGTTTCAATGTGATTATTGGAACCCAATTCTAGGATTTTTGAATTTTTTAAAATAGGCTATAGTGCATAATGTAGCAACTTAAAAGTCTGGGCAGATATGACAATAAACAAGAAAAGTTAAAGTAATTTGGATTATTGCCATAGGAATAAGTTTCCATTGGTTAAAATATTTTTTTTATTTATTTCTGTAGGAAAAAATATAAAAATAAAATCTTCAGAATATCTCCCATTTCAAAAATTCTGCATCTCTTCTGGGTTTGTAGAGCTTTGTTAGCTCTACATTTGGTATGTCCCATGGCACTTGGTTTCCCAAGAACATAAAAATACAGCAAACTTCTTTCTTGCAATGCCAATCCTTGGAACAGGCTGCTCAGAAAGTGGTTGTGTCAACATTTCTGGAGGTATTTAAAATATGGGTAGGTGTGGAACCTTGGGACATGGTTTAGTCATGGACTTTGCAGAGTTTCACTTAAAGTTGGACTTGATTACCTTAGAGGTATTTCTGGCCTAAACGATTTGTGATTCTAATCCTGCCTTGAAGAAGGAAGCAGTAGACAAAATATTGTAATAAAATTCAGGGTTTTAAAGTTCTCTTGAAAGGCAGAGGAAAGGAGTTTCAGAGAGCTGAGATGTTTGCTGCTTTTCTGGAGCAATTTCTGTGCATTTTAAGGGCTACTCATTGTTCATAGACATTTTAATTCTGAGCGGGTCGAAGTTAAGAGAAAACTAATCTTGGAATCTACTTTTTAATCTCCTCATTTCGTTTTATGGTAATATTTTGTAAATATAGATTTACTAAAAGTAGCCATAATCTCTTGTATTTTGTAGCAAGCTATGCTTCAAATCTGAAGTTAGCCCTTATGGTTTCACAGCACTGCTGTGCATCAGACTGGAAACTTTGCTGCTGTTCCTTTTTGGAGAGTAAAGTTGCTTAATGAATTGTACACAGATTTAAACAATGTATAAAAGTCCAAACTTTTTTAAAAATGGCAAATTTTAGTGTATATTAATGTTGTTTTGTAAATTCCAGAAACGTTTGTGTTGGAAAAGGTGAAGTGTTTTCAGTGTGAAGGATAAGATGTGTTACAGGTGAAGAGATGCACCTCTTCCAAAGAAAGGCAGAATGTTTCTGGGGGTTGTGGACAATTGCATCAGTAGGATAGCTGATGAAATGAGCTTTAACTACTGACCCTTTTAATTCCCATGACAAGGCTGGACTTGCAAAGGCCAGTACATGTGTAGTATTCTGGAAAATGCACAAAGTCTTGCAAAGAATACTCCCTTCACTGAGCAGCTGAATATCCTTTAACAGTCCTCTCCTGGATTGGCTTTGAGGTAGTCAATGTACCATTAATTGTCTCTGGTTATCCCTGCACAAGAAGCTTCATGGATGCTTGCAAGGCACTGGAGGCACTTCTGGGCTGCTGTAGACTGTATAGTCAGGTCCTCTGTCAGAAAGCTTTACTCTCTTAGACTTTTAAACTTTGTTTATTCTAAGAAAAACAGATAGCTTTTTAAACTCTTCATCTGCAAAAGGGAGCTTCTGAGCTCTGCAAATATTTCAAATTCAAGTTACCAGGCATCTGAGAGAGAAGCCTGAACAGAATGCAGTACTCACTAGAGGTAAGGCAGGCACTGAGTACAGCTTAGACTCATTTGTCTGAAGCTTTTCTCTGGTTAATACATGCTGCTTCTGGAGCCATGCTTTGTGCACTGTAAACACACTGCTTATGCTTATTTAAGCTGCCACAAAAGCTGGTTCTGTTGCTTGGTGGACCAAGCAGGTGAATGTGAGTGTTCTCAAGGGAAAAAAACCCCAACCAAATACTAAACCAGAGACTAGTTAAGTTTTGTCATATAATTGTACTCTATGTTTTACACCACACAATAGTGTGGAATGCTACTTTAAACTTATTGATCATATACCCACTTGAAACTGGTAGTAGAATTGCTTTCATGAAGAAGTTATACTTAGCCATCAATCATTCCTAATCTCTTTAAAATGGCATGTGCTTGATTTTCTTCTTTGCAAGAGTGTTTTCTCAGAGGTGATCAGACAATGAAAACAAAGTAATTAGAGCCTGAGATCTTAATATATTTTCTGTAAATTATTTACCATAGACCATGAATATTTAATTCTATCAAACTGCCCTTAATGTATTTAGTTGTAAATCTCTTGCAGCCAAACTCTTCTTTGCAAGTAAAAATAACAGTAATGGTGAGTAACCTGAATGACTGGAGCTGTTCTGTGGAGGTGACACAGATTTTTAACACTGGGTACTGATGTTACGTACATGTTGAAATACCATCTGTCACCTCCATTTCTGCTGAAATGCTTGCTAATTTAAAGCTTAAGAAAATTAGCTTCTTACAATTAAGCTTCACTTGCCCTTCTTGAAGAAGCATAGATTGGGGGGAACTGGGGCAGGAGGAAGCTACTGGCCCTCAGACCTCTCACAGGCCTTAGAGAAGTTCACATTCAGCAGCAGCTTTAAATAGTGCTGGCTAAGTCAAATGAAAACAGGAGTCTGTGGGGTTGTATTTTGTTCTGTTCCATGATGGGGCACTTAAAAATCAAGTGCATCCACTATTGAAACTGCCCTTTCAGCTCTGCTTCTTTACTGCACAAGTAATAGTCCATATTCCTTGTTTGGCAGAAACTTTGTATAAATGTTTAAATGTTGTGAATGAATTTTCATGGCATTTTCCTGTGTGTGTGGGAAGGAACTGAATTTCTTGTTTCATAACATTTCTGGTCTCTTTGTGCTGAAGTTCTGTCATGGCTATCTTTTGTAAAATGAAAAACAGCTTCCGTGTAATTTTTAAATAGAAAGCTTTAATACCTGAAGGAAGTGGAGAGAGAAGAATGCTTTTGATTTTGGGAGAGGAATTCCATGTAGCCAAAAAAACTGGCTTATGGCATTATAACAACTGTGACTGTGAAGTGGTGTTTTGGGATGGAGACAGGAGGTGAAACCATGACCTACTAGAAAACTTTGCAAAAAGATCTCATCACTCTTGTAGGCCACTGGAAATGTAAGTGACAGCATGACTGTTTTCAGCTGACACAGCTGCACTTTCTATTTTGTTATTTCCTGAGGGTTTTGAAAAACGAAGGCCATAGTTCTTCTCGAGGGCTTACAATTCCTCTCACATTTTCTTTCCTTAGCATGTCAGGAGGTCTGTACAGGCTCTCGGGACACCTCTCAGAAACAGCAGACTCCTGTAATTCCAGCTCAGCAGTTTTTTGGACAACTTGCAGCTGCATTCTTTGTACAGTACACACTATATGTGTGCCTATGTATGCTGATAAGTCATTAGAGGGATACAATTACGTGCTGCTTACTCCAGGATCCTACCACAGTGTGTATTTCGTTAATAGGGAGATGCGAATGCAAGCACCCATGCGGACGCTCGGTGTTTGTCTTCGAAGCCAGGTTGTCACACTGATCTAGGCTCCCGTGATTTTTTATTTCCTCTGTTGGGGATATTGTACCAGAATTGAGCTATCTTTGAAGAATTATTAGATATGTAAATGCTTTCTGACAGAAGAGTTGTTAGCTGCCACTGAATGCCTTTTAATGTACTATGTATATCCTGGTGGCACAGAGTGCTGAGACTCTCTTCTGGATCATTCCAAGTATTTTATACAGGAAAAAGTTGTGGTTCCAGTTAGATATAGTCTATTTTTTTCCCTTATGCTTTGTTACTGAAGTTTGTACACATAGTTTATTCTTTCTCTTGCAGCTTCAAATGCTGTGCATTAACAGACTAAGGCCTCCAGCATTTCTAGGTTCCCAGTCTTCAGGACTAAGCAGTCTGATTATTTTTCCTGAGCCTTTGTGTTTTATATGTGCACAGCTTGCTAAGTTGCTTGCTAATAATTCCCCAAACTGACTAGGGGCCCTATTTTCTCCCCTAATTACCACTACAGAGCATCAGTTTAATTATTCTATCAAGCCTTTAAGAAAGGACTTAAAACAACCATCAGCTCTATCCACATTTGTTGTCTCTTCACATCAAAGACACGTTTGCTGACAGACACTTAAAAAACATAGCATAATGATGTCAGATACAGGCATGTATGAAGTGACTGATAAGGAGCTAAGGAAAAGTGCTGGACTCTCTGTTCATCTGAAGTAGGTTATTGAGACACAGCAAATCATTGCTTGTTTGTGTTTATGTGAGGGGGAAGGAGGTTGTTGGTGCAACACTGACTCTCTTAAGCTTTTTGGAACAAATTTCCTTCAGGTGGATACTAAATCATGTTTGATTGTGCTTTGACTGGCTGTGTTTCATTTTTATGTTTGTAACTTCTTTGCACTAATATTTGCATTGTAAAAATATGAAGGAAGGTCACTGATAGTTAATTCCTTGGGCCTTTCCAAGCTCTGAATGACAATTAAGCACTGAACCTAATGAAAGAGAAACCACAGCAAATGGCTGTGGTTATAATAACCACAAGTTACACTTGTGTCCATCTTGACATTGGTAATACAATTTGTCCTTCACGCATTTAGGTCTCCACAGTTCTTGGTATCTGGCATGGAATACAATAAGTTCATCCCAGTCAGTAACAGGACATTGTTTAGTTGTACAAAATGGGACTGAACACCACAGAACTCGGCACAGGTTTGTCACAGGATGCAGCAGAGCTTGCAGAACTGAAGCTCTCATTTTCCAGGTAGGCTGCACAGTATCCCAGTGAATAGCTCAGTTGTTAACCATTTGAGGTTTTTACAGGGCTAGCAAGCCTTACCTGAGAGATCAAAGAAACTTCAGAAGATATTCCTAAGCAGGAAAAGTTACCTTAAGTCTTAAATAGGCAAAAAACTGACTGAGCCATAACACAGGAGTGTCCAGAAAAAAACTAGCAAAATATTGCTAGTTTTGCTTAAGGCAGATGCTGATATCAAAACAAATGAAACCATTTTCTTAGAGGAAAAAGTAATCAGAGCCAGTGCCAATGAAAAGAGACTATAAGGAAGTGAATGGTTTTCCACAGAAACTGTTTTGAGTATGTCTGTCTAGGTCCCACATTTATTAGTTAATCAGGATGCAATTGCTTTTAAATTAGGCTTTGATTTTTATGCTTTGCAACACAAAAACAAGATTCTTAACTTGAAAAAAAGATATTCAACCCACAAACAAGAAATGCCTCCTTTTGGATTCTTAAGAAATCTTTGGTGAGACCTAATAAGTAAAAATCGAAAATGTCCAATCTCTTTCCCATTTTTTTTTTTTAAATTAAGCCTTGTGATTTCAGGGGTAACAGTTTTGCATGTATCAAATACAGTCTGTGTGGAGCTATGGTGCAAGCTGACCATTGCCATGAAAAACAGTGGATCTTGTATTATAGAGAGACTTCAGACTGCAAGGGACAGTGCAGCCCCCTCTTTTCTACTTTTACTGCCAGCTTTTCTTATATCACTTTTCTTCTAGATATGTTATTTCCAGATATGTTTTTTTTCCAGATATGTTTGTGGTAAAACTAGAGCAGTTCCTACTATGAGCAGCTGCAGGGCACTGTTAGAACTCACGGTCCTGATAGCAGCTAAGGGCTTAGAGGTTGGTAGTCTTTGCCTAAGTTAATGTCCCAGACTCCAATGTATTTCCAGTTGGGAAAGTTCACTGCATTTTCATACAGTAATTCATTATCAGGGTTGCTAGAAGGATGTCATCTGGAAAGTCCAGAGGACCACTGATCTACAAGAGTATTTTGGTCGTGTGCTGTATTTAAAGTCATTAAAAGTCTTGAGGATTATTTGTGTAGTATTCTTCAGCTTCATGGGCAGGTGCTTGGAAACCTGTCCTGGAAATCTTCTCTTCCTACAGCTTCCAGCAGTGGAAACATCTTCTACCCCTTTCTTGTCCTACCTCTTCTAAATAGTGACAGGCAGCTGTAATATCTTCTAATAATTATTTCCTTGTGTTTCAAAATTATGCATTTTTTGTTTTATGAATACCTAGGACAACTACAGAATTCTCAATGCAGGTGGTCCAGAGCTCAGTCTCTTGTATTCTCTGGCTGTGCTTTGTTTGTGCAATGGTGAGGTTCCATTTGATTCACCCCATCCCCACTGTTAAATAGCATATCTTCATGTTTTAGGAACATTTGAGTTTTCAATCTGTTTTTTCTAGTACTTGCATATTAATAAGTCATTGAAAAACATTATGTAAATTTGATATCATGATGAATTTCTTATCAAATGAAATGGCCTTTAAGGGTAACTGTAGAAAGCTACTACCAGCTAGGGAAATGAAATTTGCTTATAGTTAACTTTTCTATTTTCTGTACAGGAATTTCAGAAATGCCACTAAAATGGTGGAGAGGAGGCATACCTTCCTGGGCTTTTGGAGGAGTTGCTTTGGTTTGGTTGTTTTGTTTTGTTTGGTGGTATGTTTGGTTTTCTTGCTTTAGTGGTGGGATTTCTTTGTTTGGTGCTGTGTGGTGTTTTTGGTGGGAGGGGTTTTTGTTGGTTTGGTATTTCTGCTAGATTAGCTCCCTGGTTTGGAATTGTGGGGTTAGAAATAAAACTAAAAAAATTCCCTGAGGATAGCTCTGGCTAAGGAATGTTACCTGTTAATGTTCTGAAGCCACTTGTTCTGGTGTTGTTGAAGCTACAAGTCACTGGCGCGCTAGGTGTGCTGGTTTGCAGCAGGCTCCTGTGGTGGCCATTCATAGACAGACACAGAGTGGAGTACACAGAGAATAGTTGACACCTTAAAGGTCCATTTTGTTTGCTCAAGTGAGGACATAAAGCTGCTCCTATCTCTGCATCATGTTGTGTATGCAGAAAGCGTTCTCTTTACCAGGCAATTGAGAGCAAGAAGAAGAGGCAGTGTCTTTCTATTTTTAAATTAGGAATGGACATCCCAAGACTGATTTAAAAATCTCAAGATCTCTCTCCTTTTTGTCATCTGAGATTGTTTTCTCTGCATTTATCAAAGTGAGCTGAGATAAAAACTGTAAAAGTGCAATTCTTTCCATCTCAGTACCTAGAGTTTCAAGATGACACTAAATATGGTCCAACATTGGAGAAACTCCATTTTTGGAACTTCTGGATTAGGTAGGTGGAACCTTAGGTAATGATGGATGTCTTAGGCTGGAATTTTCAGGGATCTTCATGAGTTAGAATTTAAAATCTTATGGATATTATATCTTTAAAATTCCCAGTTAGCTGTGGTAGCAACAGCATCTTGCACTACTTAGTTTTGAAAAAGGTGAGTTGGCCCTCAGACAGAAAAATTTGCACTGGAAGAGCTATTTCTGTCCCTGCTCAATGACAATGAACAAATAACTGAGCATTTCCATCATCAACAGTTCCTTTCCTTCTCTTTTCCACCCTCAGATTCCAGGGGTGGGTGGTGACAGCTTGAAGTGATTAGATATATTTTCAGATACCTATTCGTTTTGAATTTAAAAAAAAAAAAAGAACTTTTTCCATGCCACTACTAAATTATGATTTTTTTTTAAAGTGTTTCTGTAGATGCTTTGGTAAAGCTGCTATAGTTATTTACTTCTGTTATTCACTCCAGTTTAAAGCTTCTTCTGCAGTGTGTGTGTTCCTTTTTTTTTCTCATTAAATGAACTTCTGCAAGGTCCAGATTACTGCACAAGTATTAATGGAAAACAAATCTTCCCATGCATGGACAGTCACACCACAGGTGGTGAGTTTTATTGAAGATTGGATTTCACTTAGTACAGCAGGGCACAATATTCACAAATATTTCTGAATATTTGTGAATATTTCTTGCCAGAGCATTGGCAGGGAGGCAGCTGTAAAGGCAGGAGAAAGGATCAGACGTCACCCCACCCTTCACAGCCCACATACATACACATAACAACCAATTTACTGGGAGACTAATTCTTACTTCCTTATAAAATTCAAAGTTGCAGTGAACTTACCCAGCATTTTTTCCTGATTTATTGACCTCATGTTTATCCATTCACAAAGGAGATGCAGTGCTGTATGTGTTGCATAAGGAATTGAATTGCAGTGTGCATTTCTTGAAGAACTTCTGGTCCCAAAATGATTAAGTGAAACCTATGTATTATTTTTGAAGAATGAAAAAATCTAACCAAAAATAAAGTGCATCTTGACCCCATGAGAGGGCAGGGGGGAAAAATTACTATACCAGCTCATTCTCATTTGGTTCAACTGCCCCAGTGGAGGAAACATTTGCATTTCATACAGTGAATTCATATACCATTATTGTGCTGGGGTACAAGAGAATGAGAGTTACAGACTGTTTCTCCATCCTTTGTGTCCAAATTTACTTGGCCCCGCACAGCACAGAAAGCCTTTTACTGGCATGGCTATAATATTGTCAGGTTTTGTGGCTACATGAAAAGTTTGTACCTTAATTCTATCAACTTCCATAATTTGCTGTAGATAGTGACCAACTGTGTGTAGATTTGCTGTCCTGCATGCTCTTCCAGTGTCAGTTCCACGGGAAAGACATGGATCAGGAAACAGATTAAATGTGAGGTGATGAAACTGCTTTACTTCCAGCTGAACTAAAGATTAAGCAAAGGCAACATAGGCAGTGAGGTTTAAGACACAGATGCTACCTGAGAAGAGGTATGTTCCCAATACATTTTTGAGGTAAGTCAGTTAAGTCTTTGTACTTAACTGAACTGAGACATGATCTGGGGACTTTTCCAAGCTTTCAGTATGAGTCTGTGCTCCCTACATCACCCTCTAGATCTGATTCACAGATTACTGTGAGCATTATATGCCTTTCAAGAGCCCCAAAATGCCTCAGAAGGCAGAAAAGGAGGCCAAAACTGCATCCCACTGACAGCTTCAGGGAACCCTATGACTTATCATGTCTAAGACAGCTAATCTTTTTTAAAAAAACTTAAAAAATCTTCCTGGTATAGTTGTACTGGGGGAAAAAATAGCATGTAGAGCAAGCTTGGTTTATTTCCTTTTTATCAAGCATTCATTTTGAAGGGTAAGTCATCTCATTAGTGGGAGCCCATCTGTTCCCATTTCTTGCAAGGTAGTCTGATTTGTGTGTGTTGTGTGCATGCACAAAGGTTTTCAGTTTTAGTCTAGTGTTAATTCCCATTTGACTTAGGCAGGAGGGAAAAAGGTAATGCTTCAGGTAGAGAAAAGTAAGTTGCATGCACTCAAAAACTTATCTGAAATGGCCTAACTTCTTCCCCTCACATAACAGCCATCTTTGGATAATGAGAAATTTACTCAATTAAGTTAAAGAAATGATGGTTCTTATTGATTGCACCTGAGCCCTGATGTGAAGCAAAGCAAGATTTGTTTGTCACGTACTTATATATCACAGTTTTTCATCCTATTTTCCAGTTGTGCCCTGCTTAGTATGGAGTGACATCCTCCACACAGAGTGTTTCAGAGAACTATTTGTTCTGCTGTCTTGCAGCATTTCCATCCAGAAAAGTCTTGTTACAGGACCTGTTGTGGCAGTGTCCATTTTTATTGCAGTGGAAAGATCCTTCTGAGATTCTGAGGGAGAACGTGTTCATTTCTCATTCTTCCCACTTCTTTCTGAGAAACAGGAAGAATGATACAGCAATAGGATTTCTGTTTTCTGACTTCTGTTTTATTACTTAGACATTTCAGAGTTGATGTGAGCTATGATTTGAGAATTCCCAGGAGCAAGACTGCAGCATTTTCCCCTTTACCACCTGCATTTCTCAAAGTGCCACAGACTTTTATTACAGCCCTATTGGAAATCTCTGGAGTGCCATTCACTCAGAAGAGATTAATGGTGTTTTCAATCCCGTGGTCTTAAGAAAGTATAAAAGGTCTCATTTTGGTGCATATTATAAAAAGCTGATCATGTTATTAAGATGCAAATGAATCTATTTAATGGCAAACCTTTAATGCCGATAAACAGCCTACTCCCATTTCTTACAGATGTGTTATCTTTTTTATTAAAACCCCTTTGCTCTCTCATACATTAAACTTTGAGTTTCTAAGGTCAGATCAAGGATGTTCATTGATATTACTGTGCTTGGAAGAGAAAGAAAAAAAGTATGAGATACATGGGACCTACTTCTATAAAAAATGAAGCTCTCTTCTGTGTCTCCTTTGTGTTTCAAATGAAAATGATGGCTGTCAGTTCTGTTCTAGCTGATACATGTTCATATTGTGTAATCCTGTTTCCAGCAGCTCTGCAGTGGGTTACAGTCAACTTTCTTGAATATTTTATCTGCAGTTACATGTGCTGGAAGCTATAACTATTTTTTTTTTTTAAATAGAAGCTGTAAAATTTATGTTTAGGGGACATCTTTTAAGTGCAGTAGACATGGATACACCACAGCAAAAATAGCTAGGAATTAGGCAATGGCTGAGGCTTTGTCCAGCAGTAACAAGCAGCTTTGAATGCTTCAGTCCTGGAGCACTTTGAGCCCTAAGTCCAGGGACTCAATTTTCAGAGTGTTGATTCACCTTGTCAGAAAACAGGGCCTTTGCTGTTCTTTACCACCCAGGTAGTGTTCCAGAAATTAACTTTTAAGAAACAAGATTAATGCACTCAGTAGAGATTTGGTAGAGATTTTTCTGCTCTGGAGAGATTGGCAGTCTCTTTGAAACACATCAGATTTGAGTGCAATTTTTTCCTCTAGGAAAAATGTAACAGTGGCAGTATTACATGTGATGAAGTCATTACTTATGGAGGAGAAATATCACTATTGCAACAAATTGAAATCTTTGTGCTGAGGGTTCCCATTCAAGGAAAATGCATGAGCCTATCAGTATCTCATTTCACCTTGACTAGTGGGAAGTACAACCTCCACAGATGGGAAAATCCCAAAGAACTGTAGGAGTGTAGTGTTATAAGGAAGGAGGAGTAGGAGGAGAGTGGAAATGGAAGGGGGTGTTAAGTGTATGATGCAAATGGATGCTGACTGCACATGACAATAAAAAGAATTTAGTTTTCCATTAAATTTTAAAGGGTTTTTGGTCTTTCCCTTCCTGCCTTCTCTTTCATGGTGTGCATTGATCAGTTGCCTTTGAGATAACTGATTTCTGGCAAACCAGTTTAGCTTTTGTGTTGAATGAAAAGAAATTTGAGTAGATAGATGCATATGGCTAGAAAAGGAAAGAAATTGTGGATTTTGTGATGGTAGAAGCAGAAAACAAATGGATCTGTGCCTCTCAGAAGAACAGAGAGGGGCAGGTGTGATAGTGGCATACCTGGATCAGTAACTACTCCAAATGTGGCTAAGATGGCAAAGGGGAAGAGCTATTTTTGTGTTAAAATGTGTTGAGGCTTCCTAGTGTTGAATTCTTGTAGGCTCATGCCGATTTATTAAATGATGTAGATTTGCCAGCTTGAGCTCATAGCTTCAATTCCACTAATGAAATTTAATTTTTCAGTGTATGACTTCAAATTGGCAGGTTTATAACCTGCATGGTATTGGCACTCAGGGCAAGAGCCAGATGTTGCTGAGGCAGGTGTCACAAACGATTCTGTAAATCAAATCCTGGTAGTTAGGGACCTGTTTCTAGTCCAGCTTTCACTGAATTGAGGCACATTTATGTGAAGTGCAATGAAGGTTATGGTTGCCTAAATATTCTTGCAATGACTCCTAATGTTTCTGCCTTTTTGGGAACCTTTAATGTTTGTTATGAAACACTTCAGGTTATTTCAATGGGGGTTTTGTCTTTTTTTCTTAGGGCTTTTAGTAAGGCATATCCTAATATCATCCAATCCAGTTACTCCAGAGTAACTCAGGGCCAGGGCAGTAACTCTCCCAGTATTTTGTGAATTGTTAATGCCAAGAGAGATGAGGCCAGGTGTGGGTACAAAGTTGGCCAGAGTCACTTAAACAAAGCATAGCAGCCCCTGGAGTGGGATGCCAAGTGGAGTGTCTGTGGAAGTGCCTTGACAGTCCCAGGCAACTTTTATTGAGCTCTGCCACACTTGGATCAGGTCTTAAAGGCACAGATGAGCTGGGGAAGTAGAAGAACACTCATGTAAAGAGTAGATGTGGTGTTAAGCAGAGGAAGTGTGCATTTGGTAACTAGAGTTAGAAGCAGATCTCAGTACATGGAACCACCTCTGAGGATGGCAGCTCTGTGCAAAAGATTACAGGGATCTCTTGGGGATCTTCTGTCAGATTTTTGCCTTGAATTACGTGTGGCTTCTTTACCTTCGCTCCCTCTTCCCTCAATAACCAAAGACAAAAACAAAAAAAAGCATGCAAGTAAACAATTTTGGGAGAACGCTAAGCAAAAACCTACAAGATGGAGTCTAATAAGTAATTATTTAAAGATAGGATCATTTAGTGAGACTAAACAATTATCTGAACGAGCTATGGCACAGGTTATTGAAAGATCACAAGAATCTCAAGCTAGATTTAGAAGTTTGGTTCTTTTAGGGCCTAGAACAATTCACAGCTGTGAGGAAGGACTGGTGAAGCGTAAAGGGGTATATTCTGCTTATGGTTTTTGTCTGTTTCCTTTCCCTTGGGCTAATCAAGCTCAGAAGTGAATTATACGGAAGATTTGGAAATAAAGCCATGAATTGTTATGGAAATTATTTGTTCAGCTACACTGCAATAATTAAAAATTAAAAATATTATTTTTTTCTTATTCTTTTTCTTTTTTTTTTTTTTTCAGTATCTTGAAAGGAATTTTTCCTATTTCAAAGCTACCTGACAAGTTTGAATGTAATGCTAACTTACATTGTGAAAATTGTAGGGATTGTAAAAGAGTTACCTGCAGCATGCCAAAGTTAGGCACTTGCTTGACACCTAAACCTTATCTACCTTTTAATTGCTTCATTAACCTGAATGAAGCATTTATAACCTAAATAGTTCACACAGGTTCTTAGGCTCTTTGAAATGCCTTCTGGAAGAACTTTTATTTCTTTACCTCAGGCTCTTAGCTGGGCAAACACACGTGCCCCTTCAGGAAACAAAACCTTTAGTTCCCTTTATTTTAAACATAGCAGAAGCATGCACAATTATTTTAGGAGAATATGAATCTGATTAACTGTTGTGAGTTTGAGGAATGCTGACAGTTTGGGATAGGCAAAATTGTCCATGATTTCACAATAAGGGGAAAATGGTTACAAATCTAGTGGTTCTCCAGACAATTTATAGAATATAGACTAATCTAGCCCTCAGTTCCAATGAAATCACAGTCCACTTGAGATTGCTCTCACATCTTCTTATTAGAAGTACTTTTAAGAGGGAGCATTACATCAATGATAATTGCTTGTCATTGTTCAGGAAATGCTAAGCTGCAACAACAGACCATGAACTCATGAGTATTCTGCACTCAGAACACTTGTAAGATAGTCCTGTGGGCCACATTTTAAAATTTGACTTCAGTTATTATTTAACATCATCTTACATTTTGTAGGAGCGCTTGACAAAGCATAATAATAACAACAACAATAATTTACTATTTTCAGTCTTGTGTCTGGCTATTACTCTTTGTTGTATTTTGCATCAGGTTCATATATTACACAGAGTATTTAATCACTTGTTTGCTAATATTCATTTAGTGAATGATGGATCAAGATAACTCAAGTGGAACTGGCTGTTTTGCTTTGATTTTTAGAGCTCACTATTGGCAGCAATAAATGCCCTTCTACTGTATTATGTTAAATCTTATGTTTCAAGGGAACAAAAGGAAGTGAACAAAATAAAATCTGTCTTAAACCAAAAGCCAGCATAAATCAATACAGGCCAGGTTCTTTCACTTGTTACCTGACAACTGATATACAGCAGACCCAATGGGTGCTATCTTCATCATGGCCTACATCTAGTAGTGACATGGACAGAAGAGGATGCTCATTATTGCACTTAATGGCAAAGGAATCAATGCAGCATGTACTTCCTATGCAGGAAAGGTGGTATAGAGCTTAAGGTCCTGTAGAGCCTCTTCCCAAACGCAGAGTCAGGAGCACTGCTCTCTGTAGGGAAAGACATGTTGGGTCTGCAATATTTCACTGCAGATCAGCAACAGATCAGCTCTGGGAAACAGTGCTTCTCCAGCAGTCAGAATGGCACTGGGATGCCCCAAAGGCAGACTTAGAAGAAAACTGGCAGGGTTCAAATGAATGTACTTTTTTTACATATATGGATGTTTGAACATATGCCTTTGTTAGTCCCCCATATACCCTGGAGCCATCAAAATTTGGCATCTTTCCCACAGAATGAGTATGTTCTCTCTATAAAATGCATAATGTCCTGTCTCAGAGATTATCATCATTTGCACACAAACACAAGTGAAGGGAGAAGCGTGTGAATGCAGACACAGTGTAGAATGTAGAGGCACAGCCTGTGTTTCCTACAATTGCTGAGGGATTTATATTGGGTGAGTAATGTAGAAACCTGGATGCCAGGCTCTGAATACTGTATCTAGGGAAGATTTGAAATAGCAACAGACATTAACATAATCACTGTACTAGACAGGCATATTAGTTCACTGAACTTCTATCTTCATTAAGTTGTAGTTCATTACTTACGCTTCTGACATGGAAGTGTGGATGTAGGCAGCCTGCTTTTGCTAAGTGTTTTTGTGTATTAATTTTTGCCAAATAACTGCTAGTATTTTTAAATGTTTATTTAAAAAGTAATTCATGTCTTTTTCAGGCTTGTTCAAATGAGTCAGCTCAGACATTCTAGAGCTGCTCCCAAATTATTTCAATTGTCCACGATTGAGTATGAGTAATAAAAAGTAAGTCAGAAACTGAAAAATTTGTAGGGAACAAAAATATAGAAAGCCTGATCAGGGTGCTGGTAATTTATCTGGAATTCTGTGCAACTTCTGCTTGTTTTAATGAATTGATCCTTATCTCTTTTGATATGAGGGTCTGAGAAAATCAAAGACCAAATGTGTATGTAATGATTTTACAGCACATAGCAATAAAATGAGATTCAAGCTACATTCCCAAGATTCTGGAAAAACACAGTGAATGCTTTAAAAGCAGCTTGGCTGAACATTATAGCATATGAGCTGCCTTTTAAAACAATGGTATATGAAATGTGCCTTAGGGGGTCTGTTTTGAGTTGTTCCTTATATTGCAGGAGGAAAACAAATGTCATAGAAACTGCTGGGGTTTATTTTGCAGGACTGGGATAAGAGGTACCATACAGAATTTCAGCTGTTGCAGTCCTGGAAAACTCAATGACTGTCTTTCTGGTTTAGGGTTTGATTTAGTGTTTGTTTCTGAGATGTCTAGGATAGAATATATGAATTATGCAGGAGACAACCCCATTTAATACTATAAAATGCAGTTTCCCCATTTAAATTTGCACATAAAGTTCTTCCGTTGTCTCAATGGAGACTGCAGTCTGCTTATGCTTATGTTTCTGGATGTGCTTATGTTTCTGGAAGTCAGAAGGAGAAACAAGAAATATTCTTTCCTGTTTATCTAAGCTATGGCCTTTATGCTGATAAAGATCAGGGAAGAGCCTGCAATACACTGAATTGCTTTCTTCCACTAGTCTCTTTAGAATCTTACTTGCAACTAACCAATATAAGGTTTAAAACAGTTTTTATACCTTGGGTTTACTGTGTTTTCAACAACTGGTGAAACTTAAAAATAATTTGGATAGACTGAGCATCCCTAATATTCCAGGTGTATTTTAATAGCTCAGCGAGGATATCTATCAGGTCATCTCTGGTTTTACCTGTCAGACTTGTAGCTTTCTCTGCCATCTCTAAATTAAAAAAACAACAACCTTTTTGGAAGAAAGAGACACAGATTTACTAAAGGTATAGAATAGGAGGTGGCAAGAACTGTGGGAGTATCAGCATGCAGAAGAGTAGGTCTCTTGTAGATAAAAAAAGCACCGACCATATGGGGCAGTTGTTTTCTTCAGTGAAAATACAGTGAAAATACACTTCTACTGTTTTTCATTGTGAGAATTCACTGATATTGTTGCATTTACCAGCTTCTCTTTGACAACCCATAGAAACAGCTCCAAGATTGATGATTTTCATCATCTGAGTCTGCTTCGTTGGCATATCATAACTGTGTGCTTCACTCCATGTGGTGCTGCTTTAGATATCCAACACAACACAAACTCAAGTCTCATGCTACTTTTTGTGTTTGCTTGAAGATATGAGGTTGTTTTAACACCATGACTCCTGCATATAATTCTTCATGTTGTCATTAGGGTTTTTTTTTCTTTAAATTTTTTGCCTTTACGTATTTCAGCTTTTTGAGTTCATATTTTTAAGTTTTATTTCACACTTTAAAAGGAAAAGCCTTTTTTAGCCTGTTTTATTAAGGAAATGAGCCATATGTTACTTATTGTCTATCTGTACCTGTTTTTCCTAATAATTTGGGTGCATGAGTCAATTTCAACCCAATATGAGAAAGGAAATTGTGAAGTAATAAAAATATAGTGAAAATAGCTTTCTGAAAAGAATAGATTTTTTCCTTCAGTGTGAGGAACATCTTTGTGGTGATCTGACACTTAGTTGGACACCAGCAGATACATATGGGATCTTGGGGATTTAAATGGAGGTCTAAATCCACAAGAGGACAATTTTCATTGATGCTTCTGAAAACCAAAATAAAATCTTCCATAATGTTATTTATTTATTTATTTATTTATTTATTTATTGGATTTCAGGTGAAAGCTTAATATGGCTGCCATCACAGACCAAAAATCACTGCTGACATTTATAATGTAAATATTGAGAGCAGTTGACACAAACGACTCCACAGTAGAAAGTGCACGCAAAGGCTGGACATTCCATTGATGTCCCACTGGAATTCCTGGCATTTACCATACACCCTGTCTATGAGCTCAATTTCATGAACCTCCAGGTCCGATGGATGCAAGTTTTCAGCAAAAGAGGAGATGAATAGGAAATCTCAGGAGACACAATTGTGACTGTAAATCCTTTGTGTGGGAAGTGAAGGAGTTGGGAGATATCCTGAAGTGGCGGCTGTCAGGAGACATAAGGTCAACACAATGAGGATTAAAGGGGAATACCAAAGTTATTAAATGCTGACATAGGATAATGGTCTCCCACTGGCATATCAATGTGGAGATATTTGTGGGTAATTAATGTCAAAGCCAGGCAGAGATGTTTGTGTTTGAAGGAGATATCGATCCCCTGGCACAGTACCAGCATTTAATGACTCTATTTCCCTTTTACCAATTGATTGGAGCACTATCAATTATTTTATCTGATGGATGTTGGTGCCGAAGAGTGGCAGTTGCTATAACATTATTGAGTTGCTTAATATAACATTGATCCCTCCAGTTGGTTTATACTTCCTTTAGATCATAGCCAACCATGGAGTGGTTATATATGGTTAAATATGCAATTTTTATTTTGTGAAGATTAAAGTAATAACTGTAGGAAAAAAGTATAGGTATCTGAACACTTGATGGCAGGAAACGCTTGTGCTTCTAGAACTTCCTCATATTTGCTTCTGTTTCTATGCAGAGGGACATAAAAAATGAAATTTTACCCTTGCATTTGGTGCAACACAGAGGAAAGTGTGGATTCCCTTAGGAAAAGCAGAGTCCAGCCTAAGTTGAATTCGTAGAAAATTTTCGACATAGGGTCATGGGAGTCCAACACCACTGTAAATCTGAGCTGCTAAAGTGATTGATGAGAACTCTTACAGATATAACAGTAAGCCTGAGCAACACTGGATAAAGTAAAGTCTAGGAGAACTGACCTGTCAGCCACTCTGCTTGGATGGTGAGGTACAAGTTGAACACTATTTAGATTTCAAAGATGTGTCCTCCTGAGTTCATCAGGAGATGGATGGGCTTTTAAGGAGATGTGAAATGCATCAGTCCTTTTTATGTGAGAAGAACACCTTCTGGGAATGAGATCTAGAGAGCAGTTCTCTCACTTAGATGTTTATGACAGATCCTGAATATACAGAGATTTGGAGGGGAGTGTTGTGGGCTTTCTTCTATTTGTTTGTATTCAGGGGGTTGTATGTTTGTTTATTGTATGGTAGGGGTACTTTTGGAAGGCTTCTAGGCCAAGTCAACCTGTAATTAATAAGGTCTTCACACAACTCAATCTTATGGCTACATATTGGCAGATTATCAGCTTTTGTATTGTTATCTTTTTCTCAGACACAGGCTAGGTCAGTCACTCACAGTGGCCAGAGACTCTCCCATCCTTTCTTCCATCACTGAGCCTGCTGGGCTCTTTCTAATGCTCCTCCCTCCTGTGTTGTTAAAAAAACCCAACACCACCAAAAAGAAAAACCTGAAGAAAAAGAGAAAACGAGCAAAAGCAACAGTGACTTGATTAGTATTAAGCAGATCATATCTATGTTACATGGATTAACAGAAAGTGTGAAGTGATTTATGCTCAGGAAAATCTGCTTTGCTTCCCCTCACCCCCAAAATGATCCAAAAAGTTGTGAAAATGTTTGAGAAAAGAAAAATTAGATCAACACTCTTTTATATAAAATAGGAAAAAAACATCATGGAAAATTATAAAGTAAAATACCAGTTCTACAGAGATCACAGCATGGGATGTTCTCAAAAGTTATTCTTTAATCTTCTTTCATGTGTTAACTAAGATACTACTTACTGAGTCTCTATATAATTTCACCCTTTTCCTGCAGATCAGATCATGGAACTTCCCATGTATCAGTTTTAGCAAAAGTTTTTCCTCCATATGAATAACTGAATCCTGAATCTAAGCCTGTATAATTTCACTTGGATTGCTACCAATTAGTCCTACACACTTAAGAAAGACCTCCAAAAGTACTATAATAAATGCAGGGCTCAAAATATATCCAACTGTTGTCTGAGCAAGAGTGCTTCATCTTCTTCAGACTTTATAACAGACTTAATCAAAACTGAATATGCAGGGGGGAAAAGCCAGCCCATAAAGCAATGTGCTAACGCTGTTCTTCAAGCACTGTTGCCAAAGACTTCCTGACACTTGTCTGTTTCAATATATGTACAATAACAAAGTTTTTATGTGAACAGTCTCTTTGACTTTAGATACTTGCTCTTCAAATTAATTAGAAGACATTCCAATGGGAATGTTTGCAAGATATACTCTGTCTTGAGATAGATTAATGCTTACAGAACAGAAGTGTTTCTCACATTCTGTTTTCCTTGCTTTATCATTAGAATGTTTTGTTTTGATGTTTCAGGTCCCTGACCACAAGTGCCTACACATACCATGTGATGTTTCTCCTTTTTAACTGTGTCAAGAGATGCTCTACCTTTTTCTGTGAATACTTCTGTTGTGCCTGCTAGTAGAACAGTATAATTTTTATTTTTTTTATTTTTCTATCTCTTAAGCAGGAGTGTTTGAGTCATAAGAACAGCTTGTATCCAGTAAATACACAAATAACTATTTTCTAAAGTGGAGGAAGAAAGTTTAAAAAGTAAAAGCGACCAAACACACACACATATCACCTCCCTCTGACTGCTTCCTTTATCCACCCCCATTGAATTCCCATCACAAAATCTGTGCTCAGGACTCTCTGGGTTTCTTTTTGTTCCTGTTTAATCTTGTGTTTATTAGTAGTGGGCTAAGCCCAAGTACTCTCACGTGACTTAGACAACACTTGGGCTACTTTAATAAAAAGCCACCCCTCCTATGTGCCAATGCTGCTGCACTTTTGAACCAGACCAACCTCTGTGTATGTAGGATTTAATGGAGTTTGACCTGCACGTAACTGAGACTTTCTGTTTTGGCTGTGATAGCAGCTGACTCTCACAAGTGTTACCTGTTACCCACTGCTGCTTTCAGGGCACTTGCAGAATTGCTGGTACCACTGCTCATGTGATTCAGGAGCCTGTGGGCTCTTCTGAACTTGGCTTTAGATGATGCTCATGCTAAAATAGAATTGCTTTAATTCTATCTTAATCTCTCTTTTGGGAGAGATTACAGCCCAAGCACTGAGGCTTGGGATCAGGGTCAGGAGCCCTGCCAGCAGGTTCCTCCTGTGGAAATAGGCAGAGTGCAATGGAGATCCAGTGTCTAGAGGTACTGATGATGAGGCCTGATTTGTTGTGAAAATAAATCACTGAAAATTTTCATGGTTTTACCTATGTCTTTGGTATTATAAATAGATTAATACTGCTGTCTTTGAGGAGTAGATATTATAATTGCATTTTGCATCCCTTCTTCAATTTCATTAAATCTCATTGAAAGGAAGCTGCCATTATCTGGCAGGAAGTTTGTGTTCTGTGGAGTCCTTGCAGTTGGTTTTAAATTGTGTGACCTGTATAGCTTTTCTTGGGAGATTTCTTTCCACCCATGAGCTTTTTAAGTCCTTTGAGAGCTTAGTGTTCATTTCTAGACATCCTGATAGGATTACTAAAGTAAATATTTATCTTTGGAACAATATTTGGTGATGTGCTTTTATTTGAAATTAGGAAAAATGGAAGAAAGATCATCCACAACTATGTCTCCATCTCTCTCTGAAGGAATTCTAGCTCTTCTCAGTCAAGTCCAGGAAGGGCTCATTCCAAGATTGTGACAGCCATTTACTTTTATAGTATTATGCACATGTATAATGCCATTCTTATGTTATTCTGAAAGAGACAAAGTTTGTTAAGAGAAGTAATTTTTTTTTAGGCTATTGGATACAATGGGGGGAAAGATTTTACAAAATAATACAACAAGCTTTTAGCAAAAAGCTTGCTGCATTTCTCTGATTGTATCAGAAACAGAAAGGAAATGCTCCCAAGTGTGGAAGCTCTTCCTTAACCCTGGAAGTTGGTTGCTTATCTTTGACAAACACCAGTTGGTCTAGGACAATTGCCCCACTGCTCTTGCTCTGCATATCAGACATCTGGCAGCTCTGTTACTGCAGGCTGGGAGATCAATACTTGGAGAGATCAATAATGAGAGAGAAGGGCACACAGACATAGACACACCCACCTGCAGTGCTGCATCAGCTCTGGGGGACCAGCACAGGAAGGACATGGACCTACTGGAGCAAGTCCAGAGGAGACCACCAGGACAGTTGGAACACCTCTTCTGTGAGGAAAGACTAAGAGAGTTGGGATTGTTCAGCCTGGAAAAGAGAAGGCTTCAGGGTGACCTAATTGCAGCCTTCCCACACCTGAAGGGAACCTACAAGAAAGATGGAAAGGAACTATTTACAAGGGGGAACAGATTCAAACTGAAAGACAGTAGGTTAAATTAGATACTCATTTACCGTGAGGGTGATGAGGCACTGGCACAAGTTGCCCAGAGAATCTGTGGATGCCTCATCCCTGAAAGTGTTCAAGGCCCAGTTTGATGGGGCTCAAAGCAGCCTGGTCTAGTGAAATATATCCCTGCCTTTGTCAGGGGATTGGAACTAGATAATTTTCAAATTCCCTTCCAAACCAAACAATTATATGCTCGGATTATTTTGATGAAGCCCAACTCATTATTATTAGCAAAGTTCATCAAATTGCAGGCAACTTCTCCCCATGAGTCATGCAAAATGGGAACCAGAACCATTTATAATAGAAAAAATGTCTCAGAAGATGCTCCAAAAAAATAAACTTCTCTTGTGATATAAATAGTCCTTTTTTATTTCTACCATATACCTATCATAGCTAAAATACTTCTCATTGAGATATACAATGAAATAAGGAGATTTATTACATAAGCATGCATTGGACTACTCTGCTTAGTTCTGTCATTAGAACAGAGTTTATCTCATGGCTTCTCTGGACATGTTCATATTAAGCAGGTGTTTTTTTACGCTCTGTTAAAAAGCAGTTTTCCTATTTCTGTCTTTTTTTTTACAAATAGTGAAATTCGTGTAACTCCTAGCTTAGTTTGGAAAGAGTTTTAGGGCAACTGGAGACCTATAATGACCCTCAGTAGCAATGTTGTTCGGCGTTCAGTGTTGTTCAGGTTTGTAGGCAATGAACAATATATTCAGAGCACAACTAAAGAATCTTTTTTGTAGCAGATTCAGCACTAGATGTGGCAGCACCATCATTGTGGGGTGCATGGCTGGGGTTAACATTTCCCTGCATTTATGTAATTTAGAGATTTACTAAAAAATAATGCATCGACTTTCAGATACTGGTGTTTAAATGAGGGGTGACTATTAAGACACTCTGTGATAATTTATCAGAGAGATAATCTCTTTAACAGAAAAATATCAGACAACTATTCAGCAATAGTAAGAAATCTATTTAATAATAAGAACTATTGTGGCTCATTTCTGTCTTCCTGTTCTTTTATTATCAGTGGAAGTCTAGGGTGGAGCTGACTTTTACACCATCTTTCTGGAGTGTTGGAGAGCTGATCTGTTAGAATAGCTGAGTGTTCCATCTATCATAAAGCCAAGACCTGATTGAATGATGAGTGCCCAGGACAAAGTTTTTTCTGAGATACTGGTAGAGATACCATGAGAAGTGATACGTATTAGACCATCTGAACAATCACTCTCAGAGGAAGAAAGGAAACATTAGCCCTATTCTATACTCCAGGGAATGGCATTGTGGTGCATGATTCTTATCTTAGTGAGAAAAACTCAAATAATTTCAGTCCCAGTTGATATATTCTGGTCCACATCTGATAAGCAAAACCTACTGTAGACAATGCTATTTTTGGTCCACTTCTACACTGCAGAGGAGGTGTGAGCTTTGTTGCCAAAGGTTAGAGGTTATTGTAATGTTTACTTGAAATTCCAGCCACTTCAACTGAAAGCACAAAGTTAGAAAATCTTAACATACTGACACTTTGAAAGATGATGATGTGAGAAAAGTACTTGAAACTGAGAAAGGAGAAAAAGTAACAATAGAATATTTGTAATAGTTATGAAACTGTCAGAAACAGTGTATGAGTGCAGGGCAGATTACTTAGTTTATTTTCCATTTTTGTACATTTAATAGTGCACACAATAATTGTTCCTTAAGATGGCAATGTCATAATGATTGTTGAAATGTTCTGAATTGTCCCTGAGTTCCCTAATTCTTACTGTGACTGATGATGTAACACCCTCACTAGTGCAGTTTAGTTTCCAGTAAAGTATTACAAAGTTTGATAAAAATGATTTCTGGCATTGTGCAGGATGAGTAACTTCTTTTTCTTGAAAGAGATTTTTTTGTGTATGCCTTTTATGGTCAGTACATTTTCTTTCTGTAGATTCAGTAAATCAGCATTAGTCAAATTAGGGTAGAGCAAATGAATGCAGCAGTTCCATAAGACTCAGACACTGAGGGGTAGCTGGCCTGGCTTTAATGATAAATGCAGAAAACAGCACTACTGCAGAAGTGAAAATGAGGGGTTAGAACTGGATCACTGCAGGTAGACACAACATACATTCCCATTCATGGATTTATTGAACTACATCTTTACATTAATCACTGTTCTCTTCATGCATGAGAGGGTTCAAAATCTTTTCATTTCCTGTCTAAATATATTCAGAAATAGTTTAAATCTTTGTGCCAGATTTGTTCTTTATTTAACAAATATTCTTTTTCTGTTTCTCTCCTCTCTTCCATGTATTTATATTATTTAATTTCAGCCTTCACTGTGCCAAACTAAACCAACATAGACATTTCAGTCTGTTTCAATACCATTCTCCACTTGCTGACCATTTTAGGAGCCATTCCTTCTGTGTTCTCATTTAAGTCCCTATATCTTGTGTATGGCTGTCCAGAATTGCAGGTGTTAGTCCAGTTTGTGTATAACAAGTGCCCTGTATCACATTATTTTTGTACTTCACTACCCATGCTAGAAATTTCTCACTGGTAGTGTTTTAGGATTACTGTTGCTTTTCTTAGGGCTTTTGTCATAATGACAGCTCTGTATACAAACTCTATTTTTTTTCTACTCTTTTTTTTTTTTTTTTTTTTGACAATTTTTGAAAATTGGTGCATGTCAGATTAGAGCAGAAATCCTTTTTATTAACCAAAAACTTTTCAGTGCCATACCATTCTGATTTCTTGGGGCCTCAAAGTCTTTCCTTTATGACAGTCTGACCTTTTCTTATGATACCATGAGCAATACCACCAGTTTTGGGCTCCAGCAAATTTTCTAGACTTACTCTTAGATTTTTGTACCAAAGTCATTAACAAGAAGTCTAGAGCCTGAGACTGACTTTTGAGAAATTCTAGAAGTACTGCCCTTAACTTGATACCTCCCCTTTCCTTTTTGTCATTTCCATACGTGGTCTGCACCTCACCTACCACAATGATTCTTGTCTCAAATCCTATTTTGTCCATATGAATTACTGATTTTCTGCCTGGCACACAGAGTTATATCAAAATATTTTTCTAAAGTCAGATGCAGGAGAGCTAAATTGTCTGCTGTGCTGATAAAGCCTGTCACATTTCACCCATGAGAAACAAGAGTTATTGTCAAAGATTAGATGAATCAGACTTGATCCCTTCCTGGTAAGCCTGTGCAATATTTATTCCAGTTTCTATTCACCTCAATATGTTTTTACTTACTTTCAAATTTTGATCTGAAGCTGTGCTTGCTATTGAGATCAGCTATGACAATAACTAATTTCACCTTTCCCTCCTCTCTTTGTTAAGTATAAGCCTTGTGTTTGCTTTTTTATTTCTCTTGCATGACAAAGTCATTAAAAATCTGCTTTGCTTGCAAGGCCTGTAGGTCAGAGAGAATGGATTTCATGAGACAAAGGGTGTTTTATGGTGAAGGAAAGGGCATGATTTAAGAAAGAGGATGTTTTATATAAATCAGACTCTCTTGCAAATGATATAGCAGTAAGTTTGGCACATAATTGGGGTACCTTCATGTGGGTAGCTGTGAAAACTGAAGTTTCTGTGGGAGCTGAAGCCTTTATGAGGATGTCAAGGAGCTGTGGCCATTTGCAAGTGTGAACACCAAACTGGGGGGCTGAAGTCTCGGTGTGACAGGAGCAAGGTCCTCTGCTGGCCATTCTCTGGGCCCAGGGGAGACCAGGACAGGCACCACATCAGGGCTATGGCACAGAAATGTGTCACCCCTGGATGGCTTTATGTCCCCAGTGAAACCCCTCCTCTGCTGGTGTGGGCATCAGCTGGAGCACAGCCTCAGCTGGAATGACATTTGTGCTGAAAAAACCCACTGATAGCTTGGACTCACATCTTAAAAACCTTAACTGTGCTGATTTTACTTTCAAAGAAATTTCCCTCATGGCATTAGGAATGAGAAGAAAAACAAGGAGACTGTAAGTTTTAGCTTCCTGTTAAATCTACTAGGGAAAAGTGGAAACCCTTGCATCTCATTGTTTGAGGAGGTGTTGACCTCTGAAATATAAATAGGTAGCACAAAAAGAAATCAGCCTATTTTGAAATGGTTCCAGTATAAGCTGGAACTCATCTACTCTAAAATGGGAGTGGGATTGGTGCTAATGCTATGGAAGAGAAGAGAAGAGAAGAGAAGAGAAGAGAAGAGAAGAGAAGAGAAGAGAAGAGAAGAGAAGAGAAGAGAAGAGAAGAGAAGAGAAGAGAAGAGAAGAGAAGAGAAGAGAAGAGAAGAGAAGAGAAGAGAAGAGAAGAGAAGAGAAGAGAAGAGAAGAGAAGAGAAGAGAAGAGAAGAAGAGAGAAGATGTGCTCTGACTCTGTGACAGACAGATAAATATAGATACATGGAGCAGTTTGACTTCAAGTTTTCTCCAGCAGGAGCAGAAATATTTGCAATGACTAGGTTATAGCTCTCCAGGCACAACAACGTGGAGATAGAGTGCTTCCTCTTTCAATTGAGCCATTCCATTGAGCTGCCAAGAGCAATGAAGTTACTAAGTTTGTGTCAGTTCATGCTCAGGAGGTATTTCCAGATATTGAACCAGGTTTGATTCCAGTTTAAAAATAATCCAAACACAATCCCTAAACCAAAACCACAGCGGTTTAGAATTTAATTCAGTTCATACTCTCTGTAATTCCTTGCTGGGAAAAACTCCTGGCTGCTGAATTTTAATCTAACATAGGAAAACTTTATTATTTATATTACTTTTACAAGTTTAAATGGGAAGGAGTTGAGTTGACACTTATTTTTCTAAAAGTACCAGTCCAGTGCTTCTTTTGCCTTAGTAATTTTGAAAGCAACATATCCAACCCATCCTACTGACGATGGAGAAATTTAGCTATTTCTTCAAGATCCAATTTGAAATCTCAATTACGTTTTGAAAGTTGGTTTGGAAGTGTTATTTCTCTTAACTTGTCACAGTAGGCTGGGAAACACTTTTCCAGATGTATTCCTTCACAGTTTTTGAATTGATGCTAATAACTTGTATATGATGTCAGAGATGGTCATATTCAGTCAAGAAAATTCGGAAAATGCTTTCTTAGGGCATGGTGGTATTTTTTCCAGATGAATATGTATTGTTTAGCTTGTGTTATGAATGAGTTTATTTTAATAAAAGTGGGGGTAGTTCACTTGCCTCATATGCAATATCTCTTGAGACATGAGTGGGATAATGCTTTGTAAAAAAATGGCCAAGAAATAATCCTAAATTTTGAGAACTAATTTTAAATTGAAATTCAGAAACAAAGAGTGGTCTTATGATGATACAAGATAGCTTTCATTTTTCTGTCTGAAATTGCTGAGTGTCTGCAATGGGAGTAATAGAAGAGAATTTCTAAGAAGGTTAGCTTAGATCCTTTTTCAAATAAAGCCATAGTCCAACAGAGAAATTTCAGCTGAAGGGTTTTGCTTGCTTCTTTTTGTTTGTTTATTTGTTCTGAGAAATCATTGTTTTCATCTTTCTATGTCTCTGTTCTGTGATCCTCATACATACAGACATATTTCTGGAGTGAGTGATAGTATACTTCAGCAAATAAGATCCTCAAGGAAAAATTAGGCAATTACTCATGGTCAGGGTGGAATAAAGTGATTGCAAAGATATAAATGTATTCAAGAACCTCAAGGCATTATGTAAAAATTACTTTATTCAATTTTTGTAGTCAACAAGGACAAAACAAATAATGGATTTACAAAATAAAAGAGAAAATATATGTCAAATAACAATGACAACAGTAAAACCAGAGACTACACAAGTATTAGAACAAGCTCTTAGGGCTTGTGTTATTATTAATACCTGAGACATTATACTGTAGATTAAATTTTGTCCTTTTTGTCCCCATTCTGATATTTTACAAAGATGTGACCTCAGCAATGTGTTGTCTGGGCCTCTTTCCCAATCTGCCATGTATTCACTTGGTTTATACTCAAGGGCTTTTTATCTCCCAGCATCATGAGGAGACCACCTGCACTACTTCACTTAACCTAAACTGGGTGATCCTCTAAGCTTCTTTAGAAACTACAAAGTTTGGGGTAATAATGAATTATATCTCTTAGTATACAATGCAAATGCCCTAGGATATAGGGCAGGAATTAATTTTAAAATGTTTTCAGTCTGTAGAATGAATACCTTTAAGCAAGTGACATGTTTTTCCAGATTAAAATGCAATGTTTTAACACACTGGGTTTTTTAATAGTGGTATGAAATGCTGGTTTAATGTTTCAGCCTATAAAGAAGTGCAATAACATAAAGTAGGGTAATATTACAGCCTAATTAAATATTTCTAAAACATAACTTTTGATGACAGTAATTCTACCTATCCAAAACTATGCTCTGTCAGCTGTGGGATGATACAGCTTGGTTCATATTGGTCTACGAAGTGAAAAACTCCAGTGGAGTAACTTATGAGCTGAATGTGCCACTTTGAAATATATTATCTAAATAACCTCTCTTGTTAAGACTGTGACCTAATTAACTTGATTTGCCATTTGCCTTTCAAGAGGTCAAGTTTGACATTTGGGGAGTGAGTGTTAACTCTGTTTCTAGAGGTTGATCAATGATCACAAAGCCATTTGAAGATGTTTGGCACTTAGTGTGTTGCGGTGATGATCTTGGATAAAAACACTACCGAGCACTGAGGTTCAGTGTTTCCTGAACAGCTTGCACCCTGCCACATCACTGTTTTCCCATTTTGTGAGTAGCAATTACTCAGTTTGGTCTGTGTTAAAAAGAGTATGCTTCAGCAGTTTTATTTTTGTTTTAGCAGTCTGACTTTGGGACTCTAGCCCAGACAGTTAAAAGCATAATTTACAGATTAAGACTATTTGTAGGGGGAGAAAATAATGTAGGTGGTTGCAGTTAGATAAGTAAGGTGCAGTTTTCACCGTGAGTTAAGGACCTTTGCCTCAGCAAGTCCATCTGGGTTCCAGGAAGGACTGGGAGTGGGAAGATTCCCCCACAGATTTCCCCACAGATCACCATGTTGTTGCTGCCAAGCTTAGAGCTGCTGGTTGCCCGTGGCAGACCAAGAATGGAATAGAGTGGGCTGCAGACATGCTAAGGAGTGTTCCCAGACTGAGGCTTGTTGCACAGGATTTTGCCTGTGCAGAGCTGTATCCAGTGTCCAGTTTCTTCTTTCTCACGTTTTATTTTCATAAAGGGGGCAGGGGGAAAAATGTTATTTGGCAATTTAGCGCATGCATGTATAAAAATGCATATTTTAAAGGAGGTACAGTTTGCAGAGATGCAGAAGTGGAGGGAGGAGAGGCATTACTTCTAAGCTGGGTTGTCCTTTGTGGGGCTGTAGTAATGGTAGCACTGCACATATTTTCAGTGAAGTTAAGGGCAGATACTAGGTGTGCATCTCCTGATTCTCGAGCAAGCAATGGGGTTTCAGCATAGCTCAGAACAGAACTGACATGAAAGATGAGGTGCTATTGCTCTAAGATGTGTGATATAGTGAACTCCCTCACCTTGAGCACAATCCTTTTTTGCATTGATATTGATGCCATTTCCTCCTGTGCCCCCTGTCTGCTACCTTGTTTGGCATTTTGAGTATATCTGGGATTGATTCAAAGCAAGTGGTTGAAGTTGGAGTGCTCTTGTCCTGTCCATTTTCTGCAGCGGCAGAGGAGCTGGGTAAGTTTAGTTCACTTTATAGGTAACTGGGCCTTTGTCCACAAAGGTTTTACATTTTGGAAGCTGGCCTGAGTGATTAGGCAGAGGTATCAGGCAGCCAGCTGTCTCATACCACACCATGGGGGCACAGAAGGCAGCCTAACAGCCTGTCATAAAAATGCAGCAGAGCAGGCATTTCATATACAGACACCTCTGATGGTGAGTAGAGGTGTTTGTGCCAGGTCTGCATGGGTAATTCAGCTGTAACCTTATTTTCTAACAGAGGAATACCTTGGTACCAGGGAAAAGATTATTTTCCTTCCTGACTTGACTGTTGGTTTGGCTTCTCCATTTTTTCTTTTGGTTTTTCTCCTTGTAGCTGTCCTGCTTTTGCTCACGTGGAAGACCAAATGCCCCCCCCAAAAATATGTTCTATACTCTAGTTGTTTTACACAAGGACTACATAGTTCTTTTGTAGTATAGTTTTAAAGATCTGATTTTAATGAGGAGGTCCATGTCCAGGAACAGGGAATGGGAGCTGCTTAGGTAGCAAAGGGGAACCTAAAAAAGCCATAGGCTTCCCAGGTTGCTGTGTGTGGTGTTTTTCCTGCCAGTTTTCGTAGGCTCCTTTAAGTTTTTCTTACAGATGGAGCCTTAGCCAGACTACTTAAAGCAGAATTAATTTTCAGTGACAGTTCCTCCTCTCTTGTGAATCAAAACAGCATGGCCTGTATTTCAAATGGTAACCAGAGTATATTCTGGATGAAGTATCTCACAGAAGGTCTTTGGAGAGGCATGAGTTATAACCTGTAATACCGTCTGTGCAACTTCCTAATAAAGAAAATGAGTAATTAGCAGTTAGCATTGGCTTTTTAACAAGAATCCCTTCAGGAGGAGAAGCAATAAGCTGGTGCTCTCTAAACCAGTCAGAGTAAGACATGAAAAGTCAGCAATTCTGCCACAAAAGGCAATTTCTCATTGCAATGCTTGTGGGAGGTGACATCAAGAAGATGTACAGGCAGGGGCAGAGCAAATGCCTGCTTCTTCTGCACCCAGGAGCTTCTGACCCCAGCCCTCAGAGTTCTGTGTCTGAGGTGCTGCAACAGGTATTAGAAAATATGCCAGAATGTAGCTTTTAGCAATAAACTTTACCAATGTGTACTATAGGGCTAAAAAGGGTGGGACAGAGTGATTGCTTTTACGCTGCTCTTTATAAATGCTGCTTATCTACCCCCCTGCCCCCATTGCCACTGGCATTCTTCCTGATTTGTCTGGGGATGAGATTGAGTCTAGTTGCTTTGAGGGCTTAAGAGAGAAAGGATGCAACAGGTAAAGGAATGGGGTATCAACATGAAGAGATGTGAGAAGGTGCTTCCCATCATAGGTCTGAGCTTAGCTGGCCTTCTGCCAGTGCCACTACCTGTGTCTGCTGGACTTTGAGTAGACAATCTGTGGGCCTAGAAATTGTGAGAAATGCTTTTTATATGGTGGTTTGACTGGGTTTTTTAAGCTTTCCTGTAGCCATCATTACCCTCTGTGCTTTGCAAGATGTCAGGAACCTGACAGAGAAGCAGTGCTAACATTTGTATATTTTTATTTTTTTTTAATTTTAGTTTTGTATAATATGTTTCTTTGTTAACCAACCTTCTGTAGGTTTTTCATATGTCTACTTCCTTCTTATTCTATATGTTTTGTAGAAGTAGCCATAAAGACTTCATAGGCCCCAAGCAAATTTCTCACATTAATCAACTAACAGTCTGATATTCTTGAAAGTGTTTTCAAATGTAGATAACCCTATGATTCTATATCTATAAGGATACTGTAGATATGACAGAGCATAATTAGACATATGTGCTTGAGGACCTATGTCCTTTTCTTCTCAAAAGAAGAATTCTTTTTCGGTATGATGAATTTAAGCCCTTGTTTTTTCATACAGTTTTCACTTCCAAGGAGTTCTCTCCTAGAATTGCATGACTAATTCATATGAAGTGCTCCCTCACTTTTGAAAACGATATTCCAATTTATCTGTCAGATTGTAAAAGTACATTTTCTTATTGTTGTTGATTACTGCCTTTTTTTAGTACTGGAAGTAGTGGAGATATCAAGAGGGAAGCAGAGAACTTTCCTGTTGCCCAGCAGTGTGCTGTGACAGATTGCAGAGGCAGTTCAGATTTATTTATAATTGGCACCTGTTTTGTCACAAACAAAAATAGGCTGCTCTTGAAACGAGATGGGGAACTCTTATCAGCATGATGATCTTTGTAATCTTTCTCATTTCCTAGTTACATATAAGAGCCTCTTTTAAAATTCTCTTTGTACTTTGGCTTTCTGTTTGCATTTCCAAACTACAGCCTTCAGGTCTGGTCTAAGCAGTGAAATCTCTGTATTTACTGAGAGCTGCAAAGGGAGTTATATTTACAAAGTCAGCCTGCCTGTGTGGACACCACTGGCTCCACTGGTTTCTTTCAGTTCACCATCACTGCTAGATGTGGCAGAGTGAGTCTGATGCCTACTTATTGTCACCTCTGGGCTGCTGAGTCTGTTGGTAGTGATGAGTGCAGGGCTTTAGTGAGTGGTGCTGCAGCAGTCAGGGTTCTTCTTTCACCTCTTTTTTTTGGGGCATTGGGAGAGATGGATTTTTAAAGAGTGGCTCCTTTATTTAATGATATATTGGGGAGAGGATATGCTTTTCTGACAAAGCTCCAGTAACCTTTAAAGCAAATCTGGGGAAGTTACTGAAGAGCTTGGGGCTGCATATGCCATGAACATCCTAGTCCTGGAATTCTTGTTTTTCATTGCACATTAAAATATATTAAAATTTATTCTCAGCCTTGAGAAACTTGCAGACAGTAGGATGCCTTATATGTGTGCTTTTATTTCCAGTTTCCCCTCTCTAGCACCATTGTAGATCTCACAGGTTCAGAGACATGGTATTGCTTTATGTTCTTAGGACTTTGAGTTGATGGGTGTTGCTGCCTGCTTAGCAATCTCTTACAGTTTCTATTCTGACTAAGTATGTGATCAGGTAAGGTAAAATGTTGAAGCTCTCTTGTAGCCCTGTGTTGCTAGGCAATTTTGGTGGCTTTTGTTCTAATACCAGTTGAGTCTTCTAAAAAGAACTGTTCCCTAGGAAAGAAAATTACATGATTGGCAGCAATATTACTACTTCATTACTGCACTGCCACTGCCATGACCTTCCTTGCTTTCAATTACACCGTTTCTCTATCATGTGCCAGAAAGGTAGCCAAAGGTTCAAATTACTGCTGGCAGACCACAGGGATCAGCAGTATAGAAAACTTGGCAATCACTTATTTCTGCAGTATAAGGTGCTCTTTTTCTTGTATGTTCTTGGATTACTGAAAGAATTTTTGATTGCATATATAAAAATGGTCATGGCAATACTTATTTTTACAGTACTGCATTTTCAGGGAGAAGCAGAAATTGCAATGCTTCTCCTCCTGAGAGCTAGTGAGAATTAGTTGCTCTTTGGTCCCTCTTTTATTGGCAAATAATAATCCCAGAGGAGGCCATGCCAAGTGGAGATGATATTTCCAAGATCCTTATGGCACTCTTCACTTGTGGATCTTGCTGCACTTCTGAAAGTGCAGTGGTTCTTTCCACCCGCCTCCTCTCTGATGAAATATTATCATCTCCATTCTGTGAAATTCGGGAAAACAACTGAAGGGATAAATGACTCACACTGAATTAAGCAGCAGCTCAGGAGGAGAAAGCACAGCTCTCTTTGAAAATTGGATCACATGGCTCCCAGGTACCTTTCAGACGGGGAGATGTTTTTGAAATCCTCTCTCCCTGGGACTTTGCAAACCAGTTTCCCAGGGTTCTGCATCACAGCTTCCACCAAAACTGTTCTTATGCAACTTCAGGATGCTTTTCTTGATGAGTTTCAGGGTGCACAGGATTTGTTAATAGCACCCCTAGCACAGAGGCTTACTCCTCACCACAGGTGTCTGCCTGCCTCTCTGCATGACAGCATTTTTGCCAGGTGACCATGTTTAGATGGCTGACTGAATAATATGATTGATTTAAGCTGACTCCCTGCTTTTGAAATATTTGAGAATACACAACAACCTTATCACTTTTATTTATTATCTACTCAATCAGGTCTATTGAAGTTCTATTTTGTAGAATGATTGTACATAGCTGACATCTTTGAATGAAGTGTCTCATTTGTGATTGTCTTTCACATGCATTCGCAATTTCATGGTTCCAAGCCTTAAATTTACAGAAAAATGACTGTTTAACTCACCACATCTTGATCCCCCATAACGTCATTAATGGATTTTGTAAATAATGGATTGGGTGGTTCCTAATTTCAAACATTCCCTTCATGATAGATATGGCTTTCATACCAGTACAATCTTTTTCATCTCTTGAATTCAAGAACTTCACAAGGGAGGTCAGAATGACCACATGCCATTTTAAAGACACGGTGGGGGATGAGTAGTATCAACACAGCAGTTTAGCAGAGTCAGAAAGAAAGCAGAGTTTTCTTAGGATCAAGGGCAGTACCTTGCCTACAGAAGAATATCACTGTGCCTGCTGTTCCAGCTTTTGGAGCAGGGTGATCTTATCTGTGTTACTCCCTACTGTTCCACAAAACAATCTAAGATAAGAAATTGTATTCATATTTTCCTTCTCTTCCAAGTGGAAACCAGGTGAAGAAGGTAGAATGTGTAGTCTACTTTTTAACGTGGGGGGAAAATGTAATGAGCCCTTACAGCAATCAGCCAGTTTCTGTTGAACTGGTGGCCTTTTGTTCATACTGGCTTGGACAATGAGGTGACACAGCAGCCTGCTGTCTGGTCTGGTGCACTGGTCCTTTCCTGGAGTCTGTCTTGAATGGAGAAATCCCTGTTGTCCATGTTCAGTTCCCCAGAGGGACTTTGAAGTTTAAGTCTCTGCTGTACTTCAAGCAAAACACTTATTGAAACACCATCACACAGTCTGTGTCCTTTCAAGACAGGCTTGTGCAAATATGCAAATACCTAGCTGTTCTTGACACAGCTAAAAGAAATTCAACCCTGATGATATTCTGTCTCTTGGGATAAGAAAAGGTGTTTAGAGGTGGGGTACAAAATGAAGGTTCAACTCTTTTCTTCTTTCTCACTTTTTTTCCCCCCTGTTGTTTTCTGCTAGTCCACGGAGGAACAACGTAACATGTCAAATCTGTTTACTCCTCAAACAGTCTGGGATGCTTGAATGCCTTTATTGTAACTTAGAAAGCAACTGACAGACAAAATTGTGTTTGGTATACACTAAAAATACACACTGTGGGAACCACAAGAACTCCCAGGTACAAATTAGCTCTTTTTTTTGCCTGCGGAATTTATGATGAGAAATGAACTAAGCTTCTTTCTCAAAGTTCCAGCTATAGATCAGCTAGAAACTTGAGGGACTACTTGTATCCTGAGAGGTGGCATATTGATCTACAACTCCACAAGTGTGCCAAGAATGGAAAATCAACAAGATCTTCACCTGATTTATGTCAGCTAGACATCTGTGGCTTGCATTTTGAAGGTGATCTCTCAGAGGAGTAATTAAAACTTGATGGTGAATAATCATGATGATTTGTGTCCCCACATTGCAGCTATGTGGATGTTTTTATGTGGCTGTAAATGTGGTTGGTCCCTGCTTGTGAAAAGGATGGTTGGAAATTACTGGGCTTAAGGGCCAGAATTTTGCAGACAGCTCTTATGCAGAAGGTCTCCAAATTTTTCCAAGACTAGACCTCTGTTTCAGTTTAGAGCTAGTCAAATTGCAAGCTAATGAAAAAAAAAATTAAAGAAGTTTTTAATGAGTAAAACTAGGCAGCCTCTAAATTTTCTCACTCTGTAGAGAGAGACAGTGCTCTGATATTGGAAATACTGATTTGGGCTGGAGAGTGGGCAAAGATAGCAGATTATAGCTTAGTTTTATTTTGGTCTCAACACAATAGCAACAACAGCAACAATATCACCTTTTCCTTCATCCTCAACTCACCTGTCAAAAGGAGAAGGAAAGTATTGGGACAAGGGTATATATTTAAACACTCTGAGCAGGACAGATTTAACTAGAGCTGCAACCTGAACATTTTTCCATTGATTTTCCATATAATTTCATACTAGTGTGGATAGAATTTTCAAGGCATACAAAAGGCTACTGCTGAAGCAGACTGGATTTCTTTCTTTTCTCTGCTATCTGGATGATGGTGGGAGTTTTGAAGAAGCTGTTTATCATTTGGTTTTGAATTATTCCTAGAATTTGTCTTCTGCTTTAAGATATTCATCCTGCCTTCTAACAGGCCTAACTTTCTCTGTCTATATCAGTAACAGTGATTTTTACTCTTTCATTTTGAAACTGAAAGGCTTAAAACACCATCCGTTGCCTACTTATAAAATAAGGTAGGGAGAGGTGACATCTCTAATTCTGCATGCAGAACAGTCAGCATGCTAGATACTGTTAGAGGCTGATTATCATAGGGAGCATGAGTTAGAACCAATGATCAATTTTCTGAGAATCCCTAGCCTTTCCATTAATTTTGATTTATTGATTTTTATGAGCAGGAGCAGTGAGAAGCTCAGGCTTTGAGGAGGATCAGAAAGGCCAGTGCGTGTCGAGGGTTATTGCCTTGTTTCGTGCTGTGATTTATACAGTGAAGGTACTGGCTGCATTCTTCTGCTTGGTGTTATTTTATTTCTACTCATCATTATATTATTTCATGACTTAAAGACAAGTGCCCTCTGAGAATCTGTTCTGTTGTGTCCCTGACATTATTATAGGCTGAGGATCTGATTTTTGGAAATGCTGAGCCCTTGCAGCTCCAGTGGAATGAGTGGAAGCTGAAGGTGCTCTGAAAAGCACGCCTGAGGCATTTCGTTCTTCTGAAGGGAATGAGTTGTTCATCATAAATATAGGTCCCTGTTTTGACTAATTCCCCCTTGACTGCAAGTCCTTTGAAGTGAATGGAATTTACTTGATTAGAATTAAACCTGTGATCCAAATTTAACTCCCATCCCTTCCATGTAGCTGAAGAACTGATTAGATCTTAGTAAATCTGATGTTAAAATTAAGCTTCTAATTTACAAACAAGCTCCAGAGTTTGGCTTTCTAATTGAAATACTGCATGCTGGGAAAGATCAGAAGCCTTTTTGGTTTTTTGTTTTTTTTTGTGGGTTCAGGTGGTTCTAAACACAATTCATGTTCCTACAGCAGAGCTGATGGTGCAGCAGAAGTAACTAAATACACTGAGAGTTTTGTGCCTAGAAGAGGTACGAAGACCAAGTGTCTGCATCTGGTGCAGAGTCAGCCTGCCTGAGCCCTTCACATCCCCCTGCAGAGAGTCTTAATTCTAATTTGTCCAGTTCCAGTGAGAGGAAGTGGATTTCAGACAGTGATTCAGCCTCAAGAAAATGTAATTTTTCCCAGTGCTTGATAATTCCGTTGTTCTTGTACAGAAGGAAGTTTGCCTAAGTAGTGGCTGTTTGATCCTGAAGTAAGGAAAGATGCTTCTGTTTAAGCATATGAGTGACTGCCAGAAAAGTTCTGAGGATCATGCATGAAGGGGTGAAAGCTGAAGTTGAGAGATTTGGGGACTAGGTATATTACGAAAGCTTATTCAGGTTGACTTTCTATCTTTGCCTTTTTAAGAACATAGATATGCAACCTATCAATGTGGCCCTGCAAGTCATGGCAGAGTTTGAAGATTCTTTTCAGTTCTTGGCTAAAGGCCTTTCTCTACTCAGGTTGCTCAGATGTGCCCAGAGGTCAGCACTGCTTCAGTCCTTAGTTGTTAAAAATTAATTCTCTCTTCAAGGAGAATCACAGTACACTACTGCTTTTCCATTTCAGGATCATCACCACAGTGTTCCTTGATCATTTTAGTTCCTTATTTGATTAAAAATAAGGAAGTTTGGGTATTGTTTTTTGGGTTTCTTGGTTTGGTTTTTATTATGTTTGTCTCAAGTAAGGGATAGATTATAGAAGATCCACTGCTTTTGATTCTGCTTATTTTCAAAGAAAAAATTTAATCAGTTATATTCTCATCTCTGTATCTGTCAACATTTTTCTTGTTACCTCTGTATGATATGGTAGATCATCTGGCATGTCAGCAGAGATTCACATTTCAGTGTGTACATTGATCTAATCCTGTTTTGTGAGTGATGGGCCTTGGTGTTTGGTTCTCAGCAGGCAAGATGGACCATGCTGTTAAAGCAGTGGGAAAGGCTCTTGTTTTCATGGGGAGAACTGTGCTTTTTCCCTTTGTCTCTCTGTCCCAGACTGAGCAACAAAACTTGGCACAAACAAAAGTAATTGAGAGAATATTCAAGAAAACAGGTAGCTGTTTCCTCTTCTTGCTGTTGGTCTCCTAAAGACAAGAGTCTAAATGGTATTTCATTGTCTTTAAGACTGTAGACCAAGGCTGGCTTTTCACAATAGTGTTTTGACATCCTTTGCTCCAAGAATTGGGATTCCACTCACATACACTACTTTCTAAATTTCGTGGCTGATTGTATTTTACATTTATTTTTTGAAGCTCCTGCCTGTACATGTTTTATTCCACCCCCCCTTGTTTTTCTGTTTTTAGCCAGCGAGACCTGCAACGATTTCCATCCCATGTTCTTCACCCATGACAGATCGTTTGAGGAGTTCTTCTGTATCTGCATTCAGCTTTTGAACAAGACATGGAAGGAAATGAGGGCAACTTCAGAGGACTTTAACAAGGCAAGAAAAAGGGTGGGGTGGGAATAACTGGGAAGAATGGTGAAACAAGGCCATATATTCTTCCCTAGAGGCACAGGGATTTACTAATTCCCATTCCATACCCTCCCAAGCCTAGAGATTTATCTCTTTGGATGCTTTGTACATCAGAATGCCAGCATTTAGAAAGTGGTGGATAGAGGATGGGAGATGTAAGGAAGTTCATAGACGTTTTTCAGTCATGTTGCACTGCAGACTATGAGACTAAAATTCTGGCTTGAGGGGAAATTCTGCCTTTTTATGTTAGCAATATTATGCTGAGATGCTGCAGCTTCCAAGGTTGTAAATAATGCAGAGAGAGTACTGCAGTGATAATTCTGTGCATCCCTTTCATTTCATGTGAGCACTAAAGTGATAAAATATTCAGGAGTGGACACAATCATGACAGTGCTGTGCAGTCTAGCCTGCTAAAACAAAAAAACCCCAAAAAAACCCACCAAGCAACCAAAAAAATACCCAACAAACAAGAAATAAAACACAAAAATACGCCACAAAACAAAAAAAAAAAAATAAACCTGAAAACCAGTGAAATAAAAATTCCACCAAAAAGCTCCTCAGTAAGAATTCTGGAAGCTTCAGCCAATCTCCTGACCCACAGAAGAGCAATAAATAACAGGTCTTTCTTAGTGGTCCCTAGACATCCAATTTTTATCCAGTTTACCATGAGGCTGAACAGTATCTCTGGCATTTTCTAAGCATGGCAAGCTCATGGTTTTGTGGCCAGCTGTCATCCTTATCTTTGTTGGGATCCTCTGACTGGATGTTTGATCTTCTCCCTGGGAGATGTTAGTTATGGAACTGTTGGTTGGGAATGAAAAGTGAGACTGCTGCCCTGTGTCAGCACGTGCCTTACAATGGTTCTGAAGTCACCAGACTCACATGCTATGCTAGAGCCTGTAGGAATGATCATGCCTGACTTCTAATTGGAATTGTTTATTGAAGTGGTGCCAAAGTCCATTTTCTACTTCAGAGGGAAGGTGAATTTTTGGGTCACAATGAGGAATAACCTTTGTTGAGTTCTTTCAGGCAAGTTAGCTGGCAGCAGTACCAGAGCCCTGGTACTGAGAGAAAGGAGGTCCAATATGCACACTGTCATAGCCAGATGACCTAGAGGCTTGTTCTTACGTGGAGTTTCTGACGTGCTTCTCCTACTTAAGGATCCAGGAACACAGAAGGAGCAATAACAAGATAATTCATTGAACAGGGTTGCTAAAATCAAGAGCTTAAAAAGCAACTTTATGAAGACTAATTCATAATATGTGGTTGTTTTAAAGAAGTGTATTTACAGCTGCCTATTACTTACAGCCCTTCTATCTCAGTAGAAGTATTTGTCTGCATAATTTCCCACAGCTTGAGTGGAGATATTATTAGCAATCCTAGGGGATTCAGATAAAGAATGGTTCCATTTCTGGCACCCACCCAGGTCACCCTAAAAGGAAAATAAAGAAATTTACTTTGCAGTGTTAGGCATTGTTGTGGAGGTTCATAGGAGATCAGGGAGTTTTTTTCTCTGATATGACTAGTTTGCTACTTGTGTTTTCTGTTGCTGATAGTCCTGCAGCTTCACCTATCAGTTCTGTCAGGTTCAGTAACACTGGCACTGTGTCCTTGTAGACATGGGCAGTTCTTGACTCCGTGGGGCAAACATGAAACATTTGCCATTTTGCTACCAGGGTTGTGGCACTGTGCTGCATGATCCTGAACCCAGGATCTCTGCCTGCAGAAATCACTCCTGATTTTGTAACTGTTTCTGTAAAGGGGAGGGAATGCTAAGCTCTGGAGTCTCTCATTTCTAACACTTCTCTAATTATGTTTTGCTTATCTAAATCTTTTCTTAAAGTCATAAGGAGATGTCTGTGCTCTTATCCACTTCAAATGACATATGGTGGTGATGTGAATTACTCAGCTGATAAACATCTGAAGGGATCTGTGAGTGAAGCAAACTGTGTTGTTGTGTGGGCTTGTGAAGCACTCGAGGGTTTGTGGGGGCTGATACGTTACATGGTGGTACCCAAAGTTTACCCATCTGGTTGGTGGGTGACAGCTGCCAGTGCAGCCCATGGCTTTCCCAAACTAAACACCACCATTTCTCATCCTTACCTGGAAAGAGGCTTTGGTGATCATGTTAGTATTCTGCCTGCATCTTCCTGGCATGCTAAGGGTACCCATTTCTTTGCAGTCACTTTGGAAAACTTGGCAGGCAAGGGCCACGTGGGCCCAGGGAGCATTCAGCCCATCCTTTCAGAAGTGAACAGGAAGAGAGCAGACCTCACAAGATGCAGTAATTTACTTGTGTTAAAAAAAAAAAAAACTTCCATCTTCTCTTTCTGTTACTATTTTTCACTTTCAATAACTTGATTGTCATAGTAGTGTATGAAACACCACTTTGTTACTGTTTACTATCAACCTGCTCGACAGGATCATTTGTTTTATATCTTTCTCTGTCCCTTCCTTCCTTAAAACCTCCAAAACAAAATTGGACGCTCTCAGTATATTGATTGGCAACTCTTGAGACCTGGACATTCTGTTAAAAACATCTAGACTGCTTGCTTTGATGTTTAACCATAATTGAAGAAAAGGAGCTTTTTAGCTTAATTTTGAACTTTTGATTAATCACAGTGGCTTGTACATTGAGGGTCTGTAGGAGGTCTGTGTGCACATACAGAGAATTATTTCCTCCTCTCTTGAATTGGGGAATGACAGGCATTAAAAGAGGCGACGTGATTGAATTTCCCCTCAGGTTTTAGTGCCTGCTCTCAAGGGTTCTTCAAGCCACATATTAAGACTTCCTTTTGATGACAAAATGGCATACTGTGCCATCATGCTTCTTCAATTTATGTTCTGAAGTTTCCACATAGGTTTGTTCATTTTTAAAGTTTCAAAAATAATTAAACCAGTACTTTGCTCATGGTTGGAAGAATTTTATTGTATATTAGCGAAACACTTATGATCTCATGCTTTACCCAATTCTTATTCATTAAAAGAGACACATCTTGTCAACTCTTGCATGAGAAAAAATCCTTTGATGTCTATGGTGATAGTATGACACTGTCAAACCTAAAACCTTTTTTTCATTCTGTATATACTAATAGACGTCTGAAAAGAGTAATTCAGACAGGCAGCTAAGCTTATATTATGCCTTTGTAACATTTTAAGACATGCATAATTCATGTTTTGTGAGTTTCCTAGAGAAATTAAGATGCAGTTGTATAGATAGACATGCAAGTGGCAACAGTTCCATTTGAAACCTTTTTGTTTTTATTTGAGCCTACAGATGATCAAAGGACACTTTACAAGTTTCTCCAAAGTCATTTGTGAGCAGACAGCATGGTTTATGGCTTTGAAAATATAATCTTGTCTCCAAGCTTTACATACTTCTACATGTTTTATTAAAGCAGAAGAAAGCATTGTGTATTGATTTTTGGAGTCAGTGCTGACTGTAACAAAGCTGGCCTGAGTTATCTCACATCCAGCATCTTCATCACCTTCATCAGCAGCCTGCCCATTTAAATAAGTGCCCATCAGTCAGATTTCCATCTCGTAGGGACCACCTACACTCTGCTCAGGGTATTCAGCTTCTGCTGTCACACAGACTGAGATGTTTGGTTTGGGATTTATTGTTTATTTTTAACACGATGGAAGGTGGAATTCAAAGTACCTGCCCGACAGTAAAACTCCTTCCATGGGGCCAATTCTCCCAGAGGAAAATTTTTTGTTGATCCCCACTAGATGTACTTTAATAAATGCACATGTCTTGCCCTAATGTGAATTTACATTGTGATTGCTATCCCTTTAATGATCTTCTTGCAAAGTACACATATTGTTTCTTGGGATACAAGGAGAGAGCAAGAGGGACATTGTGTAGGGGACAAGATTATCCCCTTAACTCTGGTTTCCAGAGATTTCAGTCTGCTGCTTTTAGAAGGTTTGAACTTTACATGCTAATAGAAGGAAGGGTGAGCAAATGGATTATTTTAATTGCAGCCACAGCTTGTCTTATTAAACCTGCAGAACAGAATGAGCAATTTGCTAATTCTGTACTTAGTATTGTACCACCTGAAAAAAAGCAGATTAATAGTAAAAATAACTGCTTCCATTCCCAGTGTGGAAGGAAAAAGACAAATTTTTTTGTCTTTTGTCTAGCAGAGCATTGAAGATGCATTATAGTGAATGGGCACAATGTGGCAGCTTTTATTAATATATTAGTGTAGTTGTTGGGTTTTAGATGACCAAAAATGACCGTTTATAACAAGATGCAGATTATCATTCCAATGTGGCTAAAGCTAAATAGGAGAAGCCAAAACTGAAAAAATTATAAGTACCGTGATATAAGGTGCTTGAAAACAAAATCTACTGCATTTACTAAAACTACAGGTTTGAGGAATAGGAAAGCCAGACAAGGTTGGCTAATGATGCTGCCAATGCATTTTTCTTGTTACTTAGAGATTTAGTTAATTTGCCCTCTAATGTGCTTGAGATCATCATGGTATAAAACATGAGCTTTTAAATGTTTTATGAAAGCATATTTTGTAATAAGAATATGTAATAATATTATATAATATAGAAGAAGAAGAAGTAGAAAATATTTTATAATAAGAAAAATATTCTCAGAAACCTCAAAAAACTGGTTTCAGCACTGAGCTAGTATCCATTGCACAGTGGCAACCTGGTGGGAAACTGCCCTTGTGGTATCTGACTATTTCAGGGACAGGCCAAGCTGCAGCACCGGATCCCCCTGCAGCAGGGGGGTCTACTCAGCTAGGTGATAAAACATGTCACTGACAGGCATACACATAACAAACTGCCTTTGTGGTGATCAGCAGAGTAGACATTGTTCACAGCAGCAACAGATGTAAACAATAAATGCCCTACGTGAGTCCTGTAATTAAATAGCAAAGCAAACACAGAGGCATTTGATAACCACAAAAGATGTTTATGGCTCATGCTCAGACTCTGCGAGCATTTTTCCTTGCTCGCTGACAAGATAACAGAAAAGGTAACCAAGCGTAACATAAAAATGAAAAATACCATTTCCTTCTTCATTGGAGGTTTGGAAATGCCATGCCACAGGTTTCTCATCTTCTCCAGTGCTGTGTTTTCAGCAGCTGTAGGGATGAATAATTGTGGAAGGCTAGGTTCAAAATATGACTAAGTGTCCAAGGACAGGCTCTTAAGAGGAAAACTTGTGTGAGGGGTGGTTTGTGTAAAAATAAGTGTGGTGGGTCAAACCTGCCATCAGATAATGTGAGCTACCCATGAGGAAGCAAAGGCCTGGGGGGCAATTTTGAAATTGTCAGAGCAGCAATGTGGCAGAGGAAGTGTCACCAGCCTTGCTGGGTCCACTGCAAACTGGGGAGACTCAAGGAGTAGATTCTGCATAGATCATCTCCAAAATGCCTCCCTGGCTGCAATCTGGTTGTCCTAATGCCAGTCCTTGCCCTGGCAGCTCTGTGCCTGACCTGGAAGTGACAGGGCTTTGCCTCACTTCTGTGGGAGCAGCAGGTCCCCAGCATGCTCAAGTGATCCCCTCTAGTGGCACTAACAATATTCTGCACTTTTCTGCGCCTTGCAAGCTTGGCCGAGTTTTGGTAAACCACACTTTACAGGAAGGAGGCAGATGCACCCAGAGCTGAAGTGCCATGAAGTGGCAATGAAGAAGCTGTAGGGTCAAAATCAGAACCAGGATGCCTGGCCACTTGTTCCAGCCTCCTCCATCACCCTGCCACAGATGCAGTAGCAGCTGTACCCAGAGGGGTTCTTGCCTCTCTCTGTGCCTCTCTTTCCCCCCACCCAGCTGCACAGGGAGCCTTGGAGAAGGCTGGCAAATGGTAGCTTCAGAAAATAAAAGAAGCATTACCTCAAACGAAAGAAAAAAATTATTCAGACAAACTTGAAAGTAAAATCCTTTGGTCAGTGTTTAAACATGTTTGTCACCTCCTTTTCAATCCAATGAAAGAAGAAAGGAAAGGGATGATAAATAGTTCTTCACAGATGCCCTCCAAAGCATTATTGTTTTCTTATGGGTCTGAAGCAGATGAATTTAGCTTCTTTTGGGAGAAGCTTTGGAAGGCTGTTCTGTTTGCATTTTACTGTTGGGAAATGCCAGGCTAGTGGAATGATTGCACCTCTCTTTTAGCTTTATTGCATCTTCCCTTGAGAATGCTTTGTTTATATCAGTCAGGGATATTGCAAATAAATTATTCTCACATAGAATGAATTCAGTATTCCCCAGGCTGGGGCAGATTAGCACAAATTAAATCCCACATTTTCACACCTGAGGCCAATAGCACTTTATTAACTTTTATTGGAAACAGATAATTGCTATAAATACATTATACCATTAATTGCGTAATGCACAAATTTTTTAAAAATTTGTGGCAATTAACATTTTGCAAGTCTGCTGCATAGATTACAGAGAAAATGAGACTTTAATTGAAGAAATTACTCCCTTCAAATACAATAGGAATCTTTTAGAAAGCATAATTTGGGTGAGGAAAAACTGTCAGGGTTATTCCATTAACAACCTCTTCCTTGAGAATGGCCTTTTTTAAGCAGTGCAATTGAATGTGATACAGAGAGAGCCTGTTTAAGACCTTTCCCTAACATTTGGTCAGTGTTCCCTCTATGCTTTTTGTGGCCTAGATATTCCAAATGTATGCCTTCATCAGCTGCTCATTTAGGAATGGCTCTGTTGAGTCTTCTCCATCCCTGTGCATTTATCTCCACCTGTCAGATCTCCAAATGTGTCCCACAGCACTCATCTGCTGCTTCTGGCTGCAGGAACCTGAGAAGGGGTGTTTAAGATGCTGAAGAGGCATCTTTCCATTTACTGAGGCATCAGTCTGTAAAAATCAGATTTAAGTATTCATATCCCAAAAATCTGGGCTGTCAAGCTCAGAAGAGCTGAACAAGAGTTATCCCATTTTTAAATCTAAATGGTTGCTTCCTTTTGAAAAATTTGCAGTCTGAACTAGCATTGTCAAGAATGCAAATACATTAAAAAAATTAAATTATGAAAATTAAGTATTAGACGGCATAATGAAGCAGTCTAACTTGCCCTTTCCCTGCACTTTGTAGCTTATGAACTATTTTTCTAGTTCAAAGACTTTTTCATTTAAAACAGTATCTTTACTATTTTCTGTCTTTGCCACAAGGCTTTGGAAGCCTTTAATAGTAGGTTCATATCTAGTTACAGATGAACAATCCTTCTTGAGTGATCACATATGCAGTGATTTAATGGAGGGCATAAACTTAAAAGGAAAAGCATTTTCAAGCTTGATTTCTGTCCATTCATATGCTAGTATGGGTGTGCCAACAAAGAGATGGATTCCTCAAACCAAAATTCAAGGAAAGGAAAGGATGTCTCAACAAAATATCTGTAATTTAAAGCAAGAAAAGATTACTTTAGTACAATCACTTGGCCAGCAGCTTTGTCATGTCCTTTCCCCAGTGATGAAAGACTGTTGATTTCAGCAGTGCAGTCTCTTATTTGTGAAAAATCTAACCATCATTGGCAGAGGGGATTTTATCCCCAGATTCCTAGTGAAGTCTGCGTGTTACGGTAGAACACATACAGGTCTAACACCCTGGAGACGATAATTTTTAAAGCTGCTGGTACTTCATACTTTCAAAGCACTCTTCATTTTCATCTCAGTGGGTGCTGATCAAACCAATAAACTTTATCAAGCTTCAAAGAGATTATTGAGTGGAAAGCCCGATAACCAGAGGAGGAACACAGAGTGTAGGTTATCTGTGCTAACCGCTCTTTTTATACTTCACAGAAACCTTTTGCACTGGAAAAAAAATGCCTCTGTTGCATGTAGAGTGTGTTAGTAGTGAAGGGAAATGATATAACCTAACTGGAACTGTCACCAAAACAGCATATTTTGTGATATTGCCCCTGTCATTCCTGTCTAAAAGTGAGGATAATAATCAGATCCCAGGAACCACTCTTGTCTCTGTATTTTTATTTATTCTTTCTAGGATATGTTTTTGTAGTACAGTTAAATCAGAGGTGCATGGCATATGGCTTTTTGCTGCATGAATTGCTGCTGATGTGAATGTCAGTGGGCATATAATACCAGATTTTCATTTTGTGAATCACAATGCATGGAATTCAGCCTGAGAGCTCCCCAGACTATAGACCTTATTACAGGCAAATAAAAAAGGGAAGGAAGCGGGGAGAGGTGATGTCTGGGATATTTTGTTTCAGTTGAAATGGGGTTATCATGATGGATGATGCAGCTGACAATGAGATTTTTATAGCCACTCTTGGAGTAGCAGAAGAGCTTGTATTATTGTTGGTTTGCTTTAAGTAATTGTAATCTAAATAGCACCGTGGTTGAAAAGAGCAGCAGAAATCTTTCATGTGCGTCTCGTAAGCAAAGCCAGGGTGCTTATTTTTGTCTCATCTGTCCTTATAAAAATGTCCTTCATTGTTTGCAGCCTACATCTTGCGTATTGTCTCGATTGAATATGTCAGTCACCATTAAAGAGGCGTTTGCCAGTCAGTCGCTGCTGCTGCCTGTCTCTATTTTTAGCACATGAGGTAACTGGCCAGCATCTGACAAGCTGATCCTGCTACCCGATGCACCAGTGTAAATTAAGGTTGGCTGTGATAGAGGCAGATGGGAGGGATGAGGGAGAGGGAGAGGAGGTGCAGATGGGCTCTCTCTCACCCACATAAGCTACCTCAGTCCTATGATATCCACATCATGCACACTGGGCCAACACAGGTACTTGCCTCTGCTGGCTCTCTCTGTAGGTTACCTTTTTTAGGTGGCCACAGGTTAAACTGGGCCTGGGTGTGCTAATGTGAACTGTCCTCAAGTTCCCAGATACTGGATGAGAGGGAAAATGGAGGAGCTGAGGGGTTTAACTTTCTGAAGGAATGTTAGGTTTTGCCCCACAGAGTATTTGGCCTTGAGACCACAGCAGAGGCAATTGTTATTTGGGATGGTAGTGAAACTTAGACATGCGAATTTGGATCCTTCCACTTTTTCACTGAGAGCTAAATAGCTTACTGGGGGATGGAAGGTGTTGTGTGTGCCTCTGAAAGTGGTAAGGCTCTTTTTCCTTTGCCCTTTCCCTTCTTCACTGTGTATTTGAATAGTATGCAAAAAATTTTTATGGATTTATTGATGACTAAAACGTAATTTATTGGGAAGTTCCATCCCAGTTCCTTGAGTTACCTTTATATGTTGGTCATGGTAAGCAGATAAGCAATATGAACGGTGAGGAGTGTCACCTTAAAAGCTGAGCACAGGAATGGAGGCAGATTTGACACCATGAAAGTATATTTATCCAGACATCAGGGACAGGTGAAGGAACAAATATCAGAATCCTTGAAAAAGACATTTGTGTGGATGACTAAAGATCTTGCCATGTCAGCTGAAGATATTTGTGCCATGGCCATGGAACTGAAATTCTCAGGAACCAATCCTTGCATCAGCAATTTCAAGTCTGCTTCTAAAAGACTTCTGTGAATGTATCTGGAGAAACAGCTTCCACACATGCTTTGAATTCTGTGGTAATTTTTTTTTCTCTGAAGACTTGTCTTCAGGTTTCAAGCATCAGTTTTCTGTCTCAGGGAAACTGATTGATCTTTGTTGTATTGCTGATAAGAGAACCTCAGCAGCAAGAGCTTAAAAATTGCAGTTCTGTCTATTTTGCTTGAATAATACATGCCACATAGAACTTTTTGTTGTACTTAACCAAGAGCCCAAAGGAAACCACAGATCTCATCATGTCATTTTTACATTGTCAACCCCTTCAGAAGCAATTGACCAGCCCTTCATAGAGAAAATAACATCTCTAAAGTCATCAAGTGGAAAAATGATACATCCTTGTTTTTGTAAAATCAGATGTGTGAGATAAAGAATGTAATCTCATAGCTGTCAAGATTTTAAGATTCCTTCCAAGAGCTCATTTTTATGTAAACTAGGATTCTGGAAATTGTTAAAGGACTGTTTCCTTCCCTAGGGATCTGGAAGTTGTTAAAGGGGCTGTTTTCCTCCCAGTGATTTTCTTTTTTGATCTGATTGTCATATAACTGATACTTCTTAATTTTAAGGCCTATATGTGATTTTTTTTAATTTTTTTTTCTTCTTTTTTAAAGCTAGTGACTGGATGTAACAACCTTACTGGATTTTTTCTCTATTTTAAGTGAAGTTTCCCATTAGCTTCTCTCTGTGTTCAGTACTCCAATCTCCAACAGGATTTATTCCCCCAGACTTTCTTTCTGCCTGTCCTGTTCCCTTGGAACAATGGCATGCCTCATTCCACTTCCACCTGCCCTAAGGAGGGTGTTTAATGGCTTTTCTCACTTTCTAGCCGAGGACATCTGCTGACTACTGTGGGCAGCCACATCTGTCAAGACATCAGAAAAGAGCGTTTCAGGTCATAGAATACTGGAAGCCAGTTTTTGGAGACAGGATGGGTGTTACTGGCAGCTATGCATTTTCTGCAGAGGTAGAAATCTGGAGGCTGCTGTTAAAGCTGTAAAGCCAAAATTACACGTGCACATGTGTTTCTTATTCCTAAAAATTGATCCATATGGACAAAAAAGTCTTACCTCAGAAGTAGTGGTATAAATACAACATTGTAATAATGATGGCAGAGAACAGGATGTTATTTTATCTAGCCTAATTCTGCACACAGTGGACTTCAAAGTTTAATTTACTTAGAGAAAAGAACTGTCTCCACCAATCTAGGAGATGAACTTCAGGTAAAAGGTATTGTATGTGTGCAGCTTGAAAATGGATTCAGTTATATACACAGCCTAAATGGACCTTTGCTGTGTAAAATCTTTAAACTGGTGTTCTACTTGAGGAGAAAAGAAAGAAAATATTTCCATAAAACTTATTTACCTTTGCATGAGTTAAGAATGTTTTATTGCCTTGTTGCTTTTAAGCTCCAGAGAACAGGATGTTTCATAGCTGCTCAATTTGCTTTAGTTATTATAATTTGAAAGAGTTTGATGATTCTAATTTCCCTCTCTACGCTTCTTGATTTTAGTACTAGAGTAACACTTCACTATCTTGGATTGATTTTTATAATGGCCAGGGTTTTGATATTAATTTCTGCTGATATTTTCTTTGATACTAAAAGCTGAGGATGGGTGACTGGCAAAGCAAATTGAGGATTCAGAAAGGCAAATTTCATGTTTTACAAATATCATTGTAGTTACTTTCTTGTAAGACCATCTCTGGGCTGATGAGTAGCAAGAATCACCAGTGCACCCTTGTGTGCTGTGGACTAACTTTACACTGGGTTGCATTAGCTAAAGCACAGCTAGCATGGCAGAGGAAGGGATTATTTCCCCCAGCTTGGCCTTTATGAGGCAGCAACTGGAAGACTGTGTCCAGTTTTGTGCCCTAGAAATGGGAAATGAGAGCCTAGAAATGGAGCCAGTCCAGCAAAAGGCTACCAAGATGATTAAGAGGTTGGAGCGTGTGATGTTCAAAGGGAGTGTGAAGAAACCAGATTTGTTCATCCTGGAAAGGGCTGGATCCAGGGTGGATCCAGTTTTACCTTCTGCCACTGTTTGAACAAGGTTGAGGAGGAGATGTACACTCTTTTCAGAAGCGCATAGAGAAAGAAGTTGCAATGAAGGAAACTATTAGGATGTAAGGATAAAATACTCCTGACTACTCATACTGATGCAGCTCTTGAACAAGTTGCATGGAGAAATTATGAAATCTTTATCCTTGGAGAAAAACAAAACTTGACCAGAGTTGCCCTGAGGAACCCAAATTAAGTATGAAATTAGTTCTGCTGTGTCTGCAGGACTTGATGCCTAGAACTGTCTAGCAACCTGAATTATTCTGTAGTTTTATGGGTAAAAACTACCTTCTCATGCAGTAGGATATCTTATCCAATAGGAAAAAATAGTAATTCATATCATTAATCATCACTGAAACAAATTCAGATGTAGCATCAGCCAAACTCATAATTTTTTCCTAACGTTAAATAAAGAGTAAAAGATCCTTTTGATGGATTCCGTAGCCACTTTAAGAAGTCAGGCTTTCCCTATTAACTGCGCTGAGCCCTTTAAAGCAGTCTTAACTTGTCTTAGCTCTGACAGCAAAGCTGTTATTACTCAGGGGCATTCAAACCCCTTCAGAAATGTGATGTTGAAAGCATTTCTCCAAAATTATTTTTCCAACATTTACAAAAGTGTGTTTTACCAAACATTTACCACTGGCCATACCACAGCACGTCTGACATGGTAACATCTCTAACCACAGTAACTCATCAGCTCATTTGAACCTTAATACTTAAATCAGGCCATATGTGTAGAAGTTGCAGAGCCATGTTTGGCTAGTTTTGGGGATGCTTGCTGTTTTGTGTCTGGCTGTTTGGGGTTTTTTGTAAATGATTGTCTTGTCCAAAAAACTTTGTTTTCACTAAAACTCCATTGCTTTACAGGTGCTAGCTTCAGGTGCAAGCTGTCATTTCAAGTTTCAGGTATTTCTTTTAGGCACAGGTTTATGACCAAAGAAGACCATTTATATTGACAGAATATACAAAGGGTAAAAAAAGGAGAACAGAGAGGTGATGTTAAGTGATTTTTAGTAGGATAACAAGAATGCATAAATGATGTCTTCCTGCATGTTGCCTGAAATGTTAGTGGTAGAGATGGGAACTTAGCCCACACCTCACTTGTCAGTGCTTTGATGGCAGGTTATACATATCTTGGTTTCTTTTCTCATATCCTGATACACAATTCTGTTAGCAAGGAGAGGTTTCTTTTCCTTCATGTTGGAAGCATCTTCCACGTTTAAACAAAATATTTACCCTTTGTTTGCAGCTCTTAGAGGTTAAAGTAATGAAGTGGTTAGATGCAGTGTTTGCTATACTTTTGGTGTAAATGGCTGAAATGAAAATGCTTGGCAATTTGAGACAGTAATGAGAAGGATGAGGATAAACTGAAGAGATGCCATTCACACTGTCTTTTTGTGCCCAATCTCCCATGCACAGTAGAAGCAGTAAAAATTTGGGAGCAATTACAAGAGAACCGGAGCTGCCAGAAATTTCTTTTTTCCCACTCTCTTGAAATGACCAGAAAGACTGCAGTCATAAATGGCAAATTTAATAATGAAGCAGTATTTGCCAGTATGTGCATACGTGAACACAGCATTGGCAATGCTCACCAAGGCAAACTGGGGCACACTGTGCCCACAATTAGAATATCACTGCAGCTGGCTTTGTGGGGGTGGGCTTCTGTGGCTGCCAGAGGTGTTAGAGATGCTCTGTATGGGGCAGAAAGTAAGGCCTTGAATATAGAAACCTGTATGTTCGTGGTGCCCTGGCTCCAGCACAAAGCAGCAGTCCTGTTATTGCCAAGGAGACACCGTGCCTCCGCCTCTCTGGAAAAAAGTTCTCCGCTGTCCAGATGTGAAAATTAGTTTCTGGTTAGCACAGAAATGTTGAGCACCACTTGACAGGACAACAGCTCATACGTGGAAGGCAGTCAGACCTCACTGCAAGCTGTGGCTCGGGTAGAAATATTGTCTACAATGGCAGTAATAAAAAAATAGTTATTAAAAAGCTTCCAAAAGCTTCACATCCTACAAAGCAAAGCTATTCTGATTAAACTGATAAATTTAAAATAAAACGGCTGCAGAGAAACCAAAAAAACCAGCAAATCCCTTCTCTCTGTTTTTCCAGATAGTACAAAGTGTTATTTAAAAAAAAAAAAAAAAAAAAAAAAAAAAAGGATGTTAAAAATCTATTTATAAATCAGAAGAAAAGCAGGCAAAAATTGTACAAGCAGCATTAAGCTGCAAAAATTTTCCTTGGACACATTGCAATACCTTTTCAAAGCAGCATATGGGGTTTATTCTGGTGACTCTAATTTTAACATGAATGGGAGTCACGTGGAATACTCCCGACATTCTGCTTTGAAAATATATCCCTGCATGATTAAGGAAGACTGAAATCTTTTTAAACATCTATTTTTTATTTTTTTTAAAAACTGAGTCTGAAGTGTTTTTAAAGAAAAGCATTAATGGAATGAAAACCGTCCAACCCTGAACAAATCAGTAATGTAACAGGTAGAAATACTACTGGCTTAGCACTGTAGATATGTTTGTGTTTCTGAGGCTGGGTAATGAAGAGTGAGGAAAACTCAGAGTTTGTACGCGCTGTTGCAACTGCCTCTGCATTGCTTGACCTTTATAAATTTGTCTCTTCACTTGGAAGATGAAGTAATCATTCCACCTACCATGTGCAAAGAGCAGAGGGTTCAGCGAAGAGAGTGCAAGGCGGGACTTGTCTCTGCGATGGCAATTGCATGCGGCAGTATTGACAGCATCTTTAGCTCGTGGATGATGGAGTCTGAAGAAATATGTACTCTGAAGATCAATTAGAGAGAGGCTCATTAGCGGGAAGGAAGTTCTGAGAAAATGCAACAGCCCTGACAAAGTGAGCCAGAACGCTGATAGAGCAGGGCCTGGTGTGTGGGCTGAATGTGAAGCGGGGTTGCTGCAGGGAGGTTCAGAGAGTCCTTTCTGACAGCCGGTCCTTCCTACCCATCTTCAGAGAAACCAGTCTTAACAGCTTCTTGAAATGTTTTGAAAAGGATAAGACAGAAAATGTCCATAAAGCCATATTGATGAACACAGACATGAGCACAGTGAGGAGTATGGACAGTCATCTGGTGTCTTTCCAAAGATGCCAAGAAAGATGGAAAAGTTACTTTTCCTTTTTGAATACTTTTTTCTTTTTTTTTTTCTCTCTCTTCTTTTTTTAGCTGAGAATTCAAGGTTTATTTTTATTACTTCAGTTTTGTGTGGGCTGCTGTTTCAGTGCTTGAGGATCTCCTCTGATTGTTTGCAATTACCTTATTGCTTGTCTTACTAATATTTATCTATCTTGACATCAGAGACACTCACTCATAAAAAGAACTTACCTGCTTTTTATTCTTTTCACGAAATCTTCACCAGTGATATCACAATGCTGAGCTCACCTGTCCATTTTATCTGTTGACTTTGAGTGGAGTTTTTTCTGGTCATTCCAACAGAGCTGCCACTTTCCAGACTTAAATGTGATATGAAACAGGCAGTATAAAGAAAGAGTATTTATGCCAGCCTTATTTAAGCAAGAGACTTCATTTAAGCAAGCCTATTTATATAGCGAGATTATTTATACTACATTTGGCTGTGAATGGGCGTGTGTGGGCACGCTTCTGTTGTGCATGAGACACGTGTTTGGGGTATGTATATTTGGCTGCACATTTCCATGTACATGGATTGAAAAAGTGGCTGTTAGTGTCTCTGAGGAGGGGATGTTTGCAAAGCCCAGCTCAGGGAGACGTTGAAATCCTCAGGAACAGATGCCTGCTGCCAGAGGCTGACACAGAATGGAAGCATCAGTAGCTCATTTTGTGCACTCTGAATTGCCTTATGAGGGTGTGGATGGAGGGTATTGCCCTTTTCTAGCTGGAGTTAAGTGTATTCTTGCAATAACTCTATGGTAAACAGCCCTAACTGTTCATTCAGCTTATGTGAACATTCATTTGGCTTTCATTCCTGCATGAGGTGGAAGCAGACAGAATACATTCTTCTCAGAAAAATTTGTTGTGTGCTTGCTGGACCTGGACACTGGACCCATGTTTTCTGTTCTTCTCATAAGCTGTAGTCTTGGCAATCCCCTTCTGCACCACCAGGACCTTCTGACACTTACCCTTCCATGCAAGCCTGGGATGCAAAAGCAGTGCTAAGGGGATGTGAAAAACATGGATTGGCCTTCATCAACAGCTATTAAAATCATAGTCTGGAGGTCCTTCAGCAGCACCTGGGAAGGTGAACCAAGGCAAAGATTATTCTTTAACTGAGTTGTTTTCAGTATATTCTTTCTAAACATCCTCAACTAGCATTGTCCATCGGGCCTAAAAGGCACACAGCAATACAGCTCCCTCTTAAGGCTGCTGGGTGTTTGATTCTTACTCTTAAATAAGGTACAGCAGAAGCTTTTAAAATCAAAACGCACATTTAGAAAACTCTTCTCAATAAAAATCCCATTTCTTTTTCTAGAATGCCTAGGCAAGTAAATACTGAGTTTTAGAGATCCAGAGATGTTCCTCATTGTGACAGTCTTAAGGGTCTGTTGGGTAAAACCCAAAGCTCCTGCTTCAGGTCTCACACTACTAATCTCTTCTCCATTAGCAAGGGAGAGCATGAGTTTTGTGTGAACAGATTTAATCTTCCTGTGCAGCAGATGTGCTGACACATGGGTTTCTCTAGTCAATGGGGTAAATAATCTTCTGTTTAAGTAGTTCCTAAGTACCTATTTATGCAATTAACATATTAAAAAAACCATGCATCTTTATTTAAACAGTGAACTGTGACAGCGTCAGACAGAGTTCAGATAACTGAGACTGATGACTTTTCCCTTTATTTTGTCCATCCAATTGCTCTTTGGTTTTGCTAAAATCAGAAAAGCTGAAGAAATCATTCTGTTGCCATATGATTGAGATTTAACTACCATCTTCCAGAAGAAGAAAACTGCAGTGCAGTTTAATGAATAAGATGCAGGGGGAGCATGCATGCCTGTAAGAGAGGCAAGACAGAGCACCTACAGGGCATAATTTGTTTCAACAGTGTTAGTACGATGTACATTCCATAGTGCCCATCCTATGGAGAACCAAGCATTAAAAGAAAGTCTTAGACTGTTTGGATAGAAGATAAACCTGGCTGCTGCTGCTTGTTTGGCAGCCTGTGCAAAGCACAAGCTGGAGAAGTAGCTAAAGATGGAAGGTAAAATGCTGAAGCGACGTGAAATTGTTCTGTCCTGGCCATGTGTACTCCAGACAGAGTGATTGAATGAGAGAACTGAGATTACAATGACATGACTGAAAATGCTCTCAGTATGTTCCAAAGGGGTTTGATACAAAATTGCGATATGTCTTCAAACAATGTGGTCAATGGAGGGAGCATGAAAAATCCTAACCCAAACAGTGGATGAAGAATATGGGATAGATTGGGCAGACAGTGCTCATATGGTCTGAATGTACTGAAAATTTTAAAGCTCACAAGGTGATTCCTGAGCCTCTTGCAGTTGTGTATTTAAGAGTGCTATGTGAGGAATCCTGAAGCTGATGATGTATACTGTGAAACCTTCTGCTGTCTACTGTCTGGATTTATTATAATTGATTTGAAATTCTTCAGTGCCCTCTCATGCTATATGACTGCAAAGTATGTTTGAAATGGCAAGACTTAAAGGTTGCAGACAGCTGCAGGGGCTTGTGTATTTTAAGGGCTTTTTTAATATGATAGCTATCCAGAGACAAACTATGATTGTATATGACAATTCAGCCAAACCTAAACATCACTTGAGGTTGTTTAGCTGCTGTATCCACTGTCAAGGTTGGAAAAATAATTTCTATTTTTTTTCTTTGTGTATGTATCAAAAACTATGCAACTCCAAATTTGTTCATTGTGACAGAATTGTCTTCCCCTAAGCAACCCAGTTTCTCTTTCTTCCTTTTTCAGACTAGGTTTCTTATGTGCAGTTGTGGTGCCTTTCTTCTTTTTGTTTAGTTGTTTTTTTGGGTTTTGTTTTTCTAAGATGTGGATTTTTTTGTTTCTGTATCAAAGACAAGGCATTTTAGATCTTGGAGTTAACATTGGAGGTGCAAATGGCACCTACAGTGATGTTGTCTAGACTAAGAAGTCTCCTTTTACTGCTCAGACTACGTGCAATCATTTAGCAATAAGAAAACTGAGAAATATTCATGTCAGTTCCTGTAGCCAATTTCAGGATTGTCTGTAGGCTGTCTTTGGCTTAGCTGAGGAGCTTCAGTTGTCAGGGAAGATGAAGAAGAATTGCAAATTCAACACCACTAGACAGTCATCAGCGAGACTACTGTTGTAAATGTCCAGGGCTTCTGTATGAAATTCTATAAAGCTCTAATTTAATTTGTATAAGACAAATTTTCTTTAAGAGATTTTCTTTAAGTCACAGCTCTGTATCTTGAAGTCTTTTAACATGTGTATGCATCCTCAAAATGCAGGCAACCTACCTGGTGGTGCAGGAAGGAACTTGCACGCTCCCTGTGGTCAAAGCGCAGGGGAAGGTAGTGAACACTGAACGCGCTCATTGGTGCTTGGATGGTGGAAATGCTCTGTAGAATGAAAGGTTCTGTGGTTCTGTAATTCATACAGACCTTCTGGGTGCTGTGGTGGCAGATCACCTCTGAAGGTCACATCTAATCTGATTTGCAAAGCTGTGTTACTGACTGTTTTCAGCAGCTTATATATCACTTGGGTGTTCCTAGTCAGATAAGCTTTGTGGTTTGTAGTCAAGCTGTCTTAAATGGCAGAAAAGATAGATGTCTCTTTATGCTCTGGCCCAGCATTTTTATTTTAATTTGTGTTTATGTGTTACTATGGAAAAACTTCTTTCTGATGAAGTAGTTGTTGAAAAAACAAACAACCAAACCCTCAAAGCTGCTCATTTGAAATAAAGTGTAGGGGCTCCTGATAAAAGAGTTATGAGGTTTTCTGATACTAAGATTCTTTTCTGATATTAAGAAACCAAACTAAATTGAAATATGGCCTTTGAAGTCTCTGAAATACTTGTATGTGTTATCTACAGATAGGTCCTAATTGACACTTCAAGAATACAGATGTGAAAGGGAAGTGTGTAGGTCTTCTTGGAATGAACCAATAGGACTAGCTGTTCCTGGTGTAAATTAGCTGCTTTTACAAATGGACTTTTGAAAGGGCTTGAAAGTTTACTCAGAAATAACAGGTAAATTATGGCACTGAAAGAGGAGTCACTGGGAGCCAACCACCAAGTCTATGACTGAGGAACTGTTAGCGGGTTAACCATCTTCCCCTTTAGGTATCTAGGCTAAAAAAAGAAAAACCCACGATCTAGAAGGATGAGTAAGCATTATATCATCACTGATTGTTCCTCAGCTCCCACACACAAACAGGTCTTAGCCCATGACAGCATACTGGCAGGAGCTGCTGTCGGATTGACAAGTAGCAGCTTTGGTGTGAAGCCTTCATGGAAATCTTTTATCCTTTTAGTTGAACAGCATCATTTTATCCTGCTATCTTAGAAGATTTTTTCACAAATCTTATTTATTATGCTGCTTTGAAATGCCTGGATTTTTCTAGCCTTGAATTTCTGATCTCCCTTAAAAGCTTTCTTAGGTATCTGTGTCCTGTCCTGCTTTAGATTGCAATGAAACTCTTAGTGTATTTATTCTCACAACACAACCTTGTGAGGAACAGAAATGCAATTTTCAGGGGAGATTACTAAGAAAAGAAAGTGACAAAGGTGAGATTTCATAACCTTAAATCTAGTGGCTTGGTATCGTCAGAAGCAGATGTCATTTCTGCTCCTTTCCTATGAAAGAAAAGACCTTAAAAATGGGTCTTTCTGGGTTCTTGACTGGTTGCCCTAATCTGGGACACAATCTTCTCCCTGTCAGCATGTGAAATACAGATGGGAGTTTTGGAAACTGGGCCAAGGGAAAATTTCTCCAGATACATCAAAGTTGCACTGCTAATAGTTATTTTTGATTGCAGTGGGGCTTTGTTTAACAAAGCACAGCCTAATGGAGAGTTTTGAACTCTTGAGTATCACATAACAGAAAGGAACTGTTTATTTCATTAGGAACCTCTTCAATTTAATATTGGCTAAAAAAAATATTAATTGCAGAGGCTTCCTAGGAATGTGCCATTTGGTTTTTTGCTGTCCAGTAGAATTTAAACCTGCTGGTTTGCATGACTATTTTAAGCTCTACATATTGACAATGCTTCCGGTCCATGTTGTGGCAATAACAGCTAGCAAAAATAACCTTGGAACTCCTGAAGGGTGTTACCATTCACAGACAAATGACAGAGAATGCCCCACACTCCCAGACCACCCTCCCCCCTGTGTCATTTAGGGGGAAGGAGGGATGGGAGAGGAATGGGAGAGGAATGGAACTGGATAAATTGCTTTTTTTCACAGCAAGTTCTGTCAGGGAATCTAGGCTTTTTAATTAGCCCTCATTCCCTTAAAATGCGCACTGAATATCTTTCCACAATTTAATATTTCAGAACTGAAAGAATGACTCCAAGCTGGCAAGCTTAGGGTAATCCTTACAGTGATGGTGCTGTTCCAGAGGCAAATGAAAAGCTGGAAGTACGGCATTGCCAGACCCTTATGGCATCCTCAGCCATTACAAACACAGTTCTCTCAGAAGCTCATTTCTATGTCAAGAATTATAATTGCTTCACAGATGCCCTGAAAAGACAAATCTTTGGAGTAGCTCTCTCTTATGGCTTCTCTCTTAAGGCTTGGAAGACCTTTCTGGACTCTGGATTAGACTCAGGTAGAAGACATGTAACAGGGAGTGGCCTTCATTGTACAAGGAGATGACTCTACCTACAAGGCTCTGTCATGGTGCATTTTAAAATGCCCCTATTTACCATGGCAAATGGAGCAGAATGATGTTATTAGTGCAATATAGAAACATGGAGCTTTTTTAAGAAGGGTTTTCATTTTTTTATTCTTCTTCTTCTTTTGGTCAAAAAAATGCAAGTAAGGGTTCCTGAAAAAGGAATGAAAAGGAATGTATCCTTATTTTTTTCCCTCTGAAATTCTTTCTTAACACCATAATAATAGTATGTCAGTGTCTCATGGTTTGTCTGAGGTTATCTTTTTAATATGAACTTGACTTTTCTCCTCATTTTTCGGTTTCAGTAAAGGAAACATAGAAAGGATGAAAGATATTTTTTTTTCAGTTGTCCCAGAGAAAGTCTGAGGAGCAGCCAGAAAATTCCCCTAACTGCCAAACTTCCTTTACTTAGTGCATTGTTGGTTTAGGAATCTTTTTTCTCTCTCTTCACTGTTGCCTCCTTTCCTCTAATGATCTCTTCTTCCTTATATTGTCAGAGGTCAGGACAGAGTTTTCATCAGCAACTAGCAACCCTTTGGGCATAAAGATTTCTTAGGGGTGAGTTTCATCAGGCCATGAACAGGACAGGAGATACCCAGTGTAGAATTAGTTGTATAAAGATTCAGGTCACTGTCTGTAGGTGCCAGATGTGTTTTTGGGGGTTTCCTAATAGCTGTCTCAGATTTTCACCTTGTTTTGGAGGGATACAATATATGGGACTGGAAAGCAAAATACAGTATTTTGACAGTAGACTTGTCTTCTGCTGGTCAGTTACTTAAACTTGGAATAAGGTGTATTATTTGTTGGAGCAAGCCCAAAAGAGGGAAGATGACCAAGGGGCTAGAGCATCTCTCCTATGAAAACAGGCTTTGAGAGAGTTGTAGTCGTTCAGCCTGGAGAAGGAATTGCTTCAGGGAAAACTTAGAGCACCTTCCCTAGCTGGAGAGGGACTTTTTCTAAGGGCACAGAGTGACAGGACAAAGGTGTAATAGCCTTTAAGTGAAAGGGGGTTGGTTTAGATAAGATATTAGGTAGAAATTCTTTACTGTGAAGGTGATGAGGCACTGGGACACATTGCCAGGGAGGCAGTGGATGCCCCATCCCTGGCAGTGTTCAAGGCCAGGTTGGATGGGACTTCAAGCAACCAGCACTCATAAAAGCTATTACCTTTAATAACTTTACCTAACCACCCCCCCACCCCCTCATAAAAAGGGGGGTTGGAACTAGGTGATCAGTCTTTAACTATTCTATGATTGTGTGATTTGGGAACACAGAGACTGTAAGTCCCTAGCATATACATGCATGCATACAAGTGAATGCTCCTGGGGTATGTGCACACACCTACGTGTGTCGTGCCGTGTTTGCACAGGGAGAGAAAGTCAACATGTACACGGCTCTGTCTGTGTGGACTTTCCCAGCACGTATGAAAAGAGAGAGCAAACTCACAATCAAATAAGCAGCCAGAGCAGAGGGAAAAAAGATGAGATTGCAGTTGATTATGAGCCTGGCAGCAGATGTGCTACACAAATCCAGCCCGCTGCATCCAGGCTGTTTCCATGGCGATGGAGCGAGTAATTGTGGAGCTCCGGCGCTCTCCCCCGCGATCCCCGCCAAGGTGGACGCGGGTGCCGGGTCCCCATCAGCGCTTCCTCGGGGTGAGCGCCGGGCTCCGGGACAAACCGAGCGGGCGGGGAGGGGGGAGCCCCGGAGACGGGCATCTCTGGTCTGCTCATCCCCGCCGTGCGATGGCAGGATGCGAGGGAAGCGGCGCTCTTCCTCGGCGCTAGGCTCTCCCGAGATGCTAAATCAGCGGGCAGGAGTTTCCCTGCCGCGGGAGTGGGCTGCCATTGGCTGCCGCCGCCCGCCCGTGCCAATGGGAGCCCGACGGGCGCCCCGCACATAAGCGGAGCTGGGCGCGCTGCCCGGGGCGCGGGCCGAGGTGCGCGGCCGCGGGGCAGCGCGGAGCACTCCCATGGCCGCGCCGGGAGCGGGTCCCCTCCGAGAGCCCCGCCGAGAGCCCCACCGAGAGCCCCTCCGAGAGCCCCACCGAGAGCCCCTCCGAGAGCCCCGCCGAGAGCCCCACCGAGAGCCCCACCGAGAGCCCCACCGAGAGCCCCGCCGCCAGCCCCGCCGCCAGCCCCGCCGCCGAGCATCTGCCGCTGCCCGTGCGCACGGTGCCGCCCGCAAGAGGCTGCATTAAGTCATTCGCTCGCTGCCGTGTGGGAGGTGAATTTGTCGTCGGGAACGATGGAGCTACGGGATCTCTGTAAGTAGATCCGTGTACTTCATCCTGCTTATTTCAGCCTGGGCACGGAGCAATTAACGGTGTCGAGGAATGGCAAAAGGCAATTAGTAGCGACTGTAAATAGCGTGGAGGGTTCCTGGGTTTTGTTTCACGTGTAGTGAGATGCGTTCTTCCAAACGGTCTCAGGCGCCGGACAAACTAGTTAGCTGTTTGCATTGCCTTGGGTGGTTTTTTTAGCCTAATTGAGGTTAGTCTGTGGAAGGATGCTGTGTTCTTCGGGGTATTTCAGATCACCCCTGTGTTTGACAAGGAAAGCAAGCCACATGGAGCAGAATATCGCAGGCACAAAAGTCTGAGGTGCCACATGAAGTCACCGGTATTTGTGGTGTCGGTATAATAATGACAGGTACGTTATTACGGTGGCTTGTCAAACGCCAGTTCAGACCCTGAGCCAAGAAAACACGAGTTGCTCATCGTCCATCACTGTGTTCAGCACAAAAAAGTCATTGCTTTTCCTACCCTTCATGTACCTTTTCTCTTTTTTTAAAATTGGTTTCTTCTTCTTTTAAGGCTTTTTAAAATACGTTTAATTCAAAAGCTTTCCTATTTGTTTATGAAACCTGTGAGTACATTAAGAGCATGGAGAGTTTCCTTTTTCACCATTGTGGGGCATGTGTTAGAAGTTGATTCCTTTGCCTGTTGGGACTCTGCTTTTGATTCTGTAAAGCAGAAACAGTATATTTAGAAAGGGGAGGGAAGCGTGTGTGCAAATCTGTCCCTCTGCAACCCTCTGGGGTTACTTCAGTTACAACAGCCATGAATTCAGCTCAGCATTGTCCATGTTTTGTCATGACTGGGAGCTTTGCTGCATGGAGCTCATGGTTGTCTCTGCTTAACCCTCTCAGAGACTGTAGTCATCTTATCTGGTTTGTGAAAATACCTAGGAGAAATGGCAGACACGGGAAGAAAAAGGTTTAGAAAAAAAACTTTATTTTCACCCTGTGCCTGAGCTGGTAAAGTGTATCAGGTATTTTATAGTAATCAAACTATGTGCAAACATTGTATTAAGCTGTCTGCATTTTAGGGATCCATTCTTAGTGTCTTGTGTTTATGTTTGTTTTAGAACTTAACACACAGCTTCATTTCCCAGCATTAGGAACTGCTGAGAAGTCACATTTCTGCCTGGGAATCTCAGGCTGAGAGTGTAAATTTTTAGATTTGGTCAATTTATTTAGGTATGGTTTAACTGGTCAGCTTTGCTTTTGCCTTGCAAGTTGTGGCAGAAAGGTGTGTATGTGTACGGTTAAAGGAATCAAGGTTGCCTCAGAGTTGATGCCAAAAAAAGAATTGTCAGTGTTTTGAAAAACTGCTTCATCAATATAAATTAAAAAAATAAAAAAAAAAATATAGAAAACATAGAATTCAGTGCATCAATACAGGGAGAGTGTCTGTTGATGTGTGTAAAGCTCCTCTGTGTTGTTTTGGGTGTTTAACCCGATGTATCACAAATGCAGGAGGGACCCCTCATTAAGCTTGAGTTATTGCTTTTTCTGAAAACACAGATATAAGTCACTCTTCCCTGTGTTTCCCAGGGGTGTTTGGGTCATCTTTTATTAAAATGATGGCCCCAGGCATCCTATGGAACTGGGCTTAGAAAAAAAAGCATTTTTCTAAGGTATGCAAAAAAGAGATAACTGTTAGCTCTTATTGCAATACTTATTTTTGTTCAGCAGTGATGAAAATGCCAAGAATGATTTTGATTTTTTTTTTTTCATTGAGGAAGGTATTTTGCTGCTATGTCACTTCCCCAGGGTCTCATATCATTCATCTGTATTTACTTAGCACTGGTGTAGCTGAAAATCCCATTGCATATGGCTGTCTAGGCAAAGAGATGTGCCCATTCCCCATCTTGAAGGTGGATGCTTTGATCTAGACTAAGATATTCCATAAAAATCTGTGAGAAAGCTTGGACTCTTGCACACCTGGGCATGGGTTGTTTCTGACTCCAGGCTGGTCATTTTGAACATCTTTGGGATGCATCAAAATGAAGCTTAATTGCACCTTTGGGGGTTTTTAATTCCATACCTACTGCCTTCTGCTTTATTTTCTGATAGCTGATGTGAAATCCTAGGAGAACATTGTGTTTTAAGGTCACCACAACTCTTAAGATGACATTTTAATTCTTGTTAGCACTCTAGGGATATAGTTCAAACAACATAAACCTCTCAAGTTTAGTCACTAGTGTTAGGCAAATACCGTATGTGATAGAGTTCCTCTCTCTCCCATAACCTTGTTTGAAGGGATTTTTTTGCTTGTCTATCCCTGTGCATTAGCAGATAAAAGGAGGGGGCTGGGGAGGGAGAGAGGGAGGGAGGGAGACAGGCTGTAACTGCTAAGCACTGGATCAGTCTGTCTGAGGGCTTCAAACCACAGTGGTGCCTGAGGAGGAAAAACTCGTGTTGCAGTCAAAGCCCATGCTTGCATTAGATTTTTGACCTGATGGTGCGGAGTACTGTTGCTCGTCGTTAGTGCTTGGGGATGATCTGCGTGGGAGAGGCATTTCAGATTCCCAGGCTATAAGAGTTCCAGCAACAGAGGAGTGAGTAGGCTTCAGTGAGAGCTGTGGCATGCTGGTAGCAGTTGGGAGGATGCAGAAGCTGAAAAAAAAAAAATGCTATCTTGGGGTAGCTTTAATTGGTTGCATTGGAAAACACTTGGTTTGATGGGCTCATATGTCTTCTAAAATGCTTGGTGCCAGACCAAATTGGCATAGCTCCATTGACTTACACGAGATGCCACCAGGCATTGATCTGATCTTCAGTCTTATGCTTATCATTTTCTTGGAAGAGTGAGATTTTCACAAAAGCAGCAGGTTATTTTTTCTTTCTATTTGCCTCAATGACAGTAAATTGAAAACTTAAGTGGTATAGGCATTCCACAGGTTTTGTTCTGTTTCTGTGGGCTTTAAGCTTAGTGGGTTATCTTTTATCTGCTTGTAGAGCCTCATATCCATATGTCAGTCTGGAAGCTTAGAGCAGAAATTCTGATCTGAGCTTTACATGTGTTGAGAGATATTAAATTTGAATATTTCATTATTTCCCTGGATCTTAACCCTCCTTCAGTTACAAAAACCCTGGTGGTCATTCATGCTCTAGTTAAAAAGATGCTAGATCCACCAGTCTTCAGTTTTGCCTCAGCTGTATATGGTTTTCACCCCATTATTCAAGTGAATAGGCACAAATTTTTACACACAGGTGTAAAAAAGGTGGCTCAATATGTCCACCTCCAAATGAATTGAAGACAGTTGTAACTCTGAATAAGACTAACCACACAAATATAAACAGTTCCTTATTTTTGTGCCTGAAAAAAACCCTACTTTTTTAGGCACAGTTTCTCCATGCTAAGCTTTGGCTTACATGGAACGTCATGCCATGGAAAGCTCTCACTCCCTGTTCAGTGCATACACACTCACATCTCCAATGGCACATGCACACAACAAAGCAACACCAAGCATGGAATAAAAATGGAACAGCAATAAAACAAAGACTTGTGAATTGTGAAAAGCCCATTGATTTGCTTGACACCCATTTTGTTCAGCATTGTGCAGTGCTAATCTGAAAATTCCCGTGCGTCACGAAAACTTTTCAGAACAATAAGAACTGTCAATTCTAGCAGATTTTACAGACCTGTCATTATTCTTCTTGTCTTGAAGCACTAAGTGGCGTATAGAGGGATTTTTGGCAGGAGTTCAGGACTACTCTTGTAAAGAGGAATCGTGTGCCACTACCTCATGGATATTATCATCTGAAGCTAGAGTTCAGCCCAGCACAGGCTCCTGGAAGCACGTTTCCCCATCTGAGTGTGCTGCTTTTATGGATCTCACTTTACTTTGTCTCTTCAAAAACCCACAACTACAAACCTCTTCTTTTTACTGTTCTCAGATGCAATAATGTAGAAGAAAAAAAACTCTACTCTCTGTCTACATTTTGAGTTGATATATTCCAGAAAACTGTAGAATACTTTAATGAAATCTTATCCTCCACCTCCACCTGCCACTTTTTCAGAAAGGAAAAGTGCAGATAGCAGCACTGATGGTAGCAAGCAGAAGTTTTTATTAACTCCCTTTCTCTTGAGATTGTAGTGCTGGTACTTCCTTCTCTTGGAGCATCTCCTAAGAAGATGCTCACACACCGTACATTCCCCATCTTTGGAACTTCAGCCCCCCCTTAGATACATACCTCTGCTAGGAGAAGCATAATGAGGGGAAGAAACATTGGCTTTGTGTCAGAGAGATTCAATTTTAAATTCTTTATCAGAGGCCATGTAACTTGTGAGTGTTTTGTCTTCGATACTTACGCTTCCCAGTGTAGCATCATCTGCATACATACCTCACCCATATTAAATTGTTTCAGTACAGTAAGGGTCATGACATTCACTCTGAATATGAAAATAGTCATTCAGTTATGCATCCTTGGTTTTGGTAACTTGCAGAATCCATACATGTTGCAATACATTGTCAGCATTTTCAAAAGTCTGCAGAGCACACATCCACATTTTTTTGTGGACTTCACAAAATTCTAGAGGGTTTTGCTGCCTGGGAATTCAGTGGTTTCAAAAATGCATGTGAAAATCAGAGGACACACACGACCTTCATTTAAACAAGAACTTTGATTAGCTCTATCTTGGGCCTTTTAAACTCCTCTGTAATGCACAAAAGCAATCTTGTAATGGGGTGAAAAAGGAGATCTTCGTACTAATTCTAGCCTACTGTCAAATTAATTCATCAAATAATATGCTCTTATCCTGAATCACTGGACTGCTTTTATCAGAGCTTTTGATGTGGCAAAGAAAGTGCTTGTTCCATAGCTACAAACCCAACTCGCTTAGTCTTCCTTTCTCTTTGAACTTCAGTTTTCTTAAGACTTGGAACATTGTGATACAGAGAGCAGCATTCAAAGCTAGGTATTTCAAGACTCACATCCAGAGGCACATTAGAAGCCACACAAAGGGATTTTCTTTAAGTGTGGTTTTCAAATATATGTAACCTTCTGGCTTGACCTCTGGATCCACTCCCAGTCTGCATTTCAAGAAAAAGAATCTACCCACATACAGTTATCTCCAGTAAGATCAAAGCTGTTATTGTATTCTGACACCTGTGAGAAAGAAATGTATATATAAAACAAAGTGGGGGAAATTTTGAAAAGATTTGAATGAATTCACATGTATGAAAGACGTGAACCCACGGATCTTGGAAGTGAAGACTTTCAGGATAGCTGCAGAGTGTTTCTTTATTTGTTAGCTTCACCAAGTTAATTAAACAGACTTGAAAACATCAACAAAAATAGATTTTCTAGATCCCTATAAATACAGCCCTGCAAGTGCTTTGCCATGAAAGTTAATAAGGTTCTAACTTTAGACTGGGGCTTCTGTCTGGTGCCTAACAGAAGCCACTGCAAAGGATGGTGTTATTTCATTCTACCTTTGCAGCCCCTCATCAGGGTGTGGTGTCTTTCCCAGTTTCCACCCTTTTTCTGGCCGAGGTGTAAATTGTCGTTTATACCACATATAATTGCCATAAATACCCCAGCTCTGGTAGACACTTCCTGAAGGACTGCAGAGTAGGTATCTGCAGACTGAGAAACGCAGCTCTGTTTGTCTGCTCGTATTTCCTGCTGTCCTGTGTGAAAGCACCAGGAAGGCTTTGCAGAGCTTGTCCTTCCTCCGTGGGGATGGATCATCAGCAAAAGGCGCAGCAGAGTCAAGGTGCGCCTTTTGCTGCGTTGCTCCCTTGCCTCGGCACAACCAGCCTTAGCAGAGCCCTTGGCTTTCAGCCAGCTGGGATGTGCCAGCTAAAGCTTTGAATGCCCTACAAGGGAAGCATGTCCCAGGTTCTGGCAGCACCACAAGGTTATCCTCTCTGCATCAGATAATTCAGCATGGTGCTGAGGAGCGCTGTGTGTGGAAGATCCTTGTCCTGCAAGGAAACTACCTCAGAGTTCCTGTGCTCAGCACAAGGGGTTAAAATATATCTGTGGCCCTAGACACAGCAAAGGGAAGGACTGTAGGTCAACCAGGCTTCTCTCCTGATCCCCACTGTGCCCTCACAAGGGACCTTCTCATATCCCCCTCCCCAGACTCACCTTTGGAGGCTGGAATTAAGCCACTTGGCCAACAGAAGCTCCTCTCAGCTTTCAGAAAGGGGAGCCTCCCTGATGTGAGACTCTTTGTTGTCTGTTCAAGCTCTCAGTCATGCTTAGCAATAGCTACAGCTGCAAAGAGACACAGAATGTCTGCAAAACCTCTCACTTTTACATGACCAGTTGCTTTGGTGCATAGAGTAGTAAATAAGCAAAGGCTTGAGTTAGGAACACCTCTGATGTTTTGTAACTGCAGTGAGGAGCTGGGTTATATTTATAAGCTAATACTTGGTCTGGAATTTTTCTGCCTTTAAATGCTACTATAACCCAGTTAAATATTTAATAGAAGAGCGGAAAGTCTATTCACAGCAATTTCACTAGTAAATTCCTTTGTTCTCACTTCCCAACTTACCTTTTCAAATCCCAAATTCAAATTATCACCCTATCTCAAACAGCAACACAATGTTTTGCCATTATGCTTAGAATGCCTTAAGTTCCATTTTCAATGACAAGTGGAATTATGCTCATTTCTAATGGTACTGAAAAGGTACAAGTGAGTCTTAAAATAAGTTCTGCTTTTTCATGCATGAAATTATGTATCAGTTCACCTCTGCACGCAGGATTTCCATCATTCTACAGTCATGGGCATCTACTCCAGAATGAACTTTGCGCCAATCCCAAGAACAATTTTCATTGCTAAAGGTTCTAGCCCAGTGAATTTCAAGGCTTTGAGTTTGTATTACATATTTAAGGTATAAGCAAGAATCTTCTGACTACGAATGTCTTTGGTGGAGTAAATATCAAGTGTTTCAGGCACACAGTTCTGACCATTTACGTTTCCCATTGACCTGGTAAGATATACAGTTTTGGTTTTTAAAGGACTTTCTGTCAGGTTTCAACAAAGAATAAAAGAGACACCTTTCTAATTTTGTTAACTGTTATTGGGTACCAGTAATTGGGTACATTCATTGATTGAATGAAATTTGGAGGTTTTTCAGTCAAAGGGATGTATGATGTTTGTAATGTGAAAAGTATAGGAAAGCCCTACAGCTAATTCTATGACTTTCAACTTAAACACCAGAGCTCAGCTTCTGATTGTTCCAGAAGCTTGCCCGAACTATGATTTAGAGGTTTTATTGCACCAAAATCCCAGAGGTTATTGCAGTTTGCAGCAGATAATCACAGTGTGTGGCTCTTGCGATTGTGAAGAAATGTGCACATTTCATCATGATCTCCTGCACAGGCAGACACCTGGGCCTGAATCCAGATCCTTTCAGATCATGACCTCAATCTGGTGTTCTCATCACTGCCTCTGCATCTTGCTGCTGGCAAACCATTTAACCTAGCGAGGGTATTGTGCATCTCTGATGCCACAGCTCATTTGGAGCATCTACTGTCACCAGTGCCACAGAGCAGCCATAAAAGGTGAACATGGCACGTTGTGGGTCACTTTTGGGGCAGAGCCCAGTGGTCCTGCTGCACAATTCCAGTCACCTCAGCATTATCTATCGCTTACATGATCATGGTCGGGGTGTAAACTCAGGAACTGCTTAAAAAGGACACCAGTCCAGAATGCAAATCCTTGGCCATGCTGAAACAAGTGCTAGAACTCACATCAGTTTTAGGCTGGTCTCTAGAATTAAGAGGTTGATTTACTCCTGGGCTGAAGTGGTCAAATTGCACCATGCAATCAGTCAAAAGACATCTCCTCCTAAAGAAAATGAAAGATGTCAGAGAGCTCTGTGTGAGTCAGTTGCAAAACAAGTAACAATTCTGATTACTGATATACAAAAAAGAATGTTCCACCAGGGATAACAGCTTGTTACTTGCTTTGCTCTCAAGATGCAAGGGAGAAAGGAAGAGAAAGAGCGTACTTGTAGCCAAGTTGGCTGCTGCAGTCCAGCAGCACAGTCAGTCAAATTGTTTCATCCTTCCAAGTCATTCTGTAATATCACTGATTTATCTTGCTGCCATGCAATTGTCCCCTGTTGACAATTCCAATTTTGTCAAAAGATGACTGAGATTTTGCAGAAAACCTGCAAGCTACTCTTACCAGTGGCAAACAGTAGGAGAGCAAAGTAAGATTTTCTCCTTTTCATTGATGCCTATAAATAGTCCATGCTAACCTTAACAGCCTTGAAGATGTAGGGAACCTTTTTTAAAAAAAGAATCCATTATTTTTAAAACTACATTGACTCAGCAGAAGTAGATGTGTGTGTTTTAGATCATGATAGGTTGACAATCAAGCCCTGCTGTGAATGCTTAGCTCTTCAATTTTGGCTGTAAAGTTTTAAATTTATTTTAACTCTGCAGTGTATTGACACAACTCTTGATATTGTGGCCAGAAAGGATACTGCTTAGTTACTGTATATATTTAAAAAGAAAGGTCTTATTTACAGCTTTTTAAATTCAGTTCTCCTTTTCTTCAATTTTTTTCCTCATGTAAATGAGAGAGGACATAATTAACCAAATTTATGTCTAAGAATGGGTTGCTTAATAACAAATTTTGTTCTCTGTTGTGCTAAGCAGAATTAGTCACAGGAGCCATTATAAGGACTTCAGTGGTATTACTCCAATATGCAAGGGCTATCCAAGCATGATTTGAGCTACTTTGAAAAGTGTAAGAGGTATTTTAGGAAAGCTAAGTCCCTTAGTCTTGCAGACAGGAGGGCTTTTTCAATATATATTATTATGCATACATCCAATTAGAAATTAATGGGAAATCCAGATTTATGTAGTAGGAGGAGATAACTAGGATCCTTGCCATTACTGATGCAAAAAGAAAAATGGTTGTCTCTGTGTGTATAGATGCTATTAATAATCTGGAAATACATCACCTTTTGCTCTGTTTGCTCTGTAGTCCTACAAGACTTTTTATTAATACAACTCATAGTATCTTCACTGGAAATGTAAATTTCTGCACAAGATGCAGATCTCTGTACTTCCAGGTTAAATTTAATTTTTCATCTGGTTCTAGGCAGATATAAAAGATATTGCCAAAAACAGCAGTTTAATACATGTGCCATACTGACAAATGTTTAAGTGAAACAAGGCTGTAAAACAACATAAAGATATTACCTACTAATCAAGTTATTTTCCTGCTGTTATCAGTCTTGAGGAATTCTGAAAATACTATAAAGATGTATGCATTTGAAAGTAAATAAAATGCAGATTTCCACTATTTTATGCATATTTTTGTGGTTGATAGAAAGGAATATTAAACTATTTGACAGCAGCATTTGATCACCTGAGATTCTGTCTGCTCTGCTCTTAATCCTGTGGTATTTCAGGATCTTTAACCACCAATTTCTAAAGATGATAATCCAACCCCCTAGAGTGAGTTGTGTTCCTCTCATAAAGAGTCACACTGGAGTAACTGGTCTTTCAATAGAAACTGGCTTAACCTAGCAGGTGGTTAGATTTTGTTGAATTTTCTTTTAAAAGAGTTAGGCTGGTCTATTAGCTGGTTTCAGTATATAATGCTTAGATGTCATTCTTTTATTTAGGCTTTTTGAGGGTGGCCTTGATTCAGTGATGATGAAAAACATCCCTGCTTAGAAATCTCACCTCTGGCAAAGCTTGAGTTATCATGAAAAAGAGCTTTCCTGTACCGGCTTTCACTTGTGCTCACTGATCTGGCAGTCCACTGTCTCCCCCAGTGCTTTGCTTTAATATGGCTTGTCTTGCCACAGGATAAATAGGAAAGGACACCTCATGGTAACCAGAAAAATTTCATGCAAATTTCAGCATGATCTGGCTACAACACCTCCAGTGCAGATATTCTACTCTCAATGTTCTAGATTGCTATTAGGAGAATGAGCCACTTCTCAGGCATGTTGCTCTTCAACCTCTTCCTCATCCAGAACCTGCTAAAGAGCCTTCAGAATGAGCTGACCTTCTTTTAAAATACTAAATCATAGCACCTTACCTTCCTTTCTAGTTTACTTTCAAAAATTAATCCTAAGATAAAGGACTTTAGAAGCAAAAGTAACAGGATGATGCCTGTTTTCAGTAGTGTAAGTATCAGCAGTGAGGCTGGATATGTTTCTAGATGCCATCTAGTAGCTTTCCATTGACATCAGGAGACACTCAGATTTGCTTCAGCTTGTAACTGGAGAGGCACAATAAATTCTCTGTTGGCCAAAACTGATCACTGAGAAGCTACACTCCAAGCATATCACAGGAATAAGCTGCAGACATACATGACACTAGCTTGCAAGTTTCCTATTCCATACAGGCTAATTTGATACATCCCTTCTGGAAATCTTTAGTGTATATAAAACCAGGAAAGCTAGTAAAAGGACTTGTCTCTGAAACTCTGTAAAAGTGAAGTGGCTCTGAGTTTTACCAGAGCAGAATAACTTGGGCCAGAAAATACTCAGCAAAATCCAAGGGAGGGAAGTAAATTGCAGGTCCTTGCAGCCTTTGAGGGCAAAGAAGAGTGAACGGTGAGGAAAGGCAGAACAGTAAGCCAAGATTTGTTCATTGTTCATGCTGGCAGTGTGTGTTGCAAAGGGAGGAGAGAACATTCATGCCATATCCAAACACTAAGACCAACCTTGAGCAAGAAAATATTATTTGTATTTGGCAGGCATCCTATCTCTGAGAAGTAGGAAGGGACAAAGCCCTGTCTCACTGTATGGTGGATGACTACATCAAATTGACACAATCTGCTTCAGTCCTTCCATCCACCACAGATTTGTTGTACCCCCTTGAACCAAGCAAGGTTCCTCTTGGAACCTCCTCTTCCCTCTTGGTCCTTGGCTTTCTGCCTCTGTCACCCTTGAGCAGCAGCACTGTGCTTACTTTAAGGGGTATTGTAGGTGTAAAGTGGACTGAAGATTCAATGCTGTGGTTCACAGCAGGCAAAAATAGGCTTGAGCCCTTAGGGTTAAGATTTCCCTGCAAATGAGCTGTAATAAAGTTTACAGACAGAAACCCATTTTATTGGGCAAGGATACTTTTGTACTTGAAATACTGCAATTCTAGTTTCTTGCAGGAGATGTGGAATTTCCTTTAACACAAGTGGTTTTGTAGAGAAGCAGGAGTAACCAGTACTATGTGCTAACCCTGAAATTGTTTCTTGTGTTCTGTCAACTTATTTCTGGCTCACTGCATCCAGATGAGGGCTGTCTTCAAAATTCAATATTACCTCTGTTTGTTAGAGCCAAATCTAGGTCTGAAAGAGCTAGAATTTGGGTAACCATACTATATAACAAGGGTGAAAATAAATGATAGTCCATAGCTGGCCACTATCAAACTTAAGCTAGACCAGTGATGCCAGTTGTTTGTTGAGAAGTTTTGGATCAATAAAAGTTCTGGATCATGGGCTGCTTTGCTGTTACATGGTCAGAGTGTCCCCAGTGTCTTCTCCTGCTGTTTGTTCACATCTCCTTTCTCAGAGTAATATGCAGGCCTGCTGTGTGATGGGAAGAAATGCAAATTGGATTATTGGCCAGTAAGGAATGAGGGAACCCTCAAGGAAAGGAGAGAGAGGGAAGAAGAGAGAACAGGCCATATTGTTTTGGAGACCATAGGTAGGTCACCTTCAATTAGGTATCTATTGCAGAGGGATTTTCCACCTCGTTTCTACAAGTGCTGGGATTGGGAAAAGTATTTGGGTGACTTCTGTATCATTTACATTTTCCTGTGCTTCCATTTACATTGGAATGATTTAGTTCATCAAAACAGATAAAAGACAATGGCATCTTCACCATTCTGATCAAAACCCAATCATCTTAAAGGAAGAAAAGATTGGAAATATAAATAGCTACCAAAAATATGCCCCTGATCTTAAAAAATGCTGAGTCCTAGGATGATTCTGCTGTTAATGTCTCTCCACCCTTTTTTTCTTTTTCTAGCTTGGTAGTGGCAGCCCATACAATTATGAGCTGCTGCACAATTTTACACCTTAGGTACACAGTCACATTTAGAATCTGACAGTGTTCTCCTTCTGGAATAGGAACACTGCTTGCAGCCCACAGCTGAAACAATTAGCTTCATTAAAAAAAAAAAAAAATTGTTCTCTGGCTTACAGATACATTTTAAGAATTAGTTAAAAGGAAGCAAAAGAAAAAAATTAAAGTGGATAGGTGAACAAGCCTCAGTACTTCACCAGATCTTAGGGTTTTGAGAATATAAATTATTTAAATTAGAAGCCATTTGAGAATATATAACAGAAGAAAGGGCTCTGACAGCAGATGGAGCAGAGTAGAAATGCTGATGTTACTATATGTACCTGCTTGCGCTGAAACCAGCAGCTGTAAGGAGGAATTTGAACTAAACTCCATGAACATGTATTCTTATAGCTCTTATTAATGGGTTGTTCTGTTCCTCTCCCAGTTTCTCTTGACCCTTTACTGAGGGTTAAATTAATCCCCTGTGCAGCTCAGCTGAGGATAATGAAGTTGTCCCAGGGTACAAATGTAGCCTTTGGGTTTGACCTACAGAAGGCTGAGCCTCTATTCCTCACTATGTTTTCAGGCAGTTTTATTTATGTTGGATTAATTAAAAACACCCTCTCCATTCCCCAGGCTTATGTGCTCTCCTGTGCAGAATAAAGGAGGTTCCAGTGTCTGGCCTCTCTCAGCCCATCCAGGCTGATGCAGAGACTGTAGAAAACTCTGCTAATGAAGGGATCTTAATGACCCTGATCATGTTTGTGAACAAAAAGGCTCATGTTCTGATAGAATTGATGTGGGCATACTCTATGATGTGAGGAACAGTTTGGATTCCTTTTTGGAGTCATAGGCCTGGCTCATATTTGGCAGGGCCTTTTTTTGCTGTAGGTGAATGCAAGGCATTAAACCATGTGGTCATCTGGAATTTGATAAAGAGTAGGCAGACTGAAATGTCTGTTCTAGTTCCTATCTATTATAATTATAAAAGGTCTTAAAACAGGTTATTTATCTTTAACATGTTGTCTCTCTTCTCTCCTCTCTCCCTTCTCCTCTCTCCCTTCTCCTCTCTCCCTTCTCCCTCTCCCTTCTCCCTCTCCCTTCTCCCTCTCCCTTCTCCCTCTCCCTTCTCCCTCTCCCTTCTCCCTCTCCCTTCTCCCTCTCCCTTCTCCCTCTCCCTTCTCCCTCTCCCTTCTCCCTCTCCCTTCTCCCTCTCCCTTCTCCCTCTCCCTTCTCCCTCTCCCTTCTCCCTCTCCCTTCTCCCTCTCCCTTCTCCCTCTCCCTTCTCCCTCTCCCTTCTCCCTCTCCCTTCTCCCTCTCTTTTTCTCCCTCTCTTTCTCCCTCTCTTTTTCTCCCTCTCTTTTTCTCCCTCTCTTTTTCTCCCTCTCTTTTTCTCCCTCTCTTTTTCTCCCTCTCTTTTTCTCCCTCTCTTTTTCTCCCTCTCTTTTTCTCCCTCTCTTTTTCTCCCTCTCTTTTTCTCCCTCTCTTTTTCTCCCTCTCTTTTTCTCCCTCTCTTTTTCTCCCTCTCTTTTTCTCCCTCTCTTTTTCTCCCTCTCTTTTTCTCCCTCTCTTTTTCTCCCTCTCTTTTTCTCCCTCTCTTTTTCTCCCTCTCTTTTTCTCTTCTCCCTCTCTTTTTCTCCCTCTCTCTTTTTCCCTCTCTTTTTCTCCCTCTCTCTTTTTCCCTCTCTTTTTCTCCCTCTCTCTTTTTCCCTCTCTTTTTCTCCCTCTCTCTTTTTCCCTCTCTTTTTCTCCCTCTCTCTTTCTCCCTCTCTCTTTTTCCCTCTCTTTTTCTCCCTCTCTCTTTTTCCCTCTCTCTCTTTCTCCCTCTCTCTTTTTCCCTCTCTCTCTTTCTCCCTCCTATTATTTTCCCACATCCTTCTTTCTAATATGCCAGTGTGCAGATAACCTGTTGTGGCCAAGTGGAGGTTGGTACTTTGCTCTGAGGCATCAAAATAGACTTGAGGGAGAAAGAGAAGTTGCTATCATGACATCACAACAAGAAAGCATGTGATTTCTATGCCAGGGTGCCCCAAAAGCTAGGTGGAACCAGCCAAATCCACCTCTCTCATCTTCTTTTTCTTCTTTATCCCTCTAAATTGTCTGTAAATAGCTGTTTAAGCTGGATTTAAAATAGCCCATGTATATTAGTTGATTCCTTCACAAATCAGGAGACTTGCACATCTGTCTTAGCATAAGCATTTCACTTCAGTGTTCAGTAGTGCAGAGACAGACGGGTTTTTTGTCACGGGTAACAGTGGGTGGCTTCTGACAACTTGGAAATCTCTAGAGGCATGGGGAGCACCACTGCACTGAAATTTGAGAAATGTTAAGTTTTCCTTATGGTCAAAACCAACCTATGAACACCAAAAAGGAATTTACAGACGGTGTTTAACAGATGCCAGTGATGTTTCCAATAGCCAGGAAGTGTTGTGTGCTACATGTAAATGTTTGATTACTAGGCTAACATCTGTCAAGATGGCATTTTCAGATAAAAGAGAGAGTGGTGGCTATGACTTCTTTCAAGGTCTGTAGTTGTGTTGGATTTGTTTTGCACTGATTCTAGAGAATGCTGATTAGTATAAATCATCTTGCATTGCAACACTTGACCAAGGCCTATAATCATGTCACTACTTCATCTGTGCCTGATTGAGAAGTCCCCAGATTAAGCAGACTACTTATGGTGAGAAGCCCCCTCTTTGCCATCTGGGAGTTTGAAACCAGCTGCATTCCAAAATCTGAAAGAGAGAAGGAATCCATGAACTTTGTAAAATGGTCTCTTCCTCATTACCCTAATCACACAAGTATGCTGAGGGCTAAAATCGGCTTTCTTCGTTTTTTTCTTTTAAATCGGACTCACGAGGGTGGGACTAATGAACACGGAACTGAAAAGGATCACTTGGGTCATCCTGGTCCCATTCCTGGAATCCAGTAACAGACACTGAAGCAGAGGATGCCATTAAACTTCTATTCCATCTGTCTCACTGCATGCTTTAGGACACAACATTTCCCAAAGCCCTCTAAGTCATGTGCATTCTCTTGGAGAACTAAGTGCCTGTATAATGTGCCATAGTATAAATCAAGGCGATTGCTTATCTCAGGATTTCATTTCTTAAATTAAATAGTACCTGAAAATTACATTTCTTAGATTAAGTTCTTAGGTAATTCAGGGGAAAGCAAAAGTACCCAATATTTCCAGTTGCCCTCCTGGATCTTATAGCCCAAAGTGGTTTAAACCCTGAGTGGCAGCAACAAATACATGAGATGCTAACTATTACTACCTGTAGCATTAGTTTCCTCTGTTTATTCTCTTAGATGTGGTAGTTGCCACTCTTCAGTGCTGAGGAGGAAGACAAAAAGAGAATGAACACATGGAAGGATTAAATTATGTGTCCAAGGTCATACAAAGGCACCCGTGGCAGTCAGCAATAGATATATGCAACCTAAATGTTAGTACAGTGCATAAATTAAAGGGATGGCCTTCTTTCAGGTTTTTTTTTTTGTGGTTTTTTGATATTTAAAGTGAGAAATGAACCTTCAGGCTGTGGTGCTTGTCAAGCTTTTAACTAACATTAGTCAAGTAGTGCAAATTGCTAATATTGTGATGAGTTAATGTGAACTTCTCGGTATTCATGGACATGTTGAGCTCCAGTCTACTACTTAGATTCAGCCAGTGTTTTCCCATTACCCTTTCCCTGGGATTTCTCTTTGATGGAGTGTTCTTATTGCTCTGAGACCTGTCAAAGCTTAGCAGAAGAAGCATGGCTTCACTGGCAAAGACTCGGGATAGGAGCAGTTTTTGCTTTCTGGTAGAACAAACATCTAATCAACATGGAGCGACAGCACAGTGGTCACCAGACTACATCTGGCAAAGCACAATAGAAGCATTGATATTACAAACATAAAACTTGCTTAATAATGAAGTGCAATGAAAAGTACCAGAACTCTGAGCCCTGGAGTTTTCATAGTATGCTTCAGATGCATATGTTAAGGAAAAGAATTATGCAGTTGTGGATATAGTGCACATATGACAAGAACATTTGTCACCAGTAGATTGAATTTGTGAGGTCTTGAGAATTATCAGCTCTCAAAAATTTTAATGTCAATTGCTAGTGCAGGAGACAAGACTATAAAATTCTCCCCTCCCCCCCAGAAAAAAGTAAAATCTAGGAGACTTTTGTTTTGGAGAAAAGTCTGCGTTAAAAATAGTACTTTTCGTAATTGGGTATCTCTGCCTTGCATGTAACACCCTTGCTTTGTACACCAGATGAAAGTAACATCTGTGGCTCCGTTTGTCTAACAAGCAGTTTTCCTGCAGGCTCTCTAATACTTACCCTGGGGGGAGTTCGTGGACCTTATCTAAGAGGAAGAATTACTTTGTTGTGGCTTTGACATGCTCTTTAAATAATATTTAAAAACCATCTGAAACCATATTATATAAAAGGGGAAGCTTTTTGTGAGTCTCAGTGGAGAAAACAAGAATGAGAAATTTCCCTGTTCCATTTTCTGTCTCTGTGCTGTTTCTTAGCCAAAGGCTAGGAAGCTGTTTAAGTCATAGGGCTCAGTAATTAATATTACAACAAACAAAAGCAAATCGAAAAGATTTTCTGCTTCTCTTTAGTGTCTTTATTCACCTGTCCCCCATATCTTTCAGATGACTTCCAGCCTGGCATGCATTTAAGCACTGTCCTATTTCCACTGCTATTTGCTGTACAGATCACAGAATCCATTCATCATCTGACAGAATAATTTAATCCTTAATTCTCTAAACCATTTATTGAAGAATGCTTCTACCGGCCCGACTTTAAGCCCTGCCCTGCATTAAGTCCTGCCCTGCTTTCTCCAGCTGTGTCCTGCAAGGATGCACAGATTGCTGGCCAGCGATGTGTCTGGGTGCTGACCCCCTGGGTGATGATATCTCACTTAACTCCAGGTGCTCTCAGGAGCTGGCTTTGCACCCTGAGCCTCTCAGGGATTTACAGCAGCAGATACACTCTTTCATTGAAATGGAAAAAATTATACAGATTTATGATGCTGGGTTTTACTCCCATTTTCAGTAGGTCTTTGATTATGAAGAAATCTTTATTTTCAGAAAACTAACAGTTGAAAGCTCTGTGAGGACACTCCCAGTTAGTGACAGCTTTTGAACAGCCACCCAAAGGTACTGGCAGTAGCCATCCCCAGTGCTTCACTCTGCCCTGGCAGTGCAGTCCAGTCTCTGACCAGAAGAAACTGGTACAAAAACCAGAAGTCTGTTCCTCCTTCTTTCTCCTTTGGACATGCCTGTAGGTTGGTGATGTAAATGTCAGTCTGCAAGGAGTCAAGACTGAGCTCACCCATGCATTTCATTCATGGCTTAGAATGTGAGTTCACTTTTAAAGGCAAATACACTGAAATTTCACATTAAAACTTCTTGCCTGCTTGAAAATAATGATTATGGTTATAACAGTAACAGCAGCAGCCAAACATTCCAAAAGAAAACCTTTTCAGTTTGCAGAGTGGGAATGATTGTTTCTTTGTAACATTAAATCTCAGCTTGGCCTTGGCAGGGAAATGCCATGCTGCTGCTGCTGGAACAAGACGGAAAAATAGGCTCTTTAGGTTTGACATCGCTATAGTTTTCCTGCATTCTGGAGGATCCCCAAGGCCCCATGGAAACCAGATGCATTCCTGCTGCAACAATTAACATAACCAACCCTTGCAGGAAGGGAACACTTATGAGGGGAGAAACATTACAGTATTTTCTTTTGGAAAATTCCACTATTGACATGAAAAACAGCAGGGTAACAGCAAAGATGGATTGCAAATTTTGACAGCCCCGACAGGTAAATATTGGCTTTCTGCAAACAAGTTTCTATAAATAACCAGTCTGCTCCAGGAACTCCACAGATGGCAGCAGGGCTGCCGGGGTATTGATTTACCCACTGTGCTCAGTGCAGAAAAGCACAGCTGTCAGTTTTGCTGTTCTTCTCCTTCTGAGTGTTGCTGCTGCTCCTGCTGAGAGCTGCGTGCCTTGTTCACCATTTTTCTTTGGCAAGTGGAGATGAAGATTAAGAGCCCAAAAGAAATGATTTGAAGGAAAAACCTGCCAAAACAACAGAAAATAAACAAACAAGAGCAAAGAGCAACAATAAAGAACGTTGTGTATATGTATTTGAAATAGCAGCAAGAACCTGTCTTAGTCTGTATCAGGTCACCTAAGAGGGCTCACAGGAGTGGTTTATAGAGAGTGGTCCCAGAAACCATAGTGGGAGCTTGAAGGGCAGGAAAAGCTTATGAGGAGACAATATAGATTTTGTACATGATGAATAGTAACAGGCTGAGTTTAGAACTGAGGGGTAGAACTAGCCTTACATGCAAATGGTTGCTCTGCCAAAAATCCCTAGCAGCTGGAGGTGACTTATAAATAAATAGCAGCCAAATAGGCAAACATTTAAAATTATCGTGATTAGGTTTTGGGTTTGTATGACCCATTTGAGTGCAGTCTAAATCTCGGGATTATGATTTTCAGACAGTAGAGTCAGCCAGTGCAACCACTGTCTCATTAACAAAAATGTTGATTTACGGGCATAATATCTAGAATTGCTTTTTAAAGGAACAGCTTAGAAAGACTTCATAACCTCAGTTCCATAAAGATCTTTGCCTGTGGTATGGGTTTGCTCAGTAGCAGAACCGTGCATCTCCTGGGGCAGATGCAGCGTGCGCCATTTGAGGGCATTTTTCTGCCGCTTTTCTGAGTAATTTCTGTGTAGTTACACAATCAACCCAGACAATGAAAGTGCCTCTGTGCTACATCTGCATCAGGGATTTTGCACAGAATTACTGGGTGCAGCTTCTGGTTGTCATTTTGTCCCATTTGGTAGCTTGGAGTTTTTTGTTTGATTTGTTTGATTGTGTGGCTTTTAGGGTTTGGGGGATTTTTGGTTTTGATTTTTTTCCTACGTTTGCACAGAATCACAGAATAGTTTTAGGAAGAAATCTTAAAAAGCATCTAATTACAACTACATAACTAAAATGGCAAAAAAAATTAATAAGTAGGTGTCCAGACCAGTTGAAATAAATGGTTAATGTTGGGGATTTTTTTTTAATCTATTTGTTCATATTGTAGACTTTGAGTGGTACAATCTGTGTTTCAGTTCCCATGAGCTGGCTATGAAGTCCAGAGCAAGAGAGCCGGCCCATGACTTTCAGCAGAGTTCTTCCTTTCAGTGCTTTTGAGTGCTTGCCTGGATGGAGGCCTAGATCTGTTCATTAGTCCTGTTTCTGCCTGAGTTTTAAATGATTACGGGAAAAAACAATTCAGTCAACGAAAATTATAAATCAAAAGTTTTTCTGCTTACATAAATCTCAGGCTTGACTTGATTCTGTCTTGATTTTGGAAAAAAAAGTGAGAGTTGCCAAACAAGAAGGGATTTTTCCCAAGATAGACCAAGAATCTTTTATAGGAGAATGCGAAAAAACAGGTCTGTGCAACAGACCATAGAATTTTTTTAGACAATTGGCATTACATTAACTGTTATACAAACATACAAGCAATACATACATGCACACTGGGTAGTTTATAAGTTGTAGGGCATAAGAAATTCTCAAGAAGATACTTCTGTGAGAGTTAGTGTTGCTGCACTGAAGGAGCTAGATGCCAGCCTTTTCTGGATAGTCTGCATATCTGTTGCCTTTATTTTTGTGAAGCTTTTTCAAGTGTTGAGTAAGGTATCTCATATGTATCTTGTAGAAGAAGTGACATTGTTCCATACAAAGCTGTTCTTTCCCTCTACTAAAATTCTGCCTTGGTATGCTGAAATAACAGACAGAAAGAGTCTTGCTTTCTGACTCGTAGGTCAATTAATTGACAAATACAAGTGCCAATCAAGAAGTGTTGGGCCAATGTTCTCAGGCACATGGTGTGACCTTTGGGCCTGCCCTGTGCAAGGCCAGGAGTGGAATCAATGACCTTTGAGGGTCCTTTTCAACTCAGAATGTTCTGTGATTCCAGGTCAACAAGCTGGCTTTGTGCCTGTGCGTGTCTGAGTGGCTGCTGCCCATTGTGGTTGCAGCTGAGCCCCACACAGCTCCCACTGACACTGAGGTACCCATATCCTACCCCCATTGCCACCAGCTTCTCCAGAGCTTTGTGAGTTTAGATGCTAAATTCTTTATCTTTGGCAGCTCCATGCATGTGATGAGGTATGCAAACTACCAACTGAGCTGAATATGATGTGCTAAAGGTTCCAGTGCTGAATACATTTCAAGCTTTTTGTTAGATTTTTCTCTCTCGTTATATAAATATGTTGTTTTACTATAAATACCTAATTCCAAGCTGTCTCTGAAAACAGAGTCCGTTCTCTGTTTTGAAATACCATTTCTCATGTCAGAGATTTGACAGAGGAATAAAATACCTACTTGTGTCTTCTTAGAGAAGGGCAGGGGGGAAGGGCATCCTGTAAGAGCACAACGCAAAGTGATGCCAGTTGTCACTGCCATACACTCACGACCTTGTGCATTGGTGACCCGTGAGCTGCCATTTTCTTGCTCTCTCCTTTGAAGTACAGTTTGTGACATTTCCACTGTACTGTTACTGTGCTGTCTTTTTTTTCTGAAACCTCACCTGGGGGAAGAGAGGGAAGAGTTATGTGTTCAAAGAAAACAACATCAAAGTATTCCCAGCAGCCAGTCAAAGCTTAATTTGGTACTAATTCTAATAACTCTGTGGCTGGTGATGTGGACTGTTCACATGGGTAACCTGCCTGACAGTTGCAGCTTTCTCTGAGGTGTATTTTTTTTTAGTAGATGAGTTTGTGTTTTTTAATAGATTTTAGCTGACAGTACAGAGCCAGCAGTATTGGATACAATGTTATTGTAATAGCTATAGCAGATATTGTTTGGAATTACAACACTAAGGTTAATAGGAGCCCCCAAAACGTTGGACAAAAACACTGAATAAAATTAAAAGGTAGAAATGAACCTCTATGCTCAATGTAGTTACCTAAAGGATTTTAAAAGCCTACCCACAATATATATGCCTAAGCTAACGAAGAGCAGTTATTAGATTTCAAATTAATTTCATTTTTATTCAGAATTATGTTCTTTTTTCATGTCATGAAAGTTGCTCCTAGCTTATGACTGATAATTGAAGCAAACATATTGCATAAATTAATGTTTTAATTGCAGTGTGTACTGAGTCTACATGTATGCAAAATATTGTACATGAATACACATTAACAGCAGACCTGTACATCCTCTGTAGTATTTTCTTGGGCCAATGAGTTTTCATCTCTCTGTCAAAACATGTCATGCATTACAGTAAGCTAATGTTTTCCTAGGTTAATCGCTAATCTGCCTATGTATTGGTAAATGTTGCCATGGGCACAGCAACAGCAGAGCAGAGAGATGAGCTTTCGCCTGGTTGGAGATGAAAAATGGCTATTTTTACTTTTTATACCCATTTGCTCAATCACAAATGAGAATAAGAGGATGAAGAAGCAAGTTACACTGCCTTTTTAAAATTTAAATGCAGAAACATTTTTCATATGTGTTTTGCAATATGCAGGTATTTACTATATGTTGATTACTTCAACAAAGCTCTTTTGTTGGGCTTCATATTCACCAGATTGTTTTACAAAATGCAGTATCCTACATATCATCACCAAGGAGAAATCCTATCCCTTTTCCATGCCAACATAAAAAACACCCATTTTGGATATTGCTGAGTCCCATTATTTAAAACTTAATTCCTTCCCTAAAGTACTCCATGCTGCCACAATGCTGCATAATAAGTTACTTAGCTGTGCAGATTAAAATCCCAGACTGACTCTTGTCCCCTATTTGTGACATTCTTTTCTGAAAGAAAGAAGATTAAACTGTGTAAATGGAACATGATTATGGTTTATTTTGTTAGTATGTGCAGTGATGAGTCTTTGACCTACATTTCTTGTGTGTAGTGTGCTCTTGCCCTATATCTGGATAATGAATGACAGAAACATTGATGTGGGTTGACCTTTTTTCCCCACATAGTTTTTGATCCTTTTTATATACATAAGGAAAACACTGAGATACAAATCTTCAGTTGAATCCTAACAAAATCCTAAAGAATAAAAACACTTCTTTTAACAGAAAAATAAAAATAAAAAAATTTAAGCACAGTGCCTGATACATCAACTTATTTGGATGCAAAGGGTCCAATGCTGCTAGGTCTTCTGGGTATTTGATATAGATGCTCATGGACAAAATTATGCAACTAGAAGCTGCATCCTACAATCTCTTCCTGTTTCAAAAGGGTTTTTTTCTATCAAGTTTTGGCAGTTAACAAATCATGCTCAGAAGCTGACTTTCTCTGGATGCTCCAGAAAGTCAAGTGAAGTCTTTATGCATCTATCTTCAGACTCTTAGTGTTCTGAAGATTCTGACCTCCAAGAAATGCCTGCAAAAGAAGGCTTCCTTCATGATGGCCTTTCCTTCCCTCCCTGATAGCAGTGCTGTTTTGATATATTGAGGGAAATGTGCATATGTGGCCTCTATTAATACTAATGCTCTTTGCAGTTCAATAGGTGAATATAAGCCTGTAGGACTCAGTGTGATGGTTTGTCTCACTGAAAATTACTGCCAAGGTAAACAGATTTTCAAGAAAGCTTATCTAAACAAAGAAAAATGTCATCTGCTTGTTCCAAAGTAGTTTGTTACACAGTTTGTCTAGGCACTTGGACTGGAAGCATAACATGAAAGAAAGGAATGATTGAAGATATTTAATATTGAAATCAATGTGATAGTTTAATGCCATTATCTCTTAGAAATTCTGATGTTGATAGTGATATATAATTAGAAAAAAAGTTAAAGAAAGTGTCTTTCTAGGGGAGAAACTAGCAATGCATCTTTCTCCTTCACCAATCTGTTTTCAAATGGTTGTTCAAGCAAGCTCTGAGATTTTAATATTTCTAGAAACACCTACTGTGTATAACTCACTTTAAATTGGCACATATATCAACAGCATGAAAAAAATGTTCACAGCTCTGGGAAACTGAGCTAAAAGGTCACTTTTTCAACAAATTCGTCAGCTGGGAAAAACAAACCTAGCTTTCCTTTGAATTTTTAATAGCTTTCTTTTTTCTGTCTGAAGTCTGGGGGGCAATACTCTGTAGTGTAAAGGCACCATCTGAACAATCCAGTGAGTGTTTCATGCAGATTGGCATGCATTTGTTTGTCTGCTTAAGTTTAGGTTTGTTTAAATTTGCATGTCATGGATTTGATAGGTATGTTCAGCTGCTCTTCTTATTTTTATCCTGGGTGCAGCTTTTGAAGGCTTTCAGGGAAGCTTTTTTTTTCTACAAGAAGGCCTTCAATTAAAGACTGAAAATATTAGGAAAGGCAGTGGAAAAAATGTATTTGGACAGCAATATGGGACCTCAGGAAATGCTGTTGATTAAAAATTCAGGTGAGAGGCATCTAATAGGAATTTTAGCATGGCTGGTAACCAATGTAAGTTATCACCAAGGTGCAGAAAAATTTTGTCCCTTTGTTCACAGGAAAATGTACAGCTCAGGTTTTTTTCTTTCCATTCTAAGTATAATGATTGCAGAACTCTTCAAACAGTAAATTATATAGCCATACATAAGTCACAAAGACTTTCTTCTGTGCTGCTGTATGGAGAGGTCAACAGGTGACCAGGCATTTATTTCAGTTTTTCTTTTCCTCTTTGTTTAGAGTATGGCTTTTTTTTTTTTTTTTTCAAAGCATTGAGGTGGTAGTACATGAATTTTTAGGACATCCTGAAAAACCTGCTGTTTTCAATAACCTCTCCAGATGGATGACTGCAATCAGTGTCCTCTGGCCTCACTTTATCTCTTGATCATATTCTTTCTGAGGCATGGGAGGTGGTCTTTTAGATTTGTCTTTTGTCAGAAGCCAGGTCTGAACTCCTAGAGGGCTTTAACTACCAGAACCAGGACTTCAGATAGGTGAAGCTTTATTTAAATGATGAGCTGAGACAATTCAGCTGATTCTTGTGTACCAGCCAAATGAAAGGAGCTCAGCTTTAACATTCACTTCTTCCTGCTACAGTCAGCAGACCTTACTCCTTTAAGAACAGAGATCATCCCTTTCCCCTTTATTTTTCACATGACTTCTTTTTGAAGAATTAATTGGAAATAGAGAAATCATTCTCTTAATTTTCATAGTGGAACTTGGCATGCTTGAAATTTCAAGGCAAAGGGGTGTGGTATTTTCACCAGGACATACCTTATTTCTGTGTTTTCTGTAGTTGGTTGAAGCCTGAGAGAAATCTGGGTGGAAGTAACTCTTCATAACACTTTGAGAGAAAAAATACATATTTTTTGCTTTACTCAAAGTTCAAGTAGCAGTCATGAATAAAGCCAGCAGGCAGGTTAAATGAATGTATTTCAAATAATAATTCTAAGTACAGTTTTCAGTTCTGCTTCACCCAGTTAAATTACTTTTATCAAAGGTACTGATAGGACTATAATGGAAAGAGGTTTATAATAGAAACAGTTGATTTTTTTTTTTATTTTAAGTACAGTTCACAGTATGGTACCTCATGTTCATCTCCAGAGTGTCTAACTTTCTATTTACTAGGTTATGAGATTTTTTTTGAGCCATGAGTAAATAATATGATCAGAATTGTCATAGCAGGGGGCTTAAAGGCTTTCTCATTGCACACAAATATGACCACACATACAGATGTGCACATGACACTTTTTTTTCTCCCTCCCTACCAAGTAATTGTGAGAGTATTTTATTATTACAATTTTAAAAGCAGCTGCTTTCAGGATATTTCTAATCACATCTGGCTGAACCCCTGATTTTTCAGACATAACCTTTAATTAAAATTTAATTAGAATTTAGAGATTTTAAAGAATTAAATCCCCACCATATATTATGTCCTAAACTGCATAATCTAAGTATCATGAGCTGATTAAATTTTTATACAAATATGCTGTTAAAGATTGATCACCTTACTTTGGAAAATAATTATGAAAAACCAAATGCTGAAGTAATAATAGAAACTCAGCAGATGGAAACCCATCAGAATTTAAGTGGTGAAAATGTAGACTAGGTGGATAGTTTATATATTCTTAAAATGGACTGGGGAACAGGGTCTTTGGCATGTAACATTTGTCGCCTCTGACCTATTCCTGTGTGCTTTGAGTTATAATTTTCATTGGTAGAAAGAAACAGGTGAATAAAGAGTACAGTACTTCAGAAAAGCTCGTTACAACCAGGGGAGGCTTGTTAGGATGGAGCCTGTTCACACTTTTGAATAACTGATTATTTAGTAGCTGTGATTTTGCTAGTGATTCAGTTAAATTGTTCCAGTTACTACTCTGAACTTTTAAATATTATGCGCTGATGCTACAATTTCTTGTTCCGTGTGGGAAGGTATTAAGTTGCTGCTACAGATCCCTTTTAAGACCACATACCTTCCCCCTCACTCATTTAACCTACTTATTATACCTCCTCTTCTTCAGGAATATGGCAGCCAACCATCCAGTCTATGGCTAAGCAGGGTAGACAATGAAATGTCTTTCTGATCACCTCAGTGCAAGGAGGTGCTTTAAATATTATTCTGCCTGGTGGGTATCAACTATTTATCTGGTGGACAGATGGGTTTATTCAATAGCAAACCTGAGAGATAATAGATTGTTGTCTCCTGTAGTTATTCATAGAGTAACCTGATGGCTGTCATATTCTTGAGGAAGAGGAACAAAAATTAAACTAGCTGACAATCTGACAACTGAAAGTTAACTGTAGGGAATCTGGCACTGGCAGGCTGTCCACATCTAACACTAGAAGAAAAAATTCCTGTAATTACTGGAACATGAGGAACTTTTCCATCAAGAATTGGCATGGGAGACAGGTAACAGACTAAACAAACTCCCTGGTAACATGACTTGTTCTGTACAATGACTTTATGAGGTGAGAAGTCATTCTGAATTAATACTTTTCTCTGCTATTTATAAGTTTGTTGTGATGATTACTGCCTGAGTCATTCTTGCAGTAATATACTTCTGTGGGTTCTAGATTATTTATTCTTAACAAATTGCTCATACCCTTGAACAAAGCCTGGACCTCTTCTTTCACCTACAAAAAGCAACAGCATTTGTCTGGATCTCCAGGCTGTCAGATTAATTTTCAGTTGACTCTTTCATCTTGCTGAGGAGGAGGAAAATCTGGAATATGTGGAAAAGTCGTTTTCTGCGTTATAGTGAGGATTACTAAAAGCAATTGTTTCAGAATCCAAATGCTTTTGGGAGATTTGCTGAAGTGAAGCAACCATCCACCACCTCTCTTCCAGTGCAGGAGGATAACAAGGCACAGGTTTCCGTATTGTAGTAGAAAAGCATGTACAAGTGCTTGGAGAGTTGCTCCTTCTGATAAGTGCCCATACCAACTAAGTGAAGAGGCCATTAAAAACAAGTTTTAAAAAGACCTCAAACAGCAACAGAATGTGACAGCAATGAAAAAATGCACGGCTGCACTTAAAACCACCCATTCTGTTAGTCAAGTATTTCATATATGTGCTTTTCCCATAGTGTCATGTAGTGGTTATAAAACTTCAGGGTTGTAGAACTTTGCTGTGATGTAGCACAGTTGGTCTTAGCTGAATGTGTCCCTATTAAGTTGAATTTATGCTAATTCTGTCCCATTTAAACTGCAAAGAGTGTTATTGGCTGCACTACTAAATTGCTTTCCTAGGAGATATTCCATTAGACAAGTGATGTACCCAAAGTAGAATATAACAAATTACATTTTTACTTAAGCTGAATATGTTTTACATCTGTAATCAGGATAGAATTATGTCCACTGTGGATAACAAAAGACTTTTTGGGTTCTCAGTGAGCATGGAACTTATTAGCAAGTGATTTGTCCAGCTAACTTTTAAATAGCCTTGGCTATTAGTTCTATTTATATAGGAAGTAATTCCACAGCCTGACACTACTTTTCTAATATTTAGCTGAAATGTTACTTGCTCCTGTTTTCATTTATATCTTCCCAATTATTCTTCTCACAGGCTGTTTATGTGCCAAAAGCGTTTAGGCACCAATCCATTCCAATAAACGCCTTTAATTTTCTGGATAGTCTTACTCCTTTAATTTTCTTGGTAGTCTAACAAACAAGAACGGCTGGGTGAATTAGATTGCAAAATTTGCCCTTTTGATCATGACAGACTTTAGGTGCTTGTTCCAGGTTACATGCTCCCTCTGTTCTATGGCAGCTCTTTATGCTGGTTGCATCCAGGAGGAGCATAGTCCCCCTACTCTCATTTCAGGTATGAGAGCACTCACTGGGAGAAGAAAAAGAAAGAGGAAGGTCTTTTACCAGGGGGCAGGCTGCCCTTCAGCAGGATGTTCTTAGTGGTCAGTGACATTTAAAATAGATCAGCGTCTGGATATGAAAAACACTCAATTTCCCAGCAGGCTTGGCTATAATTCATGTACTAACAGTGTGAATTGTGATGATGCTTTTAGGGGCAGAGGTTTAATTACCCCAAAGTTCTGTTGATGTGGCTTTGTTAGCTAACAGCTTCAAAATGTGCTCCCATGTTTGAGCTCAGGCTGTGCAGCCGTGGGAAACTACACAAAGTCAGTACATGGGGCTTTGGGACCAGACAGCTGCAAGACAGAGCTCCTGAAAATGGCAAATAAGGAATGTTTGCTAATCTGCTTCGTATGCCAGACAGAGCAATGTGGAGCACTGGAGTGGGCATCAGGCTGTGTAAAGGACTCTCAATACAAGATTCACTGTCTGTGAGGAAAGGTGAAAATTTTCAAGCCGCTTGTACCCTTATCACTAACAGCTACCAGCTACAGAACCAGCACATGCTCTCCATTCATGCTGTCTGAAGAAGAGTCAAACAATTATTCCCAGGGATCCTGGAACACAATAGAAGTCCACTGTTTGCAATCCATGTCAATTGTAAGCTCAATCCACAAAATCTTTTCAAGAGTAGTGAGAAATATAGTAATGTTTAGTTGTCTTCTGGAATGTCACAGTAGGTATCTTCCCTAGTGAAACTGAATGTAATACAAATTTAGTAAGCAAGAATTCTTAAAGATAAAGCAATAAGAAAGATTATTTGCATCTCATCTTCTACCCATACTGAATTTTAATGCTTCATTGCCATTTGGGAAGTTGACCTTTTGAAAGGCTAGTGGTTGGCTTTGAGAGGTGATTCAGTGGAGGGAAATCTGTACTCTGGTGACTGGTGAGTGATAGTGTGTGCTACACTGAATGTGAGCAAGAAGTTCTCCTGATCTGTTTTCCCAGCTGCACACTTTTTAATTGCTGGTATTCTGTGGTTTCCATATTTTCATAAACTGAAACCCCTTCTCTTTACTATTTGTGATGAGTTTATGGTCAGAACAAGCAGAATTCCATCCAATTCAGCCTTCTGAGAGGTTCAACATTTGCTGGGCTCCACTTTTTCTACAAAAACCCAGCAGCTTCTAGATTACCCCATGTGTGGAGGGAGATTCTTTATGAATAAATGAGGACCAAGAACTCTTGTCTTAGGAGCAAAGAGAGCTGCACAGCCTTGTGATTTTTCTTTCCTCTTGAGTGTGTTGCCCTGTATTGTTTGCCTGATCTAAACTACAAGTTTTTGCAGTCTGGAAGTGTCTTTCTTGCTTACAAGGGCATCAGAACATGCACAAAGAAACAAGATGCCTTGGAGAATTCTCTCTGATGCATTCTGTGTGGTTGGCAGAAACAGAACCGTGGGATTGTGGGGTGGGAAGAGAGGTTATGCACTCATTTTCCTGGAAAACTGGTGGAATAGACTTTGAGGTGTTAGATACAATACATGGGTGAAAATTTCAGGGAGTCAGTTACTTGGCAGTGCAGTACAGCACTCTCTTTTGGATTCCATCAACTGCAGAAATGGTCTTGGAAAGCTCAGTTGAGAAAGAAGGGGTAAGATTATAGACAGTAGGTTTGATATCTGAAGAGTGAAACTCATGTTGCAAAACTAATACTAGAAAAAAAGACCAAAGAAAAAGACAGCTAGAGTATGTATGACAAGGGTAGATGCAGAGAAAGCCTATTTTAATGTGGCAGATTGGACATCGTATCTACATCAGGAGATAATGTATGCACTTTTCTTGTTTCTGGTCATTTTAAGCATTTGACAAGCCATGGCTGGGAATTTGCCAGAGCATTAGCTGTTTTGTTGTCTTGTTCTTGTCAGAGCACTACAGTTGAAGCACATCATTATGCCATCAAGCTCAGGACCTAAATTCTTCCATGTGCAATTTCAAATGTGCTCTGACACTCATGTTATTAATATTCTCTGTCTTGGCTTACACCATCACTTAATAAAGTTGCAGATGGCTAGAGAAAATTTGCAGCTAGCTCAGTTTTGGATTTTGAACTTCATTTTACAATCCTTCAAAACACCAGTCACTAGCCAACCTGAGAAAACATCCCTTGCCACTTTGGTGGCAAAAACTAGGGAGAAGAGTGTCGCAGGGCAGGCTTGAAGCAGACATAAGAGGCATGTGTGAGCCTGCATTACTCTGTCTCAGCACCTTCCATCCACGCAGACTGATCCAAGTGTTGGCAAAGGAGGATTTGCGTGGGAAGAAGGGCTGCCTAAGGCAGCATCTGTATCTTCAATATGTTCCCACAGTAATACCACGCTTTCAGCATGAATGCACTCCCACCTATGGCTAAGACTTAAAAGCATCTAAATTGGGCCCTGCATATTATATGTGCATTTGTTTAGGTATGCATTACTTCCTTTCTGACTATAATTTCCATTATTTGTACTATAGGTAAATATCTGGACATATTTCCTGCATTCACAATAGAAATTAATGACCTTCAGTAACCAGCAGTACAACCTGTCATTTAATTGTATTTTTAAAAAAAAAAAAAAGAAAAAAAAAGAAAAAAAAATGTCAGCATGATAATCACTTTTAAGTTGATTTCAGGTTAGTTATACTATTGTACATGGAAAAGTCATATTATAAATAAAGCCTATTGCAAAAATGTAACCACAAAATGATGCTCGTTTTCTCATAGAAGGTAAACTCTGTTCTTGCAGAGAGTTATAACTAGGAAGGAGAGAACTCTTCAGAAATTGCCTCATGTTCAGCTTAGGACATGGTGCCAGCTGTAAGCTACAATAGCTGTTTTCTTGACCTTGTCCAGTGAAGATATATGTGTTCATTGGTAGATGCATATGGATGAGAGATGGATCTTAAACAGAGAAAGAGTGAAATTTTTAGAGCATTAAATGTCTTCCCCAGTCCATTGGCAAGAATGTGAAGTTTGTTCTAGTCTGTTGTAATTTCCCCAATTTTCATGTATTTTTGCCAATTTTGTGTCTGTTGAACACAGCTGTAGAAGGCCCATTATAGGTTGTAAAGTGTTATTTGTAGAACCAAATTGATGGAGATATAAACACTGATAGAACAGTGTCCCTGACACCTCTCTTCCTATCTAAGCTGGATGGTAGTCTGGGATGGTTCAGACTAGATGGTCTGATGGTCTGAACTGAAAGGCTCTGAAGTTTGCATGTCAAATACCCAGACAGAAGAAAAGTGAAATGAGGTGTTTGCAGCTGCTACAATACATAAAAAGAAAAAGAAGTGAAAAGATTTATTAGGCACTGCACTCTGTTTTTTCCCAAGCTAGAGAGCAAAATTTGGACACTGTCCTGTAATAGAGATGGCCATTTGGCCACAGCAGTCTGCAATTTTGGCCATAGCTGGACAGTAATAGCAGCTTCAAAAGGAGATGCTCACCTCATTCATCTGTCAGGAACAATCTCAGTTCAGACAAGGACAGGAAAAAAAGAACTCTTATGACAAGCTATATTATGCAGCATTCCTGTTAAAAGCATAAAGATAAAACATAATTTTAAAGCCTATTCCCTTCAGCATGGTTGCTCAAAATGTAACAAAACCTCTACAAAGCAGATCACATGCAACTTCCATCTCATCCTAATATAAACTGGACAAAACTTTGTTGGAATAAATTAATGCTATTGTTTGTACTCAATGGAGCTAAGCTTATTTACCCCAAAAGGGGAGTTTTACCAGATGTATTATAGCAGTTGCAGCAGAAAACATTAGCAAATAGGGCAATCCTGTTCTAAAATTTCCATTAAGATTGCATTATGTAACCCAGTTAATATCTGTCTGTACTGTTTGTACTCCTTACTAATATGATTTTCCTTTACTCTTTACTCCTGATTCTGTGCTTATGGCTAGGAATACTCCACAATTCTGGTCCATTTATACTGTGTATAATTAATTGCTAGTGAGCATCAGGTTTTGGAACTTCTGCATCTGGAACAAGTCCAGTCCACTCAGGAAAGATTCCAGAACATGAAAGCAAGGGAACCAACCAGAGTTGAATGTCCCTAACAGTGATCACTGCTATCTTTGTTAATATGACTTTTGCCACTACAAATAGACAGACTTCTGTGCTCTCTGTCATATTTTAAAAGTCACATTCCCAAGTTCCACATTGGGCCATCTTTGAATGGAAGTATTTTGCTACTGCAGATATTTCTGGTGGCCACAATAAAATCAGCATGGCTACCAAACACCTGAGATGTTAAATACTGTCATCACTGGGAAAAACTCCATGCGTGCTACTGGTTAAAGAAAGCGTAACAGAACCTTTCACGGTGGTGGTTTGCGTTTCCCATTTTATCAAACTGCTGGGAACTACCAAAAATAACACAACATGATAGGCCTGAAATAGCATCATTTATTTCACTGCTCTGACACATTTGAGGTTGCACAGAAAGAACAGATCCATGCGTTCCTTCCCTTCCTGAGGAACTCTTAACAGCTTTCTCACAGTAAAAATGGCTGTAAAATCCTTTTTGAATTAGAGTGCTCTGGACATGTCTGAAAACTACCTCATTTTCATTTAAATTATAGTTGTGTGGAAGATAATAGCAATTTAAGTATGCCCCTTTTTACAAAAGCAAAGACAGAGGCACAGCAAAACGGCAGATGAACATTGTAAAAACCCACAGGATGGGATCTGTATTGACAGCAAAAAGCATCTCTATTCCCATCAGCAGCTGTGAGCAGTTCTGTAGCAAGTTGTGAATCCTGATCAATCTCATCTTCCTCACTTCAAAGGGCAAAAAAGCAGCAAAACCCCTTTCTTTCTGATCTGTGTGTGTACTGTGAACCTCTCTGCCCAGATCCAGGTTCTTTCTGGGAGGATTTAAAGGGATAATTCTTTTTGCTAATACTTTTTTAACACCCAAAGAAGCTCAAAAGACTATTTAATGGCAAGTAACTACTTAGTCTTCAGCCAGAAGTCAAGCAGAATTCATAACCAGTCTCACTGTGATAGTTTTGTGTACCAGCACCATGCAGGGAATATTCTGCAACCAAATTAGCCAGTTTTCACTCCCCAGCTCTCTTGCCAAAGAGTATGGGGGAAAACCTTTTAATTAGCTCTTCCCTAAGTAGGTCTCCCTTGATTAATCTTGTGTGAACATCATGTTGTAGAAAGAAAAAGCTGCTTAGAAAGGGGCAAGAGCATGCTTTACAATTCATAGCTGTCCTTTGCATCCTTTGAAGTTGGAGTTCAGTTCACAAGAGGCCAGTATGAACCCAGATGATGTAGCAGCAGCCAGAGTGCAGAAGGCATGGTGGGAGTCTTGATATTGATGAGGTTAATTTGTTATGTACTGTGGGACAAAAGGTGGAAAAAAAATCATGCTGGCCTAGCTAAGACAGTACTTAAATGTATGTGTACTTGTGGTATTTGTGTGGCAGGGGACAGCAGTGGGAGGAAAGCTGAGGAGAAAGCAAAAGTAAAACTAGATGGATTTATCAGCTCTGAATTGTTCATCTGTATTCCGTTCTTCACTGTGCTGCAGAGGAGGAGAGCATCTCTAGCACTGTGGTTGGGGAACAGAGCAAGAGAGGGGGAGGAAGGTGATACCTATCACAGGCATCAAAAGTGTTTAATTTTCCAGAGGCTCTGATTAAACAAATGTTTCTGCTTCCTGGCAGCCCTTGCAGACATTTGTTGGGACAGAATAAATCAGGAGGTAATTTGTCTGCTGCGATGATCAGGCTTGGCTTGGTGGCACTGTCTTGATGCAGACTTTTTTCTGAGTTTCCTGGGAGCAGCCATATCTGCCAAGTCTCCTTCTGTGCCCAAAGTAATGCCATCAACTTTCCTAAGGATGGCAATTTAGTTTTGATGGACCTGGGTAGGGTAAACAGTGCTCACAAATAATGATGTATGGCCACTGTTAAATTTATTATGGAGCCCTGGTAATTACAAGGGAGAAGGTCAAAAGGAGTGGATGACCCTTGAGACTGCTTTCTTGCAGAAATAAATGGTGCTGAGGGAGGTTAGGCTGGGAGCCATGAATGAACGGGGAAATTATCTCACTGCTGGTGCTGCCATGCATAAACAGGAGCAGAAGGCACCAAGAGGCAAAGAAGAATAGACTCAAGAATAGTGCACGGTGTCTGGGCATGAGCAAGGTGGGAAGTGGGTAACCAGCACAGACATACCAGTACTTTAGGTAGGTAAGGAAGTCTCTGTTTCACATTCTTGCCATCAGCACCTAAGTTAGGTGAACTCACTTCACCCTTATCCTTTCACCTCTTCTTCTCTGACACATTGATCGTAAATCGACCTCCTACTCTTTGTGTGTTGTGGGTATAAAAGTGGCTGTACAGCAAATAAGTGGTCTCTATGAGCTTGCAATGGCCCCACTGTCCAGGAGAGATGAAGGCACAGTTTAATTATGCAGGCCACTCATGGGAGTGATTATAAAATCTTAATACCACTCCGTGAATGTCAGAAGTATTATAAAAATCTTATTTCTGCAGTGAATTGGGAAGTATAAAAATATGTTCTTGCAACTAAAAGGCAGTCTGCCTGATTAACCTTTAGTCAAAAAATCCAGGGCTGATAGGAAAAGAAAGATTAATCCTAAGTGATGTCAAACAGCTGCAAGAATGATTTAACATTCCCATTGTGAAAATGCTGCCATTTTAACACGTATTGACTCTGCATGACTAGAGGTAAGCACTGTCAGCCCTTAGAGGTAGGAATCTCACTTTTGCAACGTCCTTGACCTCCTTGTTTTTAGGCCTGTGGAGCTATGAGATGAAGGGACCTCATTAAAGCTCTCATCTGCTGTTGTCTTGTGCTGCTTGAAACCTGTTACAAGCTTGAGACTGAATCTTTCCCTCTCGAGATGGCTTGATGTCCAGTTTTGTTTGTTTGTGGGTTTCACTCCTTTGTAGTGGAAATGAAATAAAATGTTATTTTTTATTGTTTCAGTAAAGATACTGGGGATATTGCTTAATCAGTTGTCCTTGTAGGATAAAAAACGAGCTGCTTCTGGCAGTGCCTGTGGAATTGCAATGGATGGATAAAGTCACAGAGATCATTGAGTAGGGACAAGGGATATCATCAAAACTGGTTCTTCTTGTGCCTCTCTCATGGGTGCCACCTTGGCTTCTGTGTGGCACAGCCACAAATATGGAGAGAAATGTGTTTCCTCAGAGCAGATTTCCCTCCCAACTCTACTCAGACACATTTGCATTGTACTCTAAAGTTTAAAGAAGTTGTCTCATCTGGCCAAATTTTTGAGCATCTCAAGCGTGGAAAAGCTTTCTCCCTTTCTCACTTTTGATTAGATGGAAACTGGAAAGTTAACATCTGCTCCTTTCAATGAATGAATTTAGTAAGTTTGAAGCAGGCACCTCTAGATATGGAGGTTTATCAACTTTTTGAAATGGAGAGCTGTCTATCCTGTCTAGCATACTCTTTTCTGTCCAGTGGAGCCTAAAACTTGCACTACTCCACAAAGAAAATGTAAAATTAAGAGGGAAATTCTGCAGCATACTCTGCTGAGTTCATTTGAAAAGATAAGACATTGTACAGTTCTTGGGAATTAAATTTTCACTGTATACCTGTCTGAAACATCCTTTTCAGACAGGGCTTCCCCAGCAGGGAAGTATGTGCATAGGAGGCCTTAGTGCTGAAGCCACATTTGTTCTGTACAACTGATGTCAGCACCAAACACTGGGATTTGCATTTGAAAATGTGATTCCTGATGGTTTAGAAGGAAAAAAATTGCACATCTTTCTCATACCAATTTGTGCTACAGTCATTCATAATCACAGCAATCCTCTTCTGATATTAAAGGAGAAAAGAACACCGGGAAGGAGATTTATAGGAGCTCCATTATGTATGTGTGCCATGTTTCAAGTGTGGTTCTTTCTGGAAGATAAGCAAACTATCTCAGAAAGCATAGTGCCAGAGGTGGACAGGGCAAGGAAAAGGGCTCCACAAATACACCTAGCTTTAGATAACAGCTCCTGTTAGCTTGGCCTTAGTAAGGGAGGGCTGCCTGTGGGAGCCCATAATTAAAAGGCTCTGCCATGGCCCAGTAGCAGAAGTTGACCTTCTGTGCCCCAAAATTCTGCTGCTCTGTGAGAAGCACTTGCTGTCTGTGAGTGCATGGGTGCTTTTCCATTCCTTTGAGCCACAGCCTCCATTGCAGTGAGGAACATGCATGGTCTTTTTGCTCCAGCTGACATCCATCCCTTCCAATCCACAAGCCTTCAGCACCCTTGTGAACAGTGGGGAATCCTTCTCCCTCTCTTCCCAGGTAGGGGACTGTGTTGGGGGAATTTATTAGGCAGTTGCAGTAACAACAGCAGTCTGGGAAGAGCTGGGTTGTCAGAGGTGCTGGGGATGCTTAGTGTAATACCTCCAATCCTTGGAGTGGGAGGAGGGAATTGGGACTGCAAGAGAAGCAGTGAGTAGTGGCAGTTTTATTGGTCAGGCTGAGATCTGAGGCCAGAGGGGTTGATCCTAAGTTTTATCTCTAAGGGGGAGTGGGTGTCAGGTGCCCCCTCAGGTATGCTGACAGTCACAGTGATGGGAAGAAATGTATGGAGGGCTCCTGGTGGCTCTGCTGCTGCCTGCTCTCTTTGGACATGAAAGATCCAAGGGCTGGCAAATCATGGTTGGGGATGCTACAGCTGTGAAACCCTGACCCTTGAGAGTGGCTTCCTGAAGAGACACCGTGCCCTGATATTACTGTTCCTCAGCACCATGTCCTCAGAGCCTGAGATCAGCCTGCCCCACTAATACTTACTACCCATCGTCAGGCTTCTTAAATCAGTCACGAAGGATGCAGAGGGAAAAGTATGTTAATTTACATCCTCTATGTTCCCCAGCACAGGCACATCACAATAGGGCTCCTGTTCCTTCTCGTCGCCTTCCTTTCCCCGAGCAAAGCGAGGTTCCTCCCACCTGCCCACAGCCCTTCAGCGAGCGCGAGCACAACTCCCACATGAGTCTCCTCGCCAGAGTTTCAGCTGCTGGTGCTGCTTCCATGTGCAGCCTGCTCTGGTTGCTGGGCTCAGGGAGTTGATTTTTAAGCTGTCTGTTGAGATAGGGTTTTTTTCCCCTCCTCTCGCTTAGCTGTATTTAGCTGTGGTTTGTGCTGCCTGCTCAACACCCAAGTCCCAGTTTGGGGCAGCAAGTGATACCTAAACACAGAGGGAAGCTGAAAGCAGGAACTTCTTAGTGGGGTGAGAAGTTTGCACATTCAGTGGTCCCTGCCCCCTGTCCCAGGAGTCACATCTGCTTTCCTGACAGATTGTCCTTGGGTGGTCATCCTGTACTCATTTAGTCTCAACAAACACTTGGATGCTTCCTGTTCCCCAAAATCTTTTGGGAGCTGAGGGCATTTTAACTTCAAAGGTTTGTATATTGTGGATATGTTTGGTTGGTATCACCCACCACTCTGGAGACATGGCCTACCTTAGAAAGTCTTTTACCCTCACACAGACCTTTTGTTTCACCTCTTTTCACTGCTTGCTGTAATTAATAGCAAATTGAATATGCATGTAAGTGTGGTCACTGGCAGCTCATGGCTGAATTGCATATAAAAAACCCATTAGAAGCTGGTTATTTGGATTATTAATTTTTTTCCAGGCCATCCTATATCTGATGTTCTTTCACTAATTTGTTACTGATTCTCTAAGTAGTTCTAGTCTTAAAATAAGGAAATATTCCTGATGCCTTCTTTTAGTGATGATTGCTGGTTTGTGGCTTCCCTTATTTTAAGAAGTCATTCTGGAGGCACAAGCAGGAAAAGAAAAAAGATTAAAATTATCAAATTGGCCAAAGAGATTAAAATGACAAATAATATGTAGGCTGCAGTCTTCCAAAAATCCAAGAATAAATAAGGCTTCTTTAAAAGTGCTTTGAGGAGGAGGTTGATTATAATTTTATATCTGTATTTTTTTCAGTGAAGTATCCAATCTCTTTATCTAAAGAAAGTGCCCTAAAAACTAACTTAGGATAACAAAAGCCTGTCAAAATAGATTTACTGGACTGTTTTTGTGGATAAGAGTTTGAGATAATGAAAAAAACCTATCCAAATTAACTGAAGTATTGCAATAGCCATCTAGATTGAAGCCTGCTGCATGCTAAAGCTATACATACACATAGAAAGGGCTGTATACAATTGACTGCTGATTGATTGGTTTTCAGCCACTGCCTGCTGTCTTTTCAAATGTGTTGACTTTTGAACAGAGCATTCACCAAGTTCTTAAGTCCAGTGTTAGTGGGACTTCCAGGATGTTTCTGTCAGACATAAATATTTGTTTACATCCTTTGGTTTATTTCTCTCTCCTCAAGTTTTATATTACTTCATGGAGGAAGCAGAAAGAGCATATATTGAAAGGAATCTGAATGGAATCATTACACTGATTAAAGTAACTCCAAGGGTCAGTCTGGCTTGCAGATTTCTCTTCTTGTTATCTCATTTTGATAGGCAACCCATGACAGTGGAAAGCACTGCAAACCAGTGTAAACCAGGGATTTTTTGGTTGTGAACTTGTGCCCAGGTGAAGGCCCTCCACATCCACAGGGAACTGTACTGCTCTTCTCTCTCTTGGTGAAGTTAAACTTGCATTGCTGCCTGAGCAAAATCTTGTAGAGAGGCAGCACTTCCCTGATCTTCCCTCAAGCTCTCTTAAATCTTTCTCCTTTTTAGCCATTGGAGCCAATCATGCATGTTGAAAAAGGCTGCACTGATTTGGGCAAGCTGTTTTCTCTACTGCCTTGGCCTGCCATGGCCACCAACTCTATTTCAGGTGCAGGGCACCTAGGACCAGGATCCCTCCAACATCCAAGTGCCCAGGCACTGGGGGCAGTGTGCTATCAGGGGATTTGCTGACTTGTTTTCCCCTGAGTACCTTCCTTAATAGAAAGTGAATAGAAATCTTGGTTAATAGAGGTTGTAGCTCCACTCCATTGGCTGCATTTTTAACATTTTTAACTATTAGGAAGTGCTCGCTTCCAAATTTGCTGTGCTATCTCTGTCAGTATCTCAGCACATAGCTCGGGTAGACATTCTGTTGCCACTTGTGCTCTTTATGTGGGTAACAGAGACTCAGAACTGGTGAGTTTTATGTGCAATGTTCCCAGATGCATGAAGAGCATGGCTTCAGGGAGGGTAGGAGGCTGCCACTACCATGGGAAGGACCTTGGCATTGTACTCGGCAACTCAAGGATCCCCCACCAATCATCCCTGTTGCAGTGCAGGCCTGAACTTAGATCAAGAGCAGTGTTAGGAACACTCTTTAAGAAAACTTTGTTAAGAAATTTCATTTTCCTTAGGAAATATTTACCTATCCTGTTGGTTGTGGAGGTGGTTGTGTCACATAGCAATTTTGAGGACTTGGGTTTATGTACATGGCAATGAGACATTTGCTGTTTTTAAAACTTTCGTGCTTTTACTTCAGAGTTCTTTTGTCTTAATTTTTTTTTTTTTTCCCCTTAACTCTTGTCTCAACTTAGCTGAGATTTCTACTGGAATGGTTTACTGCCTTTCCAAGAAGCACTCAGATGAAGCATTTTCCCCCCTATTTCATTCTGACTAAATGAGAACAAGCTGTAATAGGGCTTTGCACATACAGAAGTTCTTCTGTCTAATGAACTCAGATGTGCATTATAGATTTTGGAAGGATCTTGTGGTCTTACCATGAACTAAATGCAATGCATACTTTTCTGCCCATTCTACAGCGGAGCAAATCTGACACGAGGCAGGTGCACGCTGTTTTCACAAGAACAAATGGTTTATATGGTGCAAGGGAACATTGTGGGGAGTCAGATTTTCTATCACTTTAATTCAGTAATATTCCAATGTGTAGAAAATGCATGCCCCAGCTAAATGTTGATGCAGGCCTTGGATACAGCGATGCTGATCAGTACTGGATCAGCACTGAAGATTCATATTTTTTATCTCTATGAAAAATACTGGTAATTGGCAGAACCCTGCTGTCAATAGGCTTTCTCTCCAGCAGCCATCACTTTTGTGGCTTGGTAGCTAATGGCCTGTGAGTTGTTGCAACACTAGCTCCGCTAAGATGATGTTTAGTTTGGCAAAGATTAGCGATATGCAAAAGACATTTGCAGGGTCTTGGTGCAGAACAGAGCGTGCCAAAAGCCACCATTCAGTCAGCTTTGGGCTTGTGTTGCTTTGCTGGATTTCTTTATTTATTTATTTGAAGCTCAGGCCTAGCAGTTTGTGTTCCTTTAAATGGCTGCAACCCACCGAACCAGGCACAGCACGATGTATTCTGAGTCATGGTCCTCCCCCAGAGGAGACGAGACCGAGGAAGCAGAAGCTGTAAGTAGATTTGAACCGAGCCCCCCGAAGCCGTGGGCGTTGATGGTAGGTGAAATAACAGGAGGCATTGCTCCTCCTCATGCCTGCGGCCAGCAGCGGTGCCTCCTGCGTCTCTCCTGCCTCCCTGGCACCCTCCTCCATGGAAACCGGCCGTCCTGCGCTCACTGCCCCTTGCCATGGGGCCCCTGGGCATTCTGCCCGCCTCACAGCTGCTATTTTCCTCTCTCCCACTATAATAGCACCCTTCTTCCCCCAGCCCGTCTCTCTAATAGGAGGTTGCGTGTTTCTGCGTGTGGCTGGTGCGGTGATATTTGGGTTCGTTTAGTATGCTCCTGGGAGTGCATCTGAACTCAAAAAAGAGGAAAAAAAAAGGAAGGAAAAAAGCCAGGAAGGTCAGGGAAACCCTAGCCTGTAGCAGGAGAAGATAAAAACACAGAGTGGTCTGGTATAGAAATATTACTCTTGCTGAACTGGCTGTGTGACCATGACTGACACTGCAGTCATTTGCCTTCTGCTGGGCTTAGATTGCTCAGAAAATATTGGCCAATCTCAATTTTTCAGTGGAAAGCCAGGATAGTATTTTTAGGGAAAATGCCAGGGCAGTTATATGTATATATTATAGTTAAATATTATAAGGGTAGTCTGTTTAGGGAAAATGCCAGAGATGGCTGACTGTTCTCAGCAGCCTTTAGGCTTGATGCATTTTTGATGTGACAGAGGGTGTGGGAGTCTCCAAAAGAATCAGGTGTTTAAATATTGAGTGTATCTTGTTTTGCAGAACATACCTGCTTTATGTTGATGCCAGCTTCATCCATGATTTCATCCTTAATCCTAAAAACCAGGCAGAATTTTATTCCAGATGCGTTTAACACGGGTATTTCCAAGTTAGGCCGTCATCACCTTTCCCTCCCTGAATATTTCCTTCCTCTGACTTTACAGCCCTGATCATACTAGCCCTCTCCCACCTGGTGTGCCTTGCCTCTACCATATTGTCTCTTTGAACCCTTCATACACAGAAACACAGGCTCCATCATTCCCACCAATCTTTCCCTTACAGGAGTTTCCTCTCCCTTCCTCTCTGACTTTCTTCTAGGATAAAATAGTAGCAAAGTTTTACAAAAACTTTTGCTGCCGTTGCCTCACGTGCCGTTCTGCACTCTAATTACTCCATAGAACTAAAGAATCAGTAGGGGGATTAACCTCCCCTGGTTAATGTGTAACCTCAGTTCTGGATTCCTTGTCACCAAAATTTGAAGCAAATGTCTGGACATACCATGTCTGTGCCCCTGGACCATGTTCACTTTAGCGTGACATCTCCCATTTGCCTTCTTTTTGGACCTGAGCAAACTTACCAGAGTAAATCCTTTGTGTAGTCACATATGAGGCAGTAGGGAAATTGCAGAATGAGTGTGATGCCTTGGTTTTTTGGGGGGTTTTTCTGTGACTGCTGCAGTCTGGAGTGCACAGAATCTGAATATAATCTTTCAAGGGAAAACAAATATCTTGCGTTTAATTATAAATTTATCTCCTGCCTAAAAACATAAAGTAAATAATTATAGAGATGTAGGAAAGGAGTCTGCTGGCTGATTTGAAATGTGGATTAATGACAATATGGAAAGAAGTGCAGTGATTTGTGACAATGTGGAAAAAAGTGCAGTGATAGCATTCAAGTTATCAGAGAAATGATCTTTCATTAATGGAAGATTGTAAGCCTTTATCCACCCATAACTCACTAGTTGGTTACTAGAAATAGCACTATTTTAAGACATTATTTAGCCTCCTAGGCAGGATCAATGTGTTTCTGGAGATGTGTTTCTGTGTATGTCCTTGGTAGTTTCAAATCAATAGTGGGAAGTAGACTTGAAGCCAATCCTGTTTTAATCCTTTTGTGAGAAAAAAAAGTCCTTTGGCTCTGATTTAATATGAGTGAAAGGAAGAAAGGGAAAAAAAGTAAACTGAGAATGTGGTATTGACATAGTATTCACTGGAGGGGGAAAAAGTGTGATTTTTTTCAGATGCTTCCTATGCATGTAGTGAAGGGGATGGAGCAGTGGGACCAGTCCTGATGGTTACTAATATATCTTTAGTTAAGATTTCAAATAACTGTGAGTGCCTTTCCCTGCTCTTGTGGAAGTCTATCATATTCCCGAAGCACTGGGTAACCTAAGTAGTTTGTTCCATTTCCAACTTGCCTGGCTAGCAGATTGGTTTTGTAATCACAGTGAGGTGACTGAATGCTTTTGAATTGTTGGTGTTAGTATTAGGTGTCATATAAATCACTGCTCTCTGTCCTGGGGAGTAGTTTATTTTCTAGTACTGCATGTAGATCCCAAAAAAGCTTCCCATTGATCTGTGGGGAGAAAAGATTGTTCCTTTGCAGCAATGAAAAATACAGGTTTCTGAAGCCATAAACCATTCCACTGCAGTTCTTAAAATGAGGTATGGCAAAACAAGTCATCTGTGCATTTTCTTCTAAGAATAGGCTGGTTGAATTCCTTATATTTTTGGTTATGTGTCACAGCTCAGGAAGAAAAATAATACGTGTTGTTCTTATTCATATGACCAGCACAGTAATGATATAACTACCTGAGGCAGAAATCTCATTGGACTAGACCACAAAAATTCATTATTTAATGAAGGTATTATTCGGTTATTTCAGAGCATTTTAAAATGGCAATGAAAACACTTTTTTCCTTTCTCTTGGACATACACATTTTGTGTATGTTTGGCAGTTCCAAGCAGATCTTGCTTTGTAATAGTCTTGACAGCACTTATTATGACCTGTCAAGTCAGTAATTTGTGAGCTGCAGATTTACAGAATAATATCTATGGCTAGCATCTCACAAGTTGCAATGGGTTTAACCTCTTCCTTGCTTTGTGTATTTCTGTGAATCATGCAGCTATTTTTATTATTGTGGCACAGACTGGAATCTCTGATAACAATGTAGTTATCACTTGAAAGAGTTAATAATATGAGATTTGCTAAAAAATTAGTGTTCTGTAGGCATGTTTGTCAGCTCACTTTTCTTCAGGGACATGAATATGAAAACAAGGCTTTACCTAAAAATTATTACAGCTTACTTTTGTTATAAATTATGATGTCAAATAACATGTAGGCTCATTCAGAGGCATGGCTCATCTGAACAACTGACTTTTTCATAATTCCTAGATGCTCAGCCTGAACAATTACCTTAACTGTAAGGGCATGCAAATAACGGGACTGAATGAAATAGTCCAACATGAACATACCAAACATTGGGTTTATGCATTCATCAGAAAATCCTAAATATCTAATTTAGCTTTCTAATTCAAAGAGCTGAATCCAAACCACATTTTCATGGTTTTGTTAGGTAGAAATTTTGGAAGTTTCACTTTTCTAATAAAATGCAATGACCGAAACAAAACAAACAATAAAGAAAATAAAAAGGTAGCAATGAAATGGTGAAAGTCACTTTTGACATGTCCAGAAAACAAAAGCTGAAACTTCCAGCTTCTGTTTATATTTTCTTTTCCTTTGTTCATATAAGTAACAGAATAAATGTGATGGGATACTTTTAACTAAATAAGAAAGTTTACTGTTTGAGTGGTGAGCCAACTTTTGGACTTGTTGAAGTACACAAGTACTACATAAGTATTAGCAAAACTTGGCAAAATTGGAGGGCTTTTTCATATAGAATGTTTAGTCATTGACCATTTTTAACAGGCAAATCTCCTTCTCTGTGGAAAATGTTCATGGGGAAATTTGACTGAATTTGCTGCTGAAAGCAAGTGGAAGTCATGGGCACACTGGATGGATTTTCCAGGTCTTTCAGGCTTGGGAGAAGGTTAGCAAGGAGGAGAGGTGTGATGTTGAAAGGTAGAGAAGCCATATACCCATATTGTCTGGTGCTTTGGGATAGCTGATGTATTTGTTGGTGACTTAGATGACTAGGAAACTCCATTTCTCTTGGAATTAAAAAGACACAAACCTGGTGCACTGGCTCCCCTTCCATTTAGAAATTAGGCTGGAGGGTCCACATAGCTGACAGGACACAAGGAGAGGGACAACAGTCAGGGACAGTGGCAGGCTTGAACCCTGTGCAATCCCACGTAGCCTTTCTTAATTCGGACAGGAGGGACCTCAATGCAGTGGTTTCAGCTGGTGAAGGAGCCTGGAGATCTTTCCAGCAATGCAGCTTGCCATCCCTTTGTTTGTTTTTTGTCTCAGCTAAAGAAGATGGGAAGATATGAAGTTGTAATGTTGTTTTTACAGTTTTATCCATTTATCAGATGTACTGAGAAATGATTCCAAACCCTTCTGTTGAACTTTTTAAAAAAATTTGCTCTGCCACTTTTTCTGTTTTGCTACCCCTTTTTTTAATTCATCATTTACATCTAGGACTTGAGTTCTTTGATTTTTATGTTTTCACAGGGGAAAAAAGCTATTTGTTAGAATCCTGTCCTTGTTTTCCTCCTGTAGAACCAGCAGTTTGCCAATATATTAAATTAATTTTCATTTAGTATATGCCATTTAATGTAATTAGGGGAAGCAGCACCCAAATGTATGTTCCTAATCATGGGTAACTCTTATATTGTTTTTCATTAGAATTTACAAGCATATTATTTGACATGTTAATTATTACATTAGTATATGACTAAGGATACAAATATCTCCTCATTTCCCCCCTCCCCTCACTTAACATTTTGTTTGAGAAGATCAGTACATTTTGTCTGTGAAAAGCCCTGGATTAAATGCCACCCACAAATGATTTTGTGCATGTTTTATTTTGCCAAAGGAGGTTGTCAGACATTGGGGGAAATAATATAATATTGTCTGACCTAAGACTTCAATTAACTAACAAGAAAGTTTACAAAACCTGTCATATTAACTTTGCATATCATTTTGCTGGGGTGGAAACACTGTCACACAGCACTTACTTCTTGCTTTGTCTACCTCAAGGCACAAAGCACAAACAGGAAAATATTTTTATTCCTTATTTCTGATGCAAACAGTTTTTTGCAAATATTTAATGTGAGCAAGAAGTTTCCTGTCTATCAGACATTCATGTTTCAGCCCAGTATTACCCAAGCAAATGGTATTTGACCTGTGTGTTTACATTAGCATTGTTTTGAATGGCACCCTTACATTTGTGGGTGGCAAATTTTAGTACCGAAAGAAGACAGTAACTTCTTCCACATTGTCTTTTATCAAAATGTGGAAATTATGGAGAGTGTTTACATGTATTTTGACGATGGTTCTAAACCCACTCTCATTTCTTGTTTGTAAAGGACTGCTGTTCACTTCCCTTTCTGTTACTATTAATTTTATCCTTGATTTCCTCAGGCCAGTCCTTAAGGAAGATTTCCTTTCAGTCAGCTGCTTCCTGAGCCATAATTTTAGAAATATATAATTTCCCCTGTATTTTACCCTCTGTTTTCCTATTTCCATTTAACTGAACTTCTAACAAAATCTTGTTTCTTCTTATCCTTTAGCCTTCATTTCTGTTGAAATACATCATAGCCATTTCTTCTTCAGTCTTCTCGCCATTTTTATTTATTTTGTTGCAAGCCATCCTCCAGATGCCTTCCTCCTCATGCTGATACTCCCCACTGGAACCATTGTTCCTGCTCTGGTCACTTTTCCATATTTATAACACCCTTCCTAGCTTGCTTCCTAGCTTGCTTTCATTTTCTTTTGTGTACTCCAGTCCATTCCCATTCTTTGTAAAATCATCTTCTTGCCCATTCCTTTAACCATATTACCCTTCCATGGAATTTCGTGACAGCTCTTTGTCTTTTTCTCAATTAAGTTTGAGATGGTTTTTGCTCCCAGCCAAAGCCTCTGCCACTCTTACTGGGTTTAACTGAGAAAATAAATAGTAATGTTAAAAGAGAACTGGAGACCTCCATGGGCATCCAGTGGTTCTTCATCAGTATTTGTGTATCCAAGGGAAAAATAATCAGTGCGGCTAACAGAACTCTGGGAGCTTTTGGGAAGTGCAAAGTCAAGCTGTGGCCACAGACCCTTCCTGTAGAGGTGGAGTAGTCCAGGGATGTAATATGATGGAGTTCAGCAATAAGTATTTATTTCCTCTGAATATGATTTACAAGGTAAATACAAACATCATGCAATTTATTGCATGCAATGGTAAGCTGGGAATCTCTTGCAGAGGACTGAACTTTTTTACATCAGTTTCTTCAGATGGAAGCAGTCCTCAGAACCCTTCCTTGTTTTTTTCTCAGCCTCCTTTTCACACTGTTTTACAGTGCTCACTAGTCTTGTGCTCATGCCCCTGATGCTTTTATATTTATCTCATCTTCCTTACAAGAATGTACAGAATCCTCTATCTCGTCTTCCTTAGTCTTGGACTAAGAGTAGTCTCAGCCCATCAGTTCCCAGGAACTGTATGGTTTCAGTCTTTCAGTTTTCCCACACCTGGGATTTATTAGTCAAGGGAAAATAAAAATCAGAAAAATAAAGTTCTCTGAAATGTAAAACAGTTGTGAACACTCGATCTTCAGCCTTTTCTGTCTTTACTTCTTGACCTTCTATATCTTGGAATCCAGTGCAAGGTCAGGCTCTTCAAGTTCTCTTCCCTCTTTCCCTCACCAGAGGGCAGGCAATTATTTGGGTCCTGAGGCTCTGAACAGGATTTCACTTTGATGTATTGCTACAGCATCGGGTTTTCTGATTCCTGCTATAGACCTGTTAAACACCTTGTGTGGAACTGCTGTCACATCTCCTATCTCTCAGCACCATCGTCACATCTGCTAGGTGTGCTCATTTGTTCTGCAAAAATGATAGTCACTGCTGAACTGGAGGCTGATACTGATCCTGCATGGAAACGGACTGTTCAGCTTGATAAACACCATTGCATTGTTTCACAACTCTTTTCTGCAGACTGAAAAATATCTTGGTTCATACTAGAAAATTACAATCACAAGCAAAATGAAGGAAAGAAAGAAGGAGAGAAAAGAAGAAAAGCGAGCCAAAACCGCAGCAACGCAAACTTTTTTGCAATGGGTTTTAAATTCTGCAGAAAAATGAAGAGATAAAATGTATCAGAGCTTAGATCTGCTAAATCCTCTGACAGTTGCTTTCTCATCCTGCTTCCTGAAAATGAATCAACTTAATTATTCCTGTGGCTACGTACATCCAGACGGCTTAGAGTTGCCTCTTTATTGCTGGCTACAGTAACTGTCCTTGTGTTCTGGAATAGCTAAGAAGATTGAAAACTGGGGGTTTTTTGTAATTCCAGAGTACACAGACTTTAATAGAAGTAATGGTCTGGAATTTTGGAGTCTCTTGTCAATGGTTAGATTGTGTCAGCACTGAGTTTAAATTTGCTTGTGTAGGAGGGCATGTTTAGATTAATATTCTAAAGTAATGTGGAGTGAATGTTTGGTACAGGCTGTGACTGAGAGAGTAGTGTAGTGAATTCACAGGCTGCAATATGTGGAGATTGGGGTGGGGAGGAATCACCATTAAATTATCTTCCAAGGACCTTGAAGCCTCTCAGGATGACTCTTCTGAGTACACTGAAAACATAACCATTGATCTAGTTACAACAATTTGTCCTTTGGAACATTCTAAAAAATGTCTCAAATTACCTCGCGCACACATTAAACATGTAAAGTTTTCATTAAAGGAGTTGACAGGCTAATGGTAAACTGAAGTACCTTCCTTTCCCTTCAGAATTAAATTTTCTTTACAGCCTCCTTTGTCAGTAAGCACTGTTCATCAAGAGTGATTCAGCTATTTCACCAGATAAACACGAAATTATGTTTCTGCCTGCATTCTTGAATTTGTATTAACCAAGCTGGTTTTTTTTCAGGAGCATTTAGATAGGAAGGAGGCCTGGTATGATTTTTTTACAACCAATTTGCAAAGAGATGTCTTCCTTCCAGTTCTCTGTTTGTTGGCTGGATGATTTTTTAATGGTCACATGAAAAAGCTAGTGAATGAGGGCCTAAAACTTCCCACATCTTTAAGGTTCTTTAAGTCTGGTTGTAGAGAGGAGTCTCCAGATGAAGGGCAGTTCAGTGGCTGCTCTTTTATCATGTGCTGCAGTGAGGTAGGGGAATCGCACCTTGCAGTACTTGATAATGTTGAGCCAAATCAGGAAAGCACTGAACTAAGCACATCATTGTAATGGGGGTTATTTATATCTAAGTCTTGTCTGTGCAGAAGGAAGGTGAACTGTCAGGATTTAATAGCAATAGGTCAGCATTACATGCTGGCACACCCAACCCTGACTCACCCATCCAAGCAGCAATCAGTGCCCCAAAATACAAGAGGTACAGCTTAGAGGCTTCTCTGGTGGCATCCAGACGTGTTCCTGCTGCTGTCATTGCAAATCAAATGGCATGCTTATCCAAATGAAACACTGATATTGTGGGGAAATTATGAGAAGGGTTCATCTCCTGTCCGGTGCTCCACAGATCAGAGAATCATAGCATGATTTGGGGCCTTAAAGATCATCTAGTTCAAGCCCTATCACCATGGACAGAGACACTTTCCACTAAACCAGGTCATATAGCCTGGCCTTGAGCACTTCCACGGGTGGGGCATCCACAACTTCTCTGGGCAGCCCCTTACTCTCACAGTGAGAATTTCTTCCTCATGCCTAATATAATCCTACCCTTTTTCAGTGCAAAGCCACTACGCCTTGGGTAACACTCCAGATGTGTTGTTGTGAACATCTGGGCCTTCAGGCTGTTCTGGGGAAGGTTTCTGAAAAGATTGATGATGTGAGTTTGTAGAAGGAATGTATCTGGTGAGTAGAAGGCTGAGACTTAAATTTCCAGAATCCTGCAAGTTAATGGTAGGTGTCTGAGAGGATTGCCTGGCTTCTCTAGTCAGTACCAAGAGCAAGCTTTGTATCAGTTTGGGGTGAGTAGAATAGAGAGGTTTGTGCTTTCTGTAGCTGCAAGCAGTCTGCTGAAACAAGGTCAGTGAGGAGCTTGCTGTGGAGTATGGCCCTGATAAACCACTCCTTTTGGTGTTAACAATTCTTGCTCTTTTTCTTTTGACCCCTTGTTCTAGAGCCCAAGTTCAGACCTCTGCTCCATCCAGAAAGGATAAACTTTATTTGCACAGGCAGAAGTTGACATGGCAAGAGAGAGAGAGGAGAGGGGGTAAATGTTGGAAAGCCAAAGTAGTCAGAATATGATATGATGAAGATGAGGTCAAATAAGCAAAACACACAACAAACTAGACTAAAACATCTTAATGAAAAGCATGCAATAGCAGGATACTAGCTATGTTAAATGGATACAAAATCTGGGAAATAAGGTCCTATGTGTTTAATAATAAAAAAAAATAAATATTGGTTTCTTCCTACTGTCTTTCTCTTCATATATTCAGCGAATTTATCTGTCTTAGTTGCAACACAGAACTTGGATTCTCTTACCCATACAAGAGGTCATCAGATAAAAAGCACACAATTCAAAGCAAATGTGTCCTCTGAAACACTCATTTCTCAGTAAGAGTAGCAAAGCATAATGTAATTAAAACAACTGTCTACAGTGTCTATGTACAATCACATTGAGTGGAGAATACCTTAATTTCATTGTAAGGTCAGATACATGAGGAGGAAAGGTTGATGCTGTCTCTCAGAGAGCAGTAATCAAAGGCTGGCAACTGAGCATTGGAAATTGAACAGATTAGAAGTCCTTGGCAGTGATTCCCAAATGCTCAGGAGACTCAGTACAATCAGCAGCTTTGACACTTTGGCCAGCTAGTTAAATAGTGTTGGCTATAAACATTACAAGGTAAGTGATCATCCCCTGACCTGCTGGCTCTGGGGCATTCGCTTCCTGCCTTCTCTCTTGGGAGCAAGGGCAGCCTCCAAACCAAGGGGTTCTTTCATGATACCCTGTGAATGACCTTCCACACAGCAGCAAAGAGGAATTCTCATTGTTTGCATGTTAACCATAAAAATTAATTACAGAGAAGGGTGTTGCAATTAAGCATAAGTGACAGAGCTCCAAATCTACCGAATTTGAACCTCCTTTGCAGAGTTTTGCCAACAATGAGCACTGCTTCATGTGGATGGTTTAGAGATCAGACTGGAAAGATCCTCTTGCATGCAATTCCCTAAAATACAGTATTTATTAATTTGTTTTTCCATTTGTTTTATGAGAAAAGGTGCACATAAGAGATGGCTTCCCTATTGTGAGTCCCTGATTTTAGGAAACTAAATCTATATGTAAGCAACAGAAAATCAAGTCTGTATAGATATTTAAACAAACTCATGACACTGAAATTACATGCATTCATAAGTGATTGCAGTATTATATTTATATTTAAAATTAATTAGAAGCAGTAGATAGTCATTGTCAAGAAGGCAGAAAGAGGAAAACAGAACTTTTAAACATCCAGCTTGACACTAGAATAATTTGTTTCACTCTTTCCTGCCATTAACTTGAAGGTGTTTCCTTTGTGGACACGTTCTTCATTGCATAAGCCCTTTTAGTTGTTAAACCAAGAGCCAGTGAAATCAGTAGGATTTTGCCACTCACCTTGTTGGGCATGATCCATCACCGTTCAGGTTGTTTGGGTTTTATGGTGGTTTGTCATTTCTGAGGTGTGGCAGAACCCTTCTTACTTGGACTGGTGTGGACCAGTGAGTGCACTGTGAATGCGGGTGAGGAGGTGTTAATTCCTCTGAGCAGCCAGGTGCCAGTCAGGAGTTCATCTTTCAATAGGGAAGTAGCTAATTCTCACTGGTGCACCAGCTAAGTAATTCTTCATTTCTTTAGTTTCATAGTTTCACCTGCTGGGCACAGCTAAAACGAGTGCTTAGATCACATCTGAGAAAGAAAGCACATCTCAGGAAGGAAAAATAGAAAACAGTGCAGGCAATGAGTTAGAAGACTGAGGCAACACGTGTGAAACAATGAAATATTTCTATGAAAGGAGAAGGTTTTGGAATTAATAGGAAACCTCTGAGGGGCTGAGTTTCTGTTTTAAGATGCATGGTGAGGATGAAAGAATAAAAGAAAATTAACAGCACGAAAAAAACTTTGCCTTCTTTTTGTGTAACTGTTGATTTCTGTCATTACCATTTTGATATCAGGGGGCTGTTATCATTTCCTATTGGTTTTTAGCTTTGGCATTTGGGTGAGGTGGACCTTTCTGAATATGATAAATTATTCTTTCAGACAATTTAAGCACATCACCAGATAAATATTTTGAAGCATATGACTTGCACCATCACCAAAGACGGCAATGGATTATGGAGAAAGAGACAGAGTAATCTCTCATATGTATTTATCTGAACTAGATCCAAGTAATTCTCTTTAGTTAACTGTGTCTCAGCAGTTTTGTCCTAAAAAAATAATTATTATGCAGAATAGGTGACTGTTGCCTTCTCA